>NC_083714.1:6809352-8059352 GCF_033118175.1 Dama dama | reverse complement strand
GCAGAGGAGCAAAACGGGGGTCCACCTGCGAGCAGCCTTTGAACACCTGGCTGGACGTGGGGTAGGCTGGGGGAGCACAATTTTGAGCAGCGGCCAGTGGACCATGGAGGCTGGCATGGTTGCTCTCTGCTCTTGGGGAGGAGATGATGCAGGAAGGGAAATTCAGAAGGGCTTTGTCTTCCTTCATATACTATACTCCTAGGCTGTTTGGGGTTCTCCATGAGAAGCAGGTATTTTTAAAAGGCAAGGTTTGATTTTTGGAAAAAAAAAAAAGACTCTAAAAAATGTTCTGGCTAGGAAAAAAACTGACCACATGGTGGCCAGGAATGGGACTACTGATCCCAGGTTGGCTTAGCTCCCAGCCTGCTCACTGGTTGCCTTAGAAACAGGCTAAGAGAGGGGGAGCCAGTTATCTCGGGGAGCCATTAAGGCAGTGACTCAGCAGAAAACCTAGCCCAGGAGGGAGGTCTCCATTCATTGTTTGTGCCTGCTGACTTTATTCTTTTCTAGAAAAACAACAGTGAGGGAGGATTTCTGATGTCACATTTGCAATCTGGCGAGAGGATAAAAAAATGAAGGTTTTAGGACACGTTGACCCTCTCTTCTATATTGTCACTAGCAGAGTGATGTCTCTTCTGTCCCTAGGAGATCACAGGTCCCCTGCCCTCTGCCAGCCGTTCCTTTGGTTCTACTGAATCTGCAGCTTCTACTTGTGGCCTGGCATCCCAGAGCCTCCCGCTGATGGTGTAAAGCAAGCTTCCTTTTGCAACTGGTGGTTCCTAGAGCACAAGCAAGCCAAAATCACCACCCAGTATTAGCTAGGGAGCTTAGTGTGGTTCATCCCTTCAACAGAGAGAAAAGCGAAGGGACATAGCTTTGCTTGGATTTGGTTCTGGCTTGCTGGGGCACAGATCTGTCTTGACCAACGTTATAGTTTAATATCTGAAGAGACCCAAGTGGCAGGAAAGGAGGCAGAGGGGAGAGATACACAGTGTGGAAGAAGATAAGATGGGTTGGCTAGCTTGTGTTGGGAGTTCGAGTGAGGGAATGGGAGGTGTCAAGAATAACTTGTGGTGAGTTTTCATTCTGGTCACAATTGATAAGAATATATCAGAACTAACTCTCCCTGGAAACACCTTGAGAAGTTGGTCAAAATGTACATTTTTCCCAAAAAAAATGTATATTTTTCAAGAACAATTTGTAGGCACCACAGAACAAGGCCTACTCGAGCGGCTAAAGAGGAAAGAGGACAGAAGCAATATTTGAAGAGATAGTGGCCAGGAACTTTCCAGAAGGGACAAAAAGACATCAGATCCCAGGTTCAAGGAGGTTACAAACATTGAGCAACATAGATACAAAGAAAATCACAGCTAGGCGCCAGGCACCTTACACAGTCAAACTGTTGAAAATGCAAGAGAGAGAACTATTCCAAGCAGCTAGAAAGAAATGAAACATTGCCTGCAGAAGCATTGTAATAAGGCTGGTAGTGGGCTTTTCAACAGAAATAATGAAAGGTGATAGGATGATACCTGAAACAGTGCCAAAAGGGAAAAGTTGCCAACCTGGAGTTCTATACCCAGAAAAATAGCCTTTAAAGATGAAAGCGTAATAAATACATTTCAGGCAAAGGTTGGGGAAACTCAATGCCAGCCTACCTATCCTGTATGAAATATTGCAGGTAGTTCTTCAGGCTGAAGGGAAATGCCCCTGCACATGAAAAGATGTTCAACACCATTAGCCATTAAGGGAGTAGAAACCTGCAAACTACAATAAGCTGGCCCTTCACACCTACTAAAATGGTGCTCGTCAAAAGGACAGACAATAACTTGGGGCCCTCACACGTTGCTGGTGGGACTGTAAAATGGTGCAGCCCTTGTGGAAATAGATCCTCAAAATGTTCTATGTAAGTTACTATACCACCTAGCAATTCCACTCCCAGAGAAATGAAACACAGCCACAGGAAAACATACATAAATGTTCATAGTGGCACTATTAATAGGCACCCCAAAGTGGAAACAACCCACATTTCCATCTATGGAAGAATGGATTAACAAAGTGTGGTCTCTCTGTACGATGGCATATTATCCAGCCATCAACAGGAATGGAGGTCTGACACAGACTGCAATGTGGCTGAACCTGAAAGTCAGGCTACTCAGGGAAAGAAGTCAGACACAACAGATCACATTTATGTGGAATGCCCAGAATAGCTAAAACCATAGAGAGAGCAAATAAGTTAATAATTGCCTTGGGTTGGGGCTTCCCAGGTGGCGCTAGTGGTAAAGAATCTGTCTGCCAATGTAGGAGACTGGTTTGATCCCTGGACGGGGGAAGATCCCCTGGAGGAGGACATGGCAACCCACTCCAGCATTCTTGCTGGGAAAATCCCATGGACAGAGGAACCTGGCGGGCTACAGTCCATGGGACCACAGTCGGATATGACTGAGTGACTAAGCATAGCCTTGGGCTGGAAGGGGGACAGGGAAACACAGGCAGTGACTGCTGATGGGCATGCCATTTCCTTTTGCAGTTTGGAATAAGTGAACGCTATGGTATGTGAGTTATAGCCAAGAAAGGGTGTCACAGACCCCAGCATAGTCACCCCAGCCCTCTTGATAAATGCGTGAAGGAGCCCTGCATTTCCCCTGCATGCAGAGGTCCATCCAGAGAATATTTGCTATTTAAAGTGTTATTCAAAAAACACTGACGTCTAGGTCATGGGCCCCATAGAGGGGATTTGGTGATGTTTGCAGGAGTCAAGAGCAGAAAACAACAGAGGATGGTTCATACTCGTTAATGGCTCCAGTGGTGATGTTATCCTCTCATTATTTTCTTGACCCTATTTTCAGCCAGGAGATGAAGTCATTTGAGAAATAAAGCAAGGGAGGGAAGGAGGGATCCAGGGTGGAAGACCAGAGCAGCAGGAAGGCATGCAGAGTATTAGAAAGGGAATCTATGCAGTCAATGCAGCATAAGTGAAACCATGCAGACACTATGAAGCCAGGAGTGCTGGGGGAGGGGTACATGCAGGGCTGCAGACCTGATCCGCAGGGTAACCCAAGACAGATGACACTAGTGACATTGAAAGAACATGAGAAAGGAAAAAGGAAGGAACACAGAGCAGATGGGACAATATGGGCATCTCAGGAGGGAGAATGGGGTGTCACTGGTTAGTGGGCACAGGGTTCATGTTGGTAATGATGAGAAACTTGGGGGGTTTCAGTGGTGGTGATGGTTACACAACACTGTGAATGTATCCAGAGCCACTGAATCGGATACAAATGGCTCGCATGATAAATATTATGTCATGTATATAAACCACAATAAACACACACACAACCATATGGGCAATTACATTAAAATGTCAGTGGATAAACAATGATTGCCAGGCTGGATTAAATGGAAAAAAACCCAACAATATGTTGCTTAAAAGAGTCACACTGTATTTTGAAAAAAAAAAAAAAAAACCAGCTATCTTGAGATAGAATTGATATAAAATCAACTGCTCGTAATTGAAAGCCTAGACCTCTGAAAGTTCTATCTATGAAACCGTCACCTCCAAAAGTTTCCCCTCCCTCTTGGTGACTCCCCTCTCTCACACCTCCATCCCCACCCATCCCTAGACCAGCCACCCACCAGCTTTTTGTCAGGAGAGATAAGTTTGCATTTCCTAGAATTGTGTGCTTTTTTTGGTCTGGCTCCTTTCACTCAGTGTAGTTACTCTGAGTCCAATAGTTCATTCCTTTTTTTTTTTTTTTTTTTTTTTTTAACAGCTTTACTGAAATAAAATCCACATGCCATAAAATTCACCCATTTAAAGTACAACTCCATGGCTTTTAGTATGTTCACATTTATCAATAGCGTTTAGTAATATTCATATACAATTGTGGAGCCATCACTACAATTCAATTTCGGAACATTTTCTCCCCCTCAAAGAAACTCTGTACTCATAGTCAGTACCTGATTTCTCTCTTTTGCCTTCAGCCCTAAACAACCACCAATTTACTTTCTATCTCTATAAATTTTGTCTACCATGGACATTTCATATGTATGGAATTAGACAGTATATGTCTTTTGTGTCTTTCACTTAGCATAATGTTTTTTTTTTTTTTTTTTCCCAGTGGGTTTTGTCATACATTGATATGAATCAGCCATGGAAGTTCATTCCTTTTTATTGCTAAGTTTTCCTCTGTTGTATGATTATACAGTTCATGCAGTCACCTGTTGGCTGTTTGAATTGTTTCCACTGTCTGGCTGTTGTTATTAGAGCAGCTGTGAACACTCACGTACAAGTCTTGGTGTGGATGGATGAATTTGCTCCTCTTAGATGCTAGCCGGGGAAGAGTGTATCATCATATAAGTGGATGATGACATTTTAAGACACTGCTAAACCATTTTCTAAAGTGGCTGACCCATTTGACATTCCCAGCAGCAGTGGAAGAGAGCTTCAACTGCTCTACGATTTATGTGGAAATGCAAAGAGCTTAGAAAAACTGGAAGATCGATCTGGAAGAAAAACCAGATGATCTAGAAGAAAAAACCTGAAGGCTCAAAGCTCACAGAAATAGAGACCTGCTCTAAGGCAGCAGTAATGAACCTGATACAGTGCTGGTAGAGAGAAGGCAGAGAGCCTGGTGTAATGGAACAGAGAACAGAGCTGGCCAGCAGGTTGATGACAAAGTCCCCACTGTGATCCACTAGAGAAGGATGGTCTTTTTACTTACTGGTGGAGGCTTCCCCAATAGCTCACAGTAAAGAATCTGCCTGCCAAGCAGGTGATGCAGGAGGTGTGGGTCTGATTCCTGGGTCAGGAAGATCCCCCAGAGAAAGAAACCCCATGGACAGAGGAGCCTGGTGGGTGACAGTCCATGGGGTCACAAAGAGTCAGACATGACTGAGTGACTGAACATACGTGGGAGAGACTGGATATCCATGTGGGGAAAAAAAGGACAGCTTGATGTCAACCTGCCACCAGAAACAAAAATCAACTTGAGGTATTGCATGGACCTAAATATGAAATGTAAAACAATGAAGTGTCTAGAAGTCAAAGGAGAATATCTTCATGACCCTGGAGGAAGCCAAAATCTCTTAAGCAGAGCACAGACCAACAGAAAAGATCCCTTAACCCAAACGGAAACAATCACTATGTTGGGCTTCATTAAAATTAAGAACTGTTCATCAAAAAATGTCATTCAGAGCATGAAAAGATAAAGTCCAGAGTGGCAGAAGATGCTATGGGACACTTGTCATCCAAGACAAATCCTCTGAATGGACACAGAAGCCCTGCATATCAACAAGGGCCTCATCAGGCGGTGTGCCTTTCCCAGGAGTGGACCTGCAGATGGCCAACAAGCAGATGAACGGACACTGACCATGAGTCATCAGGGAAATGCAAACTGAAACCATGAGATAGTCCTTCACAGCCCTGTTGGAATGACTACAGCAAAAACACGTAGAGAACACCAAGTATCCGTGAGGATGTGGAGCAACTGGAATGCTCACGAACTGCTGGGGGAGGGGGGGTAAACTGGTACAGCCTCACTGGAAAACATCTGACAGGACTCACTACAGCTGACCACATGCATCCCATGTGTATATGTGCCTGAGCTGCTCTGGTACTGTGTCACTCAAGCTGAACTGAAATTTCTGAATTTCCCAGAATTCCCCTCCACATGTGATCCCAGGGCAAGGTTGGCCTCAGGAGAAATTTGGGTGCAATCTGGCAGATAAGGAGGGGGTAGGAAGGCTGGTGGAGGGCGGAGTGCCTTTGTGGTCTGGAGTTGACAACTGTGGGAAGCGTGGCTGGGGGTTGCTGTGCGTGTGACCTTCTGTACTGGCTTGTCCCGGGCCGCTTGCACCATGGAGATATGGTGAGACCAACGCAGGCTTCACTGGGGTTTGCTTTCCCATGAATGGCTGTCTCTTCTTTCCAGAAGCCAGGCCTGCTGACCTGAGGTCCGAGAGAGGCAGAAGCTACAGCCTCACGCACCCTGGCAGGCCGAACCCTATCTGTAACCAATAGTGGTTCTGCCTCTAGGCTGAAACCCTAATGCATAGAACATCCAAGAGAAATGCAGGCATCCATCACCAAGACATGCACAGAAATGTTCACGGCATCTTTATTTATACCAGCCCCTGAATGAAAACAACCCAGACGTCCGTGAAGGGGAGAAGGGGTGAAATGTGGTCTGCGTGTGCAATGGAAGAGCATGCAGGCACGAAATCCTGTCTGCTGCTACCACTCAGCTGTATCTCTGAACAACGTGTTGAGTGAAAGAAACCGGCCACAACAGGGCCCATCTACGTGGTTCCATTTCTGGGAAGTTCAAGAACACAGCAGACTCTTCTGTGTTTGAAGCCAGCAAAGTTGTCCTCTTTGTGTAAGGAAATGCCCTTGTGCTGGTTTTTGACACATCCATGAATCCTCTGACACTCCTCGCACCAAAAGCTGGATTGTAATCACTTCCTCCTTGAGGATGCAGCAGAAACCAGACCAAAACTAGTGATATGGCCTCCAGCAGGCCATCTCGAGGGGCTTACTCTTAGAAGCAAGCCCCCATGCTGGGAAGAAGCCATGTGGCCACAAAGAAGTAGTATGCGCAGGTAGGTGTCTCGGCCCCAGCAGGGTACTTGGCAAGCCCCCAGTGTCGACTACCAAACACGTGCAGGAGCATGAGTGGTCCCAGCAACCAGCCTTCTGGCTACTCCAGCTGACGCTGAGTTGTACCCATCAGAAGCCTGCCCACGTTGCGGGTTTGCAAAATAAATGTCATCTTTTCAGCCCGTTTTGAGGTGGTTATTTGGGACAATAGATAACTGGTGCTGACTTAGATCTCAGTGGTGGCTGTCACCTGGCTGTCTATAGCCAAACAACATCAATGAGCTAGGAATCCAATGTTCTATTTTGTCATTTAGGTTTATGGCACCTGTGAGACATCAAAGAGGACATGTCTGGTAGGCATCTGGGTGAAAAGGAGGGAGTGGAGGTAGTGAAGGGGTGGCATAGAGGACACAGCAGGTAACATCGCAGAGGTGGCACCCAGAGGCCCGGAGGATGAAGTCAGAAGGGGGGGGGTCACAAGATTCAGTAACATGGTCAGTGGTGTCTTGGACATAACTTTGGTGGAGTGGTCGAGTCAAAGCCAAATTAGAAGGGTTTGAAGAGGAAATGGGGAAAAAGTAGGAAAAGAGACAATTTTGAGACCTTTGTCCATAAAGAGGAATAGAAAATTGGGGTTATGATTTGGAGAGAGGAGCTGGGTCAAAGGAATGGTTCAAGCTACTAACCAACCTACTGTATAGCATGGTGAATTCTACTCGATACCTTGTGGTGACTGACCTATAATGGAAAAGAATCTAAAAAAGAACAGATATAGCTATAGTGTATAAGTGAAACACTGTTGTACACCTGAAACAACATTGTTAACCTACTGCATTTCAAGAAAAATTAAAATCAAATCACATGAGACTAGAAAATAAAGAAAGAATGGAAGCTACTAGAACATATTTGATGAATGTAGATCCAGGAGTGAGGAATAAATGGATCCCGCAGGAGAAAGATGGGGTCATCTTAGGACTAAGAACTCCTCAAAAAAGAGGGGAATGTTGTGATTCTGGCCAGAATAGCCCTCTTATTGTGAAGAACTAGAAAACTAGACAAAATATCTGAAACAACTATTTTTAGATATTGGACTACTGGCAGTGATCAGAAGGAAAACAAATGTTGTGACCGCTATGAGCAGCCTGGTATTTCTGCCTAGGGGTACTTTCCAGGATATGATGCAGCTCCAGAGTAGAACCAGGGGTCTCAGTTATTAGAGCTAATGAGCAAACAGGAGAGAAATAATAGAATACAAGAAACAAGTGATTAATCAAGATATTAGGGACAGAGGAAAAGAGGAACACAGGACAGATGTGACAGACAGAAAATAAAAAGCAGTTGATAAACTGAAAAAAAAAGCAGTTGATAAATTGAAACCTAACCATCACATGTAAATGGACTAAACAGATGAATTAAAAAGGTAGAGATTATGAAACTGGTTAAAAAAGATAAACCAAAACAAAAAGTAACACTGAACCATATGCATCTATAAGTGCACTTTAAATTCAAAGACACAGAACTGAAAAAAATGCTATACCAGGGAACAAATTAAGCACAAGGAAGTTGGGAGTAGCCACTTTTATCCACACCAGACAAAGCAGACATCAAAGAAAGAACATTACCAGAGATAAAGAGGGGCATTTCATGATGCTGAAAGAGCCAATTTATAAAGAACACAATCCTAAACATGTATGCACCCAAAGAGAATGTCAAAATACATGCAGCAAAATCTAAAAGAATTGAAAGGAGAAAGATGGAGTTACAGCTGGAGACTGCAATCCAGAGACTTGAACACTATCAACCATCTTGACCTGACACTTATAGAATACTCCACCCAACTGCCGAATATATACTCTTTCCAAATACACATAGAACATTCACCAAGCTAAACCATATGTTAAGTCATGAAGCAAGTCTCAATTATTTTCAAAGGAATGCAAGTATACAGAGTAGATTCTCTGACCACAACAGAATTAAAAAACACATAACATACAGGTATCTGTAACATCCTCAAGTATTTGGAAACTAAATACACCTCTAAGTAAGACATTAAAGAAAATAATCACAAGGAAAAGTAGAAAACATTATGGATTGAATGACAATGAAAACAACATATCTAAATCAGTAGGATGCAGCTAACGGTGTTCTCAAAGGGAATTTATAACCTTAAATGCTTATATTAGAAAAAGAAACTTTTAAAATCACTGATTTAGGATTATACTTTAAGAAGTTGGAAAAAAGATGAGCAAATTAAACCCCAAATAAGATTTATTATTCCAACACAAGTAAAAGAAAGGACATGATAGTGGAACTTAATAAGAGAGAAAATGGACAAGAGAGAAAAATCAGTGAAACCAAACTTGCTTCTTTGAAATTATCAATAAAATTGATAAGCCTCTATTTAGGCTGATTAAAAAAAAAAAAAAGGAAAGACATGGGGCTTCCCTGGTGGCCCTGTGGTTTGGAATCCGCCTGCCAAGGCAGGAAACATGACTTCAATCCCCGGTCCAGAAAGATCCCTCATGCCACAGAGCAACTAAGCCCATGAGCTGTAACTACTGAAGCCTCTGTGCACCCCAACAAATAGTAGCTTCCACTCGCCACAACTAGAGAAAGCCTGTGTGTAGCAGTGAAGATCCAGCACAGCCAAAAATAAATTCAGAAAAAGGAAACACACAAATTACCAGTATTGGGGATGAAAGAGGGGCTATTGCTATATATCCTATAGATATCAAAGGGTAAGGGGGCATTATTAAGTGTATGTGAACTTAGATGAAATGGGCAAATTCCTTGAAAGACACCAATCGCTAAAACTGACACATGAAAAAAATCTGAAGGGCCTGATATCTAATTAAAGAAATTGAATTTATAATGAAAAACCTTCCCTCAAAGAAGACTCAAAAAAAAAAAAAATTTCAGATGCAGAGGACTTCACTGGTGATTACATCAAACATTTACAGGAGTGACACTTAAGCATATACGAGCCATTTAACAACCTAGGAGGAGAAGGAAACTTTCCAACTTACTTTATGAAAGCCTATCTGATAGCAAAACCAGGTAAAGATATTACAAGACAACTGCAGATCAGTATCCCTCATGAACAGATGCAAAAATTCTCAAACAGTATTAGCAAATAGAATTTAGCAATATATAAAAGGGTAACATCATGACCAAGTGCTGTTTTTATCTAAGGAATATAAAATTGGTTTAGTATTAGAAAATCAACTTATGGGATTTACTACATTGACAAAATACACCTATGACAATTCTATTGGTAGCATCATGCTTCACGGTGAAATATAACACTTTGCACCTAATACTGAGAACAAGGCAAGGATGTCCCCTTTCACCACTTCTATTCAATACCAGACCAGAAGCCCTAGCTAGTGTAACAAGGTAAGAAAAAGAACAAAGGGAATTCCCTGGTGGGTCAGTGTTTAGGATTCTGCGCTTTCACTGCCATGGGCCTGGGTTTAATCCCTGGTCAGGGAACTAAGATCCCACAAGCTACACGGTATAGCCAAACAAAAAAATAAAGAAAGAAAGAAATGAAAAAAAGAACAAGAGCTAAACAGCATACAGAATGGAAAGGAAGAGGTAAAACAGTCTTTATTTGCACATGAGATGGTTGTGTGCATAAGCCATCCCACAGTATTTACCAAACAACTATTAGAGTTAATGTGTAAATTGAAGCAAGGTCACAGAAGGTAAGGCCAATGGACAGAACTCAATTGTGCTTCTATACACAAGTAAGGAGCAGTTAGAAAAGGAAACAAATATGCCATTTACAATAAAAATGTGTAACATAGGGGGAAATGTAACAACCTGTGAAAGTACTGCTGGGTAGTAGTGTTGTGTGACCTGTTACCAGCATGGCGGCTTACTGGGAGAGGAAGCAAGTACCTGCAGAGGATTTGGGGATGGGGTGGGAGACTGGTGTCTGGGTTTGGACAGTCAACCCTGAGAAGAAAGGCCCTGGACAAGCTCAGGGCTTTGCCACAAAGTCTATGAGTACAGCCAGAGATGGAAGGGTAAGCTTTTATTACTCCAGGAGAACTTGGACTCCACCAATGCCTCGCTTATGTGGGGCCTGTAGTGTGACTCATGACTGCAGACACAGAAGCATCTGGAGCCTCTGCTACAGCCCTGGGCTGCTCTCAGAGACACTCAGTGACAAAAACCCTGACTTGCTCCGAAAACTCGGAGTCCCCTTGTCTTTTTCCTTCCTCTCTGCCTGGCTCCCAACTTCCTGCCTTCTTGGGGCTTCTCACAGTCTGGGTGACACATGGTGTGTGCCAAGCCAAATCTGGAGGGGGGCGGAGCATGACCCCTCTGCCACAAGCTGTGCCTGGGGCGGAACTTGTGGTCTGGAGAGCCCGGCCTGGCTCGGTGACCGTCTGCAGCACTGAGAGGTGGCCTGGGTGGTAGGCCAGCTTCTGCCCCCCTGGGGCAGCCTGCAGACACTGGCCTGGCGAGAGGTGCTACAGGACTCCCCGGGGCCTCTTGGAACCCCCGCTTCCAGCTTGTGGACTGAACCACGGGCCAGCCACACCTCTGTGTTTCCCAGTTACAAGGCTGGGAGGGGCCCCGCCTCGACGGCTCTGTACCCTGTAGCCCTGGGCTACAGATGCCCTGCCCAACTGGCAGTGCCCACTCCTGACTCCTCCTTGGCCCCTCCAGAGCCAGTGGCCTTCCGCTTCTGCAGATGCTGGACCGAGGGCAGGTCATAGAGATATCCCTGCCCTACTCAGGGCAGGGGGCTCCAAGCCCAGCCCCAAGAGTGCCAGGGCCACCACGCGCCCTCCTCCAGGCGGATGGAGCTCCCCTACCCCCAATGCCCGCAGGCCGTCAAGGGGTTGAGGGCCGTGAGAACTTCTGACCATGAGAACTTGGACTTCCAGGTTTGGGGATCGGCCCAGGCGGGCGGTTCAGCTCCGAAACTCGTCTCTCTCTTCGGGCCCCTGCCTGTCCCGCAGGTCCTGGCCCGAGTCTGCATAGTGGGTAGGAAATGCCAGTCAGTTAGCCAACAGTGGGGCTGCCCTACCCCCTTGTTCCCAGGGTGCTCTCTGGACTTAGTGGTTTCCATTCCTCAGCAGCACTTCTTTGAATGGAACCTGCCCAGCGGGGGCTTCACATGTTTCGGAAGCACAGGCAGGGCTGGCAATCCTGGACTACGGGGAGGGGGAGTGTTGGAAGGACAGGGAGGTGGGACAGGACAGGACCGGGCTGTGCCCAGAGCACATGATTTCTCAAAGGCCACCATTCTCGGGGGCTACCTGGGAGAGAGCTGGACGAGAGCAGCTGCAGGCTGTCTAGGACTCCATCCTCGTACAACGCCAACTTCTGCAGCATCTTCCGTCGCGCTGGATTGATCACAATCTGCGGGGGCTGTGAGGACGTGGAGCTGCCCAGGAGGGGCCCTGGGGTGGAGAGAGGACCCTGTGAGCCTCTGGGAACTTCCTGCTGATACTCACTGCTGGCCTCGCGAGCCTTCCCCATCCCCAGCCTAGCTCCCTCCCTGCCCTCCCGAAGGACAGAGGTCCTGAGCGCTCTGTCTGTCTATGGGCAAGGCCTGCAGTCCAGTTGTGGACTGGGCCTGCCTTGCTCCTGGCCTGTCCTCAATCAGCTGGGGGCATGGCACAGCGAGATGAGATGGCCCAGGATGGTCCTTCTGTGGACCTTCCTGGGTCAGGTGAGCAGCCCAACCCAAGACGGCAGCCTGCAACTTTCTAAGCACAGACAGAGCTTCACCGCGGGTCCTGGGTCTCTCCGCCCAGAAGGCTGGGGTGGGGAGGGTTTGCCCGGAAAGGAGGCCTTTGGTCCCCCTGCTGGTACCTTCCACAGCTGTGGGCTGGAGACCCGGGCCGCTCCCCAAGCTTGACTCTCGGGCAGCACCTCCTTGGGTGCGGGCAGCCTGCCCGAGGGGTGCTGGCACCCAGCTGGGGGCCCCTGGGCCCGCAGGGCAGCTGGGGCTCAGATGCCAGGAGTGCAGGGCAGCGGAGAGGTCAGACACGCTCTCGTCACTCTCCACGGGTTGGTTGGCACCTTTTTGCGGCCAGTCTGTAGCCTGGGCCTGAGCCCCCGAGGGTGCCACCAGGGGCTGCCGGGGGCTGGCACGGCTCAGGGCGCTCCTGCTGGTGGACATGTAGGAGTTCTCTTGCGGGGAAGGAGGGCTGTGGCTGGCAGCCTCCGGCTCCAGGCATGGCCCTGCCACCGCCACCTGCAGCTCCTCCAGTGTCTGGTACACCTGCAGGGAGGGACCGGGGCTCTCAGGGTGAGTGGCCCTGTCCAGGTCCTCGCAGAGGGTGGCGGAACTGCAGGGCAGCTCCGGGTCGGGGCCAGAGAAGAGAATCATCGCCACTAAAGCTAAGGACTGAGAGCGGCTTCTCTTTGTCCTCGAGAAAGCAAACCTCGTTGCCCTGATGCCCTCCATGATGCTTCTTTCTTTTCTCAAGAGAGACAAATAAGGGATGGGATGGGGAGGGACATGGGGGGGGTTCAGGATGGGGAACACATGTACACCCACGGCTGATTCATGTGAATGTATGACAAAAACCATCACAATATTGTTAAGTAATTAGCCTCCAATTAAAATAAATAAATAAATTAAAAAAAAAGAGAGAGACAGAGGTGGAAGGGACACAAAAAAGGCAGATGCAGTGGCGCCAGGCACCCAGAAGGGGGCACAGTAAAAAGCCAATCGCCTCCCTCTCTGTACCTGGCCGGGTTCAGTGGGGACTCAAGCCGAAACAAAGGGCAGGCAAGCAACATGTGGAGACTGGCATCTCAAGCACTTCCCGAACCCCAGCTCACAGGACTACCTGGGTCATTGGGGGTCTCCTCTTGGCCCGGCGGTGCAGGCAGCAGCAAGCTAGCTGGCCCAGGGCCAGGCCCAGCTCTGGTGGGCACGGCCCCGGCCTGGGGTCCAGGTGCTTCTTGTAGATCTGGGCGGCAACTGGGGCGGCCCACGTGTCTGCAGCCGGCCCGCCTTGGACTGTGGTCTGGGTGCCCTTCAGGGTCACCCCGGCCTCCTCGGCCTCCTCTTCAACCAAGTCTTTCTGTGGGACATGCAACATGAATCTGACCCCTGTGGGCCGTGCCTTGCGCTGCCATCCCCTGGCCCTCGTCTGCATATGCTCAGTGCTGACCTGGGACCCTGGGATCCAGCCACACGCCCAGCACCTGGGCTGGCTTTCACAGAGCTGACTTCCTGAGAGGGGAGAGACATTGATATGCCTCGAAAACCAGGGGAAACTGCGGCAGGGAGGCCCCTCTGGGGGTGGGCCCAAGCAAGTGACACTCGGGCTCTGATCAAAAGATAACAACTAGCCAGACAGGGCGGGGTGCAGGGAGATTGGGGGGACAGGACCAGACAGGAAGGACCAGGAGCAGACCCTGGGGTCAGAGGGCGTGGCCTCTCAGGCAGAGGACCAGGGAGCCGCCAGGTCTGGAGGACAGACAGAAAGCTGGCAACCACGTCAAGGGCCTGGGCCTTCACCCCATGCACAGCGGGGGTAAAGGGGTTCTGCCACCTCCTCACAGTTCTGAAAGAGCATTTTGGTGGTTGCCCAGAGAAGCCGTGGCGGGGACCCTATGGGGTCTGGCATGCTGCCCCACAGCAGTGCTGACAATGGGCCTGAGTGCTGATCTAGTCGGTGCCCAGTTCTGGCGCAGACCCCTCCGAGACCCGGGAATGGACAGAAACAGCCCCGAGCCTGGGCAACACACTGGCTTATACAGTGTGAAGGATCCTGCCGACTAAGCAGAGAGGAGCCGGATTTTGGGCTCTGGGTCAGTCCGTGGAGGAGCAGACCTGCCCCCCAAAACCCAGGGAAGGTGTCTGGGGTGAGGGGGGACATGGTCCGATTCCCAACCATTGCCTCTCCCAGGTCCCTTGATTCTGCTTTCCACTGTGATCAGGCTGCACCCCACCCTCTCTGACCCCCCTCAACCCAAGTGGGGTCTGGAAGGGCCCATGGCACCTGCCGGGGACACAGGTTTGTCCCCGGCCAGGCAGATACAGCTGTCTGGGGCCCTGCCTACTCTCAACGATGAGTCAGCAGCGGCCGGACTGGCTCCTGCGGGGCCCCGCATTCCGGATTGTTCCACCCTCCCTCTCTCCCTCCCCACCTGCCTCGGGAGGAGACTCACCAGATACTTGGGCTGGGAGCCATGCATCCTCACAGCCCTCTGGCCAGCCAGGGTCTCCAGCAGCACCTGCAGAGAGAGCAGGCTGCAGACTGGGGCCACTGAGAACCCGCTCACGGGATTCAAGCTTGGGGGGTCTGGAGGGCCCACATGGAGCAGAGGAATGGAAAACGACAGACATGAAGGTGTGAAACTGCGTAGGGCGCCCGAGCTGGGGAGGACGGGTCCCAGGAGCTGAAGCTGGTCAGGCCTGCTGGGGGATTCTTTGGGGGCCACGGTCCCCCACCCCCAGACTGGCCGAGGGCCCTGCAGCTCACCACGCCGAAGCTGAAGGTGTCGGTGTCCACGGCCAGCCTCCCGGTCTTCACGTACTCCTCAGGCAGGTAGGCCAGGGTGCCGCGCACTGTCCGAGTCCGGGCCACGCTACTGCTCTGGCCAGGGTTGGCCCCCGCAAACCGGCTGAGACGGGCCAGGCCGAAGTCCCCCAGTTTGGGCATCAGTCTCTCATCCAGAAGGACATTGGAACTTGGGGACAGAAGGCGGTGGTGTCAGCCTGGCCCTAGCCCTCTCTGCGACTCATCAACCCCTGCACCTACTGCCCCCTGCCTGGTCCTGAGACAATCAGACCAGAGCTACTGACGTGCACCTCAGTGGCGGATCGTGGCCCATGCTTGTGGTGTTCTGGCCCCTTGAAGCTTTGAGCAAGTGGCCCCCAGAGCCCCATCCTGCAGTTGAGGCCCTGTTCACCAGTGGGGCCCATCCTTGGCCTCCAAGTCCACCCCTGGCCCACACTGGATGCTCAGTGACCCGCAGACCCCAGCCCTGACGTCCCCTGTCCTCACGGGGATCGCTCAGGGCCAGGCTCCCAGGGACCAGGCAGCAGGCACCCCCGGTCCCTGCTGGTGGGAGGTGTGAGAGCATCACCCCTTGCCATAGGGCTCCTGCCAACCTCAAAGGCCCCCAGGGGCTAGCCGTGTCCCCGCCTCACCTCTTGACATCTCCATGGATGAGGCTGGGGCTATCTTGATGTAAGAACTGAATTGCCCGGGCCGTGCCCAGAAGGATGTCCAGTCGCTGAGGCCAGGAGAGAGGGGGCCAGGCCTGTGTCTGGAGGAGCACAAGGAAGAAAGGGGAGACTGCAGAGCCACCGTCTTTGACGCCTATCCATGCTTCCCCTGAGTGCTGAAGTGTCAGGTCAGAGATGCTCCTGTCCTGGGCTTGGTCAGCCCTTGCATCCTGTGGGTGCCTCTCTAGATGGGGCCCAGTGACTGTCTGTTGCCTCTTGCCCTTTGGGTGATGCCACCAAGACCCTTCCGCTACAATGCTTGCCCAGGGGAGCAGACAGGGCCCCTTTCAGAGGCCCCGTGAGCTCGGCTTCTGAGCACGGAGAGGCCCCGCTCACCGAGGCCAAGGGCCCTGGCCCCGTGTCCCGCTCAGACCAGGTGCCAAGCGTGACACAGTGTGCCAGGCCAGGCCGGGCAAGGCTTACCTGGACGTGGAGGCGGTCTTCCAGGGAGCCATTGGGCAGGAAGCCATAGACAAGGCAGTAGAAGCCACTCTGAGCACAGTAGCCGGCAAAGTCCACGATGTTGGGGTGACGAAACCTACTTGAAACAGTGGGGTCTCAGAGCTCTGCTCCCAGCATCCAGCACGCCTTCCATCCAGCCATCACAGGGTGGGGTGTGGGGTGCGGACGGTCCCTAACCAGGTTCCCCGGCTCGCCTGGGCCTGGCAGGCTGCAGACCAAGGGGGAGCCAGGTCCCCAGACATGCGGTCCTGGCAGGGCCCTGCTCCTGCCCGCAGGCTCACCGCGACAGCTGCTGCACTTCAGTCTGGAAGCTCTGCTTCACTGTGGTCCACTCCAGGTCGGCCTCCTGCAGCCCTCGGGGAGAATGAGGCAGGGGGGACTGGCAGTGTGAGACACCTGTGGCCCAGACTTCACAGCCACCCCCCCTGCCACCTGTTCTGGGCCCAGAAGGAGCACGGGGCTGGGGGCCCTGGACTGCGAAATCAGAGGGCTGAAGGAACCCTGTGGGGTCGCAAAGGGGGCGGGGGAGGACTACAAAAGCCCGAGTCTGGGAACAGCCATCGAGGGCCCTGGCGAGGATGCTCCACAAACCTCCTTGAGCCTCTTCACAGCATAGACAGTGTTCCTCATCACTGCCCGGTACACACAGCCAAAGCCACCTTCCCCAATCTTGAGCTCCTCTGAGAAGTCGTGTGTGCCCTGGCAAATCTCATGGAGGGGCCAGCAGAATGAAGAGGAGGGGGCCCCTGGCAGGAGGGACACGGGGGTCTCCGGGCTGGGCTGTGGGAAGAGACCCTGTATCAGGTGAGGTCCCGTGTCTTCCCCTCTGCCTCAGCCCACCCTTGCTGGGCTGCCTGGGGTGGCCTAGGGGACCAAAGGCGGCTTTGTCACTGCTTGCTGGCATCAAACCTCTGGGTGGGGGGCAGGACCCACCTACCTTGGTAGATGAGGGGGCTGGAGATGGCAATGGTGGCTGGTGGGCAGCTGGGCTTGGTCGAGGACAGAGCTCAGAGTCAGAGTGAGTCTGAGAGCCTGGAAAAGCTTCGTAAAGACACCAGTCAGAGGCAGGCAGAGGCCAGTGGCAGGATCTACTGGTGTGGCCAGGAGCAAGGGGGTCCTTTCCTGAGGTTCATCAGGCCAACCCCCACGAACCACCCCAACCCGGGCTGTCTTACCTGGGGAGAGGAGGGTGGAGGCCAGAGACGGCAACTTCCGGTGGCCGGGAGCCGCAGCCTCGGAGGGTGCGGAGATGCTGCTGGGTGTCGGGGAGGTGGTGCTGGGGGGCAGAAGGGGGGCGGGAGGGTGCCCTGGGAGGCCGGGGAAGGAAAGGACGTTAGGCCCAGGCTGGAGGGAGGAGCTCTGGGGTAAGCCCTGGGTGGCCCCTGGCCCAGGGTCCTGGGGGTCCCAGGGGTCCCCGGGGCCACGCTCACAAGCAGTGATGATGTCCCGCGCCCGCAGCAGCTGCAGGTGCGTGAGGATGCGCACGAGGTCGGCCACGCGGGCGTTGCGGTTGATCCACGGCCACAGGACGCTGGCTGTGCGCTGCCCGGAGCGCTCGCACAGCCGCAGCTCGGTCTGGTCGCGGACGATCAGGGCGGCTGCGGGGCAGGGGACGTCAGGCTGCGGCGCCCGGGTCCCCGCGCGGCTCCCCGGCCCGCCCCGCCCCGCCCCGCCCCTGCCGGCCTGCGGCCACCCACCGAACTGGCACCAGTCGGCGGGCTCCAGGGCGTCCATCACTTTGTAGAAGCGGCACATGACCCAGGGCGGTACCTCGTACAAGAAGTGCTGGGCGCCGGGGACCGAAGGGTCTCCCGGGCCCGGCCCCCCGGCCATGGCCACCGCCGCCGGGCCGGGGCCTCTCCGGGCCGCGGCGGGCGCGGGCCTCGGCCGGCCGGGTCCGCAAACACTGACTCACTTCCCCTTTAAGGCGGCCTCGTGCGACGCCCGGCGGGCCGGAAGGGGCGGTACCCGGGGCCGCTGCCAGCTCGCCCGCCGCCGCCGCCGCCAGCCCCGGCCACAAGGGGGCGCCGCGCGCGGTCACGCTTCCCAGGGCAGCACCCAGGGCCCGGCTAGGCGGACGGGTGAGCTTCCCGGAGCGGGAGGAGGGCTCCGAGGGCTGCAGGAGAATGTTTCTCGGCCCCAGGGACGATGGGCACAGCGAAGGCCTTCCAGAATGGGCTAGAAGCAGGGCTTCGGAGAGCCACTGGCCGGTCCTCTTTAGGTTTCCGTTTCGTGGGGAAAGCGGTGGAGAGGAGTCAAGACATCCAGGCGGGACAGGGTCAGATGTGGGTCACACCAGGGCTCCCTGCCGACTCCCTGCAGCTGACTTGTGAGACTGGGGGCAGGAAGAAAGATCTGGAAGCTCGCAGCATCTCCACCCACCTCCTGGGTCCTGGATCCCATCTTTTCTTGGCCCTCTGGGAACCTGCTCCAGCGGTGGTTAGGTCTTTGCAGCATCTGCCCTCTTTGCTTCTTCGCTCTCTCCTTCCACTAGCACAGAAAACGTGTTTACGTCTCTTAGAGACAGACCTTTGCTCCGGCTGCCCTCCTCCCTCTTGGCATGCATGAGGATGGCGGGCTCTGGCGGCTCCCACCCCTTTCTCTGAAGCTCACAGAACGCCATACTTGGCCTGTCTGGCATCTCCCCACAGGCCTCCGGCATGCCTCCATCATTTGCAGTAGCAGTAGCAGCCACAGTAGCAGCCACCAGGAAACTGTCATCTCTCTAAACTTCTCCGGAGTTCCTCTCTTCCCCACCGGGCTCTGACCTAGATGAACCTAGACGAACATGCTTCCCTGCCTCCTCTCGGCTCAGGGGTCTTCCTTAGGCACAAAGCACTCCACACCAGTTTTCCTGCTTAAGACCTTCCCGGGGTTCCTGAAGCCCTCGGAGGGATCGCAGCTTTTCAGCACGGCTTCTGACGTTGTCACCACGTGGCCCTTTTGTGCCCACCTGTCTCGCTCTTGGCACTCAGCGGCAGCCTTAACCCAGCCACAACTCCTTGGGGTTCCGAGAATGTGCCAGGGCTCCCACCCTCACGGGTTTGCACTTGCAGCTCCGTCCAGCAGATACTCAGGTAGCTGGAAGATGGCCTGGCGTCCCCTGGCGCGTCCTTCTTCAGCCTCAGCACTCATCTGCTTCCCCGACACCCCTCCCCGCCCCCTGTCAAGCAGCCAGGGCACCTTCCTCTTCTGTTTTTTCCAGCTGGATGCCAGTTTGAAAGGCAGGTCTTCGCTAGCCACTCCCTTGTCCACTTGATCCTGACCCCTGAGGGCTGCCACCCTCCCTGCCCGCAGGCTGTCCATCCAGAGACTTCAATAGTGGTTTGCAGAAAACAGGTCAGCCCGAGACACACCTCCATGGCAGCCTCTTCCCAGAAGCTGCAGCCACTCCCCAAGAGGAGGCCGGCCACGCCCTGAGCCCCAGTGGCTTCCGACAGGGACAGCTCTTACTGAGACTCCCAAGCTGAGGAGGGAACTAGTGGGCACACACACACTAAGTGAACCAGGACTTGGTCCCACTTCCAATTCTGCTGGACTGCAGCTCCTGGGACAGCCCTGGCACCTCAGGGATGCTCAGGATACACACACGCCATGAATGTCAACCCTCTGTTTTACCATTTAAGGCCAGGATGCTCGAGTGCACCTCCAAGTAGCTGTGTTCACATACATGTGCCTGTGATGCTGAACTCTGAGCAGTTCTTGTCACCTCCAAGCCATCAGCAGCCTGATGGAGGACGGCTGTAGGGGAACCACGAGCTCCAGAGAGCGCTCCACCTCATCGGAAGCCTGGGAATGGGGCGGGGGGGGGGGGGGGGGCGGCGGCGCACAGCGTGTCCTTCGGGCCAGGATCAGGTCAGCAGAGACCTTGGGAGGGTCTCAGGCAAGAGGCACCGGAGGAGTCAGAGCTGGGGGGTTTCCAAAAGCCCTGCAGCCCATCAGGGACAGCCAGGATGCTGCCCTGGCCCTCTGGGACAGGGAAGCTGTGCTGCTCTGCAGAAGGCCCTTCCCGCCTGCCGGCTCAGAGCTCCCCTCTGGGCAGGTGGACCCCAAAGGCAGGCCGGTGTGGGGTGCCGGCCAGTGCCCTGTCCTCCCCAGGGCGCCCAAAAAGCGGCTGGCTTCTGTGTGTTCCCAGGAAGTGCCCCACCTTGCTGTCCTGGGAGCTGTCTTGATAATGAAAGCCCAGACCTGGAGTCACTTTCACAGAGAGATTTATCGAGAATGCTAACAGCACAGGATACAGTACTTCCCAACAAAAGGTGCGAACGCGTCACTTAGAAAGGCATGCTGAGTATTCTTGGCTTTCACACGTATTAAAAAACTTACAAAAATAAAATAAAACTGCGTGCTGCCCATCTTTTCAAATAGTAAAAGAACCTTATGAAAAAATCACTTGGTTTTACAACAAAAGACACAAACGGACATTTTTATGTAAATTTATAAGGCAAACTCTTTATATAATAAATAGGTTACAGGGATTCAGTGGGGGGTGTTTTTGAAACGTATACAGGTACATTCAGACAGGTTTACTGAAATGGTACAAATTTCCTTAATAAATTGCCTTTTGTTTTTAAATATATCAGTGCTTTCAGTCATTTGGCTATACACAAAGAACCTTTTTTTGAACACTACAAAAAAGCAATCAATATTTTTTTTGTTTTTAAAACAACCTACTTAAGTTTTCTAAAGTAATTGTCCCAAAACACAAAAACTGAAGGTGAATGCGATAGAGGGCTTTAGGAGATCATCTCCAGCCAAGTCTGTCTTGGGTGACTCCCCGCACCCCACACACACTTCCAGCCCTTTTCCTCCTGGGCTGGAGCCAGCTCCCTCTGCACAGGGAGACCAGGGTCCCTGCGACTCAGGAGCGGGCGGTGACCCTGCTTGGTTCTTCTCGCTCCTAAGCCCCATGCCTGAATGGTCAGCACTGTCCTCGAAGAGGGGGGGCCCCTGGGCGCTAAGGGAGCACGTGGCCACCCCTGTTCCGTCAGTCCTCAACAGTGTCTGGGAGGTAACGGCTACTCTGAAGAGGATCGGGTTTTGCCATGAAACGAGAAGGGGGGTGGTTTCTCACATCCAAATTTTGCTGGGGATCAGATGACAGCCAAGGGTGTGCGCCCCCCGCCACCCTGCCATCATCTCCTCATCTGGGAAAGTGGGGAATCCAGAGGTTATGTTAGTGTCGTGCACTGTGGGGCGGGGTGGATTTGATGATGGTACCCCGAACGGTAATGCCCCCCCTGAATCAAAATGCCCTGTCCACACACACCTGACCTGTGGCCACAGTGGAGGTCTCCAGGGAGACGCCCAACCTCTGGCCAAGCCTTGCCCCGCAAGCCCACCCTGACCTCCTCCCGCCGAGGTGTGGCTCTGCTCACACCCCTCCTGGCTCTCCTTGCAGGAATGTCAGCCTTGTCCATCCTTAAAAAAAATAATCCTGATGCTACTAATCTGGGAGTGGACCAAAACCTGGTTTTGCTCTGACTTCACAAATTGCAGCACGTCAGCCATTCGATTTGTCAGCTCTAGGTGTCACTTCTTTGGGTGGCTTCTGGCTGATCTGGGCAGGGGGTCCTGTCTTTGGCTCTCCCCCTCCTGGGGCAAGAGGACAGCCCCTCTCCTGGTTACCATCCCCTCCCTCCGAATTCTTTTGTTGGTAAAGAAAAGGTGTCTAGAAGCATTTGTCTCTGGAACAATTACTTTAAACATGGTTACAATACAGACTTCAGTTCAAACACAGAAGAGATTTACTTCGCAAAATTCCTTTCACCCACCGAAAATTACACAAATAGAAGCCTCAACACCACAGTTAAGAGGACCAGTAGAGAGAAGCTCATGTTTGGAACACAAAAGGAGAACTCAAAACCAAACCAAACCCAAACAGAAACAACCCCAAAGAGACGAGGGGAGGGCGGAGGAGGGGAGGAGCGCAAACACAGCACACGGTACAGTGTCCGGGTACAGGAGCCCCGCACGAGGAGTGGGCTCGGCACACCGAGTAACAGTCCTGGTGATATTTGGTCATATATTCATCAACTACTGACTCTGAAGCGGCTGTTATTGATTGAAGCAGTGACAACTCAAACGGAAAAGGAGGCCTTGGGAGCAAGGGAAGGAGCAGGTTTTGAGTTCTGCAAGCCTTTGCCACGCCACCGTCCAGCAACCCAGGAACAGTGCACCGGGTGAGCCCTGCTGCCTGGGGCAGGCCAGGCGAGAGGTCACCGGCTGAGGCTAACTCGGTGCTGCCTTCAGATCTCGGGCAGAACTGGACATGCGCCAACACCCATCTGCAAGAGGCTGGACAGCAGCGGTTGCAGCAGCTTCCTCTGACCCCCCAGCCCAGGCTGGGTGGGAGAAGAGGCAGGGACCCACCACTAATACTGAACCAAAGGTGGGGCCCAGCCCCCAGGCCCAGGTCCTCCTGGGGGCCTGAGGGGTGCCTGGCCACCTGAAGGGCCTCTACGGGTTTCTTCTGGATGCAGGCCTCAGAAGTAATGATGCGGGGAGGGAAGCTTTTGGCCCTGGTGATTATAATGCTCTCTGCTTTGGAAGAACAAGTTTCTGGATATTATTATTATTTTTTTTTGGTGTTTTTACTTACTTAAAAAATGATCAAAAAGAACTTACGGCTAAACTCTCTAGCAGATATTGCTCAGTAAGAATTACAAAAGCAAATGCAATTACTCGTAGGATGGGGTGGGGGGAAGAGGAAGGAACGTTTCTGGAGTCTTCGCTACCTCCTGGAAGGGACCCGCTGGACCACACGTGTGGTTCTGGGGTCCCTGATGTTCTATCTGGTATGGCTCACACTTTCTGAATCAAGACACGGCCTTCCGTCTCCCCTGCGGTCCCCGGACTTGGCAGAAAGGGGCCCTACCAGTGGGGAGGTTTGCTGCCTGTCTGCACACCATCACTCTGACTGGGTCACTGGAGGGTGTCGGGGGGGGGGGCAGGCCACCCCCATGAATGCCAGCTGCCCCACCCAGAGATCAAAGGGGACCAGGCAGTGTCAACTACATCCTGGGCTTCGCCAGAGCCAGGGAGCACGCTTGCATCCACCCACTGAAACGAACTGTCCTGCCTATGCCAGCGCCCTGGGGCCTCTCTAACAAGCTCGGGAGAAACAGTGCGAAACCCAGGAGCTGCCTCCTTCGCTCGGCACTGGGAAGCCCTTGAAAGAAGCAAGGAAAGACCACGGCTCTGCTTGGACATGAGTGACCAGCAGACGGATTTGTCGGTTTGTTTTTTTGTTGTTGTTTTTTCTTCGTTTGTGGTTTTTTTTCTTTTTTTTTTTTTTGGTTTTTAAAAATTTTCCCTTGTCCTATGCTATGGTTATCAGAAATATTGTAATTAAGCAACAGGTATAATTTTAACAAGTCTGTGTGTGTGTGTATGTGTGTGTGTGTGCGCGCACGTGTGTGTGTAGCCACAAGCAAAATGAGTTTATAACTGTGCAATATACAGATATATATATATAAAAATTCAACTGCTTTGTGTGTCTAGTTGGTGTATTTAAATAAAAGGGACAGGAGAGGGAAAAGCAAAACTAAAGAGCAAAACAAACGCCCAGGAGAGAAAAGACCAAGCAGGTCTATGCGTATAGTCTAGAAGATACTGGATATAATCAGGGTCACCAGGAAGAACAGCTTTGTCACTTGACACACAGACACTTTGGGGAGAGGGACTACCACTGGGCAGGAGCCAAACCTTGTGGCCTTTCCCCCTCACCGCTGAGCAGGAATCGAGGAGATAGATGACCGAGGCGGCGGCTGGCAGAGCCAAGGCAAGTTTCCCCAACGTTTGGAAACCCCCAGCTGGAGCCCCTTCCATGAGGGTCCTCTCCCCTGCCCTCCCTCAGCCCCAGGCCCCAAGGAGGGCAGAGCCAGGGACTGTCCTCGGGGGCAGGCCGCACCGTGGGCAGACGCTGTGGAGGAGACATCACCCTCTCCTGCTTAGTGGCCTGGGCCCTAATTCGAACCAATTCTTCCTGACACCTTGGCATTTGGGGTAGGCTCACTGGAGATGACAGAGGAGGAAGGAACAGGTCAATCAGGTAGCGAGGAGATTGCGCGCCTTCACAATTCCCTGCTGAGCACCCCCCTTCCCACCTGGAGCTGGGCTCCTGTAGCTTCGCGACAGGCAGGTCTCCCTGCAGGGACCACTACCCGAGAGACAGAGAAACAGAGAGAGAGACAGATTTTCCAGTGACCCAAGGGCCCCAAGGCGCAGACCCAGCAGTTTCAGGCTGGATTCCCCTTCACCTGCAGCGCTGACCACACAGCAGGCCAGGCTCCAAGTCCTCTTAGACCAGCCTTTTTTTGGCGAAAGCTTGCTCTTATTCACTCAGAAACATCAAGATGTAGTTTCCTGCTCAAGATTTCAAAGTCTTCCTTCTGCAATGTTGACAAGGGGCTTCAATGTTCCCTTTTTTCCCCCTTGAACATGGAACTTTAGACCCTGGGTGAGGCAGTATCCTAGAGAGCTCTAACAATTCTGCTATGTTTTCTAAAGATTGATACCATTTCAAAAAGAGAAAAAAGCAAAAACTGAGACTCAACAAACCCCTCCGGTAGACAGGTTCACGCACAGAGCGCTGAGATGGGGCCCTTGCAGAGAGCAACTGAGAGCCGGAACGCAACGTGGCAGGGCTGTCGGGCTCGAGAGCAGAGGTTCCACTATGAGCCTGGCAACATGCCTGTGCCCCAGCCCTCCCTGGGCACTGGCCAGTACTCAGGGGGTCGGTAGGCTGACACCCACAAGGTTCTAGAGAAAGCTCACTTCCCCGAGGTCTGGATGGTCTGGGCCACCCACATGGGCAACTTGCATCAGGAAAACAATTTGGGGCCATGACCCCACTAGAGATGGATGCACCAAGCTAGGGCTGATGCCTGTGACCTCCCCTAGCCCTGTCGGGCCTGGCAGGAACGCTCGGGAGAGGGGTACAGAGCTCAGCTGCCAGGCGCCACGAGCTCCGGGCTGCCATACCTGGTGGCTTCCCTTTACACCCTCTGTTCCCTCCTGGGCTCACGCTGCTTTGTTAGAAGTCACTTCAAATCCAGACGTCCTGTCAGCTAAGCCAACTCCTCTCCCACCAAAGATGGCGGCGTTCTTGTGGCTATTAAGCACCCTCCTTCATGATGGCTGTCACGGCAATGACAGGCAGGGAGGCAGGTGACAACCTGGTGCTGTTCCGAGTCCCATCGCCACTGCTCGTGGCCTCTAAGATGGCATACCACCGCTGAGCAGACTGTTACTAGCACCGGCATGGGGGCTCAGGAGAGAAGTCAGGTGCTGGCTGTGGCCGGCATGCCCGGGCCACCACTGTGGCTTCCACCGTCCAGGGAGCTGAGGGGAGTGGCGGGGGGAGCAGGGCATTTCTGGGGGTCTCCTGTGCCTTTTGATAAGGACTACGGTGCAGAAGGGACGTGTACTGGACCCTGCCATGGCCCAGGGGCCCCGCCTCACTGTGGTGTCAACGCCAGCAACAACATGGGTTAGGAAAGCTGAGTGACAGGCACAGGGCAGGGAGACCCAACGTACGGACCTAGCCCCTAGGGTATCTGAAAGCTGTCTTATCAATTCCTGCCTTCTGGACACAGTCCCTAAGGGATGCCCCCTGAATCTTCACAGTGTTCAAGTACACACAGAATCAACATCACACTCCCCAACTGGGCCAGACATAGCTGGTGAGAGTTTCAAGGCTAAGCCTGCCCTCCAACCTTCTGTCCACCTGTCTCCAGGACAGAAGTGGTACAGGACCTTCAGCACACCTGCCCAAAGGTGACTCGCTCCTAATGTCTGTATCTGGGGGAGAGGGAATGTGGATGAAAGGGGGAGAAAACCCTAAGGTGCCACCTGCAGCCTTGAAACTCTAGGGGTGGGAGCTGGGGAGCGAGGGGCCTGTAGGTCAGGCTGGGCAGAAAGGAAATGCCACTTGAGATTCGGTGTTCTCGACCACCACCATCAGTCAGCCCCAGAATCAACTGTTACAGGTCAAAGGGGGGCATGGCAGGCCCAGCTCTCCCTGGCCCAGGAGCAGATGGTGCCAAGCTGCTGGGGAGGTCAGCTTTGGAGACCATTCCCAGGAGCCCCGTTTTATGGATTCAGTGTAATTAATGCCTCAAAACCTGACCCAGCAAACCGGATGGTACCTCCATGACAAACGGGCTGGACAGCGGGCTCATGTGGACAGGGGTCCTCTGAGAGTGCCAGGAGCCTTTTGTCCTTGGAGGAAAGAGGGAACCTGACAGACACGCCCCCTCTTCCAACTCCCATCCCTTCCTGGGGGAGGACTCAGAAGTGAAGCCCAGCGGGTGGACAGCAGAGTGGGTTTGGTTGGGGGACTTGCTTTTGCAGCATCAAGAAACAGATACAAAAATGCTAGAAAGGGCAGCTACTACTCCACAAACAGAACAGGGCAAACTCCCTTGCTTCTAACCGTTCTGCGAGAGAGAGACACGGTTTCATTTTTTTTCTGAAGCTACTGATTGGAACTGTCAACTAGGGGTCCTGATCACTAAAGGACTGGCAAGGAAGTGCTAGATGGTTTCTAAGATGTTTCACTCCTTCATGGTTACACCGCAGTGAGAAAAGCTGGGGGATAGTAACTAAAATACACGAGACAACACGCACTTGACAGTTCATGGCAGCAGCTCACGTGGGACGTGCTTGTGGGTGTTTCTGGAAGCATAAGACTGCTGTCTCGTTTGCTACTTTGATAAGGTACTTCTCAGTTGGACAGATTTAGATATAAGAGACATCTCTGTAAACACAGAAAAGGATATACCAATATGATGAAGATATGCAGCTAGATAAGGACTTCCTGAACAGAGGGTAAAAGCACAGGGTCTCGAATTGAAACTGACCAATGAACACCCCGCAACAAGCCCAAGCCTCAGTGCCCCAACACCACAGCCCTGGTGCTGATGCGGAAAAGCATGAGGTACCAGCCACCCCCCACAGCCTCCAGCAAGTGAAGCCCACACGGGGCCCAGCAGAGAAGAACTCCTGCTCAGAGGAGTGTCAGGGGGGTATCTGGACTCATTCTGCCTGCTGCCCGGCCCGACTACCCCACCCTAGCCGGGTCCTGCATAGGCCAAGGTCAGGGCTTGGCCACTCTGTGACACTGGCAGGCCACAGCGAGTCTCTGTGCTGCCCTTGGCTCTGCAGTCCCAATCTGGGTCCACTTCTCCTACCCACTACCGTTGAGTGGGAAGGCTGAGGAGACCTGGGATCCAGGGTCTGACCAAAGGAGGGGAGTCCTGGGAGAGCAAGATCCTGCCTCTCCCGTGCCCCTCAGAGAGGCTGGGGTACTAGGGCTGGGGGAACTCAGCAGAGTCTGGGGCTTCCTCAGGGCTCAGAAATGGGTGGGAGCCGGGGCTGAGGCGGACGGCAGGAAGGCCAAGGGTGGGGGGAGTTCTGGGGGCCTGAGCTGACCAGTGTCGGCTCGGGGTACAGTTGGGCACTGCGGCTGCCTGGAACAGAAGGGAGCAGTGAGGACGAGGGAGGAGGGGGAGAAATGAAAAGGCTGAAATGAAAGGAGACAGAAACCGAAGGAGAGGAGAGAAACCAATCAGGAAGTCCTTATAAATTGCAGCAAACACTTAGAGTTTCGGAGCTTCGTGGGAACCCTATGTGCTGAGCCCACTTGAAAACAAGCGCAGGTATATACAGATCCAGGTAGTTGTCAACACCGTCACGTCTAGTGGCCTGAGGGACAAAGGGTCACCAAGTCAAGCCCGCTAGCTTGCTCGCAGAGCAGGTTTGTTTTTAAGTGGGAACATGAAGACTCAATAGTGCAAATAGTTCTAAGCTGTCCCTAAAGGAGTTGAGAATTGGAAAAGTTTTGGAAGAACATTTCCCCTGCTTTCCCCCTGGCCCCCGGCCCCATCTACTAAGGCTCGAACTAGCGGGCACAACTGCTCTGAGCAGCTAGGGATGCCCTCCACCTGGCCCGCGGCACTCCGCCGGCTGCAGCCTGGGCCAGTCTGCCGGGGCCTTGGCCCGTGGCCTTGGTGGCCTCTGTTTAGCGCTACCCGCTGGAGGCCGGCCCTGGGCCAATGTCGCCTCCGGCGCAGGCCAGTCGACACCCAGGGGGGCTCAAAGGATGCCTCCCTCCTAGCCGGGCCAGAACCGGGGCCGACAGATGCTACATCCCCATCCTGTGAAATGTCTTGGTCGATTTGGGATTGGGGCTGGCAGGGAGCCGTCTGTGTGCCCCCATGGGTGGGATCACACGGGCTGGAGCCACTGGCCGTCTCCACCATCTCTAAAGGATCCAACTGTCTCTCTTGCCTCGGACCTCCTGGTCCTGACATGGGTGGGCGTAAGGGGGGTGGGGGGTTGGGGGGAGCTCGAGGCCGGGCAGGGTGGGGGGAAGGAGAGCTGAGACTGGGGTACCGATGGCCCCCAAACCAGGAGTGTCTTCTCAAGCGCTCTCTGTCCCTAGTGACCACGTGGGGGGACTGGGTGGGAGGGAGGTGCAGGCACACCCTAAGAAGCCTGGGCAACAGCTTGTCTGGTCAGTAGTATCTGCAGCAAGCCTTGTTGAAGGAGCCTAGTTTAGAAAAGTGCAAAGCTACTTCTGGCCCTGGTTAGGTCTTCAACCTGACTGTGCTTGTCGATAAGAAAAAAACATCCCCAATGCTCCAACTACTCCCACCCTGAAGCCACGAAACTCTAAGTTTACTGAAAGAAAAAAAAATATTTTTTATTTCAGTTAATCGGGAAGCTTTGTCAGAGCCCTACCCATAAGGAGAAGAGACAACAGCTGCCTTTATTCTTGTTGGTTTGCTTTGCAATCCGCTCTGCGTAAAGTCAGCTAACTCTCTCGGTCACGGGCGTCCGGCTGTCCACAGGCTCCTCTCTGTTTGGCCTTGGCATGGAGGATGAGACAATGTCTTTGCGCTCTCCCTCCCCTCGGTGTTTGTACTTTTCTGTGGCCGGGGCCGCGGTGGCGAGCGTGGGCTGAGTCTTAGCAGGCTCCTTGGGGCAGCCGTCGCTCTCCAGCGAGCCTGCTCTCGGCATCTTCTCCTCTTTGCAGACGCTGCTGCTCAAGTCCTGGGGCTCGGGGGGGCTGGCGGGGTCCTCGGAGCTCTGGGGCTCAGGCGGGGGTGGGGGCGGGGGCAGGAGCAGTGGCGCGGGGGCCTTCGGGGGCTCTGCATGGTGGTGGTGGTGGTGGTGCTCCTTCTTGGGGGGCGAGGAGGCGCTGCCGCTGCGCCCCTTGGGGCTGCTCTCCTTGCTTTTCCGCCCTGGGCTCTTGCAGGTCTTCAGTCCCTTCCCGCTCTTCTCGCCGAGCGTGGACACCAGCAGGGGCTTCACCACCTCCTTGACCTCAATGCTCACCGTCTCCCGGGTCTTGCGCTTCTTGATGGGGAGCACGGTCTCCTGCACGGACCGGATGGACGACTCCTTCACGGCTTTCTTTTTGGCCTCGGCAGCAGCGGCGGCAACCACACTGCCCGGCTTTCGGCCTCGTTTCTTAGGAATGGCCTGGGGGTCGGCCTCTGCTTTTCGCTTCCGGCCAGGGCGCTTGATGACCATGACCTGGGCCGAAGTGGTGGCCCCACCCCCTTCCGCCTTGCTGCCCGGCGCAGCTTGGAAAGGCATCTTGACGAGCAGCTTGCCAGGACTTTTCTCCAGAACCCTTTTCACCTGTACGCCCTCTGACGCGGCTGCCTTGGGTCTCGTGGTGCCACTCCCTTTGGGGCGTCCCCGACCTCTGCCAGTTCCTGGAGCTTTGGGAGATTTGGGCTTCTTAGGTGGTTTCTGCTCTCGCCGGGAGGGGCTCCCTCTCCCGGTTACCGTGAAGTCAAAATCATTAGGGTCCAGGGAGGTGTCGCCTACCTTTTCGAAGTATGCAATCAACTCCACTTTAGAGCGAAAGGCTTTTCCCTGGGGACTGTGGGAACAAGCGGAGACACACAAAGAATGGTTAGAAGCTTCCAGAGCAATACTGGAGGTGGAGCACAGGAGAAGGTGGGTGGTGAACCCTCTGACGGGAGGTATTCTGCAACTGACATGCCTGATGATACAGCTCACCAAGAAGGACACTTAAGAGAAGCTGAGGTGAGCTAAAACTAGGGAGCTGTGGTCCCACTTACACAGGAAGCAACCAGGTCATAGGTGCCTGTGTGGCCTGCTGTTATCTGGATGCCCCCGGGAGTTGCACTCCTCAGCCCCCCAAAGGGGTCTGGCCCGGGGACCCTGTCTACCTGCCGGACTGAACTCTCCAGGAATCAGTTTCCTCATTCGCCAGTAGGATGATGCTTTGCTCACCTTTATCTGAGTTACTGGAATTAAATGAGACTGTCTATGAGTGACTTTTGAAAATGGCTAACCTGTCTGGAGTCATCTAAGGGGGACAAGTGAAATGAACGTAGTCACACTCGTCAGTGACTCTGTTTCAACAGGTAACACTGGACCACCAGTCCACAGCTGGACAAAGGCCAGAGGGACAGTGAGAAAGGCACTCCAAGCCCATCTGGGGCTCTCTCTAGGCTGTATCAGACAGCCCCCCTTTCCCAGCATGCCTCACACAACAGACTGAACCCTATGAATTCGTATTTCTCAGGGCTCATGAAGTATTGGCAAAGAAGGACTCTCCCACAAAGAAGAGGTTCCCAGGTTCTGAGGACAGCCCCCCTGCTGGGAAACCAACAGCAGAGTATGTGTGGTGAAACTCTGCATCCCCAGTGCTATTCTTCCTCCAGACAAGGCCCTGATGGACATCTCCCTCAGGGCAGTGACCTCCCCAGGTGGTCATTCCAAGCATACCTGGTCGCACCCCACCAGCAGTGGTCACTACTCAAGACCAGACTCGAAGTGGGGTTACGCACACACACTTTCTTGATCCATGAGCTGCAAGGAGCTAATACTCCAAGGGGTCCCCATTAGTTTCTTAGTGGTAGTCCCTGACTATTCCCCCCACTCCCCCACCACTAGCCTTCCCTGCTCTGGAGAGACAGGAATCACCCTCACTTACTTGATCAAGTACACATCATACTTCCCAGCGGAGCGGCCAGATTTCCTTTGCTTAAGCTTTCGGGTCCAACCTTCGGGCAGAGTGGGGTCATCGTACATGGGGCCCCGGTCGCGAATGATGGAGCGCCGCTGCTTGGGGGACGCAGAAGCTTCTGGCACGGCTGGGGCCGAGCCTGACCCTTCTGAGGTCTCTGCTTTGCCGGCCTCTGCGGGCTCGGCAGAGTGGTGGGCTGCTGGCTGCAGGGGCTCATGCTTGCCCTCTTTGTCTTCTTTCTTATCCTTCTTCACCTTTTTGAACTTCAAAGGTTTGTCCTTCAGGCCCTGGAGATCCTGCTCTTCGGACTTTTCTTCCCTGAAGTGTTAAACAAGGATGTCATTATCACAGGGAACAAACTGGTGTGCAGAAAAAAGTGGGCGCCAGCAGGTCTGGGGTGCCCAGACACGGGCAGTGCCCCAGGAGAGGGGCTGTCCTGCCAGTGTCCCCCAGATCGAAATGCCCTTCCCCTTTACAGATGACTTGAGAGCCCGGGGCTGCTGACAGTGACGGCCCGCAGCACCCTACACCCTGAGGCCCATCCCTAGTAGGCTTGCCCAGATGGCTTCTCAGTGTTATGAGCTAGGACCTCTGGGTTGGACGGATGACGAGAGACTCTCTCGCCTGTTGGAGAGGGACCTACTCACCAAAAAGGAGGGGGCTCCTCTTTCCCAGGGCCTAGCCTGAGTGTTACTCTAAGCTTTTGTGTTTGGGGTTTTCTCAAACGGGTGTTCAATGAAAACCGCACAGTACACCTTGATGATGGGAAGAGCCCAACACTGCCCCTGGGGAGGTGGTGCCGAGTGCAGTGCTGAGGAAAAATCTGCAGATTTGGAGTAAGCCACACCGAGCCCAAATCATGACTTTTTGCCATTTCCAAACATGGATCTGCACAACTGACTTCAACGTCCTGTGCCTCAGTCTCCTCATCTTGACAACCAAGGTGGGTACCAACACCCTAGACAGAGAAGAGTCACAAAGGCATTGTCTAAACAGTGGGATGGGGCAACCAGACACTGCTGCCCAGGGTTCTCACGTAAGAAAAGGAGCAGTTCCCTGCTGGGGGAGTCTTTCTCACCAGACTCTCCTGACAATGCGAGGCTTTGGCACTGGGACGTGCCTGATTCCAGGGCGGGTGCATCCCCATTCCTCCATGCTGACAGACCAGCTCCTCCCCTATGTGTGGGTCCCGCCTGGTAGGGCCTCCTCCTTATCTCCTTGGACAATGGTTACTGTGAGGCTCCAGACTCCAGGATCAGTCTGGCCATGCTGCTCTCTTGGCTGGGCCAATAGGGCAAGAGCATCACCTGGGCCAGGGAGGCCCGGAAACCAGAACTGTGGGCTCACAGCCAGTCACCTGCAAAGCCCTCTCTTAGAAGCTCATTCTGGAAAAAAGCCAGACTCATCTGTATTCCAGATCTCATCCCCAGAGCCCCCGGATCCGTGTGGCTCACAATAGCCCACCCCAAGTGACTTCCCTTGCTGGCCATGTCCTGAAGACCACCACCAAGGCACCATGGCCTGCCCTGGCCTTAAGACTCGAATGACATGGCTCAGTCCCCAGAGGTGAGCTCGCAGCAGGAACTCACAGGTTGGACCTGAGGAGACAGGGCGTGGAAAGAGCACACCCCGCCCTCCTACCTATCCTGGCTGTCTCTAGCAGAGCTCGAGGGTGAGCCTAGGCTTAGCTCTGTGTCGGAAACCCAGACAGTCCCAGGCCACAGCAAAACGTGGCCCCGATAGCCAAGTCTGGCTTCTTCAGAGCCCTCACGTGCGTTTGCGGATACTGTAACTACGATGAGCTTTGGCATGAACCACGTGCCCCAGGAATGCCCTTTAGGTACCAGCAAGGGTGTCAATGCCATCTAGGGCCAGCCCTTCTGGAAATTTACCAGGAAGACATACCCACGGAAACGCAAAACAACATTCTGCATTTGAGCATAATGCTATTGGTGATAGCATTCTTTCTACTGGCCCAAGACTGCGGCCAAGCCAGACAGCCACCGCCCGAGACCTACTGGGCCAACACTGACATGTGCACACTACAGAGAGCCAGGAAGCCTGGACCCCGGGGTGGGACCCCCAGGAACCACTGTGAGGGCTCACGGTCCACGGTAGGCCACCCTCCAGGGGAGAAATGGAGAAGACTTTAGGAAGCAGAGGGCAGAAATGCACGGAACTGGTCCGGCATGGGGTAGGCAGGACTGAGGTGAGGACTGGCACAGGGCCCGAACTCGCCAGGTGTGTGGACCAGAATTTCATTTTCTGAATCATGTAAAAGTTTACATAACCAAAAAGAAAATGAAGACAGAACGGAAGAGACTAGAACACGTCTAGCATCCATGGAGGGGAAGCAGGCTGGCCCAGGTCCTAGGGCAGCCTGTGCTGGGGAAAGTGAAGGTCCAAAAGCATGAACTGCTTAGATTTCAGCTAAGAAAAGAACCTGCTTGGTGATGTCGGGGTGGGGGGGGGGGGGAGGGAAAGACAGAAAGTGAGGGAGGGTCTCAAGGGTCTTATGGGGAAGAAGGTTCTGGGCAGCAGGGAGGCCTCAAGGGGAGGTCATGGAGCTGTGTCGGGTTTGATTCTGGGTGTGATGGGATTCCTCCAGCTGCTGTGTGGAGAGTAGCCTGCGGGAGACCCCAGAGAGCAGCAGGTGGCCTGGGGGACTCTGAGGCCTGCTAAACTCCATGACACAGCAGTCCTGCAGCAGCGTCACTTTGATGATCTAGGGCAGGGGATGGCAATTCCTCAGGGGGTGATGCCCAGGGCAGGGCAGACCGCTCCAGGGGCTCTCGAGGCACAGTCCCAGGTGAGGCTGGTGGGGACTCGGGATGTGACCAGGAGGTGGAGCAACACAGCTGGCCAGTATGGGGACAAGTGCCACCAACTGAGGACGGGGAAACCTGGGCCAGCAGCAGGGTGGAGCAACAGCCAGCCCCGCAAGGAGGAACTGCAGGAGCAGCTAACATCGCATTATAAGCTGTCTCCACTTCAACACAAAGGAACAACTAAAAAGAAGCTCAAGGAGGGGAGGAGAGAATTCTTCGGCTACCAAGTGAGGAGACCCCTGTGCCCAGACTGTGACTTGGCCTAAACGAATTGTGTGGGCTTTGAAAGATTTTTATTACGATCACATAGACATAACGTAAAATCTGCCCTTTCACGTGTTTCTAAGTGTTCGAAAAATGAGTTTTTAATAGCACCAAAGATGGGAAGAAGACAGCCTTTAACTATCTATGACGTCCTGGCTCTTTCAAATTGAAATTACTTGAAGCCACTAAGAAAATATGGTGATTTTCAATTCTGTGGACTGACAGGCACAGAGGTGGTTTGGTACTTGGATTTTCTGACCGCTACTGAAAACAAAAGTCCACAAAGAAGCCTCGAAGCCATTCTGCTGGGTGCAAAGTGAAGGCAAAAAGGGTGCCAAACAGGTAATCCAAGTGAGTTACTCCTGGCTCAGCTGCCTGCTCGGTGGCAGGGTAACCTGAAGGAGGGAGGCCAGACAAATACTTGAGGCCCCCCAGCATGAGGGTTATGGGATTTGTTAAAACACAATTTCAAAGAAACCAAACAGTCCTCTTTTCATTCCCCCTTTCATCAGACTGTGTATCTCTGTGTGCATGTGCACGTGCATACACACCGCCCTGGAGAGGACCGTGAGAACTGAGCACCTAGCTCTTAAGTTCATCCATTTGACACTTGCGGGTATCCACCTGATCAACTCTTCAGTGTTATAGGTCAAAAGAAAAGCAGAGATAACCAGACAAGGTCACCTGTCTGAGGTCATGTCTGAGATGACACGTGCTAGTCGATGGCCCTTGCCCACAGCCAGCCTCAGTTCGGGGTGGGGAGGCCAGGGTAGAATCAGACTCACTCTCTAGGCTTCAAGTGCTCCCCGTTTGGGGGAGCAGATGAGGGGAGGTAGCCAAAGGTGACCCTGTCCTCTGTCCCAGGCCAGAGGCAGGCCAGACACAGCAGGTCTTCAGGGCTGATGATGAGTGCTCCAGGCAAGGCAGACCAGGTGGGCCTGGGTGACCCCAGCAACAGCTCTATCCTGCCACCACTGGGACGCCCCTCCCTCGAGGAATGAATGAGTCAGGGTAAGCCCCGTGTGTCACCCTGGCTCTCGACTTCTGAGAGGCCTTTCCTGCTCCCTGCAGTGCCCCAGACAGCACACATGTCCTCTTTCCTGTCGTCCCCCTACTCAGGAACCGTGTGCCAAGGGACGATGACACCCCCTGGCCATCAGCTTCAAAGAGGCAGCCAGGACATGCTGACTATGGGCGCCTGGGACCTGCAGTTGGCAGGAGAGGGTGCCGGAGTAGCCACCAAGGGCCCAGGAAAGCCAAGAGTGATACCTACAGTGACAGAGAGTGTGTGGCCACAGAGGATGGTCATGCTTGGGGTGCAGGTCCATGGATCAGCTCCCCGAAGTGAGGCAGAGAGACCTGCAGACTCCTCTGGTTGAAACTACCAAAACTGCTGGACTGAACGACTTCCAGAAGATGCTATAGAAGACAGTGCTTACAAAGGTTGACGAATATGCACAAACTGGCCAGAGACTAAGGAATACGTAGGCTAAAGAGGCTGGGAAGGGAGGAAGGGAGTCCTGTTCAGTGAGGACTCTGGCAGGCGCCCCGTGGCCGGCCAGCAGAAGAGCCGGGAACAGGGAAAAGCGGTGATAGCAGCGCCTCCTGAGGCCACGAGGAAAGGCCTGGAAACAGAGGGGCATCCCACGTAGCAGCGGGCATGGACTCTTCAGAATGGGCTGCGGCTTGGGCAGAAAAAGGGCCGGTGACTGAAGACATGGGCCACCCAGGAGTGCCATGCCAGCCTGGACTGGCTCACTAATCTGAAGGCAGCCAGGGAGGTGATGCTGAAGTCCTCGAGGGCTCCAACTGCCCCAGATGGATGCCTGGAGCAGAGTCAGCCTTCAGGCCTCAGGAGGGTGATGGCGTGCCTGCCCAGGGCGCAGGGGCAGCATGTCCACAGAGGTGGAGGTGACGGCAACATGACTGGAAATTGTGCTGCCTGACACCAAGATTTCGAAGCTATTTCACCCAAGCTGTCTCACAATTAAAGAAGATGCCTTCACTTCACGTGAATATATTAAGAGAAAAGACTGGAAACCTTGCAGAAGTGCCTTTTTTAGTGGCTCAAAGCACCACAACGTTTTCAATAGCATTATGCTCTAGATGGTACAGCTACAAGTGTGAAAGAAAAAGTGTTGACATGTTTCCCTGTGTTTAAAAAAAAAAATCACTGCCAAAGGCAGCCTTGCCCAAGACCCAGCTTTTAATATCAACGGAAAAACTAACCTGTGCAATGCAGGGAAGGAGGCACCAATCTGGGGGTCATGGCAAAAACCAGTTAGCTGATGTTGATGCCACTTGCAAATGCCAACAGAGCCTTCAGTGAGCCCTGGTGCTCCTTTAACCATAAAGGTTACTGGTTTTGTGAACTCTGATTACCAAATCACACAGGTTTCTCATGGTCTACCCCAATCCAGTTTTTCCCATAATAACTTCTGTTTTTCAATGTGTGATTAGCAGAACACATGATTTGGGGAGGAAATACATGTATCACACTGAAGCAGAAGGGCTACACAAATCTTAAACGTCTACAAAGACTGAGAGGAGGCTCTTGTGTAAATAAAATCATCTGCTAATTATGCCGGTGAAACAAAAAAACATTAGATCAAATCCTTGCTTTGATCTAGCAAAGGAAAAAGAGTTGCAGGAATCCTGACTTCAGTCCAAATCACTGTATCCCAAGGGGTCTGATGGCGAGAACTGACTGTATTTTCCTAACGAAAGGAACCTCCAGTAATCATGCGGGAGGCAGCCTTGGGACACAGTACCAGGCTCTCTTTGGATCCATGGCTCCTGTGAATTCCAGGGGTGCAATCACTGACATCAGGCACCTGCACTGATCAGACCACGGCCACTTAGGTGGGACTACTCAACCCCCAAGGATTTCAGATTAAAGACAGACAGACCACAAAGCCAGGTGAAGGCTGCAGCTGAAAAGGTATTCTTCCCCTGAAGTGGAATCAGGCTCCCCCAGAGTGAGCTCTAGGACACTTCCAGAGCCCCAGTGACATCCTGACATTTCCTAATTTCAGTCACGCTTGCGTCAGCCCCATCTCGGGAGATGCGTGTCTCAGCACCTTTCATTTCCAGTCAGCCACCCAGTGGAGTCCGTTCAGGAGCCCAAGCATCACTACAAAGCCACAAACCAGAAGGACGAGGGGGTGACTACTTCCCCATGTCAATAGTCTGGGATCCGAGGCGAGAACAGCCCTCCAGGCAGAGGCTGCTTCTGTCTTGAAGAGTCACTCCTTGGGGCTTCCAATTCTTTCTCCCTCCAGTACAAGCTGCAGCATCTCAGGATCCAGGAGGCTTCTCTGCACGAATCATCAAGGCATCAGCACTGTGAGTCGCCAACTTTTGCCCCTTTAAAGATCTGAGAGCAATCAAACTGGCACTGCAAGATGGTCTCAGGGGTTTCTGTGGAGCAGGAGGAGGGACGAGGTTCTGCTTGAAGGCTTCAGCAGTGGGACCTAAAGTTTAGTGGCCCTGTTCTGAACTCAGTGTATTTTTAATACCCCAGTTTTTAGAAGATGCAAGAAACTATGCTTTGAAAAGCTGTACAAAACACAGTTTGTGCTATCCAAAGATAGAACCCTCCCCAAATGAAGGCAGTCAGTGCCATATGATAAGTCTCATTGTCACAGCACGAGACCACCACATGTGGGAAAGATAAGCAAGTTTGAAAAAACACTGCCACTGTGGAGAATGGTCAGGCAGTTCCTCAAAAAGATAAATGTGGAGTTCCCACATGACCCAGAGATTCCACTCCAAGGTATGGACCCCAAAGAGTTGAGAACGGGGACTCAAACAAGAGTCCGTGGATGACAATGTTCCTAACAGCACACATCACAGCAGCCAGAAGGTCCCAAGAAGCACCCCAAGTGTCCATGGACAGATAAAAATGCAGAAACAAAATGTTGTCCGTCCATATGATGGAATGTCATTCAGCTTTAAAAAGAAGGAAACTTGAGAATTCCCTACTGGTCAAGTGCTTAGGACTAGGGGCTCTGACTGCCAAGAGCCAGAGTTCAATCCCTGCTCAGGAAACAAAGATTCCACAAGCCCCATGGTGGCCAAAAGGAAAAAAAAAAAGAAGGAAACTCTGACACCTGGTACAGTATGGATGGATCATGAACTGAAGCTGTTAATGCTAAGTGAGGTAAGCCAGACACAAAAGAACAAATATTATGAGATTTCATGTATATGAAATATCCAGAAATAGGAAAATCCAGAGACTGCAAGTAGGATATTTACTGCCAGGGGCCAGACGTAGTAGGTAATAGAGAATGACTCCTAATGAACACAGGGATTTTTTTTGGGGGGGGTGATACAAACATTCTGAAATTAGATAGAGGCAATGGCTGCACATTTGTTGCTGTTGTTCAGTCCCTAAGTCGTGCCTGACTGTGACCCCATGGACTACAGCACGCCAGGCTCCTCTGTCCTCCACCATCCCCCGGAGTTTGCTCAAACTCATGTCCATTGAGTAGGTGATGCTGTCTAACCATCTCATCCTCTGCTACCCCCTTTTCCTTCTGCCTTCAATCTTTCCCATTAGAATGCACGTTACAAATGTACTAAATACCACTGCACCCTTTAAATGGGTGAATGTCATGGTATGTGACTTCAACCTTAATTTTCCTAAGAACCCACTAAAATGATAGCCAATTCACCAATTACCCTAAATCGTTACAGTAGGTTTTCCGATGCTCTGCCAAGTAGCTCTGCTGTCCCATTCAAGAGAAAGAGGTGAGTGTGGGGACCTATGGGGACACATGGTGGACTGGACCACGCTGACCCAAATGAAATCTCCGAAGCCCAGAACATGGTAACCATGACAATCAGAAAGGAATTTAGTCCAAGAAGTTTAATGACTAGGCATGTAGCCAAGTTGAAGGTTGTTGGCTAAATATTCTGAGGGTGTTTGATCAAATTTTTTTTAATTGTGGTAAAACCCATTATACAAAATTTACCATTAGCAGCACTTAGTACATTCACAATGTTGTGCAAGCATCACCACTATTTAGTTTCAGAACATTTCGTCACCCCCCCCCCCCACACTGAGGAAACCTCACACCCACTAAGCAGGTACTTCCCCAGCGCCCTTTACTCCTAAGCCCCTGGCAACCACTAATCTCCTTTATGTCTCTATAGATCTGCTTGGACCTTTCATATAAATGGAATCATATATGGCTTTCTGTGACAGGCTCCTTTCACTCAGCATAATGTGTTCAAGGTTCTTTCACGTTGTGGCATGTATTAGAACTTCCTCCCTTTCTATGCTGAATAACATTCCACTGTATAGACACACCACGCTGTGTTCATCCATTCATCCGTTGATAGACATCCGGGTTGCTTCTACCTTTTAGCTGCTGTGGATATTTGTGTACAAGTTTTTGCACAGGTGTATATTTTTGATTCACTTGCGTCTATACCTAGAGTGGAATTTCTGGGTCACACGGGCATTCCACGTATAACCTGTTGAGGAAACGTCAGGCTGTCTTCCATGTGGCTTCCTCTAGGGGTGATGAAAATGTTCTAGAACTCGACAGGAATAAAGCTGGGTGGCAGAAATGGCTTCTACTCTGGAATGCCCAGCAGGGAGGGGCAAACTTTGAACACAGTTGTCACAACCAGGACACTGGGAATAGGGAGGAGTGTTTCACGTCTCCACCTAATTCACTCCGTAGTGGACGCTCCGGCAATAAGACATGCTTTCTACCTGCATCCATTTCTTCTCTTTCTCCTGGTACAAACAAGCTTTTAAAGAGCTTTTGATGAGTGTTGTCAAGAGGAGATACCAAGAGCCAGGGGAGAGCTCTGGAAGGTGGTGTGGCTTGCTTGGGGTGGGAAGGATCAGGTCCTGTGTGAGAAGCTGGTAAACTTGTGGACCATGACTAAAGCCAAGCTGAGTGGCTTCACTACCCACCGTTCCCAGCAGAGGGGCTGCAGAGGGCTGGATAAACGCGCTAAGAATGAGAGGAAACCCAGAACTCAAGTCTTCTGACTGACATTTTTGTTACTTTGTCTCTTCCCAGCCTTCACATCTAGCTACTTCTCTCCCACCATGTCTCCAGGCCCCTGTGCACGTCTGTGCTGCAGACTACTCATGTCAAGTCCTCCCACAAACAGACGGACACTCATCAGGGCAAAGCTGGCCTGTGGGGCCCCCTTGCCAAATATCCAGCTTCAGGTCCCCACAGCCCGTGTGCACAGACACTCAGGTCGCGCCTGCCTCTCTGGTTCCCAGCAACAGACTCCCACAGCTCTCGCCTGCTGCAGTTTTCCTCCCAATACCATTTGTTTTCCTCTCACTAGTGGAGGTCACCCCACAGCTGCAGGTCTAACAGCCTTGCTTCCTGATGACGACACAGGAGCCGCTGAAGAAAAGGAGCAACAAAAGACAAAAAGAAGGGGTGACACCCATGGTTGAGGCACCATGAGTGACGCCAAGGAAGGACCTGCCAGGTGGGGGGGGGGTCTGGGACAGGAACCGCTCCCGCCCCCCCCCCCAGCAGAGCCCAAGGAAATCTTCAAGGTCACAACAGGGGGACCTGGAGCCAGGCTGGCTGAAAAGCACGGTCTGCCCGTGGCAGATGGAAGAGCCAAGAAGCCTGTAGGGTAAGGGCGCCAGCAGGCTGCGGGGTTTCCGTAGGTCACCAGCAGGGATTCAATCTCGCTCCCTGAAACAACTCTGGGGACCGGAGAAAAAGTGAGAAGACACACATCAGTAAGTCAGCGGTGGCCCTGTGTAGAAGCACTAACGGGGTAGAAAATACAATGGGAGACTGACTTCCAACCCGCTGGTGGAGAGTCGCCTGGAATCCGCACCTGGGAAGAGCTGAAGACAACAGAGGATGGCGGGGCTGGGACGTGCTTCCGGAGACCCTGTGTCAGCAGGCACACGACACAATCAAGTCACCGCAGATGAGAGCATCCAGTCCAAACAGCGGCTTCCAACCTCCCACGGACCTGCTCTTTCCTGATCCCGGAGAAGATGGGGAAACACACAGACAGCAAGGAGTGGGAAGGGCAGATTTCATTCCACAAAGGCAAGGGATGTAATGTCGCATGCAGCACATGCCACAACCTCACATGCCACAACCTGGCAGCTGAGGAAAGGGCTCCGGAGAACAAAATAGCCGCGGGTCTGCTCCACCCCTGGAAGCCATTTTGGGGAGCTCATGAGAGCCCCGAGACCTCTCCTCCATTAAGCTGGAACGGAGGAACTGGGGAGGCATCTCTCCCTCTTGAAAATTCCTTTTGCATTGGAATAGAATTGCTTTATAGGGGTGTGCTGGTCTCTGCAGGGTGACAGTGTGAACCAGGCACAAGCACACATATGTCCCAGGTCTAGTAGCCAGCGGGCCAGGCCAGCCCTGCAGGAGGCACCTGTGCTTGGGGCCACCCAGCTCTCAGGGAACCAGCAGGAGCCTGAGGTGCCGCCTTCCAGGAATGGCACGCATGTCCTTCAAGGGGCTAGAGCAAGCCGTGACATAAAACACTGAACACTGTTCCTAAGCTAGTGACTCCAGATGTAGCCGAAGAGTCCCCCTGCCTGCAGTTCCCCTGGTTGTGCAACTTGGTTCTGACCACAAGAGACAAGCTCACGACAGCCCAGAGGGGAAAGCACTGAGATGGGCATGCCAGCGGACCAGGAGGAGACAGTCAGAACTCCCCTCTGTAGCAAAGCCAACAGAACAACTGGAAGGAGCCATCAAAGCCTGAGCCAAGTTGACAAAAAACCACATGGTACCTCTAGAAACATTTTATGGCCAAAAGCTAAAAAAAAAAGAGAGAAGAGAGACAGGGAGGAAGATGGCTCAGGAAAGGCAAACTTTCACCAAGTAGCAAATACACAAAAGGAAGAGAAGGAAATTCCTCACAATTTTATAAGAACATGTTCTCAATAAGAGTTCAAAGATGAGAAGATAAAACACAGTAAGATGAAAGGGCAAATTCCCAACCTAGGGAAACAAATTGCAGACCAAGATGCGCCATTACGGAACTAATAAATACGTTTAAAAACAGCCAGAAACAGAATATGCATAGCTGAAAATTCAGTCAGACAAACACTGCATGCAGATGAAAGAGATAAAAGCAAAAGCAATTAGAGTGACGCTAACAGCACTGGAAGAGAGACAAAGATAATCCAACATAAGGATAATTCGTGTCCCTGCAGTAGGGAACCCCAAATGGCACATAGACGCCATCAAAGATATATAAGAGAACTAACCTGAGACAAAGGTGAGCTGCATCTGCAGGCTGAAGTAACACACCATGCTTCCAAAAAAAAGAAATTAAAAAAAAAAAAAAAAAAAAAACCATCAGTGAGAGGGATGGTGGTCAATGTCCTGAACATAAAGGATTAAGAATTCTTCAGGGCCTCAAGGGATCATGTAAAGAGGGGTCCAGGTTTAGGGACTAGGAAGAGCCAAGGCCCCAACTCCAGGAACAATCTGGCACGTTCCAGGAAACGCAAGAATGATGGGCTGGAGCCAAGTGAGCAAGGCAGAGAAAAGGAGCTCAACATGAGGCAGGCCTGGCTACCTCGTTTGCAGGACCCAGTATCAAATAAGAATGCAGGACTTAAAAAATGGAGACTTTGGAGCTGGTCGCAGTGGAGCATTAAACCAAGCATGGCTCTTCTAAGCCCTGAGCATGATATAGGCTGCCTGTCCAGGAATAGATGAGATTTTATTCTGTGAGGGATGAGAAGCCCTCAGAGGATTTTCTCAGAGGAGTGACATGATCAGATGAACAGTCTGAAGAGGCTCGTCATTCATGGAAGACAGAGTGTGGGGCAGGATGAGTGGAAGGGAGACACGAGGTGCTGCAGGTGCACTCACAGTGTGGGATGCTACATGTTTCTTAGGGACTGACACCCATGCACAGAAGGAAGAGCAAGCAGACCAGGGCGGGGGAAGAAGCTGAAGTGCAATGCAGGCTCCAGAGCTTTCTGGAGCCTTGGGCAGTGATGGCAGGGCAGGGGTTTGGTACCCTCTCCCTCCATCACCCACCCATGGCCCTGGGATCAGCCTGACTGGGTAAGGAAGCTCTCACAGCTGAGACAAAGGCCAAGGCCAAGCCCAAAGGGGCTGGAAGCTGGGGGTGGCCTGCAGACTGCACTCCTTCTGTGGATCTGCATGGTCACCCCCTTGACTACTGTGGGGGCTACTGCAGAGTCTAAGCAGGGGACACTGTGGTTGGTCTAGGTGCCATCAGGGGAGGGCATGTGTGTGCCAGTGGAGCGCTGGAGATCCAGGACTCTGACTTCTGTATTTTACGTTTTCCATGTTGAGGCATTTCACCTTCGAGGGCTTGAGGCTAGAGACAGAGATCTGGTAGTCCTCAGCACGGAGGTCTGAAGAGGCCAGCGAGCAAGTAAGGGTCCCTTAGATATGAGTGTGGACAATCTCCCTCCCGTTATCTGGCCCTGTGACAAGGAGAAAGAGTCAGCAAAGGAGACAAAGAGGAGCGAGGCAGGAGAAAGACAATCAGGTGGATCTGTCCAGATTATTGGTGGTAAGCAACAGAGACCAACTCAAGCTGATTTATGCAGAACATGACTGGATTAAACAGCTCCTGGAAGATGGAAGGTGGTAATGTTTGTACAGTATGAATATACTTAATACAACAGAACTGTACACTTAAATGGGGGCTTCCATGGTGGCTCAGATGGTAAAGCATCTGCCTGCAATGCAGGAGACCTGGGTTCGATCCTTGGGTCAGGAAAATCCCCTGGAGAAGGAAATGGCCAGCCACTCCAGTACTCTTGCCTGAAAAATTCCATGGACAGAGGAGCCTGGTAGGCTACAGTCCATGGGGTCGCAAAGAGTCGGGCATGCCTGAGTGCCTTCTCTTTCTTTCTTTACACTTCAACGGTAATTTTTTTTCAAGTGTATTTTACCCCAGTAACAAAAATTGGGGGGAATGAAAGCCTATTAGGTGGGCCAGAGGGCGGGAGAAACAGGTTTGAATCTAGTTAGCCGGGAACAATATTCCAAATTCTGCTGCCAAGGTGGTGCAGGGCAGATAGCACTGCATTTGCCACCCTGCAGAGGGCAGCACTGGCCACAGCAGAGCAGCCACTGTGGCCGGGGAGCTGGCCCTGCTCCCTTGGGGAGGGGTGGGGTCTGATGAGCCAGCCAGCGACACATGGCCATACCTCCGTGCAGGGCTTAGGGCATTTTTCTCTGCCAAGGGCCACACAGCAAGCATTTTTTGCTTTACAGGAGGCACTCAACTTGCCAGTGAAGTGGGAGAGTAGCCTCAGACAATGCATACGGGAAGGAGGAGGGCTGGGCTGTAAGAATATTTTCTTTACAAAAACAGGACGTGGGCCAGATTTGACCATGAGATGTAGTGTACCAACCGTGGTTCAAGCAGAAAGGGCAACTATGAAAAAGAATCATAGAGCATTTTCAGTGACTCCAGTCAGAGTCTCTCATCAAACTCCTAAGATGGGGCGGCTCAGATGTGAAGTAAGAAAACCAAATGAAGCCAGTGACTCTGCACCAGTAGAGAGTTAGGGTTAGGGTGGGACCCCTGAAGAGATGCAGGAAGAGGATTCCAGGAGAGAACAAGCTTGTTGGGAGAAATCCCCACTGGCCCAGGTAAGGCAAACATCCACTAGGGGCGGAGCAAAACTGGGAGGTGGGAAAGGGGAATATTCAGTAGACAAGTCATAAAAAGCTTAGGCAAAGAGGGAACAGAGAACTGGGAAGAAGCTAAGGCTGGAGTGCTTGTTGAAGCTGGGAAATTGGAAAAGACATTTGTACAGTGATGGGCAGGATTCACGAAAGGAGGGAAAACGGACAGATTCCAGGAAGTCTTTGTCACCAGGGAAGCTGTGTGCTAGCGCTCCAAGGGTGGGGCAATCTCCAGGGATATGATGAAGTGCAGACTGTGACCTTGGTGGTGGGTGGCTGAGGTCACTGGAGATGATCAAAAGTTGGGAGCCCAGTTCCGCGTGCCCAGATACATTCCAAGCCGCCGCGGGAGCAGCTCGGGACCATGGATATCGCCATTGGGCTCACCTCCTGCTTCCTGTGTTTCCTCCTGCCTTCCGGCTGGGTCCTGTCACACCTGGAGAGCTACAAGAAGCGGGAGTGATGGAAGCTGTCCTCTCCATCACCCCGAGACCTGACCACCCCGGCCTTTCCTGATCATGTCTGCTGCATTCCTGGCTGGCCTCCCCTGGATCATGTCCTTCTGTTACAGTGACCTCTTCTGCAATCATGACATCTTGATTTCTCCACGGTGACATCCTGGGACCACATGTATCTGTTTATAAGGCCCTGCTCAGTAGGGCCTCCCTTGTAACAATAAAGTCTACTTAAAGCGTGAAAAAAAAAAAAAAAAAAGTTGGGAGCCAAGCACCAGGAGGACCCTCTGTTACTGTTAGTCACTCAGCCGTGTCCAACTCTTGGCAGCCCCGTGGACTATAGCCCGCCAGGCTCCCCTGTCCATGGAATTCTCCAGGCCAGAATATTGAAGTGGGTTGCCATGCCCTCCTCCAGGGGATCTTCCCGACCCAGGGTTCAAACCCAGGTCTCCTGCACTGCAGGCGGCTTCTTTACCATCTGAGCCTACTACATGCCTGCTTAAGTTATCTGTGGGATGAGATGGTCGGGAACAGCCAGACAAAGCCTGTGAGCCTGGCACCAAGTTCTCGATGGAGGGGGGTGTCCAGAGGGCAAGCAGGCTTGCCATGGGGACTTGAGGAGTTCAAGCATCACAGCCGATGTTCCTCATAGACTGGCTCATGACTGTGGGGGACACACTTCTGCTCCTCTTCCTGCCAAGGGTGTGCGGGGTGGGACAGTCAACACTGTCCTCCGGTGGGGAGGGACCTGCAGGAAGCTGTAGCTCGAGAGGACAGATCTGACCCCAAGAGGGCATGTCTTCACATCTTCGAGCACCTGGCAGAGGAGGAGGGGCAGCAGGGGAGCTCGGACAAAGGCCAGGCAGCTAAGTGCAGCTTTTCACGGCTGGAAAAACATGGCTGAAAGAGGCAGGAATCAGGTGAGGGGCCATGATGCCAGCAGAGGATGGGGCCCCACTCTGGGGGTCCAGTAGTGGAGTGAGGTCTGACACTAGACCCCCGTGGGGCCAGGAGAGATGTTAGGGAGAGCTGGAAGGCTTGAACCAGGCCGGGGCGGCCGGGAGGCAAGGGCAGAGAGGTGGGAGAGAGAAAGAGCGGAGCAGAGCTGGCAAGGCCCGTTCCCAGATGGTGGGACCGGGGCTGCCTTCCACCACAACAGAGACCGGACAACCCGGGGTCTCACCTGCCCGCCTTCTGGTCGATCCACCTTCTTTCTGGAGTGGGGGGTGGAGTGGGAGGGCGGGCAGTGGGATGAGGAGAAGGGAAGGGAGAAAAAAGGGCCAGGACCCTATGTGCCTTTGCGTGGTCCAATCTGCTAAACATACACACACATGCACACACACACACACACACCCTGTGAGCCTCACACACACACACACACAGAGTAAAATCTGATGAACACACACGCACACACATGTGAGCCTTATACACACACACACGTACCCTGTGAGCCTTACACATGCACACACACACACCCTGTAAGCCTTTCTCTCTCTTTCACATACACATACACTGTGAGCCTTTCTCTCTCTCACACACCCACCCATCCACCCACCCTGTAAGCTTTCTCTCTTACACACACACCCTGTAAGCCTTACACACACACACACCCTGTGAGTCTTACACACACACACATACCCTGTAAGCCTTACACACACACACATACCCTGTAAGCCTTTCTCTCTCTCTCTCTCACACACACACCCACCCACCCTGTAAGCCTTTCTCTCTCTCACACACACACCCACCCAGTGAACCTTTCTCTCACACAAGGAAAAACAAGTTTGATTTCGTTCATACTCATTTTCAGTGCTCTCTCGCCACCTAATGGGATGTCAGCTGAAACCCCAAGGTTCACCTGTGGACTGATCTGCAGGTGACCTGAGGCTCCCGAGGTGACTGCCACTGAGGCAGGAGGGGATGGAACAGCACTTGGGTGCCGGAGAACTTGCTCAGCCAACTTTAGATCTCTGAAAACGCCTCTAGGATTCGTGGGACCCCCTTCTGGAAGACAGAGCTTCCTGGAGCTAACAGAGACAGGTGTGTGTTGATAACACCCAATTCCACTTCAGTTCCTTTCCCAGAGACACACTCAGACTTGGCTACACTCACAGAGACTACTCTGCTCGAACACACAGCTTCCCACGACCAAGCTGGTCCGGCTGAGAGAACCACACCTCTGAAATGGGTCTTTGGTGGGACAAGAACTCCGGGGCACTTGAGCGTACCCGAGCTGTTTCCGGTTCCAGTGTTTCACGTGCACCTGAAGGCTGAGGAAGACTGACTCTGTACATATGGGAATGCAGAAAAATCTACTGAAATGTCTCAGCTCGAGGGGTAAAACAAAGAGCTATATCCCTTGCTGCTAACTGCCTTCTTCCCAGAGCTCTGATGACTCACGAAGGTCACTCACAGAGAAGAAGAGGAACACATACCACCCCAAGGACGCCAGGGGAGTCTGAGGTAGGCAAGAAGATGCAGCCCCCACCCCCAGTGGCTTCACCTGATAGGAGACACGTGCAGCAACAGACAACTGAATAATCACATAGGATACTGGGAGAGAAGGCCACAGAGCCCAGGGAAGCAGGAGGGGATGAAGAGACAAGAGCCAAAGGGCATGACCTGGTTGAACGCCCCTTTCTGCCAGCAAAGAGCTGCCAGAAGGAAATGCAAATTTTCACAGGCCATGGAGAGGCTACTAAGATACATGCTGAGCCTGGTATGTTCTCATTTGGAGAGCACAGGTTAGGGACCAGCCCAGTGTGGGCCCAGTGGGAAGATTCCAGGAGTGGATCCTGGTCAGGCAGGCAGACAGCAGCTGGTCTAGAACCACCCCACCCCCCCCACCGCCCCAGTTTGTGTGTGTGTGTGGAGTGAAAGGACTGAGTGCGGATGTGATCCCAGGACCTGACCAAGGGGGACATGAAGCTTAGGAACAGAAACTACTCTTGCGGAAAGCCTCACATGGAGAAGCAGCAAAGCGTCCAGAGGTAAGGGACAGGGAGCCGAGAAAGATTTGCTACATTTGTGATGGAATCTAAGTGAGCCTGCAAGGAATGTTCCCTGTTTTTCTTAACAAAAGTGTCTCAGCTCAGGCTGCCATGTGAAATACCACAGACTGAGTGGCTTGAACAACAGAAATTTATTGCTCACAGTTCTGGATGCAGAATTCCAAGATCGAGGTTCTGGGAGATTCCTTGCTGAGGGCCCTTTTCCTGGTTTTCAGATGGCTGCTTTCTCACTGTGTACACCTCATGGCAAATGGCAGAGAATGGGCTCTGTGGGGTCTCATCTTATAAAGGCACTGATCCCAGTGGGTCCCAGCCTCATGACCTCATCTAATCCTAGTCACCTCCCAAAGGCCCCACTCCAAACATCCTCCCATTGAGGGTTAGGGTATCAACATACGAATTTGTGGGGACACACACACTATAGTTCATAACAAGAGATGCTTAAGTTCTGTTGTTAAATGGTAAAGGGGAAAGCAGAGTATGGCACTATGTACACTGCCTGACACCAACTAAAACTCATTTGCAGAGATGGTGGTGCAGCGGTTTACAAATGGGGAGATGGTAAAGTTTATGTTACGTGTATCTTAAGATGATAAAAAAACCCAACTTAATCCAGCTGAAGGCAAGAAAGGAGGAAAAAAAAAAACAGGAAATGTGGGAAAAACAGAATGCACAAAATAAAATGGTATAGACAAATCTAAATTCATTAGTAATTAAACAGATGTTAATGGATGTAACAAACAGAATGAATTTTTTTTAATCCAGCTATTTGCCATTTTCATGAGCTACATCTAATCCATAAAGACACAAAAAGGAGGAAAATTCAATGCAGCTGTGCTGACCGAAAACACAGGTTGTATAGCACCATTACTATCAGATGAAGCAACAGTCACGGCAAAAGCACTACTAATTACCAAGAGGTTCACTTCGTAACACCAAACAGCTTGATTTACCAGGAAGACAAAACAGTTTCTAAAGCTTAAAATTTGGTCTTAAATAATAAAGGTAAAATAAGCAAACTGGACTTTGTGACACATGCTCCCCAGTAGTGAACAAAAGTAGAACAACAGTAAGAAGAGAGGACCCTTTCATAATGGACGAGATGAAGGAGACGAGCTTCCTCTGGCTTCTGCTCCCCACCAACAGCCCATGCTCATCCGGTCCTGCACTTCTCCACAAGCCATGAGGTGGACACCCCAGAGATCACAGTCTTGGAGCATGGTGCCATTCAGCCAGAACTGGATTTCTAAAAATAGCAACTAGGAAAAAACCCACAAAGCCATGTATTTGGAAATTAAAACACACACACACACACACATTTCTAAATGATTTGTGGGTCAAAGAGAAATCATAAGAGGAAATTTTTGAAAAAACCCTTCAAGCTGACTTTCAGTGGAGATGCGATACACTGAAACTGGCTCAATGCAGCTGAAATTGTTTGAGGATCAGCTTTAAATGCTTATGTTCGAAAAGCTGAAGACCAATGAGCTAAGTTTAGACTTAACAAGTGAGAAAAAGAAAACTAGAGACTGTACTGCAAGAAAGTAGAAGATAGAATAAAATTTTACACCACTCAATGGACTGGAAAGCAGATATACAAGTCAAATAGGACAACAAAGCCCACAAGTTCACTTTTTCAAAGACCAGTAAAACCCACAGGTTACTAAGGAAAAAGAAAAGGAACAAAACAACAATAGCAGAAGGAAAAAGGAGACAAATATGGATGTTGCAGAGGTTGATGAAAAGCTAAGCACAGCTTCTTGCTAGTGAACTTAGGAATGTAGACAAAATGGGCAAAACTACACCTTAGCTACGATGACCCAAGCAGGTGCAGGGAAATCAATGTAGGTTTAAAAATACGTGTCTGTGTATAGAACACCTCAAAGGACACAAAGAAGCCCCTGGAGACAGTCATTCCCTGCAGAGGGGCCCAGGTGGTGGCAGGGACACTGAGAGACCAAGCATCACCAGAGAGCTCCCACTTCCTGAGTTGTGAACCATGTGTGTAGGCTGCCTGCTCGATAGTGGATCCAAATACATCCAGAGGCAAGGCATGCACCTGACCACATGTGCAGGCCAACCCGGGCTGACAGAGATGGAGTGGAGCCGAGCCCAACATTTGCTGGCACTAGGTCTTTTCTTTCTACCCAGCCTTTGAATCTTTACGAATCTGGTAGGTAAAAATGGCATGTGCTTGTTTCCATGCGTGTCTCTAATTATCACCAAGGCAGAACTCTTTTCCTATCTTCATTGGCCACCTGTCTCTCTTCTTTAAAAGCTTCCTGTTCATAGTTTTTGCTCATGAGTGGACTGGTACTAAGTTAGCAATAAGAATTGTCACACTCAAGTCTAGAATGAGAAGGAAATTTAACAGTTGGTCCCGGGGCACTCATGATGATCACTGCTCCCACTGCCCAGTGGGAGGCATTAACCCTAGGAAGATTCATTGGAGGGTGAGCTGCGGCTTAACTGTTTTCTTCAAAGACTTTCGACTTGCCAGGATCCCAAGAAATTGCACTGCACCATCCCTCCATTCAGAAAACAGCCTCTGGTTGTCAAGTACCACTGTGCTTTGCCAGAGGCCAGGGTCTGCCAACAGCCTCCTAACAGTGAGCCCCCACAGGGCTTCCAGTCCTTTCTCACTCCCTGCCCAGAGGGGCCCGTTCATAGTACTATTCATAGAGCTATTCATAGTACTCCTGCGTTGTTAACCCACTGCCCAAATGATACACAGTCCATCAAAAAGCTCAGGCCAGGATACTTTCCCAGTCACTGCTTTACACCCAATATCAGTGAAGGCTCAGCTGTCGTCACAGAAGCAGAATTTAAATAAACGTAACACTGAGGCTCGAGGGGGAAAATGGAACCTGAGAGCTAGTAGGTGAGTGAGCTGGGATTTAATCCTAAAGTGACATGGCTCCAAAAGCCCCTGTTTATCCAGCCTACTCAAGATAAAACTGAAAGTATCAAGGTACCAGTTGTAAGCAACAGAAACCACCTCTAGCTAGCTCCAGTCTCAAATGAGTTCTGCAGAAGAAGCTGGAAATGCAGAGAAGACTAGAAAACTCAGCCCCCAGCAGCAGCTGCCTGACTGAAAACACAGCCCAGGTGTTACTGCGGGGACCACCTGGTCTGGACCTCCACCCTGGGCAGCACCACGACTCCATCATCAGACATCAGTCACTGCCTTCCCGCTGCACGGGCTGTTACCGTGACTTCTTTCTCACTGTCTTTCGCGAGTCTGAGTCTCTTCAAAGACAAGAGGTCACGTCGGTGAGGTCCTTGGTGGTCCAGGGCTCAGGAATCCAGGCTTTCACTGCTGAAGGCCCAGGTTCAATCCCTGGTCAGGGAACTAAGATTCAAAAATCAGAGTCCTGGAGGGCAGAATGGGTTTGGCCAAGGCTGGGTCTCAGGGCCACCCCCGAGCTTCGGAAGACCAAGGGAAAGGAATTATCTGTCCCCCGCGGCAGGCACTGCCAGCTGGCCCCCAACACCCAGGTCCTCTGTCTGCTCTCCTCACAGGACCCTGTGCTCTGCTAAAGAAAGCTATCTCCCCGCTTCTTAAAGAGCTGGGACGGCGTCCTGGGAGAGAAGAGAACATAGCAGAACATGATGCCTGTTTGAATCTCCTGCTCTCGCCCAGTGGACTGTGGGCAGAGCACACCTCCCTGCCAATGGGCTCTGCACGTGCTCATACACACCTGGCTTCACCGACAGGACTCAGGAGGCAGAGACTTCATTTTTCTTAGTTACTTGGAGGCAAATCACAGGGTTGTGTTGGTTTCCGCCATACGACAACCAGCCGTGATAATACATATCCCACTCTCCTCTTGAGCCTCCTTCCTCTCCACCCGTCCCACCCACCCCTCGAGATCATCTCAGAGCATCAGGCGGGGCTCCCTGTGTCATACAGCAACTTCTCACCAGTTATCTATTTTACACACGGTAGTGCATATATGGTGATGCTTTCTCCATTCATCCCACTCTCTCCTTCTCCCACTGTGTTCACAAGTCTGTTCTCTATGTCTACGTCACCATTCCTCCCCTGCAGATACTTCATTAGCACTTTTTTTCTAGACTCCATATATATGCGTTAATATACAAACTCTGTCTTTCTCTTTCTGACATACTTCAGGCTCTAGGTTCATCGACTTCATCAGACAGAACTGACTCAAATGCATTACTTTTCGTGGCTGAGTAATATTCCACTGTATATATGTACCAAAGCTTTTTTATCCACTCATCTGTCAATGGACATCTAGGTTGCTTCCATGTCCTGGCTATTGTAAATACTGCTGTGATGAACACTGGGGTACATGTGTCTTTTTCAATTATGGTTTTCTCAGGGTATATGCCTAGTGGTGGGATTGCTGGGTCATATGGTAGTTTTATTCCTAGTTTTTTTTAAAGGACTCTCTGTACTGTTCTCCATAGTGGCTCTATCGATTTACATTCCCACCAAAAGTGCAAGAGGGTTCCCCTTTCTCCACTTCCTCTCCAGCATTTATTGTTTGTACACATTTCTGGATGATGGCCATTCTGACTGGTGTGAGGTGATACCTCACTGTAGTTTCAAAAATCTGCATTTCATATTAGTGACGTTAACCATCTTTTCATGTTTACTGGCCATCTGTCTGTCTTCTTTGGAGAAATGTCTGTTTAGGTCTTCTGCCCATTTAAACTAAATTTATTTATTTGTCTGCACTGGGTCTTAGTTGCGGCACATGGGTTCTAGTTCCCTGAATTTGCCTACAATGCAGGAGACCCGGGTTCAATTCCTGGGTTGGGACGATTCCCTGGAGAAGGAAACGGCAACCCACTCCAGAATTCTTGCCTGGAGAATCCCATGGACAGAGCAGTCTGGTGGGATCTGGTCCATGGGGTGGCAAGGAGGCAGACACGACTGAGTGACTAACACTTTCACACTTTTTCCTAACCAGATATTGAACCTAGACCCCCTGCAGTGAAGCATGGAGTCTTAGCCACTGGGCCACAAGGGAAGTCCTCCTTCTGCCCATATTTTGACTGGCTTGTTTTTCTGACACTGAGCTGTATGAACTGCTTATATATTTTGGACATTAACCCTTTGTCAGTTGTTTCATTTGCTATTATTTTCTCACATTCTGAGTGTTGTCTTTTTACCCTGCTTACAGTTTTGCTGTGCAAGACGTTTTAAGTTTAATTAGGTCCCATTTGTTTATTTTTGTTTTTATTTCCATCACTCTAGGAGGTGGGTCAAAGAGGATCTTGCTGTGTTTCTGTCAATGAGTGTACTGCCTATGTTTTCCTCTAAGAGCTTTATAGCTTCTGCCCTTACAGTTAGGTTTTTAATACATCTCGAGTTTATTTTTGTGAAAGGTTATTAGGAAGTTGGTTCCAGTTTCATTCTTTTACATGTGGCTGTCCAATTTTCCCAGCACCACTTATTGAAGAGGCTGTCTTTTCTCCATTGTAGATTCTTGCCTCCTTTGTCAAAGGTAAGGTGTTCACAGGTGTGTGGATGTATCTCTGGGCTTTCTATCTTGTTCCACTGGGTCTGTATTTCTCTTTTTGTGCCAGTACCATACTGTCTCCATGACTGTAGCCTTGTAGGATAGTATGAAGTTAGGAAGGTTGATTCCTCCAGCTTTCTTTCTTTCTTAAGATTGCTTTGGCTATTTGGGGTGTTTTGTGTTTCATACGAATGGTGAATTTTTTTGCTGTTGTCTGTGGAAAATACCATTGGTAGTTTGCTGGGATTGCATTAAATCTGTAGACTGCTTTGGGTAGTATAGTCATTTTCACAATACTGATTAGGAAGAGACTTTAAAAGGCCTTTGTGTGACCATTCACTCCTCCTGGGCTCCTGACATTGGCTTTAGAAGAGACCATCCCTGGCAGTTGCTTCTCCCTCTTGGGCTGTGGAACAACAGGCTTGAGAACAGATCTGAATCCCACCCAAACCCATGAGTGAGAAACAACTGTTACTGAAGCTACTGATTCTTCCTCAGGAAAAAAAAAGAGGGACACAGAGATGGAAATGGAAACTACTGAATGGGACTGGAGGGTGTGCCAGAAATTTCCTTTTCCCTTTCCCCCATGCCTTTCTCCTCCTTCCCTGGAAAGCAAGATGCAATGGCTAGAGCTGCAACTGCCATCTTGTGACCATGGGCAAACTTGAGGGTGGAAGTCATCTGTACAGGGTGATGGAGGAAAAAGACTGAGGGGCCCTGGATCCCAGATACTTATGGAGCCACAACAGTAGCCATGGACAGCCTCCCTCTAGACTTCAGGGCACACAAGGGGACACCACAAGCCTCCAACTCAACCTTTAGGCTTTTTAAAGTAGAAGATAGGAAAAAAAATAAAGTAGAAGCTAGGATTCACCTGCTTCAAACCCAAGATACAAAGAGTAGGAGATTCTTTTAACACAAAAAAGGTATCGAATACTTAAGCTCTCGCAATTATTTATTCAAAGAACTCACTGCAAAATTAAAAAAAAAGCTTAAAAATTAAACAATTAACGACACCACATACCACCTCCTACAATACCAGATTCCTTTTCTTTTCTTCATAGTAGTGGGTGTCGTAATCCATCCAGGACAAAAACAAGGGTTTGAATTGCTGAGACTCAGAAAGGTTGATTAGCCAGAGCATCCTGCCCTCCCAAACCAGAGCCACCAGGCAGGTAAAGGAGCAGTCCAAGCCTGCAGAGTGAGCTGAGACACCAGGTCCAGGGAGCAGGCACAAACGTGTGCCCCAAAGCTGCATGGTGAGCCAGAAAGACTGTCCCTTACGGTTCCCAGGAGACCCAGGGAGGGTGCCACTGGTCACTCATGCTGGGCGCTGGAGTCTGCAGGGGAAAGCCCTGAGGAGTCACGTGGGGTCTCTGCTCCAGAAGTTCATGACCCGCTGGGAAAAGCAACATGCCAGACACAGTTGTCCCTTCTGGCTACAGGGCCTGCACCAGATGTCTGTAGGGGTCGCTCGGGGCCCAAGGGAGGGGCAGTCAGGCCCCCAGGCCCAGCAGCTGGGGGGCAGGATCTGCCTCTTCAAAGGCCATTCTCCTGAGTACTTTAAGCTGCACATCTGTTGGCAAAACACAAATATTGTTACCCAAATATGAAGCCACAGATGGCAAAGGCACCTGACAGCCTTTAAAATTCCTTTCTCCTGTTTTGCAAAGCTGCCCTGGGAAATCGTGCTGTTAAATTATACACTCGTAAAGGATGTACAGACATACCTCAGAGAGACTGCAAGTTTAATTCCAAACCACCACAAAAAATGCAAGTATTACAATCAAGCAAGTCACACAAGTTTTTGTCGTTTCCCAGTGCATATAAAAGTTATGTTTACACTAGATCACAGTCTATCAAGTTGTACGAGAGCATTACATCCAAAAAATGTGCAGATTTTACTTAAGAACATTTATTACTAAAAAATGCTAATCGTCATCTGAGCCATGTAACAGTAACATAAAAGATGACTGATAAGAAGTCAGCATAACAGATACAGTAATAATGAAAAAGCCTGAAATGCTGCGAGAATTACCATAATGTAACACAGAGACACAAAATCAGAAAACGCTGCTGAGAAAAGAATGGTGGCACAAGTCTTCAGTTTGTAAAAAACATACAACCTGTGAAACACTATTAGTAAAGTAAAGCACGATGAAACAAGTCATGCCTTTCTGTTCAAAAAATGGAGGACTTGGGAATTCTCTGGCAATCTGGACTCCACACCTTCACTGCCACGGGCCCAGGTTCACTCCGAGGTCGGTGAACTGAGGTCCTGGAAGTCGTGTGCCATGGCCCGAAAAACAAATAAAAAAAAACGTGGGGGACTAGTGTGGGTGCCATTTAGATTTTCACCAATGTATACCATGTTTTGGGCTAACTGCAAATCCTCCAAAAGTGTCTTAAACTCTAAGTCCAAGGACTTCTCTGGTGGGCCAGTGGCTAAGAATCCGCCTTGGAAGGCAGGGGATGATGCAGGTTTGATCCCTGGTCGCAGACCTAAGATCCCACAGGCCTTGGGGCAACTAAGCCCACGTGCCACAAGTACTGAGCTCGCACAACCCAACTAGAAAGTCTGGGTGCTGCACCTAAGACCCGAGGTAGCCAAATCAGTTTAAAAAAAGAACAACCCCCCCTGCTCTGCTACCCCCAGTAGCAGAGCAGGTTGTATTCTAGGCTGCCCCTCTCAGTATAAGACAAAATCTTAGGGCAAGGTCCCACTGCAGACTTCATCCACCCAGTATGTGCACCTGATTCCAGGCCTTGGAGATACCCCAGGGGAGAGGCAGGGAGAAACCAAGTCAAACAGCATACAGGAGATGGTGAGAAGGGGAGGGTGAGGCAGGGGAAAGTGGCCAGGTGGAAGCAGGCGTCCAGCTTCAGGGAGGGCAGCACTGGGAAGGAGCCGATCGAGCCGACCTGAAGGAGACCCGAAAGGGAGCCGTGGGATTCCTGGGGAAAGAATGTTCCCGACAGAGGGAGGAGCTGGGCTGAGACCCTCAAGCAAGGCAGGACCTGGAGGGGCCAGGGGGGTTGCAGTGGATGGGAGGCTGGAGGAGGATGGCAGGAGTGGAGCTGGGGAGTGAACAGCTCAGGGCTCTAGTACTGGCTTTCTGAGCTGACCACCAGGAAGACAGAGTTGCTATTTACTGGGAAGGGGAGGCCAGGCAAATGCCAGGCCTGAGGGACCGGGAGTTTAGGAGCTCAGGCTCAAACAAGTTCAGCTGGAGAAGCCTGCTGGAAGCTGAACAGAGATGGCAAGTCAGTGCTGGATGTGCAAGTTTGGGGTTCAGGGGCCCCAGTCAGCTTGGAGACATGGAGGAGACAGCCGGTGGCTCACAGGCGGGGGTGAGGGTGGAGAGACGTCTGAGCCCCAGACCCCCAACAGCATGCAGAGAAACCTGGCGCACACTCAGCCATGACCTCTCAGGACCCAGGGACACCACACACCATTCCCTGGTAGCTCAGTTGGTCAAGAAACCACCTGCAGTCCAGGAGACCCTGGTTCGATTCCTGGGTCGGGAAGATCTGCTGGAGAAGGGATAGGCTACCCACTCCAGTATTCTTGGGCTTCCCCGGTGGCTCAGCTGGTAAAAAATCCGCCTGCAATGCAGGAGACCCCAGTTCAATTCCTGGGTTGGGAAGATCCCCTGTAGAAGGGGTAGTCTACCTACTCCAGTATTCTTGGGATTCTCTGGTGGCTCAGACGGTAAAGAATCCACCTGCAATGTGGGAGACCTGGGTTCGATCCCTGGTTCAGGAAGATCTGCTGGAGAAGGGAACAGCTACCCACTCCAGTATTCTGGTCTGGAGAATTCCATGGACTGGATAGTCCATGGGGTCACAAACAGTTGGACACAACTGAGCGACTTTGGGCTTCCCAGGTGGCGCTAGTGGTAAAGAACCCACCTGGCAATGCTAGAGATGTGGGTTGTATCCCTGAGTTGGGAAGATCCCCTGGAGAAGAAAATGGCGACCCACTCCAGTATTCTTGCCTGGAGTATCTCATGGACAGAGGAGCCTGGCAGGCTACAGTCCATGGGGTTGCATAAAGTCAGACACAACTGAGCACGCAAAGTAAGTAAGCCACCTCAGTGAACATAGCAAATAACCCCATCCTGGACAGTTCTGCCCCAGCAGGAATGACAGACGGTTAGATAAACATTCTATCAGAAAAGGACGAAAGCTACCATTTGGAAAAAACAGGGCATTCAGGGAAGGCCCAAGTCAGCAGGTGCACAGCCTCAAGGGAGGGGAGGGACTAACTCACATGGATCCTAGAGTCACTGACAGTGGAAACAGTGACAGAGTTTTATTTTCTTGGGCTCCAAAATCACTGCAGATGGTGACTGCAGTCATGAAATTAAAAGATACCTGCACCTTGGAAGAAAAGCTATGACCAACCTAGACAGCATTTTAAAAAGCAGAGACATTACTTGGCCAACAAAGGTCCATCTAGTGAAAGCTATGGTTTTGCCAGGAGTCATGTATAGTTGTGAGAGTTGGACTGTAAAGAAAGCTGAATGCTGAAGAACTGATGCTTTTGAACTGTGGTGTTGGAGAAGACTCCTGAGAGCCCCTTGGACTGCAAGGAGGTCAAACCAGTCAATCCTAAAAGAAATCAATCCTGAATATTCATTGGAAGGACTGATGTTAAAGCTGAAGCTCCAATACTTTGGCCACCTGATGGGAAGAACTGACTCACTGGAAAAGACCCTGATGCTGGAAAAGATTGAAGGCAGGAGGAGAAAGGGACGACAGAGGATGAGATGGTTGGATGTACCACCGACTCGACTGACGTGAGTTTGAGCAAGCTCTGGGAGCTTGTGATGGACAGGGAAGCCTAGTGTGCTACAGTCCGTGGGGTCGCAAAGAGTCGGACACAATTGAGTGAATGAATAACAACAACTAGCCACCAGAAGAGGCACAAAAGAATCCTTTGCTAGTCTCCAGAAGGAGCAGAACCACACAACAGCTTGATTTCAGACCTCTGGCCTCTGGCACCGTGCCAGAATGTCCTGCTGTTGGTAGAAGCTGCCCACTTTGGGGTCCTTTGACGCAGCTATCTCATAAATTCATCAGCTTCTATTTGAGCTCTACTTCTCACTAGACTCCTGAGCTTTGTACAAAGGATCTATGCACCTTCTGCCCTCCCCATCTTTTTCAAAGAGGAAGCACCTACCTGGAGCCTACCCTTCCGTGGCCTCTCATCAAGCAAGGACTCTGCCTGTCCAAGATGCCATCTCCTCCATCTCCACCTCCTCATGCGAACATGCTCTCAGATCCATCTACCTGAAAAAGACCCTCTGCAACCCCACAACTGACACTGATCCCGTCCACCCCTATTTCTCTGGTCCTCATCACAACAAAACTTCTCAGAAAGAATTGTATATACCCAGCCTCCACTCCCTCACCTCCCACCCATCCATTCTAATCTGGCTTCTGTCCTCACTCCCTCTGATAAAGCTCCCCATGTTACAGCCAGCTCCTTGCTTAAATCCTTCACTAGAGGATGACCAACTGTGTACATGCACGTGCTCTTAGCCCTCCAAATCTCAAAGAAACAAAGTTCAGATGTATAAAGAGGAAGAATCATCCAAAAGACAACAGAAATGATAGCAGGAGGAGACTTCTGAACACATGAGATATGCCTCACAAATTTCCAGATGCTGGAAATAGTGTGTGGACTAACAGAGTGAATGTTAGTCAAGGAAGCTACAAAGGAGAGGGGAGCCCCTGTTCAAACGCCTCAAAACGCTCAGATCAGAGCAGACCAGACTTGGGGCAAGCAGTGGCCCTCAACCTCTCCCGGACAGACAAGTCACCTGGGGGTTGTTGACAATCAGATTCTGATCCAGAAGGTTTGAGCACAGGGCATTTTCAGCCAGCTCCCAAGTGAGGGTGATGGCACTGGGTTGGTGAGTGTGCACACGTGGAGTGCAAGGTGCCACTTCCTCCCACAGGCCAGAAACCAGACAGTTTTTTCTAAGTCTGTGGCTGGAACCTTCCTCTCCTCCCTGCAAGGCTCCTGGTGGGGCTGACAGTAGCCCAAGCGAAGCCCACCTCTGTCCATGGCGTCTGTCTGCTTCCCACCAGAGCCAAGTCTGCAGGTCGGCCTGCCCTGCTCGGGCCTCCACTCCCATAAAACTCCTATGCCCACCCTCCCCAGGGGAAGGGACTCTACAGGACAGGGGTGACTCCATCAGCGAGCAGGGGCAGGGGGCCAGTCACCCAGGCCTCCCGTCCCCAACATGAACAGCTCCCCAGGGTTCGGGGAAGAGACCCAGCAATTGGAAGAGAGATCAATTCTGTTCCTAGAGGACACAAGAAAATATTCTCATGTTTTCAAAGATAATTTAGCCATAAAACCAGAATAGAAACATCTACAAACAAGAAAGAAACAGACAACAGGAGTTCAGAGGTTAAAAATGGATTAGGCACAAATACAAAACAACAGAGCGTCACTGTTTACAACAGGAAAAGACTGAAAAGTACCCAAATGTCTATCCACAGAGAGCTGCTTGACTAAAGCATGGTTCATCCACATAACAGAGTCTGTGCAGCAGGAACAAAAAGAATGCGGAAGGGAGAGCTCCATACCACTATAAGCAAGGAGGGTAACAACGCTGGTAGGTAGTGATCTCCAGGACAGAGGAAGTGAAAACAAACAAAAAAAGATGCAGAATGGTATATCAAACATGTTTTTTGTATAAGAAGGTTAAATAAGAATATATGTATATATTGGTTTATCTTTTTGCAAGAGGAAGCAGTAGAAGGATAAACAAGAAACTAATAACTTCTGAGCATTATATGGGCTTAGCTTCTTCATATTAAAATTTTTTTGGCCTATTAAAACTTATATCTTTCAGGTATACAGCATTTGACTTCTGTTATACAATACAAAGTGGTCACCACCACAAGTCTAGTTATCATCTGAGGCTTGGCTTTTTTTTTTAAATTCAAGCCTGTTACACTAGATTCAATAGATACCAAATTTCATTTCAATACATCTGATCAGAATAAGTATAACAAAAGAGAATTATAAAACCCATACATTTTGTTTACATGTACATTAAGTGTGCATATAGGCTATTAATACAAAGAATCATGTAGGGGGAAAGAGTAATCCACTCCCCACTCTAGAATTTCTGCCTGGAGAACCCCATGGACAGAGGAGCCTGGTGGTCTACAGTCCATAGGGTCACAAAGAGTCAGACATGACTGAAGCGACTTAGCACACACATAAAGAATCATTATGAAAATCATAACACTGTTATTCCACAATCATAACTGAAGAAATTTGCTAAAGGAGCACTTCGCCAATTAAATTAGGCTTGACTGCTGGACCATCAAATACGTATTCTACAAATAAAGAGAAAAAGGCAAACCACAACATTGAAAACAAATAAAGCTAACTACATCAAATCAGTAACATAACCACACAAAAAAGAATTATTCCAAACGACTTTTCCCCAACACATTATGAAGAAAAATTTGCAACATACAGAAAAATTGAACAAACTGTACAAAGAACACCCACATATATATCACCCAGATTCTACCATTATTGACATGATTCATCCACACATCAATCCATCTTATTTTTGATGCATTTCAAAGTTCACCAGTACACTTCATCTCCAAACAAGTTAGCATGTATATCATTAACTAGAGATGAAAACTCGTTTTCATTTTTTTAGATAAAATTTACATCCAGTGAAATGACAAATTTTAAGTGTACCATCTGATGAGTTCTGTCAAGTGTATGCACCTGTATAAGCCAAACACCTATCAAGATAAAAGATGTTATCATGGTCACAGAAAGTTCCCTGGCACCAGTTTCCAGTCAGCCCCACCCCATATCCTCAGCAACATTTGGTGTTGTCAGTTTTCAGTTTTGGCCCTTCCAGTGGGTATGTAGTGGTATTTTATTGTGGCTTTAATTTGCATTTCTCTGATGACTAATGTTAGCATTTTTTCACGTGAAAACTGGTCATCATTCAGATGCCTTCCTTTATTAAGTACTTACTAAAATCTTTTCCTGTTTCAAAAATAGACTGTCTTTTTTATTATTGAGTTGTAAGAGTTCTTTATATATTCTGGGTATAAGTCATTTGTCAGATATACGACTTTCCTATTAACAACTTGTGTCAACTATTTCTCAGTGACTTCTGTCTTCTCATTTTCTTAATCTTACCTTTGGAAAAGCAAAAGTTTTAAGCTTTAATTAAGTCCAATGAATCCATTTTCCCCTTTAATAATTACTGTTTTCTGTATGCTAAGAAACTTTTATATCAAGATTGTGAAGACATTCTCCTGCTTTTTCCTAAAAGCTTTATATTTAGATCCATAATTAATCTTGAATTAAATTTCATGTATGGCATGTTCAGTTCAGTTGCTAAGCCGCGTCCAACTCTTTGCAACCCCATGGACTGCAGCACGTCAGGCTTCCCTGTCCATCACAAACTCCCGAAGCTTGCTAAAACTCATGTCAATCGAGTTGGTGATGCCATCCAACCATCTCATCCTCTGTCGTCCCTTTCTCCTCCTGCCTTCAATCTTTCCCAGCATGAGGGTCTTCTCCAATGAGTCAGTTCTTCACATCAAGTGGCCAAAGCACTGGAACTTCAGCTACAGTGTCAGTCCTTCCAATGAATATTCAGGACTGATTTCCATTAGGATTGATTGATTTGACCTCCCTGCAGTCCAAGGGACTCTCAAGAGTCTTCTCCAACACCACAGTTCAAAAGCATCAATTCTTCGGTGCTCAGCTTTCTTTATGGTCCAATTCTCACACGTATACATGACTGGGATGTGAGAATCATGATCATTCCCAGAGTCATACTGGGAAAACCATAGCTTTGACTAGATGGACCTTTGTCAGCAAAGTAATATCTCTGCTTTTTAATATGCTGTCTAGGGTGATCATAGCTTTTCCTCCAAGGTGCAAGCATCTTTTAACTTCATGGCTGCAGTCACCATTTGCAGTGATTTTGGAGCCCAAGAAAATAAAGTCTGTCACTGTTTCCATTGTTTCCCCATCTGTTTGCCATGAAATGTTGGGACCGGATGCCATGATCTTCGTTTTTTTAATGTTCAGCTTTAAGCCAGCTTTTTCACTCTCCTCTTTCACTTTCATCAAGAGGCTCTTTAGTTCCTCTTCACTTTCTGTCATAAGAGTGGTGTCATCTGCATATCTGAAGTTACTGATATTTCTCCTGGCAATCTTGATTTCATTCTGTGCTTCATCCAGCCTGGCATTTCTCATGATGTACTCTGCATATAAGTTAAATAAGCAGGGTGACAATACACAGCCTCTTTTCCCAATTTGGAACCAGTCCATTGTTCCATGTCCAGTTCTAACTGTTGCTTCTTGACCTGCATACAGATTTTTCAGGAGGCAAGTAAGGTGGTCTGGTAGTCCCATCTCTTTAAGAATTCTCCACAGTTTGTTGTGATCCACACAGTGAAAAGCTTTAGTGCAGTCAATGAAGCAGAAGTACATGTTCTTCTTGAATTCTCTTGCTTTTTCTATGATCCAATGGATGTTTGCAATTTGATCTTTGGTTCCTCTGCCTTTTCTAAATCCAGCTTGAACATCTGGAAGTTCTCAATTCACAAACTGTTGAAGCCTAGCTTGGAGAATTTCGATCATTACTTTGCTAGTGTGTGAGATGAGTGCAACTCTGCAGTAGTCTGAACATTCTTTGGCATTGCCTTTCTTTGGGATTGGAATGAAAACTGACCTTTCCCAGCCCCGAGGCCACTGCTGAGTGTTCCAAATTTGCTGGCATATTGAGCGCAGCACTTTCACAGCATCATCTTTTAGGACTTGAAATAGCTCAGCTGGAATTCCATCACCTCCACCAGCTTTGTTCTTATTGATGCCTCCTAAGGCCCACTTGACTTCAGACTCTAGGATGTCTGGTTCTAGGTGAGTGATCACACCATCTTGGTTATCTGGGTTATGAAGATCTTTTTTGTGTAGTCCTTCTGTGTATTCTTGCCACCTCTTCATAGTATCTTCTGCTTCTGTTCAGTCCATACCGTTTGTCTTTTATTGTGCCCATCTCTGCATGAAATGTTCCCTTGGTAGCTCTAATTTTCTTGAAGAGATCTTCAGTCTTCCCTGTGGTGAGCAGCAGTTGAAATCTCTATTCATTCCTTCTGCCTTAGCTGGAGTTTAGTAGAGTTTCTATGAAGAATTTGCCTACCTTCCCCACTGCCTGTGGCTAATCTGCTTTCCAGAATTTCTGCCTTCATTCCTCTTATTCCTTAACCCTCGAGTCTAGGTCTCTATCAAAATCTCTGTTTCCCTGCAGCAGCACTGAGGAGGGCTGTCTGTGGGTAAATAGCTGCTTTTCGTCTAATGCAGTTTCCTTCTTCCAAGTATCGACTTCCCTCTAGTTTCTGCCTGTTTTCAGTCTCTCTCTAGTGCCTTAAAACAACTGGTTTTTTATTTTTGTCTTAAGTTGTTAGCTGTTATCTGCAAGGAGGTGGGAGGTAGTCCAAAATGAGCTACCTCACTACTACTAGAAGCAAATCCTCCAGGTGGTTTTTGAACACAATAATCTTGATTTTACGTCCCTGGTGAGATATAGCCTAAGGATAAGAAGAAATCTGAAACTTCATTCATAATTATTATTTTCGCAGTACTAATGATATTATAATTTGATAATTATTTTATGTATATTACAAGATAAAGTAAGTAACCTTTAATGTTAATTAGGAATGAACTTTTTTGTGTAAGAAAACGATATACAAGGGTAAAATAAAGTTGAAGACAAACCCACTAATGTTAATTTAATGACAAACCCTCTAATGTTAATTTCCATTGTAGATATCGTTATGTATTTGTGAGGTAAGAAAGCTTTTCAGTACGTTTTCTAGCTTTGTCCACTGAAAGATCATAGATACAATGGCACCCCAGTAAGAGTGTGCACATCTAACACCAAAATCTTGGATTCTAAATACCATTTCCCACTAAAAGGATCCAGAACTCCTGGAACCAGTTCTGGGGTAGGAAAAGCACACACTGGGATGGAATGTCTTATCCCAGAAAGAAAAGAATCACTCAAAGACTAATTAATAAGGGTATGACATCTTGGTATGTCCAAGATGACACAGGTGCCAGCATAAAGGGAATCTCATTGGCCACATTTGGAATAATTTGATCAAGAAAGAATAGTGACTTTGGCTGCAGAGTAGAACATTTAATAAGTAAAATTCCATGAGTCTATATTGACATGAAAGAGAACAGAAAATACAACAGCAAATATTTTGCCACCATTTTAGGTGATCGTTACACCAGCTCCTTACTCTGGAATTTAGTTATCAAAAGCAAACATTTAATATTTATACTGATCCAGGGTTATTATATCCCCTTCCATAGAGGGGAAGTGTTTTATGGACTAAAGGTGATGGAACAAGAACCACTGTTGTGAATATGAATGCCAACAAGGGAGGTGATGTAAGCTGTCTTCTTTTATAACTCCCCAACACTGTCAAACCAAGAAAGATGCATAAAAAAAGAAAGATGCACAAACATACAATTTAGTTTTGACAGGAACCAAAGAAACTCAAAGGAGACACCATGAAAAGCTGGCATCACATCTCTGGGTCATGGAACAGGAAAGGAGAGGGCTAGACTGTTGTTTTCACTATAACCTCGAGGTTATGCTGTTATCAAGTGGCTATAATACTTTTGATTATAAAATCAAAATCCAAACAACCTAACCCTTCGATAGCTTCCTACTATTATGACATTAACATCAAAAATCCTGCACCCACTGTGTCAGCCTCTCAGCCTGCATCTCAGCCCCTAACCCCTGCTCTGCCGCAGCCTGCTTAAGTATCTCAGTTGATGAAGCTCTGGCCAGACTCGGCTTTCACAGGTACTCTTCTCCACCTGGAAAGCCCTCCTCCACTCTGGGCTTTGCCCCCTTGGTCCCTCACTTCAGCACTGCCTCCTTCAGGTGGGCCTCCATATCCCTCCCAAGGCTGGGCTATTCCTCCATTATACATGATCACAGTGAACCCTCTTCCAACTCCTCCTTTAGAACACTGAACCCATTGTAATTACATAATCACTCAGGAATTATTTAAAGTCTGTCTCTCCAGTCACACTTGAGCTCCATGCAAAAAAGATGCCACTCTGTGTTGGTCACCCTACAGCCTGCCTACCACACTGCCCCAGGTACCGTAGATACCTAACTCCATCATGGGATGAATGGCTGGATGACAGCCTGATGAACTGCAGATCCTTCAACACAGAGCAGCAAGGAACCCAGTACTTGCATGTGGAAACATTTAATCACTTAGAATTAAGTACCACTGTAAAAAAAAATAGGCCTATGAAGTATGTAGCTGTTTCCAAGTGTGGGTGAGAAAGCTGCTCAACATGTGACCTGAACTCTTAGAGCATCTGTCTGAGAAGTGACTTGTGGTGGGGACTGAGGTCTTAGTGTAGGTGGTGAGAAGTGGTTGGTTCTGGGGTACATTTTGAATGTGGAGGCCCACAGTACTTGCTGGTGGATTAGAGGAAGGTGAGAATCGAGGACATCTAGAATTTTAGACTGGTAACTGGGTGGATGCTGATGACATTTAATGAAACAAAAACTAGGAAGAGAAGCAGATCCATTGTTGTTGGTGTTCAGTCACTCAGTTGTGTCCGAAGCAGAGTTGAAGGAGGGAAAAAAGCAAGAGTTCTGTTTGGGACTCGTTAAGTTTGAGATGGCTAGGAGAAACTCCAGGGGAAAGACTGAAGAGGCCATCCAATGCGGGGCTCAAGAGGTTAGAGATGCCAAAAACCATCACAATATTGTAAAGTAATTATCCTCCAATTAAAATAAAGTAATTAAGAAAAGCAAAAATAAATGAGGTTAGAGATGCAAGCTAGAGACACAGGCACAGAGTAGAATGGTCAGCACACAGCCACACACAGAAATGAAAGCACAGAAATAATGGAAACAGCCCTAATTTAAAAAATAAATAAATAAAAAATAAAAATGATGGCATAAAAACATTATCTATGTGTAGATGGCAGTTTTATGGACAATCTTTCCATTTCCTCTTCCCAAATTTTCTAAAAAACATTTTCCCCCACAAGACAGTTATTACTTTTATAATTAGAAAACACAAGTTATTTTCATTTTAGAGAAAGGTAATGATACGTATTTTTACTGACATGAAAAGATATCTATGGCATTATCAATGTGGAAAGAAGGCAAGTTACAACAGTACATACTATATGATCCCATTTATCTCAATCAACATGTAGGAATTTCTCTGGTGGTCCAGTGGCTAAGATTCCATGCTCCCAATGCAAGGGGCCAGATTTCGATCCTTGGTCAGGGCACTAGATCCACCGTGCAGGCTACAACTAAAGATCCTGCGTGCTACTACGAGGAGTGAACATCCCATGTGCCACAACTGAAACCCAGTGCGGCTAAAAAACAAATAAATATTCAATAAGTAAAACATAGACACGTATACACAGGTGTGTAAAGAAGACTCTAGAAGGATATTTAAATTGCCAATAGCAAAGGTAATCTTTAGGTTATTATTTGCCAGTTGTAGTCGCAGTACACTTTGCACAGGATCTGGAAAATATTAATGTGTTCATAAAAAATATTTGATATAGTAACTTAAACTCACTTTTCATGTCATTCTGTCTCTCTTTATTGCACCTGTGTTTTAGGGCTTTCCTGATCTCTTTCCCCGACATAGCGACCACTCAAATGTTGGCCGTTCTTTTATCTGGAGTTGCATGGCATAATGGACTTTGGCCCTCTGAACCACTCCTCAGAAGGACGTTTTCAAATGCATAAAATAAAATACATAGAAATTGATTAACAACTTACTTCAAGAATTGGTATTAGAGTAATATGTGCCTCTTTAGTAAACCACTAAATAGCCAGATCTGGAGGTGAGTCTGACAACTAAGTTTGAGTTGTGATGAACACGAGCAATATTTCAAAATCTCCGTAACTGCATGGAATACAATATGAAAGCATCTTTGATCTCTATTGGTGACACAAGTACAGGTACTCCTAACACTACCATGGTCTGCTGCCTATATCTGTTATTAAATTTTTAGTGAGAGATTAGTAAAAATAAAGGCCAAGTGTTTCTCCCATCCAAGGTTACAGAACCCCTGACTTCTCAAACTTGAGCCAGAACCCTCAGTCTAGAAAGATACACACCAAACTGTAACAGCAATTTTCTCTGCATGCTGGAATTTCCAGAGTAATTTCCACATGCATTTTCTAAATTTCCTAGAATGATGCTTTACTTATGTAATTAAAAATAAAGAGCATAATGAACACTATTTTTGTTTGGCTGTTCATTTTCTTTTGTCTTAAACAATCTGGAAGAGTGGTTAAGAAATTTTACACAGTTGCTCACAGGCTATATTAACAGTTTCTTACAGGGTCATGCCACTGAAAAAAAGACTTTCAATTTTGCCTAACTATTTATTACAATGACTTGAATCATTCCTGTGTTCTTACAAGCCTAGAAAAAAATTCACTAGAATTATTTATTCTGGAGTTAAAAGGAACAAAAAGACAAACTGTCACAACTGCAGACATTTGTCTCCTTTTTTTTGCCAAGTGTAATTCCAAAAACAGCTGAAAATATTAGAGCAAATTAGTACTTAATATGGACTAATACCTTCTGCTGTTTACAAAAACAGAAAACCCAGAAACATGGAAATTTGTATTTTAAAAACAAATTACTAAAAATGTATATACAGATTTAAAATACTTTTCAAAGAAATGTCAAAAGTACCAGAAGAAACCCCAGAAAAACCCAAGTGCTTACATTTTTCAAAAATAATCTACATGAAGACAGTCAGCTCCTGCTGAAAAGCACTGAAGTTGGTGTCTTAGCAGCAAAACGTGAAAAGGAGATGGGAATGAGGTAAAATGTGCCTATCTCAGAAGCCTGCTTTGATTTCTTTCAAAACTAAAAATAAAACCTTCGGACTGCTCTATTAATAAGTCTAGAAAATGGATGCCTTTTTTTGTGGAAAGTTTTCACAAACACCGAAATAAAAATATCTTCTCAGTTAATAGAGCCGAAGGATGTAAACATAAACCAGATGTCAATCCCTGTTTTTCGACAATTCCATTCTCCCTCAGGGCTCTGGTGGGACTTCGGTTGTAAAGATGTTTCCACAGCACAAGGAGACAAGTTAAATGAATGAAGGGCTGCACACAGCAACACGGCCCAGGCTCAAAAGCCAAGGAGCACTTAAAAAGCACAAGCTGCAGAATGTCACCTGCGGTAGGGCACTGTCCTGGGAATTCGCAAAGTACTTCAAAGGTTATAAATTGGCCCGTGGAACACAGCACGGAGCCTGGCTGGGGAGTAACCCCATTGCCTTTGGGGGATGGACAGCCTCTCAGTCTCCAGGATCAGGGAGGAAAGGAAGGTTTGAGGGGGAGACATGGAGCGGGAGCCCCTGGGGTCTGATGGGCAGATGGCTTCCAGAGCCCAGGGTTGGGGGGACAGGCCAGGTGGCCGGAGTGCCTGCCACCATTTCCCGGGGCTCGGGACCCTCTCAGAGTGAGGCCACTGGAAGGAAGCCTGAGCCTATTTGGCACAGCCGGGCCAGCTGGGTCTGCTCTGCCACCAGCATCCCTGCCAGCGCAGCTGCTCTGAGACCCCTGCCGCCCCATCCTCTCACCGTGAACTCTCCAAGTTCTCTCCCGTCTGAGCCTCCAGACAGCCCTCTCCTCTGCATGTGCCTCCTCCTGGAATCTAAAGGTGCCTTATCATTCAGGTCCTGGGGGGGGAGTCATTTTTCAAAGAAGTCTCTTCCCTGACGCTACCCAGGATACCAGGTGGGATCTGTCTAATGTTTCCGTGCACTCTAAGTGGCCACTGTCGCCTTTAGCCCATTGTAAAATAAAGGCGTATTGGCCTGTTGTCTTTTAGACCAGAAAATCACTGACTGTATGAACAGTCCCTAGCATCTAGGGCAGGAACTGACAAATAAAAGATGCTCAAATAGTCCAGGGTAAGTGAAAAAAGGACTGCAATAGAAAGAGTACCACAGTCAACGAGAAATGAGGTGACAGCAATATGGTCCTGAATACTTTCAGGGTACTCCTTATGACATCACAACACAAATGAGAGAGAATGTTGAGCAGCTGTGGCGCTCTTCAACCCTGAGTCCCAAGGAGCCGCTGCAAGTTAGAACGTACCAAAATAAAAACACTCCATTTTCTTCATGATCCACAAATGAGAACAGGCTGACGTTCTCCTTGCCAAATAAAGGGTCCCGTCTCAGTTCCTCTGTTCACACTAGGTCGTGAAATGGAAGCGTCTGAAGTTTTGCTTTCTCATGCTAACTGCTGAAAATGATTTCTTCCTACCCGAATAAACAGCTCTCTAATCTCTACAAATTTGTGCTTATCTACTCAAATGTAGTTTTTTTCCCCCTCTAAAACCACGCAATTGGAAGGCCAGCCTTGATTTAGCATTACCTATCAAAAGTTAAAATGCATATATCCTTTGACCCAGCAAGTTCCAGCTCTATGAATTTCTCCTACAGAACTTGACTGTGAAAAATGGTATTATATAAAAGACTATTCACTACAACATTAATGAAATAAAAAACACTGGAAACATAAATATCCATCAAGAGAAAATCAGTTAAGAAATTATGATGTATCCATAATGGACTACTACACCAACCCTTAAAATGAGTGACATGTCTCTACAGAAATTGATATCACACACGCATCAAAATACATTAACTAAAAAGAGCAAACTGTGCAAATGTGCAGTTTTACTATTTGGTAAAAAACCACTTGCACAAAATATATACATAAACACACATATAAAAATAAATAATAATATGAGGTATCTAGAATAGTCCATTTCATAGAAGACAAAGTAGATGAGCAATTGCCAGGGACTGAGGGAGGGGGAGGAGTGGGGAGTTCTCATTTAACGGGTATCATTTCAGTTTTGCAAGATAAAAGGGCTCTGGAGATACATGGTGGTGATGGCCACACAGCAAAGAGAATGTACTCAATGTCACTAAACTGCACATTGAATAGTTAAAACAGAAAATTTTCTGTTATGAACATTTCACAATTTCAAAATTACACATGCACACTCACAGATTAATAAGAAACTGGTAATGATGGTTGCCTTCAGGGAGAAAGGGATGTCTGGGGACAGGATGGCAAAGAGATCTTATACCATGTAACTTTTTATACCACCTTTTTAATGCTGTACTGTTATATATGTATTTAAAATAATCATTAAAAAACCTCAGCCTTACACAAGAAGCCTTTTCTTTAATCACATGTCACTTATGTCATTTCTTTAAGTCAAAAAGAAATTAGGACTCCACTTCAGTTTTGAGGGTACTTATTAGATTTAAATGATGCCAGCCGCAAAAAATTACACTTGTTCCCCAAAGATCACATTCACCAAAACCCTGTCTTTATTTTTATCAGCTATTACAGAAAGCTTCAAAATCATCATAGAAGAAAATTACCATTTTTATCAGAGCACAACTTTTACTCCATCACAACCAAGGCAGTTGAATATAAAACTATTTTAACGGCAAAAAGCCCTCATCATAAATCAAGACACAAATCAGCCCGCAATTATCCGAGTTAGAAAACAAACTATGCTTATGTTGCAGTCTACCCTATGGCTCCGACTTCCGTGTCAGAATTTAAAACACACACATGCATATATACACCCTCTGAAGTCCTCCTAGTTTACCTAAAACCTACTTTTGTGAAGATCTGCTATTTTCTCAAGTCTTTCGGAATGGGCAAGGGAGCCATGCAGCTGGCATCACGACCTCTGTCACCTTCCCCAGCACCCCACGGCCAGTGAAGAAGGCAGCACATGCAGGGCCCAGCACCATCCCTGGCTCAAAGCAGGAGCGAAAATATTTGTTGGATGAATGCATAAACCATTATCTGTGGACGGGCTTGACCTCAAGAGCCTCACAAAGAAAAAACTTCAGAAAGAAGTAAAAGATGCTCTATTCACTTGAAGTTGGCATACAATAAAGGTGAAGACCAGATAGCTCAACAAATGGCTATGACATACTGGCTAGCGGGACTCGAGACCTCATCCCGTCCCGAAGTTAAATACCGAAACAAGTATCCCAAATACCATACAAAAAACATAAGACAACTTACCTATACGAATCTTTTGCATATATCAAATATGTATGTACGAATATAGCACATCATCAAGTTTTTTAGGAAGAAAGAAAATCTAGATGATTATTGTCATGTCACATAACAAAGAAAAATCTCTGCATGATGACAGAGATTTAATATCCTTAATATATTAATAGTTCTTATAAACTGACTTAAAAAGAAATACCCTGATGGGAGAATAAATGCAGGACATGAACAGGCAATTCACAAAAACCAAATACAAATGGCCAGTGACCACTGACGTTCAACCCTAGTAATAACCCAAGAAACACATATTTAAAAAGGACATCCAATTCTGGGAGGGTATGGGAAATAAGGGAAGTGGCACTTGCTAAGACTGTCACGGGAAATGGGATAGACATTTTGGAAGGCGGTGTGGTTAAGTTCCCACCAGCAACTTCAAGTCTAGGCAGCCATTCTTCATAAGGACTGGCACCTGAGGACATTCAATCCAATAGCATCTTTAATAGTGAACCATCAAGAAAACCAAAAAGGGGAACACTTCATGACAGTAAATTGGCACCAAACTATGCTTCCATTTAACAGAAATGAGGAAGAGAAACGTATCACATTGATAGATGTAGAATATGTACCATGTGATCCTTATTTTGTCAAAAATACAAACAGAACATATTTGCAGAGCCTGGGAAGAAGAATCAGAAGGATCTACATTACGCTATTAACAGCGGTTACTTTGGGTAGTGGGTGCGGAGAGTACTGGGAGCATTTGCTTTTTTATTGATATACTTTAAAATAGTTTGACTTTTCTTTTTTAAAAAAAAGCATGTATTATTTTTTATAATTTCTTAAAAAGGAAAAGTAGTAAGAGATCAAGTACTTATCTATTAAAGACAGGTTCTGTCCTTTGAGAATTCCCTTCAAAGCTCCCTGATAGCTCAGTTGGTAAAGAATCTGCCTGCAATGCAGGAGACCCTGGTTCGATTCCTGGAAGATCCGCAGAAGGGATAGGCTACCCACTCCAGTATTCTGGCCTGGAGAATTCCATGGACTGTATGCTCCATGGGGTCACAAAGAGTCGGACACGACTGAGCGCCTTTCACACTCACACTCACTTCAAAGTCCCTTGAAGCTCAAACGGCTGTGTCTCTCCCATTCATAAGTAATAAGAGTTATTTTTTAAAAACATCTCTTCCTTTCTACATTGTTTAGAAGAAACTGTACAGAGTCGCCACCATCTGTGTTATGAAATCCATTTGCAATCGGAGAAAAAGACTATTAAAAACATCAATCACCCCTTCAGGCCTAATATCTATCAGAAGAAACCCATTCACTGCCTGTATTACATTTCGTCCACACAGTTTCTGAGACAATGCACAAAGCGGCAGCCAAACGACTCCCACCAGCATAAATACGTGGTGTACAAAGAACGTCCTGTCAGCAGGGCCCAGAGCACACCCCGCAGTGGTAAATGGGAATGACAATTTAAGTCACAGGATCACAAGCAGAACCAAATTTGCGACTTGGAGGCAGCGTGATGCTCTTCACTTCTGTCTACACCTTTTCTGCTCCTCCACCCAAACTCTCTGCCCCTCTCCCAGCCCCGAAATGGGCCAAGACGGATGTCCACACAGCTTCAGACTGAAGCATCACAAGTCGCTAGAGAGAGACAACTAAGCTCACAACTTGAGGGGGTCAGCTGGAATCCCAAGAACCGCATATGTGTAAAGTCACGTGTTTTTCTTTGGAGAAGAAATGGAGAAATCAAATTAGCGTGTTCAGTCTTACCACACGGGATGTTTGCAATCCAGATGTCAAAACATCAAATGTGGATGTGGCCTCCAAAAAAGCTTAAGATACTGAGCCTGCCGGTTTAGAAATGAAGGAATTGTTCGATGTGACCAAATACAAAGGCCAGGAGGTGGTGCCCAAACACCTGACACACAGGTGACAGGACCCCTGCACAGCAGACTCAGAGGGCCTAGCTTCCCAGCTTCTCAAAAGGCCTTCCTCCTGCTCTAAAGTCTCAAGAGCCCAAAGGGCCTCAGCGTGCTCTCTGTGGCCCCTGTGGGAGGTGTGCAGCATACACACACTCAATTCCCTGGTGACTCAGATGGTAAAGCATCTGCCCGCAGTGCGGGAGACCTGGGTTCGATCCCTGGGCTGGGAAGATCCCCTGGAGAAGGTAATGGCCACCCACTCCAGTCCTCCTGCCTAGAAAATTCCATGGATGGAGGAGCCTGGTGGGCTACAGTCCATGGGGTCACAAAGAGTCGGACACGACTGAGTGACTTCACTTTCTTTTCTTTATTTCTGCTGTCTGGCCACAGCTTGCAGGAAGTCGTCCTTCTAGGGGACCACACGAGGGTTCCCGTGTCTGCAAATGCATCACCGCCACTCGCTAATGTTGACCAGGAAGTCATTTACCCGAGACCAGAGCAAATAGAGCACCACGCTGAAGGCCGCTAGGTGAGAGCCGGAGCAGCGGGTGAAGAGCTCCCAGCGCTCTCCGCTCAGCTGACCTGCTTGAAGGTGAACTGAAGGGGCAGGTCACCAGTTCCAGCTCTAATCTGACACCCACCCCCGGATCATACCATGGCTACCAAGAAGCCTTAACCCAACTGACCTTTCAGGGCTCAGGGAAGTGACTTTTTTTTATTATATGGCACAGTTTGGCACCGTTATGTCTTTAGTCTTTGGGGTACTTTGATAACGGTTCAAGAGTAGTAGATCTTGTTTGATTCCTTTTTTTTTTTTTTAAAAACAGATGGCCAAACCAGGACATATACTAAAAAAAAAAAAAGGAAGGTTACTTACCTGAGCCCTAACATTCCAGCTACCATGGAATCTTGTTGGAGCTGGTCTACAGAAGCAAGATGTATTCTGGGGAGTCACATGTCACATCAAAGCAGGAACTGGTGAGTCTGTATTTTTATGGAGCCTAAAACAAAGAAAATCGTAAGTTGAAAGCCCCCATCGTGCTGCACGACCTTTTTCCCAGGGCTATTTGGGACATTTTGAAGATACACATACAGACAAAGTACCTTGCTATTTCCCAGCTTACCTAGCTAGAAACAAAGGATACACTGAAATTTACTGCCAGATAACACACAGTGCTAAAGGAAAGATTCTTGAGTGTTAGAACTGACACTATCACAGGTCTTGTCACCTCTGAGGAACATTTTGACAGTATAAAACGTACAGTTAGGAAGCGATCTCCAGTAAGTACTTCGTGCAACACGTCACACAGAAATACCCAGAGACAGAAGATATGTTCCAGAGAACACGCAACATCAAAATGTCATCCCAAGAACACATGAAATGTAGAGGCAAAGTCTCCTGTCATTTTCAAGCAGCTGAAGTTGCAACAAGCTGCTGTGACATCACGTAAAGAGGCTTTAGCCAGGAGAGAAAAAAAACAGGTGGAACCAACAGAAACCAAGTACCCCGGGAGATCCTAAGCCATCCTCAGATATACACAAGACTGTTTTTGAGCACTCACTTTTAGGTCTCTCAGATCAGTAAAATGTTCAACAAACTGAGTTAACAGTATGATACTTTCTCTTTTGCCTTTGAACACATGTTCAAAGAAAGTCTTCTGCCACTATACTTTTCATCAAGACAACCATCATTTCCTTGTTAAAACCTCAACCGCCCCATATTAGCTAATTTCTGATACCTTGCTGGCCCAAGAGTTGCACTTTTATCTTTAGACTAAAAAAACCTAGCGTGTACAACTTAAAGAGACCATTCACACAATTACTCGTAATCAAACTCAGAAGTGCAACACCAACCAAGTCTTTTATTGCTGATCTGGAACTACCAGGATGGTATCTGGAATTATCTATTGAGGTGCAGTGAGGCCTCAAAATTCCCTTAAACAGTCGAGTCATAGAATGCTCTAAAATCCCAGAAGTCAAAGTCACAGTATAACTCAGTTGTGCTGGGCTTAGTTGCTCTGTCGTGTCCGACTCTTTGCAATCCCATGGACTGTAGCCTCCTGGGCTCTTCTGTCCATGGAGATTCTCCAGTAAAGAACACTGGGGTGGGTTGCCATGCCCTCCTCCAGGGGATCTTCCCAACCCAGGGATCGAACCCAGGTGTCCCACATTGCGGGCTGATTCTTTACCATGTGAGCCACCAGGGAAGCCCGTGAATACTGGAATGGGTAGCCTATCCCTTCTCCAGGGGATCTTCCTGACCCAGGGATCGAACCACGGTCTCCCACACTGCAGGTGGATTCTTTACCAGCTGAGCTATTACTCACCTAGCTATATAATAAAAATCAAACTGGCATCCTGGCTGGGAGGCCCTAGAAAAGCCACAACTTCTCACAGTTGTATTTTTTTTGGTAAATTGCATTTTTATTTGTAAACTGAGGGACGTAGACTAAGGTTCCTTCGAGCTCCGAAAGTTTAACATCTCTGATAACTCAAGATTTCGTGGAGAAAAAAAATAATAAAGAGCCAGCAAATGAGAGCACTTAGGTGAAAACCCAATAAAGCAGTGAATTGCAGGTCTATATATATGTATATAGAGCGCCCCCAGCTCTTATGCACGGAAGCCTTTCTAAGGCTTGATCCCAAGAGTCCAGACTTCTGTAGTATAACAAAATAGCTATGCTCAAGACATTTCATACACCAGCAGAACCAACGTAAGTGTACCTTGAAGAAGTGAAAAAGGCCAAGGCTTTACTCTGTAACAGAATGGTCACAACTCCCCTTAAATATGGGGGTGGCCATGCCCTGCCAGCCCCCGAATTCCCATTCTCAGTTCCCCCCAACACCATACCTACCATCAAAGGGGTAGAACCAAGTATTTAAGCAATGGCGTACAAAGCAAGGTTTCGATAGGAAGGGGCTCCGTGCCAAAGAAAGGCAGAAGAGACCAGGTAAATGTAAAAGAGCACAACTTTTGTGTCAGTGAGTCCAAGGAAAAGAGACTTATTTACATCCATCCTACCCAAATTGAGGTAAAGGCACAGTGGTGACAATGACAGTTTGACTGGAAGGCACTGGTACAGAAGCACTGAGAACAAGGTTCTCACGAACCTCAGCCACACAAGGTTGGTCTGCGTGCATATCACCAGCAAAGGCGGGGAGAACAAACAGGTGTCTGCCACACTCCCTGGAACCACCAGTCTAGGACTATGCTTTACCCCCACTGTGCTTGAAACACTAGTTAACTGCAAATGTCAAACCCTTTCTATAATTTTCTTCTCATAGATAACTCGGGCAGGCTGGCCACAAACTGCTCTTAGCCAGTTAAAAGATTTTCACTGATATTCACCTTTACAAAAGATCACAGGTTCAAGGAGACATCATTTATCATGTAAATAACCCCGGGCAGGTGTATTAACGGTGGAAACCGCCCTCCAGGAAGGAACTAACACTTTTCCATCGGTTCTTCTTTATTCTAGGTTCGTTCGAGAAGCAAGGTTCTCATTCTGTCTCCACATGGGGGAACGGGTATTCAGGAGGGGGACATCATCATATTGGACTCCTCTAGCCAATTCTTCTGTCAAATTCCACAGCGTGCCTCCCCATCCCACTAGATTCAGCCACAAAGAGGCAGGGCCAGCCGGGAAACAAGGGCTGTGGCTGGAAATTGCAAATAAAATGCAAAACTGTACTCGAACCCTCCTGCCAACATAAGCAGCGCAAAAGTTAGAGTATGGTTGGACTGCATCATGCTCTGTCAGGTGAAACAAAGACCTGGGATTCTAGGTTGCAAGCATTCCAGGCAAATTTGTAACAACAAAAAAAGAGCACGGTGTGTACTGGCAAGAAAGCCATAGAGGGTTTCCTCAAGCTGTTAGGACACCATGACTTCAGATGCCGCCAGGTACTTTGCAGACAAACTATATTCTGGAGGCTGTGCAGGTTAAAGGGATAGGGGTATGATGGAATGGCTCACTGGAGGGGCACTCGAGGCAGCTAACACACTGCCAATGATGTGAAACAAAACAGCCCTTGCCGGTCACATCTGAGGCTCAGATGTACAAACCTTGGAATCTTCGTTGAGGCTTGTGTATCTGTGTGTGCAGACAGGAATGCACCTCAGTGATCAGCCCCCTCGCTGACATGCCACGAATGGGTGTTCTGTGGCAACTTATTCAATCAACTCTACACCTCTGAAACTGACTGTGCCCTTTAAGCTTCTGATACGTCCGTGTAAAAAATGAAAGCAAATGTTTCCTAGGTTCCAGGACTAGGATTTAGAAGTCCTTCAAAGCCCATAAATAAATCTATTTCCCTAAATCCCTAGTGGAAATTCCCAAAAGACCTAAAACTAAAAACCAGATTTAAAAAAAAAAGAAAGATTCAGCATATTTCAAAGGACCCAAGAGGTTAATGGCATTCTTAGTTGAAATCGTTCAGATGCAGATGAAAATTCTGACAGTGGAACCCAAATTTCTCCTGGATAGCAACTGCCTGTTAATAATGATTTTTGCTACCAAGGCCCAAATATGCTTCATTTTCGTAATGTAACAAAATGTCTAAAACTTGCCAGAGTCCTCAACTCTTAAGCCACTCAGCCTCACAGGCCAGTAGGTTCGGTTCTGTGATCACCAACCACCCACAGAATTCTAGGCTACCATCTCACAATTTGGGGCACTGATCGGCACAACACAGACACAACTCTGAATGGCTCTGCAGCCCGTTCCTGTTCCTGGAAAAACGAGAAGCACACATCTGCCTGACCATGAGTCAGGAATATCAATTTTGTGGTGGAGCCCATTTCAGCTGTGACCAATCCTCACCGAACACACTCACAGTAGAAGCGACGGCCACAGTGGTGTATTCCACAGCCAGCTTCCCCCCCTTGGAATCCACACTCAGCAAGGCCATGAACGGTATCCTCTGTGAAAGCAATCTTTTAAACTCTTCACCATGACCTTAAGTCTTCAGTGCAAAACCACAAAAAATATTGCCACGCCACTAATCAGTCACCTCAGTTTCAGTCTGGGTGACTCAGAAGCAAACTAGAAAGAAAATAAACTTTCAGGGATCAAGTGATAGGCACCCCGGCGATACGGTGAACTTGCCCCATCTGGTACTGGTGATCTTGAGGCGGGCGCGCTCCGGGACTATGGAAGCCCGTCACAGACTGAGTCCCACTCCACTTATGTAACTGGAAGATCGCCGGCGAAGGGGGGCGGGCGGGGGGGGAGGATGGGAGGGCGCTCGTATTCTGAGGCCATGGCCCCCCCAAACGCCCTGGGGGCGCGCTCCCATCGAAGCGCTTCGGGTGCTGCCGGACACCCCGTCCCCTCCCCAAGGCTCCTGATGGCAACTATCACCGCCTCTTTCTGATGAGCTCTGGGGCCAAGAACACAATGTCTAGTGCCTTTTGTGGGTGGACAATAATTCCCACCTACTTGTTCCTGCTAGATGCGAAAGGAACTCGCTCGCGGCGGGGGCGGGGGGGGGCAGAAAGTCATGGAATGGGCGAGAAGGAGGGGGAGGCAAAGCCTGGAGATGGGGGCGACAGCCCAGGAGCCCTTGTGGCGCACTCTCCCGACGGGAGGCGAACTGCGCACGCGCGCCAGTGGGGGGGCCGAGTAACGGGAGAGGGGGCGCGCGAGGGAGGGAGACGGGAAAGCGCGAGCCAGGGAGAGGCCGGGGGCGCGGGCGCGCGACGGTGCCGCGGGCCCGAAGCCCCGCGAAGGGCACGACGCGCGCGCAGCCCCGACAGGCGAAGCCCAGGCGACAGGGGCGCCCGCAGGGCCGGGGGGCCGGGATGCGCGCGGAAGGCGGGAGGGCGGGGGGAAGCAGGCAAAGACAGCCTGAGGAGGCCGCGCCGAGGACGGTCACCCGCAAGTGCGGGTAACGGGCCGCGGGGGGGGGGGGGGGTGCCGTCACCAGCGGGAGGGGGAGGGTAGAGAGGAGGGACGCCATCCGCCAGCCGTGTCGCCCGACCCCGCGGGCCCCTCCCGCGCCACGTCCCGCCCCTACCCCCCGCCCCCCAGCAAGGGTCCCCGCCCGCGGCCGCGGCGGTCCCACTCACAGTCTCTCCTCCTCGCCTCCTCCTCCTCCTCCGCTCGGCGCGGCAGCGGCGGCGGCGGCCATTTTCCGGACGGCTTTTACCACAGCCCTCTCTCCGAGAGGAGGGAGCGCGCGCGCCGCCGACGCCGAGACCCCGCACGGCCGACGTCGCGCCCCGCCCTCCCGGCCGGCTTGCGCGCAGCTGCACCTGCGCGCCTGCGCCCCGCCCCCGGTGCCTGAGCGAGCCGGCGCGCCATTGGGTGCGGCGGCCGGGGTGGGGCGGGGCCTCGGTGGCGGCGTCCCCAATTGGCGGGACTCTGTGTCCGTTCCGGCGAGGGAAAAGGGGGCGGACGCCCCGTCTAGCTGCCGATTGGCTGCCAACGGCCGTCATTTGGGGAAAATAGGCGGCTTGGGCGCTGAGGGGATGGTTTAGTGGGCGGAATTTGAATATTAAGGATTAATAGGCCTTTGCGGATGCTGGGGGCAAGCGACGGCCTAGGCTCCAGACGCCTGTTTGAGCGACCATCCCGGGCTCTTGACCTGCTGTCCGCAAACACAAAGTACATTGCTATAAGCCTCCCGCAACAGCCACATTTTCTCAGTATCACCACCTTCAGTACAAGCAGCAAAGTTGCTTTACATTGTTCCAGACAAGGGACCTTGGTTTACGAGGCCTACCCAAGGCGTTCTTTCATTTGAACCTACCGTGTGCCACACTCTCAGAGGGGCAGGGAATAAACTGAACAACGAATTGTAGCCTTGACCTTCTTGCAACTCTGGTGGGGCAAGAGGGTGCATGCCAAGGCTTGCACGAAACCTGTCATGGTTGGATGAGATGGTTTGGGGTGAGTGGACAGAGGGGGCAGTGGGAACACAGAGAAGTCAGCGCTCGGCCCGGAAGAGGTGATTGGGGATCCCACAACGCTGGTATAGAAAAATATTTAAGAGTATGAAAAAAGTTTTAGCTAATGGGGGCTTCCCTTGTGGCTCAGCTGGTTAATAATCCATCTGCAATGCAGGAGACCTGGGTTCCATCCTGGGGTTGAAAAGATCCCCTGGAGAAGGGAAAGACTACCCCACTCCAAGTATTCTGGCCTGGGTGGGGTCGCAAAGAGTCAGAGGCGACTGAGTGACTTTCACTTCACTTCACTTTAGCTAATGGAGTGTTCAGGATAGGACTGTCTGTCAAAGCAACTTTACTCTGATTCCAGCTATCATCCAATACATCCAATGCTCTTTTTGCTACTTCTCTGGTTAAGAAGGAACCTTCTGATGTGACTCCCTACCCCACCCCCATTCAGTTATTAAATCCATGTTATGTACCAGGCACTGTTACAGGCTCTGGATGCAGAGTACTGAAGAAGACACCAAATTAACATTCTTGTAGGGGAAGATTCAGAGTGAACATACAAAAAGTATAAAATAAAATGTCACATAGTGATAAGAATTTGGGGTAGTTAAAGCAATGGTGAAAGGGGTGCTCTTTAGATGTCCACTGGCTTTTGCTCTCATTTTATTCCCCCATAGGGTTATCTATGAACAGTGTCTTCTCCTGGCAAAACCCTGTTAGCCTTTGCCCTGCTTCATTTTGTACTACAAGGCGAAAATTGCCTGTATCTCTTGACCTACTTTTGCATTCCAATCCCCTATGATAAAAAGGACATCTTTTTCTGATAATAGTTCTAGAAGGTCTTGTAGATCTTCATAGAACCGATTGACTTCAGCTTCTTCAGCATTAGTGGTTGGGGAACAGATTTGGATTACTGTGATGTTGAATGGTTTGCCTTGGAAACGAACAGAGCTCATTATGTTGTTTTTGAGATTGCATTTCTAACTCTTTTGTTGACTATGAGGGCTGCTCCATTCCTTCTAAGGGATTCTTGCCCACAGTAGTAGGTATAATGATCATCTGAATTAAATTCATGCATTCTGGTCCATTTCAGTTCACTGATTCCTAAAATGTTGATATTCACACTTGCCATCTCCTGTTTGACCACACCCAATTTACTTTGATACATGGACCTAACATGCCAGGTTCTTATGTAAGATTCTTCTTTACAGCATTGGATCTTACTTTCACTGAAATCAGATTGATTATATTCTTTGCAGCCGAAGGTGGAGAAGCTCGATACAGTCAGCAAAAACAAGACCTGGAGTGGACTGTGGCTCAGATCATGAGCTCCTTATTGCAAAATTCAGATTTAACTTGAAGAAATTAGGAAAAACCACTAGGCCATTCAGGTATGATCTAAACTAAATCCCTTATACAGTGGAAGTGACAAATAGATTCAAAGGATTAGATCTGATAGACAGAGTGCCTGAAATACTATGGATGGAGGTTTGTGACATTGTACAGAGGCAGTGACCAAAATCATCCCAAGGAAAAATACAAGAAGGCAAAAATGGTTGTCTGAGGAGGTCTTAAAGACAGCTTAGAAAGGAATAGAAGTGAAAAGCAAAGGAGAAAGGGAAAAATATACCCAAGTGAATGCAGAGTTCCAAGAACAGCAAGGAGAGATAAGAAAGCCTTCTTAAGTGAATAATGCAAAGAAATAGAGGAAAACAATAGAATGGGAAAGACTAGAAATTTCTTCAAGAAAATTGGAGCTACAAAGGGAATATTTCATGCAAAGTTGGGCACAATAAAGAACAGAAATAGTAAGGACTTAATAGAAGCAGAAGAGATTAAGAAGAAGCAGCAAGAATACACAGAAGAACTGTACAGAAAAGGTCTGAATGACTCAGATAACCACGATGGTGTGGTCACTCACCTAGAGTCAGATATCCTGGAATGTAAAGTCAAGTGGGCCTTAGGATGCATTACTACAAACAGCTAGTGGAAGTGATGGAACTCCAGGTGAGCTATTTCAAATACTAAAAGATGATGCTGTGAAAGTGCTGCACTCAATATGTCAGCAAATTTGGAACACTCAGCAGTGGCCACAGGACTGGAAAAGGTCAGTTTTCATTCCAATCCCAAAGAAAGGCAATGCCAAAGAATGTTCAAACTACTGCAAAATTGCACTCATTTCACATGATAGCAAGGTAGTGCTCAAAATCCTTCAAGCTGGGCTTGAACAGTACATGAACTGAGAACTTCAAGATTTTCAAGCTGGATTTAGAAAAGGCAGAGGAACCAGAGATCAAATTGCCAACATCCGTTGGATCATGGAAAAAGCAAGAGAATTCCAGAGAAACATCTACTTCTGCTTCATTGACTATGACAAAGCCTTTGACTGTGTGGATCACAACAACAAACTGTGGAAAATTCTTCAAGAGATGGGAATACCAGACCATCTTACCTGCCTCCTGAGAAACCTGTATGCAGGTCAAGGAGCAACAGTTAGAACTGGACTTATAACAATGGACTGGTTCCAAATTGGGGAAGGAGTACATCAAGGCTGTATATTGTCACCCTGCTTATTTAACTTATATGCAGAGTACATCATGCAAAATGCCGGGCTGGATGAATCACAAGCTGTAATCAGGATTTCGGGGAGAAAGATCAACAACCTCAGATACACAGATGATAGCACCCTAATGGCAGAAAGTGAAGAGGAACTAAAGAACTTCTTGATGAGGGTGAAAGAGGAGAGTGAAAAGCCTTGCTTAAAACTCAGCATTCAAAAACTAACATCTTGTCATCCAGTCCCATCACTTCATGGCAAATAGATGGGGGGAAAGTAGAAGCAGTAACAGATTTTATTTTCTTGGGTTCCTAAATCACTGTGGATGGTGACTGCAGTCATGAAATAAAAAGATGCTTGCTCTTGGAAAGAAGGCTATGACAAACCTGTGCGTGTTAAGTTGCTTCAGTTGTGTCCAACTCTTTGCAAACCTATGGGCTATAGCCCACCAGGCTCCTTTTTCCATGGGATTCTCCAGGCAAGAATACTGGAGCAGGTTGCCATGCCCTCCTCCAGGGGATCTTCTCGACCCAGGGATCGAAACCATGTCTCTCATGTCTCCTGCATTGGCAGGCAGGTTCTTAATTCCTAGCACCACCTGGGAAGCCCTATGACATATCTAGACAGCGTATTAAAAAGCAGAGACATCACTTTGCCAACAAAAGTGTAGAGTCAAAGGTATAGTTTTTTCAGTAGTCGTGTATAGATGTAAGAGTTGGACCCTAAAAAAGGCTGAGTGCCAAATAATTGATGCTTTGGAACTGTGGTGCTGGAGAATAGTCTTGGGAGTCCCTTGGAATGCAAGGAGATCCAACCAGTCCATCCTAAAGGAAATCAGTCCTGAATATTCATTGGAAGGACTGCTGCTGAAGCTGAAGCTCCAATACTTTGGCCACCTGATGCAAAGAACTGACTCATTGGAAAAGACCCTGATGCTGGGAAAGAGTCAAAGCAAAAGGAGAAGAAGGTGGCAAAGGATGAGATGGTTAGATAGCATCACTGACTCAATGGACAAGTGTTTGAGCAAACTCTGGGAAATAGTGAAGGACAGGGGAGCCTGACATGCTGCAGTCCATGGGGTTGCAAAGGGTCAGATAGGACTTAGTGACTGAACAACAACAATTCCAATCATAAACAGAAAAGAAAGAAGTTCCTTCAAACTTACTTTATGAGACTAATATAATTACTATAACAAACCAATGAAAGGATGACACAAAATATGGAAATGGATGTAAAAATTCTAGACAAACCAAATCCAGCAGTATATATTGATATATCCTAACCAAGCTGAGTTTTATTCTAAGATTCCCAGGATAGTTTAAAATTAGAAAATCAGACTTAACAGATTTAAGGGAAGCAAATCATATGACCATGTCAATATATGCAGAAAAAGCCTTTGATAAAATTCAATACCTACTCATAATAAAAACAAAACTAACAACAACTTAGAGAACTATGAATAGAAGGGAATTTTCTTAATCTGATCAAAATCACCTATTAAAAAACTTAAAGCAAACATCATGTTTAATGGTGTTAATGGGAACAAAGCAAGAACAGAAGATTTTTGGTGCAACATCATTCGTGTAAAATAAAGCACACATCCTTCACCACCCGTTCTCTTTTAAACCTTATCCTTGGAGTTTCACTGTGATGAGAAAGACCCATTAACCCCAAATAGATTCCCTTGCTGTTAGGATGCAGGCATACAGATCCAACCAGTGACAAGCTGGAAAAGAAATGGGAAAAAAAAGCATTCAACTTAGGCTACAAAATTTATAAACACTTTGGAATAAACAATAAAACATGCTAAAAACTATATTAAAAAAGTATAAAACTTTACTGAAAAAAATAAAGTAAAACTTTATAATAAAAATAATTAAGTAAAAAAAAAAGAAGACCTGAAAAAATAGAAACTACCACAGTTCTGGAAAGGAAGAGCTGACATAATAAAGATGTCAATTCTTCATAAATTAATCTGGAAATTATTTGCCTGAGTCAAAAATCTAGGCAGTTTTATGGACTTTTAACAAGTTAATTCTAGATCAAGAAGAGTAAGTATTCAAGACATGTTTGAAACAGAAAACCAATGGTGAGGGTCTTGACAAATTTCTTAGTTTGAATAAATGGGACTTAAATGATACAATTTCACTCTTGCCATTGAAAAGTAGAAAAATAAACTAGAGTCTAAAGTATCTACTAGTAGAATTTTAAATTGGCCAATTTAAAAAATAAGATGACTATAAAAAATTTTTAAATGCATCCCCTTGAAAATGGGACTATATAAGATAAAAAACAAGAACAATATAGTATAGATAGCAATTGACAGAAAAACCACAACCTGGAGGATTTTACTGATATGGCAGATCATAAACTTTTACTCTGTCTTTCTAAAAACCCCTGAACTGATAGAGAGCATATATATTTTTAGAGTAAATCCAAAATGACCACAGAAAATAAGAAAGGTAAAACAGTTCAAAATTTTAGAACTAACATCCCAGATGATACCACAAAACATGAAACACACAAATATATTTCAAACACTATGGAACATTTTGTAAAGTTGCTTATGAATTAAAGTTTGTTTTTTTTTAAACTCAGTAAATTCCAAAATGTAGAAATCGTGCAGTTCAGTCTCTGGCAACAATACAATAAAATTAAAACTTAAGAACAAAAGAATGGGCAAAAGTAAAACAAAACCAAACCAAAAATGCACTCTCCACTTGAAAGTTTTAAAATAGGCTTCAAAATAACTCTTTGGTTAAAGAGGAAACTTAGAGTAAAATTATAAACTCTTTAGAAATGACCAACAATGAGAGCCTTACATATTAAAACCTATGCTATGTGGCCAAACTGGTCATCTAGAAAAATTAATAACTGTAACTACATTTATTAGAAAAGAGGAAAATATAGAGGACGGATGGAGTTGGAGTTTGCAATTCGCAGATGCAAGCTATTGTATATGGGATGGCTAAATAACCAGGTCCCACTGTATAGCACAGGGAACTATATTCAATATCCTGTGATAAAGCATCATGGAAAAGAATTTTTTTAAAAAAAGAATGTCTATATGTGTAACTAAGTCATCTTGCTGTACAGCAGACATTAACACAACATTGTAAATCAACTATACTTCAATATAAAAAAACAAAGAAACATTAGACTTACTAAAAAGAGGAAAATAGATAAGAAATGAATTGATTCTGGCACACCATGCTCACATTTCTGTGTGCACACCCTCATGTACACACACAGGGGATCGCCTTTCTTTATCGTGAGACGCTCACTACGAGAAAAGTATCCAGGAACAAACGGGTATAAATTCATCAGAGTGAAGGGAATGTGGTGAGGATGGGAGGTTATCCTCAATTGACAGATTTCAACAATTTTTTGGAGATCAAGATGGGAATTAGTTGATGAATAAAACAGGCAGGAAAAATTCAGCCTAGAATATTAGACAGAGGGACCATGGAGTAGGTGGGAGCCAGTTGGCCAGATATAACACCAGAGAGTAGGCTCACAATCAGCAAGCATGTGGTGGAAGGCAATAGAATTAAATGGGTCTGAACAACTGCGGATTCATTGCAGGCCCCAGTACAGAGTGGTTGCATCATTTGAAACCTCCTCTCCTCTACCAGACAACTGAGTTAGCAGCTGTAGCAGGCCTGCAGGGAAAATACCTGACGGTTCTCTAAAGCAATTGAATGAAACGTCTGTTGAAAACTAGGGCTTCCTGCATGCATGTGGGCAACTCTGTTCCTCAACTCCTTGCTTTCCACTGAGGACTCATAGCAGGAAAACGGACCTATTCCCCTTAAACCTGATTAAATCTCCAAAGCTATCCAGCCCTTCTTTGCTGAATATAAACCAATCAAAAAGCATCATCAGAAATTTGAAGAGAGCCTTCAATGTGAAAAATAGTCAAATACAACTATAGGTGAAAAATGAACTTGGAAGAATCCCAGAAAATGTGGAGGGAAACATGAGAAATTTTAAAATTTTAATTAGCATATCAGAGAACTAAGAAAATATTTTATCCAAAGAACAAGAACAGAATATTATGTAAAAGGAGTGGAGGATAAGAAATAATTATTGGAAATTAAATGTGATTATTAAAGTTCAAATTTCAATTGAAATATTGAAAGATAGAACTGAAGAAGTCTCCTAGAAAATAGAACAAAGCAACACAGACAAAAAATATGAGAGAAAACATAAGGATTTTGGTGAGTGATCTAGGAAGTCCAGCCAGCAGCCAACAATAATTTTTGTCAAATAAAAGCAAGAAAAAGAAATAGGAATCAGACTTCATAATAATACTGGAGGATAAAAGATAATAGGACAACAATTTTAAAAAATAATAAGGCAATGCTTTCCAACTTCCAAGAGAAAATGATTTTCAATTGAGAATTCTACACCAGCCAAAATATCCATCAAGTGTGACAGTGAAATAAAAATATGTAATACCTAAGAAAATTTACCTCTCAAATATATTTTCTTAGGAAGTTACTTGGGCTTCCATGATAGCTCCATCGGTAAAGAATCTGCCTGCAATGCAGGAGACCCTTGTTCAATTCCTGGGTCAGGAAGATCTGCTGGACAAGGGATAGCTCCCCACTCCAATATTCTTGGGCTTCCCTTGTGGCTCAGCTGGTAAAGAATTCACCTACATTGAGGGAGACCTAGGTTCGATCCCTGAGTTGGGAAGATCCCCTGGAGAAGGGAAAGGCTACCCCCTACAGTATTCTGGCCTGAGAATTCCATGGACTGTATAGTCCATGGGGTCACAAAGAGTCAGACACGACTGAGCAACTTTCACTAGGAAGCTACTTAAGGATGTTCTCCAGTAAAACAAGAGCATAAGCCAAGAAAAAGGAAGACATAGGATCCATAAGACAGTGGATCAAATCCAGGAAAGCTGTGACAGGAAATACCAAGGTTGCCAACTGGGCAGAAGGCCTGATTGGCAATCAGTCCAGATTGGAAGATGAGAATGGCAGGCTCTGGGAGAGAGGAAAAGTTAAAAAAATTCTTTTAAAAAACTTTTTAAAGTGTATGTATGTGAACTCAACATATTAGATAGTGTGATTGGGAGTTTGAAGAAAATTGAATTTGATCATGGTAATTAGTTCAAGAAAATAAGGAAAGCAGTTAGAAACAGCAGGGGAAAAAAGAACTGCACTGTAAGCTATCATCAAAATAAGAAGCAAAGTAAAATATAATTCTACCAGTTGATGATGTTTAAGAAAGGAGAATCTGTTAGCCCTTGACACTAAGAAACTTCTCTTTTCAAATGGCCCAGGGGTTTTCAAATTAGACTTATAAGAAGGAAATGTAATCCTCTTTTTGATTGGACTTTTTAAAATATTTACAGAAACATCCTAATGTGAATTTTTGTCTTTGATTTTTCAACTTTTAGAGTCAACCTATGCACCAAACATGGACAGAGAGGTTTTTTTATAGGGTGGGACACAGCTCTCTTCCCCCCAGGGGTAGTAAAGGGTTAACTCATCAGCCTTGGGTGTTTCTGAGGGTGGTCTTGGTGACCCCTGACATACCATATTTGATATTCACACTGTTATCTTTAGTTCTTTGTAAGTTTGAATAATACACTAAGATCTCTTGCTCTATTAACTTTCTATAGCCATGTATCTTTGACCACTTGGTATCAGCTACACTTATATTGTCAGAGTTAGCATTTATATACCATATAATACCATATATACCATTTACATACCATATAATACCATAGCATTATATACCATACTGATAAAGATGAAAAGATAATCACTAAGGCGGAGGTAGGAGACTGGAGGAAATTCAGGGAACAAAAGCATATTGGGGTTTGAAGGTGTTCAAGAAATCACAGAAGAAGCTGAAGTGGATCAATTCTATGAAGACCCAGGAGACCTCCTAGAACTAACACAAAAAAAAAGGATGTTCTATTCTTCATAGGGGATTGTAATGCAAAAGTAGGAAGTCAAGAGATACCTGGAGTAACAGGCAAGATTGGCTTTGGAGTACAAAATGAGACAGGGCAAAGGCTAATAGAATTCTGCCAAGAGAACATACTGGTCATAGCAAACACCTTTTTTCAACAACACAAGAGACGACTTTACACATGGACATCACCAGATGGTCTATACTGAAATCAGATTGATTACATTCTTTGTAGCTGAAGATGGAGATGCTGTTTACACTCAGCAAAAACAAGAGCCAACTATGGCTCAGATCATCAACTCCCCATAGCAAAATCCAGGCCTAAACTAAAGAAAGCAGGGGAAACCATGAGGCCAGTCAGGTATGACTTAAATCAAGTCCCCTATGAATATACAGTGGAGGTGACAAATAGATTCAAGGGATTAGATCTAGTAAACAGAGCACCTGAAGAACTCTAGACAGAGGTCCATAATACTGCACAAGAGGCAGCAAACAAAACCATCCCAAAGAAAAAGAAATGCAAGAAGGCAAAGTGGTTGTCTGAGGAGGCTTTACATATAGCTGAGGTAAGAAGAAAAGCGAAAAGCAAGGAAGAAAGGGAAAGGTACACCCAACTAAATGCAGAGTTCCAGAGAATAATAGCAAGGAGAGACAAGAAGGGCTTCTTCAATGAACAATGCAAAGAAATAGAGGAAAACAGCAGAAAGGGTAAGACTAGAGACCTCTTCAAGAAAATTGGATATATCAAAGGAACATTTCACCCAAAGGTGGGCACGATAAAGGACAGAAATGGTAAAGAACTAGTAGAAGCAGAAGAGATCAAGAAGAGATGGCAAAAATACACAGAAGAACTGTGAAAAAAGATCTTAATGACCCAGATAACCACGATGATATAGTCCCTCACTCAGAGACAGACATTCTGGAGTGTGAAGTCAAGTGGGCCTTAGGAAGCACTGCTGTCAATAAAGCTAGCAGAGGTGATGGAATTCCAGCAGAGCTATTTCAAGTCCTGAAAGTTTGATGCTGTGAAAGTGCTGCACTTAATATGTCAGCGAATCTGGAAAACCCAGCAGTGGACACAGGTCTCGAAAAGGTCAATCCTCATCCCACTTCTCAAGACGGGCAGTACTAAACAACTGGACAATTGCACTCATCTCCCATGCTAGTGAGGTTATGCTCAAAATCCTCCAAGCTAGGCTTCAGCATTTCGTGAACCAAGAACTTCCAGATGTTCAAGCTGGGTTTAGAAACCTCAGAACAACTAGAAACCAGATTGCCAACATCTGCTGGATCATAGAGAAAGCAAGGGAATTCCAGAAAAACATCTAACTCTGTTTCATTGACTACAACCCCCCTCTGCCACAGGCCCGGGGTCCCCATCTGTCCCCCTTCCTCACTCCTGTCTGCACTTCTACCCTGGTCATCATGCAAGGGATGCATGAACTCCACCAGCCTGAGCAAGTCTTTCAGGATCCAAGAGAGGACGAGGGCCTTATGGAGTCACAGTTCATTTGGGGTGAGGAGGAGAAGGAAGAGGTGGAGGAGGAGGAGGATGTGGAGCAGGAGGAGGAGGAGGTGGAGGAGGAGGTCATAGCTTTTCTTCTAAGTAGCAAGTGTCTTTTAACTTCATGGCTGAAGTCACCATCTGCAGACTACACTAAAGCCTGTGACTGTGTGGATCATAACAAACCGTGGAAAGCTCTTAAAGAGATGGGAATACCAGACCATCTTACCTGTCTCCTGAGAAACCTGTATGTGGATCAAGAAGCAACAGTAGAACCCTGTATGGAACAACTGACTGGTTCAGGATTGAGAAAGGAGTACAACAAGACTGTTTACTGTCAACCTGTTTGTTTAACTTATATGCACAGCACATCATGTGAAATGCCAGTCTGGATGAGTAACCAGCTAGAATCAAGATTTCCGGGAGGAATATCTACAACCTCAGATATGTGGATGATACCACTATAATGGCAGCAAGTGAAGAGGAACTAAAGAGCCTCTTGATGAGGGTGAAGGAGGAGAATGAAAAACCTGGCTTAAAATTCAATATTAAAAAAAAAAAAAAAAGCTAAGATCACGGCATCCAGCCATATTACTTCATCACAAATAGAAGGGGAAAAGGTGGAACCAGTAACAAATTTCCTCCTTTTGGGCTCTAAAATCACTGCAGATGGTGACTGCAGCCAAGAAATTAGAAGATGATTGCTTCTTGGCAGGAAAACTTTGACAAACCTAGTTCAATTCAGTTCAGTTCAGTCGCTCAGTCACATCCGACTCTTTGTGACCCCATGGACTGCAGCACGCCAGGCTTCCCTGTCCATCACCAACTCCTGGAGCTTGCTCAAACTCATGTCCATCAAGTTGGTGATAATATCCAACCATCTCATCCTCTGTTGTCCCCTTCTCCTCCCGCCTTCGACCAGCATCAAGGTCTTTTCCAAGGAGTCAGTTCTTTGCATCAGGTGGCCAAAGTATTGGCGTTTCAGCTTCAGCATCAGTCCTTCCAATGAATATCCAGGACTGATTTCCTTTAGGATCGACTGGTTTGATCTCCTTGCAGTCCAAGGGACTCTCAAGAGTCTTCTCCAACACCACAGTTCAAAAGCATCAATTCTTCAGCGCTCAGCTTTCTTTATGGTCCAACTCTTACATCCATACATGACTACTGGAAAAACCATAGCTTTGACTAGATGGAACTTTGCTGGCCAGGTAAGTCTCTGCTTTTTAATGTGCTGTCTAGGTTGGTCATAGCTTTTCTTCCAAGGAGCAATTGTCCTTTAATTTCATGACTGAAGTCACCATCTGCAGTGATTTTTGAGCCCAAGAAAATAAAGTCTGTCACTGTTTCCTGTTTCCCCATCTATTTGCCATGAAGTGACAGGACCGGATGCCATGATCTTCATTTTTTGAATGCTGAGTTTTAAGCCAGCCTTTTCAGTCTCCTATTTCAAACCTAGACAGGGTGTTAAACCTAGACATAAAGTGATGTCTTTGCCAACAAACATCCATTAAGTCAAGGCTATGGTCTTTCCAGTAGTCATGTACGGATGTGAGAACTGGACAACAAAGAAAGCAGAGCACCAAAGAATTAATGCTTTCGGACTGTGGTGCTGGAGAAGACTCTTGAGAGTCCCTTGAACCGCAAGGATATCAAACCAGTCAATCCTACAGGAAATCAACACTGAATATTCATTGGTAGGACTGATGCTGAAACTAAAGCTCCTATACTTTGGCCATCTGATATGAACATCCAATTCATTGGAAAAGACCACAATGCTGGGAAAGATTGAAGGCAGAAAGAGGAGAAGGTGACAGAGGGTGAGATGGTTGAATGGCATCATCAAGTCAATGGACACGAACTTGGGCAAACTTCAGGAGATGGTGAGGGACAGGGAAGCCTGGCGTGCTGCAGTCCATGGGGTCTTGAAGAGTCGCACACAGCTTGGCAACTGAACAACAACAAAGAAATCCTATCCATTTTTTTCCTACCTGAGAGTCATGGAACATGACAATATGATTCTAAGGTTCATCAGAATAAAGGCACACAATGAGTAAAGAAAATATTGACTCAAAGGAAGACTTGCCATACCAGCTACCCAAACACACGTGGAAATGACAAAGAGGAAAAGAGTGCAGCTTTCGCGCTGAAAGAGGCAAAATATCAACGGGCTGAAAGAGGCAAAATATCAACGGGACTGAGAAGACCCTTGAGAAGACCCAGACACAGTCAGGGCAGATCCTCTTTCTGCTTTGTCAGCCGAACTCTGCTTAGATTCTGAATTCCACTCTTGTGTGATTCATAAAGAAATCCTGCTGCGAGGAATTGCGGTGACCTGCGACCTAGTTCTACCCAAAGAAAACTTCAGGCCGATCCTTCAGGGGCTTCTGGTAGGCCTCAGCCTCTCTAATCTGCTTGGACCAGCTGAAGATGACATGTGAAATGGTGGTGGTAGCTCAATCAGGCCCTGGGAGTCTCTTTAGAAGTTTCTCTGTGGTTAAGGGTTCCTCTGATATAACTACTTTGTCCATTGTCTCAATCACAAGGTGCCTGTGGCCCTTGGCTGGCTTATAGCCACTTCTGTGAGGCCTTGGGAGATTAGAGACTTCATCAGTGTGTGTTGTTATTTCCTAGTTTAGGTTTTCTTTTTTATTTTTAGTCTGTGCTGAATTTTTTACAATATTTCTTCTGTCTTTGGGTTTATTTTATTTATTTATTTTTTTGGCCACAAGGCATGTGGATCTTAGGTCCCCAACCAGGGGATGGTACCTGCCTGCACCTCCTGCATTGGAAGGTGAAGTCTTAACCACTGGACCACCAGGAAAGTCCCTCTAGTTTAGGTTTTTACCTTTGTTTTTTCCCTTGCTTAGGTTGACTACTGTTCTATCTTTTGGTCTCGTTTTTGGGTTCTCAGAAAACCAGTTTAGAGATTCATTTATTAGTTCTCTGATTTCTCTGTGTTCCAACTCAGTACTTTCTGTTCTCATCATCCCTGTTTTCTACAATTTTCTACAATTTCTACTACATACAAATATTCTACAAGTTTTCCTGTGAATTTTTTTTTTTACCAAAGATGATATTTAAAGCAAGTCCTTTTAAATTCTAAAGGTAGGCTTTTTCTTTCTTTTCTTTTCCATTTTTGTTACTAACGTTCTATGCCAAACATGTGTTTTGGATTACTTTCTTTTCTGTTTTATTGGAGTTTCAGCTTCATATTTGGTCACTGTTTCATCTGTCACTCTGCTCGAACATGACACCCAGCAGGGGCTGTTCCTTACTGTGGTCTCCTATCTATTGGCTAATGGCTAGTCTATCCGTTGGGGTCCTCCCAGAAACCACTCTGGTTGAGGGCACTGAATGCCAGGAAAGGGGCACCTAGGACCACTGGGAAGTAGATGGGAAGAAGTGAGGCATGAAGTCACTGGAAGAAGGCAAGAGAAGATCTGGAATCCGGGAGGGCCTCGGTAGGAGCTGCAGCAGGTGCCCTGGGGGCAGAGAGGGAGACAGGCAGTACCCCTCTACTCAGTCCCTCCCACCCTCTAGGCTCTGCTCAGGCCTCCTGCCATCCATCCTAGCTGGAAGCCCACTGAGCCCAGAGCCTGGGAGAGGGAGGCAGTGAGGCCTGCCCCAGAAGGGCAAGGCAGAGATGAGGCATGCTTTGTGGCCAAAAAGGCCTGGGGCAGTCCCGTAGCTGTTTAACATGCTGTCTAGGTTGGTCACAGCTTTTCTTCCAAGGACCAAGTGTTTTAATTTCATGGCTACAGTCACCATCTGCAGTCATTTTGGAGCCCAAGAAAAGAAAGTCTGTCACTGTTTCCATTGTTTTCCCATCTATTTGCCATGAAGTGATGGGACCGGATGCCATGATCATCGTTTTTTGAATGCTGAGTTTTAAGCAAGTTTTTTCACTCTTCTCTTTCACTTTCATCAAGAGGCTCTTTAGTTCTTCTTCACTTTCTGCCATAAGGGTGGTGTCATCAGCGTATCTGAGGCTATTGATATTTCTCCTCTCAATCTTGATTCCAGCTTGTGCTTCATCCAGCCTGGCATTTCTAATGACGTACTCTACATATAAGTTAAATAAGCAGGGTGACAATGTACAGCCTTGATGTACTCCTTTCCCAATATGGAACCGGTCCATTGTTCCATGTCCAGTTCTAGCTGTTGCTTCTTGACCTGCATACAAATTTCTCAGGAGGCAGGTCAGGCGGTCTGGTATTCCTATCTCTTGAAGAATTTTCCACAGTTAGATGTGATCAACACAGTCAAAGGCTTTGGCGTAGTCAATGAAGCAGAAATAGATGTTTTTCTGGAATTCTCTTGCTTTTTCTATGATCCAACGAATGTTGGCAATTCAGTCTCTGGTTCCTCTGCCTTTTCTAAATCCAGCTTGAACATCTGGAATTTCACAGTTCACATACTGTTGAAGCTTAGCTTGGAGAATTTAGAACATTACTTTGCTAATGTGTGAGATGAGTGCAATTGTACAGTAGTTTGAACATTCTTTGGCATCACCTTTCTTTGGGATTGGAGTGAAAACTGACCTTTCTCAGTCCCAAGGCCACTGCTGAGTATTCCAAATTTGCTGGCATATTGAGTGCAGCACTTTCACACCATCATCTTTTAAGATTTGAAATAGCTCAGCTAGAATTCCATCACCCACTAGCTTTGTTCGTAGTGATGCTTCCCAAGGCCCACTTGACTCCAGGATGTCTGGCTCTAGATGAGTGGTCACACCATCATGGTTATCTGGGTCATTATGATCTTTTTTGTATAGTTCTTCTGTGTGTTCTTGCCAACTCTTCTTAATCTATTCTGCTTCTGTTAGGTCCATGCTGTTTCTGTCCTTTGTTGCACCCATATTTGCATGAAATGTTCCCTTGGTATCTCTAATTTTCTTGAAGAAATCTCTAGTCTTTCCCATTCTGTTGTTTTCCTCTATTCCTTTGCATTGATCACTTAGGAAGCCTGTCTTATCTTTCCTTGCTGTTCTTTGGAACTCTGCATTCAGATGGATATATCTTCCCTTTTCTCCTTTGCCTTTCACTTCTCTTCTTTTCTTAGCTTTTTGTAAGGCCTCCTCAAACAACCGTTTTGCCTTTTTGCATTTCTTTTTCTTGGGGATGGTCTTGATCACTGCCTCCTGTACAATGTCACAAACCTCCATCCATAGTTCTTCAGGCACTCTGTCTATCAGATCTAATGCCTTGAATCTGTTTGTCACTTATACTGTATAATCATAAGGGATTTGATTTAGGTCATACCTGAATGGTCTAGTGGTTTTCCCTACTTTCTTCAATTTAAGCCTGAATTTGGCAATAAGGAGTTCATGATCTGAGGCACAGTCAGCTCCCGGTCTTGTTTTTGCTGACTGTATAGAGCTTCTCCATCTTCAGCTGCAAAGAATACAATCAACCTGACTTTGGTATTGACCATCTGGTGACGTCCATGTGTAGAGTCATCTCTTGTGTTGTTGGAAGAGGGTGTTTGCTATGACCAGTGCATTCTCTTGGCAAAACTCTGTTAGCCTTTGCCTTGCTTCATTCCGTACTCCAAGGCTAAACTTGCCTGTTGCTCCAGGTATCTCTTGACTTCCTACTTTTGCATTCTAGTCTCCCATGATGAAAAGGACATCTTTTTGGGGTGTTAGTTCTCGAAGGTCTTGTAGGTCTTCACAGAACCATTGAACTTCAGCTTCTTTGGCATTAGTGGTTGGGGCATTGACTTGGATTACTGTGCTAGTGAGTAGTTTGGCTTGGAAATGACCAGAGATCATTCTGTCACTTTTGAGATTGCACCTAAGTACTGCATTTCAGACTCTTGTTGACTATCAGGGCTACTCCATTTCTTCTAAGGGATTCTTGCCCTTAGATTTGCCCATCCTGGTCCATTTTAGTTCACTGATTCCTAAAATGTCAGTGTTCACTCTTGCCATCTCCTGTTTGACCACTTCCAATTTACTTTGATTTATGGACCTAACATCCCAGGTTCCTATGCAACATTGTTCTTTACAGCATCAAACTTTACTTCCATCACCAGTCACATTCACAACTGGGCATTGTTTTCACTTTGGCTCTGTCTCTGCATTCTTTCTGGATTTATTTCTCCACTGATCTCCAGTAATATATTGGGCACCTACCGACCTGGGAAGTTCATCTTTCAGTGTCTTATCTTTTTGCCTTTTCATACTGTTCATGGGGTTCTCAAGACAAGAATACTGAAGTGGTTTGCCATTCCCTTCTCCAGTGGACCAGGACTCCAGTTTTGTCAGGACTCTCCACCATGACCCGTCTACATGGCATGGCTCATAGTTTCATTGAGTTAGACAAGGCTGTGATCCATGTGATCAGCTTGGTTAGTTTTTTTGTGAGTGTGATTTTCATTCTGTCTGCCGTCTGATGGAGAAGGATAAGAGACTTGTGGAAGCTTCCTGATGGGAGGGACTGACTGTGGGGGAATCTGGGTCTTCAATAATAATAATAATTAGATAATTATCATCAAACAATATCATCAAATAATAATTAAACAATATACTACTTGATTGAACAACATTGTGCTATAGCTCTTCTTGAAAGATAAGGAAGTCAGTCCACTGGAAATTTCTCCCGTCTCTTCTCCCTCTAACCCAGATTTCTTTTTCTGAATTAGTATTTCCGTAAAGTCACCCTTCCAGACACGGATGTTGCATTTGGTGCAACAACTCCTTATCTTCATGGACTTCATACTCACCATCCTTCTACAGAGTGTTTCCTTTCAGATAATCGCTCATTTCCAGAATGGGCTGATTACACCTGAAGCAGTTACAAAGATGACCCTGGTGCCCCTCCACCCCGTGGGCTTACCACTCCTAGCCAGTTCGCCCCTTAGATGTACCAGTTCATTTAAACAGCGTGTGCTTTGGCTGTACTCTTCAGAGAAGTGTGCACTCTCAGCTGCCCCCTTCATAAATTAATAGAAAAAGCAACATTGGTGTCTGACAAAGGAGAATTCAGAGAATATGAAGTGGGACCCAAAAAGTACCATTTCATGTCAATGAGGAGAGTACTTTGCCAACAAGAAGTCACTGTGAAGAATCTTTATGAGCAGCCCTTCACTGAAGCAGTTTCCTTGGTGACTGATGATTCCCTGGGATTCCCTGGTGGCTCAGCTGGTAAAGCGCCTGCCCGCAATGTGGGAGACCCAGGTTTGATCCCTGAGTTGGAAAGATCCCCTGGAGAAGGAAATGGCAACCCTCTCCAGTACTCTTGCCTTGAAAATTCATGGACGGAAGAGCCTTGGGCTCCACTTGAGCTACAGTCCATGGGGTTGCAAAGAGTTGGACACAACTGAGCGACTTTACTTTCTTTCTTTTCACTGAAGCAGAGAAAGCACAATTTGCTGGAAATGCTTGAAGACGAAATGGGCAGGAATATAGCAGCGTTTTTCTTGGGGCGAGACAGAGAAAAGACTTTGAGTTGGTGTTTCATAGTCTTAAAGGTTGATACAGTGGGTCCAGGCAGCAACAGGGGACAGGGCCCCAGGAAAATAAAGTGCCTTCCCTTCTCAGGTCCTAGAGACAGGACGCTTGACCTGTGGGGCCACATGGGGAAGCCCCAGGTTGGTCAGGAGTCAGGAGAAGCTGTAGGTTAAGGTTGTTATTGGGGTCTCTGAGGGCAAGGCAGGACAGGATAAATAGCTGTGAACAGGGTGATGACGAATGGCTGCTTTGGCTAGTCTTGGTGAGCTTTGGGCTGGGGGTGGGGGTCTCTAGTTGCTGGCTAGCAGTCTAGCAGCTGGCTTTGGGATGATGAGGGTGGAGGAATATTGCCTCCCAGGCTGTTGAAACAGATGCAGGAGGCCTGGCACTAAATTGGTTTGCACATCTAAGACATACACCTGCCTGGACCCTTTGCTATCTCAGGAAATTGGATGGCCCAGGGAAGGGCCATGTTTCCCCAGCCAGAATGTCAAAGCCCCATAATTTACAGAAACATTATAAATATTTACAATAGCACATAGTCAGCTAAAACTCTCTTCCATGATATAGGTATGGACCTAACAGAGTATACTACCGGAAGACATATTTTCCTGGTTCCAAGGAGAAATTGACAAAAAGTGATCCCAGAGTATGCTTCAAAGGAAATTGGAAGCAATCACTTGAGTGTCCTGGGCTTGGAGAAGTCCTCCCCACCCACAGCTCCTATAATTGCCACTTCTGTGCTATACCGTCCCACTCCACACCTGAGCTCTGCACCTACTCCAGGTACCATCTCTCCCCAACTTTACAGGATTGAGAGACGTGCTGAGTTTCATCCCCCCACCCAAAGGTATGCGCCACGGGGGCAAGGCTGCACCTTGTTCTGCACCCACCCTTGGCATTCGAACATCAGTTGTCCCAACAGAGAAACTCCCAAGACACACCTGCTTGTCTATTGCCTTTGTTATCTGAAGCAGGAAGGAAATAGCATCTTTGTCATGTCATCACGGAAGGATCCAGACTCCCCAGAGATGGGAAGCTGGACAGAGCTGTGGTTTGGCCTCTGCTTCTCAGGGAGCTCCCTTTCGGAGATGCCAGTAGGCACAGTCATGAGCAACTACTGGGAAACAGGGCTCCCTGGTTGGGCATCTGGCAGGGCTGGGGTGGAGACCCAGGACCGCACGTGGCTATCTTTAACATTTTTTTTTCCCATCCAGGCTGGCTGCCTCAAGCCCTGGGACCTGGAGTTAGGCCTGACCCTCCTCCGGGGGTTCCTCCCCCATCAGCGCTTTGGTTCCCTGTAGCTCTCGCCTTCCTCTGTTGGGCTGACCTTCAGGTCCCTGAGAGGAGTAGGCAGGAGGGACATTTATGAGAACTCGCTGTCTGATGATGTCTCTATCCTGCCTATTGGGCTACTTACACAGTTTGAGGTTGGAAATGATTCTACTCCGGCATCTAGAGGAATTTGTGCCTTAGCTCTGGTTTCAAGGCTTGCCCTTCTGAATCTTGAGTCTTTCTCGTGACTTCTGGCCCTTCTCTCTGTAAATTTGTTGACTCTTCCCTTTGTCCTCAGTGCTCTGAATAAAGCATCGGGGGTGTTGATTTGGCTAGTCTTGGTGAGGCCTTCTCAATTTGGCAGTTCTTGTCCTGCAATTCTGGGAGAGTGATTGGAAGGTCAGTCCCATCTGGATTCCCCAGAGAAGACACTTGTAAACCCTGCCTAGGGGCCCCAATCTGGGTACAGAGGAAAAAGAATCTCGCCCTGTCCAGGTAGAATTTCACAACCCGTTGACCCCTTGCTTGATTCTCTGACTTTTGTTGTTGGCTAAGTTAGTTTCCACTCACCCACATGTTTTTTTTTTCTTTCTTTCTTTCTCTCTTTATTTTAATTGGAGGCTAGTTACTTTACAATATTGTAGTGCTTTTTGCCATTCATTCACATGAATCAGCTATGGGTGTACATGTGTTCCCCATCCTGACCCTCCCTCCCACCTCGCTCCCCATCCCATCCCTCAGGGTCATCCCAGTGCACCAGTCCTAAGTGCCCTGTCTCATGCATCAAACCCGGCCTGGCAATCTGTTTCACAGATGATAATATACATGTTTCAGTGCTATTCTCTCAAATCATCCCACCCTCGCCTTTCCCCACAGTCCAAAAGTCTATTCTTTACATCTGTGTCTCTTTAGCTGTCTTACATATAGGGTCATCATTACCATCTTTCTAAATTCCATATATATGTGTTAATATACTGTATTGTCACCCACATGTTTTCTCAGCTCACAAAATGTTATTGCTGGAGCCTTAGCCTCTGCCCTCCAGTTTCGTGGAGATTCATGTTTTTTTTCTCTCTCAAAAGTCTCTGGACTGTAGTTTACTGAAGGGCAGAATTAGATACAGACGTGCAGTCTGCTCTCTCAACTTGAAATTAAACTCTGTGCATTTTTATGTTCAGAGCGGCTTTACTGTAACAGTTCCAACTGGAAACATCTCAAATGTCCTTCAGAGTATGAATGAGGAGCCAACTGTGGTCTGTCACACAAGGGAATCCTGCTCAACAACAAAGAGGAAGGAAATACTGAAAGATGCAGCCACCTGGGTGAACCTCCAAGTAATTGTGCTGAGTGAAAGAAGCCAAGAGAAAAAAAAAAGTCTATATTGTGAGTCCATTGATATATTAATAAAACTCTAGAAAATGCAGAGAACAATCATATAGTGATAGAAAGCAGAGGGGGATTGCCCAGGGATTGGAGTGCTGCAGGGAAGGGATTTAGAGGGGGAACAAGGAACTTTCTGGAGTGATGGCTACACTCATCTTGATTGTGGTGCTTTCCCAGGTGTATATATGTGCCAAAATGTACCATGTTGTCACTTTAAACAATATGCTTTTCATATGTAAGTTATACTTCAATAAAGCTACTTGAAATAAAGCACAGGAAATATGTTTTACACTGTAAAGAGCAATTCTGCAGTGAACACCTGGGTCAGCACTTGGCAGCTCAGTCAGCCCTCTTTCCACATCTTGTCTGCATTTTTGCAATCATCACATCCTCATTCTTCTTTAGACTGTTGCTTGCTAAAGAAGCTTGCCAAACAAGAGTTTCCCTTGGCCTATTTTGGGACTTTATGTGTTAGTTTGTGTGTCTCTTCTTTCACTCACCGTACTGTTTACTCGATTCACCGTGTTGTTCAACCCAACTATGCTTAAATAATTGTCATTCCAATATGATCTTTCAATGTCTGAATACAGCACAGTTGATTTCTCTGTTCTACTGCTGATGGGCACTTACATGCTTTCCAGTTTTTGCTCGTGACAAAGAGGCAAACGTTCTGTGAAAGTTCATCTTGGAGTCTGTGCCCAGCATGTCTCTCCATTGGGAACAGTCACCCAAGGGAGACACCTGCACCAAGTTACGGTCCCAGCAGCAGTGCCCGAGCGTTCCTGACACTTGGCGTCCCTTGCCCACTTGGCACTACTGTCAGAGCTGGGATTGTTCATTCTCGTTCACCTGGTGCGTGAGTCATGGTATCTTCTTGTGGGTTTTCTGTCTTTCTTCCCCTCTGAAGAAGCAGAGGAATATCAGGAAAAGACACCAAGATGGGAGGGTGGGAGGAGCTTTGGGGGCCAGCGTGAGGTTGGAACCTTCACATGGGAGGTCCCCTTTGCCTGCCAACTCACACCCAGGAGTGCCTGAGCTCCTATGCATCCAATCAAGACCCCTATTTGGGGCACAGTTGCAGTAGGGGGGACTCCTGTCCTCATTGGAGTACTTCTGGACAGTCTCCAGCCCACCAGAGAGTTCAAGAAGATACTTCTCCTGGGTTAGGACACGGCTTTCTCTTCCGTATGTATACCAGTAGGAGGAGTTTCCTGTGAAAGCTAACTGCTTCCAGAGGAAATGAACAAGCAAAGACACTGAGGTTCTCAAAACCCCAGAGAACCCCTGTTCTGGTTGGGCTCAAAGAGTCTCAGGACACAAATCTTTGGAAGTGGAAGCTTCCACACCCACAAGGATGTAAAAGTCCTGCTCCCTCGAGGTGAGGACACAGAAGAAACTGTGGGCTGGCTTGGAGTGCTGGCAGGGTCCGGGCCACATGCACACTCACAGCTCACCTCCAAGAGCTGGGCCTCTGAGCAAAAACCTCAGAGGAAGCTCCTAAGATGGCTTTCCCAACAAGGACCAGTAAAACGGAAAGAGACTGTTCTAAATCATCTACAGTCCGGCATTGCCATCAAGCAGGCTGGCAGGAAGACAGCTTTACTTATTCTATTCCCTCAAAAGAAAATCGTGTTTTCACAATTACTGTCCTATAAAGATGCGATCAGAGTGTGCAGCCAAAATGAAGTGAGAAAAAGATAACATCGTTCCCTCAAGTTGAAGTGATCATACAACAACAGAATTTTGCGGGTTTTTGTTGTTTTGTGGTAGTAGCCAACGGTTTGAAGTGTGTAATTTGTTGGCATTTCTGGTCGATAAACCTATTCAGATCCTTAAGTGAATTCAAGAAGTTGATCTTGTGGGCACCACACCGCATCATGTTTTTTTTCTGTGCACAAAGATAATTTCTAAATGCTCCAAAAGGAAAAGAGAAACATTAATCAATAAGATCATAGAATTTGAGGTTATTATATTCTAATAAGTTGTCAAAATCTATACCTAACCATGTAAAACTGACTAGGCTCTTATAGTAAAAGTCTAAGCAGTAGGGTTTCCTCAATATGCACTTTCTCTCTCTAAAAAAGTTTTTGGAGGAGAGAAAAATGGAAAACTGGATTTTTTTTTTCTGTAATTGTTGAAATATCCTGGTTGCTAAGTTACAGGATAAGGGAAAGGAAACACATATTGCTATCAGGCCAAATGTTAACAGAGACCAAGAAGCTTCAGGAACCCCTTCCGTATTAAACACACTTACCAATATGTCAAGGGCTTTAACAACATAAGAGAGATAAACTGGGCAGTGACCTTCGAGCCAAATCGGAATGGGAAATCCAAGAGGTTTGCCTGCTCCACACACCTCCAGGGACAATGACCAGGCTCCAACACTTGGGAGTCCTCTCAAGTTCCCACCAGTCATGGGATTCTAAGGCCATTTAACTGGGTGGCCTCAGATTGCAAAGGCCCCAGTCACTGCATTCATCTCCAAATGACACAACCCTGGTTTAATCTTCTGATTAAAATGTTTGGACCCACGTATCAAGTCGTGACCTTACTTGTACTCCACTTGATAAAGTAAATCCGAGGGAATAGTCTGAAACTCCTAGCTCCTTCAATATTTCTATGCAAAGTAAATCCTTGAATAAATTGATTTTTTAATTTTCATTTAAAAGATAGCTCTGTCTTCTCCCTAATTTTATCACAATATAAAATACCATGAAAATACTATGTTGGATTTTTGCAAGATTTGAGATGTATTTATTAATTTTTTATAAGAAACTATTAAATGTAACTTCCTAAACTCCTGAGAGTTATCTTATAGATCAGATATATTAGGACTTATTAGACTAAATAGCTATGGTTATGTAAATGTAAACACATGAGTTTAACTTAATTGAGTTAAACTAATGTGTTTTTTTTTTTACAACTGATCCTTTTAAATTTCCAACAATAGCAGTAACTGTGTAACCCTACAAAGCTACTCCATATTGTACAGTGAGTGATTCTCATTCATGAACTGTGAGCATAGTTTTCTTCTATCTTGACCCATTATAATTTCTAAGATTCCCTAATCCATTGACTTTGAGACCTTGGATGAATAATAAATTGAGGTAATTAGCAAGTAATCTTTACCTGGACAATCTCCAAAGGAATTAAAATTCATAGAGACAGAGAATACAGAAGGACATGATCACTTCTTGCTGATACATTCTTGTCTGTGTATAAACAAAACTGCCCTTCATGACACTCAAATTCAGAAAATTACTGTAATATAAACATTGTTTTGTGTTCAGCCTGGTAGTTTTCATTATATTCAAAACCTTAAAATCTTAACACTTTAAAGAATATTGCCACTGGAACATCTTTCACTGTCACTGTTTGTGTCAATTTGCATAATACATATAAAGTGTAATAAGTCAGTAAATGTTTTAAAAGCTTATGTATAATACAGTAGAGAGGCCTGAGCACACAGAGGAGAAAGGGTCTTTAAGTAGTCAATATCTTTTCAGCACAGGTATTGTACCTAGAGAGTGGAGTTTTTTGCATCACCATACTAGGCATTGAGAGCTCAAAATTCTGCTAGCAGAGGTGCTGTCCTGCCACCCCTGGGTATGGTTATTTCAGAACTGAGGCCAATTATAAGAAAAGAAACAAGAAAACAGAACAAGTAGCAAAGGACCGTCCTTCACGGAGGAGCTAAAATTCTTACTGGTTATCGTGTTACTTTCACCTGCATGTTGTTATCAAATATTGTGACTCTGGTTACACTGTCAAGGCCATGGGCATTTCTGGTTCTAGGGTGCCTGCTGCGCTCTTATTCAGCAGTTGACCAGTCTCCTCTGACAGGGTTTGGAAAACAGCAAGGTTTGCCCCTTTGCCTGGCTTAGTGACCCACCATACAGCACATGTGAATAAAGCGGGAGGTGGCGGGGGGTGGTCAGGAGAAATGAAGCCTGATCAGAATGCACCATATGTATGTTCCTATGGCCATTTTGTTCATTGCTTTGAATTTGTTTTTGTAGGTCTTTTTTGCCTCTTCTTTTGTTCTCTTGTGATTTGACAGCTATCTATCTTTAGTGATGTGTTTGGATTCATCTTTTTTTTGTGTATATCTATTATAGATTTTTGTTTTGCAGTTACCATGAGGTTTTTGTACAACAATCTATATATATATATATATGTTATTGTTCTATCACATACATATATCAGGGAAGCCCTAAAAAAGTGAAAGTCGCTCAGTCGTGTCCAACTCTTTGCGACCCCGTGGACTATACAGAATCCTGTGAGATTCTCCAGGCCAGAATACTGGAATGGGTAGTTCTTCCCTTCTCCAGGGGATCTTCCCAACCCAGGGATCAAACCCAGGTCTCCTTAATTGCAGGCAGATTCTTTACCAGCTGAGCCACCAGGGAAGCCCCTAAGTTGCTGATCTCTTAATTTCAAATGCATTTTAAAGACCCTGCGTTTGTACTCACCTCTCCTCATGAGTACTGTTTTTGATGTCATATTTTATGTCTGATTGTTTTGTGTATCCCTTAACTGCTAAAGAATTCCCTGGTGGCTCAGATGGTAAAGAAAGTGAAGTCGCTCAGTTGTGTCCGACTCTTTGCGACCCCGTGGACTGCAGCCTACCAGGCTCCTCCGTCCATGGGATTCTCCAGGCAAGAATACTGGAGGGGGTTACCATTTCCTTCTCCAGGGGATCTTCCCGACCCAGGGATCGAACCCAGGTCTCCCGCATTGGAGGCAGACGCTTTAACCTCTGAGCCAACAGGGAAGCCCCAGATGGTAAAGCATGGTGTCGCAAAGAGTCGGACATGACTGAGCGATTTCACTTTCTTTCACTTTAACTGCTTATTATGGATACAGATAATTTTACTACTTTTGTCTTCTAACCTCCCTACTAACTTTGTGTGTAGATGATTTCCTACCTTTCTGGTACGTTTGCTTCTACCAGTGAGATTTTCCATTTTGTCATCTTCTTGTTTCTAGTTATGGCCTTTTCTTTCTCACCTAGAGAAGTTCCTTCAACATCTGTCATAAAGCTGGTTGGTTGGTGCTGAATCCTTTTAGCTTTTGATTTCTCCATCAAACCTGAACAAGAGCCTTGCTGGGTAGAGTATTCTTGGTTGTAGGTTTTCCCCTTTGATCACTTTAAATATATCGTGCCACTCCCTTTCTGGCCTTCAGAGTTCCTGCTGAAAAATCAGCTGATAGCCTTTTGGGAGTTCCCTTGTGTATTATTTCTTCTCCCGTGCTGCTTTTCATATTCCGGCTTTAATTTTTGTCATTTTGATTACAGTGTGTCTTGGTGTGTTTCTCCTTGGGTTTATCCTGCCTGGGACTCTCTGTGCTTCGTGGACTTGGGTACCTATTTCTTTTCCTAGGTTAGGGATCTTTTTAGCTATTATCTCTTTAAATTTTTTTCTCAGTCCCTTTCTCTCTCTCCTTGTTCTGAAATCCCCACAATGTGAATAGTAGTGTGCTTGATTTTCTCCCAGGGGTCTCTTAAACTGTCCTCATTTCTTTTCATTCTCTTTTCTGTTTGGTGGCAGTGATTTCCACTACATTACCTTAAATGTAAATGGGCTAAATGCTCCAACCAAAACACACAGACTAGCTGAATGGATAGAAAAAAAGGACCCATATATATGCTGCCTACAAGAGACTCACTTTAAATCTAAAGATACATATAGAGTGAAAATAAAGGGATGGGAAAAGGTATTCTATGCAAATGGAAATAAAAAGAAAGCCAGAGTAGCAATACTTACATCAGACAAAGTAGGCTTGAAAATAAAGACTGTCATGAGAGATAAAGAAGGACACTACATAGTGATCAAAAGATCAATCCAAGTGGAAAGACATAATGACCGTAAATATATATGCAGCCAACATAAAAGTACCATAATACACAAGGCAAACATTAACAGACATAAAAAGGTAAATTGATATACCATGATACCACAATAATAGTGGAGGATTTGATATTTTTGAAAATATCTAAATTATTATATACATAAATAAATTATGTCTTTGATAAAAAGACATAAGAGACACGGGTTTGATTCCTGGGTTGGGAAGATCCTCTGGAGAAGGGAAAAGCTACCCACTCCAGTATTCTGGCCTGGAGAATTCCATGGACTGTATAGTCCATGGGGTTGCAAAGAGTCGGACATAACTGAGCGACTTTCACTTCACTTCAAAAAGGAATAAAATACTGCTTCATGCTACATTTTGGATGAATCTCAAAAGCATGATGCTCAGCGAAAGAAGCCAGACACAAAAGGCCACATATTGCATGATTCCAGTTAAATGGAATGTCCAGAATAGGCAAATCCATAGAGATGGAAAGTAAAATGGGGGGTTGCCAAGGGTTGGGGGGAGCAGGGAATGGCGAGTGACTATTAACAGGCACTAGATTTCTGTTTGGGATGATGAAAGTGTTCTGGAATTAGACAGCAGTGATAGTTGTAAACACTGTGAAGGTACTAAATGCCACTTAATTGCACACTTTAAGATGGTTAATTTTATGTTATATAAATTGCTCTTGAATAAAAACACTTAAAATATGTTTTGGCAATTGCCTAACTTCTTAGGATAAATTTTTTTAAGATAAATTTTTAAATGCTCCTATTTTCATGCAAGAGCTGAGATAAGCAGTCAGCACAATGACTTTTTTTCCAGTTTTATTTATTTATTTATCACTTTACAATATTGTATTGGTTTTGCCATACATTGACATGAGTCCACCATGGGTGTACATGTGTTCCCCATCCTGAACCCCCCTCCCTCCCCATCCCATCCCTCTGGGTCATTCCAGTGCACCAGCCCAGAGCACCCTGTATCATGCATCGAACCTGGACCGGCGATTTGTTTCACATATGATAATTTACATGTTTCAGTGCCATTCTCCCGTATTATCCTGCTCTTGCCCTCTCTCACAGAGTCCAAAAGACTGTTCTATACATCTGTGTCTCTTTTGCTGTCTTGCATACAGGCTTATCATTACCATCTTTATGTGTATATTTCTAAATTCCACATATATCGATTTGTCTGCCAATGGACACCTAGGTTGCCTCCATGTCCTAGCTATTGTAAACAGTGAACAGTATTGTAAACAGTCCTGCAATGAACAGTGGGATACATGTGTCTCTTTCAATTCTGGTTTCCTCAGTGTATATGCCCAGCAGTGGAATGGCTGGGTCATATGGCAGTTCTATTTCCAGTTTTTTAAGGAATCTCCATACTGTTCTCATAGTAGCTGTACTTGTTTGCATTCCCACCAACAGTGTAAGAGGGTACCCTTTTCTCCACACCCTGTCCAGCATTTATCATTTGTAGACTTTTTGATGGCAGCCATACCGACCGGCATGAGATGGTACCTCATAGTTGTTTTGATTTGCATTTCTCTGATAATGAGTGATGTTGAGTAACTTTTCATATGTTTGTTAGCCATCTGTATGCCCTCTTTGGAGAAATGTCTGTTTAGTTCTTTGGCCCCCTTTTTGATTCGGTCATTTATTTTTCTGGTATTGAGCTGCATGAGCTTCTTGTGTATCTTGGAGATTAATTCTTTGTCAGTTCCTTCATTTGCTATTATTTTCTCCCATTCTTAAGGCTGCCTTTTCACCTTGCTTATAGTTTCCTTCATTGTTTAAAAGCTTTTAAGTTTAATTAGGTCCCATTTGTTTGTTTTTGTTTTTATTTCCATTACTCTGGGAGGTGGGTCATAGAGGATCTTGCTATTATTTATGTCAGAGAGTGTTCTGCTTATGTTTTCCTCTAAAAGTTTTATAGTTTCTGGTCTTACACTTATTTGGACCTTTAATCTTTGCATTTTGAGCTTATTTTTGTGTATAGTGAACACAATTTTAACAGTCCCATGGACCACCCAAAGCTGACCCATTGACTATTCATGGGCTCCAACTTAAGAGCCCTTCTTTTAAATAGTTGAAGAGATTGCCTGTGGGAAAGGAATTGGCCTAGTATTATCAATTTTCATTAGACAGTCTGGATTCAAGTCTTCTCAATTAGCTGAGTTGGTGATATGAAGATATATAATGCCTGTTTTATCAATTTATATAGCTGTTTTAAATGAGATGGTGCTTTCTTAATTAATATCACTATCTAATCTTTTAAGCAAATAAAGCCACAGGGAGATAAATATGGCTTGGTTGAAGAACTTTTGATAATTGTAGTTTTCCTTAGCAAAATGGATTACTTGGTGAGGTAGTGGTTCATAAAACTATTCAAGCAGGATCTGAATGACATCTTGCCCATAATCATATGGGGAATGTTGGACTAGATGATCTCTAAAACCTTGCCCCATCTATGGTCTTTACCAGAGCATAGCTACACGCAAATTTGTAAGGTTAGATGGAGAAGTAATATGTGCTCATGCTCAGTCACTAAGTCATGTCTGACTCTTTGTGATCCAATGGACTGTACCCCACCAGGCTTCTCTGTCCATGGGATTTCCCAGGCCAGAATACTGGAGTGGGTTGCCATTTCCTTCTCCAGGTTCATCTTCCTGACCCAGGCATTGAACCCTGTGTCTTCCACACTGGCAGGTGGATTCTTTACTACTAAGCCACCTGGGAAGCCCAGTGTGTGGTGAAGTGAAGTGAAGTGGCTCAGTCGTGTCTGACTCTTTGCCACCCCATGCACCATAGCCTACCAGGCTCCTCCATCCATGGAATTTTCCAGGCAAGAATACTGGAGTGGGTTGCCATTTCCTTCTCCAAGCACAATGACTTTTATACCTGCTGAGAGATCATGCTATGCTAAGTTGCTCAGTCATGTCCCACTCTTTTGGGACCCCCATGAGCTGTAGCCCGCCAGGCTCCTCTGTCCATGGGATTTCCCAGGCAAGAATACTGGAGTGGGTTGCCATTCCCTTCTCCAGGGCATCTTCCCGACCCAGGGATCAAACCCATGTCTCTTCTGTCTCCTGCATGGGCAGGTGGGTTCTTTACCATTAGTGCCACCTGGGAAGCCCATGGAGCATATTCCAAGGTTTAAAATCCCTTTGCTTATTAACAATCTTAGGGATACACAAAATAGATTGTCAGGCCCAAGGTGGCTGGAAACACATGGCCCCACAAGACAGTATCATGTTGGGTATCCTCGTCAACTTTGAATAGTGTCTTCCTGGGTCTTGGGTTTTCTCTCAGATGCGGGCACGGGCAGCACTTCTCAGTGGACGGGCAGAGATGACCCCTGCAGTGGCTCCCATTCTGCATATCCTCCTGCAATACACCTGGACCACTCCTACTCCCAACAAGAGGCAGAGTCTCTTTCCCCTTCTCCTGACCAGGCCTGGCCCTGCTACTTTCTTTGACTAAAAGACTGTGGCAGAAGTGATACGGGGTAGCTTCCGGGCCTAAGTAGAAGAGGCTTCACAGTTTCTGTACTTACCCTCTTGGAATCCAGTCCCATGGGGAAAAAAAGTTTGGGCTATTTTGCTTGAGAGACCCCACAGAGAGAAAGACCCTGGAGGATGAGATGCCACGTGGAAGAGAATAATAAAACCCAGCTCAGCCAGCACCAACTGCCAGACATGGGACTGAGGCCATCTAGAATGCTTGGGCCTCCTTGGCTATGCACCCAGCTGAATCAAGTCACAAGAGGGACCCCAACCAATACCATGTGGATGAAAGAACACCCCCCAGAGCTCAGCCAATACATCGACTCAGAAATAACAAATCACTGTGATTTCAGGGTGGCTTGGTAAGCAACACTAGAGAGCAGATAACACCTGAGATCCAGCCCAAATCATCCAATGTATGTAAACTCCTGAGAACAACCAGAAACCATGTGAAGAACCCATGTCAAGTGAGAGGGGACAAAACCTCAAGATTGCTAGGACCAACCCTGACCAGAAGCAGATGACTTCCTGAGGTGGGCTGCTGGCCAAAGACCCATGAGCAAGATGTAATCATCAGAAACGATCAGGGAACAAGTGAAATTGATGAGGAAGAACCAGTTGTCATGATCTGTCCTGGCATTTGGGGTGATTATCCTTAGTGTCCCTTTTGCTAATAGTCTTTTCTTCTTACTCTTTCTCTCGTTCTCAATTTAAGAGGTTACGCCTGTGCAGATTGTACTTCACAGCCCATTGACATCAGGATCACGTTAGATTTCCCTGATGTCACCATGTGAACAGGAAGTACTACCATGCAGAAAATGTTCCAGAAAACCCGAAGATGATAACTACAGAACCAGGTGCAGATTCACTGGATCCCATATGGATTCAAAAGTCCACAACTGTCTTTTGATAGAGAAATTGGTCTTTTGATAGTGTATTAACCTTGACTTTTATTCATTTATATCTCTCTTACCCTTCTGACCTTGGACCCCTGCCTAAAGACATATCTTTCTCATATGCAAAATATTATTTATTTCATCCTGACAGCTCCCAAAGTCTTAACTGGTCCCAGCGCTGACTCAAAAGTCTAGAGTCCAAAAGTGAAGTGAAGTGAAAGTCACTCAGTCATGTCCAACTCTTTGTAACCCCATGGACTATACAGTCCATGTATTCTTCAGGCCTGAATACTGGAGTGGGTAGCCTTTCCCTTCTCCAAGGGATCATCCCAGCCCTGGGATCGAACCCAGGTCCCCCGCATTGCAGGCAGATCCTTTACCAGCTGAGCCACAGAGGAAACCCAAGAATACCGGAGTGGGTAGCCTTTCCCTTCTCCAGAAGATCTTCCTGACCCAGGAATCAAACCAGGGTCTCCTGCATTGCAGGAGGATTCTTTACCAACTGAGCTACCAAAGCCACATGTAAATAGCATCTAAATGAGCTGTGTGTCAGACTCGACATCCAATTCGTCCTGAGGCAAACTCCTCTCCAGCTGGAAACTGCTAAAGGAAGCAAGTTCTGTGCTTCCAAAATACAACCACAGGACAGGTAGAGGCTGGACACTGCCATTTCGAAAGGGAGACATCAGAAAGAGCCGACAGGTCAAGAAGGTCTGGCAAAACATTAAACGCAAAGGCTCGAGTATCAGCTTCTTGACCCCAGTGCTCTGCTCACCAGATCCAGCTGAGTGGGAGCCCAGCCTTCCGGACATTCTGCAGGGTCCCTGTCCCTAGGGCTTAGCTGGGCACAGTCCACACAGTAGCTCTAATGGACCAGGGTTGGGTGCCCACAGCTCTTCCAGGCTCCAGTCACGTGCCCATGGCTCGGCCAGTCTGGGGGCTCCGTGGATGGCCCCAGCCCCACAGCTGCACTGGGTATATTCCCTGGGCTGAGGCCCTCTGCCTGGGTCCCTGGCCTGCCCCACCAGTTGGATGGAGATCATCTGGCCTGACGAAACCCAGACGATATCCCCCCGCCTTGGATTAGAGCAGGTAGTGCTGATGATCTCCAAGTAGCCTTTGGGGTCCACCCCAGGTCTTAAAGAATCATCCCACTGTCTCATCTCATAAACTCTGAGAAGTCCCACGGCCTCCCTTCACTCCTTCCTGTCTCCGTCCCCTTCAGTTCCAGCTGGAGTAGCCACAGTCAAGCCAGTCTGCTCATCAAATGCTCCCTCAGCCACACCTTTAGTACTCTCTGCAGAACACGTGTTCCCACTTTTTTTGCGCTATGGGAAGGCTGAGAATTTTCCAAAATGTTAGGTTCTGTTTCCCTTTGGATTAGTCATTCCATATTTAAGTTATTTCTCTGTTTTCAGATTGGACAGTGAGCTTTCAAAGGAAGGCAAGCTGCACCTTCACCAAACATCCAATTTCACGCTTACACATTCGAGCTTCTACAAAACACTAGAAGAACACGAACCCGGGGTGGCCACGTTCTTTGCCATTTTCCAACAGAGAGGGCCTTTCTTCCTCACTTCTGTTCTGCAACCTTATCAGAATGACCTTTACCAACATTCTGCTCACGACCCCTTAGGCCTTCCCTGGGAAGACCGAGGTTCTTCTCTTTAACTTCTGGGTCCTTGTCACTCACCTCCAAACTCTTCCAGCCTCTACTCCCAACAGGGTTCCAAAGCTGCTTCCACATTTTTAAGTATTTGTTACAGCAACACCCCAACTATTCATTAGCAATTTCCTGTCTTAGTCTGTTCAGGCCCCCGTGACAAAATACCATAGGCTGGAAGAGCTTATGAAACACAAATATTGATTTCACTCACTCATTTCCAGCACTGAGGGCTGGAAGTCAAAGATGAGGATATGAGCATGGTCAAGTGGGGGCCCTCTTTGGAATTTCAGACTTCTGGCTGTATCTTCACATGGCAAAAGTCTCTCTCAGACTTCTTTTATGAGGGCACAGTCTCATTCACAAGGGTTCTGCCCTTATGATTTAATCAGTGTCCAAAGGCCTCACCTCTTAATACCAGCACATAGGCCAAAGTCAGCGAAGAATTTCACCAAAGGCAGTTGCCAAGGGTGTGCTGGGCCTCTTCCCAAGGGCCACCGGGCTTCAGAGGAAAGCAGTCATTTGCATCGGTCCATCCAAGGTGAGCCTCTGGATAAACTGAATTTATAATCACAACCTAACCAGAAATGTCACTTATAAGGTAAAAGGCAACTGATCAGATTCAGACATCCAGACTTAGAGAAGAAAGCTCGAATGAACCAGGCAGAAAATGGCCTGGGGCATCGCCTAAGATGTGGAAGTTCACATTCTCACAGAGGAGCAAACAGGTCACTTCCCCAGAGAAATAGGGGCACCTTCCATTTGGCTCCCTGAATCAAAGACAGTAAAAACCTTTCCAGAACAATGAAAACAAGGCAGCATATCTCTCTTTGAAGTGTGAATAAAAGGCAGAACAGACAAAAGGAACACACACAGTAACAGATAACATGAATACACACAGTAAAACCACAGAGACCTGAGCTTGAGCAAACAGTACTGTTAAAAAGGCTTCTCCCTAGGCTTCTGTTTGGAATTTCATCTGGAACCAGAGTGGACAGTTAAAGGGAGTCATACTGTATACACACATCTTGTTGATAATTTAATTGCATAAATATTGGGTAAGCTTTTGTCTGATTTCCACTGTTTGTGATAGTGAAAATGTTTTAAAATTTTAACTGGGCTACAAATGAGATTCGTGATCTCAATAGCAAAAGAACAAGGAAGACTGTGCTAATGTACTAATGCCACTGAAGTGTACACGGAGAAACGGTTATGATGGTAAATTCTGTTATGTGTGTTTTACCACAATTTAAAAACTACTTTTTTAAAAAGAGGAAAAAAAGGACAATGAGATTTCTGGGTGCAGGGAGGAGTAGGGAGCAGCAAAACACCCGAACTCCTCCACTTTTAAAAGCGCAGAAACCCCCGCCACCCCCAGTTCACACATTTCGTGGAACCGGGAGGCACAGACAACGGGCAAACGCAAGAATCCGTCGGACCAGAAGCCACGAGGGCGTGGCAGGGCAGCAGGGCGGCAGGAAGGGTCCCAGGCGTCCCCGGGGCGCACCGACCGGGATCCAGCCCCTCGGGAGCCGGCCCGATGCCGCGTGGAGAGTGCGGTGCGCGGACCCGAGGGGACGCAGGACCGAACCCGAGAGGGGATTTGGAGGTGCAGAGGGCGGAAGCGGCCCAGGCGGCCGCGCGCCGAGGCCTAGCCAGGGGAAGTGGCACGGCGGCGCCAGGAGAGGGCGCCCGAGAGACGGCGCCAGGGCTCAGAGCGGATCTCTTCCAGGACCCGCCCCCCGCCCCTGGGACCCCGCCCCTCGCCCCCGTAGGGTCCCGGCACCGAGAGATGGGGGTTAGAAGAGCCAAGTCGATCCTACCCAGCGAAGCATTTTTGCACGCCAGTGCGGACTTGGAGGCTGGCACATATTCCGCGACTGTCAGCGGTTCCATTCGATGCTCAAAGGATCACTGGTGTGGCCGCGGACAGCCCCTCCCACGCCTTCTCGCCGGTTTCCACAAGTTCAGCGCCCCATCGCTGCACGAGCTGGCGTGTGGGTTCCCCCTCCCACGGGACGTTCCTGCGAGATCAGACGCTTCCCCTGGGCCTCAGGTGGGCAGGGGCGGCTCCCACAAACCCCAGGCCCTGGCCCAACGCAGCTTCTAGCTCAGACAGATGCCTGGTTGGCCTCTTTGGAGTGGTCGCAACCAGGACACCAATAATTTCGAAGGCACAGAGCCGCCCGCCGTCACAGGCCCACAGAGACCTCAGTGCCAGCCATGTAACGACTTCTTCGTGTTCTTTTTAGTCGCAGGGGAGTGGCTGAGCAATTCTCCCTTGATGGGGTACGTACGCTGTTGCCAAAAGGCACAACAGGGGTGTGATGTCGTTGACGGCATCATGAAAAATATATATATATTTTTTCATTTGTATTTGCATCACACACTTAAGCTCATCATTTCTAAATGTACAGTTCAGTAGTGTTACATTTTGTGCAGCCAGGGGCCATGAAACACTAATTCTACATCTGCCCTCCCCCAGCCCCTAGCCCCCCACCCTCCTACATCCTATCCCTATGACTTTGACTACTTTAGGAATCTCATTAAAAAATGGAATCATGTCCTTTTGTAACTGGCTTTGGAGAATATGTCTTTTTCAAGGCTCTTTATATTCCAAACTAGTTTAATTACAATGGAAATTGCAGTTTAAGGCTTGCCTGTAAACTGGATTATAACTATAGATCAGATTGGAAATAAAATACTTTTCTCTCCAAGTAAAAAGGTGAAAAATAAATTTTCAAATACAAGGAAGAAGAAACAAAGAAAAAGCAACAAAAGCCCAACAGGTGTTTTTGGAGTTAAATTCTGTAACATTGGAAATGAACAAAGCTGTGTGTTTCTCCTCAGTGGTGGTCACAGCGAGCAGAATTGGGGGACAGAGGCATGACAACTTTTAATCCATTCAAATTTCAGATATTTGCACCCAAACTTTTTAGGTATCCCTTGTTAATTCTGTTGTTGGTGTGGGAATAAAGACCTATGGATGAGCTGCAAAGGTGTGGGAATTACTGATGAAGGTGATACCAAAAAAGTCCTCCTCCAGCCAAAAGTCAACTGAAGCCTTGTGGGGATGAGGAACAGAACAGAGGCAGTCCTAGTGGGGAGCTTCGAAGTTAGGGCTTCAGTGTCTTTGTAGATACAGAGCTCTTCAGATTCCCTGTTTCCTCTCAGGCTCATTTGGTTAATTTGTGTTTCTCTAGGAGTCTGTCCATTTCATCTAAATTTTCACATCCGTTGGGATCAAATTGTCAGCACGTCTGTCCTCTTTGGGTAACATCTGTGGGTTGAGATGCTGGCTTCTTGTCATTGTTCAGTTGGATTCCTGCCACTCAGACCTTCCCTCCACCAGCCACACCCGCACCGCCCTGACTTCTGGACTGCGGACCACTCCATCTGGTACTTACTCAGTTTCCAAGCCTTGGAGCTGGCTTTGACTCCTCCCTGCCTTCACGGGCTTCCACCGCAGCCACCCAAAAGCTCTGTGAGCCCTGCCTGCTGATTGCCTTGACATTCTTATTACCTGGATGCCCGCAGGGCCTGTTACATGATACCCCTGCTACCTCCCTGGCCCCTAACACTCTCAGAACATCGACCAGAGGGAGTGTGCCATCATCTAAATAACTCTAGATGAAAGTGATTTTCACTTTGACTCCAAAAATCATAACACGCTCTGTATTTCATTCACAGTGAAAGCTAGCATGCTGAAAATGGCCTCTGGGACACACAGAGACACTGGCCCTCATTCCCTCTGTCATCTTCCATTTCCTAGGCCCTACTAGTTCACTCTGCTCCAGCTGCCCTGGTCTCCTTACTGTGCCTCTAACATACCAGGCACCCTCCTGCCCCAGGGCCTTTGCACTACTTCTGGGCTCTCTCCTGGGATGCCCTCCTCAGATCTCTGCATGCCCCCCTCCCTCCTTTGAGACTTTGCTCACACGTCCCTTTCCCAGAGAGTCCCACCATGATGCCCTATGAAAACAGATATCCGTTCTCTCCCCACCCTCTACATTCCATTTGTCCTCTTTTTTATTTTATTTTTTATTTTTATTTTTTTCCATTTGTTCTCTTGTTCTCATCCTCCATCCTGCTCAACACAACTTATTTGTTGCATCTAATGTTCATGTTGTTCATGTTGTATTATTCCTGCCCCCAATGAGCAGGGCAGCTGCAAGAGGACTCTGTTCACCTGGAGCCAAGAACAGGGCCTGGCCACAAGACGCACTTGCTGGGTAGCTGTGGAATGAATGGCTAGAACTTTTCAAGAGGATGACCTCATTCAAGCGTTACAGCAAGTAAATGTTCTCCCTATGTTTCCAATGAGGACATGCACTCTAGAGATGGTGGCTAACTTGCTCAAGGTCCTGGAGGATGACCGCAGAAGACAGATGGATTAGGAGTGTGGGCCCGAGGTAAGCATTTGCAGACTAGACTGACGACGAACTTTTAGCTGGTTTGGGGTATCAGCCACATGGACAGGTGAGGAAAATCTGATGGTTATCAGTTCTGAGATCTGCTGGAGAAGGGATAGGTTACCCACTCCAGTGTTCTTGGGCTTCCCTGGTGGCTCAACTGGTAAAGAATCTGTCTGCAATGTGGGAGACCTGGGTTTGATCCCTGGGTTGGGGAGATCCTCTGGAGAAGGGAAAGGCTACCCACTCCAGTACTCTGGCCTGGAGAATTCCATGGACTGTATAGTCCATGGAGTCGCAAAGAATCAGACACAACTGAGTGACATTCACTTCACTCACTTCACTATCAGTTCTGAGTGGAGCCATCAGGACTTGGTGGAATGGTCACAGAAACAGGGAAACAGCCTGCCCTTGTCTTTAGACTTCATATCCAAGGTCTCTGTTTACAGATATCTAAAGAGCTTAAGTTGGGAGAACTTTTCAACAGAAACAAAAATGGAAATGGAGTCATATTTCATCACAGAAAAATCAAAATTCAATGTATATAAATCTTTGCCAAACACAAAGGCAATGGATGATCCTTGAAAATACTGTGCTAAGTGAGAGAATCCAGACACAAGGACAGATCCCATATGACTCCACTGGTATGAGGTGCCTAGAGTCGTTAGACCCTACACAGAGAGAGGAGGATGGGGGAGGGGGCACGGGCTGGGGGAGGGGGTGTTGGTGTCTAATGGGGACAGAGTTTCCACTGGGGAAGATGGACAGTTCTGGGAATGGCTGGTAAGGATGGCCACACACCGATGTGAACGTACTTAATGCCACCAAACTGGACACTTAGAAATGGTCAAGATGCTAAATTTGATGTCATGTATATTTTATCACAGTTAAAAAAAAAGCCAAAGGCAAATGGCCAAAGGATTCCTTGCCATGTTGTGGTGGTGGCCACGGACTCTTCATGACTAAGCCCCTGGTCTACTGGCCAGAGCCAAGAGCAGAATCAAGGTGACACCTCCCAGGGCTGCTAATCAGCACCCTGCATCGAGTCACTTCTCCATAGTCGGATTAGAGACAAGTCTGGCATCTCCTCTTCTAGCCTGACCAGGGGGGCCCCAAGTGGGGCAAGGGCGGGAGGCCCAGGGCCCCGTGGAGGGCCTCGCCTTGGCCCAGGAGCCCCAGTTTCCCCAAGCACTTAAGCCTCCCGCCTTGGCCCCTTCTCCTTCCTCCCTTCCCCACCGCCTCCTTCTCCAGCTGCTGCTCATTCACATTTTGGCCCCACCCTCCTGGTCTCCAGCTCCCTCCCAAGAACCCCGCCCCTTCTCTCCACCTTGGGTCGGATGCAGGACCCCAGTGAGCTTCCGCCAGGCCTCAGGGAGCACACGTGTGCACCCAGGTGCTAGGGGACTTTCCAGGGCAGTAATCTGCTTTTGGCTAAAACGGGACTTGATCTTCTGTTAGCCCTAATCATCAATTAGCACCCCCACTCTGCAGACGGTTGGGGGGGGTGTCCAGGACTCACTGCTATCACCTCTGCTCCCTCTCCCCCTTCCCCAGGGTCTGGGGGCAGCAGGCGGGATGGGTCAGCTCTGAGGCTCTGGCTGGAGGCTCCCCGGCATGTCTGGATGTCTGGCTGAGATGGCACTTCACATTCACAAGGGGCTTCCCAATGGCACAGCATCGCTGGGAGCACCCCCTCCCCCATCCAACTGGCAGCCCCCTGAGAGGGTGGGGTGGGTGGGGGCAGGCAGGATGGGTCTTCTTCCTTTAGACAGAAGGCAAACCTGGCCTGAGACAGAGGGATCATCCCACCCAAGACCACCCAGCCAGTCCATGGCCTTGCTGGCAACAGGCGGTCCTGCAGCCAGCACTCAGAGGGAGCCCACTTCCAGCTTTCACATTCTCTGATATGCTGATTCTTTGACTCGGGTGGGGACAGGCAGATTGAGCCCCCTGCAATCTAGGCCCGAGAGAAAAGCATGGCCTTGGGAGTTGAAAGAACCTGGGGTGGCGTTCTTGGGATCTGACCTCGTTATATCAAGTGCCATCGAACATGCTCTGTTCATGCTGTAAACAAAAGCCCTGTCGGTTCTTTTGGGCATGGACTCAGAAGGACAATTGCTGAGTCACATGGTAATTCTATTTTTCAATCTTTGGAATTGTCCAACTGTTTTCCACAGTGGCTGTACTATCACCATCTAATTTTAGAATTATTTTATCACCCCCAAGGTATCCCTCTTTCTCTAAGGAATCCCTCTCCATGCCCCTCCTCCCAGCCCCTGGCACCCACCAATCTGCTGTTTCTGTGGGTTTGTCTGTTCTGGGCCTTCCACCATCTGAGATCCTTTGTGTCTGCTCCTTTCAGTTAACATCATCTTTTCGACGTTCCTTCATGTTGTAACATGTGTCATGATTTCATCCCTTGTTATGACTTTATAATATTCCAGTGCGTGGATATACCACATTTGGTTGGGTGTCCATTCACATGTTGATTGACTTTGGGACAGTTTGACCTCTTGCGAATGATGCTGCCCTGAACATGCGTATTTGCCTTCTTGTGTGAAGACAGGCAAGGCTGGAGAATCGAGCGATTTCTAAGTAACTGGTGCCCCTGCCAAGTGCTCAGCCAGCGGCAGCCAGACAGTAGTGGGTGCAACGGGATGGCAGAGGCAGCCTGTCTGGAACGTTCTGCGGAGAGGTTTGCTTTCGAAGGCACGTCTAGAGGAAGTCCTAGTCAAGGGCAGTCCAAGGAAAGTTGTGAATTCAAGGGAGGGAGAGTTGGACAGGTGGGGCCTGTGGGCACCCTCAGGGGCTTCAGGAGGGCTGCTGGGGGGCCTGGATGAGCCCCCTGGTGACCAGGGGAGCTGCAGCTCATGGGGAGCAAGGTAGGAGGGGCAGGGAGAGCTGGATGGATGGTGGGATATCCATCCCTTCCTGGGGAAGTAGCCCCAGTGGTGCAACTTGTAGCCACCTGGTCCCTCAACGCGGCCTGACCCTCCAGGAGGCTCCAGGTCCTGGCCCAAAGTTGCTTGGGGAGGAGCCGCTGTGAAAGGCGGGGCTGGGCTCTGGACTGAAAAGCCCGCTGCTTGGGCCTGCCTGGCCTAGAGCAGGCGCTGGATGGTAGAAAGGAAGAGAGGACAGGGAAACAGGAGCGAGGGCCCAAAGCGGCCCCCGCAGCACCCTGGCTCAGAGTTTGGCTCCCAGCAAATTCCTCTGAGCCACCCCCATGGGCTCACCCAGGAGCCAGCAGGCCCAGCGCTGGGGGAGGAGGAGGTCTAAGTCCCAGGCCCAATTAAGAGATCAGATGGTGAAGAGTTTGGGGGCTTTTAAGGTGAGGAGGCCTGGGCTGATCCCACAGGCTGATATAAAGCGCTGTGGCCCCCTGGGCAGTGCCAGGGCTGGCGGGCATCAGGGACAGGGCTTTACAGAGCCATGGCCCACGAGTGGGGCCCCCAAAGGCTTGCAGGTGGGCAGCCACAGGCCAACTTTGAGGAGAGCACCCAGGGGAGCATCTTCACCTACACCAACAGCAACTCCACCAGAGGTGAGCAAGCAGGCTGGGTCGGACTGGCTGGAACAGCCCTCCAGGGACACAGGCCCAAGTGGCTGTGAGCGGTGTGCTGGCTGGCCACCCCTCCACCCCAGAGAGCCTCTGTACCCCATTGCTCCCCTTAGCTTTTATGATGCCATGAATGGGGGAGGGGTCCTTTCTGAATACAAAAGGAAAGAAAGAAAGTGAAGTCGCTCACTCATGTCCAACTCCTTCTGACTCCATGGACTATAGCCCACACCAGGCTCCTCTATCCATGGGATTCTCCAGGCAAGACTACTGGAGTGGGTTACCATTTCCTCCTTCAGGGGATCTTCCTGACCCAGGGATCGAACCTGGGTCTCCCGCATTTCAGGCACTTTACCATCTGAGCCACCAGGGAAGCCCCTAAGGACACCATCATATCAAATGTGCATTTTTCAAACCACATTGGCTTCACAGAGCCTCTTAGAATCCCTGTCCTAGACTGCTAGTGAGCGCTCATTGCCCCCCACTGCGTCTATGCGGGGGCTCTCTTTCTGGGGAGGGAACCCAGGCCTAACTCATCTTTGCATCTCCCAAAACCAAATGGAGATGGCCAGCAGGAGCGGGAGGTTCAGGTGGCCCAGAGGCGGGTGAGTGCCTTCGAGAGCCTAAGGATAGAAGAGACCATGGTGGTCGTCTTGTCCAAGCTCACCGTGGAGCCCTTGGCCCCTGGCGGCATGTCCTAGGGAAGAAGTTAGCTCGGCTCCTGAGGAGAGGCACTTCAGCTGCACCAGACAGTATAAAACTCTGTTGAGGCAGCTGGCATTCTGCCCTGGGCATGGCCCAGTCACGAGGCTTTGTCTGCCAGCCCGTCAGAGAGCTGAAGATGCCAATGACCCCCAGCCCCTAACCCCCCAGATCCCTTCTTCCAACCGACGACCTTTAGTTCCTTCAAAAATGTCTCAGTTCAGTCGCTCTGACTCTGTGAACCCATGGACTGTAGCATGCCAGGCCTCCCTGTCCACGACCAACTCCCAGAGTTCACTCAAATTCATCTCCATTGAGTTGGTGATGCCATCCAACCATCTCACCCTCTGTCATCCCCTTCTCCTCCCACCTTCAATCTTTCCCAGCATCAGGGTCTTTTCCAATGAGTCCATTCTTCGCATCAGGTGGCCAAAGGATTGGAGCTTCAGCTTCATCATTGGTCCTTCCAACGTATATTCAGGACTGATCTCCTTTAGGATGGACTGGTTGGATCTCCTTGCAGTCCAAGGGAAAAATGTCTCACTTGCCACAATTTCCAGAAGCCACACTGGCTCCTTGATACCCAGAGCAGGACCAGCAATAGGGTTCCCAAGCCAAACTGGTGGAGAACCGTGAAGTTCACCTTGACCTGATGGTTTTCACCCCAGAATGTCCCTGATGGAGACCCAACAACGCTCTTCCTGGAGGCCCCTGCGGCTTTGTCGACACCCCAGACTTCCCTATTGTAATTTTTTTTTTTTTTACAAAAATTCATGTGTCTAGCAAAATAGGAGAGGATAATGGCACTGGGTACCCAAAACTTGTTCCCTCCACTAGGGTGTCCATCACTTCTCTTATTTCCTCTCTATCCTGTCCACTAACCACTCCTGCCGATTTCTGGAAGCAGATCCAAAACATCACATCGTTTTCTCTGTAAGACTTCAGAAGGTAGCTCTAAGAAGAAAGGACTCTTTAAAAACATAAATGCAAAGTCATACTTGTAGATGTTTTCCCTCAATATCCTTGCAATTTATTTGTTGAAGATGATGAGTTGACTGTTCCTGGACTGACCCATGCCCTTCTGCCCAACCCCCCTCCCCATCATCCTATTTCCATCACTTAGTGGTTGAGTAATCTGCTAAAATAGTGGTGGCAGAAAGGTCCTTCCAACAGAGAAAGGTGTAGACCCACTGTCATAATAAAGGGGAGTTACCCCTCACTTTCGTTCTGTGTGTGTTTGCTCCAGCTGCAGCACCACAGACTGGGTGGCTTAAGCAACAGAAATTGATCATCTCCCAATTCAGGAGGCCAGCGATCACGGGCTCGACAGGGTTGGCTCCTCCAGGTGCTTCTGAGGGACACTCTGTTCCAGGTCCCTTCCCTGGGTTACGGTGAGTGAGTGAAGTCGCTCAGTCGTGTTCGACTCTTTGAAACCCCATGGACGGTGGCTACCACGTTCCTCCGTCCATGGGATTTTCCAGGCAAGAGTACCGGAGTGGATTGCCATTTCCTTCTCCAGGTCATCTTCCCAACCCAGGGATCGAACCCAGGTCTCCTGCATTGCAGACAGATTCTTTACCAGATGAGCCACCAGGGAAGCCCAAGAACACTGGAGTGGGTAGCCTATCCCTTCTCCAGCAGATCTCAGAACTGATAACCATCAGGTTTTCCTCACCCATCCAGGTGGCTGATCCCCCAAACCAGCCACCAGGGAACACCATCAGGGTTATGGTAGTCTCTGGTAATCCACAGTATCCCTCCCCCAGTTTATGGTAGTCTCCAGCAATCCATGGTATCCCTCCCCCAGGTTATAATAATCTCTGGTAATCCGTGGTATCCCTTGGCTATTGAAACACCACCCTGATCCTTGCTTTCATTTTCACATGGCCATCTTCTCCTGAATGTGTCTGTGTCCAAATTTTGCCTTTTTGTAAGGACACAAGTCCTATTGGACTAGGGCCAGCCTAGCGATGTCATCAGAACTTGATCATCTCTGTACAAACCCTTTCTCTAAATAAGGTCACATTCTGAGAGAGTGGGGATTATGATTCCCACATGCCTTTTTTTGGAAGGGACACAATTCAATCCATAGCAAAGGCCCTCAGTCTTTCATTCTCAGGGCACTGACTATACATGCACAAGACACAGTCCAGTGAGGAAGACAGGACATGCACATGCAGAGCTCCAATATGGAGTTAAATCTCAGCTGGGGAATCTAGAAATGGTCCCGGAAGGCAAGGGCGCGGAGCCAGACTGGATGGTATGAACCAGCCGAGGACCCGGGTATGAGGAAGACCACAAGCAAAGATCTGACGACAGAATGATGTGCAGCGCACACAGGCAACATCACCGGGGCACCGGGGGGCTTTCAGGGGAGCAGGAGCCAGCCAACCACACTCCAGGAGGGCGACCTGCCAGATGGTGGGTGGGCAACTCAGACCAGGAAGCAATACCTGGCATGGATGATGCTTTGTTAAGCTCAAGGATGCCCATGCAGGTGTTTCCAGCAGGTTGTGGCCTTGGGTCTGAGAGACAGAATTGAGGGAAGGTTGCCTGCAGATGGACAAAGCTAGAGGGAAAGGCCAGTTTCAAAGGCAAGTGCAGGTGTGGCCGTACAGGTGATGAAGTGGCTGCCCGAGTCCTCTGCTCACTCTGTACCTCCTGCCTCCAGATCCCTTCGAAGGCCCCAATTACCACATCGCTCCCAGATGGGTGTACCACCTCACCAGCGCCTGGATGGTCTTCGTGGTCATCGCGTCCGTCTTCACTAATGGGCTCGTACTGGCAGCCACCATGAGATTCAAGAAGCTCCGCCACCCTCTCAACTGGATCCTGGTCAACTTGGCCATCGCTGACCTGGTGGAGACCATCATCGCCAGCACCATCAGCGTCGTGAACCAGATGTATGGCTACTTTGTGCTGGGCCACCCCCTTTGTGTCGTGGAGGGCTACACTGTCTCCTTGTGTGGTAAGTCATCTGGGGGCCTGGGTTTGGGGGAGACCCAGCCTGCTGCATGTAAAGGAGATCGTCATGTGGCGAAATCGCTGGGGCAGCCGTAGGACACGGGCTTAGCACATCTTTGAAGGGGGACAGACCTGCTGGGGAAGCTGTGCTGGGACCATTAGAGGTGTCTGCTCTGAAATAGACCTGACCTGGCGACATTCAGTTTGAGACCATGTAGCTGGCATGGGCGGAGACAGACAGATCCACATAATCACAGAACAGGGTGGCACAGGATGCCTCTGGGCATCCCAAATGAGCCTCCCACTCAAATCTGGGACACGTGCCCTTTCAGTTCACACCTGTGTCAGTTTTTCTCTGTCAAGGAAGCAATTCCCAGGAGAGCTCCTGAGATATTGAAACTAGATCCTACGTTCCTTTCCCCAGCCTAATCGCTCATTTCTCCATGGGTCATGGCTCTGCCGAGATCTCCATTGGCTGCCAAGCCCCTGTGTTCATCGCTCTGTGCTGTTGGGCATCTGGATAGTGAGAATATGGTGCCGTCAGTCCTTAGAGGACCGGGATCTGGAGGAGGTCATGAGGGAGCTGGATATTGGGTCAGAAGGATGCAAGGGCACTCACGCCAAGTGGCCAAGGAGGGTGGGGTGCAGACAGCTAGGCTGGTTGGGTGGCCAGAGGCTGGGTGGGCAGACAAGGGACAGACGAGGCCCAGGATTGTACGGTGAGATGGGGAGGAGGGGATCAGAGGGGGAGACTGAGAGAAGGCTCGCCAACGGCTGGGAGGATGTGAGGAAACCAGGGCTGGCTGGCATCTACCACACGCTGAGCACTAGGCAAGGCTGGGGCGTGTTGGGAGGCCAGGTCTGCTTGCCAGGGGCCTATGAAGAAGAGGACATGGACCCCTCGGGGGCACACACCCCCAGGAGAGAACCAAGGGCTGTGGGGTTGCAGCTTGGCATTCACCAAAGACGACAAGGAGCCCAGGGGCCCCAGTGCTCAGCACGTGCACCCCGTCTCCAGGCCCCTAGCCATCAAAGCAGTGAAGGTGCGCAGCTTCCTCCTCCCAGTTTTATGTTCCCATGGCCACCTGTTCACATGCCTGGATCCTTGGCACCCACATCTATGTTGGGTTTGTCTCACTGCTCTGCAGTGATCTCCAATTTGGATTCTCAAGAGATGAGCCATAGACAGACAGTAGGATTAGCGGGGCAGGGAGAGGGGACCTGGTCAGTGACCTGAGCCACTGGTGGTGTCACCTCCACTCACTGACCTGACCAAGTTCAAACCCTTCGGGCACCGTGGTAGCTGGTGCCGGGGCCCCTGAGTGGCTCCTCCATCCCGTCCATCCCACTTCTGTAACTGCTCGAGGTCTGCTCTCAGGTCACCAGTTTGGGGGACCATGGATTCCCAAGGAAGCCGATGATACTGAAATATGGTTATCGAAGTATTGAAACATGAATTAGTGACACAGTCCCTCATTCAAAGTGTTCATATTAAAAGTAGTTTGTAGAAGTATTCAGGACACCACTCCATGAAAGTATCAACTGTATCTGGCAGGAGAGTCCCTGAAAGGTCAACATGGTAATGAATATAGTCGTCTTGGCAAATGCCTGGCACCTCTGTAAAGTGATAAGCCACGGGTGCTGCTAACGCTACTGCACTCGTGTTGGGAGTAAGGGAAGCCAAGTGTCCAGCAGACGTCGGTGGAAACAAACACATTGTTGCCCCATCCCAAGCCCTGAATTCCACACACAGATTGCTGCCAGGTGGGCCATGCTGAGAGGCCTGGGCTGAGGACAGGCATGCCCACAGCTGGAGTGTGCCAGTCACCAGACACGTCCTGTTTCCTGGCCTTGGCTGGGACAGTAGCACCTCAGTGTGGCCTCAGGGGTGTACATGGCCATCAAGACTTGCATTGACAGTATCATGAGAAAGGCTGGCGGCCAGATAAAAGAGAGACGAGAAGCGAGGTGGGCCACAAGGCTGAACCAGAGAGGGCAAAGGGAGGTGACTGCAGGCACAGCAGGGAAGGAACAGGGGACACAGGTGTTAGAGAAAGAAACTGACCAAGAGACCTGTTGCTCCATGGACCCGAAAACACTTTTTGGAGAATCAGGTTCTGCAGGCAGGTTGGGGGGCATGGGGGGCATTCTCCCTCTTGATCTTGCAAACTGTTGACTCAAAGCCCTCCTGTGTGCTCTGCCCCAAAGGGATCACCGGTCTCTGGTCCTTGGCCATCATCTCCTGGGAGAGGTGGATGGTGGTCTGCAAGCCCTTTGGCAACGTCAGATTTGATGCCAAGTTGGCCATCGCGGGCATCGCCTTCTCCTGGATCTGGGCTGCTGTGTGGACGGCTCCACCCATCTTTGGTTGGAGTAGGTGAGGAGGCGGAGTGCCAGGAAGACAATGCGTGTAGAACAGGGCAAGGAGGGTCAAACTCATCGTTCACTTTGAGACCTTGGGGCAAATCACTCTCTGTCTCTGGGCCTCTGTGGCTCCAGGAGTGAAGTGGGAGTAGACCTGACTCCTCCTGAGGGCCCTTTGAGCAGGCCAGGTCTGAGGCTGTATGACTCTGCCTGGCTGCCACGTGGGCGTGGGCCCTGTGGTCTCTAAAGGTCTGTTTCTCCCAGACAGGAGTAGATCATGAGAGCTCAGAGAGGAACACTGCAGGCTCAGGCCATGGGCACACTGGATCACTGGGCACACAGATTCTTACCCACTCTGTCCCAGGCTTCTTTCTTGCACCTGCTAAGGGGCCCCCTTTGTGGAGGCTTCTTGGGTCACAGCTCACCAGTGTCCTCATCAGGTGGATTCTTTGGGGGAAGACCCGAATTTCCAAGGAAGCGGCTCCGATATTTGAGTGGGCAGGATGGGACAAGGCCGCTGCATTTCTGTCTTCTGCTGCAAGCTGGTGAACAAGTTCTTTCTTTGGGAAGCTTCCATCGTCTTGGAGGCCAGGCTCTGTCTGTCACCCTCCTCATGCCCCCATGCCCACAATAGCTGGGATTGTTGAACACATGCTCATGTAATCCTCAGGGGCTCACAGCTGTTCTTAAGGCAAGAGGGTGCTTCACCTCCCCTTTGTAAAAAGGGGATGTGATGGGGATGATGAAAATGTTCTAGAACCAGATTGGTGATGGATGCACAACATCGGGAATGCACCAAACCTCCTAATTATGTGTAAAGAAAAAAGAAAGTAAAGTCACTCAGTCGTGTCCGACTCTTTGCGACCCCATGGACTGTAGCACACCAGGTTCCTCCATCCATGGAATTTTCTAGGCAAGAGTACTGGAGTGGGTTGCCATTTCCTTCTCCAGGGGATCTTCCCGACCCAGGGATTGAACCAGGGTCTCCCACATTGCAGGCAGATGCTTTACCGTCTGAGCCACCTATGTGTGTTTTACCACAAAAAAAAAGGGGGGGGGGGAAATGAGATCAGAGATGGAGAAGGATTTAGAGAAATCCTACCAAAGGCCTTCCTTTGGGGGCTGGTGATGATAATGTCCTGGAAGCAGACAGAGGCGGCAGTTGCCCCATACCGTGTATGTCCTAGATGGCTCTGAACTGTTCACTGCAAAAAAAAGTCAATTCGGGTAATGTGAATTTCACCACAATAATAATAAAAAAAGCCCAACAATCCTCAATCAAGTCACTGGGGTGCCAGGGCGAGGATCCTGGTCCCTGCCCATTTCAGCAAGGGCTTCCGGCCCTTCTCTGCAGGTACTGGCCCCATGGCCTGAAGACTTCCTGTGGCCCCGATGTGTTCAGTGGCAGCTCCTACCCGGGGGTGCAGTCGTACATGATCGTTCTCGTGATCACGTGTTGCTTCATCCCGCTCAGCGTCATCGTGCTCTGCTACCTGCAAGTGTGGCTGGCTATCCGAACGGTAAGCACCTAGCCCTCCCAGCTTCCCTCCTGCCAGCAGGATCATGCAGGCAGGGAGGAGCCACAGAGGACCACCCAGTCTACTCTCCTGCCCCCAAACCAGACGTGAGGCTCCCTTGGCCTTGCCTGTACAGGGTGGGCAGGGACAGCCCCCCTCTCTTCGTGGAGGGACCCAGAGCTGACCCCGGGGAGGGGGATGGGGAGGAAAGCTAGTCACAGCCCGCCAGATCCCAAAGCAAAACCTGCAAAGCAAGGGGTGTTTTCAAAAGGCTGCCACCCGAGGGCTCCCTTCACAGGACTGTCCAAGGGGTGCATTCACACCCTCCTCCCTGAGAAGCTGGTTCCCCCCCCCACCAACGCCACCACCAGGGTGCAGGAAATCAGAGCAAGGCAGGAGAAGGGCTTCTGAGAACTCTGCACTCCCCCAGGGTGCCCAAAACACCACACAAAAGTCATGTCTTTGTCAATCAGCTTGGCCTGGAGGTGCCTCCCAGGCCTAGCACGCAGAGTCAGAGGCCTCTGGGGGTGGTGCCTTTCCTCTCCAAAGAGGCTTGTGCCCACAGTTGGCTCATCACAGGCTGTCACAGCTCTTTGTGGAGGGGAGGCCATCACAGCTGAGATAAGCTCCCCTCCCCCTGCCTTCAGCCTGTGATTTGCTCCCCCTTCTCGCTGCCCACCCCCACCCCTCACTGGCAGTCTGGGATCAGAAGCAACTTAACTGACTCCCACGGGTAGCCACACACAACTTGGGCTGGGTGAGTCGTGAGCTGTGGAATCTGGGCTACAGGACACACCCTAGCCATCAGTCACCCTTGAGACCTGACCATGGGGCGGTGGGGGGGGGGGGGTCGGTGGAGGGAAACACACTCTGATAAGGGACCAGGGGAGGCTGGAAACAGCCTCATTAGCTCCTTCCCCGGCTCCTGGCAGGTGTTAGCCAAGCCCCACTCAAAGCCTCTAAGAGCTCCCACAAGACCAGCCCTGGCCAGGCCGGGAACTCCCTTGGGTGGGAGTACTGGAGTGGGTGGCCATTTCCTTCTCCAGGGGATCTTCCCAACCCAGGGATCGATCCTGGGTCTCCCGCATTGTAAGCAGATGCTTTACTGTCTGAGCCACCAGGGAAGTCAGCAGAAGGGAATCCCCTGAGATACCCGCTCACGGTCCCCAGGATGACTCTCCGTCTCCCTCAGGTGGCGAAGCAGCAGAAAGAATCTGAGTCCACCCAGAAGGCGGAGAAGGAAGTAACCCGCATGGTGATGGTGATGATCTTAGCCTTCTGTCTCTGCTGGGGGCCCTACACCTTCTTTGCCTGCTTCGCCGCTGCACACCCCGGCTACGCCTTCCACCCTCTGGTGGCCGCCCTGCCAGCCTACTTTGCCAAAAGTGCCACTATCTACAACCCCATTATCTATGTCTTCATGAACCGCCAGGTAAGGCACACAGTTTGGCAGAGCAAACTGCAGATAGACCCTGGAAGAGCCTGGATGGCTCCCACCAGGAAGTGTGTTTGCAGGAAGCCTGAAAATGACCTCTGGGAAAATAACCCCGGGAGGCTCGGCACCAGTGACCCAGCCCCAGACAGCTGTCCCTATGGATCCTTTTATGGTCTGGGCCTGACAATGGACACTTCCTGCAGGCCACTATGTGTGCGTGCCCATCCCATCGGCTGGCCTTAGCTGAGCCTGGAGCTCAGACACCCTAGGATTGCCAGAATGCATCTAGCAAACAAAGTACCCTGGGCATATGCATCTTGATTTCACAGACACAATTCTTCTTGCGAACTTAATCTTTCCATATTCAAACCCTAATTCTGACAAGGACACAGAGGCCCTTCTTGCCTGTGCTGACTTTTGGCCTTCTTAACTTTGTGGATCAGTCCAGGCAGGACATGCTGTGGTCTTGCCAGATGCAGCCATCAGGAGCTGGCATATTGAGCCTCAGCAGTAAACTGCCCACAACTCCTAGACTTCTTGCAAAGTTACAGGTGACCATCATCACCTGTAAGGCCCATCATCTTTGAAGGGCCATTTGCCTATTCTTCCTTGAATCCATCATGTCCACTCCACTAAGGTGTCGAGTAGATGTGATGTGGCTTGATAATCAGAAAGGTCTGTGGGTCAGAATACCACTCTCTGAGGGGCCTCGCATCTCACCATGGTAATGTTTAGGTTATCAAGTAGGACCAACACCACTATGGAGTCTCCAGGACTTCACACCGAGAGCAGAGCTCACCCTTCGGCCCCCATTTCCTGTCTTTCCCATGGGTCTTTTCTGAGGTTTGGCTTTCGCTTGCAGAATCCTAGGCCATCTTTGTCTTTTCGTGAGCTTTTCCATTCTCCCTCCTGGAACTCCCCCTCCTCTGCCGCTGTCTGCATTCCCAGATTCTCCAGGCTTTCGAACTTTGCTTTCACCCTTTCCACACTGTTATCCCTTCCTGTTGCATTCAGAGAGAATTTTCTGGAATGGAGCTCCACAAGGACATGAAATGTTGCTCTTTTGATTCGATGCAGATGCCCCAAGGACACATGGGTTCAGCGTGGGTGCTCAGTATGTAGATGCTGAATGTGTGGCCAATGTATCCCTCAGCCTCATCTGCTGGGTCTTCAGCTGAGTCTGTTCTGCTGCTCAGCCCAATTCTGGTGTTACTGACTTCAACAATTATGTTTTTGTTAGAGTTTTGATATTGGAGGTAGCTAGAGGTAGTTGAGAACAGACCCCAAATATATAGGAGACGCCTCTGCTTTGTATTCTCAAAGCATTGTTGTTAACTCAGTCATGAGATATAGTCTGGGAAATGCATACATCCCATTAGGGGTTCAGTAGCAAAGAGCAGGGGGCTTCCCTGGTAGTTCAGCTGGTAAAGAATCTGCCTGCAATGCGAGAGATCCCAGTTTGATCCCGAAGATCCCCTGGAAAAGGGATAGGCTACCCACTCCAGTATTCTTGGGCTTCCCTGATGGCGCAGACAATAAAGAATCTACCTGCAGTGCAGGAGAACTGGGTTTGATTTCTGGATTGGGAAGATCCCCTGAAGGATCGCATGGCAACTCACTCCAGTATCCTGGCCTGGAGAATCCCCATGGACAGAGGAGCCTGGCGGGCTACAGTCAACGGTGTTGCCAAGAGTTGGACACAAATGAGTGACTAAACACAGCACAGCACAGAGCAGAGTCCTCCTGATGCCAGAAGACTCTTGGTTGAAGAGACAAGGTGGGCTCTTGCCTACCTAATCCTCACCTGGCCCCTTGATGACAGAACAGAAACAAGACAACAGTCACTTTTCTTTTCACTAAGATGCCTCTGAGACTCTCCCAGACATTGGCCCGTTAGCTGGGATCATCTTTCATCACTGTATATGTTTCGTGGGGCTGTCATAACAAAGTACCACAAGCTAGGGGTGTTGAAACAACAGAAATATGTTCTCTCTTGGTTTGAGATCAGGGTGTGGGCAGGGTTGGTTCGTTCTCCTAGGTCCTGACAGGTACCTGTAACCTCTGGTGTGCCTCGCTTTGGGGATGAGTCCCTGTGATCTCTGCCCTTTACCTCTGCATGGCGTTCTTCTCTGTCTGAATCCAAATTCCCTTCTTTTCCTGAGGACATCCATCATTGGATGAGGGCCCACCCTACTCCAATATGACCTCATGATAATATGCACCTTAATCACATCTCTAAAGACTTACTTCCAAATTAGATCACAGTTACAGGCTCCAAGGATTAGGACTTGAACATATCTTTGGAGGAACACAATTTGGCCCACAGTAGGTCATGTATGGATGTGAGAGTTGGATGGTGAAGAAAGCTGAGCACCGAAGAATTGATGCTTTTGAACTGTGGTGTTGGAGAAGACTCTTGAGAGTCCCTTGGACTGCAAGGAGATCCAACCAGTCCATCCTCAAGAAGATCAGTCCTGGATGTTCACTGGAAGGGCTGATGTTGAAGCTGAAACTCCAATACTTTGGCCACCTCATGCGAAGAGCTGACTCATTGGAAAAGACCCAGTTGCTGGGAGGGATTGGGGGCAGGAGGAGAAGGGGATGACAGAGGATGAGATGGCTGGATGGCATCAGTGACTCAATGGACGTGAATTTGAGTAAACACCAGGAGTTGGTGATGGACAGGGAGGCCTGGCGTGCTGCGATTCATGGGGTCACAGAGTCGGACACGACTGAGTGACTGAACTGAAATGAACTGAACTGAGTCACCATCAACTGGTCAATTAGATAACTCAGATAACTGAATAGTCAGGAATAGACTATCCACCTGTGCAAGGAGTGACTGGAGCCTTCCTCCATTCTCCTTGTAGATTCTGAATGTGTAAGCTCTCAGTTCAGTTCAGTTGTTCAGTCCTGTCCGACTCTTTGCAACCCCATGGACTGCAACACATCAGGCTTCCCTGTCCATTATCAACTGCCGGAGTTCACTCAAACTCATGTCCACTGAGTCGGTGATGCCATCCAACCATCTCATCCCCTGTTGTCCCCTTCTCCTGCCTTCGCTCTTTCCCAGCATCAGGGTCTTTTCCAATGAGTCAGTTCTTCTCATCAGGTGGCCAAAGTACTGGAGTTTCAGCTTCAGGCCTCCTAAGCCATCAGGGTGACACCTAAAGACTGCTATCCTCACAGGGCCCCACCGTTGCATTTAGCCTAGCACACTGGCCCTGCCTGCTCTGCTATTCAATAACCCTTTCTGTCCTGCCAGTTTCGAAACTGCATCTTGCAACTTTTTGGGAAGAAGGTGGATGACAGCTCTGAACTCTCCAGTGTTTCCAAAACAGAGGCGTCATCCGTCTCTTCAGTGTCACCTGCATGAGTCTCTGCCAGCCCCGAAAATGAAAACGCCTGCCTCCCACCCAAAAATGGAAAACAGAACCTGTCCCTACCTCCAGGGTTTTGGCCCGCATCCACCCCACCTCCACACCCTTGCTTCTCCATCCCTGTGAAATAATCGTAGTTTCTCTTTGCCAAAAACAACCATGTCACAGGGGCTGCCACTGTCATTTGGGGGCAACCGAGCCTCTGGGCATTGGGTCACTGGGTCATGGGATGGCACGCAGGGTAGAGAGGGGAACAGTACTCCAGAGATGTCCATCTTTTATAAGCCTCCTGTCTGCAGGTGGGAAAGAGAAGCGTGAAGCAGGTGGGCATCACTGGGCTGCCAGGGATGGACCAGGAAAGGCAGAGCTGAGCAGTGGCCGTCTTGAGAGGTGGGAGGAACTAGCAAAGTTGGCCCTTTAAGGCCCCTTGGGTGGAGGCCAAGAGGCCCTGGCAAACCGTCTCCACCTGGAGGGGACCCAAGCCTGCCAGTCTCAGGCAGGGATGGCGTGCCACTTCTGCCAGGCCAGGGTGCTGAGCCCAAGGAGCAGGAGCACAGTGCAGGCATGCAGGCGCAAGTGCAGCAGCAGCAGGGGGCAGGCACAAGTGCCAGACAGCAGGACCAGGAGCACCATGGCCAGCGTCAGCAGCAGGCTCGTCAAGTGGCACAGGATGTCCTGGGGCCAGCTCTGTGGGTGCTCCGTCAGCCCCAGCTGGGTCACCTGCTGCAGAGCCTCGAGCTTGCCCACGCGGTTCTTAAAGGTCTCCATGACCTCCTGCAGGAGGAAGACAGTGAAGCTGGGACCCCGTGTCCCCGCTGCCCAGGGGCCAGAGAGTCGCAGATTGTGCCCGAGTTCCCAGATTGGCTAAGCTGGCCCCGGCCCTGGGGGAGGGCAGCATGATCATAAAGACTGGGTACCTCAGGGGCACAGTGCCAGGCACGATCCCTTCCCTGGGCTCCAGGGGTGTCAGAGCAGACTCCCTCATCTTCTGCTGGCCTGGTCCCTATCACCGCCTCCTTATCAGCCATTTCTCACAAAGGTCCCCCAGGGCTGCTCACCCAGATCTCTTTGGCTCTCTCATAGGACAGGTAGACCATTCTCTCCTCAGTGCAGGCCAGGTTCTGTTTGAGGTGGTAAATCTCATCCAGGTGCCCCTGCAGGTGCCCATTCACCTGTCCTTCCAGCAGCACTTGTCTTGGGAGCAAAACAGACAGTGACAGGCCCTGAGCGACCCTGCTCAAAGCTTGTGTGGGGCTGAGCGGTCCTCCGCCAACACTAGATGTGGCTTCAGAACACGCCTTCCTCCTCTCTCCTCAAGCTGCAGTCGAACCCTGCCTCCTCCTCTAGGTCGGTCTCAGAACACCCCAGATGCACATCAGCCAGCCACACACACACACACACCCCTCCCCGGATATTCATGAATCTTTTATATATATAGTCACTCTTTTGTAACGGCTTTACAAAAATAGCAATATATGAGTAGAAATCGAGATCTAAACTGCCCATGTATGCCATTAAATTCCATATATGTGTGTATATATATATATATATATATATATATATATATATATCTCCCCACTCCAGTGTTTCGTGTGCAGTAGCTCTTCCCTAAAAATCATCTGTTGATTATCAGGATGGAACAGTCACAAAAATCCACATAACTGTTTGATTCCATGGATAGGAAATGTTTAGCATAAGCCAATCCATAAAGACAGAAGCAAATTTGTGGTTGCTGGAGGCTGGGGGAGAGAGGAGGTGGGGAGTGACTGCTAGCGGGGATGGAGTTTCTGCTAGGAGGGATGACAGGGTCCCGGACTGAGACAGTGTTGACTACAACACGGCTCTGTGAATACGATAAAAACACTGAATATGACAAAAACACTTTAAATGGGTGAATTGTATGGGATGTCAATTATATCTCAATAAAGCTGTTATTAAAACAGAAACCAAAATTGGATTGTGGTAATGGTTACACAACTCGGTAAATTTACTAAAGCTCATTGAAACATACAGTTAAAATGGTACATTTTATAGCATGTAAGTAATATCTCAGTAGACCTAATAAAAAAACACGAAACATCACTACCTGTTGTTTATAGCCATATATTTAAGTAGAAAAAGTCTAAAAATATGTCTGGAAAAGCTAAGCGCCTAACAAGGATAGCAAGGTAGGCAAAGAGGGGAAGGTGAAGGGGAGCATTTCAAGCAACTCATCTTTTAAGCTTTTATTTCTTAAATAAAATTTGAATATGTTAAGATTTCAGAAAGCTGAGGGTGAGCAGATAACCTTGACCAAATTATTCTCTGCTTTCCCTGGGTTTGGAATATTTCATGATGTCAAAAAACACTTTGAGGTCCCTCATTTGGGCACCAACAAGGATGGGCCAGAAAGAAACAGGCCAGGCAGCTTCTGGCTTTTTAAGAAAAGCTGAGGAAGGCCTGACCAGGGCCAGGGTGACAATGCTGGATACCAGTGGGGGCCTGGGGGCCTGGGGCCCTGCGGAGAAGCAGAGGCAGGTATATTAACTGGGAAGTGAGCAGTTCAGTTAGGTCTTGTTCAGGGACTTGACTGGCACACCGTGGAGATGGTCCCCAGGCAGCTGAGAAGCTGAAACACTCATTTATGGAAGCCAGTTCATCAGGAGTCAGTTCATGATGGTATTTCAAGGAATAGTCCATCAATTTCTGCCCTGTTTCCTGTTGAGAAGAGATTGGTCTGACAACCTGACTGAGACTACTGCCCACAGAGAAGGGGAGAGAGTGGGGTGTCCACCCTGAAAGCAGATTCCCCCGTGGCTGTCCTTCTGTTCACATATGGGACGGAGCTGCAAGGACATTCAAGATGTCTACCACGTTCAAGTGTATATTCATGAATATGTTCTTCATGAAGACGAAATTAGCAAGCGGGTTCTTCATTAATATATTTCTAAGAACAAATGACAATACTCTTACACACGTTCTTGAAAAGACTGTTGAATAAGACAATATTAATGTGTAAGGCTGTTCCCTCCATCTCCCCTTATCAGTGGGGCCACAGCAGGGCCCTGGCTTGTGACACGTCCCTCCCTTGGTCAAGGACTCTTCTCTGTCTGGTTCCTACAGCCACGGAGGTAGAAGCACCACCATGGAAAATGCTCTTATGAGGGCAAAATGATGGTTGGTCAACCAAAACACCCCTCAAATTCGTCCAAATCTGTTAAGGCCACCCTGTCTGATACAAATGGCCTCAAACATCATTGCTGCTGCAGAAAATATAATCTTGTTCATAGCTGAGGATGGGCTTTGACAAACTGAGCTAGAACCTAACAGCCTGAAACACAGAGAAGTCTGCAATGGAGAGACTGAGGTGGGAAGGATGAAGTGGGCCAGATGGGGTAACCTGGTAGAGACAGAGCAACTCCTCTGAGCTCACATGGTATCACGCACATCCTTAGAAGTGGAGGCAGTAGCAACTGTCACGCACAGAGGAAAAGGGCATGTGAAGACAGAGCAGAGGGAAGGGGAAGGTGCTGGCCTGGAAGACTGCAGTGCCAAGGCCAAAAGCTAAGGAAGCAGCAGCCCCAGGAAGCTGGGAGAGGCTAGGAACAGATTCGCCCTTCCAAAAGGGACGCGGCCCCACCCACACGCTGACTTTGACTTCACCATGCTGACCTGCAGAACTGAGAGAATCCATCTCTGTTGTTTGAAGCCACTAAGTTTGGGATACTTTGTTAGGACGGCCAGATGAAAGCCCTCCAACTGCATCTAGTGGGGAGAGAACAGGGATGCAGCTAAACAGCCCACAATGTGTGGCACGGCCTCCTACAACAGAGAATCACCTGGTCAAAAATGCCAGTAGTGTTGAGGTTGAGAAAAAACTGTGCTATGGCGACACCATCTAGAGTTCTCGGCCACTAGGTGACACCTGAGTTTAGGAGCCTGAAGCTTCAAAGACTGACCATACCACCAAATATTGGCAAGACCGTGCAGCAATTCAAACTCTCACAGACTCCTAATGGGAATGTAAAATGGTACGACCACGCAGGAGACCTGGGTTGGGAAGGTTGATCCCTGGCTGGGAAGATTGTCTGGAGGAGGGCATGGCAATCCACTCCAGTATTCCTGCCTGGAGAATCCCATGGACAGAGGAGCCTGGAGGGCTACAGTCCGTGGGGTTGCCAAGGGTCGGACACGACTGAGTGACTAAGCACAGCACATGCTGGAAAAGTTGCTTTAGATGTTATCTGGAAATTCCACATATAAAAGCATATGTTCACAAAAAGACACGCATAGTGTTCACAGTAGCTCTACTCCTCACAGCCCCAACTGGTAGCAAATGAATGGGTCAATGCACTGAGTTCACATCACAGAGCACTGCTGAACAAGAAGGAATGAGCCACTCTTGTGTGCAATGCAGATAAATCTCAAAATCATTACACTGCGTGAAAGAAGACACAAAGTCTGATATAACATATGCTTCCATTTACACGAAATGTACCAGAACAGACAAATCCAGAGAGATGGAAAACAGATTGGTGGTTACCAGGGGCTGAAGGAAGGCAGATGGGGAGTGGCAGTGTCTCTTTCCAGAGTGATGAAAACTTTGGGGAACTATTATTGATAGATGTACTTTCCATTGCACAATACCGTGAATGCACTGAATACTATTGTACACTTTAAAATCAGCAATTTTAGCCTTTCCAGCAGTGACAACCTCCCTATGAGAACTTGCCTCTCAAAAGGATTTCCCTCATCTCTCTCCAGAAGACAAAAGGAAACACAAGAAGAAGCATCTGGTTCAGAGCCCCTATTCCTATTTCATGGATGTGAAATACCCAGGATGTTATAAAATCACCACTGTCTTTAGCCATGCACAAATGGCAGTTTTGTGTGTTGGCTGCTCTACTGTCTTCCACCAGCTTACAGGAGGAAAAGCAAGGCTTACAGAAGGCTGCTCATCCAGACAGAAGCAGCACTAAAAGTAACCTATATCAAGAGGAATGTGAAACCGTCCCAATAAACATGTATTGGATAAAAAATAAAATAAAATTAATAACTTTATGTTTTGTCAATTTTGTCTCAATTGAAAAACAAAATAGCCCTCTTGAAAGCAAATATATATATAAAACCTGTGAGAAGTGTCACAGAGCTCTCCAGTTTGAAACCTCAGTTTGTGACACACCAGAGGAGATGTGACAATCGCAGGGGCCTGGGTAGCGACCAGTTGTGGACACCAGGTGACACTTCATTGAGCTGAACATATGCCCTTGTGCCTGAGACTCTATATCCCCATCTGTAAAGTCAATGCTGAATGGTACAGGTGATCAATGCTACATGCTCCCTATTGTCACTGTAACCATGTTAAGTCTTCTTCAGCCCATTCACCATATCTCTCAAGAAATCTGAGTCTTATGGACCTGCTTTTTTGTTTCTAGTATATATTAATCAAGGTAGGCTAACTGCTATAGCCAATGACCAGAACATCTTGGTGGCTGAAGATGATGCCAGTGTATTTCACAGTTCACTGGTGGTGGTGGTGGTGTGAGGAAGGTGCTGGCTTAGAAATGCAACCTCGCACAATTCCCACAGAGTTTTGCGAGGAGGTAGTTTGCTCTGTTCCCCTGCACAGCTGGCAGACACTAATATGCTATGGGTTAAGAACGTTCTAGAGCACCACAGTCCCATTGGCCTAGGCAGTGTAGAAACATACAAGGAAATGCACAACTGTCCTGAGTTCTGGTCTTGCTTTACATAAATCCAACCTTGAAAAGAGAATTGGACCATAAAGAAGGCTGAGCACCGAAGAATTGATGCTTTCGAACTGTGGTGCTAGAGAAGACTCTTGAGAGTCCCTTGGACTGCAAGGAGATCCAACCAGTCCAACCTAAAGGAAATCAGTCCTGAATATTCACTGGAAGGACTGATGACGAAGCTGAAGCTCCAATACTTTGGCCACCTGATGTGAAGAATGGACTCATTGAAAAAGACCCTGATGCTGGGAAAGACTGAAGGTGGGAGGAGAAAGGGACGACAGAGGATGAGATAGTTGGATGACATCACCAACTCGATGGACATGAGTTTGAGCAAGCTCCAGGAGATGGTGAAGGACAGGGAAGCCTGGCGTGCTGCAGTTCATGGGGTTGCAAAGAGTTGGATGCAACAGCAATTGAACAACCACAACCACCTTGAAAAAGTCACCCCCAAAAGAAACCTGAATTGTGACTGGCTGCCTTACTTGACAGCGGGTTGCCCCTTCATACTTCTTTAACTGCCCTTCAGGGCTTGGTCCAGCAGTGTCAGTGCAGGTAGGATTTCCCTATGCAAACAGAAGATGACTGCAGGGCTCAGAGGAAGGAGCTTGGCACCTATGAGGGCGGCTGGCACCCCAAGAAGGGCTCAAATAGAAATGCGGATGTCCTTGAGAGACTGAGTTTGCCTTTTTTTTTCTTGCTATTAGTGGGCCCTAGTCTGGTCTTGAAAGTAAAACTGAAAGTGTCAAGTTGCTCAGTTGTATTGGACTCTGTGACCCCATGGACTGTAGCCCACCAGGTCATCTGTCCATGGGATTTCCCAGGCAAGAGTACTAGAGTGGGTTGTCATGCCCTTATCCAGGGGATCTTCCCAAACCCAGGGATCAAATCCAGGTCACCCACATTGCAGGCCGATTTTCACTGTCTGAGGCACCAGGAAAGCCTCTTGGATGAGGATAAAATCAACCCACCGCACCAGGGGCTGGGTGGCGTGGTGGGGAGAAAGCATTCCCTGGAAGGCGGTCGTTTTCAGAACATATCACCCACATGGGAGCTTCTGCCTCAACTTAGCCATGAGCCCAGGTGATGGGGTCAGGGCAGATGAGGCGATTCCACTCATGTTATCATCTGCCGCTCTGAGAGGAACACCGATACCACCCCCCGCCCTCCCCAGAGCCCAGGTGGCCAGGAGCTCTGCCTCACCTGGACTTTTCCTCCTGAAGGGACTCCAGCGATGCCTGCAGGTTGGTCAGATACTGCTCCCTGAGGCTCTGGTAAGACCCCTGCAGGCTCAAGTGGACCATCTTCACCTCTCTCAGCTCTTCCTTCATCTTCTGCCCCAGCAGGGCTCGTGGCTGGGCCCCACACTTGCTCCCCAAGGACTTCTGCTGGCAGGCTGGGAAGTGAGTCTGCAGAGGGACGTGTCTGATGACGGTGGACAGGTTGCTGGATGAGCAGTCTTCTCCACCTGGCCGGGGGAGCTCTGCACACAGAGCCTTCTCATGGGGCTGCTCACAGTTGTTCTCCAGGCTGCGTTTGGTCCCCAGCACTAAGCCCTTGGGCCTGCAGCCCTCCTCTAGTTCCTGCAGCTGCTGGTGACACTGGCGGAGCCTTCGCTCGATCTGGGCGATGGTGGCAGAGGTTCGCTGGTTCACCTTCTCGAAGGCCTGCCGGATGTGGAGGGCCTGGTGCCGGTCAGCCTTGGATACCAGCTTGAGGTAGCCCACTGTGTTCTCATCGCGGCTGGCCTTCTCCACCCTCAGCTGCTCTGAGAGGTAGAGGATACGGTGCTTGATGCTGTCCTGTACGTTCCGGGTCAGCTCCCCATCTGAAAGGCTGGAGTGGCCACTGGGGCCATCCTCACTGGATGACAGGGATCTGCAGGAGGGTACACCGGAGGAGAGGGTGGCAGTTGGGCCCTTGGTGTATTCTGTCTGCATTGGGAGATAAGAATCACAAAATGGGTACTTCCGTAAGAGGCAAACAATGGGAGAATTAGATTCATTATTGCTCCACCCTAAACAATACTTCCAGGTGTGAGCAGGTACCTACATGCCCTACATGCACTTCCATGCACATGCTTTCCATGTACTTACATGTGTGAGTACATGCGACACAGACTGGACATGTTTTATGGGCATCGCATACCTCACTGTGACCTCCAGGTGGCTAGCAGAGCCTCCACACCTGCCCTGTCTGTTCCTGAACTTCTCTTCAAAGAATTACCAGCTGTGCATCTCACTTTATAGAGAACTGTTATTGTGAAGCATGGAATAAACTCATTTCCATAAACCCATACAGCTTGCTATACTGCTACTGCCAGGTGGATAGAAGGGAGAGGCAGGGAGATTTGCAGCCTAACAGGTTCATTCCTTCACCTAATCATTCAATGAACACATATTTCTGAGCCTTCCATGTGGGACAGAAGGCAGACATATTCCGTACTCTCATAGAGCTGACCATCCAGGGTGGACGGTTCTACTGTAACACAAAGGAATCTCTTACATGGAAAGGGATAATAGTAAGCACGCTGCCTTGGAGACACCACCACTCTGAGACCTTGAGCGCTCTCAGGATCAGATTTCTCACCTCTAAAATAAAAATGGCCAAAATAAATAAATAAATAAATAAAATAAAGCTGGCCATAGCAGCATAACTGGAACACATGAGATAAGGGCAGAGTGGACAGTGATGAGCTAGAAGTAGGTGGAATCAGGACAGGTGGAGCCTCTGTTCTGTTCCTACTTTTTAACTAAAAACACACTCATGACTGTGTTTGATCTGAAACTGCTCTCCCGGTTGAGAGCTAGGAGTGATTACATTGTAATAGATATTTTGGTTCTGTGTATTTTATTCTATGCAAATTATACCTTAATCTAAAAAATAAATGTGATAACTATGCACCAAGCAGAGTGGCAAAATTTAGACTAACAATAATAAGTCTCAGACAGGATATGAAACAACAGGAACCCTCCATCACTCCTGGTGGGAGAGTAATTAATATAAAACTTTGTGGAATGCATTTGGTAATATCATGAAGCTGAAGACATGCATGCTGAATGGCCCAGGTACCCTGGTGGCTCAGATGGTAAAGAATCTGCCTGCAATGCAGGAGACCCAGGTTCAACCCTTGGGTGGGGAAGATCCCCTGGAGAAGGGAATGGCAACTCACTCCAGCATTCCTGCCTGGACAATTCCATTGATAGAGGAGCCTGGCAAGCTACAGTCCATGGGACCACCACAAACAGTCAGACACGACTGAGAGACTAACATACTAATGCTAAATGGCCTGGCAATTACATACTTAGATATACCCTTGAGAGGCAGGTACAATAATACTCCCAATAATCAACTGCTAGAAACAACCCACCTGGTCTATAGATCAAAGAATATTTAAGTGAACTGTAATATATTCAGTAACATACTACAGCATTGGAGCTTCGCAGGCGGCACTAGTGGTAAAGAACCCACCTACTACTGCCAGAGGTCAGGGGCGTTGGCCGAGAGGAGCAACCCCACGTCCAAGGAACAGCAGCTGCACGGGCACAGGAGGGCCGAGAGGAGCTATTCCACGTTCAAGGTCAGGAGGGGCAGCCATGAGGAGATACCCCTCATCCAAGGTAAGGAGCAGCAACTGCGCTTTGCTGGAGGAGCCGTGAAGAGACACCCCACGTCCAAGGTAAGAGAAACCCAAGTAAGACGGTAAGTTGTTGCAAGAGGGCATCAGAGGGTAGACAAACTGAAAACATAATCACAGAAAACTAGCCAATCTGATCACAGGACCACAGTCTTGTCTAACTCAATGAAACTAAGACATGCCATGTGGGGCCACCCAGGATGGACGGGTCATGGTGGAGAGGTCTGACAGAATGTGGTCCACTGGAGAAGGGAATGGCAAACCATTTCAGTATTCTTGCCTTGAGAACCCCATGAACAGTATGAAAAGGCAAAAAGATAGGACACTGAAACAGGAACTCCCCAGGTTGGTAGGTGCCCAATATGCTATTGGAGATCAGTGGAGAAATAACTCCAGAAAGAATGATGGGATGGAGCCAAAGCAAAACAATACCCAGTTGTGGATGTGACTGGTGATAGAAGCAAGGTCTGATGCTGTAAAGAGCAATATTGCATGGGAACCCGGAATGTTAGGTCCATGAATCAAGGCAAATTGGAAGTGGTCAAACAGGAGATGGTAAGAGTGAATGTTGACATTCTAGGAATCAGCAAACTAAAATGGACTGGAATGGGTGAATTTAACTCAGATGACCATTATATCTACTACTGTGGGCAGGAATCCCTTAGAAGAAATGGAGTAGCCATCACGGTCAACAAAAGAGTCCGAAATGCAGTTCTTGGATGCAATCTCAAAAATGACAGAATGATCTCTGTTTGTTTCCAAGGAAAACCATCCAATATCACAGTAGTCCAAGCCTATGCCCCAACCAGTAACACTGAAGAAGCTGAAGTTGAATGGTTCTATGAAGACCTACAAGACCTTTTAGAACTAACATCCAAAAAAAGATGTCCTTTTCATTATAGGGGACTGGAATGCAAAAGTAGGAAGTCAAGAAACACCTGGAGTAACAGGCAAATTTGGCCTTGGGGTACGGAATGAAGCAGGGCAAAGGCTAATAGAGTTTTGCCAAGAGAACGCACTGGTCATAGCAAACATCCTCTTCCAAAAACTCAAGAGAAGACTCTACACATGGACATCACCAGATGGTGAACACTGAAATCAGATTGATTATATTCTTTGCAGCCAAAGATGGAGAAACTCTCTACAGTCAGCAAAAACAAGACCGGGAGTGACTGTGGCTCAGATCATGAACTCCTTATTGCCAAATTCAGACTTAAACTGAAGAAATTAGGGGAAACCACTAGACCATTCAGGTATGACCTAAATCAAATCCCTTATGATTATACAGTGTAAGTGACAAACAGATTCAAGGCATTAGATCTGATAGACAGAGTGCCTGAAGAACTATGGGTGGAGGTCTGTGACATTGTACAGGAGGCAGTCATCAACACCATCCCCAAGAAAAAGAAATGCAAAAAGGCAAAATGGTTGTCTGAAGAGGCCTTACAAATAGCTGTGAAAAGAAGAGAAGCAAAAAGCAAAGGAGAAAAGGAAAGATATTCCCATCTGAATGCAGAGTTCCAAAGAATAGCAAGGAGATATAAAAAAGCCTTCCTCAGCCATCAATGCAAAGGAATAGAGGAAAACAACAGAATGGGAAAGACTAGAGATCTCTTCAAGAAAATTAGAGATACCAAGGGAACATTTCATGCAAAGATGGGCTCGCTAAAGGACAGAAATGGTATGGACCTAACAGAATCAGAAGATATTAAGAAGAGGTGGCAAGAATACACAGAAGAACTGTACAAAAAAGATCTTCACGACCCAGATAATCACAATGCTATGATCACTCACCCAGAGCCAGACATCCTGGAATGTGAAGTCAAGTGGGCCTTAGAAAGCATCACTATGAACAAAGCTAGTGGATGTGATGGAATTCCAGTTGAGCTATTTCAAATCCTGAAAGATGATGCTGTGAAAGTGCTGCACTCAATATGCCAGCAAATTTGGAAAACTCAGCAGTGGCCACCATACTGGAAAGGGTCAGTTTTCATTCCAATCCCAAAGAAAGGCAATGCCAAAGAATGCTCAAACTACTGCACAATTGCACTCATCTCACACGCTAGTAAAGTAATGCTCAAAATTCTCCAAGTCAGGTTTCAGCAATACGTGAAATGTGAACTTCCAGATGTTCAAGTGGGTTTTAGAAAAGGCAGAGGAACCAGAGATCAAATTGCCAACATCCGCTGGATCATCAAAAAAGCAAGAGAGTTCCAGAAAAACATCTAATTCTGCTTTATTGACTATGCCAAAGCCTTTGACTGTGTGGATCACAATAAACTGTGGAAAATTCTGAAAGAGATGGGAATACCAGACCACCTGATCTACCTCTTGAGAAATCTGTATGCAGATCAGGAAGCAACAGTTAGAACTGGACATGGAACAACAGACTGGTTCCAAATAGGAAAAGGAGTACGTCAAGGCTGTATATTGTCACCCTGCTTATTTAACTTATATGCAGAGTACATCATGAGAAACGCTGGGCTGGAAGAAGCACAAGCTGGAATCAAGATTGCCGGGAGAAATATCAATAACCTCAGATATGCAGATGACACCACCCTTATGGCAGAAAGTGAAGAGGAACTAAAAAGCCTCTTGATGAAAGTGAAAGAGGAGAGTGAAAAAGTTGGCTTAAATCTCAACAGTCAGAAAACTAAGATCATGGCATCTGGTCCCATCAGTTCATGGGAAATAGATGGGGAAACAGTGGAAACAGTGTCAGACTTTATTTTTTTGGGCTCCAAAATCACTGCAGTTGGTGACTGCAGCCATGAATTTAAAAGACGCTTACTCCTTGGAAGGAACGTTATGACCAACCTACGTAGCATATTGAAAAGTAGAGACATTACTTTGCCAACAAAGGTCTGTCTGGTCAAGGCTGTGGTTTTTCCAGTGGTCATGTATGGATGTGAGAGTTGGACGGTGAAGAAAGCTGAGCGCCAAAGAATTGATGCTTTTGAACCGTGTGTTGGAGAAGACTCTTGAGAGTCCCTTGGACTGAAAGGAGATCCAACCAGTCCATCCTCAAGGAGATCAGTCCTGGATGTTCATTGGAAGGACTGATGTTGAAGCTGAAACTCCAATACTTTGGCCACCTCATGTGAAGAGTTGACTCACTGGAAAAGACCCTAATGCTGGGAAGGATTGGGGGCAGGAGGAGAAGGGGATGACAGAGGATGAGATGGCTGGATGGCATCACTGACTCGATGGCCATGAGTTTGGGTAGACCCCGGGAGTTGGTGATGGACAGGGAGGCCTGGTGTGCTATGATTCATGGGGTAGCAGAGTTGGACATGACTGAGCGACTGAACTGAACTAATGTAGGAAACATAAGAGATATGGATTCGATCCCTAGGTCAGGAAGATTCTCTGGAGGAGGGCATGGCAACCCACTACAGTTCAGTCATTCAGTCGTGTCCGATTCTTTGCAACCCCATGGACTGCAGCATGCCAGGCTTCCCTGTCCATCACCAACTCCTGGAGTTTACTCAAACTCATGTCCATTGAGTCAGTGATGCCATCCAACCATCTCATCCTCTGTTGTCCCCGTCTCCTCCCACTTCACATCAAGTTCAAAAGTAGACAAAATGAAATGATGTTGTTCAGGGATGCATACAGAGAAAGTAAAGTTATAAAGAAACACATGGGTTTTAGTAGCATAATCATCAGGATAGTGGTTCCTGAAATTTCCAGTAGAGCGAGAGAAGGGGATTGTGATTGGGAGAAACATGTGGAAGCTAGGGTGCTTGATTTGAGTGGTAGCTAAATGTGTGTTTACCTTATCACTACCTCCTAAACTAAATGTTGAGGTTTTTCCACCTTTATATGCATATGCCAGATTTCACAATTTTTAAAAGTTTTTAAATGTTCAATAGATGGCTTTAATAGTGGATTAGAAATGGCTGGAGAAACAATTAATAAATTGTAAAACAGAGCTAAAGAAAGCATCCAGAATGTAGCACAGAGGCACAAAGAAATAGAAAATCTGAAAATACTGAAAAATAGGACACACTGAAGATAGAATGAGAAAGTCTAACAAAAAAGTAACTGCCATGCGACAGGGAGAGGACAGACTCAGGCAACAGCAAGATTTTAAGAGATAGTCACTAAGAACTTTCCAAAACTGATGAAAAACATAAGTCCACAAATTCAAGAAGCCCAAGATAAACCAAACAGGATAAAACACAAATATATCCAAATGTAGACATAGATCTTAGAAGCAGCCAGATTTAAAAAGCTGATTACCTTTAAAACCATGACTTTTAGACTGAAAGCTGCCTTCTCAGTGGCGTCAATGAAATCCAGAAGAGAGTTGAATAATATCTTCAATACGCTGACAGAATAACTGTCAAAGAGAAAAAAAAATAGGTCATATTAAAAAATCAGAAGCAAGAATGTTTTCTGACGTTTCAGTGAAGCACTAAGAATTAGAAAACATTGAAGCAATGCCTTCGAAATTTGAGGGGAAAATTTTCTCACCTAGAAGTCTACAACCAAACTGTCAATTTTCAGGTTAGACTAAAGGTTTTTCCAACATGAAAGAACTCAAATAGTTTACTTCCTCTGCATTCTTCTTTTTTTCTGGAAGCTACTAGAGAAGATGTGCCACTAAAACCAGAGAAAAACCTAAGAAAGAAGTAGAGATGGGATCTATGAAACTGGGGTCCCAAGCCAAAAAAAAAGTCAAGTGCAATCTCCAGGATGATGGAAGGGGAACCCAAGGTGGTAGTGGGCCTGGAGAGAAAGTCAAAAGACTCCAGGAAAGAATGCTCCAATTGAATGAAATCAATGGAACACTGTAGGACATCTTTCAGCAGCTGGAGAGGAGAGATAGCCAGTTTGGGAAAGTACTGACCTATGGTAAGTAGTAGAGAACAAGCAACATGGGGGTGGGGAGAAACAGTGTTAACTCTGAGGAAAACAAAATATCCAGACAGGGGACTTCCCTAGTGGTCCAGTGGCCAAGACTCCACACTCCCAATGCAGGGGGCCTCGGCTTGAGCCCTGGTCAGGGAACTAGACCACCCCCCATGCTGCAATTATGACCCTGCAGAGTCAAATAAATAAATAAATTTTTTTTAAAAAATATATTTAAAAATATATCAAGAGAGAAAGGTAAAATAATCAGGGTTGTCATAGACTTGATGATGTGAACACCAAGGAATGACCTAATGCAGATCATTGTATACTGTCCTGGGAGGATGGGAGTGGTGAAAGAGCCACATCATCATCTTTTATTGTAAGAATAGTCAATAATTCCTAAAATCTAAAAACTAAAGAAATAGCACTATAAACAATTTATTTAGAGAATTGGAAGTAAATGCCAAAAGAAACAGCTAAAAGGGATGAATATAGTTGATTCTGGGGAGTGGATGGATTCCATCCCCAGATGGAATCACCCACCCCAATCTGTTGTGGGTGAAAGCAACAGATAGCTATTTTTGTAATAAACCTTGTAAGGGAATCCTTTTCCTCTTTGAACCAGGGGTTGGCAAACTATGGGCTGGTTTTGTACACTGGTGAGCTAAGTATGCTTTTACGTTTAAATGGTTGAAAAAATCAAAAGAAGGACATTTTCTGGCACGTGAAAATGATGTGAGGTTCAAATGGCAGTGTCCGAAGTGTTATTAGCATACAGCCACACTGATTTATTTACATATAGTCTCTCACCAACTTTGTGTCATAACAAAGGTCCAGTTGAGCAGCTAAAACAAAGAACATGTGACCACAAATATTTACCATCTGGCCCTTTATAGAAACAGTTTGCTGATCCCTGCTTTAAATTATGTTCATACATACCACTAATAAATGAAAGAACTAAGTATTTTTAAAGGAAACACAAGAAATTAAAATTTGCTAATGACTTGTTCTATTGGGAAATTTTATAGATATCCAATAAAATTAAAATTGAGGTGACCTAAATTGGAAGGAAATCCAAAAAAAGAGAGGATATAATTATACCTGTAGCTGGTTCACTTCACTGTACAGCAGAACCTAACACAACATTGTAAAGCAACTATACACCAATAAAAATTATTTAATTAATTCATTGACTACACTAAAGCCTCTGACTGTGTGGATCACAATAAACTGTGGAAAATTCTTAAAGAGGTGGGAATACCAGACCACCTTACCTACTTCCTGAGACACCTATATGCAGGTCAAAAAGTAACAGAACGGGACATGGAACAACAGACTGGTTCAAAATTTGGAAAGGAGTATTTCAAGGCTGTATATTGTCACCTTGCTTATTTAACTTATATGCAGAGTACATCATGTAAAAATGCCACACTGGATGAATCACAGGCTGGAATCAAGATTGCTGGGAGAAATATCTATAACCTGAGATATGCAGACGACACCACCCTAATGGCAGAAAGGTAAGTGGAACTAAAGAGCCTCTTGATGAAACTGAAAGAGAAGAGTGAAAAAGCTGGCTTAAAACTCAACATTCCAAAAATTAAGATCATGGCCTCTTGTCCCATCACTGCATGGCAAATAGATGGGGAAACAATGGAAACAGTGACAGACTTTATTTTGGGGGGCTCCAAAATCACTGCAGATGGTAACTGTAGCCATGAAACTAAAAGATGCTTGCTCTTTGTAAGAAAAGGTATGACTAACCTAGACAGAGACATCACTTTTCTGACAAAGGTCCATACAGTCAAAGCTATGGTTTTTCCAGCAGTCATGCATGGATGTGAGAGTTGGATCATAAAGAAAGCTGAGCACCAAAGAATTGATGCTTTTGAACTGTGGTGTTGGAGAAGACTCTCGAGAGTCCCCTGGACAGTGAGGAGATCAAACAAGCCAATCCTAAATGAAATCAATCCTGAATATTCATTGGACTGAAGCTTGTTCAAGGACTGAATATTCAAGGACTGAAGCTGAAGCTCCAATACTTCGGCCACCTGATGCAAAGAACCGACTCACTGGAAAAAGACCCTGATGCTCAGAGAGATTGAAGGCAGGAGGAGAAGGGGATGACAGAGGATGAGATGGTTGAATGGCATCACTGACTCAATGGACATGAGTTTGAGCATGCTCTGGGAGCTGGTGATGGGACAGGGAGGCCTGGTGTGCTGCAGTCTATGGGATCGCAAAGAGTCAGATATGATTGAGCGACTGAACTGAACTGAACTGAGGGAGGCCTGGCATGCTGCAGTCCACAAGGTCACAAGGAGTCGGACACAACTGAGTGACTGAACAACAAAATGTAATTAAGAAAACTCAAAATTGAGAAAAGAATAGGTTGGCGAAAAAAAATACAAGGTCACTAGTGGAAAAAAGAAACAGGTACATAACATCCAAATAACCAAGGGAAGAAAGAAAGGAACTCGATTAATCCAAAAAGCAGAAGGAAAGGAGGAACAAAATTAAATGAGATATCAGAGTAAACATAAAATGGCAATAAGATGTGATTATCAGTGACTCTATATCATAGTGAAGAACAGGGAAGCCTGGCATATTGCAGTTCATGGGGTCAAAAACAGCTGGACACGACTTAGTGACTAAACAACAATAAGAAAGCCGAGACAGCACAGAGTACTAAACATAAAAATGAAACTAAAAAGGTATCAGAAGAACACAATAGGAAATGTTTTTATAACCTTTGTGTGAAGAACATCTTTCTGAACAAATCTCAAGCCAAAATGCCATAAAGGAAAAGATTCACATACTGTACATGTACATTAATTTTTTTTAAATCTATAAACCTTCTTATAATGAAAGAAGTATAAAATTAAAAAGAAGCAACATTTCAGCTTGTTTCAAACATTTGCTCCTTAAAAATAAAATATCTCCTAATAAACTCATTCAGTTCACTTCAGTCAGTCAGTCGTGTCTGACTCTTTGCAACCTCGTGGACTGCAGCAGCATGCCAGGCTTCCCTGTCCATCATCAACTCCCTGAGCCTCCTCACATAAACCCATTAGGGGCTGCCAAAAAAGAAAAGTATCTCCATTAATATTTTTAAAAAGCAACGGATTAAAAGATCTGCAATACCTGTAAGAGACAAAGGACTAATCAACATAATATTTTTTTAAATTCCTACAAATTAGGAAGCTAAAAAGAATTTACCAAACATAAAAACAGTAAATGGTTGTAACAGGCAGTTCAGAAAGGATGAACTGCGAATGCCAGTAAACGTACAAAAAATGTCCAACTGGAAGCAAATCAGACAGACATGAAACAAATTATTGAAAATGGTTTCCTTATCCATCAGAAGGCCGGACATTAAAAAGATGAACAATATTCATTGTTGACGGGGCCTGGGGAAAAGCGCACTCACATAACTGCGAATAGAATGACACAGAGGTTCTGGGTTTCATTGCGCCATTATCACAACACGAAGCCTTTAACCCAGCAAGGACGTGGGTCCCTGGCCGCCTTCAGGGCCACTGTGGGGGCTCTCGGGAGAGCAGCAGGTTTGAACTAAGTGGCTGAAATAAGGTTGTGTTGGTGCAGAGAAGGTACCGGGGGACCACGGAAGAGCACCTCAGAGTCACAGGGACGAGCTCCGTGGCATTGCTGACGGGTTGGTTCGGCGGGGTTTGAAGTACAGAAGATTCTAGAAAAAGAAACAAGGTCCGTGCAGAAACGCCTTGATGCCTCAAGACGCTCAGACCGCTTCACCTTTTGTGAACCGCGTTCGCCACCCTCCCCCCCACCCCGCCACGCCACGCCACGCCACGCCACGCCACGCCACGCCACGCCACCGCCCGACGTTGGGCTTCTGTGGGGCTGGAAAGGGGGCAGCTGCCAACTGGAAAATTCCAGCGTGGCTTTTATCATAGTGTGAGAAAATGCACAAAACAAACTTAACCACTGTAACTCTTTTAAAGCTTGTGAACGCACAGGCCCTCCGTTATTCGAGTCAACACGTCTCGCAACCATCGCATCTAGTTCCAGAAGTTTATCTTTTTTATCACCCACCCCCAAGGTAGACTCCGGTGCTGGTGCTGAGGAAGCTCTCTTTGAGCTGACAGGACAAGGGCAGATACAAAGGACTAATCTCAAGTCATCTCGAATAATGTGCGACATATGAATGACAAATATTCAAAATGTGTGGGATTGGAGGGCGCGCGGAGGGAGCGGCGTGGGGAAGGGGCGGCGCGCGGCGGCACGAGGAGGGAAGCGGCGCGCGGAGGGAGCGGCGCGCGGAGGGAGCGGCGCGTTTGTACGCCACGCAGCACACTCCGCTGCATTTGCTCCTCAGACGCGGGCGTGTTCGCAGCTATGGCCGACGCTGAGGCGAGCACCGCGATGGCGGACGAAGCCAAACCTGACGCGAAGACTTTGCAGATTCTGCGGGACATGGCCAATCGCCTGCGCATCCATTCCATCAGGGCCACCTGCGCCTCGAGCTCTGGGTAAGGCGCCCTCGTCGAAGCTCGGGTCGTTGAGTGGCTCGCCTTGAGGGGACGCCTGTGGAGAGAGTTGAGGGAGCTGTCGCGGGGCGGGGAGGGCTCGGTTGTGGAGGCCCCATTTCACGCTCTCCGGGTTTGGCCGCCACGTGCTCCGGCAGCCACCCCTCTCGAGCCCGTGGCCGGCCGACAGTGGCGGCCCGGGGCCTCCGGCCTCTCAGGTTAACGGAGAGGAGTCCGGGCGCGGCGGGTGGAGCGCATGGCCCGGGCGGCTATCGTGGGAGCGGGAGCGGCCTGGCGCTGTTTGTGTGAGGAGTGTCCTCGACACCAAGGCCTCGAACCCAGAAGGTGGAGTTCGGAGAAATAAAGCTTGAAAGAAAGCGATGGGGGAGTAAGAATCCGAGCAAAGGGGGACTGTTGCTTCTGCTGGTATTTTGTCGAAGATGTTTCTGTCAATATTCATAAAAGATATTGGCCGTTAGTTTTCTTGGAAGGTGTTTGTCTGCCTTTAGTATTGGTATAAGGACGATTCTGGCCCAGAGTGAGTTTCAATGTGTTCTCTTCAGGGTTTTTTGTTTTTTGTTTTTTTCCTGGAAGAGTTGGAAGAGAATTGAGGATTCAGCAGTGAGGCCATCAAGTTCAAAGTTTTTCTTTGTCATGGAGCTTTTCCACTACTGATACAATTTCTGTATTGTAGATTTATTCAGATTTTTCTCTTTGTGATTCAGTCTTGTTCGATTTTGTTTCTAGAAATTTCTTATAGGTTGAATGATTTATTGCCATACAGTTGTTCGCAGTACTTTATAGTCCTTTTTATGGCTGTAGAATTGATGGTTATAGTCTTACTTTCATTCCTGAAATGAAATTAGTAATTTCAAATCTGATTTAGTACATTTAGTAATTTTCTTTTTCATTTACTCTAGTTAAAGGTTTGTTAATTTTGTTAATCTATTCAAAGAACCAACTTCTGTTTTGGTTCATTTTCTACATTGTTTTCCTAGTCTATTTGTTTCTGCTCTAACATTTTATTACTTTTTCCATTTTGGTAGCTTTGGTTTAGTTCTGCGTTTTTTACTAAGTTGTGAACTTAAGGGCTTCCCCTGGTGACTCAGACAGTAAAGAGCCTGCCTGCAGTGCACGAGACCCAGGTTCGATCCCTGGGTCAGGAGGATCCTCTGGAGAAGGAAATGGCCACCCACTCCAATATTCTTGCCTGGAAAATCCCAAGGACAGAGGAGCCTGGCGGGCTACAGTCCATGGGGTCACAAAAAGTTGGACAGGACTGAGCGAGCTCACTTTCTTTCACTGTGCACTTAGGTTTGTTTTTGTTTGTTTGTTTGCTGGGTGTTCTCTTTTTTCCCTTGAGAGACTTTTTTTTTTTTAATTTATTTTATTTATCAGCCTCACCGTGCAGCTTGCAGGATCTTAGTTGCCAGACCAGGGATTGAACCAGGGCCCAGGGTAGTGAAATCGCCAAGTTCCAACGACTGCACTGCCAGGGGACTCCCAGAGATAGTTCTTTTTTAATGCAAGCATTTACAGCTATAAACTTCTCTCATCACTGCTTTTGCCACATCCCACAAATTTTGGTATAATGTGTATTTCATTTGTCTCTAAAAGTTTATCAGCTTTTCTTGCAATTTCTTCTTTGACCTATTCATTTAAGTACACTGTGGAGGATTTTTGTTGTTTTCTTTTAAAATTGAATTATAGTTGACTTGCAATATTAATGTCAGGTGTATAATACAGTGATTCAATATTTTTACAGATTATACTGCATGTAAAGTTATTTTAATAGTGTGTTGCCTAATTCCCACAGAAGTGTAAGCTTTACCATTTTCCTTGTATTATTGACTTCTAACTTCACCCTGTCATGGAGATGTGCATGGTTCTGTTTTTGTGTTGTTTTTTTTTACACTTATTTTTGCTCCCTTCACCTTCTAAACTAATAATGGTTTACATTTTCTCAAGAGATCTCTAACAGGAGCATCTACTTAGAGGATGCTTGCAAAGCCAAGAGGTTTAACTCTCCATTTTCTGTATTGTGAAATTTGAAAGGGGAGATTAGTAATACACATGAGCTGCACTTAAAATCTTACTCTTCTGACTTTTGGGGCATGGCAGGGCTCTAGAGTGCCTGCCTGGATGCCCATGAAAGCTGCTTTTTTAAGAGCAAGGGTTGCTTCATTCTATAAGGGCCTCAAGTTATTCCACCATGAGAAACTTCTCATTTACTTCCTAAAAAAAATTGATTTTAGGTAGTAGAATGCATTTTATTCATTGGGGTTTTTAAAAATTTTCTCCCCCACCCAAAAAAAAATTTTCTTTCCCACTTTTATTGAGATGTAATTGAGCACACGGGGCTTCCCTGGTGGCTCAGCAGTAAAGAATCTGCCTGCCAATGCAGGAGATGAGGGTTTGATCCCTGGAGAAGGAAATAGCAATCCACTTGAGTATTTATTCTTGCCTAGGAAATCCCATGGACAGAGGAGCCTGGCAGACTGTAGTCCATGGGGTCACTCAGAGTGGGACACGACCTAGCAACTAAACAATTGAGCACACAGCATTAATATATTAGCATAATAATTTGACTTAAATATATTGTAAAATGATGACCACAAGTTTATTTACCATCCACCATCTCATAGATTTAAAATAATGGAAAAGAAAAATGTTTTTTCCCTGTAATGAAAACTCAGGATCTACTCTTCTAACAACTTTCAAGTGTATATCATACAGCAGTGTTAACTATAGTCATTTAGTTGTGTTTTACTTCTCATATCTGGAAGTTTGTAGCTTTTGACAGCTTTATCCAATTCCAGCTACCCCCAACCCCCACCTCTGGTAACCACAAATCCGATGATTTTCTCTGAGTTTGGACGTTTGGTGTGGTTTTTTTGTTTGTTTTGTTTTTAGAGTCTACATGTAAGAGATAATACAGTATTTGTTTTTCTCTGAGTTATTTCAGTTAGAATAATATTCTCAGGGTCCATCTATGTTGTCACAAATGACAGAATTTCCTTTTTACGAGTGAATTATATTACATCATATATATGTACCACACATCTCCTTCATTCATTCATCTTTTTAAAATAAATTCTATATTTTATTTATTTACTTAGTTTTGGTGGCTCAGCTTGTGGGATCATAGTTTCCTAACCAAGGAAATCCCCCATTCATCTATCAGTGGACACTTAGGTTGTTTCCATGGCTTGGCTACTATAAATAATGCTGCTGTGAACATAGGGGTGTTCTGCTCTGGTGTACATTCCCACTGACAGTGCACAGGATTCCCTTTTATCCACATCCTTGTGCTGCTAAGTCACTTCAGTCATGTCCAACTCTGTGCGACCCCGTAGACGGCAGCCCACCAGGCTCAGCTGTCCCTGGGATTCTCCAGGCAAGAACACTGGAGTGGGTTGCCATTTCCTTCTCCAGTGTGTGAAAGTGAAAGTGAAGTCGCTCAGTCGTGTCCGACTCTTAGCGACCCCATGGACTGCAGCCCACCAGGCTCCTTTGTCCATGGGATTTTCCAGGCAAGAGAACTGGAGTGGGTTGCCATTGCCTTCTCTGCACATCCTTGCTAGCATTTGTTAATTCACCTTTTTGATGATAGCCATTCTGATGGGTGTGAGGGGATATCTCACTGTGATTTGGACTTGCAATTTCCCTGATGATCAGTGACATTGAGTACCTTTTCATGTGCCTTTTGGCTGTCTATCCTCTCTGGGAAAATGCCTATCAGATCCATTGCCCATTTTTAATAGGATTTTTTGTTGTTATGAAATTGTGTGAGTTTGTTGTATATTTTGTATATAAACACCTTATCAAATATGTGATTTGCAAATACTTTTCTCCTATTCAGTATGTTGCTTTTGCATTTTGTTGATGGTTTCCTTTGCCATGAAGAATTTGACTCAGTCCCACTTGGTTTATGTTTGTTGTTGTTTTGTTGTTTTTGTTGGTTTTTTTTTTTTTTTGCTTTTGCTTTTAGTGTCAGATTCAAAAAATCCTCACCAAGACTCAGGTCAAGGTGCTTACTGCCTATGTTTTCTTCTAGGAGTTTTATGGTTTTCAGTGTTACATTGAAGTCTTAATCCATTTGAAGTTAATTTTTGTGAGTGGTATAAGATAGAGGTCCAGTTTCATGTTTTTACATGTGAATATCCAGTTTTTCCCTTACCGTTTGTTGAAGAGACTCGTTCTTTCTGCATTGAGTATTCTTGGCTCCCTTGTCAAAAATTAGTTGACCATATAAGCGTGGGTTTATTTCTGCTTCGTGGAATTTCTGATTAATGATACCACAAATGAATTCAAGTGAAATAATACTCAAATGTTTACAGAGTCACCAGGTGAACTTCTTCAAGTATGCCGGTGCTCCACTGATAGAAGGAGGCTAGTCTATGAGGCCTTGCTCTCTTCAGGGAGAGGAGTTGTGAGATTACTGGGCCTTAAAGCATTCTTAAAAGCTGTGATCTTGGTTGGGGGGGGGGGCACTGAGTGGCTTAGCATCCCTTTCCCTTGACTGGATTCTTCTGGGGCTGGAAGAAATGACTGCTGCTTCTGGTTTGAGGAGACCATGTGTTGAAAGGCCTCCTTGTGCACTGTGTGTGTCCCTGGTGAGTCACTTGCCTGTGAGAAATGACCTGTGCCATGTCTTCCAGCCACCCCACATCATGCAGCAGTGCTGCTGAGATCATGTCTGTGCTGTTCTTCCACGTGATGAGGTATAAACAAACGGACCCAGAGAACCCAGACAATGACCGTTTCGTCCTCTCCAAGGTAAGCTGGCACAGGAACCTAGGGGCAGCTCAGAAACTTGGTTCTTAAATTCATTTTAAAAGCCACCATGTGTCAACAAGGCCTGCGATGGCCTCTATTTATCCTTTTGGTTCTTCCCTCTTTGCTTCATGTCTTCATCTGTTTAGGTTGGTATAACAAAACACCAGAGACTAGGTGGCTTATAAACAATAGAAATTTATTTCTCACAGTTCTGGAGGTGAGAAGTCTAAGATCAAGGCACTGGCATGGTTGTGTTCTTGTGAGGGCCATCTTCCCAGTTATGGACTTCTCATTATATCGTGAGGTGGAAGGAGAAATGGTTTCCCTTTTTATAAGGGCACTGACCCCACTCCTGAGTGTTCTGCCCTCATGACCTAATCACTCCCCAAAGACCCCCACCTCCTTATACCATCAGCTTCAGATTTTCAACATAAGAGATTTGGAAGGAGGGGCACAAACATTCAGACTGTGGCAATTCATAAAGATCTAAAAGGTGTTCTAGCAAAAACTGCATAGTGGGAAGGATGACTTGCAGCAACTGGCAGCCCCTGTTTTCCTTCAGTACTTCACCTTAACCAATTTAAACATTCAGACTGTGGCAACTCATAAAGATCTAAAAGGTGTTCTAGCAAAAACTGCATAGTGGGAAGGATGACTTGCAGCAACTGGCAGCCCCTGTTTTCCTTCAGTACTTCACCTTAACCCATCTGGCACCCCTACCCAGAGTCTTGCTGCTCCCATCCTGGGCCACCTTGGTAGAGGAGGGCAACATTGAGCTTGATTTGAAGGTACATCCCATTTCTGTCAGTCAGCTTTCTCTTCCATTTTTCTGCAGATCACCAGTAGGGAGTTTCTCATGAGGCTAGATATGGTAACCAGATACCTCATGACATTGGAAGACAGGAAAGAAAAGGAATGTTAAAAACAAGATCGATCTAGGAGAACAAGCAGCTCTTTTGATGCTATCGGAAGGTTTGCTGTGTTCTGAGCAAAGTATTTAAAATTTAACTGGTAGAACATCATGTGCAAATAGAAACCCCAGATCTAAGCAGTGGAAAGTAAAGAGAAGGCAGAGTACGGGCAGAGAACCTGGAGCTGTAGTTAATGACCCTTGTCTTGGTGTCTAAAATGTAATCTCAAGTGAGGTTTGCCCAGGGATGAATAAAAGATGTGTGTAGAGAAAGAGAGAGAAAGCAGATGAGTGCAATTAGTAATAGCTAATAAAATCTAGGTAAAGAATATGGGGAACTTCATTGTGTTCTTTTTACAACATTTCTGTAAGTTTATATTTCCTTCATCATAAAAAGTGAATAGCTATAGATATACAAAGTATGACTGTTTAGAGCTCTAGTTTGGTTTTGGGTTTTTTTGTTTATTGGTTTTGGGTGGGGGGTGGTGGCTGCAGCATTCAGAATCTTACTTCCCTGATCAGGGATTGAACCCATGCCTCCAGCAGTGGAAAAATAGAGTCTCAACTACTTGACCACCAGGGAAGTCCCTAGAGCTCTAGTTTTTTAAAAAAGGAAAGAGGGACTTCCCTGGTGGTCCAGTGGGTGAGACTCTGTGCTTCCACTGCAGGGGACTCAAGTTTGATCCCTAGTTGGGGAAGTAGGATACCCCATGCCATGGGATGCAGCCAAATAAAAAGAGAAAGATGTGGGAATTCCCTGGCAGTCCAGTGATTAAGATTCGGTGTTTCCACTGCCAGGGGTGCAGGTTTGATCCCTAGTCCAGGAGATAGCTGCAAGCAGGACAGCATGGCCTAAAAAAAAAAAAGCCTAGATTCTCTCATAACCGGTGCTGTCATATAGTCAGAGTCATTAGCCTTAGAGGTATAGAGTGACTTTCTGGCATGCAATCGCAGGCTGGACACTGGTTAGCTACCAGAATTTGTGTGTTTGTCAGATTTATGCAGCAGATAAAGTTAGAAAAGAGAAAACACTCAGGAGCATAGTCCATCTCGGATCTGGTTGGGAATAGAGTAAATGGACTTGCTGGAGGCCAAGAAGCCAGGGTCTTCATAATCCATGCTCCTAGGGCACCCGTGTCTATGCACACAACTACAGATGGAGGCCACCTGCTCAGGTCTGGGCATGGCGCTAAATGAAGTGCTCAGATTCCCTTGGAGCCCTCATGGTGCTCATGATCCCTCCATCCACCACCCTGGCCTTAGTTTTTGTTTCACAAACTTTTGTTTTCTTCAACGAAGCAGGCCTGGGAAGTAACCAAAAAGCCTGTTTGTAAACCTGTTCTTGAAGTGTACTTTGTGTCAGAACAAAGATGAGAAATGCTACCTAGAAGAGAAGACTTTCTTTTCTGGGTGCCCTTGGCACACTGAGTGCATCTTTATTCTTGGTCTTGGACCGCCTCAGTTGTGTGTCCCCACACAGCTTAGGAGTTCTTGGAAAAGAAAAGGGAACCCATGGATTAAACCTGGGGGAAGTGGAGTTGGTCTGAGCATAGAGCCCAGGCTTGGTCCAAGGGCACGCAAGGCACCTGGGAATCAGAGCTTGTTACAGGAGTAAAGTAGGAGCTGTGGGGACGAAGACAAAGTTAGAAAGGTTGTCAGGAGGGATTTCAGTGGGACAGTTGTCAGAGCTAGAGATGCAAAACAGAAAAAGAGTGAGGGCACGAAGCACATGGAGGAAGGTCAGGAGCCCCAGGAGGAGCAGAACCATAGGGTGGATCAAGACAGGAGAGGGATCCAAGAACTCACAAGTACCATTTAGCCATCCTGTAGTGACAACACTAACCAGTCTGCTTGAATGAAGCTGACATCTGAATGGAGGGAGGGGACAGAGAAGAAACAAACCCAGAAATAGCTAGCATGCCAGAGGGGCCAAGAATCCTAAATCCAAAGGAACTGGAGGGGCAGGAAGTACTAGGTGAAAGAGATGGTCCAGGAAGGTCTTGGTGTCGACATTTGAGCCGAGAGTTGAAAGGAGTGAGCTGTGCCCCTTCTTAGGCATAAGCACCGGGCACTCTGGGGGAAGAGGAAAGCACAAGTGCTGAAGCCCTGAGTCAGGTGTGTGCCCGGTGCATTCAGAAGACAGCCAGGACACCAGGCACCCGGGGCAGTGGGGGAGAGAGTGAGAGGTGATGGGGGTCACCGCAAGAACCCCCATTGACGTTAGATGGCAAGACCTTGGACAGTTCTCCACAGCGATTGAGGCTTAGGTTTTAACATGCTCCGCCTGGTGGCTGTGTTGAGAATTGACTGTGGAGGGAAGCGGGGAGGCCACTGCAGTGACAGAGAGGTTTGTGGACAGGCTGAGATGGTAGCAGTGGAAACATTGACCAAGTTTGGTGTCTCTTTAGAAGTTTGGGAGTGGGGCCTCAGTGCAGCAGACCTTTGACACCACCTTCTCTCCATGGGACAGTGACAGCCTGTGCCTACAAGCAGGGTGGGGGGAAACAATGGAGTGGTGGTGGAAAGGGATTTATTTCTAGCATGACCTTTTACATAACCCCTTCCCAAATCTCAGTTGACTTGAGTTTTACAAACCAGGGAAATGGAAGTCTTCAGTGTGTCTGATTCCTGCTTAAGAGCCCATGTTCTTCAAAAACATTGAACATCTGGTTTGTACATGGCTAGATAAAAGGCCTTGTGAAAATGGCAAGGCTCATGCTTAGATTTTTTTTTTTTTTTTGGTTTGCTTTTGGGCTCTGCTTAGGCTGCCATGTGGAGAAGTTGCCCTCTTCTATGTTGTCAAATCTGCAGTTGCCCTCACCAGCTGCATAGATTCCATGTGACTTCGTTGTCTTTTTAATGTTGATCTGAGACTTGGAGAGCGTGTGGGTGTGGGGAAGAGTTAATTCCCTTGCAGGGTGGGAGGGGCTGCTGTGAAGAGTAACCTTTGTCTGGTGCCTGATCCTGGGAAGTTGGTGCACCCTGCAGGTGCACCTAACCTAGGTTCTTTTGGTCCCTTCTCCCACAGAGACTCTCATTTGTTGATGTGGCAACTGGATGGCTGGGGCAAGGACTGGGGGCTGCATGTGGGATGGCGTATACTGGCAAGTACTTTGACAAGGCCAGGTAAGACACTTACTCAGAAACCATTTAACTCTCCAATTACCCCACCCCTGGCACTTTGGCTTTGTTTATTCTTTATTAGTTTGGGAATACAGTGATTTAAAAGTTCAAGTCACCAAGTATTCAAGCAATAAAAAGAAATCGTATTTCAGGAAACTGTTACGGCATCTCTGGTTGGGTTCTAAGTGCTGCCTGCAGTATAGAAACTAGTTTGTTAGGATTCAGGTCTTTACCAAGATAGATATCTTCCTGTTTCCCATCTTTCAGTGAGCTTCACTATAGAGTGATCAGATGGTGTGTTCGCCTTTCCATTTGGGACCCCTGTATGTTAATAATCAAAGGTCTCTTTTTGGAATGATTCCACCTTCCAAAAGACAGGCAATTTCATGCCTTTATTATAAGGGTGTGTGTCTGGGTGCTGCTGATACAGGAGCAGCAAAATGGTGTGTCCCTGTTGTGTGGTAAGTCGCTCTTTAAAAATTTCACTTACAGCATTTTTCTGCCCCAGCAGTGGAGAAAGCACAATAAAGTGCTTCCAGAGGGGCTACCTGGGCTGGAACCTGGGACTGAGGGGCCACAGACTCAGGTGCCCTGGGGGAACCGTGGGACTAGAACATACATTCCATGGTGTGCTTTCTCCACTGCTGGGGCAGTTGCCCTGCTCCATTTCCCATAAGACTATTGACCTTTTTCATTTCTCCTTTTTGCCTCTGTTAGTCCCTGTTGTGTGGTTAATCACTTTTTTAAAAGTCCATTTACAGCCCGGGGTCTGCATTATATTGTATTGGCATAAACATTTCATGTTTCTGCTGTGGAGGAGTTTAATATTTACAACAACAAATGCTCCTGAAGTAGAATGTTTTGATTGTTATGGTTATTGTAAATAAGTTTGTAAGATCAGAAATAGAAGGTAGTTGTGCTTTAAAGAGCTTACCAAGAAACTGTATATGTGAATGTTTGGATGTTTAAGGGCCTTCTCTCCATCCCCTCTTGTTTGTTGGACCCAGAGAAGTGAAAGAACCTAGAAATAGCGTTTGCAGCCAAAATGAGAAAACTAGCCAAAGGTGCAGCCCATCTCATGAGGCCCAAGCTTTTAAAGCTGCGATTCCTCAGCTGTTGAGTTTGGGCAGCTTTGACAAGGAAAACTGTCTCATAGGAACCTGCTGATCCGAAGCACCTGCTTCATTCTCTTCCTCTTGTTTCTCTTTGTGAAATGTACTTGTTCGAGTGGCTCAGAGGAGCCCCAGGCAGGGTCATAACCTCTCTTGACTTGCCCCAGCTACCGGGTGTTCTGCCTCCTGGGAGATGGCGAGTCCTCAGAAGGCTCCGTCTGGGAGGCCCTGGCCTTTGCATCCCACTACAGTCTGGACAATCTTGTGGCCATCTTTGATGTGAATCGCCTGACCCACAGCACCACTTTGCCTCTCGAGTACTCCATAGATGTCTATCAGAAGCGCTGTGAAGCCTTTGGGTAATTGTCCTACTTGATGTCACCTCCTTTCTGCTCCTTCCCCCTTCGCCTTCTAACCTGGATGCCTCTTCTGTTGACAGGTGGAATACTTTGGTGGTGGACGGCCGTGACGTGGAGGCACTGTGCCAGGTGTTCTGGCAGGCAGCTCAAATGAAGAACAAGCCCACCGCTGTGGTTGCCAAGACCTTCAAGGGCCGGGGTGTTCCAAGTAAGGAAGTGTTGCTTTTATGCTTAGGGTTGTTAGCCTCTGCACAACACATGAGGCTGAGGCTCGCTGAGCAGACAGACGGCTGACTTCATGCACAGTGACTACGCTTCTGACATGTGCCGGACGCTCTCACTCTCCTTGATGCTTGTAGATAGCAGATCTGGTCAGGGCTGGGGAGGGGAAACCCAGACGCCCAGCAAGTGATTTGAGCACGAGGGAGCGGCTGGGAGGATAGTCCATCAGTTATCGAACCAGCAGGGAACCATCTCCACAGGGCATGCAGAGTGAGAGAGGGTGTGTGAGCAGATACTTAAACAGGAATGTATGCACATGCATGCAATGGCTTGTGCCCACGCTACCTGGGAGGACACACAGGCTGCTAGTAAAGTGGCCCCTCTGGGAAAGGCAGCTGTGGAACTGAGGGTCAGGGGAGGAGGGTGGTTGAAAGTCTTAATAACTTCTTGCAGATTTCAAAGTGGACACTTAAAGTTGTTCATCTCCAGTATAAATAGTTGCAGTGGGAGTGATTTCTGCTGTGTTCTTAATATTAACATTTTAGAAGAAAACTATTCTCTGACTTCTCCTCAAAATAGTCTTCTGGTACACCCAGTTCAATAAATGACAACTTGCCCAATTTGCTCCTGTAAGAAACCTGGGTATTTCTTTGTCTCCACCTCTCCTTTATGTGCCGCCCCACACACACACCCAGTCTGTCATCCATTCTAATTGATTCTGCTCCTAACGTATGTCTCAAGTCTGTTCACTCCTCTCCACCTCTCTTGCCCAAGCCTGGTCTTCTCTCCCTCACTTCAGTTTCCTCAAGCCAGTCCCCATATGCCTGCATTGGTGATCTTTCTACAACATGGATCTGATCAGTTACCTCCCCCACTTCCAAACCCTTCAGGGGTTTCCCATCTTGCTTTGGGCAAAACTCAAACTCCTTGTACCCACAAGATCCTCCCTACCTGTCTCCAGCCTCATCTCCCTCACCGTTCCCTCCATTCACCAGCACGTTAGCCAGTGGCCCCCTTAAGAGCCTCTCAGCCTTTGTCCAGGCTGTCTCCTGCCACCACAGTACCAGGTCAGGCCCCTTGTGCCAGGTTTTTACTCTGAGGCTGACATCTTTCCCTTCCAAATGTCTTTCAGATGACTGAACAGGGGCTCGTGAGTTACAGAATAAATGTCTTTTATCCATTGGGTTACAGGTGTTGAAGATGCAGAAAATTGGCATGGAAAGCCAATGCCAAAAGAAAGAGCGGATGCAATTATCAAACTAATTGAGAGCCAGATAGAGACCAATAAGAGTCTCGAACCAAAAGCCCCTGTTGAAGACTCGCCTCAAATCAACATCTCAGATATAGAAATGACGTCTCCACCTGATTATGAAGTCAGTGATATGGTAGGCAAACTTTTTTCTCTGCTTTTGCTAAATACAGAGGACTCCTGTTTACTCTGATTTCCCCAGATGAACCAATTCTTAGGTGGTGTGACATTTAGTTAAAGGTTTTAAGCAACAAAGATGGATTTACCTTTTTACTATTTTGATATTTTTTCTTTGATTTCAAACTTAGGTCTGAATTTTCTTACCAGTCAGTCACTACTTATTTGCGTCCAGTGCTATGCAGCTTTTGCTTACTTCCTAAATTCAGTCTCTAGTCTGGCAGACCATTGTGCATGAAACTCCATGATTCTATGTCAACTTGAAGGACAGGGGCCTAGCTGGATTGATCTTTTGGGCTTAATCCCTGGTTTACACAAGGAAGAGCACCAGTTCACCGAAGGCCAGTTCTTCAAAAAGGAAACAAATTAGGCATGAAACCCTGATAAACCCTTTCTGTTTTTATCATGATTTTTGTGTCCTGCCTTCTTGTATATTACAGCAGATCCAAAATAGGCAGGCTCTTCACAACCTAAAGAAACAAGGTGGCGAGCCTGGGAGGAAGGAAATTTTTCTGACTCTTATTTGTCTTCCTTATTTATTTGGGAACATTTTGAGTGTTACTTATGTTTTCTTAGCCTGGTAATATGGATTAATAATAAATGAATTGACTGAGAAACTAGAAAGCAAATTTAAAAGCAGAAGAAAGCTGTTAATAAAAAGCACATATTAACAGAAGGTACTTTGGTACTATGTGTTAACACCAACTGTTCACACCCTTCAAAGTAGAAGTGCAACTCACAGGTATTTATCCTACAGAAATACCTGTACAAGCATGCAGGATAGAATGAATGTTGATTCCAGCATTGATTATGGTGAAGTGTTTATGTCTAGAAAGTATGTGAGATTATTGGAACTTTTCGTTTGAAGTGCATATATTTTAATAGAAATTAAGGACACAGGCCAATTGATTAAAAAGTTAGTGAATTAAAGAACAGGAAGTCACATTAATACACAAATCTAGGAGTTGGCTGTCTGAATTACTAAACAGTAGACAAGCTGTTACCTAGTCTACTTAAAGAGATGAAAACTATAAATGAATAAAATTAGTCACTAGAGAAGATTACCACAAATCGAGAGAATATTCAGAGAATTTTGAGAAAACTATGCTAATCGGTATGAAAACCTATTTAAAAAATGGACCGTCTTAAGGAATACATAAAATAGCAAAGTTAAGTAAAAATACACAAAATGCCTAAGTAGGTCAGGGACTTCCCTGGTGATCCAGTGGTTAAGACCACGCTCCCAATGCAGGGAGTGTGGATTTGATTCCTAGTCAGGGAACCAAGATGCTGCATGCTGCACAGTGTGGCCAAAAATAAAAATTCTTAAAAACACTTAAGGAGATAACAGCCATTAGGAAAATTTGAGAAAACTGTCTAGGAGTTATACCTCCAAAGTGCCAGGCTCAGTTAGTTACAAGAGTGACTTTAATTTTAACCTTCAAGGGATAGATTAATTCCTCTGCTATTTCAAATCTTCTTGAATATGGAGAAGGTCATTTATGAAGCCAAAATGTTATAAAGCTAGCCCAAAGGAAGAAACTACAGGCCAGCCTCACTTAGGAATATTGATTTAAAAATTCTAAATAAGACATTTGCAAAGAGTTGGACACGACTGAGTGACTGAACTGAACTAATGGAACTGAAATAAGACATTCACCAGTCTCAACTTCTTTAGTGCCTTAAAAGAAGTATTGGAATCAGTGAAATTCAAATTAGTAATGCAAATCATTCACCAATATTAAGAGAGGAGAAATTGTGGTCGTTCAAAATAAGACTCCCTCCTGACAATGAGAAGGCAAGCCTATTTGCAGGTGGTAGAGTTGTATGTCTGGAAAACTCAAAAGAGAATCGAAATAAGAATGAGTAAGAAAAGAAATAAGAAAATACGTTAGAAATAAGAGTCCAGAAAGAGAGCTTGTAGCAAAACTAATATATAAGGATTGATTTTTTTTCTCATATTGAGAGATTATTCCTTTTTACAATAGCAATAAAAAATAAAATAACTAAAAATAAATGTATATGGTCTATATTAAGGTATTTATGAAACTATAGCTTTAAAAGCTCACATGCTGTCAAAAGAATACTTCACAACCCTATCATTTCCCTTACCACTGGGGAGAGGAACTGGGAGAGCAGGAGGAAGATGGCCTCTTCATTCAATATCCTTTCATAACTTGACTTTTGTACTCATCTATGTGAATTGCCTGTTTTAAAAAATATTTTTTAGAGTATTTAAATGAATGAACAAAGATAGATAAATGAAGAGGCAAACCTTATTTTTGTTAATAACAGCTTTATTGAGGCAAAATTTTCTCTACAATATACCCATTTGAAGTGTACAATCCAATGGTTTTTAGCATATGACAGAGTTGTGCAACTATTACCACACTGAATCTTACAGCATTTCAGTCTTCCCATAGAGATACACTATATTCACAAACATTACTCTCCATTCCCACCCAGCCCCTAGTAACTGCTAATTTACTTTCTGTGTCTGTGAATTTGCCTGTTCCAGACATTTCATATAGATGAGATCATATAATATGCAAACTTTTTGAGGCTGCTATTTATCTATTCATCTGTTGCTGCATATTTGGGTTATTTCTACCTTTTGGCTATTGTGAATAATGCTGCAATGAACATGAGTGTACAGCTTTTTGTGTATTTGTATTTTTCTCTTGGGTAATTACCTAGGAGTAGAGTTGCTGGGTCATAATTGTAATTCTGTGCTTAACTCTTTGAGGGAATACCAAATCTGGGGGTTTTTTAATAGAAAAAATATAGTAAAGATGTCAGTTCTCCCCCAGATTAATCCATGGGTTCAGTCCAGTCTCAAACAGTATGCTAATGGAATTATTTTTTATTTGTATCATGATTCCAAAGTTCTCCATTTTAATATTTACAGTATTATCATTTTTTTAAAATACTTATTTTTGTCTGTGCTGTATCTTCGTTACACATGGCCTTTCTCTAGTTGTGGAGTGCAGGGGCTACTCTCTAGTTGTGTTGTGCAACTTCTCACACCGTGACTTCTCTAGTTGCAGAGCATGGGCTCTTGGGCACATGGGCTTCAGTAGTTGTGGTGCATGGGCTCAGTTGCTGCACAGCTGTGGGATCTCCCGGGAGCAGGGGTTGAACCAGTGTCCCCTGCATTGCAGGGTGGATTCTCAATCACTGGACCACCAAGGAAGCCCCTGTTACCAGCTTTATAATTAAAATAAGTCACAGAGGCATTTGCATGTTGGGGAATTTAAGTTTTTAATCAACTATAAGAATGAGACAAGAATAAATTTATTTTTGGGAAATTGATACTCAAGTGAGAGAAGTATGGATGTAACATTGGCTAGCAATCCTGTCTTTGTTTTGTTTTTTCCCTTTTGGTCACATGTATGGCATGTGGGATCTTAGTTCCCTGATCAGGGCTTGAACCTGTGCCCCCTGCATTGGGAGCGCAGAGTTTTAACCACTTGACCGCCAGGGAAGTCTCAGCAGTCCTTTTTTATTACCCCAAGGGAGATTATTGGTGAATTACAAATTTGCTTTCTTCATTAAGGAGCTTGACAATTCATAATTCTACCAAATTTCACCTGCCTTCTAAATGCATTCTAAGAAACTCTCCTGTTGATTTTCAGATAGCTACTCGGAAAGCATGTGCTTTGGCTCTGGCCAAGCTGGGCCATGCAAATGACAGAATTATTGTGCTGGATGGTGATACCAAGAACTCCACCTTTTCTGACATATTCAAGAGAGAACACCCTGAGCGCTTCATCGAGTGTTTTATTGCTGAGCAAAACATGGTATGTGTGCTAGGAACATCACTTTGAGTCATCTCATTGACAAATGGCTACCCACTTGAGGAGGCCTGCCCCCCTTACGGTTTTTCTTTCCACTTATAAAAGCAAAGGAAGTGGAGGGGAAAAGTCTCAGGGGAAACAAGTAGAGAGCAGTCAGGTAGAATGTGAGGGTTGGCTTCCAGGATTGCTGGGACAGGCATGGTTAGACGGCCCCACACACTCTCCAGAAAGTCTGCGGGCTGCAGCCATCTGACCTCAGGGCTCCAAGTTTGAAGAATGCCCAGCTCCCTAGTAGCTCTAGGTGGCCCCTAGGATGTTGTAGGATTGCCTGGCTGTGGCCAGTAGGTGCAGAACCTCAAGGGATTGTGGTTTGTCTCTCCACCCTGGGGCCTGATATAGCCTAGATATTTCAGTGTTCATGCAAGTAAATGCCTTGACTTCTAAAGTTCTGCACCAGTGCAGAGGACAGCACACATTTATTTACCCTCACATCACAGAGGCCAGAAACAGCACTGGCCAGAAATCTATGGGCCAGTAGGCCTCACATGACCAGAGATATTTTGTTTGGAACAAATAGTATTTACAAATATTTTAAATTAGTTGCCAGCTTTTTAAAGTCAGGAAATTTTTATATGGAATCCAGATTTCTGGATTTTTCTTAAAGAATGGGAAGATCTGGCAACACTGGAACAACAGTCCCTCCTTCCTGCCACCAGTTGGCTGGAGTCAAGCAGGGGCCCTGTTTAGATGGGCATCCACAGCCATCTCTCCATGTCCCTGCCTCCTGCTGGCCTGCTCTTTGGTTCACGGTGCTTCCCTGGCCCTATCAGTGTTGGAATCTAAGCCCCTCAGTTCAGTAAACCAGGTCATTTCAATTGTAAGGATATGAGCATTTTTCAGTGGGTCTCCTTAACTTATTTCCATTTTGAATGGAAAAAAATACAACTCATATTTTTCTGAATTGAGCCTCAAAAGTTTGCTTCCCTATGCATTGATTCTTTCAACCAGCAACTGAAAAAAAAAAAAACCTAGTAAAGAAGCAGCCAGCAAGTGAGTAGTGTTCTGTGCTGCCAGATAAAACTGGTGGCTACGGGGAGAGCATGACTAGGGCCAATCAGGAGCAAGCTCTCAGAAGAGGTGACATTTAAACTGAGACTTCAGCGACAAGGAGTCCGTCACATGCAGATCCAGGGACAGCATTCCCAGCAGAGCACCCAGCTAGCTCTGCTGCATGCCCAGATTGGAGCTGTTCAGGGAGCAGAAGGAAGGGCCCAAGACTCTGGTGTGGAGAAGAGCTTGCTGAGGGAAGTAGGGGAGTGGCAGGAGATGACAGCTTAGATCAACACAGTGGCTGTGGGGTTGGGGAGATGCAGACTCATGCAGAGTAGATGACCAGGTGGAACCAAGGCTGGCACTAGGGCATAGGCCAGAGCACCTGGGAGACAGACAAGACTGGGGCAGGAATGGGTTTTGGGGACACAGGAGCTCTCCCTGAGCCCTGAGGGGTTAGACTACCTCTTATACTGGGGATAGGGATGCCAGGTAGGTCAGAGGGGATAGATCATTTATCTCCAAATATGTTTGCTTTCCAAACCGCTGAATGTCTTTTTCTAAGTAGATCTAAGCTTTAAGTTAACATCTAAATTTTTCATTAAATTTTTTAAGTTCACATCTAAATATATCCTTGTCATCTAGATTTAACTGATGCCAAGGATGTAACTTCCCATATATTATAATTTGTGACACTCGAATACTTAAATCATCCAGTTACACAAAGGCTCTCTCTGTCAGAAATTAAATGTTTTTCTACCTGAATTCTTACTTCCATTCTACTTCTTATTCATGGAAGCCTTTTACTGATAATTCTGCAATAAACTATGCATATACATTGATGGTTTTTAAAATTTGTTTCCTACATCCACAGGCCTTGGAACATTACCATTTTTTTCTTCTGGATTGAGCTATGGCTATAATTTTTAGCTTGTGTAGCAGTAGTTAAGTACACTTAGTGCTAGAATAAGACAAGATTCAGAACAAAATCTATTTGTATTTAAATGATGTAAGTTCCAGAAAACCTTATTCAAGAAAATACAGTGCTGGGAAGAGTGAGAATTTTGTTGCAGCAGCGTCATTCAGTTCATTTGAATCCTGTCCCAGCTATAAGCCAAAAATCACAGTGATCTTTCATGTCCAGTTGTTTGTGGAAAATTACTTGTAAAGGATTGACACTTCACTTAGGTTCTCTTTCAGTTTTGTTAAAAGAATTGGAAAACCCCTGACTTACAGAAGGATTTGTTATCCAGTCTTTTGAGCTTTGTAGTTTCTCAAGGCTGCTGTGATTATTTCAAATTATTCTTTCTGTTTCTGGAGCTCTTAGATTCCAGGATGTTGCCCCACTGAAGGAACAACCCGAGGTGGGCGAGAGTATACCTTTTGGCAGTTAGTTGCTGAGAGGCGATTATCAGGGAGACAGTGGGAAGGATGCCCTGGGCCCTTTCCCTAGCAGGCAGATGTGGGAGTCAAGGATCTTGATGTTGAGACCAGCCACAGCCATGCACCCTTTGGAAGGTCTTTGTTTACCTCCGAGATACTCATCTTCTAGTTTGAAGGCCACCAGGGTGTGTGAGCCTGGCTTTGCAGAAGAGGTGAGCAATAGAGAGACAGAGGAGACCTTAGCATCATGCAGATCAGAATGACACCATGGGACCCCATGCTGGTTCCCTGTGAAGAAGGCAGATCAGGAGGAGTGTGGCACTCAACCCCAGGACTTAGTCCAGGTGCACCACCTGGCAGATCCAGTCAGGGAGGGAGCAGCAACATCCAGTGAGGCAGGCATTCCCTAGTGCTAGATGCTCCTCAGAGGTCAGATGCGATGCAGAGGAACTCAGGTGACCTCTTGCATTTGGCAGGTTCCAGGTCCCTCATGGGGATGGCAGCCTAGATGAAGGAGAATGTGCAGAAAGTGGGAAATGAGGGAGCATGCAAGGTTTTCCTGTGAAGGAGAACATGGATGAAGTGCAGGATCTGGAGCAGGAGGACAAGGGGAAAGTGAGGGAGAAACTGAGGTGACATGGGAGGGGAGGGGACAACTGCATGGTCAGAGAGCCCCTTGAGAAAGTAGGAGAAGGATGAGATTCAGTAGGGTGGGGAGAGGGGACAGAGGCAGGGGACAAGGAGAGTGGGAATGAGAGCCACAAGGACTGCAGGGTGGCCTTGAGCGTCCCGAGGTTCCCCAGCTTGGATTTGAAGGAATGGGTCTAGCACTTCAGTTCCTCTCGTTTCTGGCAGTGTTCAGGGGACATGGTGAATTTGCCAGGTTTGGGGTTTTCCCATGTGGCTGGAGGAGGGGTGTGGCGAGGTGAGGGGGCACAAAGGATAGGTGAAGAAGCATACACTCTACACTGGGAAACAGGAGGGGAAGTGGGCTCCAAGAGTGTTCTGATTCACCTTCTTTGTGATGCAGGTGAGCGTGGCATTGGGATGTGTCACCCGTGGTCGCACCGTGGCTTTTGCTTGCACCCTCGCTGCCTTTTTGACCCGAGCATTTGATCAGATCCGGACGGGAGCCATCTCGCAAACCAACATCAATCTTATTGGGTCCCACTGTGGGGTGTCCATAGGTATGAGTTCTCAATGCCATCATCTTAATTGCCCTCCTCCTCTACAGAGAAAGATCAGCATGTGAGCAGTTGAACTGCCCAATATAGAGTTCCATGATATTAGTTTGATTATTTGTAACCTGTTTTTTGAAAAAGGCCATATTGTGTTTTAGAAGTTCCAGAAACTGGGTAACATTTTAGCTGATCTCCTGGTATTACTGTAAAGTGCCCATTGTTTCAGTCATTGAGAAATACTTATCCTGAGTGCCTCTTCTGTGTCAAGCCACATACTAGTAGTGATTAGGCCACTCGGGCATCACAGAAGTCTTTCCTGCTGTTTGGTCACCTTAGTCTGAGTTGGGACAAACAGCCTGCCAGGGCCCTGCTGGGATAAGCAGCCTGGTTGGATAGAATGGGAAGCCTCAAGGCGCCCAACATCAGGGCATTAACTGTGGATGGGAGATGGGGAGCCAGGAGGAGGATGGAGGTGTGCATTAGCACTGGATAGAAAATGGAACAGACTTGCAAGAACCTGTGGAAAGACGTCAACATTGCTGACAGGAGGAGAAGTCCCAAACTGCATGAGAAGCAAAACGCCAGTGCCCAGTGGTTTCTTGCCTAGGAAACATCTGGGAGTTGTGTTTGTGGAGGATAGCAATGGGGACTCTAGAAAGATGGGGGCACCTGACATGCCTGTGGCAGGGCAGGTCATCAAGGTAGATGTGACTGACAGCTGACCCTTATTGTCAGAAGGCTGGAGGGGAGGGCTGGAACTGCACATCTGGGTGTTGTCCCAGGGACTTCCAGGGAGAGCTTGAGTGGCAAAGGAGACTCTCTGTGGGCCGGATTCAAGGGAAAAGAGGAGAGAGGAGGGCCTGCACAGGGGCCTCTCCTGGGGCTGGGTGCAAAGTTAGTTTTAAAGTCAGCCAAGTGGAAAAGTGGTTCTAAGTCCAACCCAGAGGAACTGAAGTTCTTTGGAGAGACAACGGTCCCAGGCCAGGCAGTGTCCACGGTGGCAGTCCCCTTCTTAGCTGGAAGAGCTTGGACACCCTGGTGTACATTGGGTTACATGAAGTCCATGAGTTCCAACAGTACCCCCAGGGCACCCCGAAGGTATGTTCTATAATGCTCAGCTACTTTGAAGGCCATGAGAAATGAGAGACCACTTGAGTCTGAAAACTTTCGTCTCTTGATGGAAAAGGTTAAAAGCACAGAGAAGAAACAGCAGAGTCTGGAGGGACCCTCCTCAGAGAAGAGGACACGGGAAGAGACATGGTACTTGGAAGAGAGTGCGGGTCACCTAGGGCAGCAGTACCAGTCACACTGAGTGCCAGATGCTGGCAAGGCTCGAGGCCAAGAAGTGGCTTCTGCTGTGTTGCTTGCAGTGTCTGTGGCGACTGCTGGGATGGTGGCTCCCATGGCAGGCAGCACAGTCACTCATCCAGTGGAGGGCAGGCTCCTACTGGGGTTTCTTTGTTGGGCTATGATTTTGCTTTCTCAGGTGAAGATGGCCCCTCCCAGATGGCTCTAGAGGACCTAGCCATGTTCCGAGCCATTCCAAACTGCACGATTTTCTATCCAAGTGATGCCATCTCGACAGAGCATGCTGTTTTCCTGGCAGCCAATACCAAGGTATTTCTTAGAGAACGCTGGTGCAGACAAAAAATGTGTCTGGGCTCTGCTGCTAGTTTGGTACTGATGGTTTGATATTACTTGTCTCATCATAAAGGTAATAGATATTTGTTACAGGTAATTTGATTGCAGCCTTTTTTTGGCTGCACTGGGTCTTTGTTGCTGCACAGGCTTACTCTAGTTGTAGCAAGTGGTACTTACTTTCTAGTTGTGGTGTGCAGGCTTTTCCTTGTGATGGCTTCTCCTTGCAGAACATGGGCTCTAGGGTGCACACGGGCTTCAGTAGTTGGGGCGCATGGGCTTAGTCTCTCTGCGGCATGTGGGATCCTCCTGGTCCAGGGATCTAACCTGTGTCCCCTGCACTGGCAGGCGAATTCTTAACCACTGGAACTCCAGGGAAGTCCTGTAGGATTCCCTTTAAAGATAGAACTATTACCCCAAAAAGGGTAATAGAAGCATGTAGAACATGAACACATTTGCATTGTAAAAAAACAGTGCAGAAAAGGTCAAAGTCCCAGCGACCTGTATGGGGTGGGACCTAGGTCAAGAAGAGAGGGAAACTGTGGGACTTTGGGACTGGGAGTCCTTGGCAGAGCCAAGCCCACTGGAGTGGGCTCCAGTGACAAGTCGCCAGGTGCAGGTGTTAGACACAGCTTGTGTGACTGCCACCTCGTGATAGCCAGAAAGCTGGAGAGTTGTCAGCTGCAACTGCAGATGAACCCTAGAATCCCCAGCCCTGACTCACCCTCCTCAAAAACTGCTTAGAAGGGTAAGAGTCTGACTTCTGCCCTGCCTGCCCCTCCTGAAGTCTCACCCAGGGGCATCAGTTGGACACAACCTGGCTCTTGTCCAGAACCCAGCTGCAGGGGCTTCCCTGATGGCTCAGAGGGTAAAGAATCTGCCTGCAGTGCAGGAGACACAGAACCCTGCAGCTGCAGGAAAGTTTAGGGAACAGAATCTTTACCTTTCCAAACTCTCCAGCTAGCAGTCACTGGATTCACCTCACCACCACAACCCCCCAGCCCTGCACACAGCTGAGGTGGGTCATGCAACATGCAAGTTCCATTCCTGGCATTTCCAACATGTGGGAGACATGAGTTTCTTTGACTTTTTTTTCTTTTTTTTTTTTTTAACCTAAGTGGGCTCACACATGGTTCTGTACTTTTCTACTTGGTGTATCCTGGACATTATTTTATGTCTGCACATACAGCACAAGTTCATGTGTGCTGCGGTATCTTACTTGTGGAAAGTTCAAAAGAAACATCAGAATAGAGGTTGCTTCTTGGGTGGGAGAGAGGCATGTAGGAACTTTTGGGCAAGTACAGATGCTCTCCAGACTGAGGAGACAGATAGATACATAGTGTATAACTTGTCAGAATTCAGGGTGTGCTCCACTTAAGTAAATTTTACCTCCTAAAAATGTACTGAACAGAACTGGTTCATAGCGTGTAAATGAACAAAAGGAAGCAGTGTTTCTAAATTAATGTATTAGTTTATCGTGTATGATTTAAATATGTATGTAAATCAACAATTGGGTTCTCAGGTGGTGCAGAGAGTTCGCCATTTCCCCCTGTCAGGGGATCTTCCCAACCCCGGAATTGAACCTGGGTCTCTTAGGTCTCCTGCACTGGGAGGCGGGTTCTTTACCACTAGTGCCACCTGGGAAGCCCTGTAGACAGAGGAGCCTGGCGGGCTACACAGTCCATGGGGACGCAGAGTTCAACATGACCTAGCACACATGCACACAAATTAACAAATACTCTATAGATATTTGAGTATTCATTTATAGTTCTATTTATATGTTCAAGGAGATGATGATGAAAAAAATTGACATCTTCTCATTGGAAGATAAGTAATTTTATGTTCTGGTATCTAAGGTATTTCTAAGAATGAAGTATTACACGCTGTTGTGACAAAAATTGTTTACCATTATGTTTTAGGGTTTCTATTCAAGGTAAGTAAGTGCTCGTGCCCCGAGTTTACATTCTGTCGAGACAGAACAGATCGGGGTGTATCTGAGGAAGCTTTCCCAAAGGGGTGAGCATGATAGCATGGAGAGCTTGTCACTGGGCATCCAGCAGCTTCCCTCACAGGCTTTTGCCTCCTGATCAGTAACACCTGACCAGTGGTTAGAGATGGTTATCCCTCGCTCCAGAATGCATACTAAGAATTGTTCAGTCCTTCCCAGCTGCTATTTAAGGTTTATTAGTTGGAAATTTAGTTTTATTTTCTAAACTGTGGCTCTGGTATTCATTTACACCCTAGGGGATGTGCTACATTCGAACCAGTCGGCCAGAAACTGCAATTATTTACACCCCACAAGAAAGCTTTGAGATTGGACAGGCCAAGGTAAGGCCTTAAGTTCTCCTGTATCTTCCAGTATTAGTTTGTGTTGGGAGCACTGTTCTTTAAAGCCAGAGCTAGGGGCCCCGACAGTTGAGGCTTCATTCTTCCTTTGTTCTGGTTTTTTAAAAATTCATGATATTTGCCTGCTTTTCTTCAGAAAGTAATATTCTGCCAATGTCAGCCTGAACTTAACTTTTCTCCTTTCTGAAAGGAGTCTCTGTTGAACCCTTAAAGATAAATAACTTGAAGACTCTTGAGTTGCTTGGCTGTACGTTCCCACAGACAGCGTCAAGCTAAGAAAATGACAGAACCCATTTCAAATGAGTAGTAGATCTGTTAGGTTCTTGTTTTGCCCATCGGAGGCCAGGAATATAACAAACATGAACCATCTTGCCTCTGGCCATCGTGTGGCCCTGAGGTTGGTTTTGTGGGATGTGGCTACATCTTCAGGCCTGCTGGGTGCTTCCTATCTCCTATGTTCTTGAGAAAGCCTTGGAATCACAGATAGTTAGCAGCCATATTTTGAAGATGAGGGCCAAAGAAGGGTAAGCAGCAAGCCCAGTAAGCAACCCGCTGTCTGTGGGCCTGCCTTTCGGAGTTGTGTGTGCAGAAAGCCAATAGCATCTGTGGAGAAAATACATGATTGTCCACCACCTAGAAGGCAGGCCTTACAGACGTTTGGGCATGTTTTCTTCCTGACTTTTTCTAAGTGTATATCTTAGTTGAGATCATGCTGTGTAGGACTGTTTTATGTCCTGCCTTTTATCTTATAAGCCTATTAGAATACTCTTCTTAAGTGTGTAAAAGAATGATAGTCACTCTTAAAGGAGCAATACGTGACTTCCAACTTGATTGATAAGGGCTAGGCTGCTCCAGAATTCACAGTGGTAGTGCTCAGAATGAATAAATGAGCTCTGAATAGCTTTAGTGCCACAGGAGAGCAGGTATATCCAGAACAGTTCCTAGCCCCCCGTAGTTTCATTCCACTGAATGGAAAAGCTGAACTCTTCACTTTAGTGTGAACTACAGGTGCTATTGTTCCCTGGACTCCCACTCAAGGCCATCTGTTTGCCTCTGGGGGTGGCAGGGAGGGTGTCTCAGTGACAGTCATGTGGTTTTCAGAGTTTTCACATCTCTCTTGTCTTTTTTTCCCTGTGATGTTTGTCCTATCCTGACAAAATGAAGTAAATTTCCTGATGTGAGTTAAATTATGTGTGATAATATGCATGGCATGAATAATTATAGGCTGGGTTTGCAAAGGGGCATATGGGTGTGTGTGTATATATTTACATACATGCACATACAAAGGCTAGGACATTCTTAAAGGATGGGGCAAGTGGTTTGAAACCCTAAATATCTAGTCAGCAGTGGTGCTTATGTTACAGGGAAACCTATAGAGAGGAATGCAATGCAGACTAATTCCAGGTGCCTTTGGTTGGGTGACTTTGAAAGAAACAAACCAATGAAAAAAGAGCAGAGAACCCTGTCTGCTTATAGACTAGCAAATGGTTGGGAACATGGGCTTTGAATTCATATGAGTCTGGCTCTTGGTCTCAACCCTGCCTTGGGTGAGTTCCTCCTGTTCTCAGGTTTGCTTTCCTCAGTCACAGAATGGGCCCACTAATGCATGGGCATCACAGGGCACTTGGGCATGCAGGATGCTTGGCACAGAGCACCCCAAGGTGCTCTCAAATAGCCCTCATTAGCATGTTCATCATCAGAGTCCAATCTGCATGGATGCCCCCAGAAAGAGGTCTAAGCAGTCCAGAGGTGGTGCCTTTTCAGACCCCTTGGTGGGACTGAGTCCACACTGGAGCAGATGTTCTGTCCAATTTGCTTCTGGCCTTCTGCCTTTCACATTCCAGTTGGAAATCCACCTGCTTTGGTAAAGGGTCATTTTGCATACATACTGTAAAAGAACTTAGTGATTTAGCATTGTAAATCATGAGGAAAGGTAGACAAATTTGTTAAATAAACATGAAGTGGGGCTTATTAAAGAGAGCAGTCCTTATTGGTCAGTGTGCTGAACTGTGAAGCACTGAAATTGGTAGGCTCTGGAGAGCAGACTGTCCTCCACTTGGGAGACTCATTCTGTGTAGTTAGCGCAGCATTTTTGTTTTGTGGGCACAACACCAGGTCATCCGTCAAAGTGTGAACGACAAGATTACGGTTGTCGGAGCTGGAATTACTTTGCACGAAGCCTTAGCTGCTGCTGCTGATCTTTCCAAGCAAGGTCAGTTGGGGGTTGCTGAACACTGAAGTTTGGGCTGGAAGACGTAGAGGTTGGGCTGCCTGTCTGCCCCAGTGCATCTTTTTAGTCTAAGTCTGCTTGATACACTAAGCTGGTTATTGCTGTTTTCCAGATATTTCTATCCGTGTCATTGACCTGTTTACTATTAAACCTCTGGATGCTGCCACCATCATCTCCAATGCAAAAGCCACAGGTGGCCAGATTATCACAGTGGAGGATCACTACCCAGAAGGTATGTGCAAGCCTTGGGGGCAGACAATTTTGATAGTCTGCTTTGGTGGAACATGTTTTGTTTTCCTTGACCAGAAGTATGCTATGACCATGGGCAGTCCAAGTCCCTGCAGCTGACCACTCACCCTGTATTACTTGCTCTTTGCAAGGGTGTGGGTGTAGGGTCTCTTGCCCATCTACACTAGCTAAGGGAGGTCTCATGTCCATCCTCGTTTGTGTGTACTCAGCACAGTGTGCCCTGCCTGGTCCTTGGGTGGCTCAGTGGCAGTACAGAGGAATGTCTAAATTGGCATTGTGGCGGGAGGGATTGTAAGAAGCTTCACAGTTGCTCTTGTGTATTGACTGATTCATAGTTTGCCCCTTGCAAAAAATGCAGACAGTACCTTGCAAGCAGAGAACACAGCAAATGCAGGAAGTGTGGCCAGGGAGAGGGGCTGGGCGGTGTCTGGCCAGGGAAGGTCAGGTAGAGCAAAGGAGCAAGTGGGGAGCTTCATGTGTTCATGTGTCAGGGGCTCCAGAGCAAGCCTGTGGTCTGCAGGGAAGCACTCTCCAAGGAAAGGGCACACACTGGGACCCCCAGGGGCAGAAGACACAGGTCAGGGGTGAAGACCCCCATGCCTTTGGTTCCCTCTCTCCCTCCTTTGGGGGGCCCCCAGCTTGCTCCCTTATCCGGCAGCAACAGATGACCCCCTGGAGACCTAGGGAACCCACTCGAGACTCACTGCCACGAGTATTATTAAGGGCTGATGGCTGCCATTCACGTGCCAAACTTCCTGACTCCCAGAGGAAAGCAGGTGTGCCCCATAAACCACCCTGTGGTGCCAACAGCTGAGGCACAGAGACCACTCTTTGCAGTAGGGAAAGTGTCTCATTTATGTCAAGGACTCGCACCAACCTACTGCCCAGGCACCACCCCCGGGCCAGCCTTGCATGCCGGCCTTTCTGAAGTCAGCAGCCAATTCTTGGGCTCCTGACAGGTTTTGAGAATCTGATCTCCACAGATCCTTGTGTCCATGGAGCCCCAGTGGAGATAACCCCTGCCATAAGTAGGGCTGGGAGCAATTTGAAGACTTGTACTTTTGAATGAGAACTCTTCTGGCCAGTTAGGGAACGGTTGTTTATAGATCAGTGCCTAGTGAGAAATATTTCTCCCACGGAATCACACATTCAAAGGTCTCTACATGATGGGGTTTTGAGGCTGACGACCTGCTTCCAGAACAGACCCTAATATCCCTTGCTTCTGCAGGTGGCATCGGGGAGGCCGTCTGTGCAGCCGTCTCCATGGAGCCTGACATTGTGGTCCATCAGCTGGCAGTGTCAGGGGTCCCTCGGAGCGGGAAGCCCAGTGATCTGCTGGATATGTTTGGAATCAGTTCCAAACACATCATATTGGCTGTGGAACATATTTTAATGCAATAGCTTAGCTGTTGGCTTTGACCAACAGACTGGCCTGTTTACCTTACCTTATGTTTATGCTTGTTGCCAAATGATCACTTAAATCTATGTTATTGTGCTTTATTCTTTTTAAAAACAATGCAAGTTAACTGCTTTCTTGTTAAGCCATAACTACATATACATGTATAACTCTTACCTTTGAATCATTAAAGTGGATTATAAGATAAAGTTTGAAGTGACAGAATAGCTAACAAAACAACCACCTAATAGCAAGTTTTCTGATGAGACTAGAGATAACTGGAGTAGAGACCAACATAAGGTAACAGTTTCTTAAATGTGTGCATTTTCCTCATAAGTAAAAAATGTGAATTGAATTGTAGACTGCAGTCACCCAAGTTGGGCAGCATTATACCACCGTGCTGCCCACTGATGGCCCGTGCATGAGGTCAGGTGCTACTATCCTACCTGCAGCCTTCCAGGTACTGTGTGACTGCAGTTGGTGTGGAATTTCCTCTGGTGTTTGCCTTCATCCCTCCTCTCCCGTGCAGAGGCTGTGGAGCAGTGGTGAAAGTTCTTAGGATGTCCTGTGCTGTTTGAATTGACTGTTCTGTGAAGAGAGGACACAACTAGGTCTGACCTCCACACTGTGCTCTCTGGTGAGATCTCAGGAATGTCTTATTTACCCAGTGACCAAACTGTTAGCTCAATTGTACTCATCTACTGATGATACTGCAGTTGATGTTAATAAAGCAATGAAGAATTGGCTAGCTGTTTCGCTCTGTTTGTGCCTTATATGTGTGATTTGGTTTCCCCTTGATAAGATCCTAAATAAGGAAGAAGCTGTTCTTTAAACCAGGATAGAGATCCATGTCCCCATCAAGCCCTGGAAAGGGTAGTGGGCAGGAGGTAGACCACTAGAGGACAGTGTGCAGCCTGAAAAGCCAGCCCTGAGCCAACTCCTTATTTTAGGTCAGAGCATTTAAACCATGTGGTTGGAATACAAGAGAATACCTGCCAGATAAATGAAAGATAGACCAGAGCTTCAAAACTAAAGTTGACTGGATGTATCTGGTATGTCGTGGTCCTTATTTCTATCATTCTCACTAACTGGTCATCAAGCGGGGGGTTTTGTTCTAGAATGTGTGCTAGAGATGGAAGAACCAGTCTGCCACTGAGTCGTCTTCAGGGCTTAGTCCTTCTGTTCCTGGGTTTTTAAATCACTAAACTGGTTCCCTGGCCTGTAAAATTAGCATAATTAGTATGTTTATTTCATAAGACTTCAAAAATTTTAAAAATAGTTGATATAATTGATAGAAAATATATCAAATTTATCAAAATACAAAAATACTAAAAATACCAGGGACTTCCCTGATGGTCCAGTGGCTAAGACTGCACTCCGAATGCAGAGGGCCTCAGTTAAATCCCTGGTTGGGGAGCTAGAGCCCACATGCTGCAATGCTGCAAGTAAGTCTTGGTGCAGCTAAGTAAATATTAAGTAGTTGACATTTTTCTATAAAAATAGTTGATTACAGGGTCATATAGAAAATTGATAAAATGCAAATAATCAAAATTTTACCTCACTTAACTGGACATCTCACATTCCATGCAGTTCACCCATTGAAAAAACAATTTAGTGGTACTTGGCATACTCAGAGAGTTTGTAACCATCACTGTGGTTCATTTTAGGACATTTGTATCACTCCAGAGAGAACTGCACCCCTGAGTAGTCCATCCCCATTCACTGTCCCAGCCCCTGGTAACCACTCATGTGTTTCCTGTTTCTAGGGATTTAACATATTCTGGACATTTTGTATGAATGGCATCATACAGTATGTGACCTTTTTGTCTCCTATCTTCTTAGCATAATGTATTCCAGGTTCATCTACATTAGAGCATGTTACAGAATTTCATTCTTTTTTATGGCCACATAATAGTCCATCTTATGTATAGACTGTTTTGTCCATCAGTTTGTAGAAATCTGGATTTTTTACAAACAAATAGACTTTTTGTCTATTGTGGATAATGCTACATTCATTTTCAAGTTTGTGGATTATAGTTTTACTTACGTTGGGTGTATATAAAGCTAGGAGTTGCCAGGTCATGTGATAGTTCTGTTTACTCTTTTGAGTGTGTGTGTGTGGTTAAAGCAGATTGATGAGGGGTGAATGAAACAATGACCATAATGGTACCGTGACATCTATAAAGCACTCTAAGGTAAAGCCATTGTGAACACAGATAACCCAGGATGTGTGACCATGCACCACACTAGCTTGTATTTAGATGTATAATGCCTGATTTGGGGATATCCACAACAAATACTGTGTAGCAGTGCACTGTTGAAGCCTAAATGGAGTTCCAAATACAATCCATGATAAAAAACTCCATTCCAAAAGACTTTCAGGCCCCCGCAGGTGTTGGGCAAGAACAGAAGAGCTGATCTTAGGAATAGGGGCTGGGAGGAGATGATCATGTAGGGATGAGAGTGGCCCAGCTATACCTCCAGGGTGCAGGGTAGCCGAGGTGATAGGGTACAGGAGTGCTGTCAACTGGTCTAGGCACTTAAGTGTCTGAATGTCCCTTGATTGTTCTGGAGTCACAGACTCTGGTGACCCTGCCGCATGATTCTAATCTGCAGGTTGCCTACTCGTGTATGTAAAGGTGAACTAAGTCACCCGTTTTGGCCTGTTTCTTTTGTCAAAGGGGATGACAGTGCTGAGGACAGCTTCTCCCATAGGGCTGTGGCCAGGATTTTAGAAATGCCATATAAATGTCCCCACTGAGGGCTACCCTAGCTTGTGGCGCATTCGTACTCCCCAGAAGTGGCCTCCGGACTCCGTACGCACGCACACCACAGCCACTTTCCAGCCTCACTGGGATCGCCCAGGGCTCGACAGGGAATCGGCCCCGCCTTCTCCCTCTCTGGCCAACCCTCTCCTCGACAGCCTTGGCAGCTCGAACCCCCGACCTCCGACCCGCCTGTACCTACCCACCATTTGGCCACTGCCTGACGAAGACCTGCACCCCACCGGCCCCGCCGGCTCTCCGCACACCTTGTGCCCGCCTGCCCGGGGCCGGCCAATCCGCGCGGCCCGGGCCACGTCATTGGGTTTTGTCCGGTCACTCACTGAGCCTTAGCCAATCAGCGTCACCTGCACCGCCCCAGGGGGTGGGGCCGCCCTGAAAGGGGAGACTCTGACGGTGTGAGGCTGCAGCCTCAGCTCCCGAAGCAGAGAGAGGCCCGCGGCGGCCTGGATCCCCAGACACAAGCCGAATAAGGGCAGTGCTCCCAACCTAGGGCTGACGGCCAGCAGAGAGCAAGAAATATGGCCAAAGAGAAGAGAAAGCTGAGGTGGTTGAGGTAGGGGTGGACGGACGGGCCGGGGGCGTGGTGGCGGATATGCGTGAAGGTGCACAAAATGCTGGTGGCAAAGGTGTGCAGCACAAGCCCTCCGGGACATAAAAGGACAGAGAAAGTGATGCCACGTGGAGAGCTGGGGTCTGGGAGTGGAGTCCTCCAGTCGGAGCATGCCCACCTAATATGCCTCCCCAAGGACAGCTTTACCAGCCACCAGAGAGGAAGACAGGTACATTCTACCTACTCTGGTGCAATACCTTGCTGGGCCATGCACAGGATGAGAAACGGGGTGCCTGACACTCAGTAATCCTGAAATGATCCCTATAGGGTTCCCTGCTTACTGAGAAGAACAAACAGAAAACTTGCAGTCCACTCAAGCAGGAAGGGAGGAGTGTAGGGGAGAGGGGCAGAGATGAAAGATGCCCCCACCCATACTGTATCCCTGTGCGCTGGATCCTGCAGTAATTGGACCCCACTTAGGGGTCTAAAGGGCTTTCCTTGTGGCTCAGCTGGTAAAGAATCCACCTGCAATGCGGGAGACCTGGGTTCCATCCTTGGGCTGGGAAGATCCAGTGGCAACAGGACATGGTGTCAGAGGGTCTGGAGGACAGTCAGTGTCGCCTGGCAAGGCATCAGCACCAGGTGAGGTAATGGCACAGTCCTCAAAGGACAGAACACCAGCCTTCCAGACACGGCTGGGCAAGCTACTTCCATCCGCAAGGGAGGCTCTGGGGGACTGGGGGCTTGCCGATTGTCAGCTTCCACTGAGGGCAACCAGATATCCTGAGTCTCGGTTTCAAGGCCCTACTCGTCCACGCAGTGCCCTGCCTTTTAGGAAATGCAGAGAGGCTGGGAATTCAAGCGACCTGGGGATTCTGAAACTGACACGGTGGAATGCTATGTTTGATTTCCAGTCCCGTCAACTCTACAGGCACAGGGGAATTTGCAGGATGCCATGGAAGAGCTGTGGCTGTCATCCTGTGACTTGAGCTGAGAGGTAAGGCAGGTGTCCTTGTCAGTTTCCTCCCAGGGACACTGCAGTGACTGCAGAGCCCAGGCTTGGTCCCTGGCATTCCCTCCATGACAGTTCAGGGTAGCAGCTGCTCTGGCTCCTCGGGCACTTGCTGCCCTTGGCCCTTCACCCCATTCGAGTGCAGGGGGCAGCATGGTGACTGCTGAGACCCCCGCAGGTCATGGATGCCTCAAGCCCAGGTGGTCACTCAGGGATGGCTCGGAGGGCTGAAGGCATGCAGCGAGTACAGGAAGCAGTTGTCACCCCAGACCCAGGGCAAGAAGGGAAGGGGTTGATGTCATCAGAAGCCCGGAGTCCAGGATGAGGGGCCACGAAGACCGGCCCATCTCTCCTCCATGTCACTGCCTTGTCATCTTCTGAGTCATCTATCTGTGGTTTGATTCATCAGCTCAGATTTTTATTTCAAAGACTGGTTTTGTGTCTAACATCGAAAGTTCTTTTTTCATTTTAAAATCTGCCTAGACTTTTAAAATTCGTCTTACCTTTTTGATTCCTTCTTGTGTATCTACTTTTGTAAGTTTATTTTTAATTGGAGGATAATTGCTTTACAATACTGCATTGGTTTCTGTCATACATCAACATGGATCAGCCATAGGTATACATATGTCCTCCTCCCTCTTGAACCTCCCTCCCACCATGTATGTCTCTTTTGGTGTGTCTCGGAAGCTAGTGAAGATTTGGGGAGTTGCAGTAGGCTTCATTCACAGGAATGCAGACAACTGGTAAATATTCATGAGAACTGCTCTCTGATCTCATGAGAATTCAAAGGTACTGTCTATTTCAAAGTCCCCCCTGATTAGGCACAAGAGTACAGGTGTTTCTCTTTCTCACCTCCTTCCTTTATAGACTGGTCCAAGGCCCGGGGATATTCACTGGGACTCACCTCCGATGCCTTCAGGACAAGCTGATGTGCGATACGATGCCCCAGGAACCTCCTTGGGAGCCAAATGGAGAGCATAGCATGGAAAAGGGCTTCCCTGAGATCTCAGTTGGTAAAGAATCTGCCTGCAATGCAGGAGACCTCGGTTTGATTCCTGGGTCAGGAAGATCTGCTGGAAAAGGGATAGGCTACCGACTCCAGTATTCTTGGGCTTCCCTGGTGGCTCAGCTGGTAAAGAATCCGCCTGCAATGTGGGAGACCTGGGATCGATCCCTGGGTTGGGAAGATCCCCGAGAGAAGGGAAGAGCTACCCACTCCAGTATTCTGGCCTGGAGAATTCCATGAACTGTACAGTCCATGGGGTTGCAAAGAGTCAGACACAACTGAGAGACTTCACGTCACTTCACAGCCTGCAAAAGGAGTTCAGGCTTAGAGGCCAGTGTCCTTAACCACCCCTCCCTCCTGCTAGCTAGAGATTCAGAACAAACTGCTCAAGCCTTCCGTGTCCTCATTTGCTCATCTGGAGAAGGGGTTAACATACTACTGACTTCCTAGGGCCACCGCGAGGCTGGGATTGGTGAGTCCAAACCTGTAGCGGACACTCCCAGCCCTTACTGAAAATTATGTCATCTGGCTTCTGACAGTGATGCCCTGGGGACAAAACAGGGCCACTCCTCTCTTTGAGGGACCTGCCAGCATTCCATGAGGATGGGTGGTGTCTTCAATGTGAGTTTGCAGGCCAGTCTTTAGCTGGCCCTCTGGGAGTCTTGAGTCGGAAGCCAGAGGTGAGGCATCCCTTCTGGGAGCATGCGCTCTGCCAGGAGCCTGGCAGTACAACCACAGTGCCAGGGTTGGGGGGTAGCCTCCCTCAGCCAGTGGTTTGCTGAAGCCCCACTGTCTGTGGCAGAGGGATGGAAGCCCCTGCTTGCAGATGATGGGGACCAGTCTTCTGCTCACTCAGACCCATGCTGGGATGGACCCAGTTCTTTTACAGCCTTGTCCTTCCTTCTCACCGTTGCAGGTGACTGTTCAAGAGCACTGGTTTTAGGTGGATTCTTGGTTCTTATTTGTGCTTTACCCATGGATCTCGCTTGCTCACCTGTGGGCCACCTATGCATTTAAATAATATAATACTCTCTTCTCAGTACACGTTTCCTCGTCTTTTCCACAACTGAGCTGGCATCCCAGGAGGGCAGGGGCTGGGTGTCTGAGAGGCACTGGCCCCAGTCCCGGCCTACCTAGCCTGGGATCATATGACCCCCCCCTCCACACACACAGTAGTGGGGCCTGCAGGACAGCAAGAATCAGCCAGCCTGGGTCCACGAAGCATTGGGTGTGGGAACTCGGAAAGTCTGCCCTGCATCACATGACTCTCCTCACTTGAGGCAGGACAACTTTGTGCCCAAGATACACAACCCAGAAATCATCAGTCCAGAGTTTAATAATTTGGTCGCATAAAACTGTGTAACTACTTGACAGCCAAAACCGGCCAGCCTAGTCTTTTGAGACAAGAGACGGGAATTCCACAGTGGTCCTGTGGTTAAGACTCCATGCTTCCACTCCAGGGGGCGGGCTCGGTTCAATTCTTGGTCTGGAAATTAAGATCTGGCATGCCATGCTGTGCAGCCAAAAAAGGAGAGAGATCCCTTTCTTCCATGGCCGCTAAAGTGCTTGGTCCTTCCGAGAATCCAAGGCCATTTTGGGGTGAGGCCCTCACTTCATCTGGAGACTGGCACCGAGCCAGCAGCCCCACCGAGCACTCGCCCGCACCATGGCCTCTGTCTCGGAGCTTCCTTGCACCTACTCGGCCCTCATTCTGCCCAGTGAGGTGATGGTCATAGAGGATAAGATCAGTGCCCTCGTTAAAGCAGCTGGTGTAAATGTTGACAGTTTCTGGCCAGGCTTGTTTGTAAAGGCTTTGGCCAGTGTCAGCATCAGCAGCTTCACCTGCCATGTGGGGGCTGGTGGACCTGTCCCGACAGCTGGAGCTGCACCACCAGAAGGTCCTGCCCTCTCCACCACTGCTGCCCAGTCTGAGGAGAAGAAAGTAGAAACAAAGAAAAAAGAATCTGAAGACCCTGATGATGACATGAGCTTTGCTCTTTTTGACTAAACCTCTGTAGTAACTTCCCTGGTGGCTCAGATGGTAAAGCATCTGCCTACAATGTGAGAGACCTGGGCTCGATCCATGGGTTGGGAAGATCCCCTTGAGAAGGAAATGGCAACCCTCTCCAGTACTCTTGCCTGGAAAATCCCATGGATGAAGGATCCTGGTAGGCTACAGTCCATGGAGTCGCAAAAAATGAGACATGACTGAGCAACTTCACTCACTTTAGTAACACATTCAAAAAAAAGCTGAGCTCTTTAGAGAGAGAGAGAGACTGAGAGAAAATCTCTGCAACATGTGGAACACAGGGCTAACTAAGCCCTGCTATATGCCTATCAGGGTCTTTTGGGGGAGCCAAATGCTTAGTATCAATGAACATGGTAAATGCCCATAGGTTTTGACCTGGTAGGTCCACTTAAAGGTAATATCCTGAGGGAGATTTACACATTTTCAGAGATGCTAACAAACAAACAAGAAGAACAGAAAAGGTAACACTACATCAGTTGGGGATTTGTTATGTAAACTGTAGCACATGTGTTCTGTTCAATACCTTGTGACCAGAGATGACATGAGCTAGACTTTTGTGCACTGACAAGGAAGACTTTTGCAAATATATTATTGCTAGTTAAAATCACACTGAATGTACAGGGTGTGTGTTTTTTTTAACCTGAGTGAAGAACTATGTAGGTGATCCCATAGAAGAATATAGTTAGAGGTGAGAAACAGAATTGTTAACAGTATTGCCTAAAACAATGTTTTGTAAAAATCTTCAGTTATGTGCTTTAAAAATATCTGGGGTGGTAAGGAAAAATGGTCCAGCCACAGTGGAATGCAAATTGGCAGTTTCTTCTAAGGCTAATCGTCCACTTCCTTAGGACACAGCACTTGCACTGCTAAGCATTCAAGCCAAAGAAACGGAGAATTCTGACCACAGGAAAGCCTGGATACAAATGTTCAAAGCAGTTTTTTTCTAGAAATCTAAAAGTGGAAACGGGCAACATGTCCTTCAGTGAGTGAAGGCTTGAACAACTTTGGCTGATCCACACCAAGGAAGAAGCCTAGCAATACAAAGGGAGAACTGACTGCTGATACCAACTAACTATTGATTGAAATGGATGGATCTCAAGGGCAGTGTGTGATTAAAAAAAGGACACCCCGTTATCAAACTGCATGGTTTCATTAATGTACTGACGTGTGTGTGTGTGTGTGTGTGTGTGTGTGTGTGTGTGTGTGTGTGGCAAGGTATGCAGCATCATCCAGGAATCGAACCCAGGCCATTGGCAGTGGGAGTGTGGTGTCCTAACCACTGGCGCGTGCGCGCACACATGCACACACAGAACGCTGAGCAGCTTTCCGATGGTACTAATGCCATTTCCTAGTGTGAGGTCCGACTGGATACCCAACATGCTGATGCTGGGCAACAACAGGAGGGGTATTTCCCTGTAACTTCCCGTGAACTTAACTCCTTCAGAATACAAGCTCACACCAAAGCACATAGCAAGGCTTGGCGTGTACACTCGCATGACTCTGCATGGAAAGTCTGGATCTCTCCGCGGGGAAGTCCAAGGGCCCACGACACGCCCGCCTAGGGACTGAGGAAAGAGAGCCCGAAGGCCGAGCGGAGGGCGGAGCTCGCGAGATCGGCCTGCTTTGACTGGGCCACAGAGGTGCCTGTCACAAAGAGGGACAGGCTGGTTTGGCACGGGAGGGCGGGCCTTCTGAGGAGTCGAGCATGGTCATTGGTAGAGTCAGACGGAAGAGGTGGGCAGGAGGGCAGTGCTCCATGGCTTCCGGTGGGCGGACTGAAGCGGGAAGCGAGAGATGACGGCCGCTGGGGCGGTCAGGGCGGGGCTCGAAGCGCGGAGGCGGCCCCCTTGCTCCGTGTCCCCGCCCTCCATCTCGGTACTCAACCGCACTCCCTCTGGGTCCTGGGCGGGGTCAGAGCCCCGCAGTTCGCTGGGTTGTGCGCCCCCTCTTGGGGGAAGGCGAAAAGACGCTTCCCCCGAGCCCAGGGCCCTGGAGACCTTGGGGATTCCGTCGGGGCCCCACCCCCCCGCTCCTGGCAGGACTCCGCTTGCTGTACTGAGGGCGTCTGGCCCTCGAGATGACCCGCCACAGTGTATTGGGGGAGCCCAGGGACCGGGTGAGCGGGGACGGTGGGCGGCAATCCCACCAGGATGCTGCCAAAGAGCAGGGTCGGGGGGTCTCCGCTCGGCCCCGCCCTCTACTCCTGGCATCTGAGGGCGGCCTTGGCCCGCGTTCCTGATTCCTTCCACCATCCCAGGGTCTAGAATCTGGCCGCCTCCAGCCGCCCCCACCCCTTGCCCGGCCCACGCTGTTCCACCACTCGTGAGTGTGACTGGGACGATTCTCTGTGAAGCCCGGATCCTTCCCCCTTCCCCCCTGCCCCACACGGATTAACAAGGGAGAGGTGGGCAGAGCTGAGCCCAGTGCCCAGAAAAGCGGAGTCGGGCAGGGGTGCCATGCTTCTGGAGGTGGGGAGGGCCCAAAGTGACACAGTCTTGCCCCTGTCACTCGACAGGTGTGGCCCGCTGGGAGGGAATCTTGCCCAAGCACTCCTGTTCTCCGGGACCGCCTATGGGTTGCAGCCCTCAGTGCCTGCTGCCTGCCTCTCCCCTGGGAGGTCAAGGTGAGTGAGCCTGGCAGGGAGAGAAAGCCCATGGCTTCACTAGGAGTGGATGAGATCAGAAACCATCCATCCCGATGGCATCTGAGGGTGGCCTTGGCCCGCGTTCCTGATTCCTTCCACCCTCCCAGGGTCTAGAATTTGGCCCCCTCCATCCATCATGCTGGAAGGGGCGTGAGAACACCTGGAAGGCTCACTCAAATCCGGCCCCAGGGCCCCGCCCTAGAGTCTCTGATCTTGCACATCTTGGGTGGGGCTTGGGCATTTGCGACTCCAACAAGCTCCTGGCCGCTGCTGGTCCAGAGACCCCACAGTGAGAAGCACTGCTCTAGAGGCCCGAGACTCCTAGTTATGTGCCCCCTGCCCTCCTCCCAGACTGGCTCTCTGCAGGGTCCCCACGGGGCTGGGAAAAGCCAGGAGGCTGGTGGCTCTCGCGAGATCTGGGGCTTCCCGTTGAGCGTTGAGCAGTCATCACCCTTCCCTGCCTGAAGCCGAAGGAGGGGACTGTCCACAGCCCAGGCAAGATCAGGTGTCAGGTTTGTCGAGTTGCTCAACAGCTCCTCACTTGGGCTGATAACATCTGGACACGTAGGAGGGTGGGGCGAGATCAGATCCAGTGGCTGGGTGTGGGGATGGAGGAACTATCTGATGAGCAGAGGAAAAAGGCATGCATGTTGAGCTCAGGGATGGGAAAGGAACATCGGCCCTGAGACCAAGTGTGGGTCTAGGGGAGCATGGAGACCCGAAGGGCTTCCCAGGTGGTGCTAGTGGTAAAGAACTCACCTACCAATGCAGGAGACATGAGGAGATGAGGGTTCAATCCTTGAGTCGGGAAGACCCGTGGAGGAGGGCATGGCAACCCACTGCAAGATTCTTGCCTGGAGAATCCCATGGACACAGGAGCCTGGTGGGCTACAGTCCATGGGATTGCAAAGAGTCGAACATGACTGAATCGACTTAGTACACATGCACGGAGACCAGAAAGGAGGTTGTCTGCTCAGGAACTGCCCTGACAGCTGTCTGGTCTGCAGGTGTGGTCAGCCTTCTCTTGCTGGTGGGAAGCCAATGCCTTTCCTGCCACACGTTCCTCACCAAGAGGGTCTCCCAGCTCTTGGGTGATGCTGCCCAGACCTGCTCAATGCCCAAATTTGAACTGGGCACCACCCACTGCTTTGGCCAGTCTTTGCCGAGGCTGGTCTGTCTGTGGCTCCACATCCAGTTGGAGCCACAGATCAAAAGCAATGCCAGTGTCCAGCTGCCCCATGTGCCCAGAAGCAGCAGCTCTGGGACCTCAGCCCCTGAGCACATTCTGGCTGTGAGATCATTTCGGGTGGTGGGGGGGAACGCTTTGGTTGGCATTTTCCAAGGCCACCTCCTGCACCCTTTTCCTTTGGGTCGCTGATCTTTTCTTATTGACTGGTTCAAGTTCTTTATACATTAATGATATGAGCCCTGAGTCACATCTTGGTACTATTTTTTGGCCCACTTTGTCACTTGTCTCTTGACTTTGTGGTTTGGGGTTTGTGTTTGACTAGGCAGACGATCTTAGCATTTGTGCCATCAGACTTTCCAGGCTCTTCCTAATGGTTTCTGGGGTTTCTTGTTGGTTTGTTTGCTCCCAACTGACTTAGGGTGATCTCCATTTAAAGTCATTGTGTATAAGTTACCCATTGCTGAGTAACAAGGGGATACCCAGGTGATGCTAGTGGTAAAGAACCTGCCTGTCAACACAGGAGACATAAGAGACATGGGTTGGGAAGATCCCCTGGAGTAGCAAATGGCAACCCACACTAGTACTCTTGCCTGGAGAATCCCATGGACAGAGGAGCCTGGCAGGCTACATCCATGGGGTTGCAAAGAGTTGGACACGACTGAAGTGATTTAGCATGCAAGCATGCATAGCAAATTACCCTAAACAGAGTGCAGTCCCTTAAAACAACCTGCACTCCTAATCTCCCAGGTGTCTGAAGGATAGGATTCTAGAAGGCCTGGCTGGGGCTTCTGGCCTGGGGTCCATCACAGGTTGTGGTCAAGGCTTCTCTGGGCCACAGCCCTCTGGTCTGCCTGGGGTGTTGGGGTGGGAGGGGGACAGGCTCTGCTTCTGGAGGGCTCATGGAGCTGTGGCAGGGGACGGTCCCTCCCCACCAGGCCTCTCCACTGGGCTGCTCGGGTCAGGCCTTCCCCAGATCCAGCGATCTCAGAGAGACAGAGCAGCCCTGAGATGGAAGCCAAAGTGCTTGTCTCATAACTCATCTCGAGGTGACACTCCCTTGCCTCTGCTGTGTTTTTATGGGTCACACCAGTCACCCCGTGGAGAAGAAAACAGTACCCGCATGGGCCTAGGTTCTTCACATTCATGGCACATGAGAAGTCTCCGAGGAGTGTCTCTGCCCCTGAGCCCGGGTGTGGGACTCCCGGACTACCCGGAGCCCTCAGGAATGTGTCCTTTGTGGAAGCAGGGGTGGCGGGTTGCAGCCCGGATCCAGGCCAGGCCAGGCATGTGTTGTAAGGGCAGAGAGTGGCTTTTCACCTTGAAATGGTTGCGGAACAAACACACGGAAAGCCAGAGAAACAGAGACCATGTAATGATCCCAGCTTGGCCTGCAGAGACCGTGGCATGTGCCCTCTGCCCAGGTGTCCGCAGCCTGGAGGGCCATCCCAGTGAGTGGTGCAGCCCTGGGGGTGCAAGCTGACAAGCCCCTTTTCTTCAATGGCCGTGTCCAGTAGCCCCGGGCTGGGCTGGTGCCAGCCTGAGGTGGCAGCTGAGTGTCCCTTTGGTCCCAGGAAGGCACTCCTGCTGTGCCCATGGGGGACACGCCCACCCCCCGTCCTGGCTGGGACTGAGATGTGACTTCCCGATGACACGCTTGGTGGCTCTGAATGTGTCACGCAGCTTCTGTGGGTGGTGAGGGCTCCTCCTGTTGCCTCTTGCTTCTTGGCAGCACTGGGGCCCTTGGAGACAGCTCCTGGCCCCATCCGTGGCCACCACACTCTTCTCAAGCCTGACGACCGTGGCCTCGGGAGAGCCGGGCTCTCTATCTCCGTCCCGGGGCAGAAGCAGAGGCTGAGGCTGAGCTTGCGGGGCCTGTCCTGGCCCCAGCCCCACTCTGCTGTCCACTTGCCTCAGGCCTCACCCTCAGTCCTCATCCTCCACCCGCTGGACATGATTGTGCCTGCCCTCCAGAGCTCAAGGGTCTGGAACGGCCCATTCTCCACCGGTGCTGTGTCCCAGAGCCATCCCCCAGTCCCAGCCCTCATTCAGCCCCACTCCCCGGGCTGTGGCCTCCCTGGGCTCACGGGGACTTTGCAGACATCCGTGGCAAGCATTGGAGCTGGCTGAGGCCAGCCTGACCTCTGAGCAGCACAGCGTGCCCCTGCCGGGTGTATAAGTCCTGCTGGGGGTGCCCGTGGCCTGTGGAAGAGGCTGCTGTAGGTGGCGGGCCTTGTCCTCTGGGGACCTGTCCACAGCTGGGACGTGGAGCTGGATGATACACACAGACACAGACACAGACACAGACACAGACACACACACACACTCTCGAGTCCTGGCGGCCACATCCATCACTCCTCACGTTCGCTGACCCTGACTTAGTGGCTGTTCCCCCCTTGGCCCACTGCCTCTGCTGGGGTTCCAGCAGGGTCCCCGTCAGTGCCCTGGCCCTGTGCCCTGGAGTCGGGTGTGGCCGCCCAGACCGGGGGCCGTGCGGGTCCTCCAAGGGTCTCTAGACCGTCGCCATCGTTGAAACGCTGAGGCTCCCTCTCTGTGGCTGGTTCACTGTCCCATCCTGAGGCGCGCTGTGCACCTCGCTTCACCTAGGTCTGGCCCACCCTCCTGGGGGAGCAGGCACCAGGGAGGGTGGGGTGCAGGGGTGCCCTGGGGCGGAGTGGGGGCTGGTCGTGGTGTGGGAGTGGTCAGCTCCCCCATCCCCCCGACTCAGAGCAGACAGGACCTACAGGATGCGGGGGCCACTCCCCACAGGGTGACCAGACACCCCCTCCCAGGCTTAGTAGGGAAGAAGGGCCCTAGCGGGCGTCTGTGGCTGGACCCCTCCTCTGCTCTGGGCACCTGGTGGCAGGCAGGTCTCGGCCGTGGGGCCTGTCAGGGCTGGGCCCCCTCCCCTGCTGGCTCTGGGCGGGCAGCCCAGGCTGGATCCCCTGTGCAGAGCCCAGGGGAGGCCCAGCTTGCCCCTGACTGTGTCCTGGCAGCTGGGGTGTGCTCTGGGGGGTCTGCTCCTTGGGGCCAGGTCTCAGGTCTCTTGCCCCCAGCAGATGGGCTCCTGGTGCCATCTGCATGTCCCCCTTTCCAGAAGCCCTCCAGAGGTGGCTCCCTGTCTTGCTCCCTCCTGCCCCTGCCTGGCCGAGGCTCTGGCCTGCCCTGGCCCGTGACCTCCGTCCTCAGGGCTGTCCTCAGGGTCGTTCCCTCTGCAGTTTCCAGCTTCTCCCCTTGCCGCCCCGCAGGCCTCATGACCACCCAGGTGCGATGTGGCATCCGGGGAGGGGTCAGGACTCCTGGTTATGTTCAGCATTCCTTTGTGGCCGTTCTCCCTCCGGGGGCCCCCACCAGGCAGGCTTTGGAACGGGATGGCAGGGAGGACTGATAGCAGCAAGGACTGTCTCCTCTTGGCAGACTGGTTCAGGCAGCAGGCAGGAGAATCTGGGTGAGTCCAGGTAGGGGAGTGGTGCCTGGTGGGCTGGCAGAGGTGAGAAGGGGCTTTCTGGGAGGACCTCGCTACCCAGCTCTCCCCAGTGGTAGGGGACTTCTCTGGGTGGGACTTGATTTTTTTCACTGAGTTCCTGACTGCCCTGGGGAGGGGCTGGAGCTAGTCTTCAGGGCATGGTTATGCTGAGCCTAAGGCCAAAGGCCAGCCCCATGGGCAGTAACAGTGGCACCCTCCTTTCCTTTAGTCCCCTGGGGAGGTTCATCCTCGTGGGCTTGTACCCACAGGCTTGTACCCACTCTTGGATGGCTGCTTCTTCAGTGCTGGGACTAGCCCAGTAGAGTGTTCAAGGTGGGGGTGGTCCAAGATTGCAGAATGCTGTCTGCTGCATCCCCTAGACCTTGGGGGCGGGGGGAGGGCATGGCTGACATCAAGGGTGGCATCAGGAGCTCCCCCCGCTTGCCATACCTCCCAGGCTCTCTCTGTGCTCCACCAGGGATGCTGCTCAGGCTGTCTGGCAGGGTCCCAAGCTACTAGCTCGGTTGCCTCATCCAGGGCTTTCCAGGCTCCTCCATGTCTTCCAACCACCACCACCATCCCCCGACTCTGCTCTGGTGGTACCTAAGATGGCAGGAGATGCCCTGCACGCTGGGAAGTTGATGCCCCCTGATGTGCTCCCAGTACCACTGCAGCCCATGGTCCAGGCAGGAGCCTGGATGTTGGTCTCAGAGCCCTGGAAAGCCCTAGGTGGGGACTTGGAAGCCTGAGGTCTCTTGGGGGCTCACGGAGCCCTCAAAAGCTTTGCCTGGGGTGCCCAGAGCACTCGGAGGCATTCAGGCGCCCTTATGGGGCTCCAGGGCCTTGGAAGCGAGGCTAAGCCTGGTGGGAGTCTGGAGGGAGGTCCAGAATCCTCAAGAGAGCTCTCTGGGAGGTGGGTATCTCAGAGCCCTGGGGCAGCGCTTTTGAAGCAAGGCCCTCAGAAACCCTCCATCTGATGCATGGTGATCAATGGATATGGTCACCCATGGGAAATAAAAGGGGGAGACTATGTCACCTGGGAGGCGACTCCATCTTCCTTCAGACACAACAGTGGTTGCCAAGCACATCTAGCCTCCCCCTCGGTCCTGCAGATGGAGGATCTGAAGCCCGGAGGGGACCATTCCGTCCAGAGGCCATGCCATCTCTCTCCCTTTCCTCCCTGCAATCCCTCCTCTCCACCAGGACCCCATGGGGCTCCCGCTGCACAGCCACCCCCAGGAGGAGCCTTGAGATCACTTGCTGAAATGAGATGTTGTGCCATGCCTCTGCGGAGTTCTGACGCCCTGACGATGGGACTCCTTGTTCTCCCCCGTCCAGTTCACTGATTTGACCACCTGCCCCTATGGTCACAGATGAGCAGGCCAAACCTCCTGCCCATGCCCACTGCCGACCACGGAGCATCTGTGTCTTAGCTCTTGGTCTAAGATGGCACAGGACAGATGCCGGGGGCCCAGGGGTGTCCCGGCCACGGCGGACTGGGTGCCATGGGAGTCGGGGGAGTGCCTAGCAGCAAACGAGGGAGGCTGGGGCTCTGGGAAGGGTGAGAATATGAGAAGCCATTTCTTTCTGGTGTATTTGAAATGCACAAAAAAAGCCTGTTGGTTTTAAGAAAACACCCACCCCACCCAGCTCACCCCAGCCCACCCCAGCCCCACCCCATCCCACCCCAGCCCCCCCCCCACCCAAGTGCAGAGACTAGGATGCAGCAAGAAGAAATGTCTGGAGGCTTTGCTAAAAAGGTTCCAGTCCTGGCCCTGAGCAGAGCTTACCCAGCAGCCATAGACAGCGGACAGCCCCAAAGGCTCAGGAGACCACGGTGCACGTGCAGGTGAGAGGGCAGGCCCTGCCAAGTCCTGCCACCTGTAGGAAGGAGCCCGTCAGAGCTGAGGTGCCAGGGTCCCACCCAATGGTGGCCCAGGGGGTGCCTCTGCTTCCCTTTTGAGTGCCTGCCTCTCTAGGCTTTACTGCCCTCTACAGGCAGTGCAGAGCCCAGACGCACAGTGTGGCATTTTACCCCAGGTTTCCTTAGCACTTGATGTGAAGTGATAGTCGCTCAGTCGTGTCAGACTCTTAGCGACCCCTTGGACAGCAGCCCGCCAAGCTCCTCTGTCCATGGGATTCTCCAGACAAGAATACTGGAGTGGGTTGCCATTTCTTTCTCCAACTCGATGTTAAAATCACATGTAAACTGTGAAAACTGTGAAATGCCCAAAGCAGAAAACCTTGCAGTAATACCCAGGTGAGGAACTGATTTACTGAAAGGGGATGAAACATTCCAGAGGACTGAGAGCCTTTCCCTGTCATTAGACAACCAGCTTTCCAGCAGAAACAGCCCATCAAGCAGATGCCTCATTTCCTTCCCATCACTCTGCTCTTGGACACCACGGTTGGTGTCTGCTGGTCCCAGTTGAAACAGCCAGAACTGACACGGTGCAAGCAGCCTCACTTGCGTTTCCCAGTGGGCTCTCTGTGTGTCATTATTTTTTATAAGTACTTACAAGAGCTTCTGGTAACATGTCAGGGAGTGGGCACCAAAAGCAGAACACAAATGAGTCTATGGGTAGCCTATGATCCCTATCTCAGGCTCAAAGGACGAAAGGATGAACTGACGAAGTCGGATGGCAATTCTGGAGACCCAAGGCCTGGAAACCTTTAGTAGGGGGGCAGCCCAACCCCTCCCCATGTTAAAGAGAAGAACCCACATGTTAAAAATAAATGGTCTTTTATTGTGTCCACGAAAACAAACTCAGGGTGGCCTTTGGTTAATCCCCCCATGAGGTGACGACAAATAGGAGGCATGCGATGACCAAAACCGTGTTCTCCTCTCCAGGAGAAGGGTCTTGCCTTCCTAGGCCCAAAGGGTGACAGGCAAGCGGGGCCAGGAGGATCCAGAGGCAAGCCCACCCAGGCCCACCATGCTGCAGAGGGCCCAGGCCTGCTGCCTCCCTGGCAGGACAGGGAAGGGGTCAGCAAACATTGCCCCTGTCCTGGTAACCCCAAGCTAGAACACACAGAAAAGCCCCAACCCCCCTCCCCCAACAAACACTGATAAGGCAGTCAGCCAGGGCTTCCCAGAGGAGCTGGCCTCCAAGGTAAGAGGCCAGACCCTTAGGGCTCTGCCCAGAAGGGATTGCCATCCTCGGCCTGCATGGAGTAGTAAACAAAGAGCAGGAAGGCAGCAAAGACCAGGAACAACAGCACCTGGCCCCAGAGCGGGACCTGGCGATCCTGGCCCAGGCCGGCAGCCCCAGGGGCCTGCTTTTCAGGCCGGATGGCTCGACGGGTGAGCCACGAAGGGGCCGAAGATGAAGATGAGGACACACTTGAGGTGGAGGAGGATGTGGGATAATAGGACAGGCCCAGGGAGCTTCTGGAGATGTTGGAAATAGGGCGGTAGTGTGCGATGTTCTGGTAGGCACTGTCCCGGCCATACAGGAGGTGTTCCCTGAGGCAAAGAGGGCAGCAGGTAGACCAGGAGGGCCCGAGCCCTGAATCAGCCCCAGCCCCTGGCTTGCCTTAATACTCACCGATCCTTGCCTTCCTCTTCCAAAGAGAAAAGATTGTCATCACGGACCTACAGAAGTGAATCAGAGTGAGGATACCTATTGGTGGGGTCGATGTAGGTATGACAGGTCATACCCTCAGTCCACACTACCCTTCCCAGCCTGTTCTGAACACTGCTTAAAGGCCTGGGCCCTGCTACCCTCCAGACCCCCTTCTTGGTCCCCAGCCTATGTCTGCAGGGCTGTGCCACTTGTCCCGGCTGCCTGCATCCTACTTTGTGCCCCAGGATTCTCAAAAAGAGCTCAAACCTAGATCCCAGACCAGAGCCAGGGCACGTCCTGGGCACACTAGTCAAAACAGTTCTGACAGCCCCTTCCCCTCCCCAAAGAAAGGCCCTCACCGGGCAGGTGTCTGCAGGCCCCGCCTCTCCCTGGAGGTTTCTGAGGCACCATTTGCGCCCAGTGGTCCCCTTGACTCATCCAAACCCCATGAGGACCCCCTCAGGTTGTACCCAAGTACAGGGTGCCCGACAAGTCAGCTCACCTGGCGTTGAAAAGGGTCAGCATCTGAGAGTGAAGCTGAGGGCTGGCGGAAGCCCTTGGATGTGCCCATAGACTCAGGTTCCCCGTAAGTCCTGGTGGTCAAGTAACTCTCCTCATAGTAGTCATCATTATAGCCTTGGGAAGGGGGGGCAGCGGTAGCAGAAGAGGCAACGGTGTCCCTACCTGGCCCGATGGCCCTAATCTGAATCCCATTGGGGGGGCCTGTGACACGGTTTCTCCCCTCCAGGGCTACTGCAGGACGCTTGGGGTTGAGGTCTCAGGTTCTGGCTGACAATGGAAGGAAGGTGTCAGGGTGCCCACCCCACCCCTGCCTTACCCTTGCTCTGGTAAAGTAAGGCGTCCTCTTTCTTGGGCAGATCATACATATCCGAGTCCACGGACGCCGAATCTAAGTCTGAATGGGGGAGGGGCTAGGACCATGGCCCACAGGGGTCCCCTCCCGTTTCCCCCGCGCCCCTTCCGGCCAGTGCTCCGGCCACACCCCCGCGACCCCTTTCTCAGAGTCACCCAAACCGTGTCCCCAAGGGCGGCCAGGCGGGGCCCTGGGACGGAAGCCTCACCCGAGAACCGATAGGAGAAAGAGGATGCGGACGAGCTCGGGGGCGAGAGCCTCCGCCTCTGGGTCTCATACTCGAAGATTTTCTTTTCGTAGAGCTTGCGAGTGGAACCTGATCAGACGCGGGGCACAGGGCGGTCAGGGAGCGGGCCGGGAGCGGGCCGCGGGGCTAAGCGCGGGGAGGGGGCCCGCCCTCCGTCCACCGCGTACCAACGACGGGCCCGTGTGGGATGTTGTACTGGCGCAGCACGGCGGCCAGCTCGGAGTCCGACAGGACTGCGTAGTCGTCCATGGCGGGCAGCGGACGGCGGAGGCCTGGGGGAGGCCTGGGCCTAGCGACACCGGCCGAGAGACGACGGCCTCGGAGCGCGGCGGGGGCAACAGGAGCGCCTCGGGAGCGGCTACGCGCGCGTCACTCCCGCGTCACAGCCGCGGTCTCGGCAGGCAGCGCGCGCTGCGCGGAGAGGGGCTGGGCCTCGCGGAGAGCCGCCAGCACAGATTGGTGGGGCCTTGGGAACGGGCGGGGCGGGGCGGAGCTGGCGAGCCCAGAGACGTCACACGCTGGCGCATTTAGGGCCGGAGGCCAGCGAGGGGCGGGGCCTGGGCGCGACGGGAACTAGCTTAGACCCGCCCCGACTTGGGAGCGGGGCGGGGCCCGCGAGCCGCGACGTCACCCGCTCGGCTATTCGGGTCAGAAGGGTGGAGGGGCGTGGCCTGTGGCCGTGCAACCAGCAGAAACTGGCCAGGATGTGGGAGCTGGGTGGGGCTGCGCGCTGGGCGGGGCTGCGCGCTGGGCGGGGCTCGCCCTCCCTGAGTCACGTGGACTCCGCTAGGTTCCCAACTGACCCCTCTGCACCGAGCTCCGGCGCTCGGGGGTCCCTGGCCGCGCCCCAGCTGGCCGCCTCGCCGGCAGCCGAGAGAAAGGGCCCGATCCGAAGGGGCGAGCCCTTGGAGAGCGTGGGTCTGGACTAGGCGCTGCTGCCCGCGCTGGGCGCTCGCGCGCCACGCCAGGGAAGCCCGTAACCACCCGACCCTAAGCCACCCCCCAGACCCCCAGACCCCCTGCCCCAGCACGCCTTCCCGCTCTGTGGGACCCTGGACTGAGCCCGCAGGTCCCCACCGCCTCCTCCCCTCCCCGCTGCACCCCGGAGGAAATGGGGCACTGGGCCAGGAGGCCACTGGCGCTCCAGGAGCCAGCAGCCTTGGAAGGGGCCCGGGCATGCCAATGGGCACTGGCACGGGGCGCCCAGTGATGCGATGCATGCAGAGATGGCGGGTGCCTGCCTAACCCACCGGCAGTCCACTCGAGGCGCGAGGGGCTTCCCCTCCATGACTGGGATGGCCCCTGAGCCCAGCGTGACCCAGGAGGCTGCCAGAGGGACCTGCCCAGGGCTTCCGATAATGCTCTCTGAGCACCTGGGTCTCAGTGGGCTTCAGGGTCATGGGAGCGCAGAGGGGCCCTCCCCGACAAGGGGCCAGGGGACTGAAGCAGGCAAACCATGGAAGGCAGCCGGGACCTGTCACAGGGAGTTGGTGAGAGCCTTGGTCAGGAAAGAGCTGTCCCATGAAAATTAGGAAGGAGATGACAGTCACGTTCTAACAAAGCCAGCCAATAGAATGAGGGGAAACTGAAGTGCCCCTCCCTGAACTGGGATGAAGGCTGGCAGACTGGCCCAGCTGATGAGGGTCACAGCCTTGGTCTCAGCGAAGGTTCGTTCATGTGGTGGAGAGAAGATAGGGCCCTGGTTTAACCACGTACGAAGCCCCTCTGCTAGGCTGCTGTTGGCCAGGTTTTATAGATGAGGATTTCTCCACCTCCCAAAATATGAGGGCCCCACGTATGCATGGTCGGATGAGGGGCAGCGCTCCTGGAAGGGCAAGGGTCTTATCTCCAAGCAGAGAGGGAGATGGCATTTGGGATCTGGGCTCCTCAGAGCCGGCCTCACGGAATTTGGAGTTTGGGCCAGATCAGATTCCCCAGCACCTCTCTAAGCCTTCTTTTGCAGTGCTGGCCCCCGTCCCGGAGGCCGGCCTCCCCTTGCCAACCCCCCCCCCATACAGACCCGAGCCGTTTCCTTATGAGGTCAAGGAATTCTAAGTTTGCCTTCTCCTCTGGGAGCAACCCCTCCCCGGCACCTGCCTTGGCCCTCTGCCTTTTATTTCCCTCTCCCCCAGTTGCCCCACTATGAGGTCCCACCACAGATGGCACCACACGGCTGCCCTGTGATGGTCTCCTGCACACGAGACCACCTGGAGCCCTAAGCCAGTCCCACTGCAGGCAGACCTGTCTCAGACCACCAGAAACCAGGCAAGCCCTTGAACATCAGAGCTGAGAGGCCCTTGGCACCAATGCCATCACATCGAGGAGGAATTAGGGGCCCAGAGAAGGAAGAGACTTGTGCAGGGGCACCCAGTACAGCAGTTCATTCATAGATGTTCCCCTAGCCAGTACCTAGCCCTCGGGGTCATAACCTGGACAGTGTGGCCCACTGAGGGTTCTGAGTCAGCAGAGGAGCTGTTAGTGGAAATCTGGGGCCTTGAGGGGAGTCTTCCTGGGAAGAAGAGTGGGCAGAGTTAAAAGGAGGCATTTCTCTGGAACTGTAGCTGGGGCAAAAAGGGCTTGGAAGCTACTGATTCCAAGTCAGTAACAAGAAGACAGTTTCTCCTTTAAGGACTGGGATTCTAAGCAATAGATTATGTAACTTGTGATCCTAGCAACATCAAAAATTGTAAGAAAAAGTAATATCAACATGAATACATTTCTCAACAGGTCCAAGGAGACGATTATTCACTGAGCGATTAATGTTTTAAGATCAGAACCTGAATCATTTGGTACAATACAAAGCTTACTTTTTCTCTTCAAGGATGTTAAAGATCCTCTGGGTTTGGCCTGGCAGTCGAATGTTTTAAAACATGGCTCAGATGGTAACAAAAGTTGTAAGATGGTGACTAGCATGAAAATGACCATGTGGAAGGTTGTCACAATCAATATATGGCAGGGAATGGTTAGCCGACCAAAGCCTCTCAGATGACACCTTGTGTTCCGGTCCTAGGACACATCAGTCTGCCTTGGGACAGTCAGCATGGCAGCAGGAATGGAGCCACTTCTAGTGCTTTTGTGGAACCTTCAACACAAAGTGGTGGTTGAGTCGCTAAGTTGTGTCTGACTCTTGTTACCCCATGAACTGTAGCCCGCCAGGCTCCTCTGTCCATGGGATTTTCCAGGCAAGAATAGTGGAGTGGATTGCCATTTCCTTCTCTATCAACACAAGGAGCAAAAGCCTTTGTTAAAATCTTTTACTGGGGAAGAACTGGTGCTGTATAAACCCTCATTCCTCCCAGACCTGGAAAAGTAGAGACCCTGAGTTGCATGTCTCAGGGGTGTGAAGGGAGGGGAGAGAGAGAGTAAAGAGAGGATTAAAACGGAGGTGGGGGGTCCTGAGATCCAGCCATGAAGCCATTACTTCCTTTCTGCTACCCCAGCTATTGCCCCACTGATTCCCATTGCAATGCCTCTGGCAGGTGAGTGTCCCTCCTTGAAAGATAGCCTTGGTCATGAGCTACCTCGTGGACCTAAACTCAGGCTGCTCATCTATCAAGGGAGGATAATCCACTGCCATGAGCGGCGGAGGGGTGGATCCCATTAGATGGGGCGGGGAGAAACAGAGACCGAGGCCACTGCTAGGTGATCTCACCTGGGATCTAGGTGGAGAGATCATTGCCAACAAAGGCAGCAGTGGCTGCAGAGAGGCCTGAGGGCAATCAGTGCCTTCCTGTGAGTGTGCAGTGGTAGATACAAACCATGTTAGCAGTGAGAGCACACTTCTCCCTTCCTCCCGGTGTTCCTACCTGCTTCTCCCTTTTTGCCTCCCTCCCTCCCTTCTTTGCGTTTTCTCCTTTAACGCAGTAGAATAAAAGAAAGATCAGAGTGCTTTTCAGATGGTAAGGGACAGTCTCACTTGGTGGAACGTTTATTTCAGCCATTTGTGTCGATCTGCATGTGTGCCTGTGGGTGTTGGCTCAGGATGTAAGATGCAGTTCTTCGTGAGGGTTGTGGGTACAGTGAGAAGACACTGCTTTGTGTGGCTTTCCCCGAGGAAGTGACATTTGAGCTGAATACGAAGCTGGTAATACCAGGAAATGGGCATGCAGAAGAGGAAGAGGGAGCTTGGCAGTGCCAGGGTGTGGCTGTGCCCACCCAGTTCCCGGATACTTGGCTCCTCGGCTGCACCCCACCGTCCATGCCCAGGCCTCAGGACTGCAGCTAACCGTGCTGCTGAGAATTCATTCCATTTCTGTTGCTTGCTTCCAGGCCAGGCTTGGCACTGGGCAGGGGCCAAACCCGTGCCAGCCTGGGACGTTGGTTGGCTCGTCTTGGGGTTGGGGTCCCTGCCCCTGTGCAGATTTTCAGGTGGGAGGCGCTCAGTGCATACCTGCCAGGGCCTGTTGGACATCCCCCTCTAAGGTAGAATTCAACTTGCCCGACCAGCCCCAGGCTTGGGGTAAAGGGGGGGAGGGGGCGCAAGACTGGACGGCTCCCTGGAGGAGGTGGCCTTCGCTGCTGGGCTGAGACGTGGGCTCTGCAGACCCTCCGGGCCACCCCTCCCCGTCAGCAGAGGGTGAGCTCATCTCATCAGGGGTGGGGGGGCGTCGCCGGCTCCCCAGGCGCCTGAGCTCACGGCGCGCCCCCGCGGGCCCCCCCCCCCCCGCTCCTGGGTGATTTTACCAATTAAGGCTTTCTCGCCGGGCCGGGTCGGGCCAGGCGCGGGGCGGGGGTGCGGCCAACAAGAAGGCGGGCGGCAGCGGCTCATTTGCGTGGAGGCGCCCGGCGCGCAGCAGACGACAACGGAGCCCCGAGGCGCCCGGCGCGGGCTCGAAGACCGGCCAGGCGCCACCCCGCGGCCGCCGGCCGCCCTCAGGGAGAGCAGGTGAGGCGTCCGCGGCGGGCACCGAGCGGAGCGGTCGGCAGGCAGCTCGCGGAGTTGGTGGGGGGGTGCCCAGGGCCAGCTGCAAGCCGGAGTGTGGTGGTGCAGCCGCCTTCCCTGGTTTCCCGGGGAATCCGGGTCTGGTCCCGCAGGGTGAGAGCCCAACAGCCACGGGGGTCGCCCTGGGAGGGTGAACAGGGGAGGCGGGGGGCAGGTCACTGCTTCACTGTCCGGGAAGGCAGGGCTCTGAGAGTAGGACGTTGTGTGGGGTCAGGGCGAGAGGCCACCTGGAAAGACACTTTGCAACCAATATGCCCCCAGGAGGGAGGTCGACCATGGGTTCCTCCCTGACATCAGTGCTCTGGGCAGTGGCTGCGTTGGTTAGGGGTGTGGGGCTGGCTTCCGGGCCGCTGCGCTCCACTGGGAGGAGGGCACACAGGGTTGGCCAGGCCAGAGTCGAGGCTGGGCCCTGTCCCAGGTTGGCTTTGAGCTGGATGTTCACTGCCAGGCAGGATGTGAAGGCCAGCCCCCACACTCCCCCAGATTCCTGAGCCAAGAGGAGTAGGTGACCCACCTACTGGCCGCTGGGAGACCCACCTGCACGGGCTCCTAGCAGCGCATTCAAGGTGAGAACTCAGCACTGGAGCACTGTCAGCCTGCCTGCCACACCTGGGCTTGGGCAGCCTCTCCTGCCACCCTGTGCCTCTCTTTCACCAGCGGTGGGAGGACCTGGCTTGGGGTCTGAGGGCAGGAGTGGGGGTGGGAGGCGGGGTGTGTCTAACAACATCCAAGAAATCGACTCCAAATAAGGGAAAATATGAAAGAGCTGGATTTCGGCTTCCAGGGACTGCCCGATCTGGGGGCTTTGGGATGGGGCGCCACCTGGTGGTGATACTATGTCCCCTGGGGACAAGAACTCGTTACAGCCCCATCTCTTATCACCCCCCAAATAGGGAAGAAGCCTAAGGCTGGAAGCCAGGGCTTCTGTCCCCCTTTCTGCTGGAGTTGGCTGCTGGTTACTGACGCTGACTCAGTTTCCCTGCTCTCTGAAGATTAAGAAATGAACACAGATAACCCAACTGGATGGCACTTGTCGAGTGACAATGAATTCTCAGTGTGATTCTCTCCTTGGGGGACTGGCTCTTCAGGGGGGCAGGGGGATCAGAAGGATGGCTCTCATCTCTGCTTGGATGGGGCCTGCTAGGGAGGAGTCTGCACGGGTCCCCCTCTACTGCGGGTCCCCCTCTACTGCTGTCCCTCCCACCTCCATCCCAGTCCCCAGACACCATGGTGTGGAGTTTTGCACAGGTGTGTCTAAAGTGGTCAGGCCTTTACACTGAAAAATGTCACTGGTGAGCAAAAACCAGTGTGGGGTGCCAGGCAGCCCCAAAGCGAGCATGCTGGAGGCCAGGCGCTGACTGCAGCCCTACTGTGGGTGACACAGTCCCCAGGGCTGTGAGAGTCGGCCTTATTTGGGCATGCTGACCTAGAGGCTCCTTTCCCACTGGTCTTTAGCAGAGAACTTAGGTACTGCTAGTTGGCAGCTCAATCTATGAACCAAGCAGGAGGGATAGAGACATGCCTTTCTGGAAAAAAAAAAAAAAAAAGATGTGAAGAAGGGAACATTCTGCAGAGAAGTACACAGGACCGAGGGAAGTGAGTCCACTCTGGGGACGAAGCCACAGGTAGGCTGGCTTCTCTGGACTGAAGAGGGTGGCAGTGACTGTCCCCGACAGGCCTCTTGCCTCTGTGCCTTTGCTGGTCTTAGTATCCCCACAGTGAACACCCCCCATAGTCTCCAGTTATCTACAAGAAAATGTATTTTGAGTGAATAGGTCCCCAGTGCCCTGAAGACAATCCTGGCTCCACAGCAGGCCCCGGCTGCCTTCCATGGTTTGCCTGCTTCAGTCCCCTGGCCCCCTGTCCGGGAGGCCCCCTCTGCACTCCCATGACCCTGAAGCCCACTAAGACCCAGGTGCTCAGAGCACATTATCGGAAGCCCCGGGCAGGTCCCTCTGGCAGCCTCCTGGGTCACGCTGGGCTCAGGGGCCATCCCAGTCACGGAGGGGAAGCCCCTCGCGCCTCGAGTGGACTGCCGGTGGGTGAGGCAGGCACCCGCCATCTCTGCATGCATCGCATCACTGGGCGCCCCGTGCCAGTGCCCGTTGGCATGCCCGGGCCCCTTCCAAGGCTGCTGGCTCCTGGAGCGCCAGTGGCCTCCTGGCCCAGTGCCCCATTTCCTCCGGGGTGCAGCGGGGAGGGAGGGAGGCAGTGGGGACCTGCGGGTTCAGACCAGGGTCCCGCAGAGCGGGAAGGCGTGCTGGGGCAGGGGGTCTGGGGGGCGGCTTAGGGTCGGGAGGCTACGGGCTTCCCAGGCGTGGCGCGCGCGCGCCCAGCAGCGCCTAGTCTGGACCCACGCTCTCCAAGGGCTCGCCCCTTCGGATCGGGCCCTTTCTCTCGGCTGCCGGCGAGGCGGCCGGCTGGGGTGCGGACAGGGACCCCCGAGCGCTGGAGGTCGGGGGAGAGGGGGCGGCGGGGACAGAGCGGAGTCCACGTGACTCAGGGAGGGCGAGCCACCCCCCGCAGGGGCCTTGGGGAAGGAAAGTCCCTTGTATGGTGTGCCCGCTGCAGACCAAGCGGTCCCCGCTCTAGACGTTGCTCAGCCTTTCATCGCTGCAGCGTTTCCTACAGCGCGGGAGGGAGACCTCTGCATTTCCTCGCAGCCTCGCCCACTTCGGGGCCCACCGACCCTTCCCGGTGCCTGCGGGTCGGGTCAACGCGCTGGGGCGGGGGGACTCAGGGGGGCATTCCAACGGGTGGGGCGGGGCGGGGCGGGTGCGGCCCCGAAGCCCCACCCGCAGCCCCGCCCCGCCGAGGCCCCGCCCCCTGGCCCCGCCTCTGTCAGCATTTAAAGGGCTCGCTCTCTCCGCAGCGCAACCTCAGCTGTCTGCCTCGCCCTGCGCTCGCTGAGGTGCCTGCGACTTTAATTAAAGGGCCGTCCCCTCGTCTAGGCTGCAGCACCGCCCATCAGCTCCTCGCGCCTCAAAATGAGTAGCTCCCACTCCCGGGCGGGCCAGAGCGCTGCGGGCGCGGCTCTGGGCATCGGTGCCGACACGCGAGACGCTGAGATGCCGGCCACCGAGAAGGACCTGGCGGAGGATGCGCCGTGGAAGAAGATCCAGCAGAACACGTTCACGCGCTGGTGCAACGAGCACCTCAAGTGCGTGAGCAAGCGCATCGCCAACCTGCAGACGGACCTGAGCGACGGGCTGCGGCTTATCGCGCTGCTCGAGGTGCTCAGCCAGAAGAAGATGCACCGCAAGCACAACCAGAGGCCCACCTTCCGCCAGATGCAGCTCGAGAACGTGTCGGTGGCGCTCGAGTTCCTGGACCGCGAGAGCATCAAGCTCGTGTCCATCGGTGAGGGCGCGGGCCGCCCGGTGGCGCTGGCGGGGCGAGGGCGGGGGTTTCCGCGCGTCCTCCCCTCTTCCCTGAGCCGACTCCTCGCAGACATCCCCTTAAGCTGCGGCGCTGCCCCGGGGGGCCTCGGGGCCGCCCAGCTGCGTGCGGGCCTCGAGAACAAAGGCTCGCAACCCAGCGGTGCGTGCGGACCGCTACGCGCCCCCTCCCGCCGGTCCCCGGCTGGCCCACGCCCAGGCTGAGCTCACATCCTCCACAGGCCGCGCCCCTGCCGCTGCGCCCGCGGTGGGAGAGGGCCGGGGCGGGGTGGGGGAGGTGAGAAGGCGGTGCGGCGGGCACTGGCCAAGCTCTGGCCGTGAGCCCAGCGCCCCATCTCTAACGAGGGGGAGGCCAGGACTCTCCACCCACTATAGCAGTTAGGAGACGGCTCTTTGGCCTTCGGGCACCGTTGTGGTTCCTAAACAGAGGCTTGGAGCTTGTGGGTCCCATTGTCTAGGACCCCTCAACTGAAGATTGCTCCAAGTTTAGATCTCCTTTTGGGAAATCCGGGCCCAGAGAGGACCATAGCTAGCCAAACAGTACCTGAGATAGGTTTGGGTGCTGGCCAGTGGAGGGAGCTGGCTTGTAGTCGCTTAGACACAGGGTTACTGTTGATCGCAGACCAAAGTCTTGCTACATGTAGGACTTGCTTTTCTGCATCTAGAATACAGGAGTTCACTGGGAGGTACTCCAACATGTGCTGGGCTCACTGCCAGCCCAGTGTCCGTGTCACTGGGCTGGTGAGGCTGGCACTGACCAGGCCTACCGCATCATTCCCAGGCACCTCTCGAGATGGGAATCACACAGGGACCGGCACCAGAACTGGTGACTTTGCGGGGGGGGTGGGGGTGGCTGTGAGACAGGGAGCGAAGGGCCACCAGCTTTATTTTCTTCAGCATTCAAAGAGGCCTTCCAGTGGCCCCTGCAGCCCTAGCCCAGTCCACACTGAGCCTGAGAAAGTGAGGGACCAAGACTCAGGTGCCCCCAACCACTCTGGGCAGGTCTCGAGGGCCCCACCTCTTTTTCTGGAATGCAAGTCCAGGCCGAGGCCCACCCCCCAGTCCCATACTTAGTCTAGCCAAGCTGAGTCATCTTTGAGCCTTGGGTGGGGGGGCAACCGGATGTGGGGAGGTGAGCCACACCCCAGTTGTCTGGGGGGGGGTCTCCTCCTCCTCCCCCGCCCTTCTTCTCCTCCTCTTGTGAGCTGGCTGGAGCAGGCCTAGTTCCCAGAGCTTTGCCATATAAGGCAAAAAAATGTTGGAAAGCAGCAGTGATTAGGGGAAGGAGGGGGCAGGCTGGCCCTGGGGCTGGGGAAAGGGGGTGGGATGGGGCGGGGCCATCCAACCAGTCAGTCTCTCAACTCTTAGCCTGGTCCTTCCCGCCCTCTTTTGTGAGTTGGATGGGGACAGCCTGGGCCAGCCTCCTATGGACCAGGGGGAGGGCCCAGCCCCGGGAGGACCGATGAGCTTGGCCTTGTATGTCCCCTCATGGGTCTGGGTGGACCTCAGGCCTCCCGAGGGCTCTGGTGCCAGGCTCAGGGTTCTGGGGATGGGAAGCTGGTGGGAAAGTGCAAGTGCTCCCGTGTACTTTGTCTTCTCCGAGCCTTCCAGTCATCCCTAGCCTGAGACCCCATCTCCTGCCGCTTGGCGATAGTGCAAGGCAGTGGTGTAGGACTGGGACAAGCCCCCGCTTGAGAACTGGGAGGCCACTCTGCTCTGAGTGGTGTTGAGCTGGTCTTTGAGGTGCAGCCTGCTGGGTTCAGAGGCTGCCTGGTCCCCAGCCCCCCAGTTGACTCACTGGACAAGCATTTTCTCCTGATTACTGGGGAGGGGGTGAGTGGAACCCGTCAGCAGGGATTCCAAAGATAAGCGGCCCTCCTGCGTTCTCAGGCCCAGCCCTGAGCCCCATTCCCCAAGCGCTTGAGACTGACACCCAGAAGGGCCTTGGGTGGGGAACCGAGGGGTTGCCATGGTGATGGGGTGCAGGGTGCCCGCCCTAACCACTTCCCCTGTGGTGAGCTTGGTGGCCACCCGCCTGCAGCCCAGCGGCCCGTTAAGTTAAGTGGTGCAGAGGGCGGGCAGTGGCTGAGCCTGCTGCTGAGACAGCGGGACTCTGGGACCCCACCCACAACCCCCCCGCCAAGCGGGGGGCCCTGGGTGCCTAACCCAGGCTGGCGGGCCCTGCCCCCACCACCCCCCCCCAGGCTGGGTGAGGGGGCCCCTGGAATGTGTGCTGCTCGGCATCCTGGCTGGCAGGCCATCCCTGCTGGGCCCCAGTGAGTCAGGGTCAGGCCGCTGGTTCCTTGGGGCACCCAAGCCCTCCCCTGCACCAGGCCGACGGCCCAACCCCCAGCCTGGCTCTGTCGGGGGAGGGGTGAGCACGAAGGAAGTGGGGGCAGGCGGGGGTTCACACCCTCCACCCAAAGGGTCCTTGCCCAACTTCCCCAGCCTCAGCCATTCACGCCCCCACCCTGGGCCAGCAATCGTATTTCCCAACCCAACCCCCGCTTGCCTTCCTCTTCCCCAGCGCCCGCCCAGGGGCCCTGGCATCAAGGCCCCGGGGTCCAGCTGTTCCCCCTGCCCCTTCCCTGGAGACCTCTGGAGAGGGGCCTGGGCAGCTGCAAAGCACTCACCCACACTCTCTCTGGAACCATCTTTGGGGATCAGGGCCCCGTCTGCAGCCTGGGTCTGTTGCCTATCCATCCTCTGGGCCCTCATGGCCCCGGGGCTTCTGGCAGCCTCCCTGATTGTGCTGTATTGGCACTGCATGTCTGGGGGGTTTTACCCCTGAACCGCCTTGATGCTCCCACAGGCACCCGCAGCCCACCCTGCCCCATGGAGGCCTCCTCCTCCTCCCTGGGGCCCGCTGTCTGCCACACTTGCCAGTGCCTAGGAGTGGCCTGCTGTCCCGAGTGTGTGCTTCCGCCCCCCTCCCCCAAGCCGTGTGTGCACGTGCATCTGTGCCTATGCCCAGGGCCCCCCCTGGGTTGGCTGTGCCCACCCAGCGCTGCCACTGTTGCCCTTGCAGACAGCAAGGCCATCGTGGACGGGAACCTCAAGTTGATCCTGGGCCTCATCTGGACCCTGATCCTGCACTACTCCATCTCCATGCCCATGTGGGATGAGGAGGAGGACGAGGAGGCCAAGAAGCAGACCCCCAAGCAGAGGCTGCTGGGCTGGATCCAGAACAAGCTGCCACAGCTGCCAATCACCAACTTCAGCCGCGACTGGCAGAGCGGCAGAGCCCTGGGCGCCCTGGTCGACAGCTGTGCCCCGGGTGAGTGGTGTTGGGTGTTGGGGGTGAAGGGGATGGCCTGTGATGAGGTCCCGTGGTCCTTAGACTGACGAATTTCCTCCATCTGCAGGCCTGTGCCCCGACTGGGATTCCTGGGATGCCAGCAAGCCCGTGAACAATGCACGGGAAGCCATGCAACAAGCCGATGACTGGCTGGGCATCCCTCAGGTACGCCCCTCTCCCTGGCAAGTGGGGTCGGTGTGGGGGCCGAGGTCCCCATGGGGAGAGGTGGCGTGTCCCAGGAGCCCCAGGCTTGGAGGCCCACTGGCTCCTCCCTCTGTCCATGAAGGTGATCACCCCTGAGGAGATTGTGGACCCCAACGTGGATGAGCACTCCGTCATGACCTACCTGTCCCAGTTCCCCAAGGCCAAGCTGAAACCGGGGGCTCCCCTGCGGCCCAAACTCAACCCAAAGAAAGCCCGAGCCTACGGGCCAGGTGAGGGAGCCGGGCAGGAGTGCTCCTGCAAAGTCACCTTCTCCCCGTGGGGCCACGTCCTCTGGGAAATGTCAGCTCCTTGGGAGTCTTCCATCATGTGGCCACCGGGTTATCGACTGCCCTCCACAAGTCAGACAGGAGTGGGTCAGGGCTGATCAAAAACAGCCACTGGCTGGATGTTCCCACACATCACACCCACCCAAGGCAGAGTGTGTTTAGGGAGTAAGGACCCATCTGCTTTGCTGTAAGTGAACTTGAGACCCAGCCAGGGTATCCGATGGGAGCCTGAGCCCCGGCACGCTCGAGCAAGCATTCTAGAAAACAGGCCCAGGCCTGTCCCACAAGAGCACCAGTTCAGAAGGGAATAGGGAGGGGTGCTGAGCCCGTGCAGGTGAGAGGGTGGCCCTGACGGCCAACCCGTGGCTTCCTCACCCTTCCCGGGCAGGCATTGAGCCCACGGGCAACATGGTAAAGAAGAGGGCAGAGTTCACTGTGGAGACCAGAAGCGCCGGGCAGGGAGAAGTGCTGGTGTACGTGGAGGACCCAGCCGGGCACCAGGAGGAGGTAAGGCAGCCTGAAGGTAGTGCCTGGCATTTCCAGGCCTCCATGTGCCAGGGACTGCTCCAAACAAAGACTCACAGGCTCCTTCCCACCCTAGGCCAAGGTGACCGCCAATAACGACAAGAACCGTACCTTCTCTGTCTGGTATGTCCCCGAGGTAACGGGGACTCACAAGGTGAGCCCTCAGCCTGAGGGGAGACTGGGAGCAAAAGCTGTGGCCGGGGGAACCCTAACCCTGGCCTCACGGCCTGCCCCTCCTGGGAACAGGTCACCGTGCTCTTTGCTGGCCAGCACATTGCCAAGAGCCCCTTTGAGGTGTACGTGGACAAGTCCCAGGGAGACGCCAGCAAAGTGACTGCCCAGGGCCCTGGCCTGGAGCCCAGTGGCAACATCGCCAACAAGACCACCTACTTTGAGATCTTCACGGCAGGTGAGCAGAGGGTGCTGAGGCTGGCAGGCCCGTGGGAGGAGGAGAGGCTGGAAGCTGAGCCGCTGCTTCCCGGCAGGTGCAGGCACAGGTGAGGTGGAGGTGGTGATCCAGGACCCGGCAGGCCAGAAGGGTACCGTGGAGCCTCAGCTGGAGGCCCGGGGCGACAGCACATATCGCTGCAGCTACCAGCCCAGCGTGGAGGGCGTTCACACGGTGCACGTCACTTTTGCCGGGGTGCCCATCCCTCGCAGCCCCTACACAGTCACTGTAGGCCAAGGTAGGCCACCCCAGCTGCCTTCCGCAGGGCACAGCTCCAGCTGGGCGGTCTTGGAGGGATGGCAGCCGGGCAGGTGCTGCTGCAGCCCCGCCCTGGCTCCTGGGGCATCTGTGCTTCCACTGTTTGGGCCTCCTCCTCCTCCTCCTCTCGCCTTCTCCCTCTCTCTCTCTCTCCACGCTTTCACCTTCGGAAGAACTCGCTCCAGCTGTCTAGAAACCTGCTGCTCTCTGCTCTGCCCACAGGGTCAACGGTACTTGGATCTGTCTTCCTCGGGGGTTGGGGGTGGATGGGATGGGTGGGGGGACTGTTGGGGGAGCTGGTGTGGATGGAGCACAGGGGAGGAGGCCTGCCACGTCCAGGCCTGGGCCCCAGGTCCTTGGGTCATGGTCCCTTCCGGTTCTTTCTTACACGGCCCTCACCATCCTGGGCGGCCCACTGGCCCAGTCCGGTGGGAGACAAGGGAGGGAGTGGCCCCGCACCAGCTCCCAGCAGCTCAACCAGTCCTCTGCTCACAGCTTGTAACCCAGGTGCCTGCCGCGCCGTCGGCCGGGGTCTCCAGCCCAAGGGTGTGCGAGTGAAGGAGACAGCCGACTTCAAAGTGTACACAAAGGGGGCAGGCAGTGGAGAGCTGAAGGTCACCGTGAAGGGCCCCAGTAAGTTGGCCTGTGGCTGGGGTAGGGCAATGCCAGCCTCTGGCCACTGCTCAGCAGGCCTGAGGCCTCCCTTTGTCTCTGACAGAGGGAGAAGAGCGTGTGAAGCAGAAGGACCTGGGCGATGGTGTTTATGGCTTCGAGTATTACCCCATGGTTCCTGGCACATACACCGTCACAATCACATGGGGTGGCCAGAATATCGGGCGCAGGTAAGGCCCTGGATGAGCGCTTTAGAGGTGGCACACCTCCTCCCCTGCAGGGCTCTGGCCAGCCCGCCTCCAGGATGGGCACTTCAGCACTCTCCTGGGTGGCTCTCTCCTTGCAGTCCCTTCGAGGTGAAAGTGGGCAGCGAGTGTGGCAATCAGAAGGTGCGGGCTTGGGGCCCCGGGCTGGAGGGCGGTGTCGTCGGCAAGTCTGCAGACTTTGTCGTGGAGGCCATCGGCGACGATGTGGGCACCCTGGGTGAGTTTGCGGCTGTGATGGGGGTTCCCCAGGGGCAGAAGCTGGCGAGGGCCACCCTCCCAGGGCTCCAGGGCCCTCACGGAGCTGGTGGCTATTGTCAGGCTTTTCGGTGGAGGGCCCATCACAAGCCAAGATCGAATGTGATGACAAGGGTGATGGTTCCTGCGATGTGCGCTACTGGCCACAGGAGGCTGGCGAGTACGCGGTGCACGTGCTATGCAATAGTGAGGACATCCGTCTCAGCCCCTTCATGGCTGACATCCGCGATGCACCCCAGGATTTCCATCCAGACAGGGTAAAGAGCGTGTGCCGCTGGGTGGGAGGGTCTGAGGGGGCCGGCACTCTGTGCCCTGAGAACTGGGTGGCCTCCCATTAGGTGAAGGCACGTGGGCCTGGATTGGAGAAGACCGGTGTGGCCGTGAACAAGCCAGCAGAGTTCACAGTGGATGCCAAGCACGGCGGGAAGGCTCCTCTCAAGGTCCAAGTCCAGGTGAGGTGCTCCCCGCGTCGGGAGCAGGCTGGGCAGGTGCCCAAACCTGGGCACTGACCAGAAGGCCACTTGCTCCTGCCCACTTTGCAGGACAATGAGGGCTGCCCCGTGGAGGCAACGGTCAAGGACAATGGCAACGGCACTTATAGCTGTTCCTACGTGCCCCGGAAGCCGGTGAAGCACACGGCCATGGTGTCCTGGGGAGGCGTCAGCATCCCCAACAGCCCCTTCCGGGTGAGCCTTTAGCCTGCTTCCCTGGGGCCCCTGCTTCCTTTGATACAACTCTGTTTGATGAAACTCGCGTGCCATACAGCCGACCCCTTTCCAGTATCCAAATTGGTGGTTTTGGGTGAGTTCCGAGTTGTGCAGCCATCACCACGATAGAAGATGAGGCTGTTTTCACCACCCCCTAAAGAAAGTCAGCAACCCTCCAAAGGCCCCCTGCTCTGGCCTAAGCAGCCTCTCTGCTTTCTGGCTGGGTGGGGATGGACTTGTATCCCCTGTGGACTATATACCGTGAGTAATTGCTTCTTGCCTCTCGACGGCTGGATGATACACCATTGTGTGGATAGACCACATTTTCTGTTTCTAGTCATTTGTTGAAGGACATTTGGGAGTTTTTTCGCCTTTTGGCTGTCAGGAGCTGTGCTATGAATGTTCCAGTATGGGTGTCAGAGGGGACGAGTGATCTCATGTCTCTGGGTGGATAAATACCAAAAATGGAATTGCAGCATCATATGGTTGCTTGTGTTTGGAAAAGGAAAGGAAAGTCGCTCAGTCATGTCCAACTCTTTGCAACCCCATGGACTGTAGCCCACCAGGCTCCTCTGTCCATGGGATTTTCCAGGCAATAATACTGGAATGGGTTGCCATGTCCTTCTCCAGGAGATCTTCCCGACCCAGGAATCGATCCCGGGTCTCCAGCATTGTAGGCAGACACTTTACTGTCTGAGCCACCAGGGAAGTCTGCTTGTGTTTGAGGGGCCACCAAATGATTTCTGAGGGTGGTGGCACCACTCTGCGTGCCCGCCAGCGGTTGGTCAGAAAGCCCCTGCCTGTCCTCCGGGCTGGTTGTAACCCTGCGCTTGCCCCTATGCCCTGCAGGTGAATGTGGGCGCTGGCAGCCACCCGAACAAGGTCAAGGTGTACGGCCCAGGAGTGGCCAAGACAGGACTCAAGGCTCACGAGCCCACCTACTTCACTGTGGACTGCACGGAGGCTGGCCAGGGTAAGGCCCTGCCTTGGGACTGGGTGGCCAGTGGGTGTGGCATCCCCGTGACATCACCAGCCCCATGCCCTCCTCCACTGCAGGTGACGTCAGCATCGGCATCAAGTGTGCCCCGGGCGTGGTGGGCCCTGCCGAGGCCGACATTGACTTCGACATCATCCGCAATGACAACGACACCTTCACGGTCAAGTACACCCCCCGTGGGGCTGGCAGCTATACCATCATGGTGCTCTTTGCTGACCAGGTGGGTGCTGCCGCTCCTGGCCCCCAAAGATGGCTGGGTGTTGGAGTGCTACTCGCCTCTCAGCCCTTCTCCTCTCACCTCTTGCAGGCTACACCCACCAGCCCCATCCGGGTCAAGGTGGAGCCCTCCCATGATGCCAGCAAGGTTAAGGCAGAGGGTCCCGGCCTCAGTCGCACCGGTGAGGATGGGGACCCCATGGGGAGGTCGAGGCACTGAACAGGGTATGTGTGTGTGCGTGCAGGAGCCCCTAGAGGGTTGCTGTATCTCCTCAGGGGTCGAGCTTGGGAAACCCACCCATTTCACGGTCAACGCCAAGGCCGCTGGCAAAGGCAAGCTGGATGTCCAGTTCTCGGGGCTGGCCAAGGGGGATGCGGTGCGTGATGTGGACATCATTGACCACCATGACAACACCTATACTGTCAAGTACACGCCTGTGCAGCAGGTAGCCAGCTCCCTTGACCCCCTGTGGCCACACCCGTCCATACACCTGCTGAGCCTGCGGGCCCCCTTCACGTGGTGGGCTGGGTGGCTGGCTTCAAGAGACTTTGTGCCCACTCTGGTTTCTCACCTGGGACAGAGTGGGCAAGCAGTTGGGAGGTACAGTGTCTCTGACCACTCAACCCCAATGCCTGAGTTGGGAAGGCATGGGCCAGGGGAGCTCAGCCATGACCCCTGACCCTGTCTTCTGTACCCCTCCCAGGGCCCAGTGGGCATCAATGTCACTTACGGAGGTGATGCTATTCCCAAAAGCCCCTTCTCAGTGGGGGTGTCTCCAAGCCTGGACCTCAGCAAGATCAAGGTGTCCGGCCTGGGAGAAAGTAAGTTGCTGGGGCCCTAGCATGGCCACTGGCGATGCCCGGGCTGCCTGAGCGGCCTCACAGTCCTGTCTTCCCCCCATCGCTTCAACAGAGGTGGATGTTGGCAAAGACCAGGAGTTCACAGTCAAGTCCAAGGGCGCCGGAGGCCAGGGCAAAGTGCTGTCGAAGATTGTGGGCCCCTCGGGGGCAGCGGTGCCCTGCAAGGTGGAGCCAGGCCTCGGGGCTGACAACAGCGTGGTGCGCTTTGTGCCCCGTGAGGAGGGGTCCTATGAGGTCGAGGTGACCTACGACGGCGTGCCTGTGCCCGGCAGCCCCTTTTCCCTGGAAGCCGTGCCCCCCACCAAGCCTAGCAAGGTAAGGGGGGTGCCAGGGCCACAGCCCATGTCTGCTTTGGACTCACCCTTACCCCTTCTCCTCTTGGTCCTTCTGAGCAGGGCCCTGCTCGGGCCTGTGCCCACCTGGTAGGGGAGGGAAGCCGGAATGAGAAGAGAGACAGATGGAGTCAGGCTGGGGTCTGAGGGTCAAGGGTCAGAGACCAGGTGCAGCTTGGGCTCCTGACCGGCCCCTCCTCCCCCAGGTGAAAGCCTTTGGGCCGGGGCTGCAGGGGGGCAGTGCGGGGTCTCCTGCCCGCTTCACCATCGACACAAAGGGCGCCGGCACGGGTGGCCTGGGCCTGACGGTCGAAGGCCCCTGTGAAGCTCAGCTCGAGTGCCTGGACAACGGGGATGGTACATGCTCTGTGTCCTACGTGCCCACCGAGCCTGGGGACTACAACATCAACATCCTCTTTGCCGACACCCACATCCCCGGCTCCCCATTCAAGGCCCACGTGGTTCCCTGCTTCGACCCATCCAAGGTCAAGTGCTCAGGCCCTGGGCTGGAGCGGGCCACTGCCGGGGAGGCTGGCCAGTTCCATGTGGACTGCTCAAGCGCAGGCAGCGCGGAGCTGACCATCGAGATCCGCTCTGAGGCGGGCCTGCCGGCTGAGGTGCACATCCAGGACCACGGCGACGGCACGCACACCATCACCTACATCCCCCTGTGCCCTGGGGCCTACACCGTCACCATCAAGTATGGTGGCCAGCCCGTGCCCAACTTCCCCAGCAAGCTGCAGGTGGAGCCCGCAGTGGACACCTCAGGCATCCAGTGCTATGGGCCCGGGATTGAGGGTCAAGGTGCGAGGCTCTGCCGTGGGACATGGGGGTGGGGGAACCGGGGCCCCTGGAGCCCCCGTCTTCCTTTTCACATTCCCCTCCCTCCGCAGGTGTCTTCCGAGAAGCCACCACTGAGTTCAGCGTGGACGCCCGGGCTCTGACGCAGACTGGAGGGCCCCACGTCAAGGCTCGCGTGGCCAACCCCTCAGGCAACCTGACTGAGACCTACGTGCAGGACTGTGGCGACGGCACGTACAAAGTGGAATACACACCTTATGAGGAGGGTGTGTGTCGGGGCGCCGGAGGGACTGGGGGGTGAGGGGGCAGGGCAGTCTGGGGCCCTCCTAAGCCAGCTTGCCCTCCTGCAGGACTCCACTCTGTGGATGTGACCTATGACGGCAGTCCTGTGCCCAGCAGCCCCTTCCAGGTGCCAGTGACTGAAGGCTGCGACCCCTCCCGAGTGCGCGTCCACGGGCCAGGCATCCAAAGCGGCACCACCAACAAGCCCAACAAGTTCACTGTGGAGACCAGGTGGGCGAGAGCCACAGAAGCAGGGGCCACGGTAGGTGTTAGAAGTCAGGGGATAACGAGCTGTCTGTTTGGACTAGGGGAGCTGGCACGGGGGGCCTGGGCTTGGCTGTCGAAGGCCCCTCTGAAGCCAAGATGTCCTGCATGGACAACAAGGATGGCAGCTGCTCGGTTGAGTACGTCCCCTATGAGGCCGGCACCTACAGCCTTAACGTCACTTACGGCGGCCACCAAGTACCAGGTGAGGAAGCCGGTCGGCTGGGGCCCAGCTGGGGCCACCTGCCTGCCCTCCAGCTTGTCTCAGAAATGCCACCTCTCGGTCCCCACAGGCAGTCCTTTCAAGGTCCCTGTGCACGATGTGACAGACGCGTCCAAGGTCAAATGCTCTGGGCCTGGCCTGAGCCCGGGCATGGTCCGTGCCAACCTCCCTCAGTCCTTCCAGGTGGACACGAGCAAGGCTGGCGTGGCCCCACTACAGGTCAAAGTGCAGGGGCCCAAAGGTGAGTGCCTGGGGTGTGGGGGTCAGGTCAGGAGAGCCTAGTCCCCTGAGGGACGGGGTCTCGCACACTTTGGGGTGGGACACAGGTGGGCAGGCAGTTGATGGAGGAGCTTCAGGTGACACCAGAGCCAGTGACCTGGTGAAGGGGACCAAAAGGACATAGACCACTGAGCAGAGGTGGGAAGGAGAGAAGACAAGGGCCCAGGTGGTACCCAGATTAGTGTCTCATGTCAGAGAGGCTCAGGGCTGTTCCTGGGGATGGGCAGGGCTAGGCCTGGGGTGTGGGCTGACTATACATGGCTCAGATCCGACTTTCTAGTATAGTGGGCCTAGGAACCCAGAGCACCAACTGAGGCTCTGTCTCTGGGACTGGGGTCAGGCCTGGTGGAGCCGGTGGACGTGGTGGACAATGCCGATGGCACCCAGACTGTGAACTATGTGCCCAGCCGCGAGGGGCCCTACAGCATCTCAGTGCTGTATGGAGATGAAGAGGTGCCCCGCAGGTAAGGGGCAGGGCCCCCTGTCTTAGGGGAGGGGGCCGTGGCCTGGGCACCAAGAGCCATCCTAACCATCCACAACATCCTGGCCTGACAGTCCCTTCAAGGTTAAGGTGCTGCCTACACACGATGCCAGCAAGGTCAAGGCCAGCGGCCCAGGGCTCAACACCACGGGTGTGCCTGCCAGCCTGCCTGTGGAGTTCACCATTGATGCCAAGGACGCTGGGGAGGGCCTGCTAGCTGTCCAGATCACGGTGAGTGGGCCACGTGGGGGCCACCTGGCCCTGCTGTTTTGCGACTCTGGGTCCATGGCAGGTGGGGAGGGTAGGGACCCGGGCCTGAGGTCCACAGCCTGGGGCAGATGAGCCAGTTTGGGGTCTCTGGTCTCCCCTGGGAGCCGGGCCCCCACCTCTAGGATGGTGGTCACAGACCCAGGCTTCCCCCACACATATACTTGCTCACTTCTGATGTCACCAAAGCCCTTAGTGCCTCAGCTTTTCTGCCTGTAACATTCTCCGCGGCCAGATATAAGGCTGGGACTCTGGGATCTTTCAGAGGAGCTCGTCCTACTGCTGGGGCTGGCCCTGGGGTAGAGGACTGGGGCTGAGAGGTGTTCGTGGGGATAAAGCAGGATGGGTGCCAAGTTTCCTGGCTGTGCCTGTCAACATGAGAGAGGCGGGGGGGACTGGGCATTTGGGGGCTTCCCTTGTGGACCTTGCCCATGGGGAAGTAAAGGACAGTGCTGGATGCAGGCAGCTGTTTTGGGCCATGGTGGCTGACCCTGCAGCAGCAGTGTTTGACGCTTGATCCTCTGAGAGGGCCTGAGGGAATCCCGGGCCAAGGTGAGCTTGGACCAACTGTTCTTCCCTGTACTCTGCTACACAGGACCCGGAGGGCAAGCCCAAGAAGACACACATCCAAGACAACCATGACGGTACTTACACGGTGGCCTACGTGCCAGACGTGACAGGCCGCTACACTATCCTCATCAAGTATGGTGGTGATGAGATCCCCTTCTCCCCATACCGTGTCCGCGCTGTGCCCACGGGGGATGCCAGCAAGTGCACCGTCACAGGTGAGCCCAGCGCGCCAGCGGCCACGGCGCTCAGCACGGGGCTTGGGTGTGCCTGTGTGCAAGGGCTCGCTGCTTGGGGCGGCGTGTGGGAGTGGGGGCCGCCCCCTTGAGTGACTCACCTGACCTTTCTCCTTGCTCTCTGCCCTCTCACCTCAGTGTCAATCGGAGGTCACGGGCTAGGTAAGCTGCTTGCTGGGGCCACTCCCAATGCCCCTTCTGCCCAGAGGGCAGCTTCCTTTCCTCTTCCGGCTGATTCCCAGGACAGTTCCAGCTGCAGCTCTTGGCAGGGACAGAGGGGAGGAACTGGAGGGTTAGGGCCCAGGGAGGCCTCCGGAGCTGGGCATGAGTGCTCCGGCCCTCCCCCTCTCTGGGCCTCCATTTTTCCACCTGAGAAGTCGGGTTGCAGCTGTGAGCTTTGGGGCGAGGTGCATCCCGAGAGGCACCCCCCTCGGGGCTCTGGGGTCTGGGGATCTTGGCGCCCTGGGGCAGTCCCGGGGCGGGCAGCAGGCCTGGTCTCTTTTCACTTCTTCCTTCTGAGTCCAGGGTCTCCCCCAAGCAGCGGGAGTCCCCGGCCCCAGCCAGATCCACAGACCCCTGTCCCCACCTCCCAGGGGCCTCCGCGTCCCGGGCCGGGGGAGGTGCCGGTGCATGAGTGGGTGGGGCTGGCTGGTAGTGCCGTAGCACCAGCATCGACTGCTTGGGCGGCCAGCATGGCGGGGCCCGGCCCAGCCTCAGAGTGCCAAACTGCACTCGGTGGCCCACCCTCTTCCCGCCTCCCTCCCTCCCCGCCGCTCCCAGCAGTGACGTTATTCAGATGGTCCCCAACCAGACCTGGGAGGGGAGGCCCGCCCCAGCCAGGGATGCCAGTAAGAGGCCACAAGCACATGGGAGCCTCTGGAGGCTGGAGGCCTGGACCTTGGCCGAGGCGACCCTGGAGAAAGCTAGAGGGCGACAGGGGTTTGATGACTCTGTCCAGGGGGCCTCAGGGTCTGAGATGAAACTGTGTGCTTGGACCAGGGGGTAGGACCTTGGGGACCAGAGGAAGGGTCGAGACTGGGGCTGAGAGAGCGGTCTCGGTTTACCTTGGCCGCCATGTGCCAACCGAGGCAAAGAGCCCAGTTGGGGAACTGAAGTCACTTCAGTATCAGTTGCAGGGCTGGCTTGGGCTAGGCTGTTGGTGGGTGGGTGGGGCTTGAGGGGAGAACTAAATTGCAGGCGTGGGGGGCTTCAAGGGTGGAGCAGTGCAAACCTGCTGAAGAGCTGGGTGCTGGGCAGGGAGCGCGGGCAGTTGGGGCCAACTGAGGTTTGGGCCCAGGCCACTCGCTAGATGGTGGGTCCAGGTTCTGAGCCAGGGACAGCTGGTGTGGCTGTGTGAGGTGAGGCCTCCCAGGGTGGGCTGGGCAGTGGGGATCCAGGAGTAGCATTCTGGAGTCCCGCAAAGTGGGCACCCTCGGTGGATAGGATGGCTCAGGGGCCGGCCAACTGGCCGGCTGGGGACCCCCTTGAACTCGGTCCTGGGGTGGGTTCGGTGTTGCCAGTTGCTTCCCTGGCAGGGGCCGGGCTCCAGAAAGCACTCGCTGCCAGGCCTCATGGTCCCCAGCCCCCTGAGCCTCCATGGCTGAGCCCAGATCATAACGTCACTGTCCCTCCCCTCTGCTCTCACCGCCTCGCAGCCGTGGCTCTGGCTTGGCCCCCCTGCCCCCCCTGCCCCCTGGGTGCTGGCCACCCCTCCCCCCGCTGCGCTGCGCTGCCTCGGTGCTAACCCCGCTGCCTCCCTGCTTCCCTGCTCCCGGCTCCCTGCCTGCACTGGGCCGTGTCCGGCCGCCCCTTCTCTGCAAGCCTCCGGTCGAGCGAGCCTTCTCAGTTGTCAGGAAACTCCAGTTGCACCTTCAGGCCCCAGGGGCGGGGGACAAGTGTCACATGCCCCACACTGCAGCAGGACTCCGCCTCACCGCGTCTGCACATGGCACTGGGGACCAGGGCCTGGCCACAGGGGTGAAGGCAGCCCAGAGCTCGGCTGTCAGTCAGCATGGTCCAGGGCACCACCGGCTGAGGCCAAGTTGGCGGGGGAGATGGCAGCAAATGCTTAGGCCCCGGCAGTGGCCTTGGGGCTTTCCAGGCCCTTCTCAGACTCCCGGGTACCACCCACTGGGCTTTTCCCACGTGGCGGGGATACCCCCTGAGACAAAACTCCTGGGTTCAGGTGGTTCAGGGGAACCTTTCCTGCCTTCTGAGAAATCACTCACCATCCCAGCTTGGGGGGCGGGAGGCCTGGCTGTGCTTGGTGGTTGGCAGTAAGAGGCCTTGGCGGCTGACACATGGACAGCCATGGCCTGAGCACCAAGCTCATGCCCCGGCCCCCCCTTCGGGGACCCACCCTGCCCCACCAGGTGCTGGCATCGGCCCCACCATCCAGATCGGGGAAGAGACCGTGATCACCGTGGACACCAAGGCAGCGGGCAAAGGCAAGGTCACCTGCACCGTGTGCACCCCTGACGGCTCCGAGGTGGATGTGGACGTGGTCGAGAATGAGGATGGCACCTTTGACATCTTCTACACGGCTCCCCAGCCCGGGAAATATGTCATCTGCGTGCGCTTTGGTGGCGAACACGTGCCCAACAGTCCCTTCCAAGTGACGGTCAGGAGGGACCAGGGCTGGGGGGGTCTGGGCGGGGACCTGGCTCGCCGCCCCCATAGGGCTCACAGGTGTGGACAGCCTCAAGCTCTGTGCCTTGCTCTGCAGGCTCTGGCTGGAGACCAGCCCACAGCACAGCCGCCATTACGGCCTCAGCAGCTGGCGCCACCATATACCTACGCCCAGGGGGGCCAACAGACCTGGGTATGGCTTGCCCTGCCGCCTCCCAGCTCACCCTGCCCTCGGGGACACTTGCAGATGGGCCAGCTGGGTGTCCCATGAGGCCCTGTTCCGCCATCTGCGAGGAGGGACTCCGGAGTCTGCCACTCGGGACTCCCTTTCCCTCCAGCTCCTCACTCAGGCCTTCTGTGTCCCCACCCCCCGCAGGCCCCAGAAAGGCCCCTGGTGGGGGTCAACGGGCTGGATGTGAGCAGCCTGAGGCCCTTCGACCTTGTCATCCCCTTCACCATCAAGAAGGGCGAGGTCACTGGTGAGTGCGGCTGGGAAGGGGCTAGGGAGCCACAGAGGCTGGAGGGTACACGTGGGCTGCCCTGACCCAGGCCACCCCCTGCCCGGCAGGAGAGGTGCGGATGCCCTCGGGCAAGGTGGCACAGCCTGCCATCACCGACAACAAGGATGGCACTGTGACTGTGCGCTACGCCCCCAGTGAAGCCGGCCTACACGAGATGGACATCCGCTACGACAACATGCACATCCCAGGTACGTCAGCTCAGCATGCCAGACCACCTTCCGGGGGGGTGGGCTGTGGGACAGACTTGGGGATGATGGGAGGCCCCGGTCCATGTGGTCCCTCTTCCTACTGCAGGAAGCCCCCTACAGTTCTACGTGGATTATGTCAACTGTGGCCACGTCACAGCCTATGGGCCGGGCCTCACTCACGGGGTGGTGAATAAGCCTGCTGTCTTCACTGTCAACACCAAGGATGCGGGCGAGGGTGAGCAGCAGCTCTCATCTTGACCTGCCTCTGTGGGGCAGGATGCCATCATCTGGTGGAGGGGCTGGACACGGGAGATGCTCCCCAAGCTGGGCTCCCCACCCAACCCCTGGCCTCCGCTTGCCCAGTTGGTGCAGTGTCCCTGGGCACAGTTCCTACCCTCACTCACAACTCTCTCCAGGGGGCTTGTCCCTGGCCATTGAGGGCCCCTCTAAAGCAGAGATCAGCTGCACTGACAACCAGGACGGGACGTGCAGTGTCTCCTACCTGCCTGTGTTACCTGGTGACTACAGCATCCTGGTCAAGTACAATGAACAGCACATCCCGGGCAGCCCCTTCACTGCCAGGGTCACAGGTAGGGGACGGCCCGGAGTGGTGACAAAGGCAGCTGGCAGAGGGGGCGGTCTGCCTCTCAGTGCCTGGACACACAGTGACTGACCCCTGCCAGGTGACGACTCCATGCGCATGTCCCACCTGAAGGTGGGCTCTGCCGCCGACATCCCCATCAACATCTCTGAGACGGACCTCAGTCTGCTGACCGCCACAGTGGTGCCCCCCTCGGGCCGGGAAGAACCCTGTCTGCTGAAGCGGCTGCGCAATGGCCACGTGGGTAAGAGGCTGGGCGGCAGGGCCTTCCAAGAGGGAGGGAAGCTGGAAGGGGTTTGCATATCTTTCCCTGGCTGACAGCCCCACCCTGTGTCCAGGGATCTCGTTCGTGCCCAAGGAGACAGGGGAACACCTGGTGCATGTGAAGAAGAATGGGCAACACGTGGCAAGCAGCCCCATTCCGGTGGTGATCAGCCAATCGGAGATCGGGGATGCCAGCCGCGTGCGGGTCTCAGGCCAGGGCCTCCACGAAGGCCACACCTTTGAGCCAGCAGAGTTTATCATTGATACACGTGATGCAGGTAGGCGGTAGGGACCTGGGAGCTAGGGTCAGACCACCATACTTGGCCCCCTGGCTCAGGGGTGTCTCGTCCACAGGCTATGGGGGGCTCAGCCTGTCCATTGAGGGTCCCAGCAAAGTAGACATCAACACAGAGGACCTGGAGGATGGCACATGCAGGGTCACCTACTGCCCTACGGAGCCTGGCAACTATATCATCAACATCAAGTTTGCTGACCAGCATGTGCCCGGTGGGTACAGCACCTGTGTGCCTCCCCCACGGCTGGACGACCCTCCGTGCCACACCCCGGGGTCCCCCAGCAGAGGGTAACCTGTCTGGGGTATGGGTTGTGCCTTCTTTCTGCAGGCAGCCCCTTCTCCGTGAAGGTGACAGGCGAGGGGCGCGTCAAAGAAAGCATCACACGCAGGCGACGGGCCCCGTCAGTGGCTAATGTTGGCAGTCACTGTGACCTCAGCCTCAAGATCCCAGGTGGGAGCTGTGGCAGCCCAGGCGGGTCCCAGGGAGGCCTAAGCACCAGCCCTGGGGGGCCTCCGGATAGAGAGGCATGGCCTGGGTCTCCCGCTCACCTGGCTGTTCCCCCACCTGCAGAAATTAGCATCCAGGACATGACAGCCCAGGTGACTAGCCCATCAGGCAAGAGCCACGAGGCTGAAATCGTGGAAGGGGAGAACCATACCTACTGCATCCGCTTTGTGCCCGCTGAGATGGGCATGCACACGGTCAGCGTCAAGTACAAGGGCCAGCATGTGCCCGGGAGCCCTTTCCAGTTCACCGTGGGGCCCCTGGGGGAAGGGGGAGCCCACAAGGTCCGTGCCGGGGGCCCTGGCCTGGAAAGGGCTGAAGCCGGAGTGCCAGGTAGGCCTGCTTCCTTCGGGACTCTGGCTGCTCCCAGCTGGGGGTGCAGTGGGAGGGAGGAAGTCTCCAGCAGCCCCTGCCGGGGTGGGGGACACAGGGCCCAGCCCTCCATGAGGACACACTCGACTTCCCTGCAGCCGAGTTCAGCATTTGGACCCGGGAAGCTGGCGCGGGGGGCCTGGCCATTGCTGTCGAGGGCCCCAGCAAGGCCGAGATCTCCTTTGAGGACCGCAAGGATGGCTCCTGTGGCGTGGCTTACGTGGTCCAGGAGCCAGGTACTGAGTCTGGCTGGGGCCAGCAGGCTGCCCCTGGGGGTGGGTGCTGGTCTGGGTCTATGCAGACAGCCCCGCCTTCTCCCCCCCCACCCGGAGGGCCCAGGGCCTCTTGGGCTGTTGGGGGGAGGCATGCATGGCTGTCTTGTTCTCACTTCCTGTCCAGGTGACTATGAGGTGTCAGTCAAGTTCAACGAGGAGCACATCCCTGATAGCCCTTTCGTGGTGCCTGTGGCTTCTCCGTCTGGTGACGCCCGCCGCCTTACTGTTTCTAGTCTTCAGGTGAGGCACTGAGAGAAACCGCCCGCCTGGGGCTCCTGTGCCCGGCCAGACCAGAGCCCCTGTGTCCAGGGACCCGGCCAGCCCGACTCAGGGCGCCGGGCTGCTTCTGCTCTGGCCGGGAACAGCCCACGCCTGGGTCGGCAGGACGCACCCCTGACGGCCGCGTGGAGTTTTTCTCGTGTCTCAGGTCTAAAGGCTTTGAACAGAAGCCTGTGCCCCTTGAGCACCAGGGCTGAGGTTTAAAGAGGGACAGCCGCCTGCCAGGGCTGCTGAGTGCTGCTCACGGGCCGGAGTCCGTCCCGCTTCCCGCCTGCCCGCTGTGTGCCTGGAGTGTGTGGGGCTAGGGGTTCGGGGTGTGTGCCTGGAGCTTGCTGCCCCTTGAGAAGCGCTGGCTCTCCCTCTTTAAACCCACTTGGACGCCAGATGGGTAAGTGTCTCCCCCTGGGCCTCCTGCTTCTCGGGCCCAGCCTCCCCTCGCCCCACACCCCAAGCCTCCACTATCCTAACCATGTCTGCTGTGCTTCCAGGAGTCAGGGCTAAAGGTCAACCAGCCAGCCTCTTTTGCAGTCAGCCTGAATGGGGCCAAGGGGGCAATCGATGCCAAGGTGCACAGCCCCTCAGGAGCCCTGGAGGAGTGCTATGTCACCGAGATCGACCAAGGTGAGGCCCTGCCCGGCCACCCAGCCATCCACCTGGGCACTGCTGGGAGCAGTGGGCCTCCTCAGGCTGGCCCTGCTCACTGGAAGCAGGCTGAGAGTGTAAAGCAAGGCACACAGTCTTCAAGCAGCCGAGACAGGGCCTGGGCTTCCCGCCCCCTACTTGGGACCCAAGCACTTGGGGACTGGGCTCAGCAGCCATGCTGCTAGAAAGGACAAAGCCTTCTGCAGGCACGATCCTGCCGTCTCTTACAAGAGAGACCCCAAGTCTAGCAGTGGGGCCTGCCAGGGCCTGAAACTCACAGACAGGCTTGGGGGTGGGAGGAGCTGCTCAGTCAATTTGACTAGTCCATGGCTGAGTCCTGCCCCTTGCTGGCTGTGTGACCTAGAGCAAGTTCTTGCCTGTCTCTGGGCCCCCGTTTGCATGTGGTGGATATGGCATTCAGGATAGCCTTTCTAAAGAGGCACTGAGGCGGGTGTTTTGCTTACAAAAGACTTCAGTCCAAATGTTGCAGCATCTAAAGCTAGCTTGGGCATCTATCAGTAGCTTGGGCATCTAAAGCTTCATCCCTCAGGCTTCAGGATTTCTGTGCAGTGGGGTGAAGGTGCCCAGCACAGTTCCCAGAAGAAGCTAACTGGGCCCGAGACCTGCTGGACTCAGACTGGTGGGCACATGCCAGTTGCTCAGTTTTAGAGGAGGGACCCCAGGCCCATCACCTACTTCTCTGTTCCTTAGATAAGTATGCTGTGCGCTTTATCCCACGGGAGAATGGCATCTACCTGATTGACGTCAAGTTCAATGGCACCCACATCCCAGGGAGCCCCTTCAAGATCCGAGTTGGGGAGCCTGGGCATGGAGGGGACCCAGGCCTGGTGTCTGCTTATGGAGCTGGCTTGGAAGGCGGCATCACAGGTAGGTCAGCGTGGGCAGCTTCCGGTGTGTAAACATGACTAGGGTTCCCTCCTCCGAGCTCTCAGTGACAACAGGCGGCGTGTGGAGGTGACAAGACTCTGCTGGGGACTGAGGGTGGAGGGTGGGGCAACGGGCCAAGCTAGCTCTACCTACCTTCCCGTGCCCCCAGGGAGCCCAGCTGAGTTTATCGTGAACACCAGCAATGCGGGCGCTGGTGCCCTCTCAGTCACCATCGATGGGCCTTCCAAGGTGAAGATGGATTGCCAAGAGTGCCCCGAGGGCTACCGCGTCACCTACACCCCCATGGCACCTGGCAGCTACCTCATCTCCATCAAGTACGGTGGCCCCTACCACATTGCGGGCAGCCCCTTCAAGGCCAGAGTCACAGGTGAGCCTGGTGCCAGACGGCTGCTACCCACCCTATTGCGGGGCACTCCCACCACCTCTTGGCTGCCCACTGCTCTGCCCTGCAGGTCACCGCCTCGTCAGTAACCACAGCCTCCATGAGACGTCGTCCGTGTTTGTGGACTCCCTGACTAAGACTGCCACCGTCCCCCAGCACAGCGCCCCAGGTCCGGGTCCCACTGATGCCAGCAAGGTGCTGGCCAAAGGCGTGGGGCTGAGCAAGGCCTACATGGGCCAGAAGAGCAGCTTCACGGTGGACTGCAGCAAAGCAGGTGGGCATGCGGGCCCCAGCCCTTACAGAAATGGGAGGCTGGAGAGAAAAGCAGAGAGGCCGTGCCTGGGAAAGAGGGAGTGGGAACCCTCTTGGAGGGCCTTCTGGGCCCCCCTGCTAGCTCCTCTGCCCTCCAGGGCCCTGGAGGAACTGCAGGTTCTTTGGTTGTTCTGGGGGGACGGGTGCTGGCTGTTTTTAAGAAGGGCTGTCACCCCAAGACAGGCAAGGTGGGAAGGGGAGGACCCAGGGCAGGAACAAAGGGGGTCGCTGCAATTACCACTAATGGGAGGGGGCTTGGGACCTGGCAGTGAGGCCCCGGCCCCCACCCCCAGGCAACAACATGCTGCTGGTGGGTGTGCACGGGCCCCGGACGCCCTGTGAGGAGATCCTGGTGAAACACGTGGGCAGCAGGCTCTACAGCGTGTCCTACCTGCTCAAGGACAAGGGGGAGTACACGCTGGTGGTCAAGTGGGGTGACGAGCACATCCCGGGCAGCCCCTACCGAGTCCTGGTGCCCTGAGTGCTGTGCGCCTGCCAGCCAGCAGCTCCCAGGACGAGAAGTGCCCCTGCGCCTGCCCCTCGCCACCCAAGCAGCACCCGCCCCAGCCCCGGCCAGCCCTGGCCACCCCGTCACTGCAGCCTGACCCTGCCCTGTGCTGCGCTCACCTGCCTCCATGTGGGCAAAGGAGAGAGGCTAGCAGAGGCAGCCTGCCTGTCTTCTTTGGTTCTGGAAGGGGTGTAGGGTGGGGGCCATGCACACCTGCCCGCTAGTTCTCTCCCCTAGCCAAGAGGAATAAAATTTCTGCTTCCATTCTCCTGAGCGTGACTTGAGCTTTGTGGCAAAGAGGGCTGACAGGGTGGCTGGAGGTGCGGGCGGGCCTGGACCACAGGCTGTGGGATCTTCCACTCCAGCCCCCCTCTGCTGCCTGGGTACCTGGGGGCTCCACCTGGGTACCTGGGGGCCCATCTCCACCTCCCTGGGTTCCAATCCGTGCAGGCTAGGGGATGTCTAGTGCCCCGAGAACTGAGCCTGACATGGGTGTCCTTGTCCCAGATCATACCAGGAACAGATGCTGTCCCAGCGGAAGACCAGGCCTCAGCCAGGCTACAGGAGGTTGCATGCTGGGAGGGAGGGCCAGGTAAACAGAAGGTGAAATCCCAGCAGATTCCTGGCCATGACCCAGGCATCTTAAATCTGCCACCAGTCCCTGGTAAGGGGCCATCCCCAGGCCACACAGGTGGCAGCAGGTGGACACCTTCAAAACCCTGTCCCCTGGCCAGCGTCTGCCCATCCTCACTAGGTCCTTCTGATCCTGTGCCTGTCCAGCCTCGTGTGCCTGGGTGGGCTGTGCTCTCGGTGCGGTAGGGTGATCTCAGCCCCTCAGTGCGCTGCTCTGAATCACTATTCGGAATTCCCACCTTATGCACACAGCCTGCCCCAGGTCCGCAGGTCGGGAAGGCTGTTACAGCCAGCCAGGGCTCCAGCTTTCAGGCTTCCTCTCAACTGGGCACCTGGAAGCCATACCCCTTTCTGGAAGCACCTTCTGGGCCAGCCTGAGCTCAGGGTTCACAGCACAGTTGCTTCTCGGCCACCTCAGTGACAAAAGCATGAGCTCAGGAAGGGAGAGGAACAGGATCAGACGGGCTGGGGGCCAACTCCCCCAGACCCAGATCAAGGGCTCACCCAACCCCCAGCCCCTTCGGCCATGGAGGGAGCAGGCAGATCGCGTACAGCCACTGGTCTTACAGGATACACTTCTAGAAGCTGCTCAGCTGGACAAGGGGGCAAGAAGAAGCAGATGCAGGCCTAGAGAAGTCCTAGAGAAGGGGTGGGGGTGGGGAAAGGGACCCCCTCAATCAGCCCTTTCTCACCTCTGCCGGCCAACCAGGCACCACTTCCGCACCCCGACTCACCCCGAGCCTCTTGCCTGCTCCCTGGACCAACCTGCCAAGGGCAGACAGTCCTCACTGCCATCAGTCCTCCCTGCCATCCAGAACCAGCAGGGGAGGGGGCCCAGCCCTGACAGGCCCCATGGCCGAGCCCTGCCTGCCACCAGGTGCCCAGAGCAGAGGAGGGGTCCAGCCACAGACGCCCGCCAGGGCCCTTCTTCCCTACTAAGCCTGGGAGGGGGTGTCTGGTCACCCTGTGGGGAGTGGCCCCCACATCCTGCAGGTCCTATCTGCTCTGAGTCAGGGGGATGGGGGAGCTGACCAATCCCATACCATGGCCAGCCACCCCCACCCCAGGGCACCCCTGCACCCCACCCTCCCTGGTGCCCGCTCCCCCAGGAGGGTGGGCCAGACCTAGGTGAAGCGAGGTGCACAGCGCGCCTCAGGATGGGACAGCGAACCACCCACAGAGAGGGAGTCTCAGCATTTCAATGATGGCGACGGTCTAGAGACCCTTGGAGGACCCGCACAGGCCCTGGTCTGGGTGGCCACACCCCACTCCAGGGCACAGGGCCAGGGCACTGACGGGGACCCCGCTGGAACCCCGCCAGAGGCAGTGGGCCAAGGGGGGAGCAGCCGCTAAGTCAGGGTCAGCGAACATGAGGAGTGATGGGTGCTGGCCGCCAGGAACTCGAGTGTGTGTGTGTGTGTGTGTGTGTGTGTGTCTGTGTCTGTGTGTCTGTGTGTGTGTCTGTGTGTATCATCCAACTCCACGTCCCAGCTGTGGACAGGTCCCCAGAGGACAAGGCCCGCCACCTACAGCAGCCTCTTCCACAGGCCACGGGCACCCCCAGCAGGACTTAAGCACCCGGCAGGGGCATGCTGTGCTGCTCAGAGGTCAGGCTGGCCTCAGCCAGCTCCAATGCTTGCCACGGATGTCTGCAAGGTCCCCATGAGCCCAGGAAGGCCACAGCCTAGGGAGTGGGGCTGAATGAAGGGGATGGCTCTGGGACCCAGCACCGGCAGAGGATGGGCCGCTCCAGATGCCTGAGCTCTGGAGGGCAGGCACCATCGTGCCCAGCGGGCAGAGGATGAGGACTGAGGGTGAGGCCCGAGGTAGGTGGACAGTGGGGCGGGGCCGGGGCTGGGCCGCTGTCCAGACTGTGCCCGTCCACCAGGTAGGCACCTGCAGGAGCTCCGCCAGCCACAGTGCCCGGGTGACAGGAGAGGAAGGACAGTGCCCACGCAGCCCTGGGCCCAAGGGCAGGCCTCCTCAGGGTGAAGACGGCAGGGCAGCTGGCCCCTTGTCAGTCCTTGTGCCCGGGGCTCAGGGGCTGCAAGGCTGCTCTACTTAGGGGAACAGTCAGCGGGCCTAGGAGTGCAGGACCGCAGGGGGCTCAAGCCTCTCCAGGGGATCCCAGGACCCTGCAGCAGCCCCACATCCTGGCCGAGGGGTGTCCCCATGAGCCACGGTCATGATCCCCAAGGACAGGCCCCGCAAGCTCAGCCTCAGCCTCTGCTTCTGCCCTGGAAAGGAGACAGAGAGCCCGGCTCTCCTGAGGCCACGGTTGTCAAAAGGTCGTCAGGCTCGAGAAGAGTGTGGTGGCCACGGATGGGGCCAGGAGCTGTCTCCAAGGGCCCCAGTGCTGCCCAGAAGCAAGAGGCAACAGGAGGAGCTCTCACCACCCACAGAAGCTGCATGACACATTCAGAGCCACCAAGCGTGTCATCGGGAAGTCCCGTCTCAGTCCCAGCCAGGACGGGGGTGGGGGCGGGATGGGCATGTCCCCCACAGCAGGAGCACAGCAGGAGCGCCTTCCTGGGACCAAAGGGACACTCGTCTGCCACCTCAGGCTGGCACCAGCGCAGCCTGGGGCTACCAGGCACAGTCATTGAAGAAAAGGGGCTTGTCAGCCTGCACCCCCTCAACGGGGGACCCTGGGAAGGAGGGGGTGTGGGCAGGGCTGACCACAGGGTGAGGACACCGCAGAGGTCACAGGGCACTGGGCCCAGGTCTGAGTGTGCCAGAGTGAGAAAGCTTCTGCACCTGTGCCCAGGGCTACACCAGCAGCTGGGATAGCCCTCCAGGCTGCAGACACCTGGGCAGAGCGCAGAGGGCACATGCCACGGGCTCTGCAGGCCATGCTGGGATCATTACATGGTCTCTGTTTCTCTGGCTTTCCGTGGGCTTTGTCTGCAACCATTTCAAGGTGAAAAGCCACTCTCTGCCCTTACAACACACGCCTGGCCTGGCCTGGTTCCGGCCTGGAACCCGCCACACCTTCTTCCACAAAGGACACATTCCTGAGGGGCCCCGGGCAGCCCGGGAGTCCCACACCTGGGCTCAGGGGCAGAGACACTCCTGAGAGCCTTCTCACATGCCACGAACGTGAAGAACTTAGGCCCACACAGGTACCATTCTCTTCTCCATGGGGTGACCAGTGTGACCCATAAAAACACAGCAGAGGTGAGGGAGTGTCACCTCGAGATGAGTTATGAGACAAACACTTTGGCTTCCATCTCAGGGCTGCTCTGTCTCTCTGAGATCACTGGATCTGGGGAAGGCCTGACCTGAGCAGCCTGATGGGGAGGGACCGTCCCCTGCCACAGCTCCATGAGCCCTCCAGAAGCAAAGCCTGTCCCCCTCCCACCCCAACACCCCAGGCAGACCAGAGGGCTGTGGCCCTGGAGAAGCCTTGACCACAGCCTGTGATGGACCCCAGGCCAGAAGCCCCAGCCAGGCCTTCTAGAATCCTATCCTTCAGACACCTGGGAGATTAGGAGTGCAGGTTGTTTTAAGGGACTGCACTCTGTTTAGGGTAATTTGCTATGCATGCTTGCATGCTAAATCACTTCAGTTGTGTCCAACTCTTTGCAACCCCATGGATGTAGCCTGCCAGGCTCCTCTGTCCATGGGATTGTCCAGGCAAGAGTATTAGTGTGGGTTGCCATTGGCTACTCCAGGGGATCTTCCCAACCCATGTCTCTTATTTCTCCTGTGTTGACAGGCAGGTTCTTTACCGCTAACATCACCAGGGTAGCCCCTTGTTACTCAGCAATGGGTAACTTATACACGATGACTTTAAATGGAGAAGATCACCCTAAGTCAGTTGGCAGCAAACAAATCGACAAGAAACCCCAGAAACCATTAGGAAGAGCCTGGAAAGTCTGATGACACAAATGCTAAGATCGTCTGCCTAGCCAAACACAAACCCCAAACCACAAAGTCAAGAGACAAGTGACAAAGTGGGCCAAAAAATAGTACCAAGATGTGACTCAGGGCTCATATCATGAAGGTATAGATAACTTGAACCAGTCAATAAGAAAAGACCAGCTACCCAAAGGAAAAGAGTGCAGGAGAGGGCCTTGGAAAATGCCAACCAAAGCGCCCCCCCACCACCACCCGAAATGATCTCACAGCCAGAATGTGCTCAGGGGCTGGGGTCCCAGAGCTGCTGCTTCTGTGTACATGGGGCAGCTGGACACTGGCATTGCTTTTGATCTGTGGCTCCAACTGGATGGTGGGCCATCCTGGAGCCACAGACAGACCAGCCTCGGCAAAGACTGGCCAAAGCAGTGGGTAATGGCGCTGGAGTTGAGGAGGTCTGGGCAGTGTCACCCAGGGGATGGGAGATCCTCTTGGTGAGGAACGTGTGGCAGGAAAGGCATTGGCTTCCCACCAGCAAGAGAAGGCTGACCACACCTGCAGACCAGACAGCTGTCAGGGCAATTCCTGGGCAGACAACCTCCTTTCTGGTCTCCGTGCATGTGTACTAAGTCGATTCAGTCATGTTCGACTCTTTGCAATCCCATGGACTGTAGCCCACCAGGCTCCTGTGTCCATGGGATTCTCCAGGCAAGAATCTTGCAGTGGGTTGCCATGCCCTCCTCCACGGGTCTTCCTGACTCAAGGATTGAACCCACATCTCCTTACGTCTCCTGCATTGGCAGGTGGGTTCTTTACCACTAGCACCACCTGGGAAGCCCTTCGGGTCTCCATGCTCCCCTAGACCCACACTTGGTCTCAGGGCCGATGTTCCTTTCCCATCCCTGAGCTCAACATGCATGCCTTTTTCCTCTGCTCATCAGATAGTTCCTCCATCCCCACACCCAGCCACTGGATCTTATCTCACCCTACCCTCCTACGTGTTCAGATGTTATCAGCCCAAGTGAGGAGCTGTTGAGCAACTCGACAAACCTGACACCTGATCTTGCCTGGGCTGTGGACAGTCCCCTCCTTCGGCTTCAGGCAGGGAAGGGTGATGACTGCTCAACGCTCAACGGGAAGCCCCAGATCTCACGAGAGCCACCAGCCTCCTGGCTTTTCCCAGCCCCGTGGGGACCCTGCAGAGAGTCAGTCTGGGAGGAGGGCAGGGGGCACACACCTAGGAGTCTCGGGCCTCTAGAGCAGTGCTTCTCACTGTGGGGTTTCTGGACCAGCAGCTTGTTGGAGTCGCAAATGCTCAAACCCCACCCCAGATGTGCAAGATCAGAGACTCTAGGGCGGGGCCCTGGGGCCGGCTTTGAGTGAGCCTTCCAGGTGTTCTCACGCCCCTTCCAGCATGATGGATGGAGGGGGCCAAATTCTAGACCCTGGGAGGGTGGAAGGAATCAGGAACGCGGGCCAAGGCCGCCCTCAGATGCCATCGGGATGGATGGTTTCTGATCTCATCCACTCCTAGTGAAGCCATAGGCTTTCTCTCCCTGCCAGGCTCACTCACCTTGACCTTCCAGGGGAGAGGCAGGCAGCAGGCACTGAGGGCTGCAACCATAGGCGGTCCCGGAGAACAGGAGTGCTTGGGCAAGATTCCCTCCCAGCGGGCCACACCTGTCGAGTGACAGGGGCAAGACTGTGTCACTTTGGGCCCTCCCCACCTCCAGAAGCATGGCACCCCTGCCTGACTCCACGTTTCTGGGCACTGGGCTCAGCTTTGCCCACCTCTCCCTTGTTAATCCGTGTGGGGCAGGGGGGAAGAGGGAAGGATCCGGGCTTCACAGAGAATCGTCCCAGTCACACTCACGGGTGGTGGAACACGGTGGGCCGGGCAAGGGGTGGGGGCGGCTGGAGGCGGCCAGATTCTAGACCCTGGGATGGTGGAAGGAAACAGGAACGCGGGCCAAGGCCGCCCTCAGATGCCAGGACTGGAGGGCGGGGCCGAGCGGAGACCCCCCCGGACCCTGCTCTTTGGCAGCATCCTGGTGGGGTTGCCGACCACCGTCCCCGCTCACCCGGTCCCTGGGTGCCCCCAATACACTGTCCCCGGGCCATCTCGAGGGCCAGACGCCCTCAGTACAGCAGGCGGAGTCCTGCTGGGAGCGGGCGGTGGGGCCCTGACGGAATCCCCAAGGTCTCCAGGGCCCTGGCAGCCCACTCCAGTACTCTTGCCTGGAAAATCCCATGGACGGAGGAGCTCTGGTGGGCTGCAGTCCATGGGGTCTCTGAGAGTCGGACATGACTGAGCGACTTCACTTTCACGCACTGGAGAAGGAAATGGCAACCCACTCCTGTGTTCTTGCTTGAAGAATCCCAGCGACGGGGGAGCCTGGTGGGCTGCCGTCTATGGGGTCGCACAGAGTCGGACACGACTAAAGCGACTTAGCAGCAGCAGGGCTCCGGGGAGGCGTCTCTTCGCCCTCACCCCAGGAGAGGGCGCACAACCCAGCGAACTGCTGCGCTCTGGCCCCACCCATGACCCAGAGGGCGGGAGGAGATGGAGGGCGGGGACACGAAGCGGGGGTCGTCTCCGTGCTTCGAACCCCGCCCTGAGCGTCCCTGCGGCTGTCGCCTCTCACTCCCCTCCTCAGCCCGCCCACCAGAAGTCGTAGAGCACTTCTTGCCCACCTCTTCCGGCTGGCTCTGCCAATGACCATGATCGACTCCTGAGAACACCCGCCCTCCAGCGCCGAGCAAGCCCATCCCTCTTTGTGACGGGCACCTTTTGGCCCAATCAGAGCAAGCAGATCGCGTGAGCTCCGCCCTCCGCTCGGCCGTCGGACTCTTTCCTCAGTCCTTAGGCGGGCGTGCTGTGGGCCCCTGGACTTTCCCGTGGGGAAATCCGGACAGTCCGTGCAGAGTCACACACAGAGTGATCCGATGTGTACACGCCAAGCCCTGCTGTGTGCCTTTGGTGTGAGCTTGTATTATGAAGGAATTAAGTTCACGGGAAGTTACAGGGAAATGCCCCTCCCGTTGTCCCAGCATCAGCGTGTTGCGTACCCAGTGGGCCCTCACACCAGGAGGTGGCATTGGTACCATCGGAAAGCTGCTCAGGGTTCTGTGTGTGTGTGTGTGTGCGTGTATGCGCGCGTGCGCCAGTGGTTAGGACACCACACTCCCACTGCCGGTGGCCTGGGTTCGATTTCTGTCTGGTTGGGGAGCTGAGATGCTGCATGCCTCGCCATGTGCTCGCAGTTTGAAACCCAGGATGGGCCTTTGTTCAATCACACACTGCCCTTGAGATCCATCCATCTCAATCAACAGTTAGTTGGTTTCAGCCGTCAGTTTTCCCTTTGTATTGCTAGGCTTCTTCCTTGGTGTAGGTCAGCCACAGTTGTTCGAGCCTTCACCCACTGAAGGACATGTTGCCCGTTTCCACTTTTAGGTTTCTAGAAAAAAACTGCTTTGAACATTTGTATCCAGGCTTTCCTGTGGTCAGAATTTTCCATTTCTTTGGCATGAATGCCCAGCAGTGCAAGTGCTGTGTCCTTAGGAAGAAACTGCCAATTTGCATTCCACTATGGCTGGACCATTTTTCCTTACCACCCCAGATATTTTTTAAGCACATAATTGAAGATTTTTACAAAACATTGTTTTAGGCAACACTGTTAACAATTCTGTTTCTCACCTCTAACTATATTCTATGGGATCACCTACATAGTTCCTCACTCAGGTTAAAAAAACACACATCCTGTATATTCAGTGTGATTTTAACTAGCAATAATGTATCTGCAAAATTCTTCCATGTCAGTACACAAAAGTATAGCTCATTTCATTTTTGGCCACAAGGTATTGGATGGAGCACATGTGCTACAGTTTACGTAACAAATCCCCAACTCATGTAGTGTTACCTTTTCCATTCTTTTTATTTTTTATTTATTTATTTATTTATTTTTATTAGTTGGGGGCTAATTACTTCACAACATTTCAGTGGGTTTTGTCATACATTGATATGAATCAGCCATGGATTTACACGTATTCCCCATCCCGATCCCCGCTCCCACCTCCCTCTCCAACCGATTCCTCTGGGTCTTCCCAGTGCACCAGGCCGGAGCACTTGTCTCATGCATCCCACCTGGGCTGGTGATGTTTCACCATAGATAGTATACATGCTGTTCTTTTGAAACATCCCACCCTCACCTTCTCCCACAGAGTTCAAAAGTCTGTTCTGTATTTCTGTGTCTCTTTTTCTGTTTTGCATATAGGGTTATCGTTACCATCTTTCTAAATTCCATATATATGTGTTAGTATGCTCATTCTTTTTGTTTGTTAGCAGCTCTGAAGATGTGTAAATCTCCTAAGATAATTATCTTTAAGTGGAACTGCCAGTTCAAAACCTATGGGCATTTACATGTTCACTGATACTAAGCAGCTGCCTCCCCAAAAGACCCTGATCAGCATATAGCAGGGCTTAGTTAGCCCTGTGTTCCACATGTTGCAGAGATTTTCTCTCAGTCTCTCTCTCTTTAAAGAGCTCAGCTTTTTATTGAATGTGTTACTAAAGTGAGTGAAGTCGCTCAATTGTGTCCAACTCTTTGCGAACCCACGGACTGTGGCCTACCAGGATCTTCCATCCATGGGATTTTCCAGGCAAGAGTACTGGAGAGGGTTGCCATTACCTTCTCTAGGGGATCTTCCCGACCCATGGATCGAGGTCGGGTCTCTCACATTGTAGGCAGATGCTTTACCATCTGAGCCACCAGGGAAGTTACTACAGAGGTTTAGTCAAAAAGAGCAAAGCTCATGTCATCATCAGGGTCTTCAGATTCTTTTTTCTTTGTTTCTACTTTCTTCTCCTCAGACTGGGCAGCAGTGGTGGAGGGGGCAGGACCTTCTGGTGGTGCAGCTCCAGCTGTCGGGACAGGTCCACCAGCCCCCACATGGCAGGTGAAGCTGCTGATGCTGACACTGGCCAAAGCCTTTACAAACAAGCCTGGCCAGAAACTGTCAACATTTACACCAGCTGCTTTAACGAGGGCACTGATCTTATCCTCTGTGACCATCACCTCACTGGGCAGAATGAGGGCCGAGTAGGTGCAAGGAAGCTCCGAGACAGAGGCCATGGTGCGGGCGAGTGCTCGGTGGGGCTGCTGGCTCAGTGCCAGTCTCCAGATGATGTGAGGGCCTCACCCCAAAATGGCCTTGGCTTCCTCAGAAGGACCGAGCACCTTAGTGGCTGTGGAAGAAAGGGATCTCTCTCCTTTTTTGGCTGCATAGCATGGCATGCCAGATCTTAATTTCCAGACCAAGAATTGAACCGAGCCCGCCCCCTGGAGTGGAAGCATGGAGTCTTAACCACTGGACCACTGTGGAATTCCCATCTCTTGTCTCAAAAGACTAGGCTGGCCGGTTTTGGCTGTCAAGTAGTTACACAGTTTTATGCGACCAAATTATTAAACTCTGGACTGATGATTTCTGGGTTGTGTATCTTGGGCACAAAGTTGTCCTGCCTCAAGTGAGGAGAGTCATGTGACGCAGGGCGGACTTTCCGAGTTCCCACACCTAATGCTTCGTGGACCCAGGCTGGATGATTCTTGCTGTCCTGCAGGCCCCACTATTGTGTGTGTGTTGGTGGGGTCATATGATCCCAGGCTAGGTAGGCCAGGACTGGGGCCAGTGCCTCTCAGACACCCAGCCCCTGCCCTCCTGGGATGCCAGCTCAGTTGGGGAAAAGATGAGGAAACGTGTACTGAGAAGAGAGTATTTTTTAATGCATTATTTATTATTTATTTAAATGCATAGGTGGCCCGCAGGTGAGCAAGTGAGATCCATGGGGAAAGCACAAATAAGAACCAAGAATCCACCTAAAACCAGTGCTCTTGAATAGTCACCTGCAACGGTGAGAAGGAAGGACAAGGCTGTAAAAGAACTGGGTCCATCCCAGCATGGGTCTGAGTGAGCAGGAGAAGACTGGTCCCCATCATCTGCAAGCAGGGGCTTCCATCCCCCTGCCACAGACAGTGGGGCTTCAGCAAACCACTGGCTGAGGGAGGCTCCCCCCGACCCTGGCACTGTGGTTGTACTGCCAGGCTCCTGGCAGAGCGCATGCTCCCAGAAGGGATGCCTCACCTCTGGCTTCCCACTCAGGACTCCCAGAGGGCCAGCTAAAGACTGGTCTGCAAACTCACATTGAAGACACCACCCATCCTCATGAAACACTGGCAGGTCCCTCAAAGAGAGGAGTGGCCCTGTTACATCCCCAGGGCATCACTGTCAGAAGCCAGATGATATAATTTTCAGTAAGGGCTGGGAGTGTCTGCTACAGGCCTGGACTCACCCATCCCACCCTTGTGGTGGCCCTAGGAAGTCAGTAGCATGTCACCCCCTTCTCCAGATGAGCAAATGAGGACACGGAAGGCTTGAGCAGTTTGTTCTGAATCTCTAGCTAGCAGGAGGGAGGGGTGGTTAAGGACACTGGCCTCTAAGCCTGACCTCCTTTTGTAGGCTGTAAAGTGAAGTGAAAGTCACTCAGTCGTGGATGACTTTTTGCGACCCCATGGACTGTACAGTTCATGGAATTCTCCAAGCCAGAATACTGGGTGGGTAGCCTTTCCTTTCACCAAGTGATCTTCCCAACCCAGGGATCGAACCCGGCTCTCCCGGATTGCAGGTGGGATTCTTTACCAGCTGAGCCACCAGGGAAGCCCAAGAATACTGGAGTGGGTAGCCTATCCCTTTTCCTGTGCATCTTCCCAACCCAGGAATCAAACCGAGGTCTCCTGCATTGCAGGTGGATTCTTTACCAACCGAACTCTCAGGGAAGCCCTTTTGCAGACTACACTCTCCATCTGGCTCCCAGGGAGCTTCCTGGGCAATGGTATCACACATCAGCTTGTCCTGAAGGCATCGGAGGTGAGTCCCAGTGAATATCCCCGGGCCTTGGACCAGTCTATAAAGGAAGGAGGTGAGAAAGAGAAACACCTGTACTCTTGTGCCTAATCAGGGGGGACTTTGAAATAGACAGTACCTTTGAATTCTCATGAGATCAGAGAGCAGTTTTCATGGATATTTACCAGTTGTCTGCATTCCCGTGAATGAAGCCTACTGCAACTCCCCCAATCTTCACTGGCCTCCAAGACACCAAAAGAGACACACATGGTGGGAGGTGGGAGGGAGGTTCAAGAGGGAAGGGGACATATGTATACCTATGGCTGATCCTTGTTGACATATGACAGAAACCAACACAATATTGTAAAGCAATTATTCTCCAACTAAAAAAGAACTTTAAAAAGTAGATACAAAAGAAGGAATCAAAATTTAAATTCTAAAAGTCTAGGTGGATTTGAAAACGAAAAAAGAACTTTAGACATTAGAAACAAAATCAGTCTTTGAAATAAGAATCTCAACTGATGAATCAAACCACAGATAGATGACTCAGAAGATGACAAGGCAGTGACATGGAGGAGAGATGGGCCGGTCTTCGTGGCCCCTCATCCTGGACTCCGGGCTTCTGATGACATCAACCCCTTCCCTTCTTGCCCTGGGTCTGGGGTGACAGCTGCTTCCTGTACTCGCTGCATGCCTTCAGCTCTCCAAGCCATCCCTGAGTGACCACCTGGGCTCAAGGCACCCATGACCTGCGGGGGTCTCACCATTCTGCTCCCTGCACTCGAATGGGGTGAAGGGCCAAGGGCAGCAAGTGCCCGAGGAGCCAGAGCAGCTGCTACCCTGAACTGTCATGGATGGAATGCCAGGGACCAATCCTGGGCTCTGCAGTGTCCCTGGGAGGAAACTGACAAGGACACCTGCCTTACCTCTCAGCTCAAGTCACAGGATGACAGCCACAGCTCTTCCATGGCATCCTGCAAATTCCCCTGTGCCTGTAGGGCTGACGGGACTGGAAATCAAACACAGCATTCCACTGTGTCAGTTGCAGAATCCCCAGGTCGCTTGAATTCCCAGCCTCTCTGCATTTCCTAGGTGAAAGGCAGGGCACTGAATGGACGAGTGGGGCCTTGAAACTGAGACTCAGGATATCTGGCTGCCCTTGGTGGAAGCTGAGAATCAGCAAGCCCCCAGTCCCCCAGAGCCTCCCTTGCTGATGGAAGTAGCTTGCCCAGCCGTGTCTGGGAGGCTGGTGTTCTGTCCTTTGAGGACTGTGTCATTACCTCACCTGGTGCCGATGCCTTGCCAGGCGACACTGACTGTCCTCCAGACCCTCTGCCACCACCTCCTGTTGCCATGAGTCCTATAAGTGGGGTCCGATTACTGCATGACTGAGGTGACAGACACAAAGTCTGACCCTTCAGGAAATAGCTCATACATCAGTAAATATTTTCCAGACTTCACTGCTATCTACCAGCTTAACTTTATTCACACATTTGTGGTAGGAGCTTCTCAGGAAGTTCGATTCAGTAGGTGAGCTGTGCTAATCAATGAAGTGGATTAACTGTTAGAGGTCTATTTACTAGAGGGTTCTGATTGAAAGCATCAGTATTAGGACATGCAGCTGCTGTGTAGTCTAGCACACACTTCACATGGGTGGCTGACTGATACTTGGACCTACTGCTGACCTGCATTTCATAGGTTTTGATGCCAGAAAAGCCCTGACAGGAGGTGGAGGAAAGAATACAAAGGCTTCAGTACAGTTCAGTCACTCAGTTGTGTCTGATTCTTTGCGACCCCATGGACTGCAGCATGCCAGGCTTCCCTGTCCATCACCAACACCAAGAGCTTGCTCAAGCTCATCTCCATCGAGTTGGTGATGCCATCCAACAATCTCATCCTCTGTCATCCCCTTCTCCTCCCGCCTTCAATCTTTCTGAGCATCAGGGTCTTTTCCAATGAGTCAGTTCTTTGCATCAGGTGGCCAAGGCACTAGAGCTTCATCTTCAGCATCAGTCCTTCCAATGAATATTCAGGACTGATTTCCTTTAGGATGGGCTACTTGGATCTCCTTGCAGTCCAAGGGACTCTCAAGGGCCTTCTCCAACACAGTTCAAAATCATCAATTCTTCGGTGTTCAGCCTTCTCTATGGTCCAACTCTCACATCCATACATGACTACTGCAAAAATCATAGCTTTGACTAGATGGACCTTTGTTGGCAAAGTAACGTCTCTGCTTTATAATATGCTGTCTAGGTTTGTTATAGCTTTTCTTCCAAGGTGCAATCATCTTTGAATTTCATGGCTGCAGTCACAATCTGTAGTGATTCTGGAGCCCCCAAAATAAATTCTGTCACTGTTTCCATTGTTTCCTCATCTATTTGCCATAAAGTCTTGGGACCAGATGCCATGATTGTTGCTTTTTGAATGTTGAATTTTAATCAGCTTTTTCACTTTCATCAAGAGGTTTTTCAGTTCCTCTTAGCTTTCTGCCATAAGGGTGGTGTCATCTACATATCTGAAGTTACTGATATTTCTCCTGGCAATCTTGATTCCAACTTCTGCTTCATCCAGCCCGGCATTTCGCATGATGTACTCTGCATAGAAATTAAATAATCAGGGTGACAATATACAGCCTTGATGCTGGATATTGACAATATACTCCTTTCCCAATTTGGAACCCAGTCCATTGTTCCATGTCTGGTTCTAACTGTTGCTTCTTGAACTGCATACAGATTTCTCAAGAGGCAGGTAATGAGGTCTGGTATCCCCATCTCTTTGAAAATTTTCCACAATTTGTTGTGATCCACACAGTCAAAGGCTTTAGTGTAGCCAATAAAGCAGAAGTAGATGTTTTTCTGGAATTCTTTTGCTTTTTCAATGATCCAGTGGATGTTAGCAATTTGATCTCTGGTTCCTCTGCCTTTTCTAAATCCAGCTTGAACATCTGGAAGTTTTCGGTTCATGTGCTGTTGAAGCCTAGTTTGGAGAATTTTGAGCATTACTTTGCTAGTGTGTGAGATGAATGAAGTTGTGTGGTAGGTTAAAGATTCCTTGGCACTGGTTTTCTTAGGGATTGGAATTAAAACTGACCTTTGGCAGTGCTGTGGCCATGGCTAAGTTTTCCACATTTGCTGACATATTGAGTGGAGCACTTTCACAGCATCATCTTTTAGGATTTGAAATAGCTCAGCTGGAATTCCATCACCTCCACTAGCTTTGTTTATAGTGATGCTTCATAAGGCCCACTTCACTTTGCACTCCAGAATGTCTGGCTCTAGGTAAGTGATCGCATCATCATGCTTATCTGGGTCATTAAGACCTTTTTTGTATAGTTCTTCTGTGTATTCGTACCACGTCTTCTTAATGTCTTCTGCTTCTGTTAGCTCCATATTGCCTCTGTCCTTTATTGTGCCCGTCTTTGCATGAAATGTTCCCTTGGTATCTCTAATTTTCTTGAAAAGATCTCTAGTCTTTTCCATTCTATTGCTTTCCTCTGTTTCCTTGCAGTGATACTGAGGAAGGCTTTCTTACCTCTCCTTGCTATTGTTTCGAACTCTGCATTCAGATGGATTTATCTTTCCTTTTCTCCTTTGCCTTTTGCTTCTCTTCTTTTCACAGCTATTTGTAAGGCCTCCTCAGACACACATTTTGCCTTTGTGCATTTCTTTTTCTTGGGGATGATCTCAATCACCGCTTACTGCACAATATCATGAACCTCTGTCCATAGTTCTTCAGGCACTCTGTCTATCAGATCTAATCCCTTGAATCTATTTGTCACTTGCATTGTACAATCGAAAGGGATTTGATTTAGGTTATACCTGAATGGTCTAGTGGTTTTCCCTACTTTCTTCAATTTATGTCTGAATTTGGCAATAAGGAGTTTATAATCTGAGTCACAGCTCCGGTCTTGTTTCTGCTGACTGTATAGAGCTTCTCTATCTCTGGCTGCAAAGGATATAATAAATCCGATTTCAGTATTGACATCTGTTGATATCCATGGGTAGAGTCGTCTCTGGTGTTGTTGTAAGAGGGTTTTTGCTATGACCAGTGTTCTCTTGCAAAACTCTGTTAGCCTTTGCCCTGCTTCATTTTGTACATATCCAAAAGCTTAGGGAGAGAGAAATCAGCTCTTTTCTGTGAGGCACTGACACAGCCATTGGAGCAGGAACATTAGTATCCCTGAAAAGCTCTGAAAGACCACAGCGCCTCTAGGGAAGAAATAGTTGGGCACCCTGCTCCAGATGGTCAATACTGAAATCAGATTGAGCATATATTTTTTCCAAGAGAATGCACTAGTCATAGCAAACACCCTCTTCCAACAACACCAGAGACGATTCTACACATGGATATCATCAGATGGTCAAAATGGAAATCAGATTGATTATATTCTTTGCAGCTGAAGATGGAGAAGCTCTATACAGTCAGCAGAAACAAGCCCGGAGCTGACTGTGGCTCAGATCACGAACTCCTTATTGCAAAATTCAGACTTAAATTGAAGGAAGTAGGGAAAACCACTAGACCGTTCAGGTATGACGAAAATCAAATCTTATGATTATACAATGGAAGTGACAGATTCAAGGGATTAGATCTGATAGACAGACTGCCTGAAGAACTATGGACGGAGGTTTGGGACATTGTCCAGGAGGTGGCGATCAAGACCATCCCCAAGAAAAAGAAATGCAAAAAGGCAAAATGGTTGTCTGAGGAGGCCTTACAAATAGTTGTGAAAAGAAGAGAAGCAAAAGGCAAAGTAGAAAAGGAAAGATAAACCCATCTGAATGCAGAGTTCCAAAGAACAGCAAGGACAGATAACAAAGCCTTCCTCAGTGATCAATGCAAAGAATTTCAGAGAAAACAATAGAATAGGAAAATGTAGAGATCTCTTCAATAAAATCAAAGATACCAAGGGAACACTTCATGCAAAGGTGGGCACAATAAAAGACAGAGGTGGTACGGACCCAACAGAAGCAGAAGACGTTAAGAAGTGGTGGCAGGAATACACAGAAGAACTATACAAAACAGGTCTTAATGACTCAGATAAGCACAATAATGCAATCACTCACCTAGAGCCAGACATCCTGGAATGTAAAGTGAAGTGGGCCTTAGGAAGCATCACTATGAAGAAAGCTAGTGGAGGTGATGGAATTCCAGCTGAGCTATTTCAAGTCCTAAAAGATGATGCTGTGAAAGTATTGCATTCAATATGTCAGCAAATGTGGAAAACTTAGCAGTGGCCACAGCACTGCTAAAGATCAGTTTTCACTCCAGTGCCAAAGAAAGGCAATGCCAAAGAATCTTCAACCTACCACACAATTTCATTCATCTCACACACTAGCAAAGTAATGCTCAAAATTCTCCAAGCTAGGCTTCAACAGCACATGAACCGAAAACTTCCAGATGTTCAAGCTGGATTTAGAAACGGCAGAGGAACCAGAGATCAAATTGCGAACATCCGCTGGACCATAGAAAAAGCAAGTGAATTCCAGAAAAACATCTACTTCTGCTTTATTGCCTATGCTAAAGCTTTTATGTGGATCACAACAAATTGTAAAAAACTGTTAAAGAGATGGGAATACCAGATCACCTTACCTGCCTCCTGAGAAATTTGTATGCCAGTCAAGAAGCAACAGTTAGAACCAGACATGGAAAAACAGACTGCTTCCAAATTGGGAAAGGAGTATGTCAAGGCTATATATTGTCACCCTGCTTATTTAACTTCTATGCAGAGTACTTCATGTGAAATGCCCGGCTGGGTGAAGCAAAAGCTGGAATTAAGATTGCAGTGAGAAATATCAATAATTTCAGATATGCAGATGACACCACCCACCCTTATGTCAGAAAGTCAAGAGGAACCACCCACCCTTATGTCAGAAAGTCAAGAGGAACTAAAGAGCCTCTTTGTGAATGTGAAAGAGGAGAGTGAAAAAGCTGGCTTAAAACTCATCCTTCAAAAAACAGTTAAAAAAAAGTTAATGGTATCCAGTACCATCACTTCATGGCAAATAGATGTGATACATTGGAAATAATGACAGACTTTATTTTCTTGGGCTCTATATCACTGCAGACAGTGACTGCAGCCATGAAATTAAAAGACCTTTGCTGCTTGGAAAGGAAGCTATGACAAACCTAGACAGCACATTAAAAAGCAGGGACATCACTTTGCGACAAAAGTCCATATTGTCAAAGCTATGGTTTTTCCAGTAGTCATGTATGGATGTGAGAGTGGACCATAAAGAAGGCTAAGCGCCAAAGAATTGTTGCTTTGGAACTGTGGTGCTGGAGAAGACTCTTGAGTGTTCCTTGGACTCCAAGAAGACCCAACCAGTCAATCCTAAAGGAAATCACTCCTGAATATTCATTGGAAAGAGTGATGCTGAAACTGAAGTTACAATCCCTTCTCCTGATGCGAAGAGCCAACTCATTAGAAAAGACCCTGATGTTGGAAAAACTGAGGGCAGGAGAAGTGGGTGACAGAAAAATGAGATGGTTGGATAGCATCACTGACTCAGTGAACATGAGTTTGAGCAAACTCTGGGAGACAGTGGAGGACAGAGGAGCCTGGCAAGCTGCATCCCATGGGTTTGCAAAGATTCAGACATGAGTGAGTGAACAGTATCAACAGCTGATCCAGCTCTGCCTGATATATACTATACAACCCTAAATGTTCTAGTTCTCAGAGCCAAAAACCTGAGTTGAGTTGCCCCCACGGATAGTCACATCTCACCCCATTTCCAGAGGTAAGGCCTCTGGATGGAATGAGAGATCATCTTCCCTGAGAAAGACCCCGTGCCACAGCTGGAAGTGCACACAGCAAATCTTCCCACGCCTTCCTAGAGGACCCATGCACTAAAGTGACAGGCCGTCCTGGAGAAGAGGTGCGTCACATCTGTCAAGCGACATGGGGATGCCTTCAAAACTTCCTTACCTTCCTGCGGTCCTCACCTCTAGAAGGCTGGGCCCCTCTGGCAGACGTTCAGATCCCTGGTGGTAGGAACATTAGTTCTGCACACTTCTCTGGATACTATCCTTGGGTTGGTGGGGGAAGGATCCTTGCTTTATCTGTAAACATTTCAAAGGCACACTTAGGAGGTGCTGGAATTCAGTGGGCAGGGAACAAAAAGAACCGCATCGCGGGTGTGTGTGTGTTTTGGGGGGCATGGAGCGTTGAGTACCAGATTCTGGGCCCTGGGAGTGTGGAATCTCCCAGGAGTACCGGTCAAGGCAGCTCTCAGAGGCCAGGACTGGGGCGCAGCCCAGGACTGACAGTGTTCCTTTGCCATCTGAGGCGGATCACCAGCTTACTTTCCCCTTCTTCAAGGCACCCTGTGGAGAACAACGTCTCATTTCTCGCAAGGGACAGGGTAGGCCCAACGGTGCTCGGGTGGGGTCTCCTGAGCCCTGGATCTCGGTGGCGTCTTTTCCTTGGCCTTTCTCGCGGGAAGGCGCAGACCACCTGGGGTTGGCGCTGCTCTCCCGCCCCGCCCTGGGTCTTCAGAGAAGGGGAACATGGGTACTGCTCACGGACAAGTGGGTTCAAGACTCTTTGGGGGGGGCTGGGACAGGGGCGGGCTTCCCCCTCGGCCTCCCGGTCGACAAAGGAATGCAGGCTGAGCCTCCAACCGGGCGCGTCCCTGCCGAGCTCTGGGGCGCTGGGGAAGGCGGAGAGGGCTTGTCCCAGGCTCCGCGATGCCCGGGAACACGCACGTGGCCGCCGTGAACCCCCACTTGAGAGTACTTCTTTCAACTGTAGGAACATAACGTCTTTCACAGTTACGGCAAAGCCTCGGGCAAGAGCTCTACGCCCAAGATGGCCAGCCGGAAGCTGGGTTCTCGCGCCGATGTGGCAAAGCCCCATTCGCCAGCTGGCCTCCCGCGGTCGGGAGCCCAGCCGCCTTCTCGGTCTGCGCATGTGCTCAGCTCCGACCGCACGCAGGCGCAGAGCATCGCTGCATCTATGGTCCGGAAGTCTGATAGAGCGTCTACGCGTCCTCGCCTGGACTCTATGGTTCCTACGCGTGAAGATAGGCTGCCTATATAAGACCTGCGCAGGGGTGGGAGCGCCTCTTTCCCTTCGGCACGGTGAGTAGTCGCGGCCTCTGGGTATGGCTGTGCCTTTGCCATTTCTTCTAGTTTAATACCTGTGTTCGACTTCTTTTCCGACTTTGTTTCATTGTAGCCACTGAAGATCCTGGTGTCGCCATGGGCCGCCGCCCCGCCCGGTGGTGAGTGCTACTCCATGCTTTTTCACTGCTGGGAAGCGAGAGGACAGCCATTTAACCGTTAAAAGTAACAGTGGGGTGGGGTCTCCCTGGTGCGGCTTTTCTGTCCTTGGGACGGACTGCGTATTCTCTGAGACATTCCAGGTCACTTGAGGTCTTCCCCCATTTTGTTTTAGCGGTGGATTGACCCAATTTTGCATACGATTGCCCCATTGTAGGGGTACACACGATGTCTACCTTGCATCCCGCCTTCTGGACTTGAAAATTCGTCGGCTTAGTTTCCTCTCGGGGCCTCTGTGTACCATTCCCATCTAATTTCCAGGCGACGTGCGATGTGGGCGCCTCGGATGCCAACGGCAGTCCCGGAAAAGTGGCTTCAGCCGCCTCGGCCCTGCAGGGGGCGCCGGGAGCCCTTCACATTGCTTGGAGGCGAACTTAATGCCACGTGCTCCAAGGTCCATTTAGGTGGATGGCTTGAACTGTGCTATTTTCTATTTAAACCGAGAAAGTGTATTTCAGAATGTTAGCCTTATATGACGTTTAAAACAACAGGATCGAGGATGGTATTTTATTTTTTAATTTCCTGTCATGGGTGACTTGCTTTAATGCCCATTTCCTGTAAAGGAGACCAAGCTTGGAGATTAACATGTGTGAAACTCTCAACGTGCATGTTGTAGAGCTCGTTTATGAACCCTCTCTAACCTGGGTCCTCTTCCCTGCAGTTACCGGTATTGTAAGAACAAGCCGTACCCAAAGTCCCGCTTCTGCCGAGGTGTCCCTGGTAAGTAGGGACAAAGCTTCCAAACAGGTTTGGATGACCTAGTTTCTTATGGGACTCCCACACTAAGCAAGGTTGTCTTGTCTTTTTTTTTCCAGATGCTAAGATCCGCATCTTCGACTTGGGGCGTAAGAAGGCCAAAGTGGATGAGTTCCCACTCTGTGGCCACATGGTGTCAGATGAGTATGAGCAGCTCTCCTCTGAAGGTGAGGCAGGCTTCCTTGTTAGTGTTGCCCGGTTCCTTGTATGTGCCCTTCCCCCCAGCCAAACCTGGAACTCACTGCACTGAAATGATCAGCTTATTAATCACAAGTGCCCAATCATTAGCCGGTTTGCTAAACTCATCCCACTAAGACAGAGAGTCATGGTAAATGCTTCTGTGGCATTTTGTCTTCCTGTAGCCCTGGAGGCTGCCCGTATTTGTGCCAACAAGTACATGGTGAAAAGCTGTGGCAAAGATGGTTTTCACATCCGAGTGCGGCTCCACCCCTTCCATGTCATCCGCATCAACAAGATGTTGTCTTGCGCTGGAGCTGATAGGTGAGCTGCATCCTGAGACCTTTACTTTGGGCTTGATGATTTTCATCAACCAGGGCAGAGAGGTGGCCCCACAGAGATTGACCCACAGCAAAGCCGGGCCAAAGTGCTAGCAAGTGGGCCTCAGTGGACATTGAACAACCCAGAGTCCCAGAAAGAAGCTCAAAAGGCATCATGGCTCTGGGCAACATTGCGAGGTGCTTCTGTGGGAATAGCTCCTCTTTGCACCTGATGACATAACCTGCAAGCAAGCAGGTTGCTGGGGTGGTCATAGGTTGGTTGGCTTTCGGAGGAGTCCAGTGGCACCTTGCAGGGACTCTAGCTAGTCTGTTTTTCAGTTCTCTGTTCTTTGCAGCCAATTAAGCCGACTGTGCTCTTTTCCCCATGGGGGCCCAGTGTGCAATGGCTGCAAACAGCAGCCTCCTTGGTAGTGTATGCAACCTGTTGCCTGTACAGGTAGCCCTAAGGGACCTTGGAGACAACTCTTCCTAGTGGGCATTCATGACTGGCCTGCTGTTTCTCAATCTAGACTCCAGACAGGTATGCGTGGTGCCTTTGGAAAGCCCCAGGGCACAGTGGCCAGGGTCCACATTGGCCAGGTCATAATGTCCATCCGCACCAAGCTGCAGAACAAGGAGCATGTGATTGAAGCCCTCCGCCGGGCCAAGTTCAAGTTCCCTGGCCGTCAAAAGGTAAGGAACATTGCAGCCTTGATCTCCCCTTTCTCTGCTCCTGGCCTCAGGGCCCATGATTCAGTTGTTTCTATCTCTCTCTAGATCCACATCTCCAAGAAGTGGGGATTTACCAAGTTCAATGCGGATGAATTTGAGAACATGGTGGCAGAAAAGCGACTCATCCCGGACGGCTGTGGGGTCAAATACATCCCTAATCGTGGTCCCCTGGACAAATGGCGGGCCCTGCACTCATGAGCATCAGCTCTGTTCCCTCCTTAATCACGCTCACCAATAAATGCTATTTCCTGTCCATCTGTCTTTGCATCTGAATTCATGGTGGGTGGGGAACCTCTGGAAGCCCCAAGGGTTGCTGTTATTTCAGAAGAAGGCTGACAAGCTGGCCAGTTGACAGTGAGGTATATGCCTTGACCCCAGGCAGTCAGTTCTGAAGTCCTGACCTGTATGTGGAACACTGAAGCACACACCCTGGATGATGGAAAAGGGCTTGTTTAATGTTGGCCTTAGGCTGCTGTGGAACTTCACCAGACAGCCCTAGAGGTGGGGGTCGTCCAGTTAGCCCTAGAGTAAACATCTGTCCTGTGCCTAACCACCTTTTCCTGTCTTTAGAGTTGTTGAGAAACCTTGTTGCCCTCCCCAATCCTAAGCCTAGTCCACCACCCCTTATAGGACTTCATTTTCAGGGCCACCACCCCTGACATCAAGTTGTTATGGCGGAAATGTTTAGTCTTTAAATTGAGTCTGACTCTTGTGACCTTGGAGGCTGTAGCCTGCCAGACTCCTGTGTCCATGGATCTCCCAGGCAAGAATACTGGAGGGGGTTGCCATGCCCTCCTCCAGGGGATCTTCCCAACCCAGGGATGGAACCCAGGTCTCCCACATTGCAGGCGTTTTCTTGATTAGCTGAGCCACCCTTGTACCTCAAGTAGATGTTTCTAGATCACAGATGGTTCACAGTATGATGGATCTGATGTCCAGATTTGTAATGAGGTCTGTTTTCTGGAAAAGGGAGGTGGGGAAGAGTTCTGTGCTGACAAAACACTAAATGGGGCTATTAACTTTTGCTGTGTGTCCTTTTACCCCCCATAGGACTGCATATTTACAAACTATAATTGTTACATGATGACTGGTTTCTATACTTTGTGTGCATCTATAGCCTTGGTGACCAGCCTCTTCTAGGCAGTGCTTGACCACACCCTGAGTGGTAGGGGCCAGATTGCATTGTGGTTCTGAACATGGATTTGGCCAGAGGTGTTACAGCATCTGGTTAAATTACAATGAGTTTGACCACTTGCTGTTGTTTTCTTATGTGTGTGTGTCTGTTTGTAAACTGCTGATCTCTACCCTTGTATCTCCTGTTGTTTTCTAGTTTATGTGTGTGTATGTGTGTGTGTATAAACTGCTGATGTCTATCCTTGTATCTCCTGGGGTCTTAATACTTTTTCCTAGGAGTCTTGTGTATGTTAAAGATGACCTTTTGGCACGTCTGCTACACACATGTAATGTCTGTGTCATCTGGCTTTCTATTCTTGGAGTGGATGGTTTTCTCAGGATAAAATCCTTTGATCTGTTGCGATTCCCTTCTCTGAGCCCTGCCCTTGAGCCAAGATCACCTCTCCTGAGCCCCTCATCCCCTACCCCAGCCTATTGTCATTCTTGACACTACCCTGGGGACAAGTGGCATGGGTCCAGCCCCAGGGCCCCACCTGCCTTTTCCACCTTCTGATGACAGGCAGGCACAGGCCCGACCAGAGGACACACCCAAAGCGAAGGCACACAGAGGGGTGGCACCAGGGCAGGCTAGGAGTAGGGCAGGGCTTTGAGTCCAGAAGACAGGACAGTCCTCACATTGGGGCAGCAGGTACGCAGTGGCTTCAGGCCACCAGGCCCAGCTGGAGGGCCAGGAGGGGCAGCAGCAGTGACAGCCACAGAGTGGCCAGGCCGGGGGGCTGGACCCCATGCGCTGCCCGGCTCAGCGCCAGGTCTACCTCCACAGGGTAGTGATCACTGATGTTGAGGGCCTGGGGGCGGGCAGAGGGGGACAAAGCATCAGTCTCAGGCCTGAGGGGCTTCCCAGGGAGCCCACTGTGGCCTCACCACTGCTTTACCTCCTGCTCAGTGAGCCCAAAGCTCTGGGGGAAGTTGAAGGCAGCTGCGCCACGCAGCAGGCTCTGGAGGTGCTCCCCGTGGAGCACGATGCGGTCATAGGTGCAGTGGGTGCTAGCCCGCACCGTAGTGTCCACGCCGTCAGCGATGGCCCAGTGGAAGCCGGCCTGAGTCCGAAGGACTAGGTCATCCAGGCGCTTTTTGGTCAGCGACGCGCAGTCAGCATTGAAGTCCCCAAGCAGGATCACATCCTGGAGATGCAGGCAGCCATTGGGCCCGACCGCCCAGCTGCCCTGGCCCTCCTCCCTCCATAGAATCGGCCCAGCCTTACCTTGGTCTGCCAGCGCCTGGAAGCATCCAGAAACACGTCATACAGGGCATTCAGCTCTGTCTCCACGGCCTTCGGAGTGGTGTGCAGTGGGACCAGCACCAGGCTGGGAAGAACTGCAAGATCCCAGGGACACAGGGCTCCCAGCCATTCCTGGCCCTCCCCAGCCTGGTCCCTGCCAGATAACTGACCCCCCCCCCCGCCCCCCGGCAGAACCCTCCAGACCCCGCTTCCTGCTCCCCCATAGTGGGACCACCGTTCTACCCCCTCCTCTTACCCTTGCTGTGTAAAGAGAACCAGCACACAAAGGGCTCCCGGGTAAAGAGGTCACCCTGATCCTCGTACACGTAGGAGTCCCGAACCTCTGCCTCATGTGACCTGGTGGACCAGGGACAAGAAGCAGTGGCCCCGTGTCACTGCTCTTGGTCTGCAAGTGCCCGCATCAGAACTGGCACTCAGGGAGGGGGACCCACCACCAGCAGCTCTATTTCATGGAAGCACAGCCTTCCAGCCCTTCTTTCTAGAACTTCTTTTAGATTGAGCTAGAATTCACTTACTATAAAAGCACCTTGTCTAACATGCACAATTCAGTGGCAACGCACAAAGTTGTGCAACTATCACCACAATCAATTTCAGAATAGTCTTAGCATGCCAAAGAAACATCACTCATGAGCAGTCTCCTTTCCCCTCCCCTTCAGCCACTGATCTGTTTTCCATCTCTGCTGAACACATCATGCGAATGGAATCAAATAATATGTAGTGTTCTGTGACTGGTTCTTTCCCTTAGCACGTCTGTCCCAGCTTAATCCGGGCTGCAGCCTGGCTGAGACTTCCTCCCTTCTTAGGCCGAATGATACTCCACTGTGTGTAGAGACCACCTTTCATTTACCCGTTCATCGGCTGATGAACACTCAGATCAATTTCCATTCTGAGATGGTTAGGAGCGGGGCTGGTGTATGGGCAGGGCTCTGTCCCCCCATCATTTTGGAGTGAGTTCTAGATATTATATAATTTCATCTATATAGAGGAGCAGGTCTCCATCCCCGACTGCCACTCTTGCCCTCTCAATCCTGACCCCCCAGGCTGTCCTCCCAGGGACTGAGGGCTGTTTCCAGAAACTGCGTCTGCCCAGGACTCAAGACAGGTCCCCAGGGAGTCTCTTCCCAGGAGCTGCAACCAGTCACTCCCAAAGAGGGGGCCACCCTTGCCCTGAGCCCCAGTGGCTTCCACAGGGGGGAGGCATGGGGTGCCCACGTCTATGCTTGGGGAAGGAAGACATACTGCTGGAGGGAAACATGGGCACCAAAGCTGTCTGGGCTAGAGAACGGGAAGACCCCGGGATAACAACTCTGATGAGAAGTATGATGTGAAGATGAGGGCCACCCTTGGGGCTACTACACGGCGCCAAGCGTCCAGGCCGCCTCAGTCTCTGTGCTCACCGGTAGATATACACGTACTTCTCCTTGTATGTGCTGCGCCCCAGCAGGAGGCTGCTGTGGGAGGCGTAGGGCCCAGAGTCACCAAATCTGCCAGGAAAGGGGACCTGGGGTCAGCGACCCTGAGGCTATGGAGGGGGGCCTCCCTTAAGACCCACAGAGCCCTCCTCACCGATTGAGTTCTCGAAGCAAGAGGGGGATGGCACTGTCAGAAGAGTCCACCACCTCCTGCAGCACCGTGATGTCACAGCGAGCCAGGATCTGCAGGAAACCAGGAAGGCTAGTCCCACTCAGGGTCAGCTGCCCAGGGAGAAGGGTGGTCTCTCTGGGGACCGGGCAGTGGTGTGGCCATGAGTGTCATAACACGCTGGCTGCAGCCCCAAGAGAGCCATGAGGCTAGAAAAGCCCTGGGAGAAGATGGAATGCCATTGCCATCAACACTGCACCCATTTCACGGAGGAGGAGACTGAGGCCAATGACAGGGAAGGAAGGTGCTGTTCCACATTGCCACACCATGTCTCCTGATGTCCCCTTCTTCTCTGGGACATGCCCCTGGTCAGACAGGGCAAGGGGCTTTGGGTCATGGTCCTCAGGGGCCCGGCTTCCCTGCAGGGGTGAACTGACCTTCACTAAGGTGTCGAGCACAGGTTCCCTGGCCACCTTGGCAAGTGTCAGCCGCTGCGCATTGAAGGCACAGATGCGAAAGGTCTCAGCCCCACTGGCCAGGAGGAGGAGCAGGAGCAGAACATGGCCGTGTATGGGCTTCTGGAACCCTCCAGAGGAATCCAGGTTGCCCCAGGTTCAGGTCCCAGTTGCGCACAGTTCTAGTTCCAGAAGGACATGGTAATATGCAACAGAGAAAGTGATGCTCATCCTGCTACCCAGAACTAGTTTCCCTGTGCTGCCACCATCACACATGTCCTACCTTTCTTCCTTGTGGATACTTTCCAACATCAGTATGTATGTCGGAAGCTCTTTTTCAGTCTTGTTCTTTTTCATTGCGATCAAATACACATAGCATCAAGTTTACCATCTGAACCATTTTTAACTGAACAGTTCAGTGGCGTGAAGCACCTTCACCTTGTTGTGCAAACATCCCCACCATCCATCCCCAGAACTTCATCATCTCCCCAAACTGAAACTCTGTCCCCATTAGACAATAACCCCCCTTCCCTCCCCCAGCCCGTGGCCCGCACCATCCTTACTTTCTGTCTCTAGGAATCTGGCTCCTCTAGGCACCTCATGCAAGTGGAGTCATACAGTAGCTGTCTGTGACTGTTTGATTTCACTGACCATACTGTCCTCATTACATCCACAATGTAGCAGGTCTCAGAATGCTCTTTTGAAATTCTAAATAACATTCCACAGGATGGATGGACCACATTTTATCTATTCACCTATCCATAGACACTGGGTTGCTTCTACCTTTTGGCTACTGTCAATAATGCTGCTGTGAACATGAATCTACAAATATCTCTTCAAGCTCCTACTTTCAGTCCTCTTCATTAAGTATCCAGAAGTGAAATTGCTGGATCATGTAGGTTCAAGAGATTAGATCTGATAGACAGAGTGCCTGAAGAACTATGGACGGAGGTTTGTAACATTGTACAAGAGATGATGATCAAAACCATCTGCAAGAAAAAGAAATGCAAAAAGGCAAAATGGTTGTCTGAGGAGGCCTTACAAATAGCTGTGAAAAGAAGAGAAGCGAAAGGCAAAGGAGAAAAGGAAAAATATTCCCATCTGAATGCAGAGTTCCAAAGAATAGCAAGGAGAGATAAGAAAGCCTTCCTCAGTGATCACTGCAAAGATATAGGGGAAAACAACAGAATGGGAAAGACTAGAGATCTCTTCAAGAAAATTAGAGATACCAAGGGAACATTTCCTGCAAAGATGGGCACAATAAAGGACAGAAACAGTATGAACCTAACAGAAGCAGAAGATATTAAGAAGAGGTGGCAAGAATACACAGAAAAACTATACAAAAAAGATCTTAAAGGCCCAGATAACCACAATGGTATGATCACTCACCTAGAGCCAGACATCCTGGAGTCCAAAGTCAAGTGGGCCTTAGGAAGCATCACTACGAACAAAACTAGTGGAGGTTATGGAATTCCTGGTGAGCTATTTCAAATCCTAAAAGATGATGCTGTGAAAGTGCTGCACTCAAAATGCCAAGAAATTTGGAAAACTCAGTAGTGGCCACAGGACCAGAAGAGTTCGGTTTACAGTTTTCATTCCAATCCCAAAGAAAGGCAATACCAAAGAATGTGCAAACTACCACAAAATTGCACTCATTTGTCATGCTAGCAAGGTCATGCTCAAAATTATCCAAACTAGGCTTCAACAGTACATGAACTGAGAACTTACAGATATACAAACTGGATTTAGAAAAGGCAGAGGAACCAGAGATCAAATTGTCAACATCCATTGGGTCATAGAAAAAGCAGGAGAATTTCAGAAAAAAAATCTACTCCTGCTTCATTGACTATGCTAAAGCCTGTGACTGTGTGGATCACAACAAACTGTGGAAAATTCTTATTTTGGAGAATTCTTAAAGAGATGAGAATACCAGACCACCTTACCTGCCTCCTGAAAAATCTGTATGCAGGTCAAGAACCAACAGTTAGAACCGGGCATGGAACAATGGACTGGTTCCAGATTGGGAAAGGAGTACAGCAAGGCTGTATATTGTCACCCTGCTTATTTAACTTATATGCAGAGTGCATCATACAAAATGCTGGGCTGGATGAAGCACAAGCTGGAATCAAGATTGCCAGGAGAAATATCAATATCCTCAGATATGCAGATGACACCACCCTAATGGCAGAAAGTGAAGAGGAACTAAAGAACCTCTTGATGAAAGTGAAAGAGGAGAGTGAAAAGATGGCTTAAAACTCAGCATTCAAAAAATTAAGATCATGACATCCAGTCCCATGACTTCATGGCAAATTGATGGGGAAACAATGGAAATGGTGACAGACTTTCTTTTCTTGGGCTCCAAAATCACTGCAGATGGTGACTGCCCCATAAAATTCAAAGACACTTGCTCCTTGGGAAAAAAGCAATGACCAACCTAGACAGCATATTAAAAAGCAGAGACATTACTTTGCCAGCAAAGGTCAGTCTACTCAAAGCTATGGTGTTTTGAGTAGTCATGTACCAATGTGAGAGTTGAACCATAAAGAAGGTTGAGCGCTGAAGAATTGATGCTTTCAAACTGTGGTGCTGGAGAAGATTCTTGAGAGTCCCTTTGATGGCAAGGAGATCAAACCAGTCAATCCTTAAGGAAATCAGTCCTAAATATTCATTGGAAGGACTGATGCTGAAGCCGAAGCTCCAATACTTTGGACACCACATGCAAAAAGCCGACTCACTGGAAAAGTCTCTGATGCTGGGAAAGCTTGAAGGCAGGAGGAGAAGGGGACAACAGAGGATGAAAACAGACATGAGTTTGTTTGAGCAAGCTCTGGGAGATGGTGAAGGACAGGGAAGCCTAGTGTGCTGCAGTCCATAGGATCGCAAAGAGTCGAACACGACTGAGCAACAACAATAAAATGGTAATTCTTTTTTTTTTTTTTTGAGGAATGTCATACTATTTTCCACAGTGGCTGCCTCATCTTCCATTCCCACCAGCAGCACACCAGGGTTCAACCTTAGAGTTGATTCTACCTTTTCACCACCATCAGCAACCAGGAGGACCATCTTGGTGCATTTCTTTCTCCCCAGCTGCCAGACATGATCTTTAAGACAAACTCCCAGCAGTATAATTGTTGGATTCAAGTCAGCCAGAGTCGTGTCCCGACTCTTTGCGACCAAAGCCCACTTCCTGCTGGTGTCACCCTTACACAGCCATGTCAGTCTGGCTACTTCCCTCTGCGGGCTTTTCTCTGTTGCTTCTGTGACCTTCCTCCCTGGGCTGACTTTCTCCCTGTCTGGGCCCCCTGCCTGTTTCTCTCTAGCCACCTGCTAGAGTCACTCATGCTAGTTTGGGCTCCTGCCCCAGTGCCTATTCTGGGATGCCCATGGGTCTTTAGGCAGCCCTGGGCAGGCAAGGGCAGGCTTGGAGGCTCTGGGGCCAGGGGCTCCCAGGAGGGGGGAGGGCAAGAAGAACTAGAGAGTTCCTGCCCTCATGGCTTCCCTGATAGCTCAGTTGGTAAAGAATCCGCCTGCAATGCAGGAGACCCTGGTTCAGATCCCAGGAGCAGGAAGATCCCCTGGAGAAGGGATAGGCTACCCACTCCAGTATTCTTGAGCTTCCCTTGTGGCTCAGCTGGGAAAGAATCCGCCCTCAATGCGGGAGACCTGGGTTTGATCCCTGGGTTGGGAAGATCCCCTGGAGAAGGGAAAGGCTACCCACTCCAGTATTCTGGCCTGGAGAATTCCATGGACTACCATGGGGTCACAAAGAGTCGGACACGACTGAGCGACTTCACTTACACTTTGGCCTCAGCTCAAAGCGGGTCTGGTCTCCCAACAGCAGCCCTGAGCCCCAGCCCTGGAATCCCCTTCCCAGCTGGCCTTCCCAGGCTGGGGGCCACTTTCTCCTTCCCCCTCTGGCCAACGTGCGCCCATACCTGCGCAGACCGGGTCGTCTCCACACTTTTCTGTTCTGTGAGCTGATCGCGACAGCCCCCACGGAATCGCAGCGCCGGCCTGGGCCAGAGACGGAAGGAGACAGCAGAGGAAGACGCCACCGATACGCTGACCGCCCCGTCGAGGCCAGTTCGCCGGCCTCACCCTTCCCGGCGAGCGGGCGCGGCCCTGGCTCCGCCTCGGCGGTGGAAAGGAGGGCGGCCCGGAGGCTTGGTAAGTGCTGACCCGGCCGACCGCCTTCCCAGCAGACTCCGCCTTCCCCGCCCGCGAGGGACCCGGCGCCGGCGGTGGCCAAGGCGGCGGAGACTCGGAGGCGCGGGGCGAGCCGTGACTCAGAGCCGGCCCTGGGCGCAATCTGGTGGCGAAGACGCCCGACCTGGAGCGCCTGGCGCACCGAGGGGAGCCCCGCGGCGAGCCTGGGCGCTCCCCACCGCACCGCCCCCCTCCAAGACAAGAGCCTTTTCTCCAAGTCTTCGGGCCGCGCACTCCTAGGTTCTCTGCGTGGCCGCAGGCGAGCGGGCGCAGGAATGCGCGGTGTAGGTGGAGCCCAGGGCAGACCGCGTGAAGAGTCCCCGTGGGGGTCGCTGCTGGGACAAGTGGGCGACTCGCGCGGGTTCTGCGGCCCGGCGGTGAGTCCTCACTGGCTGCTTTGTACTGCGATCTTCCCCGCCTACCCACTTGTGGATTGGGGGTGGTGATGAGCAGAAGGTTTGGGCATTTTTAAATTTTTTGGCCTCGCCACACCTTGCAGGTACTTAGTTACCGGACCAAGGACAGAACCTGCACCCTTGGCAGTGAGAGCGCGGAGTCCTAACCACTGGACCGCCAGGAAATTGGTGGGGAAATGTTTTTTAAATACATGAAGTCATGCTGTGCTTTAAAAAATAAAAATTAAAAATATACTGCTTAAGGAGTACAGGCCTTTCTTTTTAGGTGATGAACATGTCTGGAATTAGTTGGAAATGGCTGACAACATTATGGATGTATCAATACTAAACGATATATGATACTGTTATATATATTTCCTATTGTATGTTATATGCATACATTGCATATATGCATGTTATATATACATTGCATATAACATCACATATGACATTATATTACAAACATACATTCATACAGTGCAATTCTATAATATGGTAATTAAATAAAATTGTATGTAGTTTCATCAATTCTTCGGTGCTCAGCTTTCTTTACAGTCCAACTCTCACATGCATACATGATTACTGGAAAAACCACAGCTTTGACTAGATGGATCTTTATTGGCAAAGTAATGTCTCTGCTTTTTAATATGCTGTCTAGGTTGGTCATTGCTTTTCTTCCAAGGAGCAAGTGTCTTTTAATTTCATGGCTGCAATCACCATCTGCGGGGATTTTGGAGCCTAAGAAAATAAAGTCTGTCACTGTTTCCATTGTTTCCCCATCTATTCGCCATGAAGTGATGGGACCGGATGCCATGATTTGAGTATTTTGAATGGTGAGTTTTAAGCCAGCTTTCTCACTCTCTTCTTTCACCTTTATCAAGAGGTTCTTTATTTTTTCTTCATTTTCTGCCATTAGGGTGATGTCATCTGCCTATCTGAGGTTACTGATATTTCTCCTGGCAGTCTTGATTCCAGGTTGTGCTTCATCCAGCCTGGTATTTCACATGATGTACTCTGCATATAAGTTAAATAAGCAGGGTGACAATATACAGCCTTGACATACTCCTTTCCCAATTTGGAACCCGTCCATTGTTCCATGTCCAGTTCTAATTGTTGCTTCTTGACGTGCATACACATTTCTCAGGAGGCAGGTCAGGTGGTCTGGTATTCCCATCTCTTGAAGAATTTTCCACAGTTTGTTGTCGTGATCCACACAGTCAAAGGCTTTGGTGTAGTCAATAAAGCAGATGTTTTTCTGGAACTCTCTTGCTTTTTGTATGATCCATCAGATGGACATTTGACCTCTGGTTCCTCTCCCTTTTCTAAATCCTGCTAAACATCTGGAAGTTCTCAGTTCATGTACTGTTGAAGCCTCACTTGGAGAATTTTGAGCATTACTTTGCTAGCATGTGAGATGAGTGCAATTGTGCGGTAGTTTGAACATTCTTTGCCATAGCCTTTCTTTTGGACTGGAACGAAAACTGATCTTTTCCAGTCCTGTGGCCACTGCTGAGTTTTCCAAATTTGCTGGCATATTGAGTGCAGCACATTCACAGCATCATCTTTTAGGATTTGAAATAGCTCACCTGGAATTCCATCACCTCCATTAGCTTTGTTCCTAGTGATGCTTCCTAAGGCCTGCGTGACTTCAGACTCCAGGATACCTGGCTCTAGGTGAGTGAACATACCATCGTGGTTATCTGGGTCATTAAGATCTTTTTTGTATAGTTCTTCTGTGTATTCTTGCCACCTCTTCTTAATATCTTCTGCTTGTTAGGTCCATACCATTTCTCTCCTTTATTGTGCCCATCTTTGCATGAAATGTTCCCTTGGTATCTTTACTTTTCTTGAAGAGATCTCTAGTCTTTCCCATTCTATTGCTTTCCTCTATTCCTTTGCATTGATCACTTAGGAAGCCTTTCTTATGTCTCCTTGATATTCTTTGGAACTCTGCATTCAGGTGGGTATATCTTTCCTTTTCTCCTTTGCCTTTTCCCTCTCTTCTTTTCTCAGCTATTTGTAAGGCCTTCTCAGACAAGTATTTTGCCTTTTGCATTTCTTTTTCTCGGGGAATGTCTTCATCCCTGCCTCCTGTACAATGTTATGAACCTCCATCCATAGTTCTTCAGGCACTCTATCAGATCTAATCCCTTGAATCTATTGTCACTTCCACTGTACAAGTGTAAGGGATTTTATTTAGGTCCTACCTGATTGGTCTAGTGGTTTTTCCCTACTTTCTTCAATTTAGGTCTGAATTTTGCAGTGTATGTAGGTAATTATGTAAAATTACATAGTTTAATAACATTACATATGGTACATTCATAAAATAATCTATATAATAAAAATGCTATAAAGTAGTTAATTCCATGTTAGATGAAATTAATGAAAACAAAGGGGAAAAAGCTAAAAGGGCTCTGCCAACCCCGACCTTGAGTGGCGTCAGATAAACGTGCCGGCAGCACGTTAGTTATGGAGACTTTTCCAAGGACGAACAAAATAGACAAAAGGGACGTGGACTCTGAGGGGGGCGGGGCTCAAGCCCCTCCTGCGCCGGGGCGTGGCGGTAGCGGCGGCGCGGCGTGGCAGGGCCAAGCCGCCCGTGAGCCCGTCATCGCTGCCATCAAGCGGCCTGAGCGCGTTTTACGACAGTCGGCGGTCGAGCCCGGCGCCACCGCAGTCTTGCTTTCCGGCGGGTCCGCGGAGCTCGCGGCTACCGCCGCCATCCTCCCTGGCTCTTGAATGCGCTCCCGGTTTCTTGGTTCCGGGACGGCTAGTGGGTGACGCGAGAGCGAGGCAGGGGCCAGGCCCGGTTCAGGCCCGACCCGCGAGGTGACCTTGGTCGAGTGCCCTGTCGCGCCGAGCTGCGGCGCCCGTCCGTGGGCCTGTTAGTGACCCGGCTCCCGAGCTGTTGAGGACGTAGACCTAGAGCGGCCCCTATAGGCTTGCCCCAGGGCAAGGGGAGCGCCGGGCCGCTGGGGGCTGTGGCGGAAGCTGGGTCGCGGGGGGAGATGCCCCTCCACGTGAAATGGCCGTTCCCCGCAGTGCCACCGCTCACCTGGACCCTGGCCAGCAGCGTCGTCATGGGCCTGGTGGGCACCTACAGCTGCTTCTGGACCAGTGAGTGGGCCCACAGCCGAGGCAGGGTCTGCCGCGGGGCTCCACGCCCAGCCAGAGTTGGGGTTCGGGGCACTGGCAGGGGCTGGCTTGGTAGGGGGGAGCCCTGGGCCCCCGGGGAAAGGAAGCCAAGATCCCGACCCTGCCCGTCTCCCCTCAGAGTGCATGAACCACCTCACCGTCCACAACAAGGAGGTGCTGTATGATCTCATCGAGAACCGAGGCCCAGCCACACCCCTCATCACGGTCTCCAATCACCAGTCGTGCATGGATGATCCTCATCTCTGGGGTACATGGGCCAGCGTGCTCGGCTTGGGGAGGCAAGGAGGGAACCTGGGTCAGGGCCGAACAAGCAGAACAAACTCCTCACAGGGCTCTTTGCCCGGCCCTGACACTCCTGTTTCTGGGGTGTCCTGCCCCAGGGATGAAAGTTTGATTTGTGGCCCCTGCAGCATTCCCCTAGGCAGTACGATTTGGGGAGGGCACCTGGAATTTGGAGGAAGTGAGGAGATGACCACAAGGCAAGGTCTGACGGCTTCTTTACTCTGAACTATCAGGCCTGTGGGACCCTCCATTCTCTAAACTGTTGACGATTCCAAAGAGCCTTGGGAATAAATCTGAGGAGCACAGGGTGTCCTGTCAAGAAAGCTCTGGGCTAGGGGCTGGAAGACCTGTGTCCTTGTTCCGGCTTTGCCCAGCTGGGTTTGTAGCCTTTTACCAGCCTCACTGGGGAGTCTAGAAGTTCTGCTGTGCTGACTTCACAGGTAGTTGCTTGGCTGTAATAACCCAGGTGGCTGGCTACAGGGGTGTCCAGAGCTCCCACTGCTGGATGAGGACAGGGAGCTCATGGGGACCCATGTGGTCAGTTCAGTCTTTCAGAGCACACACTTGCTGCTGGGCAGAAGATGGCCTATAGGGTGCCAGAGGCAGATCCCAGGGACCAGGAGGAAGGTTTTAGTGCAATCCAGTCACCTGGACCAGGGTGGTGGCAGTGACTGGAGGAATAGTTAGAAGGATGTGCTGTGTGTGCATGCTTAGTCGCTTCAGTCTTGTCTGACTCTTTGCAACCCTATGGACTGCAGCGCACAAGGCTCCTTTGTCCATGGGATTCTCTAGGCAAGAATACTGGAATGGGTTGTCATGCCCTCTTCCAGGGGATCTTCCCCACCCAGGGATCGAACCCCCATTTCCTGTGTTGCAAGTGGATTCTTTAATGCTGAGTCAGGAGGGATGGGCAACATTAGCATATATCAGGGAGGTAGGCAGACTGGATGTGGTGACTACTAAGATATAGGGGGTGGGAGACGGAGGAGCCAGGGAGAACTTGGGGGTCCAGCCGAAGGGTCTGGGAGATAGCTCTTTGGGCCATAGGGAAATGTCCTTCTCCCTCATTCCCTGAAATGGTGACAGAAAATGGTGCCCCCTAGGTACAAGGTCAGTTGGGGCATGCAGCCTTCTCTCCTCCAGGGATCCTGAAACTCCGTCATATCTGGAACCTGAAGTTGATGCGTTGGTGAGGAGAAATGGACCCCCACAGTGGGCCCAGCAGGCCTTACCCGTCTGCCCAGATTGGCCCTCCTCCTGGCCTGCTCAGGAGGTGGCCTCCAGCAGTCCAGGCAGGGCCTGGGGTGGGACCCCACTGGCCCTCCTGTGCCTCCATTCTGCATTGCTGATGCCATCAGGCAGCATGCTGGTGGGGGGAGGGTGGCAGGGATGCAGGATGCAGGGGAAGCTGGGATGACCACATCCATCCCCACTCCAGGACACCCACAGCTGCAGACATCTGCTTCACCAAGGAGCTGCACTCACACTTCTTCAGCTTGGGCAAGTGTGTGCCCGTGTGCCGAGGTGAGCCGCTCCTCTGCAAGGGGCTGTTGGGCTGTTGGGTGCCGGGGACGCTTCTCTGGCCCTTCTGGGGGCAGGGAGACTGGTGACAGTGTCTCTGGTTCAGCTGCACTAGGAGTTGAGGGACTCCAGTGGGACAGGCTGCCTGGGTGCCAGGAGCGGCTGCCTCACTTGCATGAGGCCCACCTCCATCATCTGGGAGGAGGGAGCAATGGTTTCTTGGAGAACACCAAGTTCCCTGTGAATGCCGGAGGACTGGGTGCCCTGGGGCTCTGGCATTGGAGGTCAAGGAGACAGTTGCTTCTCGGGAGGCTGTTGCTAAGAGACGCACTGATGGCCGCGTGGTGTCATCAGTCAGTGATGGTGGTGGCATGTGCCGGAGGCTGTGAGTTTGGGAAAACAAACAGGCTTCTGTGTTGAGCCGTGTGACATGGAGTGATTACTCCGCACCTCTTGAGAGCTTCAGAAGGTCAGGGCCATTTGGATCCCCCTTCTCCAATAAAAGGGGCTCGGAGAGATAAAGCTGTGGGGCCAAGGTCACAGGGCGAGAGGTGGCCAAGCCTGGATTCAAATACAGCATGCTTGTCCCTCTGGGGAAGTGGGATTTTTCCCGGCAGAGTATGAAAGGCAAGGCATCCTAGACCCAGGAAGCACGTAGCAAACCCTGGAAGGGTACATGACCAAGGCAGAAATGTAGGTTGTGGGCTGCCTGTGAAGATTCTAGAACATTCGGCTAAGAATTTGACGTGCTTTCGTGTGAGGTTGAGAGAGAGAGAGAGCCCCCAGGCTGCAGTGTACCTGGTGGACAGAATCAGGGTCGAGTGGAGGCCAGAAGCCTGGTTAGGGGCTGTCACAGTTCCTCTGGTGACAGGGCCTCTGGGGGTCACCACAGAGAGCCAGGGACCACGTGCTTTGAGCTGTGTTTTGGAGGTGGAGTTGCCAGGACTTGCTGATAGATTGCTCATGGGCGGGGTGGGGGTGGGGCGGCGAGGAGAAGAAAACTCAACGATGACACTAGGTGACGGCTGGTGCCAGGGAGCTGCTGGGAGGATGGGACCAGGGACGAGCAGCAGGGTGTTGAGAGACCCTGTCACCGAGGAAGGAGCAATCCAGAGACCATGTGATGTGCCATTCTGGAACTCTAAAAGATCCTGGGAACTCTGGTGCAAACAAAGTCGGCCACACAGAAATGAGAGCGTAGAGGGGGAGAGAAGGGACCAGAACAGCCCCTTACCACAGTGGAGACACAAGCCCCCAGCAAGCAGGGAGCAAAACAGGGCTCCTGGCTATTGTGGAAGCGTCACATGACCCTGGAGAAGCCACTTCCCTGGACTGACAGCCACCGGAGCTGCGGCAGTGGTGGGGAGGGGCCCAGCAAGGGGGGGCCACTTCTCCCAGAGGTTGGGGTGTCAGGAGGAAGTAACCAGGGGGGCGTTTGAGGGGAACCTCGAACGGGGAAACCTTATTGCTAGTAGTGGAAATGGTGATAATGGTTTAACTCGGTCGGAAAAGAATCTGCCTGCGATGCAGGAGATCTGGGTTTAATCCCTGGGTCGGGAAGAGCCTGTGGAGAAGGAAATGGCAACCCACTCCAGTATTCTTCCCCGGAGAATCCCATGGACAGAGGAGTCTGGCGGGCTACAGTCCATGGGGTTGCAAGAGTCAGATACGACTTGGCGACTAAACCATCACCATCCACTGAAAAGTTGCCGTGCCCACCCCTCAGGTCTGCAGACTGACTCCCCAGAGAGCCCTGTCTGGAACACTCGCTTTTTGCTGCATTTGGAGGCAACTTCATCTCCCCAAAACACAAGCAAAGGCCCCAGTGTCATGGCAGTTGACTGTGGTATCCATCACTCACTGCTCTGAGCGATGCTGATGCTGCTCGGGTACTCTGTCTTGAGTCTCAGTCCCTCCTTTCTGTGACCTCAGAGGCCTTCCATGTCCACTTCTAGCCTCATTCTTCTTTTTGGCCTGTATCTACATTTTAGGGTACAATAAAAGCAGCAAGTGCAGTCTTAATCCTAAGCACCTCTGGTGAGAGAATGCGGGAAGGGACAAGCTGTCAAATGCATTGGTCACAGTAAAGGCCTAACAATTGAAGCAAAGGAAGTACCCAGTATACTTTGCTTCTGTGTTCCAGAAAATTTCCTCCCCACCTCCTGCTAGGACATGAAGTGTCAAAGTGATCTTGCACAAGTCATGCAAGTGAGTAGAAATAGCATTTTAAAAGCTAAACATCCTGAAGGGTTGCTCCCCAAGCATAGAATTTTAAAATTTTGATCGTGAGCTGGAAGGCTGGTTCACACCAGTGGGTTTTTGTAAAGCAGGAGCCTGTGCCTCTGAAGCCCAACCCTAGCGTGTCGTGTGGTCCCAAGTAGGGAACCTGCAGCTCTCACTCACAACACCCAGAGAAACTTCAGTGGGTGACTGCTCCCCAACTCCAGCCCCTGAGGTAGCTGCTGGGCTGTTTCCATGTGGATTGGGTTGGGACCATTGGTTCCCTATCTAGCACCTTCCAAAGACTTGGCCTTGCAGAGAACAGGTTGTAAGTCCATTTCTTAGGGCATTGGCCCAGGTAGTCCTACCGTTCATCTGTTCTTGTCTCCCTCTTTGTTTTATTTTTCTTGTTCATTCCACCGGGCAAGCAAGATCTTACTTCCCTGACCAGGAAAGCACCCACACCCCCTGCAGTGGAGGTGTGGAGTCTCAGCCACTGGGCCACCAGGGAAGCCCCAATCTCCCCCTTTGTGTTGTGGCTCTCTACTCCTCACTTGAGATAAGGATATTTACCCCACTTTTTCAGCATCCCCCTTTCTCAGTCTCTGTCCACTCTCCGGACAAGCTTGACAAGCAAGATTTTTACTGCGTGTGGGCACAGATTGTCCCCATGTGACTCCCAAGTCAAGAGCCAGCAGTCGTGTCTGGGTTATTGCTGACCGCTGGGCCACTTGGGGCCAGTGTCACAGTCTCGGGGCATCTCCGAGGCAGTGTTGCCAGCATCGGGGATGGCTCAGCCACAGCGTTTTCCGCGTAGTGGATTTGACTTTTTCCCCAACTCTCAGTGACACTGTGAGTCAAAGTCACTCAGTCGTGTCCAACTCTTTGTGACCCCATGGACTATACAGTCTGTGGAATTCTCCAGGCCAGAACACTGGAGTGGGTAAGCCGTTCCCTTCTCCAGGGGATCTTCCCGGCCCAGGGATCGAAGCCAGGTCTCCCGCATTGCAGGTGGATTCTTTATAAAGGGCGACTCGAGTTTTCAAGGGGCACCCTTCGATGAAGGGGCCAGCAGGAGGGAGGGACAGCAGAGACTGAGGACTCAAGCGGGGCTCAGAGGCCCCTGAGGGGTACCTGTGGGAACTGGCCTGGAAGAGACCCTGGGGAAAGGCTTGCTGTGCAGAACCTGGGGCCCCGGTGAGACTGGAGATCACAAATAGCCTTGCTTTGCTCCTGCAGCGCCAGCGGCAGCCGCTGGGAGGCTTGCCTCCAGACTAGCTCATCCCAAGGCTCCAAGAGCCCAACTGTGGAAGCGGGGGCAGGGAGGACAGTAATCGGTTTGGGGGTCCGAGAGGGCACACACTGCAGGTGTCTGACCACAGCCGGAGTTGCTCAGGGACCGCAGCTGTGCTGGGACTGACGGGCAGAAGGTGGGGTCATAGATGGGTTGTAAGGAAGTAAGGGAGTCACTCAGTTGTGGCCGACTCTGCAATCCCATGGACTGTAGCCTGCCAGGCTCCTCCATCCATGGAATTTTCCAGGCAAGAGTACTGGAGTGGGTTGCCATTTCCTTCTCCAGGGGATCTTCCTGACTCCGGGATCTTCCCGACCCAGGGATCAAATCCAGGTCTCTCGCATTGCAGGCAGACAGTTTACCATATGAGGTGTTCGCGTGGACCAGGCCCTGGGGGTGAGGCAGAGGAGGGGGGTCCTGGGACAACCAAGACTGATGGAGGAGACTTTCTCATTGGCAGGAGATGGCGTCTACCAGAAGGGAATGGATTTCATTTTGGAGAAGCTCAACCACGGGGACTGGGTGCACATCTTCCCAGAAGGTCAGTGGTGCTGGCAGGGTCGCAACCCACTCGAGGATCTAGATGGGACTGCCCCCTATCCCCTCCCAGTGGCCCCTAAGCCACAACTCCATCCTCTCTCTCTACAGGGAAAGTGAACATGAGCTCCGAGTTCCTCCGCTTCAAGTGGGGTAAGAGCCACTGGTCCTTTCTGGCTGGGTGGGACCTGGGCACATGGGGTGGATGACAGTGATCATTGCCACAGAAGGGGGACAGGGGCCCAGACCAAGGCCTGCCTGGCAGAGGAGCTGGCCCAGGGCAGCCACTTTGAACGGGGTTGGGGGGAGGGCAGGAGCGGCCCTGTCCACAGGCTGGCATCAAAACGTTGCTCATGCCAATGTTTCTGCCTCTCCCCCCGGGCAGGAATAGGTCGCCTGATCGCTGAATGTCATCTCAATCCAATCATCCTGCCCCTGTGGCATGTCGGTGAGCCTCCCTCTCGGGCCACTGCTGCAGCCCAGGGAGAGGGGCTTCGCATGGTGGTCTTGTGGGGTGGGTCTCCTCCGGGTGGTTGAGGCAGGGTTCCTGGACTGCCCCGCTCCACCCCCCACACCTGCATCCTGGCTCTCTGTCTGCTGTGCTGCAGGAATGAACGACGTCCTTCCTAACAGCCCACCCTACTTCCCCCGCTTTGGGCAGGTAGGTAGGGCCGCCGATCATGTCTGTCTGTCTGCCCTCTGCCCCGTGACTCCCACACGGCACCACCAAGCCCAGATTCAGGAGGGGCTGGGCTTGAAGCAGAGGGAACAGAGTGAAGCAGAGACGAGGGGCGGTGGTTTCCTGGCACCACAGCCAGGGCAGGGGCAGGATAGGGACGATTTGGGCATGGACTCCAGGACTGGCAGGGCTCTTGGATGTCACTGAGCCCGACCGCTCTGTTTTAAAACGGGAGGGTGGACCCAATGGGGTACTCAGCATCTTAGCACTGGAGTTGTGGGCACCCCGTTCCTGTCAACCCACTGGCAGCTGGTCTCCCTGCAGAAAATCACTGTGCTGATCGGCAAGCCCTTCAGTGCCCGGCCTGTGCTCGAACGGCTGCGGGCAGAGAACAAGTCAGCGGTGAGTTTCTCCCTGGGGCTGTCCTCACCTGTCCTGGTGCCCTTGGCTTCCCCAGGCACCCTGGGTGAAGCTCCCTGAGGACTGCATGGCAGCCTCAGTCCTTCGCCCTCAGGTGGAGATGCGCAAAGCCCTGACGGACTTCATCCAAGAGGAATTCCAGCACCTGAAGAGCCAGGCAGAGCAGCTCCACAACCACCTGCAAGCCAGATAGGTGCCATCCCGCCTAGACCTGGGTCCAGCTGCGTTTTGGACTGGTGGGAGGGGCGGCTAGGCCTGGGCCAGACACAGCTCTGGGACCCCTCCCAGCGCTCTCAGTGCTGCCTTTGGGTGCTGGGCTGGGGGATGGACTGATGCTCGGAGCTCAGATATGGTCCTTTTGACAGATTGGTGCATAACCCTTCCAGGGTTCCCCCTCTGAGTGGGTGAGCATCCCAGCGCCTCTGGTTCTGCCACTGAAAGAAGGCTCTCAGCTGCTCCTGGCACTTGGCCATGCAGGGAGGAAAGACCTTTAGGCAGGGGGCTCCCTGCTCTCTTGCCTATAAGCCGTTTGCTCCCGGAGCTGGAGACTGGAAGGAGGAGCCCTGATCTTACTGCTTCCTCAGGAATAGCCATCAGCCATGTCTTCCTTCTGCCTGTGCTCCCTGCAGGCATGGGAGCCTCGGGCAGGGCCCCACCCTGGGCTGCAGGTGGAAGAGCTGCCCTTTTCTATAAGGGGAGCCCGTCCAACGGGGCCTGAGACCTGGCCCCTCGCTGGGGCCCACTGTTCTTTCCGCCTCCCTGGCATCACTTGAATCCCCTGGTTGTTTTATAAACTATTAATAAAGGATTTGTGTTGTGCTCTTTTACCTCTGGCCTCTCTGTTGGGGTGGGGCTGGGAGGTGACCCTCTGGACCAGAAGGCTGGCCCCTGAGAGCTCTGGGCATGTCAACAGCACTTGACCGGATGGGCTCTCAGTGGGCACCAGCCACTGAAGACTTCCATCCTTGTCTGCGATCCCCACACAGCCTGATAAGAGTAGGGCTTCATCTCATTCTGCAAATGGTGCAGCGTGAGGTTAATGGACTTGATTCAAAACCTAAAGTTTGCAAGGTAGGGAGAAGCAAGTAGCAGTTCTGTCCTCGGGCTGGTTCCCAAGGCAGAGGTGGTCTCCGAAGCTCCCAGTGAGCCGCTGTGAACTACACGTGCTGTGATAGGAGGTGGGAAGGGGGACAACTTGACTGAGTTTGGGGCTCTGGGTGGGAGAAAAGGTAGGAGGATCCAGGGTGGTGGCACTCCTGGCAGAAGGGAAATCCTCTCGAGAGAAAAGCCAGCTCTGTTTAGGCCTCCAGTTTGTCACAGGTGGTTGTTCAGTTGCTAAGTTGTGTCTGACTCTCTGACCCCATGGACCGCAGCTCACCAGGCTTCCCTGTCCTTCACTGTCTCCCAGAATTTGCTCAAATTCATGTCCATTGAGTCAGTAATGCTATCCAACCATCTCACCCTCTGCCACCCTCTTCTCTGGTCCTCAATCTTTCCCAGCATCAGGGTCTTTTCCAAAGAGTTGGCTCTTTGCATCAGGTGGCCAAAGTATTGGAGCTTCAGCTTTAGCATCAGTCCACCCAATGAGTATTCACGGTTGGTTTTCTTTAGGATTGACTGTTTCCTTTACTTTTTCCTTTCCTTTCCTTTTTCCTTTAATTTTCCTTGACTTTCCTTTTTTTCCTTGCCTACTTTTCCTTTAGGAATGACTGTTTCCTTTACTTTTTCCTTTACTTTTCCTTGACTTTTTTCCTTTAGGATCAAGTCCTTGATCTTGCAGTCCAAGGGGCTTTCAAGAATCTTCTCCAGCACCACAGCTCGAAAGCATCAGTTCTTCAGTGCTCAGCCTTCTTTGTGGTCCAACTCTCACATCTATGTATGACAACTGGAAAAACCACAGATTTGACTATACAGACCTTTGTTGGCAAAGTGATGTCTCTGCTTTTTAATATGCTGTCTAGGTTGGTCATAGCTTTCCTTCCAAGGAGCAGGATCTTTTAATTTCATGGCTGCAGTCATCACCTGCAGTGATTTTGGAGCCCCCAAAAATAAAGTGTCACTGCTTCCACTTTTCCCCCTTCTATTTACCATGAAGTGAAGGGACTAGATGCCATGATCTTAGTTTTTTGAATGTTGAGTTTCAAGCCAGCTTTGTCATTTTCATTCACCCTCATGAATAGGCTCTTTAGTTGCTCTCACTTTCTGCCATTAGTGAAGTTCAGTTCAGTCGCTCAGTCGTGTCTGACTCTGTGACCCCATGAACTACAGCACACCAGTCCTCCCTGTCCATCACCAACTCCCAGAGCTTGCTCAAACTCATGTCCATTGAGTTGGTAATGCCATCCAACCATCTCATCCTCTGTCGTCCCCTTCTCCTCCTACCCTCAATCTTTCCCAGCATCAGGGTCTTTTCAAATGAGCTCTTCACATCAGGTGGCCAAAGTATTGGAGTTTCAGCTTCAACATCAGTCCTTCCAGTGAACACCCAGGACTGATCTGCTTTAGGATGGACTGGTTGGATCTCCTTGCAGTCCAAGGGACTCTCAAGAGTCTTCTCCAACACCACAGTTCAAAAACATCAATTCTGTGGTGCTCAGCTTTCTTTATAGTCCAACACTCACATCCATACATGACTACTGGAGAAACCATAGCCTTGACTAGATGGACCTTTGTGGACAAAGTAATGTCTCTGCTTTTTAATATGCTGTCTAGGTTGGTCATAACTTTCCTTCCAAGGAGTAAGCGTCTTTTAATTTCTTGGCTGCAGTCACCATCTGCAGTGATTTTAGAGCCCCCCAAAATAAAGTCAGCCACTGTTTCCACTGTTTCCCCATCTATTTGCCATGAAGTGATGGGACCAGATACCATGATCTTAGTTTTCTAAATGTTGAGCTTCAAGCCAACTTTCTCACTCTCCTTGTTCACTTTCATCAAGAGTTTCTGTAGTTCTTCACTTTCTGTCATAAGGGTGGTGTCATCTGCATATCTGAGGTTAGCCATTAGTGAAAGTTGGACCATAAAGAAGGCTGAGCGCCGAAGAATTGATGCCTTCAAGTTGTGGAGCTGGGAAGACTCTTCAGAGTCCCCTGGTCTTTGAGGAGATCAAGCCAGTCAATCCTAAAGGAGATCAACCCTGAATACTCATTGAAAGGACTGATGCTGAAGCTGAAACTCCAATACATTGGCCACCTGATGCGAAAAGCCGACACTCTGGAAAAGACCCTGATGCTGGGAAAAATTGAGGGCAGTAGGAGAAGAGGGCAACAGAAGATGAGATGGTTGGTTAGTACCACCAACTGAATGGATACGAGTTTTAAGAAACTCCGGGAGATAGTGAAGGACAGGGAAGCCTGGCATGCTGTGTTCTATAGGGTCGCAAAGAGTTGGACACGACTTAGCAACTGAACAACAACAATGGGAAAAAACATAAACCCTTGTAAACCCTAAAAAAAGAAAGAGCATAAACCCTTGTGGCTCAGCTAGTAAAGAATCCACCTGCAACTTGAGAGACCTGGGTTCAATCCCTGGGTTGGAAGATCGCCTGGCAAAAGGAAAGGCTACCCATTCCAGTAGTCTGGCCTGGAGAATCCCATGGACTGTATAGTCCATGGGGTTGCAAAGAGTCAGACATGACTGAGCGACTTTCACTTGTAGGAAAAAACAGACTGTCAGCCAGTTTGCATCTGCATAAGTCCAAATGTAACATCTCTTTTTCATGTATATGTTTTATATTCATTTTGACAGACATCAACTATTTCATGCAGAGTTCCAGTTTGATACACTAAATAAATGTTCCATTTTTCCATGTAGTTGTGTTTTAAATTAATTATTAATTTAAATTTTGGTTGCACTGGGTCTTCATTGCTGCCAGAGCAGGTGGTTACTCTCTAGTTGTGGTGCACAAGTTTCTCACTGTGGTGTTTTCTCTTGTTGTAGAGCACAGGTTCTCGATGTATGGCCTTCAGTAGTTGCAGTACGTGAGCTCAGGAGTTGTGGCTCAGTAGTTATGTCACATGGGTCTAGTTACTCCGCTGTATGTGGAATCTTCCCAGACCAGGCATCAAACCTGTGTTGCCTGCATTGGCAGGTGGATTCCTATCCACCATACCACCAAGGAAGTCTCATGTTCAGTCTCAGAAAACTTGGAACAAAATGAGGTGAAAGTCAGCTTTTGGTTTTTCTATGTGGAGAGTCCTAATAGCAGAGAATAATGACAGTGTTGTTTCCTTCTTTACAAGTATTCTACTTTTGATTTCATTTGTCAAAGTGGTGCTTTGGCACCACTTCTAGCTTCTGGAACTGAAAGAATACCTGAAAGAATTCATACTCAAATTTTTGAAAACAAGGTTTTACAAAGTTTCCCAGTTATAAGATCAACATGTATAAAAATCAGTTGTATTTACATACATACACCAGCAACAAAAAGTTAGAAAGTGTAGTTTAAGACTCCATTTACAAAAGTTACAAGGTAACTAGGAATCTCACAAAAGATGTGAAAGATCTATATAAGAAAAATCATAACATTTTATGGAAAGATAATAAAGAAGATCCAAGTAAATGGAGAGTGATCCCATGCTCACGAATAGGAATACTTGATATAGTAAATATGCCAGTTCTCCAGAATTGATCTACAGATGAAAAAAAAAGATTGATCTACATATTAAATGTGATTCCAATCACAAGCTAATCAGGGTTCAGACAGACAGTTGCACAACCATGTTCATAACAGCATTACTCACAACAGCAAAAAGGAAACTCAAGCGTCCCATCAACAGATGAATGGGTAAATAAACCGGAGTCATACAAGGAAATATTATTCTCCATAAAAAGAAAGGAAATTCTGACATTGTGGCTACATTGTGGATGAACCTTGAAAACATTACACTAAGCGAAGTATGCCAAACACAAAAGACCACATGTAGTATGATTCCATTCATATGAGATCCCTAGAGTAGTCAAATTCATAGAGACAAAAAGTAGAATGGGTGACAGGGACTGGGGGAGGAGGGAATAGAGAGAGATAGTGTTTAGTGGAGACAGTTTTAGTTTGGGGTGGATGAGAATGTTCTGGCAATGGATGTAGGCAATGGTGTAGAACAATGTGAATGTGCTTCATGCCCCAGAACTGGACAGTTAAAAATGGTTACAATGATAAAGTTTTATGTCACGACTATTTTACCACAATAAAACATTTAAATAAAAAATGGCTAACATGGTAGACTTTGTTATGTACATTTTACCACAACTTTAAATAATCTAGCCAATATAATGAATTGATTCTAAAATCGATATGGACACACAATAGCCCAAGAACGGCCTCTTGAAAAAGGACAAGGTGGGAGGATTTGCCTTTTTGGGTATCAAAGTTTATTGTGAAGTTATAATAATTAAGACAGGGTGGTACTCGAGAGACAAATTGATTAGTGGAATGGAACAGGGAGCCAAAAACTGACCCACAGCTGTAAGGACACTTAATATAGAGCAAAATTGGCATTTCAAGACAGTGGGTAAAGGACATTCATCTCAAACAATACTGGGACAATTGCAGCTCTCTTAAAGACACTTGATCCTTGCCTCACAACATACATGAAGGAAGTGAAAGGGTTAGTCACTCCATCGTGTCCAACTCTTTGTGACCCCATGGGCTGTAGCCTTCCAGGCTCCTGTGTCCATGGAATTCTCCACGTGAGAATACTGGAGTGGGTTGCCATGCCCTTCTCCAGGGAATCTTCTCAACCCAAGGATTGAACCTGCATCTCTTACGTCTCCTGCATTGGCATGTGGGTTCTTTATCACTCATACCACCTGGGAAGCCCCACAACGTACATGAATACATGGAAAACAAAGACAACTTCTAGAAGATAATGTAGGCAAATATTTCCATAATCTAGGGGCAGGGAAAGGCTTCTTAAACAGGATATTAAAAACATGAGGGATTCCCTGGTGGCTCAGTGGTAAAGAATCTGCCTGCAATGCAAGAGATGCAGGAGATGCAGGTTTGATCCCTGGGTTGGGAAGATCCCCTAGAGGAGGAAACGGCAACCCAGTCCAGTATTCTTGCCGGAAATATGCCATGGACAGAGGAGCCTCACAGGCTACAGTCCATGGGGTCACAAAGAGTCGGACATGACTGAGTAACTAAGCACACACACAAAAAACATGAACCATCAAGAAAATGGTACATTTTATTACAGTAAAATTAAGACATTCTGTTCATCAGAAGACATCATGAAGAAAGTGCAAAGGGGGGCTTCCTTGGTGGCTCAGTGGTAAAGAATCCGTCTGTAATGCAGGAGACTTGGGTTTGGTCCCTGGGTTGGGAAGAGCTCCTGGAGAAGGGAAAGGTTATCCACTCTAGTATCCTGGTCTGGAGAATCTCACGAATAAATCACTATTTACCCACTCCAGTATTCTGGCCTGGAGAATTCCATGGACTGTATAGTCCAAGTGGTCACCAAGAGTCGGACATGACTGAGTGCCTTTCACTTCACTTCATCCACTATTTATCCATGGAGGATCCCATGGATAAATCACTAAGATAAAGATAAGAAATCCATAGAAAAATGGGAAGATTGATGTGAGCAGGCATCTCATTGAAGAGGAAACACAATGGCAGAGCTGAAAATGTATATACTGTAAGAACTTCCTGTAATTGCTAAAGTGGGAAAACACTCAAATATCCCTCAACAGAAGGGCTCAATGACTGGCAGAATATCTGTCCAGAAGAACAGCAGTCATGTGGCTATTATGCAATGACTCACATTAACCTCCCAATTTTGAGCACAGAATCTAGACACAAATATAATACTGAATAATTGCATTTATACAAAGTCCCAAAGCAGACAAAACAAAACCATTGTATTGAGAGATGCCTGCTTATCTGGTTCAATGGTCAGGATGTTTGTCCAAACTCAAATATTGAAACCTAATGCCCTAATGGTATTTATTAGGAGGTGGGGCCTGGGAGAGGTGCTCAGGTCATGAGCTCATCAGGGTGAAGTCCTCAAGATGGGATGAGTGTCCTCATCAAAGTGTCCTCATCCAGTTTCTTCAGTCCTCCTACCCAGTGAGGATACAATGAGAAGTCTGCAGCCTGGGAAGAAGACCCTCCCCCATGCTGATGGTACCTCGATCTCTGATGGCAAGCCTCGGTGAGCAATAAACTTCTGCTGTTTGTAAGTGCCACCATCTGTGACACTTTGTCCCAGCACCCCAAATGGGCTGTTACAATTGGTAAAGTTATGAAAAGCCAAGAGATGACCCCAAAAATCAGGTGAGTGCTCACTGGAGGAAGGGAGAAGGAAGTGATGGGAAGGGGATGAGGATGTAGACATTTCAATTCTCGACTTGGGCGATGCCAAGGCAAAGTTTGCTTTGCTAAGTCACTCTGCTGGACATCTGGATTTCGCAACTTTTCTTTATCAGTCACACAAGGAGTGTGTGGGGGAAGGCAAGCCTGGTAGGGCTGTGTGATGCCTGGGTGAGCGGGCTCAGGGTGTGGACTCCACTTTGGGGAGCACTCCAGGTGACGTGGGCTGCAGGGGTGAGGTGGTGACCCCCTTCACCTCTCTCACAGCAGGCACAGCATGGAGCTCAGGGTATTGCAAGCAACGTTCCTTTGCTGAGTCACTTGCGGTGAGGGTGCTGAAAGATTCCCACAGGGGGCCTGTGGGTTTCCTGATACCCGGACTCTGCCTCTTGCAGTGTGTCTCCTGGCCGGCAATGGGCAAGGAAGGGTGCTCCTAAAGGGAAGGTGACGGAATCATTGTGAACAAGAGGGCCGTTGACCATGGCCCCAGAGACATCTTGCGTCTGTAGGTCATTAAGAGCCTCCTGGCAAACCAAGGGACAGTAAGAAGCACCAGCATCTGCCAAAGGAAGAGGAAAAGCAGGCGTTAGTTTTACTCCATGAGGATGCTCCAATGCTCCCCATGTCCCCTGTGTGGGTCTACGAGCAGGATGATGCCATTTTGTCAAGCTCAAGTATCAGCAGACTGAGCACAAGACTGTTTAGGGGGGCATCCTGAAGTGGTCAACCTCTAAGGGAAAAAGGAATGATAAACAGCAAATTTAGGCTAGCAATTACTTCCTGGGGGAAGGGAGGGGCAGGAGAAAGGGATTCGGGGAGAAAGATTCTTGCCCAGGACCTGGCAGCACTCTGTGAAGTCTTGGACGGGTGAAGGGGGCTCCTTTTATTGTCTATTTCACATGCAATAATGTGATGTGTGTAACGTAAAGGTGATGTGTGTCTACGCAACATAGGTAATCTACACAGCACACAGATATTACACTGATTTTGGGATGTGTCCAATATTGTATTAAAAGAAGACACAGGGATGGTGAGGGCCCAGGTGGGTTTTCATGAATAAATGCTTTCACTCCCAAAAAGGAAGCCACAGACAGAAGGTACTCATGGGTTCTGTCAATATTTATTGAAGGACTCAGCTTAGATGTCACCTTGCGGTCAAAGCAGACTCAGGTGGGCGCCCCTCTGTGCACCTCCCTCCCAGCCCTGTGTGTCTCCCTTTTGAACATCCATCACCCTGGGCTGGGACCCCTGATGTCACGTCTCCTGCAGATCAGATTGGGAACTTCAAGGGCAGGGTCTAAGTCTGGCTCAGTGCCTGGCCCGTAGCCACTGCTTCCAGAGGATTACCACTCCAGGGACCTGTGGGAACTGAGCAAAGAAGAAACGCATCTGTGGGCCTCTGTAATGACAGGGAGCAGGAGACTGCTGGCCAGCAAGGTCACACCTTGGAGAAAATCTTTCCCTTGAAACTTGGACTTCAGTGATGCTGTGATGCCCTGTTGGGGGGAGGGCGTCCCTGCTTTTTTTTCCCTTGGGGCACCAGGCTGAGCAGGATTGACAGACCAGGGGGATGCAATTGAGCCCCCGGGCAGACAGCGAGAGCAAGGACAGGGGAGGACTCGAGCACGTGGACTCTGGTCTCTCCCTTCCCCATCCACTGGCTACCCTGGCTCTAATCTCTCACTTCAGATGCTCCCAGGGCCCCTGCCACCATGCCACCTGCTTGAACATCAGCCCCACATTAATGCTGAGGCAGCGGCCTCTGCAGTCTCTCTGGCTTTTTCCTCTGCCTCTCCATCAACTGGTCCAGCCCCATCACCTTCCTCCTGTCGACAAGGGCAGCAGCCTCTTGCTGGTCTCTGCTGCCACTCTCCCCACCTCATCCGTTCTGCTCCCATAGCCAGATTAGCCCTTTTAAACACAACTCAGATCATGGCCCTAAGCTTTCCAACCTCTCCCCAGCTTCTGGGGACACAGCAAGCTCCAGCACAAAGCTCTCCCTGCAGCTGACTCAGACGTTACTACTAAGGGGCCCCACAAACAACCCAAACTTAACTGTCCTCAACTGACCTTGTCTCCGAGTCCCCAACTCAGACAGATCCAAGAGCCACCTCCAGTCTCTGTCTTCCTCAACAATGGCAAGCCCACCTCCTTTCTTCAGTTCAACTGCCACTGTCGTAATTGAAGCCACACTTGTGACAACCATGATTACAATCTCCTAAGCAGTTGATGAGTAGAGGTGATCAGTGGTCTGTCAGCTCTGTGGGGCTGGGGGGGGGGAGTCACATAGATTGAATTATGCCAAGGAGATGGTGCTTGAGGGGCAGGGATGGCAGCAGCAGTGGCTGGACAGTGTCCCGATGTCCAGCCCCAAGTACCCACATCTTTGTAACCACAAACAGTGCTGCAAAAACTCTCCTTGTGTGCTGTTGGCTGAGTATTTCTATTGAAAGTGAAAGTGAAGTCACTCAGTCATGTCTGACTCTTTGTGATCCCATGGACTGTAGCCTGCAAGGCTCCTTTGTCCATGGGATTTTTCCAGGCAAGAACACACACTGGAGTGGGTTGCCATTTCCTTCTCCAGGGGATCTTCCCGACCCAGGGATCGAACCCAGGTCTCCCGCACTGCGGGCAGACTCTTCACCATCTGAGCCACCAGGGAAGCCCAATTCTATTGAATGGATCCCTAAGAGGGAAATCACTTAGTTAAAGGTCATGCAGGTTTCAGTTTGTTAGATGCTACCAAATTATCCTCTAAAAACAGTTTGACATAACAAAAGAAAAGAAAAAAGAAAAACGAAAAAAAAAAGAAAAACAGTTCGACTAATTGATATTTCCACCACCGTGTAGTTGAGGCTATTTCCCAACATCCTTGCTGGCAATGGGCATGATCAAACTTTCATCTCCCCATATTTTTTATTGTGAAAAATTGCAAACATCTAGTGTTTTAGTCTCCCAGGGCTGCTATAAGAGATTACCAAGAAAAAAAAAAAAAAAAAAAAAAGAGAGAGATTACCACAAACGGGCAGGCTTCAACCAACAAAAATTTATTCTCTCCCAGTTCTGGAGGCTAGAAGTCCAAAGTCAAGGTGTCAACAGGGCTGAGTTCCCTCTGAAAGCTCTAGGGAAGAATCTCTCCTTGTTTCTTTCAGTTTCTGGTGGTTCCAGGAGCTCCTCAGTTTGTGGCTGCAAAACTCTGTCTCTACCATCGATTGGCCTTCGCTGTGTGTCTGTGTCTAAACTTCTCTCTTCTTAGGAGGATACTAGTCATTGGATTTAGGGCCCGCCCTACTCCAGCATGACCTTATTTGGATCACATCTGCAAAGATCTAATTTCCAAATGAAGTGACATTTACAAGTTCTGGATAGACATGAATTTTAGGGGGATACTCTTCAACCCAGTACATGTATCAATGTTAAAAAAAAACAACAAACAGCACCCATTTACTCATCCACTAGATTCCAATGGTCGTCAATATGAGAAATGAAAAATGGCACAGACAGGGACTTCCTCAGCGGTCCAGCGGTTAAGACTCCATGCTTCCAATGCAGGGGACTTGGGTTTGATCCCTGGTTGGGGAACTAATATGCCACCTGCTGCGTGTTATGGCAAAAAAAGAGGCATATAGCCAAAAAACATGACATTATGATTCCACTTTTTTGACTTAGTATGAATAGATTGCTAGATTTCTTCTTTTTTTGATTTCTAGATTCTAATTAAAAAAATAGACGTGCAACAAGCAACAAAGGTTTACTGTATACCATAGGTAACTATAGTCAGTAGTTTGTCAATATCTCTAATGGAATACCAATAATGGAAAATTATCTGAAATATCTATAATGGAAAATAACCTAACAATAATAGTTGTGTCTATTATAAAAGTAACATATGTGTATAAGAATCAGGGAGCTGTGCACCTGAAACACTGTAAGTGTTTTGTATCTGCTTTTGTAAGCACACACAAAATATATATATTAAGAGAAAAAAAAGAGGCACAGAGAAAGATGAAAGTCTCCCAATTCATTTGAGGTGATGTCTCACATCTTCTGGCTCTAGCTTTCTCTCTCCTCTCTTGAAGGCAAACTTTGAGAAAGGAACAATCGACGCTGTGTCTCCACTTCCTCACAATGACATCACTCTTACCAAACTGGTGTTGTGAAGTACAAGCAAGTTTTCTGTCCTCATCTTACCTGCTTCCTGGCAGCAGTCGAGACTGACTTTGTTATTCATGGCGTCCTTGAAACTTCCCAGGGTTTTTCCCCTCCTCCTTGATGCTACTCTCCGATTTTTCTTCTGGATCGTCCTCCCTGCCCCTAATAAGTGCTGGTGTTTCTCTGGACGCTCTCCTGGGCGTCCTGTTCTCTCCTTACCCGTATAACGGAGGGTCCAACTGCGGGAAAAAGAAAGCACTCTTGCTATTCTAAGCATTCAGTTCAGTGGCTCAGTCAGGTCCGACTCTTTGCGACCCCATGGACTGCAGCACGCCAGGCCTCCCTGTCCATCACCAACTCTCGGAGTTTACTCAAATTCATGTCCATCGAGTCGGTGATGCCATCCAACCATCTCATCCTCTGTCGTCCCCTTCTCCTCCCGCCTTCAATCTTTCCCAGCATCAGGGTCTTTTCCAAAGGAATCAGTTCTTCGCATCAGGTGGCCAAATAACTGACTCATTGGAAAAGACCCTGATGCTGAAGTTTTAAAACAGGGAGACGGTAAGCCGTGAGTGCGGGGACTAGCAGAGTCCCACCCCGCCCAGTACCTCATGCTGGGTCGCAGCCGCCTGCATCCGCAGATTGGCAGGCGGGCTGTGGGAACCAGAGGAGCGCTGCCCCGCCCCCTTAACTATTTGGAGCGTGCGCGCCCGGAGACCCGTACAGCCAACCAGCGAAAAGGAGCGGCTGTGAGTGACAGCCACATCATTCAATCGTCTGAGAGCCTGGAGAGCCGTCTTGCGCCCAGACCAATGGCAGCTCAAGGCGGACTTCGGGCGGGGGCGACGGTCACCTGATCCGCGGCGGCCGCGGTGGGTCCTGGCAGTGGAGGCCGAGAGGTTATGATGGCGGCGACAGCGGCGGCTCGGGTGCGAGCGGGGACGCGGCGGGCCCCAGCGCTCTGCCGGATGCCATGGCTGCCGCTGATGCTGGTGGCGGCGGCGGCGGCGGCGTCGGAGCAGCAGGTGCCGCTGGTGCTGTGGTCGAGTGACCGGTGAGCGGGGCGGGCTGCGCCGCGCGCCGCGGCGGTTGAGGTGCCCTCGCTCGACTCTGGGGCTGTCCTTGGCGGGGGGCGGCGAGGCCCAGGGGGGCTGTCCCTTGTTCGGTGGCCTGTAGCAAGGGCGCTGGCTCTGGGCCCCAGGCATCAAGCTGGGAGCCCACGGGCTTCGGATCTCAAGCCCCCGCTTGAAAGCACCTCTCTATCCCCTGCCAGAGGCCTGTGGGTTCCTGCGGCCGACACCCACGAGGGCCATATCACCAGCGACATGCAGCTCTCCACCTACTTAGACCCCGCCCTGGAGCTGGGACCCCGAAATGTGCTGCTGTTCCTGCAGGACAAGGTGCGCCTCCCCCAGCCCTCTCTCCCTTCCTCATTCAGGAGACAGCCCCCTCTGCCCCAGGACACTGAGGCCCATTCCTCCAGGGAAGCTGCAGTGACCTTGTCCAAACTGCAGGGAGGTGTGGTTCCTTCCTTGGGAAGGCCTGCGGAAGAACGTTCAGAGGGAATGGTGCGTGCCTGCTAAGTCACTTCAGTTGTGTCCTACTCTTTGCGACTCTATGGGCTAATAGCCCAGCAGGCTCCTCTGTCCATGGGATTCTCTAGGCAAGAATACTGGAGAGTGGGTTGCCATGCCCTCCTCCAGGGGATCTTCCCAACCCAGGAATCAATCCTGGGTCTCCTGCATTGGCAGGCAGATTCTTTACAGTCTGAGCCACCAGGGATGCCCCTAGTCAAGAACAGTGGAGTGGGTTGTCATGCCCTCCTCCAAAGGATCTTCCCCACCCAGGGATCGAACCCACATCTCTCTATGTCTCCTGCACTGGCAGGCGGGGTTGTTGTTGTTGTTGTTTTTTAAACACTAGCGCCACCTGGGAAGCTGAACAGCTAGCAAAGGATGGTTTCCATCCATCTACCTCTGGGTTATGGGCACAACACGCTTCCACTGAGCCACTCTTCCAAGCACGGGAATGGTGAGGGCCCAGAAATGGCACCCACTTGATTGGGGGAAATAAGGGGTCAGAGGCCAGATGCTGATTGAGTGCCAAACTCTTGCCTGACTTACTACATGGGAGGGATGATGAACCCTGTTTACAGATGAGAAGCCCAAGGATGGCAAGTGACTTGCCCAAGGTCACATAGCTAATGGGTGGCAGAGTTGTGATTCTGACTGTAATGATTGTAAGACAGAGAATGGAAGAATGATAGATTGCTTACTGAGTGCTTCATTCATACTAGCTGAACTGATGTCATTATCTTGGTTTTACTGCCTAAGGAGCTAAGGGTTGTAGGATCAGCTGAAGTTCATGGCTTGCAAGCCCCAGGTTATTCCAGCTTGAGTCTGTTGGACACCCCTCCCCCACTGTGATTTTGTGCTTATACCCAGCACACTGTTTACCCTTCCATCTGGGCATTTCTGCCCCTAAAGCAGGTATGCAGACCACAAGAAGATTCTAGGGCAGTGTAGGATTAGTGTTTGCGAGATTATTGAGCTTCTGCTTGTCTGTTCCTCATTGGTGACCCGTTTGGCTCATTCCCTTTGTGATCTTGCTCTGTGGGCAGGGGGTGGTAGCTGTGCTGGCCTGTAGTCCTTCCAAGAGGTGGTGAATAACATAGTCAGACTGGAACTCAGTTCTAGTTCTACTGCTTACTGGACATGTGAAATACTCTGCAAATGCCAGTTTCCACATCTGTAAAAAGACACCACTGACATCAGAGGGCGAGGAGCAATTCTGATAGTCCATGTAAAACATCTGGCTGGTGCCCCCCCACCCCCATCTGATGGTATTCATTCATTTGTCAAATATAGACTACCTACTCTGTGCCAGGTATTGATTAAGTGCTGGGGACATAGAAATAAGCAGAATCACCCAAGCCCCTACTCCAAAGAAGCTAACAGTCTTGCGAGGGTGAGAGGTTTACGTAAATGCTAAGTTGGTATGACATAAGGTCAGCACTGTAGTCCTTAGACAAGAAGGAAGCAGACTCAGAGAACAGAGTGACTGGCAATGCTGTGTAAGATAAAGATGGAGTAGGCAAGCGCTCACTGGAGTAGGCAAGCGCTCACTGAGGAGGTGGTATTGAAGCAGAGATCTAAGCGGAGGTAGAGATGGAGCCATGTGGCTGGGGGAGGAAGGTATGCATTCCTGGCAGAGGTAACAGCAGGTGCAAAGGGCTGGGCGAGGAGTACTCCTGGTGAACCTGTGGAAGAGCTGGTGTGGCTGGAGTACAGTGAGTGAGAGAAAGGCGTAGGAGATGGTCAGTTGAGGAGCCTGGAGATGAGGGGGAAAGGGGTTGGTCGCAGTTCTAAAATGTGGCAGGAAGCCTTGGGTGATTTCGAGCAGGGAGTGTACACAGGCTTTCGGAATGATAGCCTCGGCGCCAGAGAGGCTCAGGATTCCTGCCCAGAAGGGCAAGGAGGCTGGGCAGGTGTGTATACTAAACACAGTGACATCAGGGAAGCTGATTAAGATCACCTCTGGGCCTCCCTGGGAAAAGCCAGAGGAAGCTGGGAGTTGGGGCAGAGAGCGGAAGTTGAAGGACATCCCTAGGTTGTGGAGATTAGAAGGATGGGGGTCAGGGTGATTGTGGTCCAGAGTGCTCAGAAGCCTTCAGTGGTCGGTCCAGTGTGTTCTGAGATCTTCACCTCTGTCCCCTTCCACCAAAACCGGGGCAGGGAGGGGGGACTTCTCACCCTCCTTTGCAAAGGGTCCTGTGCAGACTGGACAGAGGCAGCTCCAGCTGTTGGAGCTGGCATGTAGGTTCTCTTTTTCTGGGCCTTCCGCCCCGGGGGCATGCAGTCAGTGTTCTTGGCTGCCCCCAGCCCCCTCCCCGCAGCTTCCCTCTTTTGTCACAGTTCCTCTTATCTCCAGGCAGGCTGCTGACTCTTACTCCTGAGGTTATCACGAGCCAGCTGCCCACACATTTTCTCTCAACCCCATGACCGCCTTCCTTGTCTTCTCGCCCTGCTGGGAGTGTTACTGGCATAAAGAAAGAGAACCTTCCACGCCCCTGCCCCTAAAACACACCCTCATGCCCCAGATCAAACCTGCCTCTAAATGAGATGTTGCTGGCCCTGCAAAAATGCCCAGGGCCAGTGTCTTCCCCCTGCCCTGGCCCCACTTCTGTCCAACCTTCTGAGGCTGTTTCCCTCCCTTCTACTAGCTGAGCATTGAGGACTTCACAGCATATGGTGGTGTGTTTGGAAACAAGCAAGACAGCGCCTTTTCTAACCTGGAGGTAAGAGTCCACACTCAGCCGGTGACCCTGGAGGCCACTCTGTGCCCCCCTCCACCAGCATAATAGGAACTGTCCCCTCAGGAGCCAGAGACTTTGGCTCGACAGGGAAAGGTTGAGTGTCAGGTCCAGGGGTGTGGCGTGTTTTGTTTCTTACCTGGAGTGAGACCCGGCGTAGGTGTGCCTTGCCACCAAGGTCTGGGTGGCTGGCCCTGGTCCCATGGCCCCTTGCTAACTCATCTGCCCATTTCTCACCTGTCCCCAGAATGCCCTGGACCTGGCCCCCTCCTCTCTGGTGCTTCCTGCCGTTGACTGGTACGCGATCAGCACTCTGACCACTTACCTGCAGGAGAAGCTCGGGGCCAGCCCCCTGCATGTGGACTTGGCCACTCTCCGGGAACTGAAGCTCAACGCCAGCATCCCGGCCTTGCTGCTCATTCGCCTACCCTACACAGCCAGGTATGGCTGGGCCTCTAGCCTCAGGGCCCAAGCTCTGGGGGCGCAGCTCTGTCCAGGCGAGCCATCCTCCACTTAGCACCCTGAGGCCCTCCCAGAGGGCGTCTGTCTGGACAGAAGAGGCAGGAAGGCCCTCCAGCCGGGTTGGGACTTGGGAGTCAGTGCCCAACATTGAGGTAGGCCTCTAGTGCCTCCTGAGATGAGCCAGGCGTGGGCCTCGCTAGTGGGGAACCAGCCTGCCTAGCGGGGACTGTTCATGGAAAGGTGGCAGGGAAGTGATCGGGACTCCGGAGCTGGGGGAGAAGGCGCAGGGGATTCCAGGCAGGGCCGCGAGATGAGCAGAGGTCCCGGGAGTGGGGACTGGTGGTGGTGAGTGTGGCTCTTGGAGGCCCAGCTCGAGTGTGCTAGGTGGCGGGGCTATACCAGGGAATGACAGGGCCTGGAGGGGCTTCAGGAGGCAGCCCAACGGGTGGCACAGAGCCATCAGGATTTGGGCGGCTCGAACTTTCTGTCTCTTCCCTAGCTCGGGTCTGATGGCACCGAAGGAAGTCCTCACGGGCAATGGTGAGCAGGGTCGGGGAAGGTGCAGTTTCCATTTTTATCCAGCCCTTGGCCATACGGAGCTGGCCTGGGTTCCTCAGCCCCTTGGTGCTCCCAGGGGGCCTGGCTACTTCTCCGAGCCCCTGGCAGCTGGGCAAGGTCCCCAGGCCTCGGCCCAAGCGTTGGATGCCCAGGGGCCTCCTCCGCACAGCCTGGAGCCAGCTTCCACCCAGGCAGCCTGCACCCTAAGGTCTGGGGGTTTAACACTCCAGAACTGTTTCAAACACCAGTTCCGAGAACTTGTCTCCCTTGCACTAGAGAGGACAGTTCTTCCTCCCAGAAAGGTCACCAGAAACTGGCCATGGTGGATTTGGCGTTTTTGGTAGCAGTCTCTTTTCTCTGTCCACCTGGGGGAGGCGGTGACTGGGGCCATGGTATCCCAGGGGAGGCCGTAAATGGGTGGGATGAGAAGTGGCTGTTGAAATGGAAAACGCTACTGGGGGTTTATGGGAGCTGGCTCTTGGAGGGGCTCAGTGTCCCACCCGGGGACATGCCAGTTGCTAGGGTGGGAAGGGCTTCACAGTGGAGACGTCTAGGGGTGCCCACCTCCACAAAGTGATCTCACAGAGTGCCATCCAGAGAAGGCACCCAGAGGGGGCATAGAAGGGCACAGCTTGCCCCTCCCGGCTTCTGCTGGGTACAGTGGCTCTGAGGGGCTGCCTCTGACCTGCATCTCTGTTCTCCCCCTGGCCCCTCAGATGAGGTCATTGGGCAGGTGCTGAGCACACTCAAGTCAGAAGACATCCCCTACACGGCGGGCCTCACGGCGGTCCGCCCTTCTAGGGTACGTGCCCATGCCCAGGGCTCCAGGAGGTGTGGTCGGGGAGCCTGGAGGGGGGCTGGTTCCTCCTCTGGGCAGGTGTAGGGGTGGGGGGCATGGATGAGCCACGAAGTCAGGCGACTACTGGCCATCTCGTCCCATCAGCCTTATAGGCTGGTGTCTTCGGACATGAAGTCCAAGTGTTCCAAAGTTTCAAAGATTAGCAGTGTCACAGAGGCTTAGGGGAAAGCTGCTCAAAGGAAGCTTTTGCCTATGAACATCACTGGTGGGACCAGAGATGGTGCCCAGTGGGGAGAGGAAGGGCAGGCTGTCTGGTTCAGGGCCCACCCCCAGGGCTGTTGAGAGAACGTTTTGTGGGCTCTTGTTTGCAGGTGGCCCGCGATGTAGCCATGGTGACTGGGGGGCTGGGTCGCCAGCTGTTGCAGAGAACGGTGGCACCACCTGCGATCAATGCCCCCGTGAGTTACAATGACACTGCCCCCCGGATCCTCTTCTGGGCTCAAAACTTCTCGGTGGCATATGGGGAGCATTGGGAGGACCTGACCTCCCGCACCTTTGGGGTCCAGGACCTCAACCTGACTGGCTCCTCCTGGAACGACTCCATTGCCAGGTGAGGGCAAAGTGTGTGCCCCTGCCTGGGTCTGTGTTGGGGGGTGTTCAGCATGAGGACGCAGGTGGTGGTGTGGGGTGGGGCTGCTGCTCAGAGCTCTGCCTGCTCACGCCTTCTCGTCCTTAGCTGGGGCCTTGGTTGTTAACGGTTCCTAATCACCCTGGATCCCGGTGCCACCCCCTTGGGCAGCCTCACGGCCCAGCTGAGCACCTTCGGCAACCCCAAGAGGGAGTCTGGGGGTTCAGGGAACCGAGAGGAAGGAGCCCTCCGCAAGATGGGGCACCTGTGTGCTACTTGGTTCCTGACTTGGAAAGGGATGAGGCCTCAGGTCTCCTATATGTCAGTCGAGGGTGCTGGTTCTTCAGGTGGCTCTGTGTGAGGACCCGGTGCAGCTCAAGTAGGAGACCTGAGGGCCTTGCTCAGAAGTATTTTCAAGGCCATCCCAGAGTCTGAAAACTCCTCTTCCTCCACAGGCTGGCGCTGACCTACGACTCACTCTTTGGGACCATGGTGACATTCAAGTGAGTCTGAGAGGCAGGTGCGGGTGGGCTGCTGTGGCTCCAGCCTCTCCAGCTGCCTGACCCCCCTGCGGCACAACCCCCCAGGTTCACGCTGGCTAACCGCTTCTACCCGGTGTCTGCCCGGCACTGGTTTACCTTGGAGAACCTGGAAATCCACAGCAACGGCTCCGTCGCCTACTTCAATGCCTCCCAGGTCACGGGGCCCAGTATTTATTCCTTCCACTGCGAGCATGTCAGCAGTGAAAACAAGGATGGCAACCTCCTTGTGCCTGACACGCAGCCCTCTCTTTGGCAGATGACTTTTCGGGACTTCCAGGTAGGAAGAGAGGAGGGACTGTCTGAGAGTGGGGGACCCCTGGCTGGAGGAGGGGTTTGGGGAGCAGCAGAGACCTGCGAAGGGTCTCCGGGTTCTTTCAGGTTTGGGCCTGGGAATGTAGCTTAGAGTTCCATCCCCTTGGTGCTCTCTTCCCACCAGCTGGGGAACCCCCAGCCCTTACCGGGCCTCTCAGGGTGGGGCCACTCAGTGCTTTCTGTCCCTCAGATCCAGGCCTTCAACGTGACAGGCGAGCAGTTCTCCTATGCTAGCGACTGTGCAGGCTTCTTCTCCCCGGGTATCTGGATGGGGTTGCTCACCTCCCTGTTCATGCTGTTCATCTTCACCTACGGCCTGCACATGATCCTCAGCCTCAAGACCATGGACCGCTTCGATGACCACAAGGGCCCCACTATTGCTTTGACCCAGATCGTGTGATTCCACACCTGCCGGGGGTTGAGGGCGTGGCTGGGGTCCAGGTTGTCACCTCCCCATCAGAGGCCCACTGGGCAGGAAGTCTTCTCCCTCTACGCCATCGCACGACTCCCTGGCTCCCCTTAGCTTGTCAGGCTACCTGTTCAAGCTGCTGAGTGTCTTCCCTGGACTGCCCACTCCCCACCACATCTCTCTCCACAAGGTGTATATATTTCTGCATAGATAGTAGACAGATTTCCTAGGCTTGATCATTATAAAGGTAGGGGCTGTTAGTTCTACAAAATCCACCCCCACTTCTCCTTATTTATTCTCATTTCTCCACCTTCGCTTCTTGCTGTTGATAGTGCTTTTGTGTAGCCAGCCCTCCCTTCCCAGGCTCTGTGGGGTTCCTTGTAGCAGCCAGGAGCTGTTCCGTTACCTGAGTTGGGGGGGGGGGGGCGGGGAGTGTGGAAGTACTATTTGTCCCGCTTAGCTGGCGTTATTGATTTAGTTTTTGGTGATGTGCTAACAATAAGCCGTACACTGGGGTTTATTCCTTTGGCCTAAGAAGGAAGGGACCTCCATGGCAGGTGGGCTGGGTGTGATCACGGGGTTTGGGGCCTGTTCCTGTCGGGAGAACCCGGCAGGAGCCCCGGGGTGCTCGTGGTTTCCTTCCGAATAAAATAAAGATGGGTCGCCATGCTTGGGCCTCTTGTCACTCATTTCTGCGCTGGGCACAAGGAAGGGAGGATGCGCTTGGCTGACGGCCGAGAGAGGAGGCCCGAGGATGGAGAGATGGAGGCCGTCCCGCGGGCTGCTTTTCCAGGGACCCAGGGGAGGCCGAGAGGGTCGTTCGCAAACTGGGTTCCCCCCTCCCCCGTCCCCGCCTCAGCGACTAGGGGAGGGCGGGGGCCGTCAGCGCCTGGGAGAGGGAGGCGGGGGAGACGGCCACGACAATAGTCGCCCCCACGTCCCCAGGGGCCCGCCTCAGGCTGCCGCAGCAGCGCGCGCCCAGCCGGCGGGGCCACGCCAAGCTTCCCGGGGCGGGGCGCGCGCGGCTCTCGCGCACGGATCCCTGGCGGGCCTCAGCACCGTCTGCCAGGCCGCCCCGCCCCGCCTCACCGCCCTCTTTTCGAGGCCCTCGGCGAGGCGGCGCGGCCCGCCGAGTGGCGCGAGTGCTAAGAGCCCGGGCCCCAGCAACCCTCCCCGGGAGGCAAGCGGGGACAGCAGGGGCCCCCGGTCGGCGCGGCGGCGGCGGAGGGGAGGGGCCGGGACTCTTTGACGTGGCGGAGGGGTCGAGAGGCGCCGGCGCGCCGCCATCTTTGGTCCACTGCGGCGGCTGCGGCGGCGGCGGCGGCGGCGGCCGAGGCGGCGGCGGCTGTGGCGGAGGAGGAGGAGGAGCCGACGGGCGCTGACACCGAGGCCTGACCATGGACGAGGAATACGACGTGATCGTACTGGGGACCGGACTCACCGTAAGTGCGGCTTCCAACGTCCAGGGCGCCGCCTCTCCTCTTCCCTGGGATGCTGCAGCCCCCGGCCGCATCCTCCCCTCAGTGCTGGTGCGGCGCTGTTCGGTCCCCGAAAAGACAGCCCGTGCCCAACCCCCGTGATGCGGCCTCCATCCCTGTCATGGTCGGTCTCCCAAGAAGCGGCCCCTTTTCTGTATGTCTCTCTTGACCAATTCCCCGGGCCCGACCCCCGGCCCCTACCCAGGACCAGCTTAACATCCCCTCTCATTTTGCGCTCATTCTGGCGGGGATGTCGTGGTACCTCCGTGGACCTCCGGTCAGGTCGGGGCTGGGGGGAGCTCGGCAGGGTGGGCTTTCATCCTGCCTCCCCAGGTTCTCAGGGGGCCCGAGGACCCAGGGAATGTTCCAGAAGGAGCCGCGGTGAAGACCGTGACCACATTCCTGCTACCCCACCCCGGTTTCCCATGGAGACCTCGGGGCTGAGACGTATTTGCAGCCTTTGTCCTTGGGTTGGTGACAGTGACTGGTGAGGGTGTTTACCCTCCCCCGAACCCTGTTGGACTGCCTCCCTGAGAGACGCCTCTCCCACAGTTGGGTGTGGAAGCCCCTACTGTGGCTGGGATGGCTCTGGGTCAGGGGCTTCTCTTTGAGGAAAGCGGCCCAGGGTGGGGCCTCGGATTTTGGCACCATGCTAAGCCTTTCTTTACTTCCCTTTCGGGTCCTTTGCTTGTCCAGCTAGGCGATTCCTGTGTTTTATCTGCCTTTTTGTGGGCTTCTAAGTCTATAAGTGATTTTCTTGGCATCTTGGTTGCTTGAAGACCATCCATGTGCCTACTGGATACCCTCTTCCTTGTTCACCTTTTTGCCCAGCAAGGTTATAAAACGAAACCGTGGTTAAATGAAGCGCCTCCCCCCACCCCGGCCCCAATTTTAGGCAAAGCGACCAGCCACAGATGCAAGGAGCTGTGTGTTGAGGCAGAGGCCCTTCAGGTTGACTCTCCCCTCAGGGTTGGAGTGGGGAACATGGTCAGGGCTGCTGGTGGGAATGTGGGCAGATGGGAGTGCAGTGAACATTGCCCCTCGCTCAGGAATGTATCCTGTCGGGTATCATGTCTGTGAACGGGAAGAAGGTGCTGCACATGGACCGGAACCCCTACTATGGGGGCGAGAGCTCCTCCATCACCCCCTTGGAGGAGGTAGGCTGCTCCGGCCCGGGCCTGTCCCTCATTAACCTCTTGCATGGGGGGCTGAATGAAGCAGCTCCCCAGGCTTTCTGGGTGGGGGGCGGGGGCGGGAGGGAGTTCCTTGAGATGCATCTCTCTGTCTCTCTCTCTTCCCTCTCCCCTGCCCACAGCTGTATAAGCGTTTTCAGTTGCTGGAGGGGCCCCCTGAAACAATGGGCCGGGGCCGAGACTGGAACGTTGACTTGATCCCTAAATTCCTCATGGCCAATGGTGAGGGAGATGAAGGAGGTATTGTGGGGGGCGGGATGATTGGGACGAGCAGAAAAGGGTCAGACTGCAGACCAGGGGCAGACAGACCAGCTCAAGCTTGTGAAGGGAGCCACACTGACCTTGTTGCCTTGCTCACGCCACTCTGCAGGGCAGCTCGTGAAGATGCTACTGTATACAGAGGTGACACGCTACCTGGACTTCAAGGTGGTGGAGGGCAGCTTTGTCTACAAGGGGGGCAAGATTTACAAAGTACCATCTACCGAGACTGAAGCCTTGGCTTCCAGTGAGTGTGGGTCCTGTGAACCAGGGAGTCGGGTGGGTGGAAAGCGGGGACAGCTATCAAGAGCGGGGTGGCCCTTGCTGCAGGTCATGTTTCTTGTGCAGTACCAAAAGCCCCTTGCTCTGTCATCCCGCTGTGTGCACCCACTGGTTGCCAGGAGAGGAGTCCAAGTGTGAAGGGAATATGTTGTTCTGGACAGATTTCAGCTTTTGACAGGGGCTTCACCTGATCAGTGAAACATCCCCAAGTGTCAGAGCCCGGAGGGCCCTCAGAGGCTGTCCAGCCAGACTCACTCTTGGTACAGTTGAGGAAACAGGCCAAGAAGCACAGAGGGGTTAATTGAAAATCACACAGTGGTTGGCAAGAGAACTCTGCTGGGAATTAGGGCGCCTGCTTGCTCTGCCTGCCTGGCAGGTGGAGAGGTTCACGGCCCACACCTCAGTGGTACTTTGCATGTGGCCCTCGCAGACCTGATGGGCATGTTTGAGAAACGGCGCTTCCGCAAGTTCCTGGTGTTCGTGGCAAACTTTGATGAGAACGACCCCAAGACCTTTGAGGGCGTCGATCCCCAGAACACCAGCATGCGTGATGTCTACCGGAAGTTCGACTTGGGCCAGGATGTCATTGACTTCACTGGCCATGCCCTGGCGCTCTACCGCACTGATGAGTGAGGGGAAACTGGCATGGCAGACAACCCCTTAGCTGGCCCACGCCCTCCCCGCTCCTGCCTGCTGCTCCCTTGGGTCACCCTGCCTACCTCCTGTACTCAGCTCTGGTCTCACTCACCTGTCGCCTTTTCTGTCCCTTGCCTGCGTTTGACCCATGGCCTTTCCCAGGCCTGCAAGGGTGGGAGGGCTGGCCTGATGCTGGGGTGGGGGTGCACTGGACCTTCTGCTCTTGGAGCCTCTTCTGACCCTATTTCCCCCAGCTACCTGGACGAGCCATGTCTTGAGACCATCAACCGCATCAAGTTGTACAGCGAGTCCCTGGCTCGGTATGGCAAGAGCCCGTATCTGTACCCACTCTATGGCCTTGGCGAGCTGCCCCAAGGCTTTGCAAGGTGAGGGCATGGCTTCTGTCAGTTGGCAGTGGAGAAGGCTGAGGCCAACAATGGAAAGGGCCCTCTTGGGCATCTCCACTGTGTTTTGTTATTTTTCCACTGTGGACTTAGTTTACTTCTTGCCATCCTCGGGTGATAGCAGCCCAGTGGGGGCACTGAAGTGCAGAGATGAAGGACCACAGATGGGCCTTGCTTGGCTCCTCGCTGGAGTCAGATGGCACGAGGACTGGGCCTGTGGCCTTGAAACCTCGAAACCTCCGGTCGGATTCTCCAAAGCCATTCATTCTGTTCCCTGGGACGTTTCCCTGAGGAGCCACCCTCACACTAGCCCTTTGCTGGAAATTTCTGGCAATAAGTCTAGAGAGGAGGAACCCCTCCAGGTTCAGTCTTGAGGTCCTGGCAGTGACAGAGCTTGAAAGAGCCCCCGGGTCTCCTGAGCTCTGCCTGCCTGAGGCCACCTTCTCCATGCCCTGTACTGCTGGAGTCAGGGCGTGCAGTAGCGCTGGTCCCCATGTCTCCCAGGAGGCACCCTCATGGTCCCTCTCCCCACTGTAGATTGAGTGCCATCTACGGGGGGACGTACATGCTGAACAAACCGGTGGACGACATCATCATGGAGAATGGCAAGGTGGTGGGTGTGAAGTCCGAGGGCGAGGTGAGCCTTCCTGCTGCACAGGCACGCTGGTCTGGGCGGGGCTTGGCCCGTCCTTTGAGACACACTTCCCGGTCACCCTAGCTCTGCTGGAGCTCCTGCAGCTCAGCTGGGCACCTCAGCCTGGGGACCAGGGCTCCAGAGGAAGACGATAGTCACTGCTGTCAGCAGACAGCTGTGGTTGAGGGCCCACCTTCCCAAGGTGCAGGAGAATGTATGCTGTGGGCAGGGTGATGGTGACAGCTCTGGGGAGTGGCCCACCTGCCAGAGCTGCCAGCCCTCCCTGGGCGTCATGGCTCTCAGACATCGAGGGGGGGTCGCCTAGGGCCAAGGCTTTCTGGTGCTTTCACAGGTAGCCCGCTGCAAGCAGCTGATCTGTGACCCCAGCTATGTTCCCGACCGCGTGAGGAAGGCTGGCCAGGTTATCCGTATCATCTGCATCCTCAGCCACCCGATCAAGAATACCAACGATGCCAACTCCTGCCAAATCATCATCCCCCAGAACCAGGTCAACAGGAAGTCAGGTAGGCCAAGCCCCATGCGACTTCCTCCAGTGTGTTCTCTTCTTCGGGGTAGCCCTGTCTTGCCACCCTCCCCCACCAGCCCATGGGCTGGCTCTCTGCCCGATCCTTCCACGGAAGAGCAGGGATCCACATCACGATCCCTGTGCCTTGAGGCCCTAGGAAGGGATGCTTCCTCTCCACAAGGGTGGCTGCTGGGATGTGGCCAGCTCTGCAGGGCTGGGCAGGGGCAGGAGGGCCCAAGTTGAGCTTGGCCCCCAGGAGCCTCCCACGTGCCCCTGCTAACAGAGGCCTTCTTGTGGGCAGACATCTACGTGTGCATGATCTCCTACGCACACAACGTGGCCGCGCAGGGCAAGTACATTGCCATTGCCAGCACCACAGTGGAGACCACAGATCCTGAAAAGGAGGTTGAGCCGGCCCTGGAGCTGCTGGAGCCCATTGACCAGAAGTGAGGGGCTGGGGGGCTGGGGCTGGAGCTGGGGGGAGGAAGGCAGCCTGGGAGCCAGAGGGCGGACATCAGGGAGGGCAAAGCTGATCCTGAGACCTGTTTCAGTTTCTCCATCTGCCCCTCAGGTTTGTGGCCATCAGTGACTTGTATGAGCCCATCGATGACGGTTCCGAGAGCCAGGTAAGCAGCCTGTCCCAGCCCTGGCTCCTGGCTGCCAGCCCAGGGCCCCTGTCCCGCTCACCTTGGGCCCTGGGTGCTGGCTGTTTCCAGGTGTTCTGTTCCTGCTCCTACGACGCCACCACACACTTTGAGACAACCTGCAATGACATCAAAGACATCTACAAGCGCATGGCAGGCTCCGCCTTTGACTTTGAGAACATGAAGCGCAAACAGAATGATGTCTTTGGGGAAGCTGACCAGTGATGGCTGACTCCTAGCCCAACCCCTGGTGCCCTCTCCCCCAACCTGAGTCTGTTCTTGAAGGCCGGGGAGACGGGTGTGGCTGGGCGTCCCCGTTTCCAGCATCTTCTGCTTCCCCTACCACATTCCTGTCACCCACCTCATTGATTCACTGACCAAATCCTTAACCTTAGTGATGGTTTGGGAGACGGGGGGGGGGGGGTTGGTTAGTATCCTCCTTCTTGGCCCTTCCTTATCCTGGGAAAAGGGGGTTCCTCTCCTTGTGTGTGTATCTTCCCCCCACCCCTAATTCTTCTGCTCTGTTTGGGAAGAACATGGAGGAAAGCTGACTTCTGCCCCCGTTGCTCTTACCCCCTACTGTAGTGGCCTTTGGAGATGCCCCCTGCCTCCCCCCACCAACTCTAGTGTGTTGGAAAGAAGGGGCCCTCCCAGCACAAAGTTACATTCCCTTCCCTAGTCCACCCCCATAATTTATTCTAATTTATTAACTTTGGCCCACCCTGTGTGAGAAGGGAGCCCTGTCCCCTGCAGCCTCGCGATGTGCCCTAGGGCTGTGGAACAGCTACCCTGGCCGGGCTCGCCTGACCCTGGCAACCCTGGCGCAGCTTGGGAAGGGAGAGGGCTTGGGTGTGGCCCCGTTGGAGGTTGATCTTGTTTTTGTTTCTTGTCTTCGTGTCCACTGGTACTGGCTGAGAGAGAAAAGACTTGTGAACAAAGCAGAAGGAGGTGGGAAAATGGATCCAAATCCCCTGTGCCCTGCCCGCCCCTATTCCTTCCCATTAGTGGTGGGAAATCCTTATCTTGCAAAGTGAATGTGTCCCTTTCCCCATCCTCTAGTGTATTTCACAGAAAACAAACTCTCCCAATAAAACTGTGTTGAAATCTGAGCCTAGATCTTTAGTTTTTTCTTCTCAAAGCTGTTGTCAGGCCAGGGCCTTGGCTCCCTGGGCTGCCCTGCTCTCCTACACAGGCTTGGGACTGCACGTTTAGCTTTGTTGCTGATGGCTATAAAAGGTGACTTCCGTCATCAGGGAATTGCAGAGCTCCTGAACTGAAGGGAGCAGGTCACATCACCCTGCCCAAGGCCACACACTGAGCTAGTACTGACACCAGGACTCCAACCCTTGGGGGTCAACATGAGGGAAATGGGAGACGGGTCCGGCCTGGGGTGAGGGTTGAAGTGGCAGAAGCAGAGGCACAGGGCCCCTACCTTCAGGCCAAGAAGGAGGAGGAGGCAGAGGGGACTCAGGCCCAGTCTCGTGGCCTGGGGAAACATGACTGGGGCCCAGTCCTGGGAGAGGAGTCAAAATCAAGGAAGCAGAAGTAACCAGAGGGGCTTCAGGCAGGGAGGCAGCAAGGGGACTGAGGGGATCTACCCTTAGACTGAGATAAACACTGAAGAAGTGAAGGGTCCGGGGTGGGGGCAGCCTTGGGGTCAACAGAAGGAAGTAGGACTGGGGACCCAGCCTCAGGCCGGGGCTTATTGTTATGAAACTGATAGGGAAGCTAGGAAGAGCGGGATAGTCCAGCCTCCAAGGGCCGGCGGGGCTGGGCCACTATGGGGCGGGGCTACCGGTGATCACGTGTCTGGGAGGGGCGGGGCGATGCGGCTACTTGACCCCTGGTGATTGACGTCACGGCGCGGGCGTCAGCGAACCGAGCCGCTGTCTCCACAGCCGCTTCAGCTCCGGAGACCCAGCCAGTCCCATCGCCGTCGCCGCCGCCGCCGCCGCCATGGCTCAGTACAAGGGTGCCGCCAGCGAGGCGGGCCGCGCCATGCACCTCATGAAGAAACGGGAGAAGCAGCGCGAGCAGATGGAGCAGATGAAGCAGAGGATTGCTGAGGTGCGGGCCGGGCCGGGCCCCTCAGAGCAGGCGCTCGAACCTCCGCCCTGACTCCCCGGGACCCCGCGCGACCCTGGGCGACGGGACTGAGTGCGGGCGGCGGGTTGGGGTGGGAACGTTGCTCGCCGATCTCCAACAAGGGGCGGAAGCGGGCCGGCGACAGTCTGCTCCTCTGTAAAATGGGCCCAGAAGGCTGAGTCGAGCTAGATTGTGACGGGCCTGCAACAGGAAGGAGCCACATTAAATGGTTCCATGTGTGGCAGTTGGGGCGATTGAGACAGCATCCTCCTGTCTCTCTGACCCCTCAGCCCCGAGAGTCAGGCCTCTGCCTGGGTTCAGTGGCTATCAGGAAGGGCGGGGCCCCAATCACTCTGCTGGCCACTGAACCCGTTTCAACTAACAGAGGCAGGCAGGAGGGTCCTAGGTGCTAACGGGTCACTAAGGGCTTCTGTGAGTGGCCGCTGGTGATGGGCCACCCCACTTAGGTCTTTGGGGGCCTTGGGTCCCGTGGCAGCTGAGAAGTGGCTGCACGCTGAGGCCCGACTGCTGCCTCAGTTTACACTCAAACCCCAACCCGGCTGTTGCTGTGTGGCCAGACAGGTTCATCTCTCTGTGGAGGTCCATACAGTGGTATGCAGTGGAATGGGGCAGGCCTGGAGCGAGGGGGCCTCATGAGGGAGCCACACTGCTCAGTGAGGGTCTAGGCCCCCAGCTGCTCTCCACTTTTTCTTGTCATTCCTTGCCTTGGGTCTCCAGAGCTTCAGCTCAAGAGCTGAGTGTGAAAAACACCAAAGGCAGGTAGGACCCACGCATCCAGGCTACTGAGTGAGCAGGATATGTGGACGGACCAGAACAGTGCAGGGAAACCACCCCACTTGGCTGCCTGGGCACTTGGAAGAGCCTCTTACAGCCCCGTGGGACCCTCCATCAGGCAAAGGGGCCATGTCTTTTCCAAAGCCACATCATAGTCTAAGGACCCATTTGGGATGAGAACCCAGGTCCCCACTTCCACGGTGGGGTGGCAGGTGGCCATCATCCCTGCTCTGCCTCCCGGACAGGAGAACATAATGAAGTCCAACATTGACAAGAAGTTCTCTGCGCACTACGATGCCGTGGAGGCCGAGCTCAAGTCCAGCACTGTGGGTACGCAAAGCATTCGTGCCCCCACTCCCGGCCTGAGGCCTGCTGCATGGTTCGCTCTGCGTGACCGCCTTTCACCCCCCTGTCTCCTTAACTCGCAGGTCTTGTGACCCTGAACGACATGAAGGCTAAGCAGGAGGCGCTGGTGAAGGAGCGGGAGAAGCAACTCGCCAAGAAGGAGCAGTCAAAGGAGCTGCAGCTGTGGGTCCTCCCCTCCAGATGGAGCTCGTGTTTGAGGGCGGGTGAGGCCATTCCTGCTTATGGAAGCCGGGGGGGGGGGGGGGGGTCAGAGCCCTGCTGGTGAACTTGAAGGGACCCAGGGCAGTAGGACTCTGGGTCTGCACTGCCTGGGACCTGCCCTGCACTGAGCACACAGGTAGCTCTGGGTCGGGAAATGGGCCTTAGGAGTGGGGACATGCATGGTAGCCCCCTATGCCTTGGCAGGAAGCTGGAGAAGCTGCGAGAAAAGGAGCGCAAGAAGGAGGCCAAGCGGAAGATCTCCAGCTTGTCCTTCACCCTGGAGGAAGAAGAGGAGGCAGGCGAGGAGGAGGAGGAGGTGGCTGTGGACGAGGAGGAGCTGGAAAGGGAAGGTGAGGGCAGGGTGGGTATGGGTTCAGCAGGCAGAGCTCTGTCCTTGATACTGGGTCTCGAGTGAAGAAGCACATCCACCAACAACCTTGACTGCTCACCACATTTGGGGCCTTGAACCTCAGAAGCTGGAGCAGGGGAGAGAGAGAGCCAAGTCTTCACCGTGGCAAAGCTCAGTGGAGGGCTTGCTTTCTGGTGGCAGACTGAATGGGAACCGGGTGTGCAGTCCCTGGGCGGGGTGTGAGGCTCATGTGACTGGGGCACCAAACTGTTAATTGTGTTTGAATAATTTCAGTGTAAATTGACACAACCACAGACATTAAGTGGCTGCTAATTGGACAGAGCAGCTCACTGGGGCCAGGGGAGAGGGGATGATTTGAGTTGGACCTTCAGGGTGAGGGGAATTTCATTAGCACCCAGAGATGTGGGGAGTCAGGAGGCATGTAGAGTTGAGAGATGAGTGTGCCCAGAAGTGGAGCTGGTGGGAGTGCACACATTTTAGGACTAGGGAGGGTGCAGCTGCAGGCCTGGAGCCAGTGGGTGGTTAGAAAGCCTAACGGTCTGGGATCCGTATGGTAGAACCGAGGCAGGGGTTGGCACAGGGACAGCTTTGAGCCGAGCAGCCAGTGCTGTCAGGAAAAAGAATGAAGAGCCTGCCAGCTTCTTGGGGGAAACCCTGGGATAGTCTTTGTACTATTTAGTAACATTAAGTATTTGGTGCCTAAAACATTCCCATTGGCAGGTCAGTTGTATTGGGTGTTAGCTGCATCTGTGTGGCAGAGGCTACCTTTGGGACAGCACAGGTCTAGAAGGAGGCTTTCAACCTCACTGTGTCATTGGGGCTTTGTGGGTGCTTCCCCTCCCCCTGGAGATTTTGTTTTGGGGGCCTGGCCGTCGGTAGCCAGTGTAGAATGTTTTAAAATATTTATTTGGCTACACTGGATCTTTCTTATGGGATCTGTAGTTGCAGCTTGTGAACTCTTAGCTGTGCCATGCAAACTTAGTTGTGGCATGTGAAATCTAGTTCCCTGACCACAGTTGAACCTAGGCCCCTTGTATTGGGAGCATGGAGTCGTAGCCACTGGACCACCAGGGAAGTCCCCAGTGTGGAATTTTTGTAAGTTATCCAGGCTCTGGAACCCTTGCCCTGGAGTATGGGCTCATCTTCTAGGTCAGCGGTTCTCAAAGAATGATCTAATGACGCTAGGGTTTCTGAGACCCTTTGGAGAGGTCCACGAGGTCAAAAGCATCTTCATAATCCTGTGAAGACATTCTTGGCCTTCTGTACTCTTGTTCTTTCATGACGGTGCTGTGGATTTTTCCAGAGGTTATGTGACATGGCATGACGTCCTTCCTCTGACAATTGATAGAGGTGATACAGTTGTCCTCCTGAGGCAAGGGCCATCATACTGTTGACTTCTTGTGTCTTCTTTTGCTCCAGAGATCACCACAAAGAAGAGGAAAATGGGGAAGAACCCAGATGTGGACACAAGTTTCTTGCCTGACCGAGACCGGGAGGTAAAGGCGGCATGACCCTGGCAGAGGCTTTCAGTCAGGAAGCAGGGGCCACGTGTGCCCCCTGAGCAGCCCTGGGCCTCCCTGCTTTGCCCATTTCTCTTCCAGGAGGAGGAGAATCGGCTCCGGGAGGAGCTACGGCAAGAGTGGGAAGCCAAGCAAGAGAAGATTAAGAGTGAGAGCTCCTGGAGTGGGACGCGTGTGTAGCCTGGGGCAGGGGCCGTGCCTGCTTTCCTATGAATGCTGCTCTGGGCAGTGCCCTGAGCCCCAGGGAGCTGGCAGGGGTCTGGAGGCCAAGCAGCAGGTCTGTCTTGTAGGTGAGGAGATTGAGATCACCTTCAGTTACTGGGATGGCTCTGGGCACCGGCGCACAGTCAAGGTAGGCGATGTGAGGCCTGCACCCCATTTCCCTTGCTCTTGAGCCCAGCCTTCCAGTGGGAAGAAACTCAGTCCTGACAAAGCCCACAGACCCCTTGGCATGAGTGGCCTGGGGGGAGCAGGGAAGAGGGCAGTGAGTGTTCCGGGGTGCCTGCCATCTCGAGGGCCCCTCTCTGGGCTTCCATCCTCCTTTCCCAACCCCTTGGTTTCCCGCATGCCTGTTCACACAGATGAAGAAGGGCAACACAATGCAGCAATTCCTGCAGAAGGCACTTGAGATCCTGCGCAAAGACTTCAGCGAACTCAGGTGGGGCTGTGTGGGCATGTGAGTACATGTGAGCGTGTGCACCAGATTCTGCAGCCTCAGCCTGGCACCTGGGACCCCCAAGTGGCAGCTCCTGCTTGCAGAATGCTGGGCACTGCGCTCCCGAGAAAGGAGTTCAGGCCCCTTTTTCCATCCCTCTCCCCATGGGGAGCTGGGGTAGGAAGCGCCTTCTGGCCTGGGCTGCCTGCTAGCCTCGTAGGCCTCCGGCTCTGGTGTCTGGTATCCTTGGCCAGCGGCTTCCTCGTCTTTTCTTCCTCAGATCGGCAGGGGTGGAGCAGCTCATGTACATCAAGGAGGACTTAATCATACCTCACGTTAGTCCCTTCTGTGTCCTTGCAGCCCTAGGTGGGGTGGTAGGGAGGGTCTCAGGCTTTGGTGCACCCAGGGAGTTCGAGGGGGCCCCTTCTGCTCAGGGTCTTTGGCTCAGGTGAGCAGGGTCGGAGCCGGGCTTGCAGGCAGGTAGCTGCAAGACACCGAAATGAGTCACTTGCTGTCACTTTCCTGTGCTCGGCTTGTAGCACCACAGCTTCTATGACTTCATCGTCACCAAGGCTCGAGGGAAAAGTGGTGAGTGCGCCTGGCTGCGCCCTCCTCCCCGAGCTTGCCCCTGTTGTAGGGTGGCAGCTGAGAGGGAGGCCTGGACCCTTGTCCCTGCAGGGCCCCTCTTCAATTTTGACGTTCATGATGATGTGCGGCTGCTCAGCGACGCCACTGTGGAGAAGGATGAGGTATGCTTGGGGCCCACCTGGGCGGGGAGGAGGGCTCGGGCATCCAGCGGCCCTGAGCAGCAGCATCTGGGCCTCGTCCCGTCCTCAGTCGCATGCAGGCAAGGTGGTGCTGCGGAGCTGGTACGAGAAAAACAAGCACATCTTCCCCGCCAGCCGCTGGGAGCCCTATGACCCCGAGAAGAAATGGGACAAGTACACGGTATGGAAGCCCTCGAGTGCAGGGTGGAAGCCCAGCCGGGCTGGCAGGCTGGAGGCCCAGCCAGCCCCACTCTGCTCACCTCTCCTCCTCTGTCCCCTCATCCTACACCAGATCCGATGATGTGGCAGCAGTGTGGCCCCAGCTCCCTGCGGTCCCCTCCTCTGGGCCCAGGACTCCGGGTGCCCGGCTCCCCGCTCCTAAGATGGGATCGGACCTGCTCAGCCCCTGCCCTGGCGCTGTTGTTTCTTGCCTTTCTTTCATGACACTTGGAGCACCTGATGTGTGTTTTGTCTAAAAACTTTTTTTGATCAAGCTAAAATTCACTTACAGTGAAATTCACCGTTGTGATCATGTGAAAGTACACCACACAGGGGTATTGCGTACATTCACGGTGTTGTGAATCACTCCTGAAAGAGACTCCACGTCCATTAGCAGCCAGCCCCTCACACCCATTAGTCTATTTCCTGTCTGTTTGGATTTGCTTATTCTGGAAGTTTCTATAAACAGAATTATACAGTATCTCTGCTTTCTGTGTCTTGCAAGAAAGAGTGTGTTTTTCAGGGATTTGAGGGTGGAAGGAGATTGGGTAGAAACATGAATCTGTGGAGGCAGGAGGGGGCACTTGTGATCCACTGGGGGCCTAGGCAGGCCCAACTGTCCCTGTAGCCAGCATGTCCCCACCACAGCCCCTATGTGGGTAGGAAGGCCATTCCTCCCTGGGCTGCCCACCCAGGCCCCTAGGTCTCCTTTGTGTCTCCCAGCGGCCCATTCCATAAAGGCCATAGCTGTCCTGTGGCTCCCAGCTGCCCTGTGTCCCCATCACAGCATTTCTCCCCAGTGCTGACACAGGAAGGCCACTGTGGGTGCCCTGTACCCACTGCTTGCCCAACTAACCCTGGCAAGCTCTGTACACACTGCCCTGGGGCTGGCTGCTCTCATCGCCCCCAGGGGCGCAGGCCCTGGCTTGAGGGTGTCATTCATGCCCCACCTCAGCGGCCCTTGCCAACTCTTAATTCTCCTGGACCCAGCTCCAGGAGGCTAAGGAAGGTAAGCTGTCCACCCTTCTTCGCTTTGCCTCCAAAGGGCAGTGGATAGCCCACAGCCAGTTGTGAGCATGCCAGCTCTGGGTCCGGCCCCACCTCCCAGGCCGCTGGGCAGAATTGATGGTAATGGTGGGCTCTGCCCAGTGCAGTCTCCCTTGCTCTCCTCATTTGTGGCAGGGCGCTGTCAGCCCTGTCCTGGGGAGGCCCATCTGGCAGCTAGGAGCTGTCATTTGGGCTTCCTCACCCTGTGTCTGAGGCAGGGCCATCTGGGGTCACTTGGAGGAGGGAGGAAGGGAGCATAGGCCAGCTCCTGGGGCACAGCGGGGAGGGGTAGGCAGGCCTGGCCCTAAGCCCTGGATGTGGGGGACAACTCTGAGAAAGTCAATGGGGACTTTTGTGGGGTTTCAGAAACCCCAGAGAGGGAATCCTCTGGCCTGCACCAACCCTCTCCTGCCCTCTTTGAGAAGCTACCAGAAGAGTGGCTTCCTGCGGAGAGGGAGCCCTTCAGTGGCTCACCCAGGGCTGGATGGTTTCTGAGGGATGCATGATGCGATGAAAACCCAATGTGGTCAAATAAATAAAATCAAAAAGAAGACATTTCCCAACAGCCTCCGCCTCTGTGCAGCTTGAAGGATTCCTAGTTCTCTGCCCAAGGATTGAACCCACGCTCCCTGCAGTGGAAGCACTGAGTCTTAACCACTGGACCGCCAGGGAAGGCATAATTAAGTTTCCAGAGAGTGATAGATTTTTCTCCCTACACCTCTCCTATTTGTAGCATGATCACCGGGTGAGAATCCTGGCTCCCCAGCTTCACCAACATGGTACTGTCACTCCTGAGGAGGGGGGACACTTATGCAACCTGAGATGGCACATGTGGTCTCTCACTGGGAGATTTTTTTTTCAATTGAGGAAAAATTCACATAACATAAAAATAACCATTAACCATTTAAAAATGCACATTTCAGTGGCATTGAGTACATTTCACAATGTTGTGAAGCCATCACCCCTGTCTACTCCCAGAATAATTTTATCACCTCAAAAGGAGAGAAGAGCGGGTAGGGATAAAAAAAGAGAATAAATATCTGTTGTTTTAGCTACTCAGTTTGTGGAACTTTGTTTTGACAGCCACAGGAAACGAATAGCCCTTACTTAGACCATGGAGAAAAATGAATTTGACATGGGTTGCAGACCTAAAAGTAAAAGCTAAAACTTAAAAAAGCATATAAATGAAACAAGGGGGGAAATCTTTGTAACCTTGCTCTAGGCAATCTTGGCAAAGTTTTCTTGCACAGGATACAAAAATGAAAACTTTTGCTCTTTAAGAGATATGAAAATGAAAACACAAGCCAGTAGATTCGAGAAAAGAAAATATTTTTATGACAGAGGGGTGGTACCAGAACACATTCACACAGACATACACAAACTCCTGCAAATCAATAAAAATTAGACAAACATCCCCATTTCTTTGTTGCTGTGCTGCATGGCATGCGGGATCTTAGTTCCCTGACCACAGATCAAACCCGGGTGCCCTGCATTGGGAGCATGGAGTCTTAGCCACTGGACCACCAGGGAAGTTCCTGCAAACAGTGTTTAAACACCGCACTTTCACTTTATACCTTCAGTTTTAAGACAAAAGAAACTAAACAACAAAAATCCTGCAAGGAAATTTTAGACTTCTCTTAGGTTTGTTTGTCCTAGGGACGAATACTTGATTCTGAAAGTGCTCTCTATGCATTATTAGAGGATCAAGCAAATGAGTCAGTACATCAGTGGTGTTGGGAGCCAGGTCTCCCAATGCTAAAGGGAGATACAAATATACACTGGGGAAAGGCTAGGAAGTTTTGGTGTGGAATTGGAGTGGGGCCATCAGTATGTATTCACGACATTTTTATATACATAGCCTGTGTGTAGGGGTTTCCCAGGTGGCCCTAGTGGTAAAGAACCCGCCTGCCAATGCAGGAGATGTGGGTTCAATCCCTAGGTTGGCAAGATCCCCTGAAGAAGGGCATGGCAACCCACTCCAGTATTTTTGCCTGGAGAATCCCATGGACAGAGGAGCCTGGCTGGCTACAGTCCATATGGTTGCACAGATTCAGACAGGACTGAAGCGACTTAGCACACACAGCACGGGGAACTATTAGTAAGATCCCACATTCCATGTAGTATGATAAAAAAAATTAATGGATTACAATCCATCGAATAAAATCCACATCCATGAGTCCACACAGATAATGTATATATAGATAGATAAACAGAGGAGTTCTTTCTGAAAGAAGGATGCCATTGAGTAGGAGGGATCATGAAGGGAGAAAAAGCACTGTTTTGTAACCATCATCTTGAGGTTTGGAACTGAGCAACTATGGAAGTGAAATTCATGTCCAACTCTTTGTGACCCCATGGACTGTAGCCCACTAGGCTCCTCTGTCCATGGACTTCTCCAGGGAAGAACACTGGAGTGTGTAGCCATTCCCTTCTCCAGGGGATCTTCCTGACCCAGGGATCAAACCCACGTCTCCTGCATTGGCAGGCAGATTCTTTACCATCTGAGCCACCAGGGAGGCATTAGAGTATGATTCAGGCAAGAGTTATCGGTGAGTAGGTGACATTTTGATGAAGAAGAGAATAGTTACCTAGTTTCAAAGTACCTTTCTATGAAGTATTTTTTAGTTACAAGGGGAAAAATAGTAACTGTTCATTTGAGAAACTGGTGAAAGGAAAGTCGCTCAGTCCTGTCTGACTCTTTGCGACCCCCCTTGGAATTTTCCAGGCCAGAATACTGGAGTGGGTAGCCTTTCCCTTTTCCAGGGGATCTTCCCAGCCCAGGGATCAAACCCAGGTCTCCCACACTGCAGGCAGATTCTTTACCAGCTGAACCACAAGGGAAGCCCAAGAGTACCGGATTGGCTAGCCTATCCCTTCTCCAGGGGATCTTCCCCACCCAGGAATTGAACTGGGTCTCCTGCATTGCACGCAGATTCTTTACCAACTGAACTATCAAGGAAACCCATTGAGAAACTGGTAGTTACCACCTTAACCAAATGCTTAAAGTTAACATCACAGTAAAGGGACAATACAATAACACTTGCCTCTTGATAAGAAGCACAGAGAGGGCCTGGTAAACCTCCCACCACATATAGCCTGAATCTTGCCCTGAGAAAACATCAGACATATGCAACCCGAGCATGGTCGACCAAATACCTGGCCTGCACTCTTCAAAAATGTCCATGTTCTGAAAGGCCAAGAAAAGCAGCAATCTTCCAGATTAAAGGGGGCCAATGAGACTTGAGAATGAAATGCCGTGTGGGGTCCTAGACTGGATCCTGGATCAGAAAAAAACAAAACTATAAAGGACATCATGGGGACCATTGGTGAAATTTTAACAAGACCTTAGATAAAATATTTACATTTCTGATGTTGAGAGTTATACTATGGTTATGTAAGAGGCTATAATTACTATAGTACAGTAATTATACTGTGAGTGAGTGAGTGAAAGTCACTCAGTCGTGCCTGACTTTTTGCAACTCTATGGACTATACAGTCCATGGAATTCTCCAGGCCAGAATACTGGAGTGGGCAGCCTTTCCCTTCTCCAGCAGATCTTCCCAACCCAGGGATGGAACCCAGGTCTCCTGCATTGCAGACGGACTCTTTATGAGCTGAGCCTCCAGGGAAGCCAATTATGCTATAGTTATGAAACACAGAGGGTAGAATTTAGGGGTTAAGGGGTAAGCTGTATGCAACTTAGATGTAGTTGAGAAAATATTTTCATTATAATTTGTTCAGAATATCAGCCTCATAGGTTTTTTTCTTCTTTTACTTATTTGTTTTTGGCTGTGCTGGGTCTTTGCTGCTGCACGGGCTTCTCATTGCAGTGGCTGTTCTCTTGTGGAGCACAGGCTCTAGGGTGTGTGGTTTTCAGTAGTTCCGGCTTCTGAGCTCTAGAGCACAGGGCCAATAGTTGTGGCACATGGGGCTAATTGCTCTGAGGTATGTGGGATCTTCCCGGACCAGGGATCAAACCTTTGTCTCCTGCATTGGCAGGTGGATTCTTTACCACTGAGCCACCAAGGAAGCCTGAGAAAATATTATTCTAATATATGAAATAAAAATATATGCACCCACAAGAGACAAAGAGAATGAGAAAGCAAATGAAACAAAATATGAACTCTTGGTGAATGTGAGTTAAGGGTACATGGGAGCTTTCTGTACATTTCTTATAGCTTTTCCATAAGTCTGAAATACTTTCAAATTATAAAGTTAAAAAGAAAATGCCCACTTCTATCCAACATTTGACTGGAGAGTGTTCAGTTCAGTCACTCAGTCGTGTTCGACTCTTTGCAACGCCATGTACTGCAGCACGCCAGGCTTCCCTGTCCATCGCCAACTCCCAGAGCTTGCTCAAACTCATGTCCATTGAGTCAGTGATGCCATCCAACCATCGCATCCTCTGTCATCCCCTTCTCCTGCCTGCAATCTTTCCCAGCATCAGGGTCTTTTCCAATGAGTCAGTTCTTCCCATCAGGTGGTCAAAGTATTGGAACTTCAGCTTCTGCATCAGTCCTTCCAATGAATATTCAGGACTGATTTCCTTTAGGATTGACTGGTTTGATCTCCTTGCAGTCTGAGGGATTCTCAGGAGTCTTTTCCAACACCACAGTTCAAAAGCATCAATTCTTTGGCGATCACCCTTCTTTATGGTCCAACTCACATATCTCTACATGACTACTGGATAAACCATACCTTTGACTATACGGACCTTTATTGGCAAAATAATGTCTCTACTTTTTAATATGCTGTCTAGGTTGGTCATAGCTTTTCTTCCAAGGAGCAGGCATCTTTTACTTTGGTGTCTGCATTCACCATCTGCAGTGATTTTGGAGCCCAAGAAAATAAAATCTGTCACTATATCCATTGTTTTCCCATCTATTTGCCATGAAGTGATGGGACCAGATGCCATGATCTTCGTTTTTTGTATGTTGAGTTTTAAGCCAGCTTTTTCACTCTCCTCTTTCACTTTCATAAGAGGCTCTTTAGTTTCTCTTCAATTTCTGCCATAAGGGTGGTTTCATCTGCATATCTGAGGGTGTAGCCAGGGCAATATAGCCAGCCAGATTGGAAGAAGTAAAACTATCTCTATTCTCAGATGACATAATCTTGTATATGCAAAATCTTACTACATGTGCTGGAAAAAACAGTAGAGCTAATAAATGAGTTCAGCAAAGTTGCAGGAAGAAACATCATTACACAAAAATCAATTGTATTTCTATACCTGAGCAGTGAAAATTCTATTTTACAATAGCATCATAAAGAATAAAATACTTAGGAGTAAATTAATAATAGAAATAGCAAGACTTCCATATAAAATAGGTACTTCCATGTAAAATATTTTACCTATTTTACTTCCATGTAAAATAGGGAGCCAACAGGAATTTGCTGTATGGCTCAGGAAACTCAAACAGGGGCTCTGTATCAACCTAGAGGGGGTAGGGTGGGGAGGGAGATGGGAGTTTCAAAAGGGAGGGGATATATGTATACCTATGGCTGATTCATGTTGAGGTTTGACCAAAAACAACAAAATTCTGTAAAGCAATTATCCTTCAATAAAAAAATAAAAAGAAAAGGAAATTCACATAAACCATCAAAAAAAAAAAAAAGAAATGCAAGACTTGTACATTGTAAACTAGACAATATCACTGAAAGAAAATAAAGCAAACCTGAATAAATGAAAACACATTTATTTAGTCAGGGTTCTCTGGAGTAACAGAACAGGATACACACACACACACACACACACACACACACACACACAATTAATTTTAAGGAATTAGCTCATGCGATTGTGAGGACTGACAAGGTGGAAAGTCCAAAATTTACAGGGCAGGTTGGCAGGCTGCAGATTCAAGCAGGACTTCTACATTACAGTCTGGAGGCAGAATATCTTTTTTCCATGGGAACCTCAGTTTTTGCTTTTAAGGCCTTCAATCGAGTGGACAAGATTCACCAACATTATGGAGTGTAATTTAAAGTCAACCGGAAAAGAAAAAAAAAAAATAAAGTCAACCGGTTGTTGATGTTCACCACACCTACGAAATTTCTCCAGAGCAACAGCTAGATGAGTGTTTGATTAAATAATTGCCAACTATAGCCTAGCCAAGTTGAAATTAATACACATGAATTCATCATCACAACATCCCAAATTCATGGATGGAAAAAATCTTGTTAAGATGGTGTGTGCCTGCATGCTAAGTCGCTTCAGTTGTGTCTGACTCTTTGCGACCCTATGGACTGTAGCCCACCAGTCCCTCTTGTCCCTCTGTTCATGGGACTCTCCAGGCAAGAACACTGGAGTGGGTTGCCATTTCCTCCTCCACAGGGGTCTATCCAACCCAGAGATCTAACTCACATCTCTTAGGTCTCTTGCATTGGCAGGTGGGTTCTTTACCACTAGCACCATCTTGGAAGCCTTGTTAAGATGGCAACATTCTCTGAATTGATTTACAGATTGAATTCAATCCGTATCAAACTTCCACTGGCTTTTTTTTTTTTTTTGCAGAAACTGAAAAGTCCATCCTAAAATTCACACGGGGTGAACTGATGGCTGGCTAAAGGGTACATAGAGATTTATTTTGGGGGTGATGAGAACGTTTTGGAATCAAACAGGAGTAATGGTTGCCCAACTTTGTGTGAATATATTAAATGTCATTGAATGTTACCCTTTACATGAGGGACTTACATGATAGATGAATTATAGGTCAATAAAGCTGTATAAAAAGAAAAGGAAAAAGGAACCAAGGGACTGAAAATCTCCAATTCAGGGCCACTGGGGACGGGGCCAGGTGGTAAAAGCCGACAGCCTCAGTCCTCGTGGGTGTTATCAGACGCAGGCCCTCCGGATTAGTGGACCTTCTCCGGGAGAGTGTCCTGGGTCAGGACCGCGAGTCCCGGGCTGGTGTGTGCCTGTAGGATCCTGACCGGAGTGCGGGGTGGGCGGGGACGGGGCGGGGAGGTTGCTGCGAACCGGCAGCAGGTGGCCTTGGGCGCGCCTCCGAGCGCCCGGGAGGCGTCTGCGCGACCCCGAGGCCCGCGCGCACCCCTGGCCCGAAGGGGGTGTGGCGCGGGCGCGCGTGGGTCCCCAGGTGGCGGGAGGCGGCGGGCGGAGGGGCGCGCACCCTGGACGCGGCCATTTCGCGAGTGGAGGGGAGGGTCGTATCGCTGCGGGGGGGTAGGGGGGAAGCCCAGCCGCTCGCCGGGGGCTGGAGCTGCGCCACTGGGCCTCTCTTGTGGCTCGGGGAGAGGCAGGCCACCCCCGGCTGCGAGCCCTGACGCTCGGCCCTCCCTGGGCACCCCTGCCCGGCGCGGTGGTACGGTCCGGATTTAAAAGGCCCCGGCGGCCGCGGGCTGGCCCCAAAGTGTGGGCGGCGGCGGCAGCGGCGCGGGCGCGCGGCGGCGGGGGCGCGCGAGCGGGGCGGTGTGGGGCTCGAGGGCGCGTCCACGTGGCCAACGGGCGGCCACCCGGAGCCGGCGGCGGCGGAGGGACAGGTAGGTGCCTGCCACCACCCCCCGCCCCCGCCGCCCGTGCGAGGCCAGCCTGCTCATCTGCCCCGGGGTCGGGCATCCCCGGGGGTCGCCTTGGCCTTCCAGGGGTCGGGCCCTGCCCCCGCCTTCTCCGGCGCCCGCCCGACTGGTCCTTCGTGCTCGGCGCCTCGGCGGCCAGCCCCCTACCCGTGGGGACCCTTTGTGGTGGAGAAGCAGCCCCGGCGCCTCCGTCCACTGGTGGGGTGGGCGGCGGGGGGGGGCGGTATCCCTGGTTGGGGGCAGGGCAAACCGGGCCGGCAGAACCGTGTGGGGCATTGGGGAGCGGGTGCGGGAGCCCCGTCTCTGCCGGTGTCTGCCCGCATCCTCGGGCTCCGCAGGGCTGGCTCAGAGAGGCTCGGTTGACCAGAGGCTCCCGCTTCCAGGCTGTGCTTTGGAGCGGGCATTTGGGCTCCACAGCGTGCCTCTCCAGGTATCCCTCCCGATCCGTCCCGTTCCCCTTCTTAGGCTTGTATTCCCGTGCGCTGCGGAGGAGGTGAGGGTGGCATGACGACCCCCCCCCCTTCTCCGCCCTCCTTTCTTCTCCAGCTCTGGCATTCAGGGTCCAGGATGCGGACCTTGACAAAAGAGCCTGGGAGAGCCGAGCGGTCTTGAGCTGAAACTTAGCAGTTCCAAGCTGGGTCTGCTCCTGGTTCTGGCAAATGCAATCCCCCCCACCCCGTTTCTTCTGGGCTGCCTTGGTTTGGTTCCTCACCACCCCCTCCAAGGTGGGGTAACTTGTGTCTCTCTTGGGGCTTGGGCACCGACAGGGGGGCCCTGAGCCCTGCCCTGTTGGCTGCCACGCCACGGCTCTGCTGTCTTGGCTGCCTGGAGCTGGGTGTGGCCTTGGGGTGAAGACCCAGCCAAGCCCGGTGCTGCTCCTGGGGTCCCCCGGTTTGTCTCGCCAGAGTCTCAGCTGTGTTTGCCAACCCTGCCTCTCCCCTCACCAGCTACCGTCTGGCTTTGGAGGGGGCTGCGTGCACCCCTGCCCTGGGCATCCATCCGGTTGTGCCTGGGCAGAGCCTGATGTCTGTCTGTCTCTGTGCATTGCTGCGGGGGCCGGCACCACTCGGCTTTTGTGTGGCAGCTTGTAGCCCAGATCGCAGGCTCCCGGTCAGCCGGCAGACAGAGGCCCTTGGGGCAAGGAGGCAGCCGGGGCGCGGAGGGTGGATTGGTGTCCCTGGGTGCTGTCTGGGCTCAGGCTTTGATGCCTCAGACCTCTGATGTCCTGACACCCCAATGTCCCATTTGCCATCTTTTTCTCACTCCCTTGTCTCCTCCCTGCCCCCCCTCCCCAACTAGGGTGAGAGGCAGCTCCGTGGCCTTGAGTGGCCCGTGGCTGGGTTGCGCCTGTGTGTGGCTGGCCACCCTCGGGCCTGGGATCTGCTGTTCGGCTTCTCCTTCCTGGAGGGCCTCCCACCCTGCCTCTCCCAGCATCTGGCGCCTTGGCCCGCTTGGGTGTGGCCCAGCTGAGGCGAGGCCTCCCGGCTGCTTGCCAGCAGTGGGTGGGGGGTGATTGATGGCCCCCAAGCCTGCCTGTGCTTGTGGCTCCCTTGTGCACCCTGGCGGACGCCCCTCCTTTCTCCCAGCTGGGGCTGCCATCTGGGGCCCTGGTGCGGTGGCAGGTGACCGGCCTCCACCCTCTGGGCCATGGTTCTGGGCCGGCCGGAGGCCCAAGGCCAGGCCGGGGGCTGGGCCTGTGACTGGCCCCTGCTGTCTCTCTCCAGGCCCACCCCCCAGGACAGCCACCAGCCATGCCCACCATCTTCATCCTGCTGTTCCTCCTGGCTGCCGGGCGGGCCCTGGGCAGCCGCAGGCCCTTCCCTGCTTTTTCAGTGACGGACACCTCGCTCACCCACCTGGCTGTGCACCGGGTGACCGGGGAGGTGTTTGTGGGCGCCGTGAACCACATCTTCAAGCTGGCACCCAACCTGACCGAGCTGCGGGTCCATATCACGGGGCCTGTCGAAGACAATGCCCGCTGCTATCCCCCCCCCAGCATGCGTGTGTGTGCCCACCCCCTGGCTCCCGTGGACAACGTGAACAAGCTGCTGCTCATAGACTATGCGGCCCGCCGTTTGGTGGCCTGTGGCAGCATCTGGCAGGGTATCTGCCAGTTCTTGCGGCTGGACGACCTCTTCAAGCTGGGTGAGCCCCACCACCGCAAGGAGCACTACCTGTCAGGGGCCCAGGAGCCGGACTCAATGGCTGGCGTCATCGTGGAGCAGGGCCAGGGGCCCAGCAAGCTGTTCATAGGCACGGCTGTGGATGGCAAGTCCGAGTACTTCCCCACCCTGAGCTCCCGAAAGCTCATCCGGGACGAGGACGGTGTGGATATGTTCAGTCTGGTGGGTGAGCCCCACCCTTGGCCGTCAGGCGTCCCCTGCCCTCCCCTCCCTTTGCCCCCCTCTGGAGAGCCAGGCCCTGTGCCCTCCTGCCTCCACTGCATCCTGCCTCTGCCCCCGGAAGAGACCGGTTGGTCCCAGATGGGACAAGCTGCTGAGGATGGCACGGCGGGCCGGGTCATGGCTTGCCCTCTGGAGTCTTTCTGGCATGGGGTCCTGTGCATGCATGGGTGGGGGGTTGTGACAGAAGCCCCTTAGGGACCCTGTTGTGGGGTTGAGGCCAGGGCGAGTGGCAGGGGCCATGGATGGGGAGGCCACGGGTGGACCCTGGCCTCATCTCAGGCTCTCTCCCCCGCCTGTTCTGTAGGTGTACCAGGACGAGTTCGTCTCCTCGCAGATCAAGATCCCCTCGGACACGCTGTCCCTGTACCCAGCCTTTGACATCTACTACATCTATGGCTTTGTGAGTGCCTCCTTTGTGTACTTCCTGACGCTGCAGCTGGACACCCAGCAGACACTGCTGGACACAGCGGGCGAGAAGTTCTTCACGTCCAAGATTGTGCGCATGTGCTCAGGAGACTCCGAGTTCTACTCATACGTGGAGTTCCCCATCGGCTGCTCATGGCGCGGCGTGGAGTACCGCCTGGTGCAGAGCGCCCACCTGGCCAAACCCGGCCTGCTGCTGGCCCAGGCCCTGGGCGTGCCGGCTGACGAGGACGTACTCTTCACCGTCTTCTCTCAGGGCCAGAAGAACCGGGCCAGCCCACCGCGGCAGACCATCCTCTGCCTCTTTACCCTCAGCAACATCAATGCACACATCCGGCGTCGCATCCAGTCCTGCTACCGTGGGGAGGGCACGCTGGCGCTGCCCTGGCTGCTAAACAAGGAGCTGCCCTGCATCAACACTGTGAGCCCCTGCCCACCCCCCCACCCCTCTGCAAGGCCCTCTGCCCCTTCCCGGGTCTGCGGGGCCAGCCCTGGTGGTCGCCTAGCAGCCAGTAGGCTGCTGGCCTGTCCCAGGCTCGACAGGCCCGCTCACCTGAGAGATGCTCCTCTGGACCATCTCGGGAGTGACAGCTTAGCCCAGAATCCCCCACCCCCTGTGATCCCCTCCCTTCCTTTGCAGATTCTCTTTCCTCGCCAGCCTGCCTCCCTGCCAGTCCTCTGGGTGGGCACACTCTGTTTGTGGACCACTCCCTTCCTCTTCCTGCCCCTCTGTCCCCAGCTGGCTCCTCCAGCTCTATCTTGCGGGTGCCCCCTCACATTCTGCATCAGTGGCAGCCTCCCAGGCCTTGCTGTCTACTCCCCACTCCTGCCTGCTCGCCTTCCTCCAGCTCCTTTCTCATCCCCCCATTTCCTGTGGGGTCCTGGGACTAATGGTTGGTTGGTCTTGGCTAGCAAGGAGTGAGTTCTGGGTCCTCTTCCCTGCCACAATGTGGGATCTCGCAGCCGACGTCCAGTGGGTGCCCATGAGCTGACCTGTGTGCACCCCTCCTATTTCACCAGCCCATGCAGATAAATGGAAACTTCTGTGGGTTGGTGTTGAACCAGCCACTGGGCGGCCTACACGTGATCGAGGGGCTGCCCCTGCTAGCTGACAGTACCGATGGCATGACCAGCGTGGCCGCCTACACCTACCAGCAGCACTCTGTGGTCTTCATTGGCACTCGCGGTGGCAGTCTCAAGAAGGTGGGCACCAGTCTGTGGGCATCAGGGCAGGCTGAGATGCAGAATGAGGGGTGGGGATAAGACTGTGCAGGCAAGCCCTGTGCGCCCCTGTGCCACCCACGCTCACTGGTGCCACTGCCTGTTGTGGCCTGAACCACTGGCTTCCTGTGGCTGACCCAAGCCTCTGTCCTTATCTCTGGGCTTCCCTGCCAGGAGAGCAGGAGCCATCATTGCTGGGTCCTCCTTGAATGAAAAAGGAAAGGAAAGTTAGTTGCACAGTTGGGTCCAACTCTGCAATTCCACAGACTGTAGCCCACTAGGTCCTCTGTCCATGGAATTCTCCAGACAAGAGTACTAGAGTGGGTTTCTGTTCCCTTCTCCAGGGATCTTCCTGACCCAGGGATTGAACCCGGGTCTCCTGCACTGCAGGCAGATTCTTTACCAACCAAGCTACTAGGGAAGCCTCCTTGAATGAATGAAGGAACAAATGTGAACCTGACTGCCTTTGCCATCTTGTCCCCTGATAGGCCCAGGGGTTGCTTCTGTTTTGGGGCCGGGAGCTCTGAGGTTTTCTAAAGGGACAAGGAGCCAGACCAACTACCAGCTTCTCCTCATGCTCACCTGGGAGATGTGGGCCGTTCCTAGGGAGGTCTGGAGTGTCCAGGGAACTCTTGGGGGCCTAGTCTACTCCTCTCCAGGTCCTTTTTGTTACATTTCTCACAGCTTTATTGGGGTATAACTCCTGTGTCACACTTCTACCCTCATATAAAGCATCTCTGTGATTTTGGTACATTTGCAGAGTTACACTGGCATGAACACTACTTCATTCCAGGGTATTGCCATCATCCCAAAAACCCCTTCCCCTATAAATCTCATCTTTTCCCCGTGCCCAAACTCTACAGTTACAGTTCAGTCACTCAATCATGTCCGATTCTTTGCGACCCCATGGACTGTAGCATGCCAGGCCTCCCTGTCCATCACCAACTCCTAGAGTTTACTCAAACTCATGTTCATTGAGTTGGTGATGCCATCCAACCATCTCATTCTCTGTTGTCACCTTCTCCTCCCACCTTCAATCTTTCCCAGCATCAGGGTTTTTTCCAGTGAGTCAGTTCTTCGCATCAGGTGGCCAAAGGATTGGAGTTTCAGCTTCAGTATTAGTCCTCCTAATGAATATTCAGGACTGATTTCCTTTAGGATGGACTGGTTTGATCTCTTTTCAATCCAAGGGACTCTCAAGAGTCTTCTCCAACACCATATCTCGAAAGCATTAATTCTTTGGCTCTCAGCTTTCCTTATGGTCCAACTCTCACATCCATACATGACTACTGGGAAAACCATAGCTTTGACTAGTCGGACCTTTGTTGGCAAAGTAACCTCTCTGCTTTTTAATATGCTGTCTAGTTTGGCCATAACTTTTCTTCCAAGGAGCAAGCATCTTTTAATTTCATGGCTGCAGTCACCATCTGCAGTGATTTTAGAGCCTGAGAAAATAAAGTCTGTCACTGTTTCCATTGTTTCCCCATCTATTTGCCATGAAGCGATGGGACCAGGTGCCATGATATTCGTTTTTTGAATATTGAGGTCTAAGCCAGCCTTTTCACTCTCCTCTTTCACTTTCATCAAGAGGTTCTTTAGTTCTTTGCTTTCTGCCATAAGTGTGGTCATCTCTGTCCCCTGTGAGCCTTTTTGGACTGGCTGTGACACCCCCAAGAGCCTCTAGGGGGCAGCCTTGGTGTCATCCTTCCCCGTCTGTCTATGATGGGACAAGGCTGGGCCCCTGGCTGCCGAAGAGCCTGCCCGGGTATGTGGGCTGCTGCTGTGGCATCAGGTGGCTGGTCTTGTGGCCCAGGTGCGGGTTGACAGCTCTCAGGAGGCTCACCTGTACGAGACGGTGCCTGTGGTGGATGGCAGCCCCATACTTCGTGACCTGCTCTTCAGCCCTGACCACCAGCACATCTACCTGCTGAGTGAGAAGCAGGTGGGCCCGGGGCAGGTGGCGGGGTGGGCCGGGGGTAGGGCACGGCACGTGCTAACTCAGCTGTGCCCAGGTGAGCCAGCTCCCGGTGGAGACTTGTGAGCAATACCTGAGCTGCGCGGCCTGCCTGGGCTCGGGGGACCCACACTGTGGCTGGTGCGTGCTGCAGCACAGGTGAGGACCTGCCCAGCTCTGCCCATAGCTGGGGGCCATGGTGCCCACCCTATCCCATGTGCCTACCCCAACAGCTGTGGCCTTGTAGCCTCCCTCTCCCTCCTGTCCAACTTTCTCCCACTAATGAGCAGAACCTCTGGCCCGAGTGACATCTCTCAGGCCCTCGGAGATGAAGCCGAGGCATGTGGTTGCCTGGCACCATAGGCTGGGCCGGCTGCCCCCTCGTCACCCCTTCCTGGCCCCCAGGGCAGCTGTGGGATGGGCCTGGCCTGACCCCACACAGGTGCTGCCGCCAAGGGGCCTGTCCAGGCGCCATGGCCCCGTATGGCTTCGCCGAGGTGCTCAGCAAGTGTGTCCAGGTGCACGTCTGGCCCAACAACGTGTCAGTGACATCACCCGGGGTGCAGGTGAGGGGCATGGTGGGGACATGGCAGGGGTGTGGTGCCCACATGCTGCAGTGGACCCTGCTCCAAGCCCTTGGCTTCCTGCAGCTGACCGTGGCCATGAGCAACGTGCCAGACCTCAGTGCGGGCGTGAGCTGTGCCTTTGAGGAAGTGACCCAGAGTGAGGCCGTCCTGCTGCCCTCTGGGGAGTTACGCTGCCCCTCACCTTCCCTCCAGGAGCTCCGGGCTCTCACCCGGGGGCATGGTCAGTGGCCGGGGCTGTGGGGGGTGGGGGGTGCTGTCTGTCCATGGCTCACACAGGGTGCCGTGGGCTCGCTGCAGGGGCCACCCGCACTGTGCGGCTGCAGCTGCTCTCCAAGGAGACTGGCGTGAGGTTTGCTGGGGCTGACTTCGTCTTCTACAACTGCAGCGTCCTCCAGTCGTGAGTAGTAGCTCGCCTGCCCCCTGGTCCCCGCGTCTCTGTGGCTCGCTGTGACGTGGGTGCCTTTTTCCTTTGGCTTCCCGTGTGGCCCACGCAAGGGACAGTGAAGGTTCCGGCTTGGTCTCCTCTGTGATTTCTGAAGCCTCTCCCCTCCAGGTGCATGTCCTGCGTCAGCAGCCCTTACCCCTGCCAGTGGTGTAAGTACCGCCACGTGTGTACCAGCCAGCCCCACGACTGCTCCTTCCAGGAGGGCAGGGTGCACAACCCTGAGGTGAGGCGGGCACTGCACGCGAGGGGGCCAGGCTCCCTGCAGGCTGGCCCCTGGCTTTGCCACCCTCCATCTTGGGGTTTTCTCAGAGCCTCCTCAACGCCGGGGTTTTCCCCTCAGGGCTGCCCTGCGATCCTGCCCAGCGGGGACCTCCTGATCCCGGTAGGCGTTGTGCAGCCCCTCACCCTGCGGGCCAAGAACCTGCCGCAGCCTCAGTCAGGGCAGAAGAACTACGAGTGTGTGGTCCGCGTGCAGGGCCGGCAGCAGCGGGTCCCTGCTGTACGCTTCAACAGCAGCAGCGTGCAGTGCCAGAACGCCTCGGTGAGGCCCACCCCACCTGTCTCGGGGGTTCAGGCTGTGCCCAGCAGACTCTTCAGGAAGCCTCAGCTCATCCTGGCAGAGGACCTTCTGAGTCTCCTCCTGGGGATTCCTGAGTAGGGTGGGGGGGTGGCCTGCGCACCTTCATGAGGGTCACACAGGTCCTTCTCCCCCAGTATTCCTATGAAGGTGATGAGTACGGTGACACTGAGCTGGACTTCTCTGTGGTCTGGGATGGCGATTTCCCCATCGACAAGCCTGTTACCTTCCGAGGTGAGCAGCGGGATGGGCTGAGGACCTCACTTCCTGGGGCAGCATAGGCACAAGCTGGGGCCGGGGTCCCGCAGGGGGACCCTTCATCAGGGCCGGTAACTGCTCCCCAGCGATGCCCTCTGTGCCCACAGCCCTCTTGTACAAGTGCTGGGCGCAGCGGCCCAGCTGTGGCCTCTGCCTCAAGGCTGACCCCCGCTTCAACTGTGGCTGGTGCATCTCGGAGCACAGGTGCCAGCTGCGGGCCCACTGCCCAGCCCCCAAGACCAACTGGATGCACCCGAACCAGAAGGGCGCTCGCTGCAGCCACCCTCGCATTGCCCAGGTCGGTCTCCCCTCCACCCACTGCCCTCTGGGCACCCGCCAACTCAGCTTACCCTCCCGCCTCCCATCCTGCTCCACAGATCCACCCAGTCATGGGGCCCAAGGAAGGGGGCACCTGGATCACCATCGTGGGTGAGAACCTGGGCCTCACCTCCCGAGAGGTGGGCCTGCGGGTGGCTGGCGTGCGCTGCAACTCCATCCCTGCCGAGTACATCAGTGCTGAGAGGTGAGTGCAGCCCAGCTGGTGGACACCAGGCCTCATCCCCCACTGGGGGCTGGCCTCTGGGGCCTGACCTTCCCTGACCCCACCCCCAGGATCGTCTGTGAGATGGAAGAGTCACTGGTACCCAGCCCTCCACCGGGGCCCGTGGAGCTCTGTGTCGGCGACTGTTCGGCTGACTTCCGCACGCAGTCTGAGCAGTTCTACACCTTTGTGGTGGGTGGGGTGCATACCCGTTTCCTCTCCCATCGCTTCCTGGGGGTAGTGTGCAGCCTGGCCCCCCACTGCCTTGCCCTGCCCCTTAGGATCTCTTCTCCTAGACGCCTACTTTTGACCGTGTGAGTCCCAGTCGGGGCCCGGCCTCCGGGGGCACACGGCTCACCATCTCTGGAAGGGCTCTGGATGCCGGCAGCAGGGTCATGGTGACCGTGAGAGATGGCGAGTGCCAGTTCATCAGGTGGGTTGTTTGGGAGCTGGGGCCTCAGGCCGGCAGATGGCAGGCAGCCCTGGGCCACCCTCTCCAAGTCCCCACTTGCTGATGCAGGAGGGATGCTGAAGTCATCGTGTGCATCTCGCCTGTCTCCACCCTGGGCCCGAGCCAGGCCCCCATTACACTGGCCATTGACCGTGCCAATATTTCCAGTCCTGGTGTTGTCTACACTTACACTCAGGACCCCACCGTCACGCGCCTCGAGCCCACGTGGAGCATCATCAAGTAAGAGGGGAGGCTGGGGACCAGGTCTCTGAGCACCAGTCATAAAATTCCACCCTCTCTGAGCCTGAGCCCTCCTCAGCAGAGGGGAGCCTGGTTCCTCCATGACCACATGGCAGTTGGCACCCACTAGGTGACCCAGGGTTAGGGAGGCTCCAGGGCCACTGGGTTGGGAAGGTCCCCTGGAGAAGGGAAAGGTTGCCCACTCCAGTATTCTGGCCTGGAGAATTCCATGGACTATATAGTCTGTTGGGTCACAAAGAGTCGGACACGACTGAGTGACTTTCACTTCACTTCCACTTCCAATGGGGAAAGTAGAGAGAGGGCCACATTCGGGGCAGTTGGGAGGAGCCCTGAAGTCCCTCACTCCTGTCCCTAGTGGAAGCACTGCCATCACTGTGAGTGGGACCCACTTGCTGACGGTCCAGGAGCCCCGGGTCCGGGCCAAGTACCGAGGCATCGAGACCACCAACGTGAGTGCCAGCTGCGCCCCCACCCCCATCCCACCCTGCCACCCTGCCTGCTGTGGCCTCAAGTGCTGGACTGCTTGCCTTTGTCCCCACAGACATGCCACGTGATCAATGACACTGCCATGCTGTGTAAAGCCCCTGGCATCTTCCTGGGGCAGCCCCAGCCACAGGCCCAGGGCGAGCACCCGGATGAGTTTGGTTTCCTGCTGGACCACGTGCAGACCGCCCGCTCCCTCAACCGGTCCTCCTTCACCTACTACCCCGACCCCAGCTTTGAGCCTCTTGGTCCCTCTGGGGTCCTGGACATCAAACCAGGCTCCCACGTAGTGCTAAAGGTGCTGCTGGGGCAGGAGCGAAGGGCAGGAGGGACAGGGTAGGGGGGAGCCCTGGCTGACTGGGGTGTCCATGTGCAGGGCAAGAATCTGATCCCCGCAGCAGCTGGCAACTCCCGCCTCAACTACACGGTGCTGATAGGGGGCCAGCCATGCGCGCTGACAGTCTCCGACACACAACTCCTCTGCGACTCCCCTAGCCAGACGGGCCGGCAGCCCGTCATGGTGGGTACAGGGCAGGGAGGCCACCAGGGCAGCCTGGGGCAGGCGTGGGGCTCACCTCACCATGCGCCCGTCCCTGCAGGTGTTGGTGGGCGGTCTGGAGTTCTGGCTGGGAACCCTGCACATCACAGCCGAGCGAGCGCTGACGCTGCCGGCCATGGTAGGGCTGGCAGTAGGGGGCAGCCTCCTGCTGCTGGCCATCACTGCTGTACTGGTTGCCTACAAACGTAAGACTCAGGATGCCGACCGCACACTCAAGCGGCTCCAGCTCCAGATGGACAACTTGGAGTCCCGGGTGGCCCTGGAGTGCAAGGAAGGTGCCTGTGTGTAGGTGGGGTGCGGGGCAGGCCGCAGGGGCTCCCCACTCCTGCCCTGCTCACTCTGCCCCACCGGCCCTCCCCAGCCTTTGCTGAGCTGCAGACAGACATCAATGAGTTGACGAACCACATGGATGGCGTGCAGATCCCTTTCCTGGACTACCGGACCTATGCTGTGCGGGTGCTCTTCCCGGGGATCGAGGCCCACCCAGTGCTTAAGGAGCTGGATGTGAGTTCCACCCCGTCCCATATACTCCCCCCGCATTGTCTGCCCTTGCCCTGTCATCTGCAGGGTCACCTCTGCTCTCTGAGACGCCCTGTTGCCTCCAGACCCCCCCCCATGTTGAGAAGGCCCTGCGTCTCTTCGGGCAGCTGCTGCATAGCCGCGCCTTCGTGCTCACCTTCATCCACACCCTGGAGGCCCAGAGCAGCTTCTCCATGCGTGACCGGGGCACTGTGGCTTCCCTTACCATGGTGGCCCTGCAGAGCCGCCTCGACTATGCCACGGGTCTGCTTAAGCAGCTGCTGGCGGACCTCATCGAGAAGAACCTTGAGAGCAAGAACCACCCGAAGCTGCTTCTGCGCAGGTACTGGGTTCCACCCCCCAGCCCCCAGGCCAGCCCTGTCCTGGCCACGCCCCACCCCTTGGGAGGCCCTTTCAGGCCAGGACCCCAGCACCCCTTTCTCTCCAGGACTGAGTCAGTGGCTGAGAAGATGCTCACCAACTGGTTCACCTTTTTGCTGCATAAGTTTCTGAAGGTGCACATGCTCACAGGGCAGGTGGTGGGGGCGGTAGGGTGGGGAAGCTGCTGGCCTGCCAGCAGTCAGCTGTATGCCTGGCCCTGCCTCCAGGAGTGCGCGGGGGAGCCGCTCTTCCTTCTGTACTGTGCCATCAAGCAGCAGATGGAGAAGGGCCCCATCGACGCCATCACGGGCGAGGCGCGGTACTCACTGAGCGAGGACAAGCTGATCCGGCAGCAGATCGACTATAAGACGCTGGTGTGTGGGGTTCGGGGGGGTGGTCAGGTGGACAGGGTGTCAGGTCTGCGGGGAAGCCTCACCTAGGACCCACCCTGTGGCCCCCCCACCCTCTCAGACCCTGCACTGTGTGTGCCCGGAGAGCGAGGGCAGCGCTCAGGTGCCTGTGAAGGTGCTCAACTGTGACAGTATCACCCAGGCCAAAGACAAGCTGCTTGATGCTGTGTACAAGGGCATCCCTTACTCCCGGCGCCCCAAAGCTGAGGACATGGACCTAGGTGAGGCCCCTGCCTTCTCCTCCTAGCCCCCCCGCCCCGCACCTCCTGGTACCATGGCTGGTGTTCATGATCCCCCCCACTGAGCTGTCTGTGGCCCACAGAGTGGCGCCAGGGCCGCATGGCCCGTGTCATCCTCCAGGACGAGGACGTCACCACCAAGATTGAGTGTGACTGGAAGAGGGTCAACTCGCTGGCCCACTACCAGGTGAGGAGCTGGAGGGCCGGCCACCCATGACCAGTGCTCCTGTGGGGCCGCGACCCCGTGCTAGCCCCTCCCCTCCATTGCCCCCACAACATAGGTCCTCCTCTGGGAGGTGTGGGAGCTGCCCCACATACCCCCACAGAGTTGGCCTCTTGGCTTCTCAGCCTCCTGCATTGCCCCCTTTCTGTCACTGGTATCTGCAGGTGACAGACGGTTCCTTGGTGGCGTTGGTGCCCAAACAAGTGTCAGCCTATAACATGGCCAACTCCTTCACCTTCACCCGTTCCCTCAGCCGCTATGGTAAGTATCCTCGGTGTGGTGGTGTCTGCTGGCCTCGTGCCCTTCCAGGCTGTGTCGGCCATGGTGGGGAACCCTTGCTCTGGGCAGGCAGCCTTCCTGGACCCTGCCCTCAGGAGGTCTGGGCTCTTTAGAGCCTAGAAGTGTGGGGCTCCTGGGATAGAGGGGGTGAGAGCCATGGTGATGGCTGGCCCACTGGCCTAAGGGGGCACACCATCCCCTGCCCCAGAGAGCTTGCTTCGCACGGCCAGCAGCCCTGACAGCCTCCGCTCTCGGGCGCCCATGATCACCCCGGACCAGGAGACAGGAACCAAGCTGTGGCACTTAGTGAAGAACCATGACCACGCCGACCACCGAGAGGGTGACCGTGGCAGCAAGATGGTCTCAGAGATCTACCTGACGCGGCTGCTAGCCACCAAGGTGCGCCTGCCCTGTGCCATCCTGGCCTTAGTGCGGGTCCCTTCTGTCCTGGACTTGGCGCTCAGGCTGGCCCCGGCTGCCTGGGGAAGGGGCCACTGGATTGTTCCAATGCCAAGGGGCTGTCTTAAGGCCTTGGCTATGGGAACTACCACCCTGAGGTCAAGGCCAAGTCTATCTGAGGGATGTTGTTAGCCGGGCAGAGAAGTCCTACTCGCTGTCAGGCCTCTCCATCCCCATCTGTCCTGCTGTGGGAACATTTCCCCCTGGCTCCCTGTCAGCTGGTGCCCTTGCTGTGCCCCTGCAGGGTACACTGCAGAAGTTCGTGGATGACCTCTTTGAAACCGTGTTCAGCACAGCACACCGGGGCTCAGCCCTGCCACTGGCCATTAAGTACATGTTTGACTTCCTGGACGAGCAGGCCGACCAGCGGCAGATCAGCGATCCCGATGTGCGCCACACCTGGAAGAGCAACTGGTACCACTGTGTGCTGGCCCTCCAGGCCAGGGCTGGGTGGGAAGAGGAGGCTTGGCTGGTACTTGGGGACCTTGGTCAGGGTGACAGTGGGGGCTGGGGGCTGGACTGCTCATCCCAGCAGGGGAGGATAGTGGCCTGGCATCGATGGTGCCACCAAGTAGGGAGAGCAAGGGTCTGTCACTCTGCCAGGGGTTTGGGCGGCTGGGATGCAGATAGTGCTGCCCGAACTCAGAGGTGCCCTTGACTGACTGGGCCTGGCTGCTCACCTGGTGATACCACTGGCACAGTGCAGAGATGCTGGAAGCCTGGTCCAGGGGGTGAATGTGTGTGTGTGTGGGGAACATTGAGATCACCAAGGCCAGAATGCCATTTCCTCTTACTTCTCACTGCTTGAAGTCAGGCCGAAAATTAAAGGCCGCTCTCAGTGTGTCATCTTGCCGCCTGTGGGCCTGTGGAGGTGAGCAGACAGGAGGGTGTGGCATGGGGAAACTGGGGAGCTGTGGGCCTTTGTCCCTCTGTCTAGCCTGCCCCTGCGCTTCTGGGTGAACGTGATCAAGAACCCGCAGTTCGTGTTCGACATCCACAAGAGCAGCATCACGGACGCCTGCTTGTCGGTGGTGGCCCAGACCTTCATGGACTCCTGCTCCACGTCGGAGCACCGCCTGGGCAAGGACTCGCCCTCCAACAAGTTGCTCTATGCCAAGGACATCCCCAACTACAAGAGCTGGGTGGAGAGGTGGGCCCCAGTGTGTGTGGGTGGGGGGCCTGGACACCCACAGGACATAGCTACTGGGTGAGAGGGTAGAAGCTGGCCCTGCCCAGGCTGGCTCATATTAATGAAGGGCCAGCTTCAGGAAGGAGTCCCAGAGGCTGGCCTGGCAGCCAGGACAAGGGCTTTGACTTTTGCAGCAGATGCCAGCATGACTTCTTCGGGATCCCATTAGGTACTACCGGGATATAGCCAAGATGGCATCCATCAGTGACCAGGACATGGATGCGTATCTGGTGGAGCAGTCCCGTCTCCATGCAAGTGACTTCAATGTCCTGAGTGCACTCAGTGAGCTCTATTTCTACGTCACCAAGTACCGTCAGGAGGTGCGTGCCACCCCCGCAGGCCCCTCGAGTTTGAGAGTGCAACCAGTGGCAAAAGCAGGGGCATGATGGGAGTCAGGGGTACCAGCTCTTGGATTACTCACAATTCCTCCCACAAACAAGCCCTCAGGATGGCAAACGTGACACTCTCTGTAGATGTGGGGAGGTGAGGGCCCCAGGAGAGAAGCTACTGGCTGAAGCACCAAGTTCTGGTTGGGAGAAATTAAAGGGCCAGGAACACAGTGGGGGCCAGAGGTGGGCAGGGTCAGGCCACCTGCCTGATTTGTGCCTGGAACCTTAGTAGACAGGGAAGCCAGAGGGTGGGCTTCAGGACTGGGCTCCTGGTTGGAGATGAGAACCGGTGAACCTCAGCTGGACACGGGCCTGAGAGCCCTGAGCCTGGAGGAGCTTACCGAGGGGTTCCCCGGGCAGCTAGATGGACCATGGCCCAGGCACTGAGCCCTGGGGTCCTGGGACACTCTGACACGGCAGAGCAGAAGGGGAGCTGGCTGTGGAGTCTGAGGAGGGTCGGGAGGGACACTCCCCCCCAAGTGACACACGGGCCTGGATCACATGCGTGAGGACCCCCCGCCAGTTGTTAGGAGGAGTAATGGGCTATCGGGTGCTGCCCATGGTCAATGGAGATGAGGCCCGAGAAGGCCTGCTGCTTTGGATGGGAGAGGTCTAGGGTGGGATTGGGGGTCTGCAGGGGACGGGAAAGGGAAGCCTTGAGTCCACATCACCCCTGGACAGGGCTGCATGCTGGCCGTGGAGAGGAGGGACGAGAGTTGTGCGGTTGGAGGAGGATTTGGGGTCAAAGAGGGGCTGTTCGAAGGCCACGTGCCCAGGGTCCTGGCCAGCAGGGAAGGACACCCTGAGGCCTGAGGGAGGGGAAAGCTTGCCCCGAGGAGCAGGGGGCTTGGCTGGGAGGAACGGCCTGCTGCCCCTGAGAGCCCAGCTCGGGGCCTGTTTCACAGGTTCTCAGCGCCCTGGACCGAGATGCCTCTTGTCGGAAACACAAGCTGCGCCAGAAGCTGGAGCAGATCATTGGCCTCGTGTCCAGCAACAGCTAAGGGCGGCCGACCCGGAGAGAAGGGCGCATCTCAGTCCTGAGGCAGTCTCCCGTCCAGGGGGCGTCTCGGGCCTGGGTCCCAGGCTGAGCCCCAGATCAGGTGGCACCGGGCCAAGACACCCCCAGCACAGCCCGGGGCCCTTCATTAGTGCCTTGCTTTGGGCCCTGCATGGGGAGGGGGTGACCGGACCAAGCCCCCCACCACAGCAGCAGCAATACCCCCACCCTCCCCCTGCCCTCCTGCCCAGTCTGGTGATCACCCCTTGCTATTTATGCCCCAACCACCTATTTATTTAATTTATCTCCACTCACCTCTCCATCTGTAAATAAGCATTCCCCCTTACCCGCCCCCCCTGCCCCAGATGTCCCAACCTCACTCACCTCCTCTCCTTGAGTCCTCCTGGCTCCCCTTGAGACAGGGTCAGCCTTGGCCTCACCTCTGGCCCTGCCCCTTCCCCTGGCTGCCCCCGCCCATCTCCAGAAGAGGACCTGGACACCAGCAGCACTCGGGATGGGCAAGGCACCAAAGGTGCCCTCAGACTACGGCACTGCAGCTGACACAGAAGCCCGTCCAGACTTCTCGGGCTGGGCCTGGGCCTCCTCCCAGGCCGTGTTCTCTGAGGCCTGGAGAGCTTGAATCAGCTCCTGCCAGGGCCAGACTTGGGCCTGGGGGCACCAGACTCTGCTCCTCTGGGCCCTGCTGCCAAACTCCGTCTGTGGGGTCTGCACGCCCCCCGGACCACTCACCCTCCGCTGCCCTGCCCTGTGCACACGCTGAGGGGCAGAGGTGGCAGTGCCTTACTCCTTTGTTCTTCTGCCTCCTCGGAGGAACCCGGCCCTGGTCCATGCTCCTACAAACCCAATTTGCCCCCCTTTTCTTTTCTGCATGAGATTTTCTTTGACCCTGTCATTTTTTTTCCTAATTAAATGTTGGGAAACAGAGTTGGCGTGTGGCTTTGTTCTCGGGGCAGGTGGAAGCAGGTGGGGAGACTGTCAGACTCTGCTTGAGCTGGATGCCATCTACGGGAGGAAAAGTGACTCCTTGTGGGGTTTCTGAGGATCTGAGGTGGTCCAGGGCGGCCATGCCCAATCCATCAACGAGGCCGGGTGGCTCCACCTTTAAGACATGTTCAGAAGCTGCTCCCTTCTCCCCACCTCCACTGCCCCTGAGTGGTCTAAGCTGCCCTTGTCTCTTGCCTGGATGCCAGTCTCCCCATTTCTGCCCTGGCTGCCCTCAGCCTCTTCTCACCATGAGAGGCACCAGGACCCTGTTAATAAACATGGTGGCCCTTGTCCCCACTCTGTTCAAAATGGTCCAGGGCTTCATGGCCACCAAACACCTTTATGTCTGCCAACTCTTTCCTGTCCCGAGTGCGTTGCAGTCATTGTGCCCCTGTGCAGTGCTGAGTTCCTCAATTGTGTCTGACTCTTTTCGACTCCATGGACTCCCACCAGGCTCCTCCGTCCATGGGATTCCCCAGGCAAGAATTATGGAGTGGGTTGCCATTTCCTCCTCCAGGGGATCTTCTGGACCAGGGATCAAACCCTCATCTCTTGCACCTCCCACACTGGCAGGTGGATTCTTTACTACTACACCACCTGGGAAGCCCCTAATGGTGACACTAATGTGGGGGAAACCAGAATTCTGGTGGGAGGGTATTTTATAGAGAATAATTTCACATACTTCAGATTGAGAGCTTTAAATATTTAACTAATTCTACTTCTTGTAATCTTAATCATTCATGCAAAGATCTATATACAAGCATTCCACTGAATCATTACCTATAATACGGCAAAGACTGAAAATAGTTTAAACATTCAATAATGATTTTGAAGAGTTTTTAGAAAAAAGTTCATGTTAGATGAGAAATACCAGGAAAAATGCTAAACTTGCACAATATCAAATATTATTGTTACATGTTTACTATGTAACTATAAAACTCAGAAAATGCTCCAAAATATTGACAGTAGCTAATAACTGAATGAGACAGGACCTATTCTCCTCCATTTCTTAGATTAGCTTCACTTACACTGTACTACTTGACTATCTGAATCAGAGAACCCTCCAATCTAAGGACAAAGGCAAGAATTTTGAGGGTGCTATAGTTGAAAATAAACTCATCATACGTCAATTTTATTTTCAGTAGTTAAGAAACATTTAAGCACCAAACAATGCAAATGGACCTTGAGCACCCAAGGGCCAGTACAGGCAAAAGATGAGGTCCCCATAATAACTTGGCAACTAATGCAGGAATCACTGCCCTAGTAAGGATGCACTGTCTAGGAAGGGCCACCAGGTCAGACCTTAACCCCCCTTTCCCTAGCCCTGGCTTAGCGGGCAACAGGGGGCCCAAAGCGCTGCATGGTTCGCATCACCAGAGAAAGCTGGTCCAGAAAGTTGACAATGGAGATTCGAAGGAGGCGGCAATCTTCAGCTCTCCAGCAGCTGAAAGTGACAGAAAAAGAAAATCAAGGTGGAGATGGGCCCAGCGCACTGCATCCCCTCCATAAACGCAGCCCTTGAGTGTGTCCAAATAGAGCATACCCGGCGAGCTTGGTCACTTGCTACCACTTCCAACCAGCCCCTTTTCCAACTTACACCGCTAGGACACTGCCGCTCACTGTGAGCTCCTTCCCAACCGCCCCACGGTGAGGTTCGGCATCTGGGGCCAGGGACCCACGGGCAATCTCTGCCTCCAAGGCGGACGGGAAAGGCACGTTTAGGGTGCTGATGGAGACTCGGTTAAGGTACCACCCACAAGGATTTGGAGCTCTGGGCCTTGTCTCAGAACCGCTTCCAGCCCCTCCGGGTCACTCGTAACCCTAACCCAGCCCAGCCACCCCGTTGCCCCGTGATCCCATTTCTCCCCCCGACCCAAGCCACCCCGGCCCATCCCCGCCTCCAGTCTCCCTTCAGCTCTCTATTCTCTGCCCGCCCCAGGCACCCCGGCCATTCCACTCCCCAACAGCCCCTGACCCGCCGGTCCGTTTGTCCCACCTCCCACTGCAGGCAGCCCCCAGCCCAAGCCGCACTGCCCCTCGAGTAGGATACAATACGCATGGTCGGCTTCCCGGCCTTTGGGCCGGGGACCACGGGTCTCTGCCCGGCCCCAAAGAGTGCTGGGCCGGCGCGACACCCGGAGCTCCGTGGTCTGCAGCGGAAGCAGCACCCGCGCTGCGGGGTCCACCCCGGCAACCCCCGACACCCCGGCGGCCCTGGCTTCCCGCGCCACCCGCCCGGCTGCCTCCGCCTGCGTCCCCGCCTGCCTCCTGCATGGCTGCCGTGCTCCGCCTCCAATTCCACCCACGGGCTCCAGGGCTCGGCGTCGCCCGCCCTCTCCGCAGGCGGCTGAGAAACTGCGGCTCCTTCCTGAAGCGCCGACCCCGCCCCGCCGCCGGCCCCGCCCCGCGCGTCGACCCCGCCCCACGCGCCTGCGCAAACAGGTCCGGTGGAGCCGGCAGGCCGAGGTGGGGGTCTCCGTTGGCCGCACAGAAAAGAGTCTCCCTTCCACAGTTCAGGGCTTCCCTTGTAGCTCAGTGGGTAAAGAATCTGCCTGCCATGCAAGAGAGCCGCGTTTGATCCCTGAGTCAGGAAGATCCTCTGGAGGAGGAAATGGCAACCCACTCCAGTATTCCTGCCTGGAGAATCCTATGGACAGAAGAGCCTGGGGGGCTATAGTTCGTGGGGTCGCAAGAGTCGGACACGACTTACTGACTAAACCACAGAGTCGGGCACGACTGAGCGACTAACACTTTCTTTCCTACAGCTCGGGCCATTCGCAAACTGTATGACTCGATTTTCGCTTCCCTTTTCTGTTCTCCTTCAAGTTTTTGACAGTAACCTTATATGGCATTTTTAATCAAAAATAAGTTTTTTGTGACATGAGATTTCTGATGGTGATAGGCCTGTTAGTTTTCTGTTTTCCTCCTTTGTAATCATAAGGAAGGGCATAAAGGTGAAGTAGATTATCAAAGCCTGTTGGATCACCCCTCAAAATCCATCCTGAATCAGCCTACCCTCTCCTCCTTCATTGCTAGTCTCCACCGGTGGCCACCCTATCTCCCTGAACTCCTTGAAAAGCTTTCTTTTTTCACATATAATTTCATTTGTTTTTGACTGTGCTGTGTCTTCCTTGCTGTGAGGGCTTTTCTCTAGTTACAGCAAGCGGGCTTATTGCAGTGGCTTCTCTTGTTGGCGGAGTTCAGGCTCTAGAGCGCGTGGGCTCTAGAGCACAGTCTCAGTAGTTGTGGTGCCTGGCTTAGTGGTTCCCAAGCATGTGGGATCTTCCTGGATCGGCGCTTCCAAGTCTCCTGCATTGGCGGGCAGATTCTCTACCACTGGGGCTTCCCTGGTGGTTCAGATGGTAAAGAATCTGCCTGCAGTGCAGGAGACCCAGGTTCGATCCCTGGGTGGGGAAGGTCCCTTGGAGAAGGGAATGTCTACCCACTTCAGTATTCTTGCCTGGAGAATTCCATGGACAGAGGAGCCTGGAGTGGGACACAACGGAGTGACTACTACTTTCACTTTTTTTTTCACCAGGGGAGCCCCTTGAACAGCTTTCTGACTAGTTTTATTCTATGCTTGCTCCTCTACATCCTGTTCTCCACAGTAGAATCAGTTCTTAATTTTTTTCTTAATTTTTAATATATATCACATCATATCATGTCCCTTTTAATATATATCACATCATATCATGTCCCTTTTAAAGTACTAAAACAGTTTCCTATTGTCTTTGAAACCAAAGACAAACTCCTTCCTGTAGCTTATAAAAGGCCTGTGTGACCCGGCTCAGGATTCCTCTACCTGCTTGCTTCCCTACTCTGTGCAGCCTCTAGGGACTTCTCTCTGCTCTTGACTAAGGGTGGCCTGCCCCCATCCCTTTGGACTTACTTTTCCTTTTTGGAAGACTGTCTCCAGACATTCCCGTGGCTGGCTCCTTCTTGTCATTAAGATCTAGTCTCTGGTGTCAACTCCAAGAGGCCTTTGGGATCACCAATCTAACATACTACCCCCAGGCACTCTTCATCACATTTGCCCATTTCAGTTTGCTGTATTTCTAATAATCTGAAATTATAAGTTTGTTCACTTCTATACTGTCATTGTATTGTCTCTGATATCTTTTCTGTGTAGTTTATGCAGTAGGTGGTTTGTTTCTTGTTGGATGAAACAGCATTATGTGTGCTCAGTTGTGTCTGACTCTGTGACCCTATGGACTGCAGCACACCAGGCTTCCCTGTCCTTCACCATCTCCCGGAGTTTGCTCAAACTCATGTCCATTGAGTCGGTGATGCCATCCAACCATCTCATCCTCTGTCACCCCCTTCTCATCCCCTCAAAAACTCAGTGTCTTGGGCCTAGCAATGCCACATGTACCAATTACTTCACAAATATGAAACAACATATACACAAAATTACTTCAGTTCAGTTCAGTTCAGTCGCTCAGTCGTGTCTGACTCTTTGAGACCCCATGGACTGCAGCACGCCAGGCCTCCCTGTCCATCACCAACTCAAACTCATGTCCATTGAGTCAGTGATGCCACCCAACCACCTTATCCTCTGTTACTTAGCGTAATGTAAATAGTAATAGAAAACTATTGGACATGGACTTGGTGTCCACGTCCATTGGACTTCCCTGGTGGTCCAGTGGTTAAGAATCTACCTGCCAATGCAGGGACATGGGTTCGATCCCTGGTCTAAGAAGATTTCACATGCTGTGGGGCAACTAAGCCCGTGCTCCACGACTACTGAGCCCCTGTGCCACAACGACTGAATCCCACGCACCCTAGAACCTATGCTCCACAACAATAGAAGCCATGGTAATGAGAAAGCCTTGCACTGTAACTAGAGAAAGCCCACGTGCAGCAACAAAGACCCAGCAGAGCCCAAAATTTTAAAAAAGAAAAAACAACTGGACGTAACACATATGTCCATCAGGATGGAATTGGTGAAATCACTTGTGGTTCATTCATACAACAGTCCTAAGCAGCAGTGAAAAACAATGAAAATCTCTAATGAAAAATGAAATAAAAAAAGAAAAATGAAATGATTTCCAAGATATATTGTTATGTGGGGAAAAAAAAAAAGCTGAGTGCAAACGACCTGTGCACACACATTCACAGATACACATGCTTATTGGGAAAAAAATAAAGAGGACAGAGAACCCTGAAACTAGTGAAAATTCTCACTGATAGGGGGTTGAGATGGGTCTAGGATTTCTTGTAAAATATTAATATCTTTTTGTGTAGTTTTGACTTTGAACCATAACATATTTTATATGTTCAAAAACACATTTGAAAGAGGGGGAAAATGCTAAAACGGAATAAAAACAAAAGTAAGTGAGCCTAACTGCATATCCAGTTAGTAACAAAGCCATACAGAGAAAATAAGTCAGGAAACTTTCAAACTCACTCTCTGACAGTGCTTCCTTTATGGGATATATTCTAAGGACAGAAAGAATCAGCTTTATTCTCAGTATGCATGTTGTTGGTAATGATAGTCCTGAGGTGATTGTGAAGCTACTTTGGGTATACTGCAAGGTAGACTGTATCTACTAGAAGAGATGAGTAAACATATCCATATACTCTTTTTGTTGTTGTTGTTGTTAGGAACATCAATGTGGAATGAGGGAAGCTGAGATATAACTGTGCTACCAGACTGGAATTGGGGATCACAGTATGAATTCTTAAAAAAATAGATTGCTTAGTTTTGTCCAGTGAGAGTCTAGAAGCAATGACACTCCAGTAGCAAAGAATGTTCCCTGTACCCAGAACTTGGTTCTCAACACCAGTCTCCACTAAAAGGAACCAGAGCTCCTTGGAGAAATGGAAGATTCTAGGTATGGGTCAGGAAAAAATACAAGAGGAGCCTGGAGCACCTTGTAGTGTCAGAAAGGAAGGATATGCTTGAAAAGGAAAAGGATGAGGTATATGAAAGAGACATGGAAGCCAACTGGAAAGAACCAAAGCTAGAACAATTTGAGCACCCAAAAGGTTATTAAACTTTTTGGAGAGGAGGCACCAGGGAAGGTAATATATATGCAGACATTATGTATATATTTCAATCTGGAGGGGATGCACACATGGGTGTATTCACTGTAAAATTCTATTGAGCTGTATATTGATGACTTATGCCTATTACTGTATGTATGCTACAGTCCAGTAAAAACTGTCTCCAAAATGACACTCTTAGATTCTAAGTTATTGAATAAAAAAAAAAGTGTCCACCGTGACAACTAAGAAAAGACAACAGGGAAAAGGGAAAGCTCTTTGTAGAGAAATGCCAACTAGTAATTGTAGAAAGCAAGAAAGCACAAGAAAATCACCATTTTGCAACCACCAGTGCAATTCATCCAGTTGAACTGATACAGCTGGGGAGCATCCTTGGGTGGTAAGACCATGAGAGGGAGGTTGTTGGGGAAAAGAGAGTCCCTGGGTCTCAAGATATCACCCAGATGACCTGTGCGTTAGGAAGGGAGAAGGCAGCTTTACAAGGGAGAGACCGAGTGATCAAACCGGGCCTCCCTCACACTGTGTGTGGAGGGACACAGCCTGCCCTGGGTGGCCGCTCTCCTCAGAAAGCCTAAGCTGAATCTAACCAGGAGGGAAGGAGGTGAATCCAGACCCTGGGACTTGCTATGAGGCCAGTGCCCTGGACTCTTCCAAAAGCATTGTTGCCTGATGGCCCATGGACAAGGGAGAGTTAGGAGAGGCGAAGGTGGCCTCCCACTTCCTGTTGTCAAAAGCCTGACCCAGTGGTGTTGCCTTTCACCTTGGGCACATGGGTGCCAGGCAGGAAGGAACTGTGTCTTCCAGTCCCCATGCCACCGACATCACAAGCACTAAAGGGGTGACAGGAGGTGTCTGCAGGGAAGCCGGGCACGGCTTCAGAGTCACAACCTAGAGCTGTGGCCTGAAGCTCAGAGACGGGTCTGGGGTGAGCTGCAGACATGGACACAAAGCACAGAAATGGCAATGAAGGCGGACAGGTTCCCCAGGAAGTGAGAGGTCCAGAGAAGAGATCTGGGGACGGAGCCTCAGGGTCCCCCAAGAGTAGGAGATGGGTGTGTTGGGGGAGAGCCAGCACAGGTGAAAAGTGAAAGTGAAAGCCGCTCAGTCATGTCCGACTCTCTGTGACCCCATGGACTGTAGTCCCTGGAATCTTCCAGGCCAGAATACTGGAGTGGGTAGCCGGTCCCTTCTCCAGGCGATCTTCCCAGCCCAGGGATCAAACCCAGGTCTCCCTCATTGCAGGCAGATTCTTTCCCAGCTGAGCCACCAGGGAAGCCCAAGAATACTGGAGTGGGTAGCCTGTCCCTTCTCCAGCGGATCTTCCTGATCTAAGAACTGAACCGGGGTCACCTGCAATACAGGCGGATCCTTTACCAACTGAGCGAAAGGGAAGCCCAGAGCTAGGGGAAGTGGAAGGAAAAGTTGGGGAGGGAAAAAAAAAAAGAAAAGTTGGAGAGGAAAAAAATAAAATTAAATACAATTAAGAAAAGTTGGAGAAGGCAGGCAGAAGAGGTGGCCCAGGGCAGGCCCCCAATAGTTCCAGGAGGCCGCTCTGGCTGGACCCTGGAGGGGGACAGGGGGAGAGGGCTGAGCATCTCTCCTACAGGCTTTCCAAGGCTCAGGGCACAGAGGCTGCCATGGCCTTCGCACCTCCTGCTGGCGGGGCCTGACCCATGCTGAGCAGCACTTGTCAGACCTACTGGACCTGGTGGGACTGGCTTTTGTCCAGGCTTGCATGGAAAGCAAGGCACCAGCAAATTGTGCGCGCAGCAGCTGATCATCGTCTGGGCGTTTTCCAGCTCAGCGAGCCCCACCCCAAAGGAAACGCTGCTTTCCTCTGAGCCTGCCCCTCTGCCAGTGTGCCCATGGCAAGTGGCACCACAGGCATCTTATTCCAGGTGCTAGACCGTTGCTGTCTGGGGCCACTTCAGCTAGGCATTTCACTTGCCCTGCTGTCTCCTAGTGGGGCTGTTTCAAGGCCCCTCCACGAGGAGGAGAGTGGTCTCAGGCCAGGGGATGGGGGGGTAATGGTGGGGGGGTCAGTGCCCACCTCTGGGGCAGACACTTGGCTCAAGGGGCACAGTGCTGGCCATAAACATTCCGGCCCCTGTGGAAGGATATTGAAGCATTTGGAGCCTGCAGGGTACATGGGGGCATACACCCCCCTCAGAACCTAAGGACAAAGGCAGGGTGCAGCCCGTGGCCATTCTATCCTCTCATGATGGCACAAGGCCTAGACCAGAGCCTCCATGGCCCCTTCCCACCGGCCTCCCATCTCTCATCCCAGCACCTCTTCCCTGTCTCCCATCTACCCCCTGTAGCTACACACTCCTGCCCAGACAAGCTTCTGGAACCAGGGGTCTCCAGTCACTGGCAAGACCTTTCCCCCTCTCCACCATGCAGTGGCTTCTTGCCCTAAAACATCGCCAATGACCTTCTTGTTAGCTTGAGAGGAGGCTGCCCTCACTTTTGCTTCTTGGCAGCACTAGACACTCTGTACCCTGGCTGGAGGGGCCTTCCTGGCCTCTGACACCAAGCTCTCCCTGTGGCCTTGCGTCTGCAGGGGCGCCTCAGCCTCTGCAATGTCTCCAGTTGGTGAAGTCCCCCCCAGGTTTAGTCCTTTCCCCTCTTTCTTTGGTCATGCTCCCTGGGAAGTAATTTCATGCATCCTCGCAGTGTCTGGGACAGTGTGTCCACAGGCCCTCTGGAACGTTGTGGAAAGCCACACAGGGCCGTGGAATCGGGCCCGTCGGTCAGCAAGGCACCTGCTATACACCTGGGAGATGCCACTCCTGTCTCCATGGGCAGCCTGAGGTCCCCGATGACTTCCTGCACCCAGAAGATGGCTCCTAGCCACCACAGGGTCGACACCGCTCAGTTGGGAGGCACACAAGACTCACCACCTGTCTCTTGTGTCTGTCGACAAGACCTGTCTGTACGCGTCAGCCCTCCCCGAGGACCCGGCCTTTCTGAGAGTCGCCCTCTCCCTTCCACAGCCCACCCAAGCCCCCGACAAAATGATGGAGGCACTCGGTTCCAAGCATCCAAAAGGGACAGCATTTATTTGCTGGGGCAGCTGAGGAGGAAGCTACGCTAGAGGACGGGAAGGTGCTCCGTGCTGGCTGTGACCGAGGGGTTCGGTGGAAGCTGCAGGCAGCCATCTTCTGATCCTGAGGTAGAGGCCTGGGATGAAGCAGACACTGCAGAGTGCAGAGGGGAGGTAGGAAGAAACTGGGTATTTGGGGAAATCGTTTATCTGCTGCCAATACCCCTGGACTTCTCAGTTTCGCAAACCAATATCTTTCCTTTATTGCTTAAACCAATGTCCTGTAATGGTTAAATCAATGATGGGGAAACCAAAAGCAGCTCAGCTAATAGAGTTCCTTTCAGATCAAAGTCTCACATACACCTCTAGTATGACGGAAAAGGTCAATATAAAATTTCCTGACTGCAAAGAAATGAAAGCGTAGGGAAGTCTACTGCATGGGCCCTGCGGCAGTGCATGCCCAGCTCCTGGGTGGAACCATGGACTTCCACCTGCTCTTCAAAGCCTTTGGCCCTTGAGCCACTGTCCGTCCTCCCCATCTGGGGACCCAGCACTTACCCCATGAGGCCCAGGCTGGAGGGTGGCCCAGGTACCCTCCTCCGAGTAGCAGGTGCCTGGACGATCTCTACGGCCCACCCCCCAGCTTCTGCCCCCACCCAGGTTCCCTCTCAGACAGTGAGTAGTTTGTACAGTGGGAGGCCCTGTCCACATGTGGCAGAGGATGGGCAAAGGGTACAGGGGCCTGCTCGAGTCACCTTGAGACCGTCACCTGTCATCTCTAAAGGTCACAGACCGCTTGTGTCTGGGAGGAGACAAGCAGAAGGGGGTGCCCAGAGAAAAGCTGTGACACTAATGGCCAGGACACTCTGTCTCTGGGCCACACTTGGCCATCACTCAGCATTTGGCCTCAGTTTGTATCTGGGACACAGGGACAGGATGCCTGCAGACTCCTAACCCCAGGCTTTGGAGCTAAAGGAAACTGAGAGAGTCTCAAGAGGAGCCCTCACTAGGCAGTCGATGGCTGGGGACCAACGCAGCACAGGGACTTGCCTAAGGTCACTCCCCAGAGCCGGGTGACATCCCAGAACTCCCCAGCCCGCCTTCCCTTTGAGTGCACACTGGTTGCAGCCACTAAGGGGGCCCAAGGCTGGCCATCACCTGAACTCTTGCCAATGCTGGACCTGCCAAGGATGAGGTGACAGGATTGGGCATCAGGGGCTAGCTGCTTCCCCTTCCAGGCCTGGAAAAGGTATTGCTCAAGGGTTTCTCCTCAGTGGGCTAAACCTGGAATGTCCATGGCCACCCGTGTCCTCAGAACCCGTCTGAACGACACCTTTCTCGCTCTCACCCTGAAGCACTTCTGGAAGCTGGCTGGACTCAGAATCTGGCTCCTCAACTTCCCCACTAGGAGCCTTGGCTGTCTCACCTTTTGTGCAACATGTGGGAGCCAACCCGGGTCAAGAGCTTTGAGTGGGGCCTGGCACCTAACATGAGCCAGATACAGGTACCCGGGTACCCGCCAGGCAGTATTATGAGCCAAGTTGCAATACAAGAAGACATTTAATGCTACATGCAGCTTGTGGCCCGGCCAGGCTCCTCCCCACACTCTGAGAATCCTACTTGGAGAACCCCTTCTCCATAGCTTCAGTCGCTTCGGGGTGCAGGAAGCGGCCAGCCAAGCGTTCAATGTCATCCAGCGTCAGGCGGCTCAGGGACCGCTCATAATCCTGAAGAGAGAAAGCCAGAAGGATTCAGGGGTGCGACTGGGCGGGGGGCGCTGGGACAGAGGCAGGTGAGCAGGACGCGGAGGTCCCGGGCCACGATTCTCACCCTCTGGAGTTGATCCAGGACTCTGCTGGCATCGGCGGCGCTGAAGTGCCGGGCCAGGACTCTGGAAATGAGCGGCCAGGCGGCGGGCGGTGGGGCCGGGGCCTCGACCGTTTTCCGCGCGGTGCTTTCTTCCAGTAACACCTTCTCCAGAGGTTTGACCACTAGGTTGAGCTTGGAATTCGGCCCTATGCTGTAATCGGAGAGTCTTTTCCCATCTGTCCGAGAGAGAGAGACTGATGGAGCCCACGGTCGCACTGCCCACGGCGCTGCGAGGCCTCGGGGAGCCTAGGTGAAGCGCTGCGGTGACCTCCCGGGGTGGGAGGGTCACCTAGCCAGAGCCCCCTCCACCTACACTGCTGCCCGGGCCTGGGCTGGACGCCCTGTCCCCTGACTTCCCGCGGGTCTCCCCTGGCGTCCCCTTTCCCTGGTTACCTGCCAGGGCCTTGCCCTTGAACAGCAGCCGCTGCTGGCGGACAGGGATGTTCAGCTTCTCGGAGACCAGATGTTTCAGCGTGGACACCAGCTCGTCCTCTGACACCTGTCCCGGCCGAGAAAGGTGGGCGGGAGATAAGGCCGCGGCCCGCGCGGAGGACGGCTCTCCCGACCTCTCCCCGGGCGGCCGGCCCGCCAGGTCTGTCCCCGGCCGCGGCCCGATCCCGCGCCCGCGGGGCAGACCGCGCGACCCAGCCCGGCGATGCTACCTGAAGGCTGCACTCGCGGCCCTGGAGTGCCTTCACCGTTAGCTGCATGGCGGCCGCCGAGGCGTCCACTTGGGCCGGCGCGCACCCCAAAGGCCCCCCGCCGCGCGCCGCCGCCCCGGGCGCGCGCCGGAACCGCCCGCCGCCGCCGGAAGCCTCGCGAGGGGCGCGCCCGGCGTCGCAGCCCCGCCCCTCGGCGTCGCAGGCCCCTCCCCCCATAACCTGGACCGTCCTCCGCGGACCCCGGGGCAACGGATCCCAGAAGCCCGCGGAGAGGGGAAAGGGTGGAGGGACGAGCTGGGCCCGGGGGAGACAGCGGGCCGGGAGTTCGCGTGCCCCTGTCCGCGGGCAGAGCAGATCAACGCTGATGCCCATCCCATCTGCCTCTCGAGGAGCCCGCAGAAGACCCGGCCCCGCCGAGCTCGCTTCGCCACCCGCCGGCCTCCTTTTTAGTCCACCTGTGGAAAAGCAACTGAGCTTGATATCTGGCGGGGAGAGTCTGGCCTCTGCCCTTCCCACTGCTCCTTCTCAGAGAGGTAACAGCTCTCAGAGGCGATGCAGGGGCGAGGAGGGCTAATTCTGGCCAGAGGTCACTGTGTCGCCCAAGCCAGCCCTCCACCCTGGCCCACACCTACCTGGCCACACCACGCCTTTCCTTCCCCGACCCGCAGGCCTCAGAGGGCAAAGACAGCAAGGGACCCAAGCTTGCTTCTCTGTTTTATTGAAATATATTTTCTGGGCAGTGCCTGCCTACAGTATTCAGCATGGCCTCTTTGGCACTGAAAGCTGGAGAATAAAAAACGAGTAAAAAAAATAAGCCTGGATTTTTTTTCCTTGTGCATAGTGCATGAGAACTAAAGGCCTTTGGTACACAAGAATGGTGGGGACAGTTGGTGGAGGTTGGGGGATAGGGGTGCCTGGCAAAAGCTTGACCCAGGGGGCCTCAGGGAACGGAGCACACACTGCTATAGATGAAGTGGCCAATTACTAAGGCCAGCATCTCCGAGGTGCCACTAAGTGCCACAAGGAAAGGGGCCTGGGAGGCATAGTCAGCCTGGAGGCGGCGGAGGGACAGCTGCAGCATGGCCAAGGCCAGCAGGCTGTTCTGCACCCCCACCTCAATGCTGACAGTCCGCCGCTGGGCCACTGGCAGCTTCAGGCATGTGGCCAGGCCGTAGCCCACCAGGAGGCCGACCAGGGGCACCGTGAAGCCCACCAACACGATAGGCAGCCTGACGCCTGCCAGGATGAAGACCCCCATGCGGTAGGCCAGGAAGAGGCCACCCAGGAGCAGCACAAAGCTGAAGGGCTTGATGACATGCAGCAGTAGCTGCGAGAACTTGGGGAGCTTGGACTTGATTACCACGCCTGCTGCGATGGGGATGGCAATGAACAGCAGGGTCCCCAGGATCTTGGAAATGGGCACATGGAGTGTTTCATGGATGCTGAGCAGGCGACTGTAGACAGCTGAGGACAGTGGCAGGAAGCCAGTGGCAGCCACCGTTGAGATGAAAGTCATGGAGATGGCCAGAGTGACGTCCCCTCCAAGGAGGAGGCTGAAGAGGTAGCTCCCCCCGCCGCCGGGCGACGAGCAAGTGATGATGAGGCCCAGAGCCAGGGCCTTGGGCAGCATGAAGACCTTAGCCATCAGAAAAGCATAGAAGGGCATGACTAGAAACTGGCCTAGAAGGCCCAGCAGCATGGGCTGGGGGTTCTGCAAGAGCCCCTTCAGCACCTCGAGCTCCACTTTGCACCCAAATGAACACTTATTGACGAAAATAAGAGGCAGGAGCAAGTAGAGGATTGGGTTCTCTGAGAAGTGGACCAGGTCAGTGCCGAGGGTGGTGGGGGTGTCTTCAGCGGGTGAGACCTTGATGCAGAAATCTCTCCGCTCCTCGATCAGCCTGGGCGGGGCCTCACGGGGGTCCGTGAGCTGGATGTGGAGTGGGGCTATCCCAGGCAGGCCCGAGCGAATGCTCACCACGAAGCTGCCGCCGCTGCCCCAGGCTATAGCACTCACATTCTTGATGGTCAGCACCTCTGGGTCCAGGGAGGTGACCCTCAGCACGGGGCTGGGCCCCGTCCTGTTGCCCTGGCCTGGGTACTGGCTTGTGATCACAATGATGCCCTCGCTCTCTTCTGGGAACTCAAACTCCATCACAGAGCCATCTCCAATGCTCAGGTAGCGGGCCCTGGTCAGGGGCACGGGATGGCCCAGAGTTGGGCTGAGACTGGCACTGGCTGTTCCCCGGGCCCCCCAGAGCAAGCTGACAAGCAGTAGGGTGGCCCTGAGCATGCTTTGGGGGCCCGTGCAACCAGTGCCCCCTTCTGGGCCAGGCCACTGCAGGGAGCGGCCTTCACCACTCCTAAACACCATGGCTCCTTTCGAAGGGTGGGGCGTGCAGGCCCTCTGCGGCTTAGGAGACCAGCCCTGCTGGTGCCGTTGGGTGGTCTTGAGAAGGGTCCATGGGCAAGGCCTGGCGCTGGGCTGCCTTTCTTGATGGTAGAGCTCTTCCTGAGAAGAGAAGGGACATGGTGGTGGCTGGTGAGGGCAAGCAGCTGTGAGTCCAGGAGCATGACTGAGAAGTTCCACTGCTGGGAGACTCAGCAGGGTCCCTTGCTGCAAGCCTGGGGATGGAAAGGGAATGCCTAGTGCTGGCCCTTGAGTGCCACTGGGGTGTCCCTTCCCCAGTCACAACTGCCTTAAGCTTCCCCAGAAGGGCCACCTCGCCTTCGGCCTGCTGATTCAGGCTGATTTCCACAATTCAGAGATGGCCTGACACCAGGGGATCAGCCATGATCAGCCACCAGGGAGAGCCAGCCCCAATCTTGTCACCACTAGCCTGTGCCCCACTTGCTTTGAGAGGCACAGTTGTGGAAGTACCACAACCAGGAGGAAATCTCTGAAGGACACCCCAGGGATGCCCAGGAAGCAGGCCCGATGAGAGCAGGCCAGCTCATGGCATCTGAGTGTCATCTGACTGGCAGAGAGCAGCCGGCAAAGTGGTGTGGGCAGCGGGTTACCCCCAGGCCAAAGGCCCCATGTGCTGACGTTCACCACTGCCATGTGAACGGTGCTGCTGCGTGTGGCCTAACTACCTGCTGACAGTGGCAAGATGGAGGTTCTGGGAGGAAGCAGGTCCCCCTCTCCCCAGGGAAGTTGCCAGAAAGGGCAGCAGAAAGGGATCAGATAGGGCCACGTGTCTACTGAGAGGTTTCTCCCCTTTCTGTCAGAGCTCTCACTCCCCTGGCAGTCCCAGAATTGGAGTTCCTAGAGCCACTGTGCCACATCTGAGAGGCTCTGCTCATAGTTCAGGGACTCCTCCCATGCGCATGCAGACCCCTACCAGAGCCTAGAACTAGGCTTGAGGAGTGTTTCTAGAGGGGCGGGCTGCCTCAAGGGGAAAGAAGGACGTCTGCCTCTTTCCACTTCTCAATTTGGGCAGCCCACACCCTATTGTCCTGCAGGAACTGGGGCAACCAAGATGAGGACACAGTAATTCTTCATCCTTACTGCTGACTGACTCATGCCTGGCGTTGTCTGAGTCTTGGACGAGGCCCCTGCGTCTCTAGATCCTATCAGGGATAGTCTCATTTGAGACTGGGGAGCAGTGGAAATAGGTGGTGGAGGGCTGGTTCAGCAGAAGGCTCATCCCTGGGAAACTCATCCTCTACCACCCTGGGATGCCATAGCCTCTCCTGGCTTGGCGTTTGGGTCACTTACCCTGGAGGCCTTGATCCAGCCTTGGGTCTCACCACTGAAGAGGGAGGCAGGAAAACCAGAGGGAGCAGGAGTACAGTGGAGGGGACTCACAGGGAAGAAATGAAGGCACCCGAGACTGAAGCCACCGGTCTGTTGTGAACCAGTTCAGAAGGCAGAGGAGGCGAAGGGCCATGCACCCCGTCGTTCCAGTACCGCTGGTGGCTTTGAGTCACTGTGTGGGGTATCTGGCCCAGATCCCACCATTTCTGCTTGAGGTGCCAGGAGAGTTTGGGCAGATACTCCCCAAGACGAGGGAGGGAACCCCGGGTCAGCAGCTTTTCTCACACTGGCTGAGTGTTCAGTGTCGGTGCAGTTGGCAGTGCTGACCCGGGGCTCCTCCCTACCTGGGAGTCCGGAAGTTGTCGGACAGGGCAGATCAGAGCTCGGGCAGAAACTGGGGAGGGAGGCGGGGAGGAGAGCCCTGCAGCCGGTAGGCCGGCGACCCGCCTGGGCGGCCTTGGGATCCCTCACGCCACTCTCGGTCCCCACGGCTGCACAAACGCCTGGCGGCTACCCTTCTCCGCGGCGCCCGGCCGCCACAGCAAGCGAGGGCGGAAACCGGCCGGAGCCAGTAGGCGCCTTCCGCCCGCCCTTCCGGCCTGAGGCTCTCACTTGCCTCGGCGGCCCGGAAGCTCGGCGCCGGAGCCAGCGCCCGCCGGGCCGGCGGACGCCCGAGAGACCGCCAGCCGGGGCCCCGCCCCGAGCTCGACGAAGCACCGCCTCCGCCCCCGCCCCACACTCCCGCCCCGCCTACCCCATGGCGGCCCCCTCACCTCTCACCGCCGGGGCGGGCCCAGACCGGATGTGACGTAACATGGGAGCGACGGTTCTGCATGCGCGCGCGCCGGCCTGACCGCCTTCCGGGGTCGGGGTGGGCCGGGTGACTGTCTCGTGTGGCTAGCGAGACGCGTATCCCAGTGTTCTGTGGTCGCTGCCGGGGCGACCCACACCGGGTAGGCACCCCAGTCCTTCCCAACCACGCTGCGACCTCTGGGGTCAGTGGGACACATGTTTAGCCCTTAGCCAAGCTAGGACGCCCGGGAGCTGCTGCTTAATGGCAGGACCCGGGAATCAGGGTTTCTGTCACTTGCCTGCTCAGGGCGCTAGCCCTGTGGCCAGAGGGCCGACTCTGACGGAGCCATACTCTGGGACCCAGTCTCGGCCATGTTCCACCTTCCTACGTTCAAGCATCGACCAAGCGCCTATTTCCACCCTGTGTAAGATCAGTGGATTTCTGAACGTTTCAAAACTATTTGGGGCCACCAGCAAGGTCCGGAGGTTTCAAAACTATTTGGGGCCACCAGTAAGGTCCGGAGGTTTCAAAACTATTTGGGGCCACCAGCAAGGTCCTAAGGTTTCACGGAGGAGTGCAAACACATGGCTTCAGGAAGGGCAAAAGGTGGTGAGGGTGTAGAACGTGGACGTGGGAAGACAGTGAGCAAGTGTATAATCAAAGATTTGTATGTTCTCAAAGGTTGCTGGGCAACCGCACTCAGGCAGCGGGACAATAGCTACCCACTGCTCTGGAGGAACCTCTTGTCAGGGCTGTGATGGAGGCCAGTGGTGCCCAAAGTTGCAGGTTCTTGCCCCAAGAAGGTTCCTAAGACACATTGTAGAGAATGTCCAAAAAGACCTGTAGCATCTTTACTTTTATTTATTTTCCCAATAAATAATAACTGTAATCATCTAAAAAGAAATCTATTAATTTTAATTTAGCCTTAGTTTTTGAGAACTGTATTTGTGTATGTGTGTTATAAAGTTCAGATTAGTACATGCATGTGATGTGTAAGCAGATAGACACACATGGTGGGGTGCACACTCAAGAGGGTTTATGCCGGTGATCAAGAAACATTCAGAGCTGTAGCTCTAGGCTGTTCTTTAGCCTCAGTTAAGACATAAACCTTTTGTGTGTGTGTGGACTTGGTATTCCAGAAAGTCTGTACTGTCCCTCTCAAATGGGGTTGAGAGGTCCTGATGGAAGCAGGCTGGCACAGGTGAGAGGGCTGAGCTTGGCACATGCTAGGTTGAAGACTGCAATTTTGCAAAGGAGCAGTGGTGCTGTCGTGTGAGGATGGGGTAAAAGTGGCCAGAGGGAGAAGGGGGATGGAAAACCTAAACGATGTGTTCACCCTTGAGGAACCCTTCATTTTTATATTCCCAACTGGATGAGAATTGGTGTCAGGGGTCAAGGAGAACAAATGTAGTTAGAAGGCTGCTCCCCGTTATCGTCAGTCTCTCCAGCCTTCCCTGAAAAGCCAGAGGGGGCTGGTGGGGTGTCTGACCTGAAGGAATTTGGAGGCCTTCCCTCCAGGAAAAAGGGGTGACTAAATTAAAGTCATGGGGTCACAAATAGTTGGACACGACTTAGTGACTGAACAACAACAACAAAAAATAAGAATGTTTGTAGTTAGTTTCGAGGATTAATAATTTACCCTAGAGAAGGAAGGTCTCTATGAGTCAGTCAAGGATATCTAGTTCCAAAGGAGAAATAATCTGGACCAAGAAACAGATGGAACAAATGATAGTTACATCTAAAAGAACATCAGGGCACTTCAGACGGGAGACCCACCGCCATCCTGCTAACAGAGCACAATGATGACCCTGAGAGGTGGACTTACCTCCTGCTCTCCAGGCAGGGGCCTCCAGGAAGACTGTGCAATGAATAAGCAGGCATGGAAGGCATATTTTATACAAGCATGAGTATGGGATGCATTTGGTATTTACCAGGAAATGTAGTGACAACTGGCGTTTTTACAAGCCCAGCTACAGGTCGTGGTGCCTGAGTTTTCTTTAGGGGGCCATCTCTCTTCCACTCTCGCTCAGTACACAAGGTTTGCATGTAGATGACCCCAATGCTGGCCTCTGGGGGTCACACAGAGGTAGCCAATCAGGGCCACAAAGATTGAGGCAAAGATAAACCCATAATCCAATCTGGACCAATGAGAGGTAGTTCCCTAGGGACTGGGAAGATGGGAATTCTTTCTTGCTGGGGTGCTCCCCCTGCCCGGGAAGACAGCACGTTTGAAAATGACGCGAATACAAAAAAAAGGGGAGCCAACATACGAGAGCCCTGAGGACATGACTGGAGCTGGAGTCACCTGTAGGCGTTGGGGGTCTGTTACAGGAAAATTCAGGCTCCCTCTGCTATCATGGCTTTATTTTTGCATGTGCCAGTTGGGTTGGGACCCTGGCTCTTGTAACTGTAACTGAGGATGTCTTAACTCCTGAGGGTAGGCCTGGGGGACAAAACCCTGGTGGAGGAGGACCACTGGGTGTAGAAAGACAGCCCACTACTTTGGAAGGTCTGGAAGGTCTGGCGGGCTGCACACCACCCCACTGTCAGCATCCTGGCGTGTGTTGGGCCATGTAGGGGATAAAGCTGGCCTGCCGCTTCCATCTGTGTGAATCCAGCATAAGCGATGAAGGTCTGGGGCAGGTCAGCTGGCATGGCAGATAAGAGGCACCTCCCAGCCTTGTAGTTTGTCCCTTGACTAAGGTGCATTTCATCTGGGGCGAGTCAGTAACTTTGTGGGGCCCTATTTAGCTGGCTTCTAACCTCCCAGCCCCAGGGAAGCTTTCCTAAGCATACCAGGGACCATTTTTCTTCTCTAAACGGGGGTCACAGCAGCACTTGCTCACTGGGGTTGCTGTGAGGACCGAGCAGGTAACACATGCAGATGAAGCACTGGCCACATGTTGATCCTTGTGGCAGCCCCAATGGGTACATCCAGATCCATCAGATTATTCTCTCTACTTTGGAGGATGTTGGAAATGTCCATAATAGAAGGTTAAAAAAAAGATGAATAACATAGATGATACTATAATGGTAAGTACTTGGTCATTGCATCTTCCCTCGTAGCTCACTTGGTAAAGAGTCTGCCTGCAATGCAGGAGACCTGAGTTCGATTTCCTGGGTCAGAAAGATTCCCTGGGGAAGGAAATGGCAACCCACTCCAGTATCCTTGCCTGGAGAATCTCCTGGACAGAGAAGCCTAGCAGGCTACAGTCCATGGGGTCAGAAGAGTCAGACATGACTTAGTGACTCAGCTATCACTTGTCGTTATGAACACTTGTCAAACAGAGTGCACGACACCAAGAGGGAACCCCAATGCCCACCCTGGACTTTGGGTGGTGATGATGTTTCAGTGGAGGCTGTATGAGGGAACTCTGGACTTTCTGCTCAACTTTGCTGGGAACCTAAAATTCTAGAAAACAAAGTCGATGTAAAAATGAAAACACCTCAAGTTCTTGGCACAGGGTCAGGCTGATCTTCAGCTCGTGTGATCACCATCTCCCAGGCAAGCAATCCAGGCTGCCCTCACATCTGCAACTCTCTGACCCTTCATGGCCGTGACCGTGGCCCCACAGCCACAGCCTCTCCTCCTGGGCCATCCTGGGCTTCTCTCTCTTCTGCGCCTCCTTAAATACCTTCCTTTTCTTTCTTTCTTTTTTTAAAATACCTTCCTTTTCTGATGATGCACTCACACTCCGGCAGCACTTAACCCCTAGAGGGGGACTCAAACGTCCACTGCCCCCCGCCATGGCACCCTCAATGCGACCTGGCTGGTGCCTGATGGATTCCTCTACCTGGGAAGTCCAAACTGCCTTCCCTCCTTTTCCTGACACCAGGCCATTTCTGCACCCCGTTGTGCACTTTTCCAGCAAAACTCCTTATCATTTCTTGCTGGTTCTCACCCAATGCAGGGAAATAGAGCTGTGATCTCTGAGAAGTGCCAAATGGCCCCCCACCTTGATCTCTCGTGCCCTGATTTCAAAGCTATCTAAAGCTGAGCACTGCGGGGAGACACGCCAGCTCTTGAGGGAGGCCGGGGCGGGAGGGGGAAGCCTCCTGGATTGATTTGAATCTCCACTCCTGTCCCTACAGGCCTGTGTCCAAGGGATTCAGCCAGTTTCTGGCAGCCAGAATCAGTTTTCCAGGCAAAACTATAGGGATGCCCATTGGGCAGAGGGGCCTGTGGACGACATGCGCCCTGGAGACACAGGCCCCCTATGAAAGGTGTGGAGGCGAGTCGGTTGAGCCTTGGGGATCTGTCCCTCCCCCAGGACACCAACAACCCTGACTGCCCCTCTGAACACACTTCATCCTATTGGGGCCACCAGTTTATTAAGAGGTCATGGAGAAGGCAGGCCCTCTGACAAACCACAGGGGTGGCCACCCGCCACTCCAGAGACTGCCATCAGGCCACAAATTCAGCACACAGCTGGCCTGGCTCCAAGGTGGCCGCCCCTCCCTGGAGGTGGCCAGGTGGCCCAGCACGACAAATCATGCTGGAAACAGGCCTGGCCCATGGAGCCGCAAGGCACTCTGGGAGGTAGAGGTTCTGGAAGGTGCCCGAACCTTCTAGGCAGCCACTACCAAACCTGGGGCTGCAGGTGCTTGGGACTCGCCTGGCTGGGGGTGGACTAGGGGAGCAGCTTTCAGAATAGGAGACGGGTACTTGGGGTTCCCCCCAGACACAAAGTGCGACAGGGTCTGCTGCGCAGCCCCACTACTGGTCACGGTCTGGTCGCTGGTCACCACCTCAAAGCCCCAACGTGCTGGGCGTGAGGTCGGGGCCTTAGCCCTGTGCTGGCGCCTCATCAGGGGCCGGGCACACGCAGCCTTGCTCAGTCTCGTCTGTGAGCCTGGCCCCTAGCTGGCTGCAGGCCTCCTGGGAATGCAGCCCTCCATTTCCAGCGCCTCGGGCCAGCCTTCATACTTATTGGTGTGCTTGCTATTCTTCACGTGCTGTGGGGTAGAAGAAGGCATGGACTCAGTCCTCGGCCACCGGGGCCAGATAGACCCTCTGTCCCCTTGGGCCGGGGTCAACCAAGTGGGCACTCTCTGGGCACCCAGCCCCATCTGCCAGTGCCTCAGTGTTTTCATGTAAAGATGGCGGCAGCTGTCCCCTTACAGCTGGAGGGGGTCAGCTTCTTGGAACTCCATTGGGCCTGGCCCGTGCTGGGAAGGGAAGGACGGGGTGTGTCCCAGCCCTCACCTCGCTCGCAGGGAGCCCATGAAAGCTGTGCCAAGAGTGAGGCCCAAAGGGACATTTCTTGTCTGGGAGCCGAGCCACTCTTTTGGCAGCTGGAGCCTTCCAGAAACCACTGGAACGGCCTGTTTGCCTTGCCCTGTTGTGGGTAGCAGGGTTTGGGGGTTTCCCAATTAGGGCAGCTGGGGAGCAGGGTGTACAGGGTGAACTGGGGTCCTGGGTTTGACAGGGATGGGACATCACTGAGAGTCTTTTGGGGGTAGGGGTGGTACTGTATCATGTGGCATGAGGGATCTCAGTTCCCTGACCAGGGATAGAACCCATGCCCCCTGCCTCCTACCCCTGACAGTGGAAGCAGGGAGTCTTAACCAAAGGACTGCTAAGACGTCTGATGAGCATCTTGAAGATATATAAGAGGACGTGTCTTAACCGTGACTCTTGCTCATGTGAAAGCTTTCCCATTCAAAGGTTCTTTAGGGGGAATCCAGACAAGAGAGAGATCAGTTACTGCCCTCCCTGTGCAGATGGTGAGGGAGCCAGGACCACCGTGGGGCAGGGGGAGGTGTGCTGGGCAGAATTCAGGGAAGGCTGTGGCATAAACAGAAGGGGACCTTGGAGGATGCAGGCCAGAGGGGCGGGCAGACTGCTCTGGGCCAGGCAGTGGGGGTACCAGGCTTCGTGCTCATACCTGCTCAAAGGGGCTCTTGTTCTGCACACCCTTGGCCCCCACAAACACCCAGCTGTCCCGGAAGGCCAGGTCCTTGACGTTCTTGCTGCCCAGATCACTGAAAAGCTTCCGGGTCTCTTCATTCATCCTGCCGCACAGAAGGAAGAGAGGTGAGCCATGACCCTAGATGGATGAGGCTGAGATCAGCCTTGGCCATCACTTACTTGGTGGCTGGGTCATCATAGGAAGCTACAAACACCAGGGTGCCTTCGTGAAGTGGTCGGATGAACTTCAGCAGGTCGTTGACATCTGGGGGGACAGGTCCCATGGAGCACTGGCCACCTCTGAGCACCCCTCCCTCACCAACCCCTGTTCTTCAAATGAGGAAACTAAAGCAGGGAGTGGGCCAGGGATTCATGCCAAGCCAGGTCGCCAAGTGAGTTTAGAAACCAAATAAGAAGAAATAGAAGAGTTTAGGAAACAAGTAAGGAAAGAAAGAAAAAGGGAAGTTGCTCAGTCGTGGCTGACTCTTTGCAACCCCATGGGCTGTAGCCCACCAGGTTCCTTCGTCCATGGGATTTCTCCAGGCAAGCGTACTGGAGAGGGTTGCCATTTCCTTCTCCAGGGGATCTTCCCGACCCAGGGATCGAACCCAGGTCTCCCACATTACAGGCAGATGCTTTACCATCTGAGCTACCAGGGAAGCCCAGAAAACAAGTAAGAAGCCAGGGCCAAAGCCCTGACCGTACACCGGTCCTTCTCCCCACCTTTTCTGAATGCAAGGGAGTGCTTGAGCTGCCTGGGGGAACCTACAGAGGGAACAGCATTCAGGGCAAAGGAGCTGTCATTCCCACAGTCAGAAAGTGGTAGCGGCGGCCTGACTCACCTCCCGCCCACATGTCAAAGGCGCGGGCCTCGATGAGGTCTCCATTTACCCCTGGGTAGAGGGAAGAATTGGGCACTGCTGCAGGAGCTGCCAGGGTGATGCCACTTGGAGCCCACCAGAATCAGCAGCCCTTCCAGAAGCTCCTCCCCGCCACACCCCCAACATGTGCATGCCCACCATGCTGCTGGTTCACATGCCAGGACCCACCCGAGGCTGCCAGGCATTGGTGGCCCTCTGGGGGCTCCCCAGGCAGCAGCCTCCCATCCCTGTAAAGTTTGAGATCTTCATTGCTACCCTGCTCTCGTCCATTGGGTCACCTCCTCTGTGGAGCCTTCAGTTTCCAAACACCATCCCCCACTGCCCCAGGCCCCACTGGGACTTCCCAGAGTGGGCATGTGGACAGAGGGTAGCAGGCTGCCACCCAGCTTTGTGTCTCTGCTCCGTGGGGAACTCACCATTCACCAGGGCGATGTTCAGTCCCCGGCCCACGTTGTCCTTGACACTGCTCATGAGCCTGGTAGGGGGACAGAGCTTTCCAATGGCCCATCAACGGCACACAGCCCCTGCTTCCCTCCCCGCCCCACCCCCGCCCCGTCCCAAGAGGCTCACATCCTGTCTTCCAGGCAGATCTTGGGTCCAATGACATTGGCAGCACCACTGACCACACGGAAGGCCAGGTGCTCCTCAGGGCATGGCTGGGGCAGACCGCATTTGTACTTCCTGGCCCGCGGCTCTGTGGGGACAACCAGCATGATTCCTGGGCCTGGCCCTGGAGGCACTGGACACCTGAGAGGGGGTGGTCAGGCCCAGCCCATAGGGACAAATGAATGATCACAGACCAGGGAACTGGGGTGCGGAGGAGACATGGCTCAGGTCGAGGTCAGGGACCCCCAGGGAGGCTCTTTGGCCACTGGTGGGAGAACAGAGGATAGTAGGAGAGCCACCAGGAGGATGGTGTGTTACGAGGTGAACTGTGTTCCCACAGAAGAGGCTCTGAAGCCCCAGGACCTCAAAACGTGACCTTCAGTGGAAACAGGGTTACTGACATAATAATTCATTTAGAGGAGATCACCCTGGAATAGGGTGGGCCCTAAATCTAATGACTGGAGAAGGAAATGGCCACCTGCTCCAGTACTCTTGCCTGGAAAATCCCATGGACAGAGGAGCCTGGTAGGCTACAGTCCATGGGGTCACAAAGAGTTGGACATGACTGAGCAACTTCAGTAATCACTTTAAATCTAATGACTTGTGGTCTTAGAAGACAGAAGAGACAGACGTGGAGGAGAAGGCCATGTGAAGATGGGCGCTGAGACAGAAGGGATGAAGTCACAAGCCAGGGGCCACCTGGGGCTACCAGAAGCTGGAAGATGCCAGAAGGAGCCTCCCCTTGAGCCTCTGGGTTGAGAGTAGCCTTTCAATACCTAGATCTCAGATTTGGAGCTTCCAGAACAGAAAGAACACCCTTCTACTGTTTAAGCTACCCAGTTTCTGCCATTTTGGTATGCCCACCCCAGGAAATTGACACAGAGTTTGAGACTAGGAAGTGTGGTGCTACTGTAATAAATCCCCCAAAATGTGGAAATGACTTTCCAACCGGGTAATGGGTAGAGGCTGTAGGATTCTGAGGTACTTCTTAGAAAAGGTCTAGATTGCCTTGAAGAGACTGTTAGTAGACATATGGCCATTAGAGGTAATTCTGCTAAGGGCTCAGAAAGAAGGGAGAAGAACAGTAGAGAAAGCTTCTACCCTAGTGGAGAATACACACATCACTGTGCCCAGAATGTCACTAGAAATGTGAATGCTAAAGGTGCTTCTGGTGAACTCTCAGACAGAAATGAGGAATGTGTTTGAGGACACTGGCCAAAAGGCCACCCTTGTCATCAAGTGGCAAGGAACTTGGCCAAATTGTGTTCTAGTGTTTTGTGGAAGGTACAACTCATGAGGGCTGAACTTGGAGATTTCTAAGCAGAGTGTTGAGGATTTCTCCTTGTCACTCACAATAACACGGGAGGGAAGAGAGGCCAGTTAAGCATGAAAGAACTAGAAGTGAAGGTCTGGAAAATTCTCAGCCTAACCATATTGCAAAAAAAAAAAAAAAAATGAATGAGAAGGGCATGCTCAGGAGACAACACCCAGGGTGTGGCTGGACAACTGTTTGTTAAGAGCTAGGCGGGTGACTTGTGGACCCACTCAGCTGTGTCATCAGAAACCAGGAGAGAGAGATGATGTTATCCAGGAATGATCTGGAGGACTCTTTAGTCTATGGCTTAGACCCTCATGAATTCCACAGGAGATCAACAAGGTTTTGGAGACTTGTATACAAGTAGGAACACTTCCAGGCTGGACTGAGAGAGACAAAGGATGGAAGGGAGGAAGGATAATTCCAAGGGCAGGTCAATAGCTTCAGAGGCCACAGTTGGCTTGGGCCCAGAGGGAGGGTAAGATCGTCCTCTGTGTTCCAGAGCCCCACCAACCTCCACCCCCTCAAAGGCCCAAGGATTCTTCTTAGGCTTTGAAATGGAATGGATCTGCCCTGCTGGGATTTGGACTTGCTTGAGACTGATGACCTCTTTATTCCTTACAATTCCTCCCTTTCAGAATGGTTATGTCTACCCTATGCCTGACCCCCTAGGTATTCTGGAAGGAGGTAACTTGTTCTCTGGACTCCCAGCATGCAAGCATCTCCAGTGGGCTATAGTATGGGGAGGGGTAAATGGAGAAGAGAAACCCTGGTGGGCTGGGTACAAGCATGGCTGTCACAAAGGTTGTCAGAGGGGGTAGGCACACTGCAGGAGCAGTGGTGAGAGGAACCTTACCTGCAGTCACTGAGTTCTCTTGGCCTGTGGGTACAGAGAGTTGTTTCTGTTAGTAGGGCAGCCTGGTCCTGTACCAGGAAGTCAACGTGGAGGGCAAGCCAGGATCAGGGGCCAGGGTCTATGCCTGGCACATACATTCCTGGGCAAGTCTAAACGTTCACATGCAAAGCTCTCTGCTCCAGGAAAGGGTAGATGGGACTCGTGAAAAGTCCTTAGAGGTGAGGTGTCCCCGGCAAGAAGGGGTCAAGTTCCCTCCCCATCTCAGAACCCAGTGGAAAGCCTCCGGGGACCAACAAGGGCATCATCCCCAAGATTCAGCCGAGGCCCCCCCCCCATCCCCTACTCAGGCCCCAGTGACTCCAACTGAACTGAATGAATTCTAATGAGTGGGGATTGGTGTGTTCAGCCAAAGCAACTGGGTGGCAAGGGTCAGGCTATGCCGGGCGCCAAGAGGCAGACCAGCAGGGAAAGCTCTCAGTGTCCCCCCAGGAGAGACAGACAAACCAGACCATTGCCAGCCCTGTCTTGAGCCTCAGTCTGCAGGTCCGGGTGCCTGCCGCCAGCGACCCTCGTAGCGGGGCGAGGGAAAGTCCCACACTCACTGGTGAAGAGTTGCTGGATCCGAGGAAAGCCAAGGCCACCGAGGAGGATGCTGACTACGATCCAGGTGACAGCCACGGTGATGACCAGGGCCACGATGCGAAGGGGGCCTGGAGGCAGGACAGAGATGAGCAAGGCCACCTCTGAGGGCAGCGAGCTCCCAGACGACCCCAGGCCTTCTCATGAGCGGATCTCCTCATCCGCTGGGGAGGAAGGGATGGGAGAACAGAAAGTGGGGGGATCTGCGGCCGCCCACCAGGCACGAGAGGGGGATCAGCTCCTGGTGGGTGAAGGAGGAAAGACCACTGCACCTGGAAAGCTCTTGGCTTGGTTCTCCCTGGTGGTGTGGAGGGGACTTCCAGAGCCCCTACTCGAGAGGGCTTTGCCCCCTTCCCGTGCTGATGGAGAAGCCCCCTAACCCCTGAGGTCCCCATGCATTTGAGTCTCCACCGCCCTGCCCTCCTTTCTCCTGAAACGATGGAGGAGAAGGCTCCTACCCCTTTAGAAGACCAGGCAGCCCTCCCTTCCCCTGCTGTGAGCTGGGCACCCAGCTCCCCACCCTGCCTGGGGTTCTTGGAATAGCTCACTCTGTCTCACTCTTCGTCCTCTATTGTCAATATCTCCCGTCCTCCGAAGATGCAGGAGGACAGGCCTCCTTGGGGATCACGTCCCCAGCTGGCTGCTGGCCTCCATCCGCTCCCTTTCCCTCCTCGCAGGCCCCTCCAGAGTCACATAGGCTGGCTCCTTCCTCCTTGCATAGACTTCCCTCCTGGTCCCTCTGTCTTCCGATCTCCTCCCCTCTGCCCGGGCTTCCATCAGCCCCATAGGACAGCCTGTCGCCAAGGCCCCCAGTGCAGGACCTTCTTGGGGTCAGTGCCCTGGGGTTATCTGTGGGCCCTTGTTGTCCCCAGGCTGAATCCCTCCCGCAGAAACCCTTTTGGGCTGGCACCCTGGAAGCCCATAGGATGCTCCTCACCCTTCTTGTCCTCTGAGACTCTGCCCTGAAGACCTGCGTTGTCCTGGTTTCTGTCCCACATGGCCTTCTCACTCCTTCCATGGACTCTTCCCAGATCATGTCATCCATCTCCTTGTCCTTAACGTTTATCTCTGGCTCTGTCCTGTCTTCTGAGCCATATCTATATAGCCAACTGCTACTTTACTATTGCTATTTGGATATTTCACAGGTGTCTCAAACTAAATATTTAAACAGAACTCATCTTCTCTCTTCTACCCCAAATAAGTAAACTCTATTCTTCCGGTATTTTGTCTTTCAGCAAATGATCCCTCCATTCATACAGTGCAGCAAGTGAAAACATCGCAGAGTGACACTGGGGAATCCCCAAATCCTATGTCCATACCCTTCTCTCACTCTCCCTTCCTGCCTCGACTATCTGTATAAGTGCCCTCCTCTGCTCCCAGCCTTGAACTGACATTCACAGAGCAGTGACTCTTGTTTTCCCAGCCCAGCCCTGACCACTCTTGAGGCCACATTTTCCCAGCCAGTTCCTCATGGGCCAGCTTCCCTGGGATACATTCATAGTGCTGCAACCTTCGCCGCTAGGAAGTCCACCCTGAAACTGATGGGGACCCCAAGCCTGCTTCGTCTCAACTGTCCAGGCAACAGCAGAACTGGCAGTGGGTTCCCATCAGAGCCCAGGGCCACTTTGATCAGCTTCTTGTCTAAGACCACTGCATCTCCCTGTCCACCCAGCTGCTGCACTCCTTGGGGCGTCTCTCACATAGCTCTTTTTCCAAAGAGTGGCCAGTCACCCCGTTTGGGAGAAACAGACTATCGTACCACTCTTCAAACGACTGAGAGAGCTGGGAGCTGAAGTCCTCAGAAGTGAAAGGATTTGCTCAAGGTCATTGCACTAGTGTTTCTGCAAAACCCAACAAACCCAGTGGTCCCATCACTCCTGCCCTCCCCGCCCTTCCAGAAAGACCTCCGGGCAGCTGGGCCTCCAGCCGAGTCTGCTTTCCAAGTCTTTCCCTTTCACGGTGGAAGCCACCCACCTGCCAACCTCATGTCCACTTCTCTCGTTGGGCTGGGGCAGCCGGCAGGTGCAGCCTTTAGGGACCCTGCACTCTGGGGAGGGGGCAACAAAGCAGAACAGCAGGTTTGGGTGGCGGTCAGGGACGACCTCGTGGTGGGCCCCAGTTATGGTGCGGGCGTGATCAGTGCACCGATTTGCTGGTCCAACTCCCTGGTCAGGCCCCTCGGGGAGGTGGAGAGGAGCCCGGCTGGGACCGGAGGGAATGCGGGAACCGGGCGGCTCACGATCGAGCCCCCGGGAGCCTCTGGGATTGGAGAGTGGAAGTGGTTCTCCCAGATGCGGGTCCCTCCCACGGGAGGCCGCCCCCACCCCTCCAGGCATGGAGGCCGGCGACGCGGGCCGGGCCGGCCGGAGACTTGCCTGACGCCGCGGGGGAGGGATGCGAGCGGGATCGGGGGCAGCGTCGTGAGGCCAGCCGCCTCGCTGTACTTGGCGAGGCCAGGGAGCTGCGCGGGGCAGCTCAAGAGGCCCGGCAATGGCGACCCGGGGCGAGAGCACGGCCCGCGACTGCCACCGCCGTCACCGGCTAGCGCTGGGCAGCCGGCTACCGGGTAGGAGGGGCCCGAATTGGCCCCACCCCCGACGCGCGCTCCGGCGGAGCCCCCAGGCAGGGTTCCGGAGGGGAGGGGCCACGGTCGGCCCCGCCCCTGACGTCTCCCCTGAGACTTCGCTCAGCGGTGAGAGACCCGCCTTCCTAGGCTTTGAGGGCGGGGCTACGCTCCTGCAGTGTGCTCAGATCTGAAGCCTACAAATGGGCGGCGGGATCCGGGTGCGTAATGAGAAATTCTTTCAAAGTTCAAATCTGTACGTTTTCGCAACACGGAGTGGCAGAGGCGTGTCTGGGGAAACTGCAGGATGCGACGATCCAGGAGCCAGCAGGCTCAGCCTTGAGCGGCCTCCCCGCTGGCCGGTCTGTTTTCCAGAGAGCGGCATGCTCACACGCGCTTACCTCCTGCCTGCTTGCCCAGCCTCCTTCAGGAAGGCACCCCGGACACCGCCTGGGGCACCCTGATCACTACATGGGCTGGGAGAGCTGGGGCTACCCTGTAGCCTGAACCCATCGGTCTGGGGCGTCTGCAGCCCGGTGGCGTGAGAACCACAGAAACGTTCGTGCCCTTTGACCCAATCACCTCACTTATGGGAAAATTCCCTAAGGAAAGAACCAAAAATACCAGAGAAAGTTGATAGAGCTAGACAAGTGACAGAGCTCTGGTTAGCATACAGGAACTTCTACACTGGCATCCACAACACTCCACCCCACCCCACCCATTCTCCCTACAAGATCAAGGTGATGTTTCAGTCCCCTGCTGCAGCTGTCAGCGATTAGTATTTGGGATCATGTAGTACTGATCATTTGCCAAGCTCTCACCTATCTGTGAGATCATGGCATCCGATCCCATCACTTCATGACAAATAGATGGGGAAACAATGGAAATGGTGATAGACTTTATTTTCCTGGGCTCCAAAATCACTGCAAATGTTGACTGCAGCTATGAAATTCAAATATGCTGGCTCCTTGGAAGAAAAGGTATCACCAACCTAGACGAGTATTAAAAAGCAGAGAAAGCACTTTGCCAACAAAGGTCCATTTACTCAAAGCTATGGTTTTTCCAGTAGTCATGTATGGATGTGAGAGTTGGACTGTAAAGAAAGCTGAGCACTGAAGAACTAATGCTTTTAAACTGTGGTGCTGAAGACTTTTGAGAGTCCCTTGGACTGCAGGGAGATCAAACCAGAAAATCCTAAAGGACATCAGTCCTAAATATTTATTGGAAGGACTGATGCTGAAGCTGAAGCTCCAGTACTTTGGCCACTTGATGCGAAGAACTGACTCATTGGAAAAGACCCTGATGTTGGGAGATTTAATGCAGGAGGAGAAGGGGACAACAGAGGATGAGATGGTTGGATGGCATCACCAACTCAATGTACATGAGTTTGAGCAACTTCCGGGAGATGGTGAAGGACAGGGAAGCCTGGGATGCTGCAGTCCATGGGGTCACAAAGAGTCAGACATGACTGACTGGACAACACCACCTGTCTGTGAGTACCAAGCCCTGGGCACCATGCCATCTTCGCTGGTCTTTCCTGCAATGCTGGGTGTTGTGGTGCCCAATAGCCAAAGCTGGAGGCTGGTCCCCACTCTGGAGCTGCCAGCCAGGCACCAGGCAGCGGGGAGACTGCTAGTGCTTAGAGGACTCTGTTTACGTCTTGCTCAGAGCAGACATTTTGGAAAGGCTGGTTTAATGAGTCCCCCTGAGGGCCCAACGACACATTCATCAACCCCAGGGATACCACACTGGTGCAGGGCCAGAGGCCCAGGACTCCTCCCCAGTCTTCTGTGCTTCAGGGGGTGGCTTTGTTTCTCTGGGAATATTTTTCTACGGGGACTTAGAGAGGATGAGACCCTCACAACCCACACGCCCCAGTGCAGAATGTCCCCTCTGGGCCTTCCTGCTCGTCCCCAGGGCAGCTCCCATAGCCGCAGTGCTAGTTCCTGGTGTTTGCTTGGCTCCTTGTGCCAACTGTGGGCACCCAGAACCTGCACCTTCAGCCAATCCCTCGTTGCCCTCTCTGTGCAGATGTCGCATGCGGAGTTGTCAAGTGACAGGGCTCATGGGGGCCTGTGTGCTCATGCCCTTGTGCTGGCATCTCCTGCCTCTACTCCCAAGTAGGCACCCGGAGCTGAGGTAACAGGTGACTGTCCGCAAACAGGACCTCTTGCCTGGACCTTAGAGTAGGCAACCGGGTCGCCAGTGACAGTTGAATGCCCTCACCCAAGGAAGGACACCTCTGCCACTGCCAGAGTAGGTACCAAGGTGTGCCTCAGTGAGGGCCTAAGGACTATTCAGGGATGAGGGGACCAGTGACTGTCCTCACAGGGTCCTCCCCCGCTTCAAGCTTGTGCCCCTTGTAGGCACCTGGAATGGAGGTGACAGTTGAATGCTCTTAACCAGAACCAGTAATGGAGAAAGGGAAAGATATACTCAATTGAACACAGAGTTCCAAAGAATAGCAAGGAGAGGTAAGAAAGGCTTCTTAAGTGAACAATGCAAAGAAAGTGGAAAACAATAGAATGGGAAAGACTAGAGAGCTCTTAAAAAAATTAGAGACACCAAGGGAACATTTCATGCAAAGATGGGCACAATAAAGGACAGACGCGGTATGGACCTAACAGAAGCAGAAGATATTAAGAGGTAGCAAGAATACATAGAACTATACAAAAAGGTCTTAATGACCCAGATAGCCACAATGGTGTGATCACTCACCTAGAGCCAGACATCCTTGAGTGTGAAGTCAAGTGGGCCTTAGGAAGCATCATGATGAACAAAGCGAGTGGAGGTGTTGGAATTCCAGTTGAGCTGTTTCAAATCCTAAAAGATGATGCTGGGAAAGTGCTGCACTCAATGTGCCAGTAAATTTGGAAAACTCAGCAGTGGCCACAGGACTGCAAAAGATCAGTTTTCATTCCAATCACAAAGAAAGGCAATGTGCCAAAGAATGTTCAAACTACCCTACAATTGCACTCATTTCACATGCTAGCAAAGTAATGTTCAAAATCCTTTAAGCTAGGCTTCAATAGTATGTGAACTTAGAACTTCCAGATGTACAAGCTGGATTTAGAAAAGGCAGAGGAACCAGAGATCAAATTGCCAACATCTGTTGGATCATAGAAAAAGCCTGTTTCAGAAAAACATCTACTTCTGCTTCATTGACTACACTAAAGTCTCTGACTGTGTGGATCACAACAAACTGGAAAATTCTTAAAGAGATGGGAATACCAGACCACCTGACCTGCCTCTTAAGAAACCTGTATGCAGGTCAGGAAGCAACAGTTAGAACTGGACATGGAACAACAGACTGGTTCCAAATAGGAAAAGGAGTACATCAAGGCAGTATATTGTCACCCTGATTATTTAACTTATTTGTATAGTACATCATGAGAAATGCCACGCTGGATGGATCACAAGCTGGAATCAAGACTGATGGGAGAAATATCAATAACCTCAGTTATGCAGATGATACCACCCTTATGGCAGGAAGCAAAGAGGAACTAAAGAGCCTCTTGATGAGGTTGAAAGAGAAGAGTGAAAAAAGCTGGCTTCAAACTCAACATTCAAAAAACTAAGATCATGGCATCTGGTTCCATCACTTCATGGCAAATGGATGGGGAAACAATGGAAACAGTGACCAACTATTTTCTTGGGCTCCACAATCACTACAGATGGTGCCTTCACCCATGAAGTTAAAAGATGCTTGCTCCTTGGAAGAAAAACTATGACAAAACCAGACAGCGTATTAAAAAGCAGAGACATCATTTTGCTGACAAAGTTCCATCTAGTCAAAGCTATGGTTTTTGCAGTAATCATGTACAGATGTGAGACGTGGGCAATAACAAAGGCTGAGTGCCAAAGAATTGATGCTTTCAAACTGTGGTGCTGGAGAACACTCTTGAGAGTCCCTTGGACAGCAAGGAGATCAAACCAGTCCATCCTAAAGGAAATCAACCCTGAATACTCATTGGAAGGACTGATGCTGAAGCTGAAGCTCCAATACTTTGGCCACCTGATGCAAAGAGCCTTTTCTCATTGGAAAAGACCCTGATGTTGGGAAAGACTGAGGACAGGAGGAGAAGGGGACGACAGAGGATGAGATGGTTGGATGGCATCACCGACTCAATGGACAAGAGTTTGAGCAAACTCTGGGAGATGGTGAAGGACAGGGAAGCCTGGTGTGCTGCAGTCCATGTGTTCTCAAGGAGCCAGACACGCCTGAGTGAATGAACAACCAGAATCTCATGCCTCTTCTGCATTGCAAGCTCCTAGAGCCGAGATTACAGCCACTGTCCCTCTCAGGTCCTTCACTGGCACCGGGCATCCGGTGAGAGTCGAGCATCCTTACCAGGGCCCTCTCATCTCTGCCACAGGGTAGCGCCCAGATCTGAGCTATCCACTAACTGCCATGGCCTGGGCCCTCTGTCATGGTGGGGACACTCAGGATCAGATCGGGGGTCCGCACCCCACCCTCCCTGATCCCACGTGGTCATCACATGTTGGGAGCCCAGGAGGAGCTTAGTCTCTCCTCCACTTCCAGTTCCTGCCCCTACATGGATCCTCCACGCTGTTAAGTGTCCTCCTCAGTGACGCCATCCTGGAAGGCTTCCCAAGGGGCTTGGGACGACTCTCCCCAGCACTCAACTCTACTGGGTCCCCCAAAGTCTGTAGGTGTCTGTGGAGCTGTGTGAGGGGGCCCTGAGCACAAAGACCCCAGCAGGGTCAAGAAAAGCTCCTTCGTTTCTTTGCTTTTTCCCCTGAGGGCTTCCCTCGTGGCTCAGATGGTAAAGAATCCACCTGCAATGCCAGAGACCATGGTTTGATCCCTGGGTGGGGAAGAGCCCCTGGAAGAAGGGAATGGCAACCCACTCCAGTGTTCTGGCCTGGAGAATTCCATGGACAGAGGAGCCTGGTGGGCTACAGTCCACAGGGTCGTGAAGAATCAGACATGACTGAGCTACTAAGCACAGCGTCTGGCCTCTGTGGGCACACAGCTGCCCCATAGCATCCAGGACAGGACAGGACTCTTTGTAGTTATGCAGGAGCCAGAGCATTAGAGAGGAGCAAAGGGATCTCTAGGACACTCTCTGTGACTCTTGACTACTCACTGCCCCTTCCTCAGGCCGGCACAGGGAAGAGAACCAAGGCCAGCGTCCCCACCCCAAATGAAGTGTGGCCTCTCGGCCTGTCCACATGGGGCCTTCTCAGCTGCTCCGTGAGGACCTGAAGGCACCATGGGGTCTGGATTCCAGCTGTCCCCGGCTCAGCAAGTCCTTCTGCTCTGTCTAGGTCCACATGAACCTGGCGGTCTCCCTACACAGCTCAAGTGAGGAGCCACGGTGGCCAAGCTCTTGCCAACAAACAGCCTGCGGGCCTGGCCCCACGGTCACAGGCCTTCCTGGCCCCGTGACCCCTGATAGCCATGGGGACTTGGGCAGTGGACCTTGCCTGCCCAGGTCACATGTTGGGCGGCTGGCTTGGTGCTTCCATGAAACATCCCGGCAAACAAGGAGCATCCTATCTGTGTGCTTCAGGTCAGCCACACGTCCCAGAACTCAGGCTCAGGGCAGGGACCACAGGAGCGGCTGCAGCCCCCTTCCTGGTGCTTTGTCGAGGGGACGGGCCGGACAGACACCCGGGGGGTGGGGCGGCGCTGCCTTTGGTGGGCAGGCTCACCTGGCCCCTTGGGACGTGCCCTTGTTCAGCAATGAGGCGTGTGCAGAGATAATCCGGCTAGTTGAGATTAAGGTTATCCTGGGGGAGATCGGGCCTCCAGTCCAGGATGACTGGTGTCCTATTCAAGGGAGAAGCTTATGTGAAGACGGAGCCAGAGGCGGCCAGGCTCAAGGAAGCCAGCAGAGCCCCTGGAGGGGGTCTGCCCTTGGTCTCAAGTGCGAAGGCCAGCTGTGTGCCTCTCTGCGGTGTCAGGCTGTTGTGTGCCCTGGACTCGCCTGTCCCCCTTGGTTTCTGCCCCCAAGTCCCTTAGCTACTCCTTTCTAAATACTTTGTCGTGGCAGGAGTGGGGGGGTAAAGGAACATGACCTGTTCTTATGCCGCAAGTGGTCTTCTGACAAGATCCCATAGCTCGGTTGGGGCAGGATGTGTGGTCAGGGGCGGAGGTCACCCACGTGCCCACCCAACCTGGTGGCAAGGGAAGTGGGCGTTGGGGCGAGCTGATGCTGGGGACAGGGCAGGTGGGCAGGCAGCCGCAGGGTCGCCCTTCCACAGTCGCAGGAGGCAAGAAAGGACCCAGAGCCGGGTGGCTTAAGTTTGCTGATTTAATGGCACTTTGCTGCTTTCGCTTTTCCGGTGGCGAGGGTGCCACCTTGGGGCGGGTGGGGGGGGTTTGTGGGGGTGAGACATGGTGGCTGTGGAGTGCTGAGTTATGGTGGTGGGGGGTGCTGGGGGGCACACAGACGTTCGGAGGGCCCAGCGCAGGGAGGGTGCTGGGCGGCATGGAGGTCCCTTTCACGGGGGGACCAGGAATGTGGAGTGGTGCTGAGATTAGGGGTGCGGGGGCTGCATCCCCGGCCTTCTGAGGATCTTGCCCCCGTCTTCCCCAACTATAGCCCTCCTCTTGCTTGCTCCAGGTGGCGGGGGGGCTCAGTTCCGGGGACACAGGCTGGCTGGGGCAGGGTGCGGGTGGGTTCACAGTGCTGGCTGGCCGAGGAATGTGATTGGGCTGAGGGGCGGGTGGGGGGGTGGCCCCAGCCCGGGGCAGGAATGTGGGGCTGGGGGCGGTGGTCCCGAGTCCTCTGGAGCTGGGTCTGGTGGGGGGTATGTGGAGGGAGAGAGGTGGGCGGGGCCAGGGCGCATGGGAGGGGGAGCCGGCTCAGAGCTTGTGGGGGTTCACCCACTTGTAGGTGCCCTCGTACTGGAAGCCCACGCGCTTCATCAGCTCGTCTGCCTCCACAGGGCCCCGGCTGGCAGGGGGATAGGTGGTGGGGAGCGGTGAGGGAGCCCTGAGCCCCAAGGTGCCCCCTCACCCCCCTGCCCCCATCACCCCCCATCTTGTCCCTGTCTTGTCCCCCCTCAACTTGACAAGACACCCTGTCTTGTCCCCTTCAACTCCTGTTAGACATACCTGCCATACACATAAGGGATGGGCTGGGCCTTCTCACGTTCGATGTGGTGCAGCAGTGGAGTGAAGATTCGCCAGGCCTCCCGCAGTTCATCACTGAAGGGACGGGGGTGGGGATGGGAGGCCAGTGGGACCACGGAGGGAGAGGGACGGAGGAGGGAGAGGGAGGGTGTGGGGGGAGGGAGGGGGATGAAGAGAGGGATGGTGGGGCAAGGGGATGGAGAGGGTACTGGAGAGGAGGGAGGGGGAGGAGAGAGGAGGGAGCCTTTCCTCACCTGCGTACGAAGTGCATCTGGCTCCCGCAAAAGACGTCCAGGATGAGGCGCTCGTAGGCGTCAGGGAGCTTCACGTTCTGCGGGCAGGCCACAGGGTGTCACCAAGGTGCTGAGCCCTGTGGAGCCCTGGGCCGCCGCCCCTGCCCAGGGGGCAGGCAGGCGCCCACCTTGTATCGGTTGCCATAGGTCAGGTCAAGCTCCGACTCCTCGGGGTTGAAGAACATGCCAGGCTTCTTGGTCATCATCTTGGTGTACACGGCCTCGTTGGGCTGCACGCGGATCACCAGCTCGTTGCGCTTGCACTGCTGCCGGAAGATGTCCCCGGCCACGTCACGGAACTGTAGGCGCACCTCGGCCTTGCGCTCGTTCAGGGCTTTGCCGCAGCGCAGGATGAAGGGCACCCCTGTGAGGAGACGGGGGATGGACACAGCCGGCTTTGGGGAGCGCTTGGCCGGCTGCAGGGGCCGGCTCCCATCCCCGCGGGGCGGCAGCACCACCTACCGTCCCAGCGCTCGTTCTCCACGTAGAGGACGGCGGCCGCAAAGGTGGCCGTGGTGGACCCACGGGGCACCGTGGGGTCGTCCAGGTACCCTTTGGTGGCCTCCCCCTCTCCGTCGGGGTTCCCCACATACTGGCCCAGGACCACGTTGCTCGCCTGCACCTCTGAGATACATTTCAACACCTTGACCTACATGAGAGCCGGGAAGACAAAGCCCTTGGGTAAAGAGGACACTGGGTGCCAGGGAGCCATGTTAACGCCCAGGAGTGGCCTTCCTGGATGGGTGAGTGGCCCCGATAGTCAGGAGGTGTCCTGTGTGCAGCTTTGCTCCTGCTGCCAAAGCCGGGCTTCAGGCTCTGTCCCATGATGGCTCTCTGGGACCACCTCACCCCACCCTTGCTTCTTCTCCAGGAGAAGCCTGGTCACATGGCCCTGCCAGTTCTCTGACAGGCTGCCCACCTCCTGGCCCAGGGCACCTGGTGCTCAGGATGGGTGGCTAGGGAAAGGGGGCAGGGCAGGGAGGGGGCGGCCCCACCTACCTTCTCATCACGCACGTCATCCGAGTCGGTGGAGGCAGGCTTCTCCATGGCCACCAGACACAGCATCTGCAGGAGGTGGTTCTGCATCACGTCCCTGGGGGCAGGAAGGAGTGAGGTGTGAGCTCCCTTAGCCCCTCCCTGTCGGCCACCTTCCGGGCACTCAGGGCCTCAAACTTGGCCTTCCAGCAACAAGCCTTGAGCTTCCTTCCTGATCCCCAATGTCTGCCAGGTCCCCTTAAGTAAAGGTAGAAGACAGTGACCCCACCCTTTACAGTCCCCACTGACTGCTCAGACCCTCATGGTGCCCAACTTGAACCTTGGGGGGCCAGGAACCCAGAGTGGGGCGGAGGGACCTGCAGGGGAGTGGGATGGTGCCTGTGCCCACCTCCCCAGATAAGGAAGCTGGGCTCTTACCGGATGATCCCAAATTCATCAAAGTAGCCCCCACGACCCTCAGTGCCAAAGGGCTCTTTGAAGGTGAGGATGACGCAGGCGATGTTGTCCCGGTTCCAAATGGGCCCAAAGATCCTGTTGGCAAACCTGGGGTAGGGGCACATGGAGGCTGACTGTGCATCGGAAAGGGGCTGCCCAGGACCCCTGGGCCCCAGCTCCGGCCCCAGCGCACCTCAGCACCATGAGGTTCTGGACCATCTCTTTGCCCAGGTAGTGGTCGATGCGGTAGATTTGGTCCTCACGGAACAGGGAAGAGATGTGGTTGGACAGTTGGTCGGAGCTCTGCAGGTCCCTCCCGAAGGGCTTCTCCACAATGATGCGGTTCCAACCTCTGTGAGAGCCCAAAACTGCATCACCCTCCCTGGGGGGGGGCAGGGCTCAGCATCCAATCCCTGTCCACCCTCCGTTCCCTAGGGAGTGAAGGCAGAGACTCCCCGCCTCCTCTCAGCAGTCAGCTGGGCCAGCCAAGTTCTGCAGGGATGGGTCTCCTCCAGGCTCTGCCCAGAGGACACCCCTTCTAATTCCCAGTCCTCGGGGCTCGGCTCAAAGCTTCCTTGGAAGCCTTCTAGCCTGACCAGCAGGCGAGTAGGAGGAGTGCCTCCTGCCCTCTCTGCTCCCTCCTGGCAATGCAGGGGTCCTGTGGGGTCTGGGGGTGCCCTGAGCTAGTGGGGAAATAGGGGGAGGGGATACCAAAGGCAAAGCTCCCCCTGAGAGTTTGAACCTGGGGAAGTAAGTGTTAGTTGCTCAGTCGTGCCCAACTCTTTGTGACCCCATGGACTGCAGGCCACCAGGCTCCTCTGTCCATGAAATTTTCCAGAGAAGGATACTAGAGTGGGTCGCCATGTCCTTCCCTAGGGGATCTTCCCCACCCAGGGATCGAACCTGGGTCTCCTGCACTGCAGGCAGATGCTTTACCGACTGAGCTACAAGGGAAGCCCCCTTTATCCTAATGGAGAGTTAATGCGGCCATTCCACATCCAAACCTGGGACAAAGTGAAACAGACACGGCCCTGGCTTGAGAGACATAAGCAAGCACGTAGGTGCTACTGTGTCACAGGCAGCAGGGTTCCCATGGAGCAACACCTCCCCCTGGTGGTGGTCGAGGAGACCGTGGGAAGCGCCAAAAGCCTGAGAGTAAGCCATCAGCCGCTAAAGTTTCGCGGAGCAATGCTACCACCTCGCGGTGGTTGAGGGGACCATGGGAAATGCCGAGAGCCTGAGAATAAGCCGGCAGCAGTGAAAAAGTTTCGTGGAGCAACACTACCACCTTGTGGTGTTAGTTGGGACTGCTGCCAGGGACAGTGAGATTTCTGCGAGCTGACCCTGAGGGTCTATATAGGGATCTGGATGGTAAATAAGGGTGTGAGCATTTTTGGGGAACTTCCAGAAAACGGAAAATGCCCGTTCTCTGCAGACTGAATTCATGGAAGTAAACCAGGGACATCTATCTTTTTCAGACTCCCTAGGCCGGTTGGCCCCGGGGGCTTTGCTTAGCTTGCTGGGGCAGGTTGCACCAGGGTAGGGCACACCCTGGAGGCAGGAAGGGAGGGAGGAAGACCAGCCTTACGTATGGCTCATGCAGGTCTCGTGGATGTTTTTGGTGACAGCCTCGTAGACAGTTGGGGGCAAGGCCAGGTAGAAGAGGCGGTTGGTCTGTGTGCCCTGATGAAGGGCATTTATGTGGCTGTTGAGGCGCTCGTAGGAGGCGGTGTCATCATACTGGCCGGCCACGTAGGAGTTGCGGGCAAAGAACTCCTCCAGCTTGGACTTCTCCTCCGGGGTAGCCTGGGCAACACGGACACAAGGATCTTGGCCCCCTGCCCTTCCTCTCCTGTGAGCCCACAGGCAGAGCGGGCTCCCTGAGAGGTCAGCCATCCTAGCCTCGCACTGGGGTCACTCACAGCTCCAGCTCTGCATGCCCATGGGGGTGGTGGGTGGGGGCCTCAATGCCCTAAGACAGAAGCCAGAGTCCAGCAAACTGGGACCTGGGAGAAAGCCCTCTCTCCAAAGTCATGCCACCCAAGTACTGTGTTGAGAGAAGGTAGCCATCTCCATGTTTGAGAGGTCACAGGGTACAGTGGGAAGGAAGTGGTGAGCCCAGGTCATAGGGGGCTGGGAGGTGCCAGGGAAGGGGTGGCCTGGCACAGGAGGGGTGGGACAAAGGGCCTCTGTGATGAGACGGGGAGGGGGGGTGTGCCATCTGCCGAGACTCCAGAAGCCACTCACTTTGAAGAAGGGTTCGCTCTGCTTGCGGATGTCAGCCACTGTGAGGCGGGAGCGGGCATAGCCCACGATGTAGGTGTCTTCGGGCAAAAGGCCATCCCGGAACAGCCACCTGAGGGCAGAGCACGGCTGTGGCAAGGGCGAGGGGGCACGGGGCCTCAGGGGGCAGTGGGGACACAGGCTTACCAGATGGTGGGGTAGATCTTCTTCTTGGCCAGGTCCCCCTGAGGCAGAGAAACAGGTGTGGTTAGGAGCTGAGGACATGCCCCAGATCACCCCCATGGGGGGAGACCTGCGCACGCTTGTCCTGCCCACTGTGTGCAGCCTGAGCTGCTTGAACTGGGGCCCAGTCTAGCCCTTGACCCTGGCCTGGAGTACCTGCACATTGCTGGGGGGCACCTTAAGGGAAAGAGACCTCGCGCTGGCCAGGAGATAACCCATTAACCTGCTGGTCCCATGATCCAGAGACTCGTCTTGTGGTTGAATGGGCAAAACCAAAACCAACACAAGAAGCCCGCTTCTAAAGAGCTCATGGGCTAAAGAAAATACTAGACTCACTGGAACTGAATGGCATTGGAAGTAGCACGTGACAAAACTGAGGTATGACTTTAAATGCTTATGCTAGCAAAAAAAAAAAAAAAAAAAAGAATGGCTCAAAGCTGATGACCTCAGCATTTAACTGAAAAAGTTCAAAAAGACCATCCATTGTCACTCGGTCATGTCCGACTCTTTGCGACCCCATGGACTGCAGCCCGTCAGGCTCTGCTGTCCATGGAATGCGCCAGGCAAGAATACTGGAGTGGGTAGCCGTTACCTCCTCCAGAAGATCTTCCTGGCTCAGGGATTGAACCCAAGTCTCCTGCATTGCAGGCAGATTCTTTACTACTGAGCCACCAGGGAAGCCCTAGAAAATAGACAGCAAAATTTAAAAGCCAAACAAATTACAAGGCAGGAAACACTGCAAAGTAAAAATGAATAAAATGGAAAACAAGCCAAAAGAACAGCTCAACAAAGCCCCATCTTGGTTTTTGAAAAAGACTAATTAAATTAATTCAAACAGACCCCTGGGCAAGATTGCTTTTTAAAAAGTTACCAAGAATCATGGGGGCAGTGGGACAAAACTACTGACAGGAAAGACCGCAGAGGGTTTTGTGAACGACCTTATCCCACATCTCACAAGTTATATGAAATGGACACTTTTCTGGAAAATTCCAATATACCACAATGGAGCGAGTGACTTGGGGAGGTAATGGTCATTATGGAGACAGGATGATGTTCACACCCTTCCCAGCAAGCCCAGCCCGGCCCCTGACAACCGCCCCTGACAGAGACAGCTCTGCCAACAGGTCTCACAAAATGCCACGGACAGAGACCACCAGTCGGAGGCAAAGCCTGACTGGGGAGCCAAGCTGCGTGGTGGCCCTGGGACCCTGCGGCCAGAGAGGCTGAGAAATGTGCACAGGTGGTCCCTAGCCTATCTCATCAAGAACACAGACACAGGTGCAAACAGTTCTGAAGGAGATACCAGAAAACCCAACCCTGCAATGTCAAACATGGAGTATGTCCGAACTAAGTTGGGATCATCCTGCAAGTGAAAGCTTGGTTTGATACTGAAAAGCAAAAAAAAAAAAAAAAAATCATTAACATTCACTACATGAACAGATTAGAGGAAAAAAAGCTCTAAGTCATATGTCTACTCCTTTAGAGTCTTTAATCTAGGAACCTTGTTAAAACTCACCAGACGGAGATTAAATGTTCCAGAAATTTAAATACCTAGCATGATAGGACCTTTTCCCAGACTAGGCATAAAAGGGAACTTTCTCACCTTGCTAACCAGCCCCTGTTAAAAACTCCACAAACATCATATACTGTAGGGAAAGGTTGAAATAATCCTCTTTCAACAACCAGGAGCAAGAAAAGAGGGCCTGTCTTTGGCTCTTTACTCAACGCCCCAACAGAAGCCCCACCAGCGGCAGGCAGAGAACAAGACAAATGACAAGGTGGGAAGGAAGTGTCATGCAGGCCTGGTCTCTAGCTGACCACCTATCCATTTAAAGAAAGAAAACCACTTGAAACTAAGCTTTATGCAAATTATTACAATTAATGAGATTTTAGGTTTGAAAAAGTTAGTAGATGGCAGTAGAAACAGATTTCTTAGCTAGGACACAGAGTGCAGTAACTGGAAAAGTGGATGAATGAAGGCTTGAGCAAACTTAGAAACTCTTGGTCATCATAAGACACTATTAAGAAGATGAATTGGGGAAAAAAAAAAAAACACAAGATGAATAGACAAGCCACAGACTGGGAGAAAACATTCACCACATGTAGTATCTAGAATATATAACCCACTCCCCTCAATATCATGAAATGTGTTAAATGCCACTGGTTAGTACACTTGAACATGGTTAAAAAGGTCAATTAAAAAGAAAAAAACTCACTCTACAACAAAACAGAAAAAGAATTCAAGATCAGTAAAGGCTTGACCACATACTTCACAAGATGAATCGATGGTTACTAAACACACAAGAAAGTGTTCAAGATGACCAGTTGTCACAAAAATACAAATTAAACCACAGTGAGATCCAGCTTGACCCTCACCTGGAAGGTTGTAATCTGAAAAAAACTAACCCCATCTGGTGTTGGAGGTGGTCTGGAGCAAACACTTGCACCAAGGTTCACAGCAGCCATAATTCCCAATAGCCCTGAGCTGGGACACAGTGAAAGGCCATCAACAGGGAATGGACAAGCTGGATATCCACACAGTGGGACACCAACTCAGCAATACCAAGGGATGAGCCAGGGGGATACCCTGGTGGTCCAGGGTTAGGACTCCACCACATGGGGTTGCGGGTTCGATCCCTGGTCGGGGAACTAAGGTCCTGCAAGCTGCGCAGGAGACAAGAACAAAGATTACAAACCAAGAAAAAAGGGATGAGCCAGTGACCTACTCAGCACAAGCGATTCTCAGAACCAGAATGCTGGACACACAAGACTCAACACCCTGAGTCCATTTAAGGGAAGCTTTAGAAAAGGCAAAACAGAGCCACAGTGACAGAAGTGCGAGTCCAGAGCAGGAGGTGGACTGGCTGGGGAGATGGAAACGTTGTCTCTGGTTATAAAGGTCGGAACTGATTGGACAGAAAAGATGTCTTTTGATGTATGTGAATGTTGCCTACACATAAAAAAACTGAAAAGAACTGAGCAGATGGCGGCCCTGGCCGCGTATCACGCTTGCTGTTGACTGTGTGAAACTTTCCAAGATAACGGCAAGTGTGTGAAGACACAGCAACTGTGAGCAACAATGTGGTCATCCCACGAAGTCACCCAGTCCCTCTCTCCAGGCCGGTTTAGCTGCCATAGCTGCAGCCACATGTTTGCTTTTGGTGACCTGACAAAGGAATTCTCCACTCTGGGTGGAAGAGGTGGTGAGCCTGAGCATGGCCTGGGTGCAGAGCAGACACCCTTTCATGCCCCCTGCCCTGTCATCAGTGAGGGCTGCTGGGCAGAGCTGTTAGATTCACCCCAGGCAGGAAAACCATCTCCAGGGGTGAGGACCTGAGGCTTCAGGGCAAAATGACCCTTTAGGAGTCACGTCAGCACTGGACGTGGTAACATCTGTGGACTGTTGCAGAGAGGAGCTCCAGGACCAGAACCGATTGCAACCTGTACCCCTAGATGGGCCGTGAGGAAAGTACTCGGGGAGCTACCAGGTGGGCGAGTCCCCCTCTGGCTGGGGGCGAGGACGGGCCACTTTTGAGGTTTGCACACTCAGTCCCCGTTTGTGGCTTCACCCTCTGTCTCCTGGGCCAAGCCGGCACCTGCATGTGGACGAGTCCACATGTTTGCTCCAGTCCAGGTCTTGGCTAGTGTCCAGCCCACATGGGCCAGTATCTCTCCACCACCTTTGGACTCCAGCGGAACCTGGAGTGCTCCAGTGGGTGGCTCCCAAACCAGGGTGCCCTGTGTCACAGCCCCTGCCCCCTGTCTGCCAGCCGCTCAAAACTGATTGCCAAGGGCTCTGGAGCAGGGCCCCCTCCTGCCGGCCACCTTCCCTGGGAAGCCCGGAGACAGCAGCACCTCAAGGTTGGTCTCTGACCCCTGGCTGGGGTCTCCCTGGAGCCCAGCTGCAACCCTATGGCCCCTCTCCTCCCAGTGCCCAGCAGTGCCCGCTTTCTGCCGCCCCCCTCCTGTCGTGGGGCTCCAGCAGGAGAAGCCATCAGTCCCCCATCAGTGGTCACCTCCCGGCCTTCCTGGCCCAGAGGAATGTTTGCTTCCGATCAAATTCCAGTGGGCCAGTGTCCCATCTGCTGAGTCACGGCGCTCCACACCAGTCTGCCCTCACTGGTCCCTTCGGGATTAGCAAGGGGTGGAACCTGCTTGCCTTGTTCAGCTCAGCCCTGCCACCAGCAGCCTGGGGCTCTGAGTCACTCACCCGAGGGAGAAGTGAGGTAGGAACTGGACTGGTGGGGGGGCGCAGAGGCCTAGGGGGCCCCCCCTACCCAGGAGCCTGGGCCTGATTGCTCTGCCAGAAGTAACGTGGGCCAAGAGCACAGCACTCGCGGGGTCTGGAGGAATCTGGGGCCATGTGGTGACTTAGCAGGAGCAGGGCTTGCTGCAGATTTCCAGCCACCTACATCTGGCCTGCCAGCACCCCGATCTTATCTCATGTCTCCAGCTTGAGGAGCCCTCAGTCTCACAGGGTTTTAGGGTGGAGCACACGGAAGTAGAACTGGGGAGGCTGGGCAGGGGTGGGCTCTATCACCTTCGGGTCAAGGATCTGCTCAGCCTCCCTTCTGGGCCGCGGGGCTCATGACTCATCAGCCCTTTGGGGGAGCGTCAGAGTCACCATGACACAGCAGGAATCTTATTGCCCCCGGAGGAGAGGCGGCCCAGAAGCACCCCCAGAGGAGAGAGGGCCCGGGTCCTCCAGCTCAGCCCTGGCGGGACCCCATCTCCAGGATGGGCCCTGGAGCACTCATCGAGCCCATGGCCCAGATGGGGAAACTGAGGCCCAGAGGCGAAGGCTGCCCTGCGGACCCTGCAGTGAGCCACTTCTGCCTGAGGGGGGCTCCTCAGCCTGTTCTTTCTCTCATCCCAGTCGCTCTCTCTGTTTCCGCTGGGGGTTACAGTGGCTCCAGCCCGGCAGGCCCAGGGTTCCTCTCTCAACACCAGTCTGGAAGGAGAAATGGGTTCTCGGGTTCCAGAAGACTCCAGACCAGGTCCAGTAAGTTTCTCCACTGCCCTCCTACTGAGGGTGGGAGTCCAGAGGAGGGAGCAGGGAGCAGCTGCAGCTGCAAGGCCATCGGGTCTGGCCGGCCTTCAGACGGGGAGGAACCTGGGCGCGTGCTGGATGCGGGTTGGGCAAGGCCGTCAGGGAGGAGAGCGGTGGAGGACAGCTCATCCTTTTTGGAATCGCAGGCTCTGCTCCAAGGCCCTGGCTCTGCGGGCCTTGGCACCTCTCAAGGCCAGGGGCGTGAAGGCCTGGCAGTGTTTGCTGTCACACGCACTCACCTTGGGGCCCAGCCCCCAGGCACGGCTCCCACGTTGGGGGGCGGGGGGGGGGGGGGCCTCAGGGCAGGTGCCTGCTGTGCTGCGGAGAACTCCTTGGTCTCCCAGAGTAGCAGGTTTGTTCTGCCAGCCTGCCTCCCACACATCCCAGCAGGAAGGGGAGAAATAAAACAACAACAAAAAATGGTTCTTCTTCCTAAGCCCTGGTCCTCCCCCAGCCCGCCCTGCCTGGCTGCAGCCGGCACTTCTCCTTTCTGCCCTAGAAGCCTCTGCTGATTGCTCTTGGAGCAGAGAAGAGCAAAGGGGAACTGCTCATATTGCAAAGAAACAGTGTTGCCCAACGTCAAGGCTGCCACATATGAAGGCAGGGAGGAGTCACTGAATCGGCTCAGCAGAGCCCCAGGGGCCCTTGGTGCTCCAAAGACTTCTATTGCCAAGTGGAGACCATGGGGTTGAGAGAGGAGGAGACACTTGGCCCAGGCCACAGAACACACTTGGATGCTCTCAGTGAGGTGTTTAATCGGAGTTGAAGGTCTGGGGTCATAGGCCATTTACTGAGGCCGGGGACCCTCTGCTGGAGTGTCTTGGGACAGGCTGGGATGGGGCTGGGGGAAGGAGGAAAAATAATCCCAAGTAACTTTCTTTGTCAACCTATTTCTTGGACCAAGTCCCAGGTGTTAAGGTTTCTGGCTCCTCTAAGGGACGAGGCTGGGGCCAGGGTGGGGGCTAAGCTGCCCCTTATGCGCCCCTCCTGGGCACCCTACAGTCTTGGGGTGATAAGACAGTCAGGGGAGAGTTTCAGGCAGCCTTCCCTTCCACCGGCACAGCCCTCCTCACCCCACAAAGCCCCCTGCTCTGCATTCTGGCTCTTTTTCCAAGTTCTGACCAAAATCACACAACTGGCAGGAAGCATGTTCTGCAAAGGGTGTTGGCCTGTTACGATACATGAATGAAGAGCCAAATTCCTCCAGAGCTGAGGGGACAGGGTGTGGAAGGGACAGAGAGGCCATGCCTGCCCTGTGAAGAAAGAGCTCACTAGCTTGGTGGAGCTCTCGCTTCAGGTTTATACAGTAAGTCACCAGCAGAGATGCTCGTAATCCCAGGGAGCAGATTCTCAGTCCCGTCCAGGGTGCAAAGTTTCCCTTCAAGAAGAAATGTTGACAGTGTTCCAGCCCTTTCTCATGTCTTGCCACCGAGTTGATCTTATTTCCACGTGGCACAGAGAGGGAGTGCTTTTAGTCAGGGAGGAGGGCCAGTCATGGCTCTCCGAGGACCCACCCACCCTCTCATGTTCCGTCACCCCCGACATGTATGGTCAGCACGCTCTGTTTCTGCCTTTGCTTCTAGTCTCTGGCCTTTCTGATCACAGCAAAGTGGCAGTTCCACTAGCTGGACAATGGGGCTGGTCTCAGCTCCTCGGGAGGCCTTGGAAGTCAGGGCAAAGAGATGGGGTTTCAAGAAGGGTCAAGTGTGTGTCCTCAGGGAGCTTGAGGGTAGACAGACAAGGTAGAGATTGGGCCCTGGATCCTACCTCTGGCACTGACTGTGTGACATCTGTCAAGTCAGAAACATGTTTGGAAAACACCCTTCTGGAATGGACTGCTTCCCCTGTTTACCTGTCTTCCCTGTGGAGGAGGAAGTCCAACCAGATAGTCTCGAAGGGCCTCCCAGCTCCAGGACAGAGGTCTACACTCAATGGCTACACACGCACTTCAGAAATGCCTCATGGTGTGTGTACACTGGGTGGTAACCGGTTGACAGCGGCCCCTGAGCAGGAGCAAGAGCCCGAGGGGCCCAGTGGCAAGCAGTTGGGAAACCACAGGCACCGTAAGGTCCCTTCTGCTGCTTTTAAGCTGTGGGGCTTGGTAGGGGAGACTCACCGATGCACCCATGATGATAAAGATGTGGGTATCGGCCTGATGGAAGTCATCACCCTGGTACAGCTCTTCTCGCAGGATCCCGCACACCTGGGTCCGGCTCAGAGCCACCTGCTCTGCCATGGCGTTCTCTAGTGAAGGAAAAACTCAGTTGACAAGGCAGGAGCTGAGAAGAGCACTGAGAAGCTGGTCCCTTTCTGGAGGGGTCCTTTGGGCTCTCCTCCAGCAGATGTTTCATTACTGAAACCACCAACTGTGAATACCCGGGGAGCAGGATGTTCAGGAGATTAGAAACTGCTGGCCCTGGGCTCCGGCCATCCTCTCTGGGCAACCTTCTTCCGTGGTGTATATTACAAAATGAGCCAAAGCATTACTGGATTCTTACTAGGGCCTCAGCTCTGGGGCGACTGAGTAAAACGCCGCTGGAGCAGCATACGATCTGCCTAAGACCATGTCGCCCAGGATGCAGGCAGAAACTCCACAATGAGCTGGAGCGTGCGAGGCATGCGAGGTAGTGCAGCTGATGGGAGTGTTGCTCCAGCCCTCCTCCTGCCACGCTGGGCAGACCCCTAGCAAGTCCCTGGCCCTCTCGGGGTCTCTGTCTCCTCGGGGGTCCCATGAGGGCAACGCAGGGTACCAGGAGTTCGGTTAGACCCTCTGGATTTTGCCCCGTTCCCAAGTCTGGGCAATCAAAGGGCCTCGCAGCACCGCGACCGCCCACTCAGTTACCTGTGCTTCGCCGCTCTCACTCGACACGCCCGCAGACCCCGAGTCCCCGGCCGTTTCCCCGGGCTGTGCCCCGCCAGCCCATTTAACCGGCGGGGGCGGGAACCCGGGCTGAGCTGACCGGCCTCAGGCGAGATACGGGGGTGTGGCCTCCGCAGGTCCCTCCCTCGTGGGGCGGGGCGGGTCGAGGGAGCGGGCAGGTGCGCGCGCATCCCGGCCAGGCCGGGGCCCTCCCCCCACCTCGGGCCCTCCCCCCGTTCCGCGTGGAGGCCTCAGCCCTGGCCTGCCCTGCCCCTCGAGCACCTGCGCCGGCCGCTGAGCCGCGGGCCGCCTGCTGTCTCAGCTGCGGCTGCGCCATGTCCCCGCTACCTCGCGAGTCCGCCTGCAGCTCCCCGCAGCTCGCCCGCGTCCCCATCCCTGGCCCGACCCCGCCCCTAGAGTCCGGCTTTCGGCGCGGGGCCCCGGGGAGGTCCTGCGCAGGTCTCCACTTCCGCCAGCTGCTTGACCCCGCCCCTTGACCCTTTGGTGGGTGGGGTCTTCTGCAGCTCCGTCCCTTCGCCGGACAGGTCGCCGGAGCAGGTCAAACCGGCCCTCTTAGATAATAGCCTCGTCGTGGTTCCAACCCTAGCGGGGTGGGGGTGGGGGACGGCCAAACGTCTGGTGGCTGGGTGCCGCCCCTGCTGGAGAGACAAGGAGGAATGCAGGTCGCGACGCTAATTACTGGGGAATGTCCCACAGGCCAACCAACGCTGTCAGGTTCAGGTTTCTGTCTTGGGCAGCCTCCTTTGTACCTTCCGTTGGCCGGTCAGGCAGGGGCGGGACCTGAGCCTTTTACTTCCGGATCCCACAGCTTAGACACCGGAAGCCGGAAGTGAGAAGTTGGCAGCGGGAGAAGGGAAGGGCTACAGCGGAACCCGGATTTTCTCGGAGCGCCGGGGGTCCGAGGAACGCTCGGGGCCCGCTGTTGCCGCCCTTCTCACGTCGGACCGACTCAGCTGACAGGTGTGGCCCTCTTCCGAAGACAGGGTATCATCGGTGGGCGTTCTGCCGCCTCCGATATCCCCCCCCCTCCCCCGGATGACCAGGCTTCTCCCTCTTGTTCGGTCCGGCCGGGTTCTGCTGCGCACTTCCAGAACACCGGTGGAGGCAGGCCGATTGAGGACTCAGGTTACTTTGGCGGCGAGCGGGTTTGTTTCCGCCTCTTCTTCCTCCGCCAGCGCGTCTTGTCCACACCCCTAGTTTGTGAATGACTCTTATAGGTCGGAGACATTTTCTGTTCATCGTCTGTGCATTTCAGGTTAAAGTTCTTTAAAAAGGCGTCAAATATGACTTGCCGACTAAGTATTTTACCTCATGTGCATCATTTTGCTCCTTTGCAAAACGATGAATGTCTCCTGGATCTCGTATCTTCTGTGACTTGAGGATGAATGAGCCATCCTGACGTGTTCAGTAACTCAGTAACGAGGCCGCTATACCTGGAGTAGAGTGAGCGAGGAGAATACTTAAGAGTGGAAGCCGGTTTGATTCCTGGGTCGGGAAGGTCCTCTGGAGAAGGGATAGGCTACCCATTCCAGTATTCTTGGGCTTCCCTGGTGTCTCAGTTGGTAAAGAATCCGCCTGCAATGTGGGAGACCTGGGTTCGATCCCTGGGTTGGGAAGATCCCCTGGAGAAGGGAAAGGCTACCCAGTCCAGTATTCTGGCCTGGAGAATTCCATGAACTGTACAGTCCATGGGGTCGCAAAGAGTCGGACACAACTGAGCGACTTTCACTTTAATGGGAGAACAGATAGTGCATGGCCTTGTAGGTAGTGGTAGGGACTTTGGGTTTTAAGCTGTTGGCAATGAGGATCTATGATAGGGATCCCAGCAGAGGAGGGATGTGATCAGAATCACCTTTTAGGCTGACTGGTCTGGCACAGTGGGGAGAACTGACTATGGGGGTGGCACGTGTAGGAGCCAGGTGACTTTTAGGAGGTTATTACAGTAATTACCTGAACGGTGATATTACTTTTATCATTTTATTGTGTAAAATTTCAAAGGCGTAGAAAAGTAGAATGGTCTAGTAAATTCAATGTACTCACTTCCCAGCTTCAACAGTTACCAACTCGTGGCTATTTTTAATTCATACTCCTCAAAAACAGCTTTGTTGAAATATAATTCACATTATCATCCAAATATCATCCAATATCATCCAAATATCATCCTTGCAAATCATCCATTTAAAGTATACAGTTCACTGGTTTTTCAGTGCATTCACAGACTTACACAACTATCACCATTAATTCCAAAACATTTTCATCACTCCAAAAAGAAACCGCATAAACTTCAGCCATCACTCTCACCACCCCATCTACCCCTGCTCTAAGCATCCACTAGTCTTTCTGTCTCTATGTATTTACCTATTCTGGACATTTCACGTAAGTGGAATCATAATATGTGGTCTTTTATGAGTTGTTTCTTTTTATTAGCATAATGTTGCAGCGTGGGAGTGTACTAGATTTTGTCTGTTCATCAGTTGATAAACATCTGGGTCATTTCCACTCTGGCTGTTAGGAGAAATGCTGCTACAAACATTCCTGTGCAGACATGAGTTTTCATTTCTTTTAGGTAGATACGTAGGAGTTCACCCATTATTTAGAACCAAACCCAGACACCGTGTGATTTCTTTCATAAAAATTTCTGTGTGCATCTCTAATAAATGACTTTGAAAGAAACATAACCACCCCAGCACTATCACATGTAAAAGAGTACCATTACCTGCTAAGTGTCATCAAATAGATTCTAAGATACATTTTCACAGGATTTCCTGATGGATCCAACATGAGTTGTGAGAGATAGATGGGACTCAAGAAGGACTTGAAGGTTTTGTTCTGCTGACTAGAGCATGGGTTAGCCGTCTACTGGTAACAAAGAAGGCCATGAATGGAACTGGCCTCTGGGGATGATCAGGAGTGTAGTTTTACCGAGGTTAGTTTTGAAAGGATGACTAGATATCCAAGTGGAGATCTGGAATTTGATGTGTGAGGTGGGAGTTCAGAAAAGAGTTCTGATTTGGGGCATCATCAGCGTTAAGATGAGGGCTACAGTTTTGAGTCTGGATGGAATTAGTATTGGAGTGACTGAAGTTAGAGAAAAGGTCCCAGGACAGAGCCCTGGGGCACAACCACATGAAGGGCTGGGTTGATGAGGATGGGCCAGTGAAAGAGCCTGAGAGGGAGCAGCCAGTGAGGTAGGCAGGAAACCAGGAGAGTGGGCTGTTCTGCAATCAGGGATCAGTGATCCATCAGATACTGCCAGTGGGTTAGTAAGGTGTTTAGTGAAGCACCAGTGTAATAGTGAAATGTCCAAGCTCGTTTGGTGTTCTAGTTTCTGGCTGCGGCTCAGGCCCTACTCCTGGAAACTTCTCTTGGGATTAGCTTCCTCTTCATGTAGCCAGTCTTCTTGGGCAGGACTTAAAAGGGCTCCAGGTTGATGCTGTCTGGTGTAGACTCCCTCTCTGTACTCCAGGTCACAAGAGAACACAAATGGCTCAGGCTTTCTCTGCCTCCCTGCCTTCATCTGTGAGTCCAGGCCCTGCTTTCAGATGTCTCAGTACACATCAAATACGGGATGATCCACTTCAGCCCCTCTGTTCCAAAGAACACTCACCAGGCTCCAAGTGATCTCTGTGAAGACCCTCTTACTTGTCTATGGATTTCCTAGGGTTGCTGTAAGAGATGGCCACGAGCGGGGGCAGGGGCTTAAAACAACAGAAGTTTATCCTTTCCTGGCTCTGGAAACCAAGAGCCTGAGGTCAAGGTGTTGGTAAGGCCATGCTTCCTTCGGAGGCTCCAGGGCAGGGTCCTTTGGGCTTTGTCCAGCCTCTGGGGGCTCCAGGGGTCCCTGGGCTTGTGGCCACATCCCTCCTGTCTCTGCCTCTATTTTCATGTGGCGTCTCCTCTGTGTCTGTGTCTCTCCTCTTCTGTGTCTCATAAGGACATTTGTTGGACTTAGGGCCTTTCTCATCCAGGATTATTTTATCTCCAGATCCTTAATTTTATCGCATCTGCAAAGACCCTTTTCCGCAGTTCACAGTCACAGGTTCTGGGTGTCAGGACATGGACATACTTTATTGGGGGTCATCATTCAACTCACTATACTAGGTGAGGGGCCACTCACCTCCACTCATGCTTGGAGGTGTGTGTATGGGGGGGTAGGATTTCCAGCACACCGACATATCCCTCCAAAACCAATTTTCTCTGTGATTTCTCCTCTCTGGTGATGTTCTTAACTTCAGCTTACAGTTTACAAGCAGTGCTGAACCATTACCTTTCCAAGCCCCACAGAAGAGCCTGCACCTCCCTTTGGAATGGGATTATGTGCTACCTCTTAGACCAGAAAGCCCATGTTAGCATCTCTTTCCACTTGCCAGCATGCTCATATTCTGCTTGAAGTGTGACGCCAGGACTCCTCATCCTGCAGGGTAGGAGAATTCTGCATAGGTCTCTTCATATCCTCCCCCTGCTAACTCTCTTTCAGGCCCTGACGTGTTGGATGAGCAGGCCCCCCTGGAAGAGTCCACTGTGTGAGATGGTGCAGCCGAGTGGTGGCCCAGCAGGGGACCAGGACATGCTGGGTGAAGAGTCTTCTCTGGGGAAGCCAGCCATGCTCCACGTGCCTTCAGAGCAGGGCACCCCTGAGACCTTCCAGCGCTGTCTGGAGGAGAATCAAGAGCTCCGAGGTGAGGGCGACAGCAGGTGGGCAGAGTCAAATGTCTGGGGAGCAGGTCCTGCTGGAGGATTGACCCTACTCACCCAGTGCCTCTGCATTTTCTGGGACTGGGTTGGGCAGGTGCCTGAGAGCCAGTTCATGGCTCTGGCTTAGCCAGCCTCCTCCTTCGTTTCCCTTGGGGTTCTCTGGAAGTGACTCTTAGCTACAGAGTGCCATCCAGAATGTTTAGAGTCAGGACCAACACTGAGGAGGGGAGGGGATGGGATGGGAAGGGCAGGGCAGTGAAGAACCAGGGACGGGCAGAGGGAGAAGCTGGGCTGCCCCCCCTCCAAGGAGCTCTGGAGCTGAGGTGACCTTTCTGGGTTGTCCCTGTCGGGCCAAGACCGCCAGGCCCCTGTGCTTCCGTACTGATCAGCCATTGTTGTTATTCGGTCGCTCAGTCGTGTGTCTGACTCTCTGTGACCCCGTGGATAGAAGCATCAAACAGTATCCTGGAAAGGGGTGTGGCTATCTGAGGAAGGGTGCGGCTATCTGGAAGGGCCGTGGTCTGCTCTGGGCTAGGCAGGGGCTTCCTAGGAAGGGCCCTTGGGTGCTTTGGGGAAGGGACGTCCGGGTCACTGTGGGTGGAGCATGAGCCTCTCAATCGCCCCCCCTCCCCCCAGTTAAGACAACCAACAATATCCCTCAGAAGTCGTTAAATATGTTTCTGTGTTGGGGCCACATTGAGCTGGCAGCCAGGTTTGGGGCAGGGAGACAGCTCACTCTCCACAGCTACATGTGTGGTCTGAGCTCATCCCCAGGACAGTGGGGGCCAGTGGGGGTACTGTGGGCCTGAGGCAGGAAGCCCTGTCTCAGATCATTTGCTCCCTTGTAGGGCTGGAGTCTCACAGGGACAGTGGTGCGTAGAAGATGGCTCTGGAGCCAGGCTCAGGAGCCATTGCAGTTCTAGCTGAAGAATGTTCCATCAGTAGGCCTATTTAGCTCGTCAGGGGTTCTGACCAGAGAGGGGGCCCCTTCTAATCCAGTTCTGTGGTGGCTAGCACCTTCACAAGCCATGGATCCATTTTGTCAGTACACATGGTGGGCTGCTGCCTGGGGCTGTCCCCGGGTGGGTGGCCCTCCTTTCCTCAGCCCTTGCTGACTGCCCGGGAAGAGGAGGACAAAGTGGTTCTTGAAGCTGTCTTGTGCACCAGGCACTTTGGCTGCTTTTCCATGTTATCTGTCCTGTCTCTGTGAGATGGGGATGCTTGTCCCCATTGAATGTATACATGAGGATGGTGAGGCTCAGAGAACTCACTTGCTCCCAGACTTCTGGCCCTGCCCCCCCACCAAGACCTCCCTCAGTCTGGGGCCAGCAGAGCTCAGGGAAGTTTGCCCCCAGTCTGATCCCGAAGGCAGTGACCCAGGGGCCTGCTCTGACCCACACAGAAGGCAGATGAGTTCCAGAGTCACTTACAAAGAACAAAGAAACTGACATTTGACTTTTTTTTTTTTTTGCCACACTGTGCGGCTTGTGGGACCTCAGTTCCCTGACCAGGAATTGAACCCAGGCCAGGGCAGTAAAAGCACTGGGTCCCAACCATGAGGCCACTAGGGACTCCTTGACACGTGCTTTTAAGTGAAGCTCTCATGGACACTGGGGGCATGTCATTTGTGCAGCTGACCTTGAAAATGACTGGCAAAACAAGGGAGCATTGGGGAGTCATCCCAGTGCGGGAGTCCTTGGGGTGGTGGGGGGCCGCAGGCCCTGGGCTCACCTGGCCCCAGCCATCTTTGCAGACGCCATCCGCCAGAGCAACCAGACGCTGCGCGAGCGCTGTGAGGAGCTGCAACGTTTCCAGGGCAACCAGAGGGAGGAGAAGGCCTTCCTCATGCAGAAGTTCCAGGAGGCCCGGGACTTGGTGGTGAGGCTGAGCCTGGAGAAGCGTGAACTGCGCCAGCAGAGGGAGCAGGCCCTGAAGGAGGTGGAGTGCCTGAAGACGTGCCAGCAGGTAGGGACCTGGCCGCCTGCCTGGGGGTGCCGGGGTAGGGGGCTCCTGGAGTTGGGGAAAGCTGTTGTCCTCCCAGTTATGGCATTAGGGTGAGCCGCTGGCTGGGATACGGGTTGAAATCAGCAAAGCTAAAGGAACGTAGGGCAAGTCCAGGAGAGACGGGGCCATGCATGACAGTGTGCCCTCTGGGAACTTGTGGCGGGGGGGTCACTCCTGGAGGCTTGGGGCGCCTGCATGGCTCACCTTAGGTACTTGATCTTTGGGCCCTGGAGATCAAGCTGGTATGTGTGGCCCAGGGTCCGGCCAGAAATCATGCTGCTGGCGGCGTAGAAAGCCCAGCGGGGCCCTTGGGAAGTGTCTCAAGTTCTTGGGGCTACTGTAACGGAGTACCACAAACAGGGTAGTCAGAAGCCACAGAAACGTGTAGTCTGCCAGTTGTGGAGGCCGGAAGTCCATGATCCAGGCATGGACAGGTACGGTTCCTTCTGAGGGTAGGATCTGGTCCAAGCCTGTCTCCTAGCCTCAGGTACTGGCTGGGAGGACTCAGTGTTCCATGGTTTGCAAACACACTGTCACATGGCCTTCACCCCGGGTGTCTGGGCATCTTTCCTCATCTCCTTATGAAGACACAAGTGTCAAAGAGCAGCTCAACTGGCCTTTAGGTAAAGGGGTAGGAACCGGTTTTGTTTGGTAACCGCTGTCAGCAGGCAAAAGTGCCAGGCACCCTTCTGATTGGCACAGGGGTGCCGGTGATTTGAAGGGAGAGTGAGGTGGGGTCAGTGAGCAGGGTTTCGAGTGAAAACCCATGGTGGGTTGGTCAGGGTCAATGTGAGGTCAGCAGTGTCCATCCCTGGGGTTAGTTCTTGGATGTTATGATTCCATCCTACTCAGAGATGGGGAGACTCAGGCCCTGTCCTTCCTGAGGATTCCATTTCAAAGGAATGGCTCTCAGGTCCCGAGAAAGCCTCTCCTGAGTTGTTGGAGGTACACGGACATCTCAAAGGGACAGAGTAGGGGTTCACATGTGGGGAGCCTTCTTAGGAAAGACTCAGAGAAAGAGGGGGCTCAGTCAAATGTTGGTTGGAACAAACCGTACATTCTTTTGCCAGCCCTGTTTTCTCAGATGGGAGCTGGGTCAGCCTAGGGTCGTGACCTTAGGCTGCAAGAAATTACAGTAGAGCTTGCTCAAGTGTCTGAGTCTTTTGTAGTTCTCAGCAGTCACTGGATCAGAGGCCCGCCCTCCTCCAGTATGACCTCATCTTCACACCGCCACATCTGCAGTTGACCGTGTTTCCAGATCAGATGCTATTGACACGTACTGCGGGTTAGTTTAGCTTAGTTCAGTCACTCAGTTGTTGCCGACTCTTTGCGACCCCATGAGTCGCAGCACACCAGGCCTCCCTGTCCATCACCAATTCCAAGAATTTACTCAAAACTCATGTCCATTGAGTCAGTGATGCCATCCAACCATCTCATCCTCTGTCGTCCCCTTCTCCTTCTGCCTTCAATCTTTCCCAGCGTCAGGGTCTTTTCCAGTGAGTCAGCTCTTCGCATCAGGTGGCCAAAGTATTGGAGTTTCAGCTTCAACATCAGTCCTTGCAATGAACATTCAGGACTGATTTCCTTTAGGCTGGACCGGTTGGATCTCCTAGCAGTCCAAGGGACTCTTCAAGAGTCTTTTCCAACATCATAGTTCAAAAGCATCAATTCTTCGGTGCTCAAGTTAGGCCTAACTGCAGGTTAGGCCATGGCCATACCACCTTGGGGCCACCAGTAAAGCCACTACCACCCTGAACCGGTGCAGAAGGGAGGAGGAGAAGGCTGCTGTTCTCAGAATGCCTGCAGAGCATCTGCCTGCCCTGTACTCACGGGATGGGATGCTGTCTTCACAGTAGCGATCAGAGCCACTGCCAAAGCCCTATTGGTAGCTGACAAGTCTGACAGTAGTGGGTATTGGAGAGGCCATGGCTTCATGTTGCTGCTGGAAGCATCAGTTGGTGACACTGCTTTGAAAAAACCACCTGGCATTTTTTCTTCAAGTTGAAAGTTCAGGTTACCCTCACCTCGTCAGTTGTACCCCAGGTGTATACATAAGAGAAACTCTTGTACATGGACAGCAGGTGATGGGGGTAAGATGCTAACCCTGGAGAAACCAGAATAAAACTCATATACCATAAAATTCCCCCCTTGAAAGTGTAGAATTCAATAGTTTTTGGTATAGTCTTAGAGTTGGCCAACCATCTCTTTCCTTTATGTAGTTCCAAAACCACAAGAAGAAACCCTAGGAAGAAACAGTGTCCCCATGAGTGGTCACTCTGCAGTCCCATCCCCCCAAGCCCCAGGTACCTGCACATCTCCTGTGAGTGGAATCCTGCAATGTGTGGCTCTTGTGTCTGGCTACTTTCACTCAGCATCATGTTTTTGAGGTTCATCCATGCTGTAGTTTGTCCAAGTACCTCATTTCACTTTATGGCTGGATGATATTCCAGTATAGAGAGAGACTACGTATTTTTTTATCCAGTCTTCATTTGATGGACATGTGGGTCATTCCATTCTGACTGTTAGGAGTAATGCTGCTATGAACATTCCTGTGCCGACATGAGTTTTCATTTCTTTCAGGTAGATACCTAGGATTTCACCCATTTTTTAGAACCAGATTCCAGACACCGTGTGATTTCTTCCATAAAAAGTTCCATGTGGATCTCTAAGAAATGACTTTGAAAGAAACATAACCACAACAGCACTGTCACACGTAAAATAGTACCATTACCTGCTGCTGCTGCTGCTGTTAAGTCACCTCAGTCATGTCCAACTCTGTGCGACCCCATAGACGGCAGCCCACCAGGCTCCCCCGTCCCTGGGATTCTCCAGGCCAGAACACTGGAGTGGGTTGCCATTTCCTTCTCCAGCGCATGAGAGTGAAAAGTGAAAGTGAGGTTGCTCAGTCGTGTCCGACTCTTAGCGACCTCATGGACTGCAGCCTACCAGGCTCCTCTGTCCATGGGATTTTCCAGGCAAGAGTACTGGAGTGGGGTGCCATTGCCTTCTCCGACCTGCTAAGTGTCATCAAATAGATTCTAAGATACATCTTGACAGGATTTCCTGATGTATCCGACATGAGCTGTGAGAGATAGATGGGACTCAAGAAAGACTTGAAGGTTTTGTCCTGCCAACTAGATCATGGGTTAGCCATCTACTGGTAACAAGGAAGGCCATGAGTGGAACTGGCCTCTGGGGATGATCAGGAGTGTAGTTTTACCGAGGTTAGTTTTGAGAGGATGACTAGATAGCCAAGTGGAGATATTCATCTAACAGGACAGGTGGTGTGGGCTATTTGCACTCTTAGGTGGGGAAGGCCTCACTAAGTTGCCATCGAGTAAGCCTGGAAGACAGTGAGGACATGAGCCATATGGATATCTGGGGAAAGACTGTTTTAGAGGAGAGGAAAGTATGTGCAAAGGTCCTGAGGCAGGAGCATACCTGTAATGTTCAGGGAAGACTAAAGAGGCAAGCATAGCTGGGGCAGAATGGAGAGGGGCTGAGGAGGTAGTCATGGTGGGGACAAGTCATGTGGGATTAGTAAGCCAGTGGAAGGATTCAGGCTTTGATCCTGAGTGTGACAGGAACTGGGGGAGGGAGCTGTGCTATGTGTATTCCTCTGGAGTGTGGGGGATATTATGGATTGTTATGTTTCCCCCAAAGAAATGTCCATATCCTAACCCCTAGTACCTCAGAATGTGACCTTAGTTAAACATGAGGTCTTTGCAGATATAACCAAGTTAAGGTGAGGACACAGTAGCTGAGGATGGGTTTAAATCCAATGACTGGTGTCCTTAGAAGAGAAACAGACTTACAGGGAAGATGGTCACATGATGATGGAGGCAGAGATGGAGTGATGCAGCTACAGCTGATGAATACCAAGGACCGCTGGCCACCCCTAGAAGTCAAGGCAGTGGCCTGGAGTTGATCCTCCCCCAAAGCCCTCAGAACGATCCAGCACTGCTGACACCTTGCTCTTGGGCTCCTGGCCTCTAGAAAGCAATCTGTTCCTGTTATCTTAACCGCCTGCCAAATTTGTGGTCCTTTTGGGCAGCCCTGGGGAACTCCTACAGCCACAGGGGTGGAACTGGGAGCCTGAGCAAGCTTATTGCAGCTGCCCAGCAAGGGGCTCTCAGGCTGGGCCCAGTGGTGGGCTGCAGTGTGGGCGTTAATCCATAGGGTGTGCCCATGGGCTTCAAGGTGGAGAAGTTAGACAGGCAGTCAGATAGCTAAGTTGGGTTGCAAGAGACAAGTCGGTCCTGGAGGTGGGACTCTGGAAACTCTCAGCCTGTGGAGGGTACTGAAGGCCTTAAGACAGAGCAGGTCATCCTCACATGCGTGTACATGGAGAGGGTCACGGGCTTGAGACTGCCCTTGAGAAGGAATGGTGGATGGGGCTGGGTGCATGTGTGTGAGTGCATCAGTGTGCATGTGCAGGCCCCCAGGCCTGGCTGGGAGGTCTGTGTGGTGGTTGGTACCGAGGGGCGGGGAAAGCCGAGGACTGGGCCTTGACCCAGGGCTTGAGCAGGCCTCGGTCTCAGGGGACTGTAGTCTGGACAGCTTGATGAGGGGAGCTGGGCAAAGAGGAGTTGGGCCAACTCTTGCATCTTGTTGCTTGTACAAGTCTTCTGGAAATGGTGTCCGTCCACATCACCTTCCAGTGGCCTGGGGCCCGTGGAGCGGAGTGTGTATCTTTGTCACTCTGTTTGAGTCTTGCCTTCCCCAGCACTGAATCTCAGAGGTGGAAAGGCTCCCACGTCCCTGCCTCTCCTTTCCCCCCATCTGCGGGGATGAGGAAGGCCTGGGAGGGGGGGCTCACAGGACGGGATCTCTTTCCACCGCTTCAGTTGCCTGGATGAGGGGGAGATGCTTCCAGAGGTGGAGGTTAGGTGAGGGGGGCTGCTGAGGGCAGCCCTCAGGAGGCCTGTCACCGTGTTTCCAGGCTTCCCTGGGGACTTGAGGGTGCAAGGGGCAAGCAGCTGGCAAGAAACCACTGCTGACAGATAGTGGCTCTTTTTTTTTCATGCAGCAGATGGCTGAGGACAAGGCCTCAGTGAAAGCCCAGGTGACATCCTTGCTGGGGGAGCTGCAAGAGAGCCAGAGTCGCTTGGAGGCTGCCACTAAGGAGCGCCAGGCTTTGGAGAGCAGGTGAGGTGGCAGGGAGGGTGATCCCAGTCCAAGGCCACTGCCAGGGACAACAGGACCCTTCGGGAGCCTCTGGAGATGTCCTCTGTGACAGGACACACAGGACTGGGGATACTGGGTGTCCAGGATCTGGGTCCCAGTGCACCTGTGGGCTCTCTGATCTTCTGCTGGAGTTTGGCTTCTTTACTGAGTGGGTGTTTCTGGAGTGGCATGGAAGGGCAAGCCTGTGGGCTGCAGGGAAGCCCTCCCAGCTGAGGTTGATGACAAGGAATGGGCATACACCAGGACCCCCAAGGGCAGAAGACACAGGTCAGGGGTGAAGACCCCCACGCCTTTGGTTCCCTGTCTCCCTCCCTTGAGGGGGCCCCCAGCACGGTTACTTCACCGGCAGCAACAGAGGTCCCCCTGGAGACCTAGGGAGCCCACTCGAGACTCGGCACCGCGAGTATTATTGATGGTTGATGGCTGCCATTCACGTGCCAAACTTCCCGACCCCCAGAGGAAAGCAGGTGTGCCCCATAAACCACCCTGTGGTGCCAACAGCTGAGGCACAGAGACCACCCTTATCAGTAGGGAAATTGTCTCATCGATGTCAAGGACTCGCACCAGCCTACTGCTCAAGCACCACCCCCGGGCCAGCCTTGCACACCAGCCCTTTTGTAGTTAGCGTCCTTAGGTCCTCTGGTTGCTCTCTTCTGCAGAGGGAGTTTCCTGCAAGTGAGGTTATTGGGTCAAAGGGCACGGATGTTTCTGTGGTTCTCATGCTGCCCCACTGCAGATGTCCCAGACTGATGGGTTCGGGCTACAGGGTGGCCCCAGCTCTCACAGCACGAGAGGTGATCAGGGTGCCCCGGGTGGTGTCTGGGATGCCTTCCTGAAGGAGGCTGGGGGAGCAGGCAGGAGGTAAGCACGTGTGAGTTTGCTGCCCTCTAGGAAAGAGACGGTGAGGGGGGAGGCCACTCAAGGCTGAGCCTGCTGGCTCTGGGATTGTTGCATCCTGCCGTCTTCCCAGACATGCCTCTGTCACTCCATGTTGCGAAAAGGCACATGTAATTTTTAGGACACTCTGGTATCTTCTCTGCCTATCTTTTTTTCTTTGCACCTAAAAGAAGCTGCTGGAGTTGGGATGCTCTCAGTGCAGTTTTGTAACTGCTTTTGGTCCTCTAACGACCCTGGAGGGCCGTTATTCCAGCAATTACAGGCTCTTGGGTACCCTGCTTTCCTATCACTCCACCTCCACTCCTACCCCCTTGGCTGAGCACGTACGTGCTGAGCTAGACAGCTCAGGGCAGGAGGCGTCTCCCATCGGGCCCCTGGCAGGTGGCAGTCCCATCCGATGATGGCAGTGACAGGGCTGGGTTTTGTCAGCTCACAGATGGGATCTGCGTCTGATAGACTGGCCCAGGCGTGGAGAGATGCTGGGACCAGAGCCGATCTCCAGCAGTCCCCCGCCATCACCCTGCAGTGGGGCTGAGGCAGCCTCGGTCCAGCAGGTGGCCTGGCTGAAGCCTGGACCCAGAGTGCAGGGCGCTGTGTGGACATAGGAGACCCGGGGCGGTGGGGGGTGCTGGGCCATCAGTGCTGTGTCCCCGCAGGCAGGAAGTCGGAGGCTCTTTGGGCAGGTGTGGAGCCTGCATGGCTTCTGGAGCAGTGCCCCTTTCCTGCTCCCCCCCATTTGTTACTTCTCCCTCTCCACCTTCTAGAAATTCTATCAAGGCTGGCTGTCTCTGCTTCTTTCCTTGCAGTCCCTCCTGACCCGTCCACTAGACGGCTCTGGCCAGCACACCCAGCACCCGCCTGTTGTAACCTCATGGGCAGTTCCTGGGGCTCCTCTCCCCTGGGACCACCTCCTTCACCCCCAGAACAGCCTTCCCGGATGGCTGTCCCCAGCCCAAACCCACCCTGAGCCAGGCGCCCCACAGTCGTCCTGTCTCCCCGGCCAGCGCCCATCCCAGTGTCACCTGGAGTCCTCCCCCTTCGTCGCTCTGCCAGGACTGGTCCCCCGCCCTGGTGTCTGTCTCGGCACCATGTGGCGGGGGTGCTGGGCTGGCCGGTAGCCCCCCGACCTGGGCCTGCCTGTGACCTCCGCTTCTTCGCAGGGCCCGGGCGGCCAGCGAGCAGGCCCGGCAGCTGGAGAGCGAGCGGGAGGCCCTGCAGCAGCGGCACAGCGTGCAGGTGGACCAGCTGCGTCTGCAGAACCAGAACATGGAGGCTGCCCTGCGCATGGAGCGCCAGGCCGCCTCAGAGGAGAAGTAAGTGGGCTGCGGTTGGGGGGAGCCCAATGCTGTCCCTGACCGTCGTCACACCCCAGAGAGGCGTCCTGGAGAGGGTGACATCCTTCACTCTCCCGTCCACATTCTGATTCCACCCTCTGGCCCACATGTTCACAGCGTCCTGTTGAGGATCCTGCTTTATCTTTGTTGGGGTGTCTTTTGAGTCTTCTTTCATCTTAAACCATCCTCCTGCTTTTCTGGATTTTCATGAAGTTGACTTTTTTGAAGGGACAGGACAGCTGTCTTTAGTTTTATTTTTTGCACATAAAAATACATATTCTTCTGAAAAAGAACTATGTCTTCCAGAATAAATACTTCGAGACTGACGTTGTATTACATTTTTATAAATTTCATTCATTATTGTCTCTGGTTCACTAAAAACTGCTGGACTCTCCTGTCTGCTGCTGCTTCAGTCAGTCTGTTGTGACAGGTTTTTTATTGTTTTTCTTTCTTTTTTGTTGTTATAGTGTTTTGATTGAAGTTATTTAGTTTTTGTTGTGATATGTTTTGATTGAAGTACATGAAGAAAAGCCAACCTCACAGAGATGTGTAGTTGGACCAAAGCTCTGCTTTGTGATACACATTGCTTTCTATACTTTTTCAAAAACGTGTGATTTAAGGAAAAGGATATGAACTAGGTAGCAAAACTTGCCTCGGAGCTGACGGCTTGCAAGACCCAGAGGCACCCCGAAAGCCTCATTCTGGCCTTTGGCCTTGAGGAGAAGGAAGGGGGTGGAATTGAACGCTGTGGCTGGATCAGGACAACGTGGTTTCTTTTCCTCAGGCGGAAGCTGGCCCAGCTACAGGTGGCCTATCACCAGCTCTTCCAAGAGTATGACAACCACATCAAGAGCAGCATGGTGAGCAGTGAGCGGAACCGAGTGAGTACAGGAGAGGTGTCCTCCGGGTGTTGGGGACTGACCTGCCCCTGTCTCCTCTCCCTGCAGTCTGGGAGCTGATCCCCTCCCCCCAGATCCGGGATATTGGAAGTCAAGGCCCTACCTTAACAGACTCACAGAGCTAGCTTTGGAGAGGGATATTCAATTCATCCTAGAGCTTGGTCAGGGCCCTGGAGTGACAGGTCAGGCCAGACTGGGGGGAGGTGGAGATGCTTGGACTGTGTTGTTTGCTGCCCATGGTGGACTGGGGGCGGGGCTCCAGATTCTCTGCTCTGAGCAGGATCATGCTTGTCTCCATGGCTGCTTCCGCCTGCCAGGCGTCCCTTGGGAATGTTTCCGTACCAGTATTGAAGGTAGCTGGGTGCCCTGTGCCTCGTTGGTCATCATCAGACCTATCCTGAGTGTAGTTTTTAGTGATCACATTTCAAGGATATAGTTAAAACAGAAACATACCTGGAAGAGACTTATAAGGGTAAAGCCTGAAACTGGGTCACATGATGAAGAGTTAGTTACAAAATCGTGGCCCTTTGACCTCAAGAGGGAAGGCTGGGTGTTGTGTGTGTGTGTGTGTGTGTGTGTGTGTGTGTGTGCATGCACGCGCATCTGTGTGTGTGAGTGTGTCTCTGTGGGTGGGGCGGAGGCCCGGGTGGGGCATCTGTGAGGTGGCGTCGCAGGAGGACCTATGAGACTCGGCTTAGCAGGCACGTAGTGGAGCACTAGGGCATGAGACTGGTGCGTGTGGAGTGAGTGGCCCCTGTCCCTTGGAGGGTTGGAGGAGGACTGTACAGCTCAGGATGGAACGTCAGCCTGGGGGAGGTTGTGTCAGGTGACCCCAGCGGTTCTTTCTGGCCTCCTCTGCCTTTCCCATGCCTTGCACAGCACCCCGTCTTTGGTTCCTCTTGGTCCTCCTCCCCAGGAGCAGCAGCCGGCCCGGGGACGTCCCGGCCTCCATGGCCGGGCCGGATGAGGCTCCGTCAACTCCCTGTCCCCCACATCTAGGGACTGCAGCTGGAAGATCTCAAGCAGCAGCTCCAGCAGGCCGAGGAGGCCCTGGTAGCCAAACAGGAAGTGATCGACAAGCTGAAGGAGGAGGCGGAACAGCACAAGATCGTGATGGAGACTGTCCCGGTGCTAAAAGCCCAGGTGAGGGCTTACCCCTGTGGCTGGCCTGCGGGGGCGCAGGCTAGGACACGAGGGCTAGGACTTGGCACGTCTCGGGCGTCATTTGGCAGTGACCTCTTAGAAAGCCTCTGAGCCCTTCGAGACATTCCTTGAACTCAAAACGCCCTGGTGGGGACCGTCTTTGTGCTGAGGGGCTCTGTTGTCCCCTGTCTGTTCCCCGGGCCTGGCACAGAGCGGCCGATGGACAGCACACGCCACCCCTCTCTTGGTTTTGCCAGGCGGATATCTACAAGGCGGACTTCCAGGCTGAGAGGCAGGCCCGGGAGCAGCTGGCTGAGAAGAAGGAATTCCTACAAGAACAGCTGGAGCAGCTGCAGAGGGAATACAGCAGGCTGAAGACCAGCTGTCAGGAGTCAGCTAGGTGGGTGTTGGAGTACAGGCCCCACAGGCAGTGGCGCTGGGTCCTTGGCCCGTTGGGTCAAGGGGGACTGGCCTCCCCCTCCCCGCCTTGCATCCCATCCTTCCCCCAGCCTCGTGCATGCTGGAGACGTGACCCAGATGTGTTGATTGGACGCTTTCTTTTCTTTTCTCAAAGGATTGAAGACATGAGGAAACGGCACGTTGAGGTCTCCCAGCCCCCCTTAGCCCCTGCCCCAGGTGAGCGAGCAGTGGGAGGAGGCATGATGGATCCCAATACTATGGGGGAAGAGGGAACTGGACGTGGCCCCCTTCTCCCCATCAGTACACCCGCACCCCAGGGGCAGGCCGAAAGGGGAGATGCTAGCCTTGGTGACTCAGGTGATCATAGCCCAGGTGTTGGTCCTCGCCTTGCCCCACAGTTGGTGCAGGGGGACACACACACAAAGCCCACCCCAACTGGTGCCTGATCTCTTTCCCCAGCTCATCACTCCTTTCACCTGACCTTGCCCAGCCAGAGGAGAAGCCCCCCTGACGAGCCGCCCAACTTCTGCTGCCCCAAGTGTCAGTATCAGGCTCCTGACATGGACACCCTGCAGATACACGTCATGGAGTGCATCGAGTAGGGCTGCAGGCCGCCAGGCAGCCCAGGACTGTGCTCTCTGCTGCTTTCCTCTCCTGTCTGCCTGGGCCTGAACTAGGGGCAGCTGACACAGAGTGGGCGCCCTCTCTGAGCCCCAAGACCTAGCAACAGGGCCCCATGCTTCTACACCCTCGTCCACAGGTTCACTTCACTTAGGGCAACACGGAGCCCCAGTGTGGCTCACCACTGTGCCCTTTTGATTTGTTCTGTCTGCCTGAGCTGCTTGGCTCTGGGGTTCACACTTTTTCCACCTTTGCTGGGAAGGTCACAAGCCACAGCTGGAGCTCCTGGACACCGGCTTCCCAGGCTGAGGTGGGCAGAGCCTTCCTCCCAGCCACCTGGCCCAGTGTCCGGGGCGCAGGTCTTGTAAGCTGGGTGCTGTTCCCTTGGCAGCTGCAGCACATGGGACTGACACTGTCTGCTACTAATGGACATCGGGGTTATCGCTGTGGTACAAAATCCTTGTGCATCTCTCATACGTACCTTGGGTTGGATCCTTCAAAGCAGCACCATTGAGTATCCATGGGGCTAGACAGCACTGGGGCCCCTACCCTGGTGTGCCTTCCTGCTCTCCCCACAGCTCTGCCATGAATGATGGGTGTCCAAGAGTGGGGGGGCTTGTGCCCCCCCACCAGATGAGCTCCTCTCTGTTAAGAGTGAGCTTGACTTATCTCTTCAGAGCTTGAAGGGTCCTTTTCAGTTCTGGTATAAATTGCCTGCTTGGATTTTTTTTACCTATTTTTCTGTTGGGCTGTTAGTCTTTTATTCCTTGACTTACAAGAGCTCTTTGGTCATTGGGGGATCGACTCTTTTCGTGTGTGATGTAACCTGCAGTTATCTCTTCCTCCTGACTTGGTACCGGTGTGTTTGCACTGGAGCCTGTTCTCTTGTCGTTTCGTTTATCCTGCACAGCGTTGTCACGACCTCTTGGTCTGAGGAGGTATGCATGCCACAGGTACACTTGCCCCATGCTGCCTGACGCTGCAGTTCACCCTGGTCCTCCCCAGAAGTGCTCCCACCAAAGTCTGTGATGCTATTCCCTGTGCCAGTCCCAGATGCCCCAGCCTGGCCAACAGAAGCCACTTCACCATTTCTGGCAGAGTACCAACACCAGAGAACTCTTCCTTATAGTTTTGCAAGAATCTGGATATTTCCGAGGATGTCAATGCTGTGGGCATCAACCCTGTAATTGTGGTTTCCTTCTCAGCGCTCAGCATCCCTCTGTGCCCTGGGGGCTGCCTGGTTGGAAACGGGATGGCACAGACTCTCGTCCCTGGGTTTTGTGTGGTACTCCCTGCTATCTGGCAGTGCCAGGGCGGACTAGGATTGGGATATCAGTCTGGATGGATGATGACCCAGCCAGCATCCTGTTCTGAAAATAAGCCTGGGCTGGGGGCTTTCTTGTCATCTGCAGGGGTAGACTGGTCTACTTCCTGAAGCCCAAGTGTTCAGTTGCAAATGGTCCTCAGGAACATGTTAAAGGCACAGATATGTTCTCTGCTCATGGATGCTCATTCAAACCGTATCCTGCAATTTTTCTACAAGAGCACTTGCCATTTTGGGGGAATGTATTAGTTTCCTGTTGTTGCTGGAGCAGGTGACTACAAACTTGGTGGCTTAAACCATCTAGAATTCATTCTTTCCCACTTCTGGAGGCCTAAGTCTGAAATCCAGGTGTGGGCAGGCTTTGTTCCTTCTAGAGGCCTCTCTTCCAGCTCCCAGTGGTCTTCCTCAGTGTTCTTGGTAGGTGGACGTGTCTCTCCAGTGTCTGCCTCTGTCTCTACGTGGTCTCCACTTCTGTCTGCATGTCTTTCTTCTCTTTCAAGGACACTTACTGGATTTGGAGCCTCCCCCACCCCGAGTCATCCAAGATGACTTCATCTCCAGATGCTTGCTTTCATCACATCCACAAAGACCCTTTTCCCAAGTAAGATCACAGTCACACGTTCTGGGGGTCAGGACATGTGCATCTGTGTTGGCCACTGTTCAGCCCAGCACAGGGTCATCTTCTGGAGCCTACAGATAAGGAAAGATGCGTTCGAAGGCAGGCATCTCTGGGATTGGCAGCTCTGTCAGAGGGCTTGTTTTCCAGGGTGATGGTGACCGCTGCGCTCTGCAGAGGCAGGTGACACTGAGGTGAGGAAAAACAGAGTTGAGAGTGGGGTAGGTGCTTGCAGGCTCGGGGACTGTCGAGCTTCAGGCCCTGTCATCTCCAGCTGGACACCGCTGCTGGGGCTGATGCACGCAGCTTGGAAAAAGAAAGAGGGTGGCTCTGTTGGACCACTTGCATCCTGGGTGGTGGCTCCTGGCTGGGTAGGGATTGGTTTCGTGCTTCTAAGATGATGACAGGTGCACCAGAGTGCTTCTCTGACCAGCCTCCTCCTCTGAAAGAAGGAGAGACCCCAGAGTGGTGTGAGGTGGACATTCTCTGTGCCCTCAACCCAGGAGTGTTGCTACGGCTCGGGCAGACGCCCCCACCTAGGCAGCACAGCGGCTGTAGTGGGAGCTTCACACATGTTCCACCTGTGCCCCAAAGCAGCTGCTTTGGGGCTGGCTGGGGACCGGGCACCGGCTGGGACCCTCTGTTGTCTGGAACCTTCTCTTCCTGCAGGCTTGGCACCCCTCACACCTGGCCTCCTGCCTCCCGTGGGGCCGACGGGATGTGAGAGACAGGGTTTTCAACCAGCCTTCTGAAACAAGGGGCTGGATTCCTCCCGTGAGGGAAGCAGTCTGCCTGCAGGGTCAGCTGTGGCCCCTGGACCCTCACGACTGTGGGTTTGGGTGGTGGAGATGGACAGATAGGACCTCCATGTTGGCATTGCCCATTGCTTCCACACACCCTGCTCCATTACCTGGTTAAGAAAATGCATGTTAAGAGCAATCAAATAAGCACAATACAAAAGCATTTCTTCCTCATGAATGACTAGAACAACACAGACTCAAACTAGACAAAAAGTGATGTCAAAATGGCAACAAATGCCGACTTCCTGTGCCCTGTTGACAAGGCGTGGGGACCCATTGCCATGGGGCTGGTCGGGCGGGATGGACAAGCACCTAGGGAGTGTCCCAGCCTCCTTAACCTGGTGACTTTGGCACTGTCAGGGTGCTGGCTGCAGCAGCATCTGTAGCCACCAAAGGCTGTGGAGTAGGAGGCAGCACTTCTGGAGTGGTGGATACCTCGTCACCTGGAACCCACTCCATCACGTGGGTGTGAAAAAGCCAGCAGATGCAGCGATGTATGAAGTGTGACCCCAATAAAAGAGGGAGAGCTGTTGTGCACGCCCTGCTACCATTTGGATAGCTGTGGTGGTAGGATTACCAGTGATTTAAGTTTGCCTTACGTGTTTATGTATTTTCCAGATGCCCCTCATTTGTATGTATTACTTTGATAGATAGAGAGTGTATGTTCCTGTGAACTTGGTCTGGGGTGGGTGCAGCCAAGGGGTTTGCCTGCGAGTGGCTGGCAGCAGATGGTACGAGGGCAGACTCCTTGCTTCTGAGCTGTGTGTGCACACTTGGGGGGGCTTGTGCTGCAAACAACAGAAACATATTGTCTCCCAGTCGTGGAGGCCGGAAGTCCACGATCCAGGCCTGGGCAGGGTCAGTTTCTCCTGATGGCTGTGAGGGAGGGTGTGTTCCAGGCCTCTCTCCTGGGATGGGAGAGGCCGTCTGTGCCCTGTGTCTTCATGTCGTCTTCCCTCCATGCGTGTCTGAGTCTCTAAGTGTCCACTTTTATAAGGACACAGTCCCATTGGATTAGGGCCACCCTCGTGACCTCCCTTTAACTCAGTCACCCCTGAGAAGACCTAGTCTCCACATGTGGTGGCATCCTCAGGGCCAGCGGGTGAGGACTGCCCGGTGTCTTCTTGGAGGGAACACATTTCCACCCATAATGTGGGATGCCTAGCTGTCTTTTTTTCAAAAATGTCTTACTTCTTTCTTTTCGGCTCTGCTGGGTCTTTGTTGTTCCGAGGGCTTTTTCTAGTTGCTGTGTGCCGGCTTCTCCCTATAGTGTCTTCTCTTGTTGCAGAGCCTGGGCTCTAGGTGAGCAGGCTCAGTAGTTGCTCATTGGCATGTGGGGTCTTCCCGGCCCAGGGCTCCCCACACTGGCAGGCGGATTCTTACCCACTGGACCACCAGAGAAGTCCCTAGCTCTATTTGATAGGAGGCCGAAGAGAGCATTTAGGTGACAGCATATAGGAGTCTGCTGTTAGAAAACAGCTGCTGCTCCACCTCCGTGGTGAATTGGAGGCCTTCCGTGGTCCCCTACCCGCTGATGGGTCAGAAAGGCGTCAGGGCTGAGTGGCTTCCTTGGCCGCAAAAGGACATCATTGGAAGGGCCAGGCCTGACACGTCCCTCGGCAGGCTTTGCTGAGGCGCAGAGAGCAGCAGTGGCTCCTTGGAGAGGAGCTGGAGCCCAGCAGTGTGTTCCCTAGGCCCGTCTGCGGTGTGAGGCTTGCACTGGTGACTACGTTTCTGAGTCTCAGGCTCCTCATCCATAAAATGAGACCATCCAAGGTTTGACTTCCATTTCAGTGGCTGCTGAGAGCAGACTGTTGTTTGCATGCTGTTCCCCCGGGGTGGATGGAGAATCAGAGGAAAGGAAATAGGACTGCAGCAGCCGTGTTTTGCAGGCGGGTGGTGTGCAGTGTGGCTGCTTTGTGGTTTCTGCAACCTCTGCCCTGACGTAGCCGAGTATCTCCTTCCTTCATGGTGGTGAAGCTATGGCAAGGGGGCCGCTTGAACAGCCTTGGCCAGGGCAGAGCTAGAACTGGAGTCAAGATAGAAACCACAAGACTCCAAGGCAGACATCTCAACCTAGGGTCAAACTGCACACTACACTGTGTGTGGGGGGGCGGCCCCCCAAATCCAGGTGGGTACAATTTGGAGCACATTGCCACTGCATCCACGGGGTGGGCCAGGTGGCCCTGCTGCAGCCGATGGGACTCAGTTGCAGTCCATCTGCATTTGTTTTGCTTGTGGCGAACCATCATGAGCCTTTGTTGCATTTCTTCATTTCTTTGCAAAGACTTCTTTAGCCCCATCGAGGTTACCATTGTGTGTATACTCAGAAATGGGATGAGAAAATGTGCTGACCACACACTGACCTGTGCTGTGACCTTCCCTGCTGACTCTGAGAGCAGTTAAGTGCAACCAACTGAACATAGAGTGAGAAGCAAAAGTGATTTCCTAAGAGTCTAGTGGTGGTGTGGGGCTGCCACAAGCATCATAAACAGTGCTCTATGTTTATGGGCAGAGGTGCCCATGTTCTCAGTTGCATTAACTGCTCTGCTAACCACAGGGGTGGCCACCCCTGGCTTTTGTGCTTGTGTTACCCAGTCATTGGTGAGCACTGACTTCCTGACAGTTGCACTTCTCTGAGCACATCCCCAGGGGCTGCATTGGGTGCTCACAACAAAACACAGATACATACACACACACACACACACACACACACACACACACACACACACACACACACACACTAACTGCTAACTAACTGCTCGTTAATTCCTGCAACTTCAAAGATAATGTGACTCTTTAAACCTAAAAGCATGTAATTCCAAGCTGCAAATTATGTTTTTAAAAGCTGATTGTTAAAAGTTTATTTTATGTTTTTAAAAGCTGATTGTTAAAAGTTTATTTTCAAAGGTGTTCCCCAAACACTTCATGGTGCAGGTGTTTTTTTTTTTTTTTGGTAGTAAAATACACATAAGATTTACCATTTTAACCATTTTAAGTGCACAGTTCAGTGCAGTTCAGTTCAGTGGCAAGAAGCATATTCACATGGTTGGGCAACCACCCCACCATCCATTCCCAGAACCTTTTCGTCTTCCCTAATGGAAACCTGGTCCCCAATAGATACTAACTCCACATCTCTGCCCTCCCAGTCCTCGTCTGTCTCGTGTCAGCAGCATTAGGATATGCAGTCGAGGAGCAGCTCAGCCGGCCTTCAGGTAAAGGGGTAGGAACCGGTTTTATTTGGTAACCACTGTCAGCAGGTGAAAGTGCCGGGCACCCTTCTGATAGGAACAGGGGTCCCGGTGATTTGAAGGGAGAGTGAGGTGGGGTCAGCGAGCAGGGTCTCAAGTGAAAACTCATGGCGGGTTGGTCAGGGTCAATGTGGTGAGGTCAGCAGCATCCATCCCTGGGGTCAGTTCTTGGATGTTATGATTCCATCCTACTCAGAGATGGGGAGACTCAGGCCCTGTCCTTCCTGAGGATTCCATTTCAAAGGAATGGCTCTCAGGTCCCCGAGAAGGCCTCTTCTGGGTTGTTGGAGGTACACGGACATCTCAAAGGGACAGAGCAGGGGTTCACATGTGGGGAGCCTTCTTAGGAAAGACTCGGAGAAAGGGGGGTTGCTCAGTCAAATGTTAGCTGGAACAAACTACATTCTCTTGCCAGCCCTGTTTTCTCAGACAGGGACTCAAAAGGGAGCTGGATCAGCCCAGGGTCCCGACCTTAGGCTGCAAGAAGTCAGCCACAGTTGGCCATCCCTGAGTGCCAGAGGTTGAATGGCATGTTCCTACCAAGAGTCAATGTCACCCTCTTCCCCTTCCTTGACGGTATCTTTAGGCTTTTGCCCCTGTTGCCCCCCTCCTCCCCAGCCCTACATATGGCAGGGAATGCCCTTTCCCAAATCTTTGCGTGACTGGTTTCTTTCTGTTGTTCAGCTTGGTGTTGAAACATCACCTTCATTTAAAGTCTCCATCCTAAATCCATTGCCCTGTTGGAGTCTCCAATCATTTCTGATTTGTTTTACATCTCTGTCCACTAGAGGGCGGAACCCCTGGACCAGCGCGAGGATAGGCAATGAACTTGCTGAGAAGCCCTGTGTGCACTCAACCGCAAGTCAGAAGAGAACAGGAGACTGTCTGCCTTGGTCTCTCAATGCAGGTGCCCCCGGTCTGTCCTTTCCTTAGAGGAGAACCCCCCACAGACAGGGGTGTGCGTGTCAGGGGCGGGGTGCAGGCACAGCCGATACTACCGCATCCTGGGTGGAGCAGAGCACAGGGCGTGTGGTAGGGCTGGGCGTCTGGAAGCGGGGAGACCCAGGGATGGGGCTGTTCTGTGAATTCTGCGGGTTCCATTGCGTCTGAGCGTTGTGGGTCTGGGGCAAGGTGGGGATTGATCTCTCAGACTCACGTAGATGTCTGCTGTACCAGAATGAGGATTCTGTTAGCATCCAGGAGTGTGACAGAACAAGCCTGGGCTTCTCTAACCATGGCAGTAGTAGTCAGATTTTTCTGCTGAAAATAACTACAGATGACAGATGAAGTATTCTTCAAATCTGTTAAAGCAGTTGAGAACCAACAAGAGAGTGAAAGCTGAGAGGAAATGAGAGTCTGAGAAGGAGGCCACTGAGGCTACTGTGCCCCAAGGATGTTGGTTCTGGAACTGAACACAAGGGAGGCCGAAAGTCAACCCAACTCACCCGGTGCTGGGGCTGCAGGGAGTGTTGATGAGGTGCTCACAGACACAGGAGAGCAAAGCATGAATTTGGGGCTGTGGGCCTGGCTCTGTGCTGTCTGGGTTTGAATAGCTGGGGTGCTTTAGGGACTTCAAGGCCTAAATTTGGTTCAAGAGTTCCTGGGCTGCTGGCACCCATGTGACTTTCTCAGGGCTGCTGTAACCCATGACCACAAACTGGACGGCTTAACAAAGATTTATTCTCTTTCTGAAATCCAGTTGGAAGCAGGGGCACCTCATGCTTCAGACTCTGAGGGCAATCCTGTTCCACACCTTGCTCCCAGCCTCACATTGGTGGCCTGTGGTCCTTGGTGTTCTTTGACTCTTAGACGTGTCACTTCAGTCTCTGCCTTGTTTTTATATGGCCTTCTCCCTGTGTGTCTCTATGTCTCATTTTCTTTTCTTATAAAGGCACCAATCATTGGATTAGGGCCACCCCAAGCCTAATACACCCCAAGATGTATGACTGACTACATCTTAACTTGATTACATCTAAAGAGACCCCATTTCCAAATATGGTCACATTTACAGGCAGTGGAGCTTAGGTCTTAAACATCTTTTGGGGGACACTTTGGCTAGTCAGGTTGGGCTGCTATCGCAGACTAGCACAGTCTACTACAGACAGGCTGGAAGTCCAAGGTCATGATACCAACAGAACTTGTGTCTGGAGATGGCCTACTTGTGCTTCATAAACAGCCACCTTCTTGTGTCCTCACATGGCAGAATGGGTGAGCGAGCTCTTTGGGGTCTCTTTTGTCAGGGCACTAATCCCATTCATGAGGGCTCTACTCTCATGACCCAGATCATCTCCCAAAGGCCCACCTCCAAAGTCCATCATTTTTCAGGTCAGGATTTCAACACATGAATTTTGAGAGGACACAAACATTCAGTCTGAGGCACAATCCATCCCATAATAGTACCATTAAATGCCTAGCAAAAGGAGGTGCCAAAGAATCCCCACAAAACTACTTCTTAAGGACAGTGAACAGTATACAGTTAAACCACCAAGCACTCAATGCCACAAGGCACCCTGAACAGGACAGGTTGCATAGGACATCCCAGGAAACAGAAATACAAGCAGAAATACACAAATGGGACCTATTCAAACAGGAAATTTTCCACAGTGAAGGAAACTATTGATAAAAACAAAAAGGTCACCTACTGAATGGGAGAAAATATTTGCAAATGACATGTTTTTTTTTTTTTTTTAAATTTATATTGCAGTATCGTTGATTTGGCCTTTTTTTTTTTTTTTTTTTTTTTTTTTTTACAGTTCATGAGGTTCTCACGGCAAGTATACTGGGGTGGTTTGCCATTCCCTCCTCCAGTGGATCACATTTTGTCAGAACTCTTCTGCTATGACCCATCTGTCTTGGGTGGCTCTGTACGTCATGGCTCATAGCTTCATTGAGTTATGCAAGCCCCTTTGCCACAACAAGGCTATGATGCATGAAAGGGGCCAAATCATGTCCCATGCTAGTAAGGTCATGCTTAAAATCTTGCATGCTAGGCTTCAGCATTATGCCAACCAAGAGCTTCCAGATGTCCACAAGAAAGAAAGTGAAAGTGAAGTCTCTCAGTCATGTCCAACTCTTTGTGACCCCATGGACTGTAGCCTATCACACTCCTCCATCCATGGGATTTTCCAGGCAAGAGTACTGGAGTGGGTTTCCATTTCCTTCTCCAGAGGATCTTCCTGACCCAGGGATCAAACCCGGATCTCCTGCATTGTAGGCAGATGCTTTACTGTCTGAGCCACCAGAGAAGTCCATTTTAGAAGAGTAAGAGGAACTAGAGGTCAAATTGTTAACATTTGCTGGATCATAGAGAAAGCAAGGTAGTTTCAGAAAAACATCTACCTCTCTTTCATCGACTGTGCTAAGGCCTTTGACTATGTGGATCATGACAAACTGTGGAAAGCTTTTAGAGAGATGGGAATTCCAGACCATCTTACCTGTCTCCTGAGAAACCTGTATGCAGGTCAAAAAGCAACAGTTAGAACCCTATATGGAACAACTGATTGGTTCAAGATTGGGAAAGGAAAACTACAGGGCTGTCTGCTTAATCTAAATGCTGTCTGTTTGATCTATATGGTGAGCACATCATGAAATGTCAAGCTGGATGAGTTACAAGCCAAAATCAAGATAGGTGGGAGAAACATCAACAACCTCAGATACGCAGATGATACCACTCCTAACGGCAGAAAGCAAAGAGGAACTAAAGAGCCTCTTGATGAGGGTGAAGGAGGAGAATGAAAAATCTGGCTTAAGACTAAATATTTAAAAAAATCATGATCCAGCCCCATTACTGCATGGCAAATAGAAGGGGGAAAGGTACAAGTAGTTGTAGATTTCCTCTTCTTGGGCTTCAAAATCACCACAGATGGTGACTGCAGCCATGAAATCAGAAGATGATTGGCAAGAAAAGGATGACAAACCTAGACAGGCTGTTGAAATCAGAGACATTACTCTGCCGACAAAGGTCCCTATAGTCAAGGCTAAGGTCTTTCCAGTGGTCACGTATGGTTGTGAGAGCTAGACAGTTAAGAAAGCTGAGTGCCAAAGAATTGATGCCTTTGAGCAGTGGTGCTAGAGAAGACTCCTGAAAGTGCCTTGGACAGAAAGGAGATGAAATAAGTCAATCCTAAAGGAAAACCCTGAATATTCACTGGAAGGACAGATGCTGAAGCTGAAGCTCCAGTATTTTGGTCATCTGATGCGAACAGACGACTCATTGGAAAAGTCCCTGATGCTGGGAAAGATTGAGGGCAGAAGGAGAAGAGGGAGTCAGAGGAAGAGATGGCTGGACAGCATCAGAAATGAACTTGGGCAAACTCCAGGAGATGGTGAGGGATAGAGAGACCTGGGGTGCTGAAGTCTGTGGGGTCGCAAAGAGTCGAACACAACCAGGCGACTGAACAACAATAGTTGATTTACAATTCTGTGTTAGTTTCAGGTGTACAACAAAATGATTCACTTATACATATATCCACTCTTTTTTAGATTCTTTTCCATATAGGCCATTACAGAGTACTGAGTAGTGTTCCCTGTGCTATACAGTAGGTGCTTATTAGTTATCTATTTTATATATAGTAGAGTGTATATGTCAATCCCAATCTCCCAATTTGCTCCCACCCACCCCCTGCTGTCTCCCTGGTTACCATAAGTTTGTTTTCTACATCTCTGACTCTATTTCTGTTTTGTAAATAAGTTCATTTCTACCATTTTTTTTAGATTTCACATATAAGCAATATCATATGATATTGCTTTCCCTGACTGACTTCACTCAGTATCACAATCTTTATGTCCATCCATATTGCTGCAAATGGCATGTTTTCTTTTCTCTTTTATGGCTGATATTTCACTATATATATATATACCACATCTTTTTAAATCCATTTGTCTATTGATGGACATTTAGATTGCTTCCCTGTCTTGGATATAAAAAGTGCTGCTGTGAACACTGGAGTGCATATATATTTTTGAATTATGTTTTTTTCTGGGTATATGCTCAGTAGTGGGATGGCTGGGTCATGTGGTAGTTCTGTTTTTAGTTTTTTTAATTTATTTGTTTTAATTGGAGGCTAATTACTTTGCAACATTGTAGTGATTTTTGCCATATATTGACAAGAATCAGCCATGGGTGTACATGTATCCCCCATCCTGAACCTCCCTCCCACCCCCCTCCCTATCTCTCCCCTCAGGGTGGTCCCAGTTTGCTGGCCTTGAGCACCCTGTCTCATGCATTGAACCTGGACTGGTGATCTATTTCACATATGGTAACATACATGTTTCAAGGCTATTCTCTCAAATCATCCCACCCTCGCCTTCTCCCACAGAGTCCAAAAGTCTGTTCTATACATCTGTGTTCTTTTGCTGTCTCGCACATAGGGTCATGGTTACCATCTTTCTTTTTTTTTTTTTCCATTTATTTTTATTAGTTGGAGGCTAATTACTTTACAATATTGTAGTGGTTTTTGCCATACATTGACATGAATCAGCCATGGATTTACATGTGTTCCCCATCCCAATCCCCCCTCCCACCTCCCTCCCCATCCCATCCCTCTGGGTCTTCCCATTGCACCAGCCCTGAGCACTTGTCTCATGTATCCAACCTGGGCTGGTGATCTGTTTCACCCTTGATAGTATACTTGTTTCAATGCTATTCTCTCAGAACATCCCACCCTCGCCTTCTCCCACAGAGTCCAAAAGTCTGTTCTGTATGTCTGTGTCTCTTTTTCTGTTTTGCATATAGGGTTATCATTACCATCTTATTAAATTCCATATATATGTGTTAGTATACTGTATAGGTCTTTATCTTTCTGGCTTACTTCACTCTGTATAATGGGCTCCAGTTTCATCCATCTCATTAGAACTGATTCAAATGAATTCTTTTTAATGGCTGAGTAATATTCCATTGTGTATATGTACCACAGCTTCCTTATACTTTCGTCTGCTGATGGGCATCTAGGTTGCTTCCATGTCCTGGCTATTATAAACAGTGCTGCGATGAACATTGGGGTGCACGTGTCTCTTTCAGATCTGGTTTCCTCGGTGTGTATGCCCAGGCGTGGGGTTGCTGGGTCATATAGCATATACCATCTTTCTAAACTCCATATATATGCACTAATATACTGTATTGGTGTTTTTCTTTCTGACTTACTTCACTCTGTATAATAGGCTCCAGTTTCATCCACCTCATTAGAACTGATTTAAATGCATTCTTTTTAATAGCTGAGTAATATTACATTGTGTATATGTACCACAGCTTTCTTATCCATTTGTCTGCCGATGGATATCTAGGTTGCTTGCATGTCCTAGTTATTGTAAACAGTGCTGCAATGAACATTGGGGTACACTTGTCTCTTTCAGTTCTGGTTTCCTCAGTGCGTATGCCCAGCAGTGGGATTGCTGCATCATATGGGAGTTCTATTCCCAGTTTTTTAAGGAATCTCCACACTGTTCTCCATAGTGGCTGTACTAGTTTGCATTCCCACCAACAGTTTAAGAGGATTCTCTTTTCTCTGCACCCTCTCCAGCATTTATTGTTTGTAGACTTTTTGATAGCAGCCATTCTGACCGGCGTGAGATGGTATCTCATTGTGGTTTTGATTTGCATTTCTCCGGTAATGAGTGATGTTCAGCATCTTTTCATGTGTTTGTTAGCCATCTGTATGTCTTCTTTGGAGAAATGTCTGTTTAGTTCTTTGGCCCATTTTTTGATTGGGTCATTTATTTTTCTGGAATTGAGGTGCATGAGCTGCTTGTATATATTTGAGATTAATTCTTTGTCAGTTGCTTCATTTGCTATTATTTTCTCCCATACTGAAGGCTGTCTTTTCATCTTTCTTATAGTTTCCTTCATTGTGCAAAAGCTTTTCAGTTTAGTTAGGTCCCATTTGTTTCTTTTTGCTTCTATTTCCATTACTCTGGGAGGTGGGTCATGGAGGATCCTGCTATGATTTATGTCGGAGAGTGTTTTGCCTATGTTTTCCTCTAGGAGTTTTATAGTTTCTGGTCTTAAATTTAGATCTTTAGTTCATTTTGTGTTTATTTTTGTGTATGGTGTTAGAAAGTGTACTCATTTTCACTATATTGATTCTTCTGATCCATGAAGATGGTCTATTTCCCCATCTATTTGTGTCCTCTTTGATTTCTTTCATCAGTGTTTTATAATTTTTTATATAGGTCATTGTTTCTTTAGGTAGATATATTCCTAAGTATTTTATTCTTTTCATCGCAATGGTGAATGGAATTGTTTCCTTAATTTCTCTTTCTGTTTTCTCATTGTTAGTTTATAGGAATGCAAGGGATTTCTGTGTGTTAATTTTATATCCTGCAACTTTACTCTATTCGTTGATTACCTCTAGTAATTTTCTGGTGGAGTCTTTAGGGTTTTCTATGTAGAGGATCATCTCATTTGCAAACGGTGAGAGTTTTACTTCTTTTCCAATCTGGAGTCCTTTTATTTCTTTTTCTGCTCTGATTGCTATGGCCAAAACTTCCAAAACTATGTTAATAGTAGTGCTGAGATTGGGAACCCTGACTTTAGGGGAAATGCTGTCAGTTTTTCACCATTGAGGATAATGTTTGCTGTGGGTTTATCATATATGGCTTTTATCATGTTGAAGTATGTTCCTTCCATGCCTGCTTTCTGGAGGGTTTTTATCATAAATGGGTGTTGAATTTTGTCAAAGGCTTTCTCTGCATCTATTGAGACAATCATATGGTTTTTATCTTTCAATTTGTTAATGTGGTGTATCACATGGATTGATTTGTGAATACTGAAGAATCCTTGCATCCCTGTGATAAACCCACTTGGTCACGATGTATGATCATTTTAATATGTTGTTGGATTCTGTTTGCTAGAATTTTGTTGAGGATTTTTGCTCCTGTGTTCATCAGTGATATTGGCCTGTAGTTTCCTTTTTTGGCATCTTTGTCTGGTTTTGGTATTAGGGTGTTGGATGCCTCATAGAATGAGTTTGGCAGTTTACCTTCCTCTGCAATTTTCTGGAAGAGTTTGAGTAGGATAGATGTTAGCTCTTCTCTAAATTTTTGGTGGAATTCAGCTGTGAAGCCATCTGGTCCTGGGCTTTTGTTTGTTGAAAGATTTTTGATTCCTGTTTCAATTTCTGTGCTTGTGATGGGTCTGTTAAGATTTTCTATTTCTTCCTGGTTCAGTTTTGGAAAGTTATACTTTTCTAAGAATTCATCAATTTCTTCCAAGTTGTCCATTTTATTGGCATATAGTTGCTGATAGTAGTTTCTTACAATCCTTTGTATTTCTGTGTTGTCTATTGTGATTTCTCCATTTTCATTTCTAATTTTGTTGATTTGATTCATCTCCCTTTTTTTTGTGATATGTCTGGCTACTGGTTTGTCTAATTTATTTATCTTCTGAAAGAACCAGCTTTTAGTTTTGGTGAGTTTTGCAATAGTCTCCTTTGTTTCTTTTTCACTTATTTCTACCCTAATTTTAATGATTTCTTTCCTTCTACTAACCCTGGAGTTTTTAATTTATTCTTTTTCTTGTTGCTTTAGGTGTAAAGTTAGGTTATGTATTTGATTTTTCTCTTGTTTCTTGAGGTAAGCTTGTATTGCTATGAAACTTCCCTTTAGCACTGCTTTTACTGAATCCCATAGGTTTTGGGTTGTGTTTTCATTTTCATTTGTTTCTATGCATACTTTGATTTCTTTTTTGATTTCTTCTGTGATTTGTTGGTTATTCTGAAGCATGTTCTTTAGCCTCCATATGTTTATATTTTTAATAGTTTTTTTTCCTGTAGTTGACATCTAATCTTACTGCATTGTGATCAGAAAAGATGCTTGAAATGATTACATTTTTTAAAAATTTACCAAGGCTAGATTTATGGCCCAGGATGTGATCTATCCTGGAGAATGTTCCATGTACACTTGAGAAAAAGGTGAAATTCATTGTTTTGGGGTGAAATGTCCCACAGATATCAATTATGTCTAACTGGTCCATTTAAAGTTTGTGTTTCCTTGCTAATTTTCTGTTTGGTTGATCTATCCATAGGTGTGAGTGGGGTATTAAAGTCTCCCACTATTATTTTGTTACTGTTAATTTCCCTTTTCATACTTGTTAGCATTTCCCTTACATATTGTGCTTCTCCTATGTTGGGTGCTTATATAATTGTTATATCTTCTTCTTGGATTGATCCTTTGATCAATATGTTAGTGTCCTTCTTTGTCTCTTTTCACGGCCTTTATTTCAAAGTCTATTTTATCTGATATGAGTATTGCTACTCCTGCTTTCTTTTGGTCTCTATTTGCATGGAATATCTTTTTCCAGCCCTTCACTTTCAGTCTGTATGTGTCCTTAGGTTTGAGGTGGGTCTCTGGTTGACAGCATATATAGGGGTCTTGGTTTTGTGTCCATTCAGCCAGTCTTTGTCTTTTGGTTGGGGTATTCAACCTATTTACATTTAAGGTAATTATTGATAAGTATGAGCCCATTGCAGAGAAGGCAATGGCAACCCACTCCAGTACTCTTGCCTGGAAAATTCCGTGGACGGAGGTGCCTGGTAGGCTGTAGTCCATGGGGTCACTAAGAGTCAGACACGACTGAGCGACTTCACTTTCACTTTTCCTTTCATGCATTGGAGAAGGAAATGGCAACCTACTCCAATGTTCTTGCCTGGAGAATCCCAGGGACAGGGGGGCCTGGTGGGCTGCCATCTATGGGATCACACAGAGTCGGACACGACTCAAGCTGCCGGGAGCCAACACATGACACGCTACCCATGACAAGGTCATGAGGGAGAAAACCTGACAGGCAAGGCGGATCAGGTTTTCAGGGGTTTCGAAAAGGCCAGCTCATGAGATCCCACCCATGACAGGTCACGAGGAGAAAGCCTGACAGGCAAGGCAGATCAGGTTTTCAGGGATTCTGAAAAGTTGCCCCCGGTGCTCACCTTAAAGATAATATCTGTCTTTCTGATGCTTGCTTCAATAGACTACTCCCTAATTTCTGTGGCACAGGCAGAATGCCTTCCCTGATCTCTTCCCAAATAAGAATCAATTTAGAACTTTAATCAATAAGTTTCCCAGGTGGTGGTATTTTATGAGATTATCCAGGGTGAAAGGAGTGTTTTAATTTAAAGTCCTTTGCTGGTAGTTTGTTTGCCAAATGCGTTTATGCCCTTGGTACTAATATGCATGATTGCTTATAATATCCTAATCATAAAATAGCATAAAGAACCTGATTATATAAAAGCCCTAATAGACATAGAGCCTTTTTGAGGGGTGAAGGAGTCCTATTAGAAACCATAAGAAAAATTATTCTAAAGGTGGTTATTGGGTTGACGTTTGCTTGCTGTGTTTTGCTTGCTGTGTTTTTGCTTTTAATGTGCTAAGGTTGTGTTATAGAAACCATTGTTAATATAGATCTAGAAAAATAAGAGGTTAGCCCTAGTGTGGCAACAATGAAACGGTTGTTAATTATTAGTCAAGAGTGCTAGGCAGGGGCTGCCTCACCAAAGTTGCAGAGTCAGTGTGGGGTAAACTTCTTAGATAAACGCAACTGACAACTTCTGCAGAAGGATTAATTTTTGTATTAACAAGGTTATACTTCTACTCTGTACTGTTGCCCTATGAGACTGCTACCTTTCAGTTAAGGTCACCATAGAAACAGAAAATAGGTTTACAGTCACCTGACCTGCATAAAATGTTAATAAGCCCCAAGGCCAGAAGATCATGTGCTAAGATTTACTATAGAATTAGAAAGCAAAAAACATCCTGCTTTTCCTAAAAAACAAAATGATATAATACTAATCCTGTGTAAGCATGAGTAAGCATCTTGTACCTTGAAAATGTTCTGAGTAATGGTATAAAAGCTATGGTAAAAAAAAAAAAGCTATGGTAAAAAATAAACCATTGCCAGACCCTGCAAATACCCCCATCTGCTCTCTCTCTCTCTCTCGTCATCCTGAGACTTGGCCCTATCAAGGCTGGTCTCACGTGTCTTCTCTCTCTCTCTCGCCTACGCCGTTCATCCTGAGGGTACCCCCTGGATCCTGCCGAGGCTGGACCCCGGCATGAAGCGACTTAGCAGCAGCATGATCCCATTGCCATTTACTTTGTTATTTTGGGTTCGAGTTTATAAACCTTTTCTGTGTTTCCTGTCTAGACAAGATCCTTTAGCATTTGTTGAAGAGCTGGTTTGGTGCTGCTGAATTCTCTCAGCTTTTGCTATTCTGTAAAACTTTTGATTTCTCCTTCATATTTGAATGAGATCCTTGCTGGGTTTCTTGGACTTGGGTGGCTATTTCCTTCCCCATTTTAGGGAAGTTTTCAACTATTATCTCCTCAAGTGTTTTCTCATGCCCCCCCCCCCTTTTTTTTGTATTCTTCTGGGACTCCTATGATTCAAATGTTGGGTCATTTAACATTGTCCCAGAGGTCTCTGAGTCTGTCCTCATTTCTTTTAATTCTTTTTTCCTCTCTGCCTCATTTATTTCCACCATTCTATCTTCCACCTCACTTATCCTATCCTTTGCCTCAGTTATTCTACTGTTGGTTCCCTCCATAGTGGTTTTGATCTCAGTTATTGCATTATTCATTATGGATTGACTCTTTTCTATTTCTGCTAGGTCCTTGTTAAACATTTCTTGCATCTTCTCAGTCCTTGTCTCTAGTCTATTTATCTGTAACTCCATTTTGTTTTCAAGATTTTGGATCATCTTTACTATAATTATTCTGAATTCTTTTTCAGGTAGACTCCCTATCTCCTCATCTTTGGTTTGGTTTGGTGGGCATTTATCATGTTCCTTTACCTGCTGACTATTTCTCTGCCTTTTCATTTGTTTAGATTGCTGTGTTTGGGGTGGTCTTTCTCTAGGCTGGAAGTTTGTGGTTCCTCTTTATTTTGGAGGTTGCTCCCTGTGGGTGGGTTGGATGAGTGGCTTGTCAAGATTTCCTGGTTAGGGAAGCTGTGTCTGTGTTCTGGTGGGTGGAGCTGGATCTCTTCTCTCTGGATTGCAGTGAAGTTTCCAGTGTGACTTTTGGGGTATCTATGAGTTTGGCGTGACTTTGGGCAGTTAATGCTCAGGGCTGTGTTCCTGTGTTGCTGGAGAATCAGCGCAGTATGTCTTGCTCTGGAACTTGTTGGCTCTTGGGTGGAGCTTGGTTTCTGTGTGGGTATGGAGGCTTTTGGATGAGCTCTTGTCGATTCATGTTCCCTGGAGTCAGGAGTTTTCTGGTGTTCTCAAGTTTTGGATTTAAGCCTCCTACCTCTGGCATGCAGTCTTATTCTTACAGTAGCCTCAAGACTTCTCCATCCATGTAGCACAGATGATAAAAAATCTAGGTTAATGGTGAAAAGATTCTCCACAGTGAGCAGCATCCAAAGAGGTTCACAGAGTTACATGGAGAAGAGAAGAGGGAGGAGGGAGATAGAGGTGACCAGGAGGAGAAGAGGGAGAGTCAAAAGGGGAGAGAGCAATCTAGCCATTAATCATACCCCTAAGCAAAAACACTCACTGAAGATTGTATTCTAAAAGGTACAAAATGAATAACAATACCAAAGAGCAAAGATTGAAACTCTAGTGTCTATTTTCAGGTTAGATTCTCAAAAATACAATATTAAAAATACAAAATAAAATCTGTCTATCTTTATCTATATCTATGAAATTTGCTTTAATAGTAGGGTCTTTTTTGAAAGGTAATAGTAGGTTATAAAAATGAAAAAGGAGTAATAAAGAACTAAAAAAAAAACTAAAAAAGATTAAAAAATGGTAATAGTAAAAATGTATCTAGGTATTTCTCTGGAGCTGTTGAGGGCAGTGTGGGGTCAGTTTAGTTTCAGATAGTTCCTTGTTCCAGCTTACACTTCTTCTCAAGGTCTGCAGGCCCCTCCAATGCTTAGTCAATGCTAACTACAGGGTTTTAATCTGTTGCACCTGTCACTTCCAGAGCAGTTCCCTCTTCTTTATTTATTTTGGCTTTCTCTGTTTGCACGTCTCTTTAGTGTCTAATTTTCACCTTGACACAAGGGGGCAAAAGTGGTCACTTCTTTAGGCTCACTTGTTCAGTTGTGGGGAGGGAGTTCAGTTCACTTCAGTCACTCAGTCATGTCTGACTCTTTGCGACCCCATGGACTGTAGCATGCCAGGCCTCCCTGTCCATCACCAACTCCCAGAGTTTACTCAAACTCATGTCCATTGAGTCGGTGATGCCATCCAACCATCTCATCCTCTGTCATCCCCTTCTCCTGCCTTCAGTCTTTCCCAGCATCAGGGTCTTTTCAAATGAGTCAGCTCTTCACATCAGGTGGCCAAAGTATTGGAGTTTCAGCTTCAACATCAGTTCTTCCAATGAATATTCAGGACTGATCTCCTTTAGGATGAACTGGTTGGATCTCTTTGCAGTCCAGGGGACTCTCAAGAGTCTTCTCCAACACCACAGTTCAAAAGCATCAATTCTTCGGCGCTCAGCTTTCTGTATAGTCCAACTGTCACATCCATACATGACTAGTGGAAAAACCATAGCCTTGACTAGACAGACCTTTGTTGGCAAAGTAATGTCTGATTTTTAATATGCTGTCTTGGTTGGTCATAACTTTTCTTCCAAGGAGTAAGCGTGTTTTAATTTCATGGCTGAAGTCACTATCTGCAGTGATTTTGGAGCCACCAAAAATAAAGGCTGCCACTGTTTCCACTGTTTACCCATCTATTTGCCATGAATTGAAGGGACCAGATGCCATGCTCTTAGTTTTCTGAATTTTGAGCTTTAAGCCAACTTTTTCACTCGCTCTTCACTTTCATCAAGAGACTCTCTAGTTCTTCTTTGCTTTCTGCCATAAGTGTGGTATCATTTGCATATCTGAGGTTATTGATATTTTTCTCAGAAGTCTTGATTCCAGCTTGTACTTCATCCAGCCCGGCATTTCACAGGATGTACTCTGCATGTAAGTTAAATAAGCAGGGTGACAATATACAGCCTTGTTATACTCCTTTTCTATTTGGAACCAGTCTGTTGTTCCATGTCCAGTTCTAACTCTTGCTTCCTGACCTGCATGGAGATTTCTCAAGAGGGCAGTGAGGTGGTCTGGTATTCCCATCTCTTTAAGAACACCGCAAACTTTTGAACTTTGTGGGAGAATGTGAGGGTGGGATATTTCAAAAGAACAGCATCTATGCTATCTATGGTGAAACAGATCACCAGCCCAGGTGGGATGCACGAGACAAGTGCTCCGGCCTGGTGCACTGGGAAGACCCAGAGGAATCGGGTGGAGAGGGAGGTGGGAGGGGGGATCGGGATTGGGAATACATGTAAATCCATGGCTGATTCATATCAATGTATGACAAAACCCACTGGAAAAAAAAATAATAATAATAAAAATTAAAAAAAAAAAAAAAAAAAAGAACACTGCAAACAAATATCACTGGCATGTGTGGGGAGTGTTCATAGTGTATGGACCACATGGGGTTTGCCCCAGCTCACGGTAGCGTGTATTTTCCCGGTCTACACTGCTAAGGCTCCAGGTTGCTCTGCATGGGAACTGTCCAATGTGGGCCCTGTGTTTTGTTCACTTCCCAGGTCTGAGCTGCTCAGATTCAGGTTCTCAGGCATTCTGCAAGGGCACGGACTTGGTTGGGCGTGCATTTTTTGCCCTTCCCAGGTCCAAGCAGCTCATGCGACCAGTTGCTTGGCAAGTGCACTGCCCCAGGTGGGCCGTGTGTCTTAGTCTCCTCCATAGTCCCAGCTGCTTGGTGTCCCAGGTGCGCCATGAGAGCGCCGTCTCTGGTGTGTCTCCTCTGGGGAGCTGATGTCAGGCTGCGACACTCCTGGCAGATGTCAACTGTCCAGGATCCCAGGAAGACGTGATTAGCAACTGGAGGCCTGCTCACAGTTTGATGGAGGGTGCCATCTCTGGGGCTGGGTTGCTATCTCATGTTAGCTCCCTCAGGTTGTCCTCAGGGTATTCAGGCCTGGGCCTTACCCTAAGCATGCAATCCGCGCCTCCCTGTCCAGCCGCCAGTTGCTGGTTGCGGATGCAAGCATCTGGGGTACTTCTCTGCTGGGAGTGGTGGTTAGGTGCGTATTCTGTGGGTTTTCTTTTTGTTTTCTTTATCTCAGTTTTGTTGCCCTCTGAGATTCCAAAACTCCCCACAGACACGCTGGTGAGAGGGTTTCCTGCTGTTTGGAAACTTCTCCTCCTTCATGACTCCTTCCCCAGGATGGGTCTCCATCCCTAACTCTTTTGTCTCTCTTTATGTCTTTTATATTTTGTCCTACCTCCTTTTGAAGAGAATGGACTGCCTTTCTGGGTGCCTGGTGTCCTCCGCCAGTGTTCAGAAGTTGTTTTGTGTAAGTTACTCAGCATTCAAATGATCTTTTGATGAATTTGTGGGGGAGAAAGTGGTCTCCCTGTCCTATTCCTCTGCCATCATAGGACTGCCCCTAAATTGGCAAATATTTTCATAAACATTGTTCCTAATATGCTATGCTTAGTCGCTCAGTCGTGTCCAACTCTTTGCAACCCCATGGACTGTAGCCTGCCAGGCTCCTCTGTCCACAGGGATTCTCCAGGCAAGAATACTGGAGTGGGTTGCCTTGCCCTCCTACAGGGGATCTTCCCAACCCAGGGATTGAACCCAGGTCTCCCAAATTGCAGGAAGATTCTTTACCATCTGAGCCACCAGGGAAGCCCAAGAACACTGAAGTGGGTGGCCTATCCCTTCTCCAGGGGATCTTCCCAACCCAGGAATCGAACCAGGGTCTCCTGCATTGCAGGAGGATTCTTTACCAGCTGAACTACCAGGGAAGCCCTTAAACCACTGGTCTGTGGTATTTTATTATTATTTTATTATGCCAGGCTAAGCTGACAAATGGGCTTCCCAGGTGGCTCAGTGTTAAAATAAAGAATCTGACTGACAAGCAGGAGACGTGAGTTCAATCCCTGGTTCGGGAATATCCCCTGAAGAAAGAAATGGCAACCCACTCCATTATCTTGTCTGGAAAACCCCATGGACATAGACAGAGGAGCCTGCTATGCTACAGTTCATGGGGTTGCAAAAGAGGTGGGCACAACTTAGCGACTAAACAACAAGCTGACAACATCAGGGTAGTAAGTCAGAAACTGGACACTTTCATACCCAACTGGTTGGAGTTAAATTCATGCAACCTTTTTGGAGGGCAATTTGGTAACATGTATAAAACATTTTAAAAAGAAATTACTTTTTGACGCAACAATCCTTCTTAAATCAGAATTATTGTACATCATGTGTTGGTGGTAGTAGTTTAGTCACTCAGGCATGTCTGACTCTTAAAACCCATGGACTGTAGCCCACCAGGCTCCACTGTCCATGGGATTTCCCAGGCAAGAATACTGGAGTGGGTTGCCATTTCCTTCTCCACATAATATGTTACACAAAAGCAAATGTACCAGATATCCATTTCAGGTTTGTTTATAATACTAACAAATTTCAAACAGCCTAAAGACCTATATACAAGAGATTGGTTAAAATAACTATGGATTATGCATTCTGAGGAATATTATACAGCTCTTAAAGTACTGTGGATGACACAGGCTTTGCCGTATCTACTATATGGCCCAATTTTGGGTCACTTCTGGGTGCCCTGTCTGGAAAGGGATGGTCACCCTCCTTCTCCCCTTAATCCAGCTGCCCCTTGCAGTGTCCCTCCCCTCCTTTGACTCATTGGGCTCCTTTTCTACCATGATATGGGTTGATTAGCAAGGAACTAATCCCTTAGTAACAAAATAGGCCTATTTCTCCCTTGAAGTAATAATGAAGGACCAAGTCTTCAGACCACGTTAATTAAGTAAGAAAGAAAATTATGATTCTTCAATTCACTAATAGTCAAGACTTTGCTATTGCAAGTGAAAAACAAGAACAAAAATGACCAAGAATATCCACATTGGTTTTTAAGCCAAAGGGAGAATTTCTGGGTCTGTGTAATTATAAGGTACAAAAGTAGTTTGTCTTTAGGCATGGCTGGATCCAGCATTTTGTTCCCTGAGATTTGCCTTCTTGCTCCAACTCCACCTCTGTCTTTTGCCAGCCTGTCTCTCCTAGAGACCCAAAGTGTCACTGGTTGGATGATATCACCACAGCTGGAGGAAAGCAGTGCTCTGATTAGGCAGGCCTGGGCCACATGCCCACCCCTGGAATCAGAGGTGAAGTCAACTCTATCACAGTCACAATGGCTGAGAGAAAAGGAAAGGGGCAATTTTCCAGGGTGACAGCATACCAGTACCAAGAGAAGGAAAATGGTTGCTGGGTTACAAAACTCATACATGTCCTTGACAGTGGTATACACTTTTCATCAAGTTCAAAATCAATTTCCAATGTTCTAAAGGAAAGACTGGGAAAGATTATTTCTTAATCTAATAGAGCATGCATGCTCAGTCACTCAGTCATGTTCAACTCTTTGCAACCCCATAGAATGTAGACCACCAGTCTCCTCTGTCCCTGGAATTTTCCAGGCAAGAATACTGGATTGGGTTGCCATTTCCTTCTAAAGGAATCTTCTCCATCCAGGGTTTGAAACTGCATCTTTTGCATCTCCTGCATTAGCAGGCGGATTCTTTACCACTGTGCCACCTGGGAAGCCCGTTAATCTAACAGAGCAGACGATTATTATCCGAAATAAAGAAAATACTTATGTCAGGGACTTCCCTGGTGGTCCATTGGCTAAGACTCCACAATTCCAATGCAGGTGGCCCAGGTTCAATTCCTTGTGAGCTGACTAGATCCCACATGCTGCAACTATTAAATAAGAGCCCACATGCTGCATTGAAGATCCTGCATGCTGCAACTGAGACCCACACAAATTAAAAAAAGGTCAAAAGTAATACCCAGTCACATAGTGGGAGCATACTCTTAAAACAGGAACGTATCATCTCCTCACACAGATTCTCAACTTCTTCTATTTCTTTATTGTTTTGTTGTTTAGTTGCTCAATTGTATTCTATTCCACAACCCTATGGATTGCAGCCCACCAGAATCCTCTGTCCATGGGATTTCCCAGGGAAGAATACTGGATCAGTTGTCCTTTCCTACTCCAGGGGATCTTCCTGAATCAGGGATGGAATCTTAGTCTCTTGCATTGGAAGGTGGGTTCTTTACCACTGAGCCCTCAAGGGATGGGCTTATTCTGATTTACTGAATCTTTATTCAGTGAAGATGCACATTTACTTTCTTTCTGTTTTAACAGTGTGCCACTTCCCAGATGGCACAGTGGTAAAGAATCTGCTTGCCAATGCAGATGTGGGCTCAATTCCTAGGTCAGGAAGATCCCCTGGAGGATGACAACCCACTCGAGTGTTCTTACCTGGAAAATTCCATGGACAGAGGAACCTGGCAGGCTATAATCCATGTGGTTGCAAAGAGTCGGACACAACTGAGTGATTGAGCACACCTTATCTGCAGATAACCTGATCATACATGTAGAAAATGCAGTGTAATTCACAGAACTACTAAAACTATCAGCAAATTTGGTGAGATTGCAGGAAATACTAGACATTGGAGGAAGCTAACTGCTCCCCCAAAGACTTAACTAATTGTCCCCAAACTTTTCTGCATTGATCTGGAACAAGGTCAATAGGCCATAAAGTTAGAGTTCTAGTGTTTCTGAGTTGTTTGATCTTCTGCAAGCTAAGCTTTTTACTTTGGGAGGAATCAGACCTACTGATAAAAGGTGGTCGGCAAACTAGAATACTGGGGGGGAGGGGAGGCACACTTTTGAGTAGCAACTACCTACTCTAGGCAAATAACCTTAAAAAATCAATAGAAAAGTAAATTTTTAACTCAGTACTTCTACCCTTTGGAATCTATCTTGAGGACATAACCAGTCAGGCAAAGACTTATACAGAAGAATTCCGCCAAAGCATTATTAGGGACAAATGTAAACATATTAAATGTTTAACAAGAGATGGGAATACTAGACCACCTGAACTTCCTCTTGAGAAATCTGTATGCATGTCAGGAAGCAACAGTTAGAACTGGGCATGGAACAACAGACTGGTTCCAATAGGGAAAGGAGTATGTCAAGGCTGTATATTGTCACCCTGCTTTTATAACTTTGATGCAGAGTACATCATGAGAAATGCTGGGCTGGAAGAAGCACAAGCTGGAATCAAGATTGCTGGGAGAAATATCAGTAACCTCAGATATGCAGATGAGACCACCCTTATGGCAGAAAGTGAAGAAGAACTAAAGAGTCTCTTGATGAAAGTGAAAGGAGAGTGAAAAAGTTGGTTTAAAGCTCAACATTTAGAAAACTAAGATCATGGCATCCGGTCCCATCACTTCATGGCAAATAGATAGTGAAACAGCGGCTGACTTTATTTTTTGGGCCCCCAAATCACTGCAGATGGTGACTGTAGCCATGAAATTAAGACGCTTACTCCTCGGAAGGAAAGTTATGACCAACCTAGACAGCACATTAAAAAGCAGAGACATTGCTTTCCCAACAAAGGTCCATATAGTCAAGACTATGGTTTTTCACTAGTCATGTAAAGATGTGAGAGTTGGACTATAAAGCTGAGTGCTGAAGAATTGATGCTTTTGAACTGTGGTGTTGGAGAAGACTCTTCAGAGTCCATTGGACTGCAAGGAGATCCAACCAGTCCATCCTAAAGGAGATCAGTCCTGAATGTTCATTGGAAGGACTAATGTTGAAGCTGAAACTCCAATACTTTGGCCACCTGATGTGAAGAACTGACTCATTTGAAAAGACCCTGATGCTGGGAAAGATTGAAGGTGGGAGGAGAAGGGGACGACAGAAGATGAGATAGTTGGATGGCATCATGGACTCAATGGATATGAGTTTGAGTAAACTCCGGGAGTTGGTGATGGACAGGGATGCCTGGCATGCTGCAGTCCATGGGCTTGCAAAGAATTGGACACGACTGAGTGAGCGACTGAGCTGAACTGACTGAACACTTACATTATGCTACTTCTTATATGCATTCAAGTACATGTTTTTGAAGAAATTTTTGAAAGAGAAAATGCTTATATGTTAAATAAAAGCAATTCCAGGAAAAAATTAATCCTGAGCATGCAAAAATTAATTATTGTTATAGATGATATGACAGTCATTCAGTTGTGTCCAACACTGCAACCCCATGGACTATACAGTCCATGGAATTTTCCAGGTCAGAATGCTGGAATGTATAGCCTTTCCCTTCTCAGGGGATCTTCCCAACCCAGGGATCGAACCTGGGTCTCCCACATTGCAGGTGGATTTTTTACTGGCTGAGCCATATAAATGCCAGTTTAAAACTAAAAAAATATTCCAAACTGCTGACAGCAATTAATGCTGAATGAGAAGCCATAATATATTTTAATTTTCTTCCATTTCCTAAATTGTCTTCATTTACACTGTCCTACTAGACTATCTGAAGCCCAGACCCTTCCCTTGAAACCAAGGATAAAGGCAAGAAACTGTGGAGGCACAGTATTTGAAAGTATATTCAGACACAGAATGATAGTTCAGCTTTATTTTATGCTACAAGAAATATTGAAACACCCTCCTCCTCCAGCCAGTTGAAAACAACAGGGCCAAGAGTGCCCAAAAGCCAATATAAGCAAACAATTAGGCCCTCATAATAAATCAGCAACCAGTGTAGGAATCAATGCCCTGGGGAAGGATGCACTGCCTAGGTTAATCTTAGGCGCTCTTTCTTGGCTTAGGCTTAGGGATAACCAGGGGCACAAAGTGCCCTGTAATTGGTTGGTTGATCCCAAGCAACAGGAAAAGCTGCTTGAGACAGAACATGATGGAAGTTTGGAGCTGGCCACCATCTTCAGCAGTCAGCTGGCTGAAAGGGAAGGAAAAAGAAATTAAAATTAAATGTGGGAACTGTTCCCCTAATTCTGCCCCCTCAGCTGGTGATAGGCTCACTGCACATGTCTACATCTTTAGACTTCCTATTTCGGTGGTCTCCAATTCACTATTAGAATGACCCCAGACACCTGCCACCCACCCAGGCCCCTTTGCAAACTAACATTGCTAGGATGCTGCGGTTCACTGTGAGCTCCTTCCCTACTGCCCTGTGGTAGGGCTGGGCGTGTGGGCTCAGGGACTGGTGGGCCATCTCTGCCTCCATGGGTGATGGGAAGAGCACGACGATGGAGCTGGTGGCGGCGAGGTTAAGGGACCATCTCACACCAACCTTGCCTGTGCCTCAGGCCTACTCTTCATTCGGAGTCCTGTTTCCTTCTGGCCGTTCTCACTTGTCTCCATCCCCACCCTGAGTCTGCTCCCCACCCTTCCAGTCCCTCAGGCCATCTCCCCCCTCCATCTCTCCCTGCCACCCCTGATCCATGCCCCCGAGGCCAGACCCTCCAGCCATCTTCTTGGCCTCCCCTTCCACAGCCCTTCCTATCTGCAGGCTGTCTTCTCTCCATTCCACTGTTTACAGGAGGCCCGTTCCTCCTCGCTCCACCCCACACCCCTGGCCTCTCTTCAAATAGGATACAAATTGAGAAGTTGGCTTCTTGGTCCTCTGGCCACGGGCGGCACACACCCACCATGTCCCGATGCAGCATGTCCAAGAGTCCACAGCCTGGCGTGTCCTCCTGGTCCCAGGGCACCGTGGACACCAGGCCCTGGCGCCACATGTCCACCTGGTCCTGGAGCAGCGTGACCACCCGGCCCTGGCATGGCGTCTCCACCAGGTCCCGGAGCATGAGGTGCCTGCACCAGCTCTGGGGCTCCAGCCACGGCCGCACCCGCCTCTCCCGCACCTCCGAGGCCCTCGTGCCCTTCAGGGCCATTTGGGTCACCAGGTCCATCCAGACCTCCCTGGCCTTCAGCATCTCCCGCCACACCACCCCTGCCAGCACCTGGGTCTGCGGCCTCCATGACCACTCACGCTGCAGGTCAGCCCACCACTGCTACCTGGAGCGTCTGAGGTACCCAAAGGAAACCACGCCCCTGGGCGGGTGACGTCACTATGGGCACTGAGAATGCCTGCGCAATCAGGCCCTGACGCAGGTCCCCGGATGTCCCTCTTAGGTGTTTATGAGCACGTCAATGTTTCCTGCCAAATGTGGAAACATCAAGTGAGCCCCTTCCCTTTACACCTCTGCTGCCATGTTCACATGTGACCATCCTGCTGACTTCAACTTCTGGAAGGGAGTCGAGCACCAGGGCCAGGCCTGGTCGATCCCATTTGTCTCCCACACATAGCTCAAGTCTGCGTCCTTTTCTGTGCATGTGGGCATGTGCAGGTGCATACATATGGGGGTGCGAGACCAGGGATGTGGAGTGGGCTGTTCCTGACCACCTGGGGAGGGAAGCAGGGACTAATGTTGGGCCCACTGCGGAAGTCATGGGGCAGGGCCGCCTGGGGTCCGGGCACAGAGACTGCAGGGACTCCAGGCTGTGGGCGTGCCCCGTGCCCCTCAGAAGCACCAGAGGAACCAGCTAGACTCAAGGGAAGGGCCATGTTGCCCTGGACACCCGCAGTGTCTTGCCCTCTCCTGGCACAACTCTCATGGCCTTTCCCTCCCCAGGAATAGTGTCTTGAGGCTGTCCGGAGGGCTGGAGGTACTGGGGGACCTCAACTGGGAGGTGACCCTGTATCAGCCTGCTGGTCTACTTCTGTCTGGAAGGGGGTCAAGTCAACAGGCAAGGTACAGCTGGGGGAGACCATGGGGCTGGGGCAGCACTGCCTGGCCATTGGGTTCATCTGCCAGGGACCACTGGTGCCACGGGAGGTGACTGCATCAGGGGTTGTACTTCAATCCGGCCCCTGAGCCCCACCCCCTGGCCAAAGAGTCCGCTCAGCCCTCCAGATTCAAGGCCAGCGGCCTTCCCCCACTCCTAGCCCCACAGGAGGGGAAGAGGCTCCAGCAGTGGCTGACCCTTTCCTGTGTGTGGATCATCCCAGTCCCACCTTCCCACCTTCCCAGTTTCTGTTGATTCTGGCCCCCAGTCAGTTTTAGGGTGTGCGAAGACCTGCTCTACTGCCTGTGTCTGTCCCCTGCTCTGTGGCCAAGAGGACCCCAGCAGGGAGCCTGGACATGTCAATGTATGGCAAAACCAATACAATATTGTAAAGTAATTAGCCTCCAATTAAAAAGATAAATTAAAAGAAACAAGTAGACATTTAGGTCTGTATTTCTAATTCTTGGAATATATTAATACTTTAAGGAAATAACCATTAATGGAAAGATTTATAAATTCCACTAAATCATTAACCATAGTAATGAAAAAAGTGGAAACAAATGTCCCATAATTACATTATTGTTTTTTTTTTTAATTTAAAGACACAATCTTAATTTTTTGGCCATGCCACATGACATGTGGGATCTTAGGTCTGCTGCCAGGGATTGAACCTGCAGCCCTTATGCTGGAAGTGCAGAGTCTTATCCACTGGACTGCCTGGGAAGTCCCAATAATTATATTATGATGCATCTTCTATCTATTCAATAACACATTTCTGAGGAGATTTTAGAAAGTGCAAAAGCTAGTATATTAAATGAAAAAAATTCAGGAAAAAATTTAAACTTGATAACTTCTGCATCACATGCTGTTATACTTTAATGTGCAAGTACAACCAGAAAATATTATTAAATGTTGACAGCATTTAGTGCTGAATATAGGGTTTGATTTTCATTTTCCAAAATTGTTTTCAATTCCCTTGTAATTGAATTCAAATATCTGAATTTCAGAACCTTCCCTCTAACACAAGAACAAAGATAAAAAGTGTTTTTAAAATCCAGAAGTGCCTTAGCTGAAAAGAAACTGGGGCACAAAACGTGACTTAGTTTTATTTTCTGCTGTAATAAACACTGAAGCATCCCACTCCTCAAGCAGCAGGGAAACAAAGCAAGTGAACCAAGAGACCAGAGGCAAAAACTTACAGGCAAAAACTTACACTCAAATAACAAAGTGGCAATGACTCTTAGGTTGAATTCCCTATGCCCACTGAGCAGGGGACACAAGGTTAGGCCTCAGCCCCTCTCCTCAGCTTAGGCTTTGGCGAGGTGGGAGCCCAAGGCTCCGAATGTTCCGAATCACCAGGGAAAGCTGATCGAGGAATGGGTTCATGGAAAGTTGGATGAAAGCAAGGTCTTCAGCAGTCCATCTACTAAAAGCAGGGAAAAGAAAATCAGGTGAAAGGGAAGATTGCTCCTGTAGGTCCAGGGTACCAGCCCCCCTCCTTAGACCAAGCCCTTCAGTGTCTCCATCACAGCATGCTTAAGAGGGAGCTGACACCACAGCACCTGCCACCCCCAACTCCCCAAGGCAAACTCGTCTGGAACTGACACAAGCAGGTCACTGCCATTCACTGCAAATTCCTTCCGAATCAATCCTTGGTGGCGTTGGGCATCTGGGAGCAGAGACCTGCGAGCCATGTCTGCCTCCAGGGGCGACTGGAAAGGCACTCTGAGTGTGCTGGGAGAGACACGGTTAAGGCACTGTCCATTACTGCATCTGCTGATATCTCGGGCTTCCTCACACCTAAGAGGCCCGTTTTTACCCCAGGATGCCCATGCTCCCGACCACAACCTGTGACCACCCTGAGCTGCCTCCCTAACCCTTCAGTCCATCTTCCCCACCCTCCAGGCTCTTCGGGCCTTGACAACTCCCTTTCCGGCCAGGCTGCCCACTCCTGCTGCGCCGGGTTGCCCACATGCTCCCTTCTATCCCTTCTTCAGGCTGCCGGCAAGTTTCCCACCACCATACCACTGACCGTGCCCAGGGAGGCTCCATGAAAAGGATACAGCACCACTTGTCCACGTCTAGGCCTTACAGCCAAGGGCGCTACATCTCCAGCAGGTCCTAGGCCACCTGGTGCCCGCTCACCCCGGGGACGAGCTACAGCAGCTTCCATCGCTGCTCTTCCTCTGCCAGGCCCACCCCGGCCTTCTGGGGCCCGGTGACCATCCTCACCTTCAGCCCTGCCTGAACCACTCTGGGAAGCAGGTGTTCTGGAGCTATGCTGGTCATCTCGGCCCTCTGTACCACCTGCGCCACCACCCGATGCCTGCATGGCTGCCGCGCGTCTCCCTCAGACGGAAAGTAAGGGGCGGAGAGATTGGGCCCCTCACGAAGTCCCTCCCCTTCTGCGCAAGTACGCCAAAATTGCGCCTGCGCACACACCCCAGCCACCCACGGGCTGCTATGGAGACCCCGTGAGGCTGGAGGGACTCAGCTCCCTCACAATGCCACGCTCCTTTCAGGTGTCCCCGATGCGCCTGCGCACACGGGTCCCTCCAGTGCCGGCTCAGACAGCGTGGAAGAGACCCCGCCAAGTGTCCACAGAGACACCACTGAACACAAATGCCAACTTTCCAGTTTCAAGGCCTAAAGCTAGTTCCACAATGCAACTTTGATTTCTCCAACGTATGCCACAGAAGGGTCTCACTGGACTAAGGTGGGAGTCGAGAGCTAGGGGCCAAGCCACATGACCCACCACCGTCCCCTCTCTGCCCACTCCACATCATACCTGTGCTCTTTGACCATAGTGATAGCCAGCACTTCCTGTGGTCCATGCGTTATTTCAGGTGCTTTCATGTGTTTGTCCATCACGTCAGTTTTCAGACAGTATTTCCATGGCTCAGGCCTCCCTTGTGGCTCAGCTGGTAAAGAATCTGCCTGCAGTGTTGGAGACCTGGGTTTGATCTCTGGGTTGGGAAGATCCTCTGGAGAAGGGAAAGGCTACCCACTCCAGTATTCTGGCTTAGAGAATTCCATGGACTGTATAGTCCATGGGGTTGCAAAGAGTTGGATACGACTGAGCGACTTTCACTTCACTACACTTCATATAGTGAGAAAATATTCCAAAATTACTACTGAATGGCAATACACTACTATCTTATTCTCCCGCTTCTTAAATTGTCTTCAATTATGTTGTACTCCCTGAATATCTGGATCTCAGAACCTCCCCTCCAACCAGAAGTCAAATACAGTATTAAGACGTGTAGAAGCTGAAAATAAAGTCAGAGATAGCACAGTAGCTCAGTTTTATTTTCTCCAGTTAACAATCACCAAACAAATTATGTGGACCCTGAGCCCCCAAGCAGCAGCACAGGCACAAGATGAAGCCCAATCCACCTACTGCAGAAAGCAATGCCCTGGGGAAGGACACATGAGGCTAAGGCATAGGCTAGATTTATCCCCAACTTTCACGCTTATAAAGCGCGGGGGGGCACATAGTGCTGCAAGGTCCACATTACCAGGGAAATCTTCTGCAGACAGAGGGCGATGGATGTCTGGAACATGACATAGTCTTCAGCACTCAATTGGCTAAAAGGGAGGGAAAATGAAATTCAGGTTCCCGACGAGAAGGAGGAAGAGGAGCATGTCCTCCCTCTGTCCCCAAATCACCGAAAAGCCCAGAGCACCACACTTCTCCTTTAAGCTTAACCCTCCATTATGGCTCCTCCTGGGCCAAGACTGGTCACCACCCACTACCCCTCCCCTGCCCAGGCCCCCTTTAGAACTGACAGAACCAACAGGTGGCCATTAACATCGAGCTCCTTCCAAATCAAGTGTCACAGTGCAGTGCATCGAGACAGGAAGACCAGGCAATCTCCACCTCTGCGAGCGGTGAAAAAGGCACGGTGAGGCTACTGGTGGAGATATGGTTAAGGCACCATCCACATTACTCATTTTGCCTGTACGTCAGGCTCCCTGCTCATGGAGACCCGCCTTCTCCCACAAGGCCACTGCCTAGGCTGTCCGGATCTCCCAGCCTATAACCTAAGGATGGTGTAGCCACACGTTCCGGGAAACAAACTGACTCAGAAGGACAATGCAGATAGTGCAGTGCAGTTTATTACACTGGCGGGCCCAAGGCAGAGTCTCCTCTTAGCCAAGGACCCTGACCAGTTTTTGTGAAAACCTTATATACCCTGTGTACTTGCTCAAACCCACCTCCCCAAATTCCTTGAAACTAGTCTGGACAAGGTAAAAGAGAGATACGATCAAAGTTAACCTGTTATTCATGTGTCACAAGACTAAATAAACAGTGGAGATTTATCAATAGGACTGTGGTCATATCCCGATAAACATAATGGAATTTACGACTTTGTTCTGTTACAGAGATAATTAGCATATTCTTTTAGGCAATGGAGAGTCCAAGTACAAGTCCTGAGGCTCTTTTATCGGGGGGGGGGGGGGTCTGGTTTTCCATTAGTATGCCACTTCTATAGACACCAGACACAAAGTTCAGAGTCCATTGGGAGGGTGACCATGGGTGTAGCCTAATGTTCACAGCCTGGCCTAAGATGGAGTCCAGCTCTGTTTGTTTCCTCCTTCAAGGACACCCTGGATATCACCGCTGGACCCTCTGGTTCCCTTCAGTTTGTTTTTCCTCACTATCTTCCCCTGGCAGCCAGATCACCCTGACCCAACCCCTCCATGCCCCCAGAGTACCCTCCTCCTACACTTTAGGCCCCGCTGCCTGCAACCCCCCACACCACCCCTAGCCCACACCCTGACCCTCACAGTTGCCCTGCACACCAGGGCTCCTGGAATAGGATACAATTGGAGGACTCGGTTACTAAGAACTCTGGCTCCGGGTGCAGTGTCTCCACCAGGCCCTGGTGCTTGGGGGGGGGGGGGCCCAGGGATCTGTGGAATGGCACTGGCTCGCCACCTGACTCTCCTGCAGCGCTGGGGCCTCTGGGATCAGCCAAGTCACCGGGCAGCCAGGAACTCCATGACTGACGGTGTGCACCAGGGCCAGCTGGGTCGCCAGGGCCATCGCGGCCACCAGCACCACCTGGTACACCTTGGCTGACATGCGCCATGCCCGCTACAAAGCCCATGGCACCTGCGTCTTCATCAGCTGCTCTCATGGCTCCTCCACCGTGTGCCTCGGACTCCATCTTGAATCCCTCTCCCCTTCCCTCTGCGTTGGGAAAGACTAAACCCTCCCTACAGAACCCAGCCCTGTAGTGTGACTTTCAACCAAACCGGCAGAGCGCCTGCGCACACACCCACCCAGGTCTTGCCTCACAATTGGTTCCCACCGACCATTGGCTCCCACAGTGGCTGCAGGCTCTCGAGCAATGGGCGCTCCCTGCAGAAGCTTCACGCGTTCGCGTGCCATGTCACCCCAATGAGCCTGCACAGACCCACACCCAGGTGGTCTGCGTCTTCTAAGTCAGCCCTGCCTCAGGCCCGGAAACCTGGTAAACGGCTTAGCAAGGAGGCCTTTGCGTGGCGCTCCACCCTTTAGCATGGCGACAGCTCCTCAGTGCGCATGCTCAAACAGACCCTGCCTCACTCCTCAGAACACGTGCCTGTTTCCGGTCCAAGCCTGCAAACCCCAAGTGAGCCCCGGTCCCTGTGCACCGCCAAGATTGCACTGCTGCCAACTTGGCCACACTCACAGGTGAGCGTCCTGCTGAGCCCAGGTCATTATCATCGACTTCCAGAAGGGAGTCGGGCACCCCTGGGTCAGGCCTGGTCTGTCCCTCTGGTGTCCCACACGTAGCTCACGTGTGTGTGCATGTGTGTCCATGTGCATGTGGGCAGGTGCATGCACATGGGCACCTGATGTGCATGTCTCTGTGTGTGTGTGTGTGTGTGTGTGTGTGTGTGTGTGCCTGAGAGAGACAGAGAGAGTGTCTGTGCACAGGTGCTAGCCCATGTCCGTGTATGTGTGTGTGAGTACGTGTGTAGGGGTGCATGCACACAGGTGTGTGCACGTGTGCTTGTGGAGGTGCTTGCAAATGGGCGTTCCCATGTGCATGTGTGTGTGTGTGTGAGAGAGTGTGTGGTCAGGTGCATGCACATGGGCATGTGTGTGTGTGTGTGAAAGAAAGCACGGGTCAGAGGCATGCACATTGGCATCTATGTGTGCTTGTGTTCATGTGCAGGTGCCTTCGCATGGCAGTGCATGGGGACCCTGTCCTGGAGTCCTAAGACTAGGAATACAGAGCGGGCTGTGCTTGCCCACCTGGGGACTGAAGTGGGGACTGCTGTTGAATTCACTGGGGATGGCATGGGGAAGGGCCACCTGGGGCTCCAGGCACACAGACTGCAGGGACTATAGGAACTCCAGGCTGGGAACTTACAACAGGCCCCCTAGAAGCACAGGTTGGACCAGCTGCACTCAAGTGCTGCCAGAAGGGCAATGCCCCCCAGGACACTCCCAGTCTCTTGGCCTCTGCTGGCACAAAACTCACAGGCTTTCCCTCTGCAGGAACAAAGTCTTGTGGCTCTCCAGAGTGCTGGAGGTGCCAGGGGCCCTCAACTGGGAGGTGATCCTGTGTCTGCTGGCCTGCTGGGTGCTGGTCTACTTCTGTTCTGGAAGGGGGTCAGATCAACCCACACAGTACAGCCAGGGTTGATGATGGGGTTGGGGCACCATTGCCTGGGAGGTGGAACCACTGGTGCCACGGGAGGTGACTGGATCAGGGCTACTGCCCGAGGAGGGCAGGTACTTCAATCAGGCCACTTGATTCCCACCCTCTGGCTGGATAGGCCTCTCCACGGCCCTCCAAATCCAACGCTGGCAGCCTTCCCCACCCCCAGTGGAGGGATTATGTTTTCCTCCATTATCATGTTAGCTGTAGGAGTTTTGTAGTTTACCTTGATCAGATTAAGAAAGTCTGTTTGTAGTCTTAGTTTTCTGACAGTTTTTTATCATAGTGGTTGTTGAATATTGTCAAATGTTTTTATGGCATCTATCAAAATGACCATGTGGTTTTTCTCCTCTGTTTTCTTAATATAATGAATAACACTGGTTGATGACTTTTTAATGCATAACCAATCTTTCATTCTTGGGATAGATCTCATTTGGTCATAATGCTTTATATATTGCTGGATTAAATTTGCTAGCATTTCATTTTTTGTGCTTAAACTAATGAAGAATATTGGTCTGTGGTTGTCTTTTCTTGCAATGTCTTCATCTGGGTTTGGTATTTTGTAAGGCTGCCCTCATAAAATGATTTGAGAAGTGTTTCCTGTCCTCTGCTTTCTGAAAGAATTTGTATGGTATTGGTGATATTTTCCCTTTAAGTATTTCATAGCATTCACTAGTTGAGTCACATGGACCTGGAGTTTTCTGTTCCATATCTTTGAATGATTTAGAGATATTTAGGGTTTTCACTTTCTTCTCGAGTTAGTTTTGGGAATTTGTGTCATTCAAGGAATTTCTTAATTTCATCTAAATTGGCAAAATATTTTTGCTTTTCTTTTTTGAAAATTTATTTATTTTAATTAGAGGCTAATTACTTTACAGTATTGTAGTGGTGTTTGCCATACATTGACATGAATCAGCCATGGGTGTATATGTGTTCCCCACCTGGACCCTCCCTCCGACCTCCCTCCCCATCCCATCTCTCAGGATCATCCCAGTGCACCCTGCCTCATGCATGGAACCCGGACTGGTGATCCATTTCACATATGTTAATATATATGTTTCAATGCTATTCTCTCAAATCATCCCACCCTCGTCTTCTCCCACAGAGTCCAACAGTCTGTTCTTTACATCTGTGTCTCTTTTGCTGCCTCGCATATAGGGTCATTGTTACCATCTTTCTAAATTCCATATATATGTGTTAATATACTGTATTGGTGTTTTTCTTTCTGACTTACTTCACTCTGTATTATAGGCTCCAGTTTCATCCACCTCATTAGAACTGATTCAAATGTTTTCTTTTTAATAGCTGAGTAATATTCCATTGCATATATGTACCACAGCTTTCTTATCCATTTGTCTGCTGATGGACTTCTAGGTTGCTTCCATGTCCTGGCTATTGTAAACAGTGCTTCATTGAACATTTGAGTACATGTGTCTCTTTCAGTTCTGGTTTCCTCGGTGTGCATGCCCAGCAGTGGGATTTCTGGGTCATATGGGAGTTTTATTTCCAGCTTTTTAAGGAATCTCCACACTCTTCTCTATAATGGGTGTACTAGTTTGCATTCCCACCAACAGTGAAAGAGGGTTCCTTTTTCTCCACACCCTCTCCAGCATTTATTGTTTGTAGACTTTTTGATAGCAGCCATTCTGACCAGCGTGAGATGGTACCTCACTGTGGTTTTGATTTGCATTTCTCTGATAATAAGTGATGTTGAGCATTTTTCATGTGTTTATTAGACATCTGTATATCTTCTTTGCAGAAATGTCTGTTTAGTTCTTTGGCCCGTTTTTTTATTGGGTTGCTTATTTTTCTGGAATTGAGCTGTAGGAGCTGCTTGTATATTTTTGAGATTAATTGTCAGTTGCTTCATTTGCTATTATTTTCTCCCATTCTGAAAGCTGTCTTTTCACCTTGCTTACAGTTTCCTTCATTGTGCAAAAGCTTTTAATTTTAATTAGATCCCATTTGCTTGTTTTTGCTTTTATTTCCATTACCCTGGGAGGTGGGTCATAGAGGATCCTGCTGTGATTTATGTCGGAGAGTGTTTTGCCTATGTTCTCCTCTAGGAGTTTTATAGTTTCTGGTCTTATATTTAGATCTTTAATCCATTTTGAGGTTTTTTTTGGTGTGTGTATGGTGTTAGGAAGTATTCTACTTTCATTCTTTTACAAGTGGTTGGCCAGTTTTCCCAGCACCACTTGTTAAAGAGTTTGTCTTTTCTCCATTGTATATTCTTGCCTCCTTTGTCAAAGATAAGGTGTCCATAGGTGTGTGGACTTATCTCTGGGCTTTCTATTTTGTTCTTCTGATCTATGTTTCTCTCTTTGTGCCAGTACCATACTGTCTTGATGACTGTTGCTATGTAGTATAGCTTGAAGTCAGGCAGGTTGATTCCTCCAGTTCCATTCTTTCTCAAGATTGCTTTGGCTAGTCGAGATTTTTTGTATTTTCATACAAATTGTGAAATTATTTTGTCTAATTCTCTGAAAAAGACCATTGGTAGCTTGATAGGGATTGCATTCAATCTATAGATTGCTTTGGGTAGTATATTCATTTTCACTATATTGATTCTTCTGATCCATGAACATGGTATATTTCTCCACCTATTTTTGTCCTCTTTGATTTACTTCATCAGTGTTTTATAGTTTTCTATATATATATATAGAAAATATAGGTAGATATATTCCTAAGTCTTTTATTCTTTTTGTTGCAATGGTGAATGGAACTGTTTCCTTATTTTCTCTTTCTGTTTTCTCATTGTTACTGTACAGGAATGCAAAGGATTTCTGTGTGCTAATTTTATATCTTGCAACTTTACTATATTCATTGATTAGCTCTAGTAATTTTCTGGTGGAGTCCTTAGGGTTTTCTACGTAGAGGATCATATCATCTGTGAACAGTGAGAGTTTTACTTCTTCCAGTCTGGATTCCTTTTATTTCTTTTTCTGCTCTGATTGCTGTGGCCAAAGCTTCCAAAACTATGTTGAATAGTAGTGGTGAGAGTGGGCATCCTTGTCTTGTTCCTGACTTTAGGGGAAATGCTTTCAATTTTTCACCATTGAGGATAATGTTTGCTGTGGGTTTATCATATATGGCTTTTATTATGTTGAGGTATGTTCCTTCTATGCCTGCTTTATGGAGGGTTTTTTAATCATAAATGGATTTTGAATGTTGTCAAAGGCTTTCTCTGCATCTATTGAGATAATCATATGGATTTTATCTTTCAATTTGTTAATGTGATGTATCACATTGATCAATTTGAAAATATTGAAGAATCCTTGCATCCCTGGGATAAAGCCCACTTGGTCATGATGTATGATCTTTTAAATATGTTGTTGGATTCTGTCTGCTAGAATTTTGTTGAGGATTTTTGCTTCTATATTCATCAGTGATATTGGCCTGTAGTTTCCTTTTTTTTGTGGCATCTTTGTCTGGTTTTGGTATTAGGCTGATGGTGGCCTCACAGAATGAGTTTGGCAGTTTACCTTCCTCTGCAATTTTCTGGAAGTGTTTGAATAGGATAGGTGTTAGCTCTTCTCTAAATTTTTGGTGGAATTCAGCTGTGAAGCCATCTGGTCCTGGGCTTTTGTTTGTTGGAAGATTTCTGATTACAGTTTTGATTTCTGTGCTTATGGTGGGTCTGTTAAGATTTTCTATTTCTTCTTCCTGGTTCAGTTTTGGAAAGTTATACTTTTATAAGAATTTGTCCATTTCTTCCAAGTTGTCCATTTTATTGGCATATAGCTGCTGATAATAGTCTCTTATGATCATTTGTATTTCTGTGTTGTCTGTTGTGATTTTTCCATTTTCATTTCTAATTTTGTTGATTTGATTTTCCTCCCTTTGTTTCTTAATGAGTCATATAATGGTTTGTCAATTTTGTTTATTTTTTCAAAAAACCAGCTTTTAGCTTTGTTGATTTTTGCTATGGTCTCTTTAGTTTCTTTTGCATTTATTTCTGCCCTAATTTTAAAGATTTCTTTCCTTCTACTAGCCATGGGGTTCTTCATTTCTTCCTTTTCTAGTTGCTTTAGGTGTAGAGTTAGGTTATTTATTTGATTTCTCTCCTGTTTCTTGAGGTAACCCTGTATTGCTATGAATCTTCCCCTTAGCACTGCTTTTACTGAATCCCATAGGTTTTGGATTGTTGTGTTTTCATTTTCATTCATTTCTTTGCATATTTTGATTTCTTTTTTGATTTCTTCTATGATTTGTTGGTTATTCAGAAGTGTGTTGTTTAGCCTCCATATGTTTGTATTTTTCATAGTTTTTTTCCCCTATAGTTAATATCTAATCTTACCGCATTGTGATCAGAAAAGATGGTCGAGATGATTTCAATTTTTTTGAATTTATCAGGGCTAGATTTATGGCCCAGGATGTGACCTATGCTGGAGAAGGTTCCGTGTGCACTTGAGAAAAAGATGAAAATCATTGTTTTGCAGTGAAATGTCCTATAGATATCAATTAAGTCTAACTGGTCTTTTGTATCATTTAAAGTTTGTGTTTCCTTGTTAATTTTCTGTCTAATTGGTCTATCCATAGATGTGAGTGGGGTATTAAAGTCTCCCACTATTATTGTGTTACTGTTAATTTCCCCTTTCATATTTGTTAGCATTTGCCTTACATATTGTGATGCTCCTATGTTGGGTGCATATTTATTTATAATTGTTATATCTTCTTCTTGGATTGATCCTTTGATCATTATGTAGTGTCCTTCTTTTTCTCTTTTCACAGCCTTTATTTTAAAGTCTATTTTATCTGATATGAGTATTGCTACTCCTGCTTTCTTTTGGTCTCCATTTGCATGAAATATTTTTTTTCCAGCCCTTCACTTTCAGTCTGTATGTGTCCCTAGGCTTGAGGTGGGTCTCTTGTAGATAGCATATATAGGGGTCTTGTTTTTGTATCCATTCAGCCAGTCTTTGTCTTTTCGTTGGGGCATTCAACCCATTTACATTTAAGGTAATTATTGATAAGTGTGTGATTGCAGCCATGAAATTAAAAGACGCTTACTCCTGGAAGGAAAGTTATGAACAACCTAGACAGCATATTAAAAAGCAGAGACATTACTTTGCCAACAAAGGTCCTTCTAGTCAAGGCTATGGTTTTTCGAGTATTCATGTATGGGTGTGAGAGTTGGACTATAAAGAAAGCCGAGTGCCAAAGAATTGATACTTTTGAACTGTGGTGTAGGAGAAGACTCTTGAGAGTCCCTTGGACTGCAGGGAGATCCAACCATTCCATCCTAAAGGAGATTACTCCTGAATGTTCACTGGAAGGACTAATGTTGAAGCTGAAACTCCAATACTTTGGCCACCTGATGAGAAGAGCTGACTCATTTGAAAAGACCCTGATGCTGGGAAAGACTGAGGACAGGAAGAGAAGGGGATGACAGAGGATGAGATGGTTGGTTGGCATCATGGACTCAATGGACATGAGTATGGGTAGGCTCCGAGAGTTGGTGATAGATAGGGAGGCCTGGCGTTTTGCAATTAATGGGGTCACAAAGAGTTGGACATGACTGAGCGACTGAACTGAACTGAAGTGAACTGATAATCCCATTGCCATTTACTTTGTTGCTTTAGGTTTGAGTGTATAAACCTTTTCTGTGTTTCCTATCTGGAGAAGATCCTTTACAATTTGTTAAAGAGCTGGTTTGGTGGTGCTGAATTCTCTCAGCTTTTGCTTGTCTGTAAAGCTTTTGATTTCTCCTTCATATTTGAATGAGATCTTTGCTGGGTATAGTAATCTGGGTTGTAGGTTTTCCTCTTTCATCACTTTAAGTATGTCTTGCCAGTCCCTTCTGGCCTGAAGAGTTTCCATTGAAAGATCAGCTGTTATCCTTATGGGGATCCCCTTGGTGTTATTTGTTGCTTTTCCCTTGCAGCTTTTAAATTTGCTCTTTGTGTTTGATCTTAATTAATTTGATTAATATGTGTCTTGGGGTGTTTTGCCTTGGGTTTATGCTATTTTGGACTCTCTGGATTTCTTGGACTTGGGTGGCTATTTCCTTCCCCATTTTTAGGAAAGTTTTCAACTTTTACCTCCTCAAGTATTTTCTCATGCCCTTTCTTTTTGTCTTCTTCTTCTGGGTCTCCTATGATTAGAATGTTGGGGCATTTAACATTGTCCCAGAGGTCTCTGAGGTTGTCCTCATTTCTTTTAATTCTTTTTTCTTTTATCCTCTATGCTTAATTTGATTCCACCATTCTATCTTCCACCTCACTTATCCTATCCTCTGCCTCAGTTATTCTACTGTTGATTCCCTCCAGAGTGCTTCTGATCTCAGTTATCGCATTATTCATTATGGATTGACTCTTTTATTTCTGCTAGGTCCTTGTTAAACATTTCTTGCATCTTCAAAATCCTTGTCTCTAGTCTATTTATCTGTAATTCCATTTTGTTTTCAAGATTTTGGATCATCTTTACTATAATTATTCTGAATTCTTTTTCAGGTAGACTCTCTATCTCCTCATCTTTGGTGTGGTTTGGTGGGCATTTATCATGTTGCTTTACCTGCTGACTATTTCTCTGCCTTTTCATTTTGTTTAGATTGCTGTGTTTGGGGTGGCCTTTCTGTAGGCTGGAAGTTGTGGTTCCTCTTTATTGTGGAGGTTGCTCCCTGTGGGTGGGGTTGGATCAGTGGCTTATCAAGGTTTCCTTGTTAGTGAAGCTTGCATCTGTGTTCTGATGGATGCAGTTGGGTACTCCTTTCTCTTGAGCACAAGGAAGTGTCCAGTAGTGAGTTTTGGGGTGTCTATGCGTCTGGTGTGACTTTGGGCAGCCAGTATTTTAATGCTCAGGGTTGTGTTCCTGCATTGCTGGAGAATCAGCATGGTATGTCTTTCTCTGGAACTTGTTGGCTGTTGGGTGGAGCTTGGTTTCAGTGTAGGTATGGAGGCTTTTGGATGAGCTCTTGTCACTTCATGTTCCCTGGAGTCAGGAGTTCTCTGGTGTTCTCAGGTTTTGGGCTTAAGCCTCTTGCTTCTGGCTTTCAGTCTTATTCTTACAGTAGCCTCAAGACTTCTCCATCCATGTAGCACAGATGATAAAATATCTAGGTTAATAATGGAAATATTCTCCACAGTGAGCAGCACCCAAAGAGGTTCACAGAGTTACATGGAGGAGAGAAGAGGAAGGAGGAAGATAGAGGTGACCAGGAGGAGAAGATGGGGAGTCAAAAGGGGAGGGAGCAATCTAGCCAGGAAAGAATTCCCTATGTGCTCTCTCCAGTCTGGATCCCTCAGAGAGGTTCACAGATTCACATAGAGAAGAGAAGGGAGAGGGAGGAGATAGAGTTGACCTGGGGGAGAAAAGGGATAGTACAAAAGGGAGAGAGCAATCAAGCCAGTAATCACACTGCTAAGTAAAAATGAGTACTGAAGATTGGATTCTTAAAGGTAGAAAATTGATAACAAATACCAAAAAGCAAAGATTAAAATTCTAGAGTAGAGGTTAGACTCTCAGAAATACAGTATTAAAAATATAAAACAAAATCAATCACAAAAATTAAAAAAAAATATATATATGAAAATGGCTTTAAAAATAGGGTCTCTTTTTGTAAGGTAATAGTAGGTTATAAAAGTGAAAATGAAAGGAGTAATAAAGAACTTAAAAATAAAAAAATTGTAAACAAATTAAAATATGATAATAGTAAAATTATATCTAGAAATTATCTGGAGTTCTTGAGGGCAGTGTGGGGTCAGTTCAGTTTCAGATAGTTCTTTGCTGGGTATAGTAATCTGGGGTCAGTTCAGTTCAGATAGTTCTTTGCTGGGTATAGTAATCTGGTTGTAGGTTTCTAGCTTAAACTTCTTCTCAAGGTCTATAGGCCCCTTCCAATGTCTAGTCAATGCTAACTACAGGGTTTTAATGTGTTGCACCTGTCACTTCTAGAGCAGTTCCCTCTTCTTTGTTTCTTTTGGCTTCCTCTGTTTGCACGTCTCTTTAGTGTCTAATTTTCACCTTGACACGAGGGGGCAAAGGTGGTCACTTATTTAGGCTCACTTGTTCAGTTGTGGGGAGGGAGTTCAGTTCAGTTCAGTTCATTTCAGTCACTCAGGCATTTCCAACTCTTTGTGACCCCATGGACTGCAGCACGCCAGGTCTCCCTGTCCATCACCAGCTCCCAGAGTTTACCCAAACTCATGTCCATTGAGTCGGTGATGCCATCCAACCATCTCATCCTCTATTGTCCCCTTCTCCTCCTGACTTCAATCTTTCCCAGCATCAGAGTCTCTTCAAATGAGTCAGCTCTTTGCATCAGGCGGCCAAAGTATTGGAGTTTCAGCTTCAACATCAGTTCTTCCAGTGAACATTCAGGAGTGATCTCCTTTAGGATGGACTTGTTGGATCTCCTTGCAGTCCAAGGGACTCTCAAGAGTCTTCTCCTACACCACAGTTCAAAAGCATTAATTCTTTGGCACTTAGCTTTCTTTATAGTCCAACTCTCACATCCATACATGATTAGTAGAAAAACCATAGCCTTGAATAGAGAGACCTTTGTCAGCAAAGTAATGTCTCTGCCTTTTAATATGCTGTCTGGGTTGGTCATAACTTTCCTTCCAAGGAGTAAGTGTCTTTTAATTTCATGGCTGCAGTCACCATCTGCAGTGACTTTGGAGCCCAAAAAAACAAAGTCAGCTACTGTTTCCACTGTTTCCGGATCTATTTGCCACGAAATGATGGGACTGGATGCCATGATCTTAGTTTTCTAAATGTTGAGCTTTAAGCCAACTTTTTCACTCTCCTCTTTCACTTTCATCAAGAGACTCTTTAGTTCCTCTTCACTTTCTGCCAGAAGGGTGGTGTCATCTGCAGATCTGAGGTTATTGATATTTCTCCTGGTAATCTTGATTCCAGCATGTCCTTCATCCAGCCCAACATTCCTCATGATGTACTCTGTATGTAAGTTAAATTAGCAGGCTGACAATATACAGCCTTGACATACTCCTTTTCCTATTTGGAACCATTCTGTTGTTCCATGTCCAGTTCTAACTGTTGCTTCCTGATCTGCATACAGATTTCTCAGGAGGTGGGTCAGGTGGTCTGGTATTCCCATGTCTTTCAGAATTTTCCACAGTTTATCATGATCCACACAGTCAAAGATTTTGGCATAATCAATTAAGCAGAATAGATGTTTTTCTGGAAGTCTCTTGCTTTTTCAATGATCCAGTGGATGGTGGCCATTTGATCTCTTTTTCCTCTGCCATTTCTAAAACGAGCTGGAACATCTGGAAGTTCACAGTTCACGTATTGTTGAAGCATGGCTTGGACTTAACTAGCGTGTGAGATGAGTGCAATTGTGTGGTAGTTTGAGTATTCTTTGGCATTGCTTCTTTTTGGGTTGGAATGAAAATTGACCTTTTCCAGTCCTGTGGCCGCTGTTGAGTTTTCCAAATTTGCTGGAATATTGAGTGCAGCACTTTGACAGCATCATCGTTTATGATGTGAAATAGTTCAACTGGAATTCCATCAACTCCACTAGCTTTGTTTGTACTGGTGCTTCCTAAGGCCCACTTGACTTCACATTCCAGGATGTCTGGCTCTAGGTGACTGATCACACCATCATGATTATCTGGGTCATGAAGATTTTTTGTACAGTTCTGTGTATTTTTGCCACCTCTTCTTAATATCTTCTGCTTCTCTTAGGCCCCTACCATTTCTGTCCTTTATTGAGCCCATCTTTGCATGAAATGTTCCCTTGGTATCTCTAATTTTCTTGAAGAGATCTCTAGTCTTTCCCATTCTATTGTTTTTCTCTATTTCTTTGCATTGATCGCTGAGAAAGGCTTCTTATCTTGCTATTCTTTGGAACTCTGCATTCAAATGGGTATATCTTTCCTTTTCTCCTTTCCTTTTCACTTCTCTTTTTCTCACAGCTATTTGTGAGGCCTCCCCAGACAGCCATTTTGCTTTTTTGCATTTCTTTTTCTTGGGGGTGGTCTTGATCCCTGTCTCTTGTACAATGTTAAGAACCTCTGTCCATAGTTCATCAGACACTCCGTCTATCAGATCTAGTCCCTTAAATCTATTTCTCACTTACACTGTATAATTGTAAGGGATTTGATTTAGGTTGTACCTGAATGGTCTAGTGGTTTTCCCTACTTTCGTCAATTTAAGTCTGAATTTAGTAATAAGGAGTTCATGATCTGAGCCACAATCAGCTCCTGGTCTTGGTTTTTCTGACTGTATAGAGCTTCTCCATCGTTGGTTGCAAAGAATATAATCAGTCTGATTTCGGTGTTGACCATCTGGTGATGTCCATGTGTAGAGTCTTCTCTTGTGTTGTTGGAAGAGGGTATTTGCTATGACCAGTGCGTTCTCTTGGCAGAACACTGTTAGCCTTTGTTAGAACTTTGTTAGCATTTTGTATTTCAAGGCCAAATTTTCCTGTTACTCCAGGTGTTTCTTGACTTCCTACTTTTACATTCCAGTCCCCTATAATGAAAAGAACGTCTTTTTTTTTGGTGTTAGTTCTAGAAGGTCTTGTAGGTCTTCATAGAACCATTCAACTTCAGCTTCTTCAGCATTATTGATTGGGGCATAGACTTGGATTACCGAGATATTGAATGGTTTGCCTTGGAAACGAACAGAGATCATTCTGTTGTTTTTGAGGTTGCATCCAAGTACTGCCTTTCAGACTCTTTTGTTGACTGTGATGGCTACTCCATTTCTTCTAAGGTATTCTTGCCCACAGTAGTAGATATAATGGTCATCTGAGTTAAATTCACCCATTCCAGTCCATTTTAGTTCACTGATTCCTACAATGTCGACATTCACTCTTGCCATCTCCTGTTTGACCACTTCCAATTTGCCTTGATTCATGGACCTAACATTCCAGGTTCCTATGCAGTATTGCTCTTTACAGCACCCAACCTTGCTTCCATCCTCAGTTACATCCACAACTGGGTGTTGTTTTTGCTTTGGCTCCATCTCTTCATTCTTTCTGGAGTTATTTCTCCCTTGATCTCTGGTAGCATACTGGGCACCTACCAACCTGGGGAGTTCATCTTTCAGTGTTGTATCTTTTTGCCTTTTCATACTATTCATGGTCTTCTCAAGGCAAGAATACCGAAGTGGTTTGCTATTCCCTTCTCCAGTGGACCAGTTTTGTCAGAACTCTCCACCATGACCTGTCCATTTTGGGTGGCCCTACACAGCATGGCTCGTAGTTTCATTGAGTTAGACAAGGCTGTGGTCCATGTGATTAGATTGGTTAGTTTTCTGTGATTGTGGTTTTCAGTCCATGGTATTTTCCAGGCCAGAATACTGGAGTGGGTAGTCATTCTCTTCTCCAGGGGATCTTCCCAACCCAGGGATTGAACCCAGGTCTCCCACATTGCAGGCAGATTCTTTACCAGCTGAGAAACCAGGGAAAACGTATTAATACGTTTTCACCATCATCCCTGGAGAAAAACCGTGTCAGGGCAGAACTGGATTCACATGGGAATGCAGAGTAGGTGTGAACACTCTGGTCAGACATGTGGGAGGAAAGCCTAAAGAACGTACCAAGCAAGGGTCTAGCGTTTTGGCTTCTGCCTTCCTCCATACTACAAGCGGAAGTTCATGAATTAACCAAATCCACCTGAGGGTCTGACATTAGGGCAGAAGGAGAGTCAGTGGGTCGTCTATTTGGCTCTGACTCCTGCCTCCACAGGCAATACTTTGAGGACACCCTCATACACCCACTGAGGGGACTGGTCACAGTTTCCCAGGAGCAGAAATGCTGGGTTTCAGGGATGAGCAGGCTTCACTGGATTCAGTCGTGCCAGGCTGCTCCCTGCTATGGCTGCACCCATCTCCATTCCTACCGTATCCTGCCACCTTTGGGGGTTTCCTCTTCTGTAACTAGCCTATTTGTATCCTTTCTCCATTTCCAAAAATCGGAATTGCAGTTATCTTCTTGATGATCAGCAGGATATTGAAAATATTGGGATATTCTTGATATTAGTCTGTTATGAGCTTAAAACAATATTTAGCAAGTACTTCCCCACTCTTAGCTCAGTAGAATATTTTATTATATTTTCTACAGTAGCTTTATTTATTCAGTAACTCAAGGAACATTTTTTGCTGGATACCATTCCAGGCCTCCATGGATATTCTGGTCTATCTGGGAGAGACTGTCAAAAAACAAAATAATAATTACACTAGGTAGACTATGGGAAAATTTTCAGACCTCTGGCTGGAAGTGCAGCAGCAGAAAAGAGAGGGAGCACTTGGAGGAGTGGTTTTCCATTTTCAACCAGAGTTGAAGGTGTCATAAAGAACTTAAAAATAAAAAAATTTAAAAAAGATAATAGCAAAAATATATCTAGGAAGTTCTATGGCGGTGTTGAGGGCAGTGTGGAGTCAGTTCAGTTTCAGATAGTTCCTTGTTCCAGCTTAAACTTCTTCTCAAGGTTCATAGGCCCCTTCCAGTGCTTAGTCAGTGCTAGCTACAGGGTTTTAATCTGTTGCATCTGTTACTTCCAGAGCGTTTCACTTTTCTTTGTTTATTTTGGCTTCCTCTGTTTGCAAGTCTCTTCAGTGTCTAATTTCCACCTTGACACAAAGGGGCGAAGGTGGTCACTTACTTACGCTCACTTGTTCGGTTGTGTTGTGGGGAGGGAGTTCAGTTCAGTTCAGTCACTCAGTCGTGTCCAACACTTTGTGACCCCGTGGACAACAGCATGCCAGGCCTCCCTGTCCATCACCGACTCCCAGAGTTTATTCAAACTCATGTCCATTGAGTCGGTGATCCCATCCAACCATCTCATCCTCTGTCGTCCCCTTCTCCTGCCTTCAATCTTTCCCAGCATCAGTGTCTTTTCAAATGAGTCAGCTCTTCGCATCAGGTGGCCAAAGTATTGGAGTTTCAGTTTCAACTTCAGTCCTTCCAATGAACATTCAGGACTGATTTCCTTTAGGATGGACTTGTTGGATCTCCTTGCAGTCCAAGGGACTCTCAAGAGTCTTCTCCTACACCACAGTTCAAAAGCATCATTTCTTCGGTGCTCAGCTTTCTTTATAGTCCAACTCGCACATCCATACATGACTACTGGAAAAACCATAGTCTTGAATAGGTGGACCTTTGTTGGCAAAGGTTTTTAATGTGCTGTCTGGGTTGTTCATAACTTTCCTTCCAAGGAGTAAGCGTCTTTTAATTTCATGGCTGCAGTTACCATCTGTAGTGACTTTGGAGCCCCCAAAAAAATAAAGGCTGCCACTGTTTCCACTGTTTCCCCATCTACTTGCCATGAAGTGATGGGACCGGATGCCTTGATCTTAGTTTTCTAAATGTTGAACTTTAACCCAACAGTTTCACTCTCCTCTTTCACTTTCATCAAGAGATTCTTTAGTTCTTCTTCAATTTCTACCATAAGGGTGGTGTCATCTGCATATCTGAAGTTATTGATATTTCTCCCAGCAATCTTGATTGCAGCTTATGTGCCACCCACCCCAGTGTTTCTCATGATGTACTCTGCAAAGAATTTAAATAAACAAGGTGGCAATACATAGTCTTAACGTACTCCTTTTTCTATTTGGAATCAGTGTGTTGTTCCATGTCCAGTTCTAACTGTTGCTTCCTGACTTGCATACAGATTTCTCAAGAGGCAGGTCAGGTGGTCTGGTATTCCCATCTCTTTAAGAACACTGCAAGCAAATATCACTGGCATGTGTGAAGAGTGTTTACCCTGTATGGACCACCTGGGGTTTGCCCCAGCTCACGGTGGCGTGTGTTTTCCTGGTCTACACTGCTCAGGCTCCAGGTTGCTCTGCAGGAGTACTGTCCAAAGTGGGCCCTGCATTTCATGCACTTCCCAGGTGTGAGTTGCTCAGGTTCATGTTCTCAGGCACTCTTCAAGGGCACAGACTGAGTTACATGTGCATTTTGTGCCCTTCCCAGGTCTGAGCAGCTCAGGTGACCAGGTGCTTGGCAAGCGCACTGTCCCAGGTGGGCCGTGAATCTTAATCACCTCCCTGGTCCCGGCCAATTGGTGTCCCAGGTGCGCTGCAAGAGCACCGTCTCTGGTGTGCCATGTGTCTCCTCTGGGGAGCTGATCTCAGGCTGTGACCCTTCTGGCAGATGTCAACCATCCAGGATCCCAGGAAGGCGTGATTAGCAACTGGGAGCGTGCTCACAGTTTGGTGGAGGATGCCATCTCTGGGGCCGAGATGGCCCCTCGCCTTCTGGCTCTGGCTGTCGCCTGCTTGCCTCTCTGCCTCCAGTTGGGAACTGGCTGGTTCGCGGCTGGCCAGCTCTCCTTTGGTGTTCACTCAGTCCTTTGTTCTGTGAGTGGGCCAGGCTGCTTGTTAGGTCAGAGTTCTTCCCGGAAAAGTTCTCTCTCTCCCTCTTTTTTTTTTTTTTTCCTTTCTCTTGCTATTCCACAGTTTTGGTTGCTGTCTCACGTTAGCTCCCTCAGATTGTCCTTAGGGTATTCAGGCCCAGTCCTTACCCTAAAGATGCAACTCGCACCTCCATGTCCAGCCCCAACTTGCTGGTGGCAGATGCGAGCATCTGGGGTACTTCTCTGCTGGCAGTTGTGGTTAGGTGCGTATTCTGTGGATTTTCTTTTTTTCCCCTTTCTCCTGGTTGTGTTGCCCTCTGAGATTCCAAAACTCCCCAGAGACCCACCGCTGAGAGGGTTCCCTGCTGTTTGGAATCTTCTCCTTCATGACTCCCTCCCCTGGATGGGTCTCCATCCCTAACTCTTTTGTCTCTCTTTTTGTCTTTTATATTATGTCCTACCTCCTTTTGAAGAGAATGGGCTGCCTTTCTGGGTGCCTGGTGTCATCCAGCAGTGTTCAGAAGTTGTTTTGTGTAAGTTGCTCAGCATTCAAATGATCTTTTGATGAATTTGTGGGGGAGAAAGTGGTCTCCCCATCCTATTGCTCTGCCATCATAGGACTGCCCCTAAATTGGCAAATTTTTTCATAAACATTGTTCCTAATATGCTATGCTTAGTTGCTCAGTTGTGTCCAACTCTTTGCAACCCCATGGACTGTAGCCTGCCAGGCTCCTCTGTCCACAGGGATTCTCCAGGCAAGAATACTGGAGTGGGTTCCCATGCCCTCCTCCAGGGAATCTTCCCAACTCAGGGATCAAACCCAGGTCTCCTGCATTGCAGGCAGATTTTTTTTTTACCATTTTAGCCACCAGGGAAGCCCAAGAATACTGGAGTGGGTGGCCTATCCCTTCTCCAGGGGATCTTCCCAACCCAAGAATCAAACCGGGGTCTCCTGTATTGCAGGAGGATTCTTTACCAGCTGAACTACCAGGGAAGCCCTTAAACCACTGGTCTGTGGTATTTTATTATTATTTTGTTATGTCAGGCTAAGCTGACAAATGGGCTTCCCCGGTGGCTCAGTGTTAAAATAAAGAATCTGACTGCCAAGCAGGAGATGTGAGTTCAATCCCTGGCTCGGGAAGATCCCCTGAAGAAAAAAATGGCAACCCACTCCATTATCCTTGTCTGGAAAACCCCAAGATCATACGCATAGGAGCCTGGTGGTCTACAGTTCATGGGGTTGCAAAAGAGTTGGGCATAACTTAGCAACTAAACAAAAAGCTGACAAATTCAGGGTAGGAAGTAAGAACTGGACACATTCATGCCCAATTGCTGGAGTTAAATCAATGCAACCTTTTTGGAGGGCAATTTGGTAACATGTATAAAACATTTAAAAAAGAGATTACCTTTTGACCCAACAATCCTCCTTCTTAAATCAGAATTATTGTACATCATGTGTTGGTGGTAAGTAGTTTAGTCACTCAGGCATGTCTGACTCTTGCGACCCATGGACTGTAGCCCACCAGGCTCCTCTGTCCATGGGATTTCCCAGGCCAGAATACTGGAGTGGGTTGCCATTTCCTTCTTCACATAATGTGTTACACAAAAGCAAATGTATTGGGGTATCCATTTCAGCTTTGTTTATAATACTGACAAATTTCAAACAGCCTAAAGGCCTATATACAAGAGATTGGTTAAAATAACTATGAATTACACATGCTGAGGAATATTATACAGCTCTTAAAGTACTGTGGATGGCACAGGCTTCACTATATCCACTATATGGCCCAGTTTTGGGTCAATTCTGGGTGCTCAGTCTGGAAAGGGATGGCCCTCCTCCTTGTCCCCTTCCTCCAGCTGCACCTTGTAGTGTCCCTCCCCTCCTTTGACTCATTGGGCTCCTTTTCTACCATGATATGGGTTGATCAGCAAGGAACAAATCCCCTAGCAACAAAATAGGTCTATTTTTTCCTTGAAGTAATAAAGATGGGCCAAGTCTTCAGATCACATTAGTTAACTAAGATATAAAATTATGAACCTTCAATTCAGTAATAGTCAATACTTTGCTATTGCAAGTGAAAAACAAGTGAAACAAAATGACCAAAAATACCCACATTGGTCTATAAGCTAAAGGGAGAATTTCTGGGTCTGTGTAAATACAAGGTACAGAGGTAGTTTCTGTCTTTAGGCATGGCTGGATCCAGGATTTTTTTCCCTGGAGTTTTGCCTTCTTGCTCCAGCTCACTGTCTGCCCTTTGCCAGCCTGCCTCCCTTAGAGACCCAAAGTGTCACTGGTTGGATGATATCACCACAGCTGGAGGAAAGCAGTGCTCCGATTAGGCAGGCCTGGGCCACATGCCCACCCCTGGAATCAGAGGTGAAGTCAACTCTATCACAGTCACAATGGCTGAGAGAAAAGGAAAGGGGCAATTTTCCAGGGTGACAGCATACCAGTACCAAGAGAAGGAAAATGGTTGCTGGGTTACAAAACTCATACATGTCCTTGACAGTGGTATACACTTTTCATTAAGTTCAAAATCAATTTCCAATGTTTTAATGGAACAAGACTGGGAAAGATTATTTCTTAATCTAATAGAGCATGCATGCTCAGTCACTCAGTCATGTTCAACTCTTTGCAACCCCATAGACTGTAGACCACCAGTCTCCTCTGTCCCTGGAATTTTGCAGGCAAGAATGCTGGAGTGGGTTGTCATTTCCTCTCCAAGGAATCTTCTCGACTCAAGGTTTGAAACTGCATCTCTTGCATCTCCTGCGTTAGCAGGCGGACTCTTTACCACTGTGCCACCTGGGAAGCCCATTAATCTAATAGAACAGACAATTATTATCCCAAATAAAGAAAATGCTTATGTCAGGGACTTCCTTGGTGGTCCAGTGGCTAAGATTCCACACTCCCAATACAGGTGGCCCAGGTTCAATTCCTGGTGAGCCAACTAGATGCCACATGTTGCAACTATTAAATAAGAGCCCACATGCTGCATTGAAGATCCTGCATGTTGCAGCTGAGACCCACTCAAATTAAAAAAGTAATACCCACAGTCACATGGTTGGGAGCATACTCTTAAGAACAGGAACATATCATATCCTCACACAGATTCTCAACTTCTTCTGATTTCTTTCTTACTGTTTTGTTGTTTAGTTGCTCAGTTGTATTCTAGTCCACAACACTATGGATTATAACCCACCAGGATCCTCTGTCCATGTAATTTCCCAGGCAAGAATACTGGATGGGTTGTCCTTTCCCACTCCAGGGGATCTTCCTGAATCAGGGATGGAATCTTAGTCTCTTGCATCGGCAGGTGGGTTCTTTACCACTGAGCCACCAAGGGATGGGCTTACTCCAATTTACTGGATCTTTACTCAGTGAAGATGCACATTTACTTTCTTTCTGTTTTAACAGTGTGCCACTTCCCAGATGGCACAGTGGTAAAGAATCTGCCTGCCAATGCAGATGTGGGCTCGATTCCTAGGTCAGGAAGATCCCCTGGAGGATGACAACCCACTCGAGTGTTCTTACCTGGAAAATTCCATGGACAGAGGAACCTGGCAGGCTATAATCCATGCGGTTGCAAAGAGTCGGACACAACTGAGTGACTGTGCACACCTTATCTGCAGATAACCTGATCATACATGTAGAAAATGTAGTGTAATTCACAGAACTACTAAAACTATCAGCAAATTTGGTGAGGTTTCAGGAAATACTAGACATTGGAGGGAGCTAACTGCTCCCCCAAAGACTTAACTAATTGTCCCCAAACTTTTCTGCATTGATCTGGAACAAGGTCAATAGGCCATAAAGTTCGAGTTCTAGTGTTTCTGAGTTGTTTGATCTTCTGTAAAGTAAGCGTTTTACTTTGGAAGGAATCAGACCTACTGATAAAAGGCGGTGGGCAAACTAGAAATCTGGTGGGAGGGCACACTTTTGAGTAGCAACCACTTACTGTAGGCCAATAGCCTTAAAAAATCAATAGAAAAGTAAATTTTTAACTCAGTACTTCTATCCTTTGGAATCTCTTGAGGACATAACTGGTCAGGCAAAGACTTATACAGAAGAATTGCACTGAATTATTATTAGGGACAATTGGAAACATATTAAATGTTTAACACTTACATTATAGTACTTCTTTTATGCAACCAAGTACATGTTTTTGAAGAAATTTTAGAAAGAGGAAACATGTGTATGTTAAATTAATTCCAGGAAAAACTTAATCCTGAACTTTCAAAAATTACATTATTGTTATACATGAAGTGACAGTCACTCATTCATGTCCTACACTGAGACCCCATGGACTGTACAATCCATGGAATTCTCCAGGACAGAATACTGGAGTGGGTTACCTTTCTCTTCTCAGGGGATCTTCCCAACCCAGGAATTGAACCCAGGTCTCCCACATTGCAGGCAGATTCTCTACCAGCTGAGCTAAATATTGCCACTGTAAAACTAAGAAAATGTTCCAAAATATGGACAGCAGTTAATGTTGTATGACAAGACATAATACATTTTAATTTTCTTTCATTTCCTAAATAGTCTTCAATTACACTGTACTACTAGCCTATGTGAAGCCCAGAACCTTCCCTTGAAACCAAGGACAAAGGCAAGAAACTGTGGAGGCACAATATTTGAAAATAAATTCAGACACAAAATGATAGTTCAGTTTTATTTTTTGCTACAAGAAATATTGAAACACCCTCCTCCTCCAGCCAGAGGAAAACAACTGGGCCAAGAGTGCCCAAAGGCCGACATAAGCAAATAGTTAGGTCCCCATAATAAATCAGCAACCAGTGTAGGGATCAATGCCATGGGGAAGGATGCACTGCCTAGGTTAATCTTAGGTGCTCTTTCTTGGCTTAGGCTTAGGGATAACCAGGGGCACAAAGTGCCCTGTAATTGGTTGGTTGATCCCAAGCAACAGGAAAAGCTGCTTGAGACAGAACATGATGGAAATTCCGAGGTGGCCACCGCTTTTAGCACTCAGCCAGCTAAAGGGCAGGGGTGGGGGGGGATTAAATGTGGTAACTGTTCCTCTAATTCTCTTTGCCCCCTCAGCTGGTGACAAGCTCAGTGCACATGTCTACATCCTTAGACTTCACCTTTGGGGGGTCTCCAATTCACTGTTAGAATGACCCCAGACACCTGCCACCCACCCAGGCCCCTTTGCAAACTAACATTGCTAGGATGCTGCCATTCACTGTGAGCTCCTTCCCTACTGCCCTGTGGTAGGGCTGGGCGTGTGGGCTCAGGGACTGGTGGGCCAATGTCTGCCTCCATGGGTGACAGGAAGAGCACTACGTTGGAACTGGTGGCAGCGAGGTTAAGGGACCATCTCACACCAACCTTGCCTGTGCCTCAGGCCTACTCTTCATTCGGAGTCCTGTTTCCTTCTGGCCGTTCTCACTTGTCTCCATCCCCATCCCAAGTCTGCTCCCCACTCTTCCATTCCCTCAGGCCATCTCCCCTCTCCATCTCTCTCTGCTGCCACAGACCCATATTCCTGAGGCCAGACCCTCCAGCCGTCTTCTTGGTCTCCCTCCCCACAGCCCTTCCTATCCCCAGGCTGACCACCTTCTCTGCATTCCAATGTCTAGAGTAGGCCCTTTCCTCCCTGCTCCATCCCCTCGCCTCTCCAAATAAGATACAGATTGAGAAGTTGGCTTCCTGGTCCTCTGGCCACATGGGCACATGCCGACCAAGTCCAGATGCAGCACATACACCAGGTCCCATGGCAGCGTGGCCACTGGGCCCTGGCATGGCTTGTCCACCTGGCCAAGGCATAGCGTCTCCACCAGGTCCTGGAGCATGAGGTGCCTGCGCTGGCTCTGGGGCTTCAGTTTCGGCCGAACCCACCTCTCCCACACTTCCGAGGTCCTGGTGCCCTTCAGGGCCATTTGGGTCACCAGGTTCATCCGGGACTCTGTGGCCTTCAGCACCTCCCACCACAACAGCTCCACTGGCACCTGGGTCTGTGGCCTCCAGGACCACACACACTTCTCGTCAGCCCACCATGGTCAGCCGGAGCGTCTGAGGGGCTGAGGCACAATAAGGAAATCACGCCCCTGAGCAGGTGACGTCACGATAGGTGCCGAGAACGCCTGTGCAATCAGGCCTTGACGCTGGTCCACGGATGTCCCTCTTAGATGTTTATGAGCACGTTACTGTTTCCCACCAAGCATGGAAACACCAAGTGAGCCTCTTCCCCTTACACCTCTGCTGCCGTGTTCACATGTGACCCTCCTGCTGACTTCAACTTCTGGAAGGGAGTCGAGCACCAGGGCTAGGCCCGGTCTGTCCCATTCATCTCCCACACGTAGCTCAAGTCTGCGTGCTTGTGTGTGCCTGAGGGCCTGTGCAGGAGCATGCACATGGGGTGCGCTGGAGACCAGCCCTAGAGTCCTGAGACAAGGGATGCAGACCGGGCTGTGCCTGCCCACCTGGGCAGGGAAGCAGGGACTGCTGTTGGACTCACTGGGGTTGGCATGGAGCTGGGCTGACTGGGGGTCTGGGCACAGAGACTGCAGGGACTCCAGGCTGCGGGCTTTCCCCAGGCTCCTCAGAAGCACTGGAGGAACTGGCTATACTGAAGGGCTGGGGGAAGGGCCATGCTCCCCTGGACACGGCCCAGTCTCTTGCCCTCTGCTGGTACAACTCTCATGGCCTTTCACACCCCAGGAACAAAGTCTTGAGGCTCTCTGATGGCCTGGTCATGCCGGGGGGCGGAGGCCCTCAACTGGGAGGTGACTCTGTCTCTGCTGGCTTGCTGGGTGCTGGTCTACTTCTGGGTCTGAAAAGGGGTGAATTCAGCAAGCAAGGTACAGCTGGGAGTGACCACTGGGCTGGAGCAGCACTGCCTGGGCGTGGGGTGCATCTGCCAGGGACCACTGGTGCCATGGGAGTTGACTGCATCAGGGGTTGTACTTCAATCTGGCCCCTGAGCCCCACACCCTGGCCAGAGAGTCCTTTCGGCCCTCCAAATCCCAGGTCAGCAGACTTCCCCCACCCCCCTGGAGGGAAACAGGCATGAGCAGTGGCTGACCCTTCCCTGTGGGTGGGGCATTCCTGTCCCACCTTACCACCCTCCACGTTTCTGTCGATTCTGGTTCCCAGTCAGTTTTAGAGTGTGGGTAGACCCAGTCTACTGCCTGTGTCTGTCCCCTGCTCTATGGCCAAGAGGACCCCAGTGGGGAGCCTGGACACATCTCTCCCTCAGGTTGGGGGGATATTTGTAAGAATAGTTGTGCTGTAGAAGGGGGCTCACTAGACTACAATGGACTAGAGGGTGAAGGGCCAAGACACACAACCCACCAGTGTGCCCTGTCTGTCCTGCCCACATCTGTACTTGTGCTCTTCATCCATAGTGACAGCTAGCACTTGCTATGGTCCATGTGCTGTTGCAGGGGCTTTCCATGTGTTGGTCCACCAGGTCAGTTTTCAGACAGTATTGCCATGTCAGTCTCCTGTCTCCCATTATGCAGCTCTCCTCCAAACAAATCCACTCTCCCTGACACCAGCAGCTCAAAGTCTTGGGGCTTTTGGTTTCTCTATTTCTCAAAACTGATGACTGCAGTGCTCCATCAGGCATGGGACTTAAGTTGGGTCTGAACTGTGAGATCTGCAAAGGAAAATGATAATGACAATGACAAATAATGTGTGTGACAAGAGAGTGACAGAGTATGAAGGAAAGTGTATGACAGAATGAGTTTCTCAGAGAGTTTACCACTGTGACAGGTGAATGGTTTTGAGTGATTTTTGAGACACTGAATGTGTGATTGGGACAGGGATTTAAAAGGACAGAATGTGATGGGAAGAGACTAAGTTGCAGATGATAGTGATAGCAATAGTGAGCCCCCAAGGTGATAGATGGTAACTTAACATGTACGTTGAGTGGTGGAAGGTGCTGCCAGATTCGTGCTCTTCAAAGGAAAAGATTTAATTCCAGGACCAAGAGATGCAACTTCAGTCACTCAGAGATTTGTGTAGTAGGAATTTTATTAAAGTGATAGTGACAGAAAAAGCTTCTGACATAGACATCAGGAGGGGGTAGAAAGAGTACCCAGTTTGCTAGTTTAAGCAGAGCATTATATACTTTTCTGCTAGCTGCTGAGAATAGATTAAAAGGATGCCTCAAGGCAGTGATACTTTTGCCCAGACCCTCCGTTTCCCGTAATATACATCCTGGGATGACATCTGCAGGATATTAACCAGAAGAAATGGGTTAACCCAGAGCTCAAGGCCATGGAAGTTTTACCCAGACCTTCTCCTATAACATAGGTTCTGAGCTCACAAAAAAAAGCATGTCCTTGAGCAAGAGATTCTGCTGCCAGCAGGCCTCCTTGTCTAAGGCAAAAGAATGTGAAAAAGAAAGAATGTTCACCTCCTCCTTAAAGAGCCTTGGTCTACGTAGCAACCTGACTAAGATAACTCTCTCACAGATACCATGACAGAGTGAGTGTCTGGCACACCGAGTGTCAGAGAAAGAGCCTAGGAGAGATCGGGTGTGAGAGAGAGTAAGTGTGATGGAAAAAGCATTATAGAGTGACACGGGAACACGACAGAAAGAGTGTGTGTGACAGATAATCTGACTCAGTATGAGAAAGCAAATCTCAGAGATAATATGTACTGAAGAAAATGGGTCTGACACACATGGCAGAGTGTGACAGGGAATGAAGCTGACCATGGGAGGTAGCAGCCTGGGAAAGTGGATCAATCCTCGGGGCCCATGGTTCCCTGAGGGTGGCTATCCCCAGGTCTCAGCCAGTCTGGAGGAAGTCAGCAACTTGACTTGGCTGAGATCCCCAATCACAGTCTGCCCAATCAGTTTCATCAGTAATAAAGCTGATATTTAGGTTGAAACCCATGTCAAGGGAGATGTGTCAAAGGCTGCAGATGCTAACCTGGACGTGTTTGGAAGGAGTGGGAAAGGACTCGCAGCAGGCATGAGTGGATGGTGTCAGTGAACTCCTAGTAGAGGAAATGATTCAAGTGGTCCAGTTTGTAAAGCCGCACACTTTCATTCAGGCTTTCAAAAGACAGGTGGCACTAGTAGTAAAGAATCTGCCTGCCAACATGAGAGACCCAACAGACAGAGGTTCAGTCCCTGGGTGGGGAAGATCCCCTGGAGAAGGAAATGGGAAGCCACTCCAGTATTCTTGCCTGGAAAATTCCGTGAAGAGAGGAGCCTTGTGGGCTACAGTCCATGGGTTGCAAAGTCAGACATGTTTGAGCCCCCACACACATATACACATGTAATTTTAATCCAAGAGAAAGCAGAGGTTAGAGAAGTGGTTACAGTTCAGGACGGAGCAAGACAAAACATGAGGATGACTTCCCTGGGGGTTCAGTAGATGGGGATCCACCTGCCAATGCAAGGAACACTGCTTCAATACCTGGTCCTGGAAGATCCAATATGCCATGGAGCAGTTGAGCCTGTGCTCTAGAGCCCATGTTCTGCAATAAGAGCAGTGAGGGCAATGAGAAGCCTGTGCTCAGCGACTAGAGGGTAGACACCACTTGCCACAACTATAGAAAGCCCGTGTTCATCAATGAAGACAAGTACAGGCAAAAGTATATGAATAAAGTCAACATGATGAGAGCACAGCATCTAGAGTGTAGCCCCCACTCCCTACAAGTAGAGAAAGCCTGTTTGTAGCAAGGAAGACCCAACATAGGCAAAAATAAATAAAATCAACAGGAGGCGAGGAGAGCAGGCCAGCTTCTCCAAGTAAAGGGCAGTGCGGTGCTGGACTAGGGATCCTGTATGAAAGCCAAATGGGAAGTAAAGCATTGCAGTTACTTACTGACAACTAAATGAGCTCTCTGTCCAAGCTCCCTGTCGGTGCTAAAAAGGGGGAGCCATGAGCAGACGCTATAGTTTTAGTTGTAGGTTTAGCAGATATTAATAGGTTTTTGCCATCATCCCTGGAGAAAAACTGTGTCAGGGCAGAATCAGATTCTCATGGAGATGTAGAGAGTAAGTGTGGACACTCTGGTCAGACATGTGGAAGGAAAGCCCAAAGAACGTACCGAGCAAGGGTCTAGCGTGTTGACTTCTGCTGTCATCCATACACAAGTGGAAACTCATGAATTAAGCAGACTCACCTGAGGGTCTGACATTAAAGCAGAAGGACAGTCAGTGGGACGTCTAGGTGGCTCTGACTTCCGCCTCCACAGGCGACACCATGAGGACACCCTCATACACCCCCACTGAGGGGACTGGTCACAGTTTCCCAGGGGCAGAAATGCTGGAGTTCAGGGATGTGCAGGCTTCACTGGATTCAGTCATGACAGGCTGCTCCCTGCTATGGCTGCACCCGTCTCCACTCTACCGTATTCTGCGACCTTTGGGGGTTTCCTCTTCTGTAACTAGCCTATTTGTATCTTTTGCCCATTTCCACAAATCAGAATTGCAGTTATCTTCTTGATAATCAGCAGAATATTTAAAATATCAGTATCTTGATATTAATCTGTTATGGGCTTAAAACAATATTTAGGAAGTAGTTCCCCATTCCTAGTTCAGAAGAACATTTTATTATATTTTCTACAGTAGTTTTATTTATTCGGTAACTCAAGGAACATTTTTTGCTGGACATTGTTCCAGGCCTCCTTGGAGGTCCCAGTCTAGCCGGGAGAGACTGTCAAGAAACGAAACAACAACTACATTAGGTAGCCTATGGAAAGGTGGTGAGATCTCTGGCAGGAAGTGCATCAGGAGAAAAGAGGGAGTGCTTGGAGGAGTGGTTTTCCATTTTCAATGGGGTGGTTGGGATCAGCTTTGTTGTGAAGCAGAGACAGAGTGAAGAAATGAAGGAGGTTTGGGAGCGTGAGGAGACCAGTGTGGCTGGAGCAGAGTGGGTGAAGAGGAGACTGGAGGCCTCAGGGCGCAAGCTGAGGGCTTGTGCCCAGAGTGAAGTGGGAGGTGGTGGAGGGTGGCTGTGGGTTGGATTGTGTCCCCCAGGAAAGGACGTTGAAGGCTTAACCCCTGGAGCCTGTGAATGGGACAAAATCATGCCATTTTGAAAAATTCACTGTATTTTTACTATTTCATTTCTGGCATTAATAAAAGTTATAAGGAAGAATCATGACCTATGTGTCTTCTTATTTGTTTTAGGTAATGACCTCTGATTAAAAACTCGGAACATGTTTTGAAGGCTGAGTGTTGAAAACAGACTTCCTTGCTGTTTTCAAGTTCAACAGGCCTAACCTGACGCACATGGAATGTCCTATATCCATGTTACTTCACTGTAAGCAGTTCAGCAAGTGGCTGTAACAAGCACTGCTTCTAGTCAGCCAAACCATGTCTTTTTTCTGGGTCAGAAATTAGCTTCAGTAGTTGACAGTAAAATCAACGGCCCAGCCAGATACCACAGATAAGGTGACCTTTAATACTGACATTAAAAGGCAACAGCAGGGGTCTGTTGTGCCCTTACTTCTCTTTTCCCCATGGCTGATGCTCCCAGCTGCCCTGGATGTCAGGTCAGCAGTCTCTCTAGGCCATGATGTAAGGCAGAGACAACCAGAGTAGCTGGGGCTTGGGTTTGGGGGAACCAGGCCAAAGGCACAGAGCCTATAGCCAAGGGGAATCCTGGTGCTGAGAGAACGGAGGAGAAGCCAAGTGAACTTCCTCACCATGATCAAGGACCAGGCCGATTACCACAAACGGTTTTTCCTGACACTCCAGACCAAGCCCCCGATCCAAAGAAGGGTATGTTGGCCCACAAGGCTAACCTGAGAAGCAAGGGCCAGGAAACCTAACCTGAGCCCCAGGCCCTTTGAGCTCTGGCCCCTTTACTCCACCAGGCACCTCCCTAAGTTTCCAGTTTTATCCTGTATTTTCTTTGATCTTAAATTGAATTTATTATAATTTCTTTATTTTAACTGTACCATTTGTTTTTATAAATTTAGTTTTTATTTTCTGAGACAGAGTGCACATGGGCACCTCACTGATGGCAGATGGGGCACTGGAGAGCCTAAGGGACAGGGTGGCCTTTCCAATCAAGGCTGCCGGTCACTGGAACTCTATGAGGCTGATGGTGAACCCAACCCCACTCTGGCACCACACAAGGACATCGCTTCCTGGGAGACCTCCATGGGGAAGGCAGGGCAATACATGGGATGTGTCCCTTCTGTCTGATCAAAGCTGTTTGGCTTCTGTCCAACATTTGTTCTCATGGTTTTTGTGTCATGGTCAAAACCTCTTATTTGAATGAGTTTTAGCCTCTGTTTACTTTCACGCAAAAGAACATAACCTAATTGTTTTATATCTGTCTTGAAATTTTAAATATTTCCATTTCTTTGGTCTTCAATAAGACTTTTAATTCATTTTCATACTCTATGGTGACAGAAGTCAGAATAGTGATTATCTCTATTGGGAAGAGGCAGGAAGTAAAACAAATTTGTAAATTATATGGTATTATAGAAGGTGATGAGTGGTGTGGGAAAGAACAGCATGAAGAGGATTGGCTGCCCACCAGGCTGTGGGGAGGGTGGCTGCAGGAGGAAGTGGGGTGAGAATATGAGACCTGAGCAGACTCAGAGATGAGGAAGGTGGCCAGGAGCTATACTTGAGAGGGTAGTCAAGGCAGGGAGAACAGACTATGCAAAAGCACTAATTCTTAAGAAAACCTGGAATGTTGAAGGTGCAGCCAAGAGGCCAGTGTGGTCAGCATGGAGTGAGCAAGAGTGAGCACAGCAGAGGAGGTACAGAGGCAATGGGGGTTCACAGATGAGAATGTGGGGCCTTTCTGGTCATTAGAAGGACCTCTGGCTTATATTCTGAGTGAGAATAAAGCTAGTGAAGGGAACTGAACAGGGAAGACATATCTGGCTTACATTTTGAAAGGAAGCATCACTGTAGCCACCAGAGCTGCTGGGTGCTGCCGGGTGAGAGACTCCATCACCGTCACCCCCAGGATCATTGCCATGATCTGCGGCAGCAGCACCTGCCTCCCTCCAGCCCATGGGGGCAGAGCTCTCTAGGTTCTGTCACGGCAGACTCTGTTCACGCATATGGAAGAACAAGACCGGCTCTCCCCTGCCACTGGCTTCAAAGATCCCCTTAAAACAGGCCAAAATATATGAAGCTCAGGCTGTGAAAAAACTGGGCATCAGGCCAGGGAGGATCATCAGTGATCTCTGGGAGCCGAGACATGGAAGAGATGAGCTGTGCAGCTGCCCCAGCTTGCTATCTACACAGACTGCCCAGGGCATGTCCAGCCGGCCCCCTGGGTGTTGAGGGGGGATTGCAGAGCACAGGCTATTGGAGCTGGCAGGCGGCAGACCAGAGAGGAGAGGGCGGCAGAGGGAGGAGAGAACCCTGCACGTGGGCAGATAGTCTGCTGGAGCCATAGCAGAAACTCTTCATTCAGGTGACATCATATAGAGGACTCAGAGGGATCTTGTCTCAAACTCCCACTGATCAACCCATATTGCAAGACTCAACAGGATCAAAGTGTTTCTAAGAAAGTAAACAACATTACATTTTTTAAAAGTTGTGGAATATACCTAGGGAAAAATATACCTAGCACCCAGGGAAAAGAGTATGCCAAGAATGAGAAATATCCAAACCATTATGAGGAGAGAAATCAATTGATAAAAGGCATCACGATTGGAACATAAAAATTAAAACTATCTGCAGACATGATGGTCTATGCAGAAAATCAAATGGAATATACAAAATATTGACAAGAACTAACCAGTGAATTTAGCAAGTTTGCAGAATAAAAGATATATTAAGAAACTGCTAACTCCCCATGCCTAATCACTCAATAACTGTCCCAGCACTTTTCTTCACTGACTTAAGTACAGTCAGCCACAAACTTCTTATTTTAGTGTGCCTAGGTTTTTTCTCTCCTCATGCAAACTAAGTTTTTTATTTTAGTAGGAAACCAAGCCAATTGTGACAAGGATGTTGGGAAACCAGAAATATGGTAGCAGGTATATTTCTGAAGAGAAATTGTGATCAAGAATCTTTTTTTATTTAAAGAGAGTCAGTTTTCTCTTTGTCTTTTGTTTTGCTGCATCTCATGGCTTGTAGGATCTTAGTTCCCGGCCATGGGACCAACGCCATGCCTCCTGGAGTGGAAGCATGGAGTCCTGACCACTGGACTGCCAGGGAATTCTCTATGATCAAGAGTCTTAAAAAAGAAATAAACATTTAGGTCAATGTTTCTAACTTTTGGAATATATTAATACTTCAAGGAAATAACCATTAATGGAAAGAATTATATACATGAATTCCACTGTATCATTAACCACTGTAATGAAAATATTGTAAACAACTTAAATGTTCAATAATTACATTATTATTGGTTTTTATTTTTATTTAAAGATCCAATTTAAATTTTTTCACCATGCCACATGGCATGTGGGATCTTAGTTGCACTACTAGGAATTGAACCTACTGGGAGTGCAAAGTTTTAACCACTGGACTGCTTGGGAAGTCTCTGATAATTAATTATGATGCATCTTATATTGATTCAATAACACATTTTTGAAGAGCTTTTAGAAAGTGGAAAAGCTACTATATTAAATGAAAAAAATTTAGGAAAATCTTTAATGCTAAACTTGATAGATGGCAAGAAGGGACGACAGAGAATCAGATGGTTGGATGGCATCACTGACTCAATGAACATGAATTTGTGCAGGCTTAGGGAGGTGGTGATGTACAGGGTGGCCTAGTGTGCTGCAGTTCGTGGGGTTCCAAAGAGTTGGACATGACTGAGTGACTGAACTGAACATTACATGCTGTTATAAATTTAATGTGCAAGTACAAGTAGAAAATATTCTTAATGTTGGCAGTATTTGCTGCTGAACATAGGGCTCAATTTTCATTTTCCGAAATTGTTTTCAATTACCCTGTCCTACTGGAATATCTGAATTTCAGAACATTCCCTCTAAAACAAAAACAAAGATAAAAAGTTTTTTTCAAATCCAGAAGCACATTAGCTGAAAAGAAACTGAGGCACAAAAAGTGACTTAGTTTTATTTTCTGCTGTAATAAACACTGAAGCATCCCACTCTTAAGCATCATGGAAACAAAGCAAGTGAATCAAGAGAGACCAAAGACCAGTACAAGCAAAAATTTAGACTCAAATAACAAAGTGGCGATTACTCTTAGTTTGAATCTCTTATGCCTTGCCGAGTAGGGGACACAAAGTTAGGCCTCACCCTCTTTCCTCAGCCTAGGAAAGGTGGGATCCCAAGGCTCTGAATGTTCTGAATCACCAGGGAAAGCTCATGGAGGAACAGGTTGATGGAAATTTGGATGGAAGCAAGGTCTTCAGCAATCCATCTACTAAAAGCAGGGGGAAAGGAAAATCAGTTTTAAGGCGAGATCCCTCCTGTAGGTCCAGGGTACCAGCCCCTCTCTTTACACCAAGCCCCTCAGTATCTCCATCATAACACTCTTAAGAGGGAGCTCAGACCACAGCACCTGCTGCCCCCCAACCCCCAAGGGAAACTCTTTTAGAACTGACACAATCAGATCACTGCCAACCACTGCAAAGTCCTTCTGAATCATTCCTTGGAGGCATTGGGCAACTGGGACCATACCCGTGAGAGACAAGGATGCTTCCAGCGGTGATTGGAAAGGCACTCTGAGTGTGCTGGGAGAGACACGGTTAAGGCACCATCCATTACTGAATTTGCTGGTATCTCGGGCTTCCTCACACCTCAGAGGCCTGTTTTTACCCCAGGATACCCATGTTTCCGACCATAACCTGAGACCACCCTGAGCTGCCTCCCTAACCCTTTGCTCCCTCTTCCCGACCCTCCAGGCTCCTCAGGCCTTGACAACTCCCTTTTCGGCCAGGTTGCCCACTCCTGCTGCCCCGGGTCGCCCACATGCTCCCTTCTATCCCTTCCTCAGGCTGCCGGCGTGTTTCCACCACCATACCACTGACCATGCCCAGGGAGGCTCCAGGAAAAGGATACAGCACCACCTCTCCACCTCTAGGCCTAACAGCCATGGGTGCTACATCTCCAGCAGGTCCTGGGACACATGGTTCCTGCTCACCCCAGGGATGAACTCTAGCAGATTCCATCATTGCCCTTCCTCTGCCAGGCCCACACCAGCCTTCTGGGGCTCGGTGACCATCCTGACCTTCAGCGCTGCCTGAACCACTCTGGCAAGGACGCATTCTGGAGCTACGCTGGTCATCTCATCCCTTTGCACTGCCGGCGCCAACACCGGAGGCTCACATGGCTGCCGCGTGTCTCCCTCTGAAACCAACATAAAGGGCGGAGAGACTGAGCCACTCACCAAGTCCCTCCCTCTCTGCACAAGGCCGCCAAAAGTGCCTCTGCGCAGACACACTTCAGGGTGCTCTTCGCACCAGAATGGTTACTGCCCAGCCTGCCCCGTGAGGCTGGAGGGACTCGGCTACCTCACAAAGCCACACTCCTTTCAGGTACCCCCAATGCGCCTGCGCACACGGGCCGCTCCAGTGCTGGCCCAGACCGTGTGGAATGGACCCCGCCAAGTGTCCACAGATACGCCACCGAGACACAAATGACAGCTTTCCATCTCAAGGCCTAAAGCTAGCTCCACAATGCAACTTTGATTTCTCCAACGTATGCCGCAGAAGGGTCTTACTAGACTAAGGTGGAGTTGAGAGCAAGGGGCCAAGCCAGCGTCCCCTCTCTGCCCACTCCACATCTATGCCTGTGCTCTTTGACCATAGTGATAGCTAGCACTTCTTATGATCCATGTGCTGTTTCAGCTGCTTTCCATGTGTTCGTCCATCATGTCAGTTTTCAGACAGTATGGCCATGTTGGTGTCTTGTCTCCCATGATGCAGGTCTCCTCCAAACAAATCACACACACCCACTCATTCACTAACACCAGCAGCTCAAAGTCTTGTGCATTTGGTTTCTGCATTTCTCAAAACTAGTAGTGCTCCTTCAGGCACTGGACTTAAGTTGGGTCTGAATAGTGAGATCAGCAAAGGATAATGATAATGACAATGAGGAATAATGTGTGTGACACAGACATTGACAGAACTATGAAGGAAAGAGAGTGTATGATAGAATGAATTTCACAGAGAGTTTACCACTCTGACAGGTGAATACTTTTGAGTGAGTGTGACAGAGTGAATGTGTGATTGGGATGGGAATTTAAAGGGACAGAATGTCATGGGAAAGGACTAAGATGCAGAAACAAGACAGAGGGAGTGTGTGTCAGAGTGTTAGAGAGACAGTCTAAGAGAGATAGGATGTGAGAGAGAATAAGTGTGATGGAAAAAGAATTATAGAGTGACACAGGAATATTAAAGAAAGAGTGTGTGTGATGGTACTCTGATTCAGTATGAGAAAGTAAATGTGAGAGACAATATCGGTGAAAGAAAATGGGTCTGTCACACATATCAGAATGTAACAGGGAACAGTGGGAGGCAGCAGCCTGGGCAAGTGGGTCAGTCCTCGGAGCCCATATTTCCCCACAGGCGGCCATGCCCACGTCTCCATCTGGAGGAAGTCAGCAAATTGACTTTTCTCTGCTGCCTGAGAAGCACTGCTGTTAAAAATGCTAGTGGACATGATGAAATTCCAGCAGAACTTTGCAAATCCCTAAAGGAGGATGCCATCAAGGATTTGCATTCATTATGCCAGCAAATATGGAAGACCACAGGACTGGAAAAGGTCAAGCCTCATCCCAATTGCCAAGAAGGGTAATACCAAAGAATGTGCTAACCATCAGACAATTGCACTCATCTCCCATGCTAGTAAGGTCATGCTTAAAATCTTGCATGCTAGGCTTCATCATTGTGCAAACCAAGACTTCCAGATGTCCAAGCTGGGTTTAGAAAAGGAAGAGGAACTAGACATCAAATTGCCAACCAACATTCACTGGCTTGTGTAGAAATCAAGGGAATTTCAGAAAATCATCTCATGCTGTTTCCTCAACTAGGCTAAAGCCTTTGACTGTGTGGATCGTGACAAACTATGGAAAGCTCTTAGAGAGATGGGAATAGCAGACCATCCTACTTATCTCCTGAGAATCCTGTGTGCAGATCAAAAAGAAACAGAACCCTATATGGAAAAACTGATTGGTCAAGATCGAGAAAGGAGGATGACAGGGCTGTCTTCTGTCATCCTATTTGTTTAATCTATATGCTGAGCACATCATGAGAAATGCCAGGCTGAATGAGTTACATGCCAGGATCAAGTTAGGTGGGAGAAACAACAACCTCAGATACGCGAATGATACCACTCTAATGGCAGAAAGCAAAGAGGCACTAAAGAGCCTCTTGATGAGGGTGAAGGAGGAGAGTGAAAGAGCTGGCTTAAGACTAAATATTTAAAAAACTAAGACCATGGCATCTGGCCCCATTACTGCATGGCAAATAGAAGGGGAAAATGTGGAAGTAGTGACAGATTTCCTCTTCTTGGGCTTCAAAATCACCATGGATGGTGACTTCAGCCATGAAATTATGAGACGATCACTTCTTGGCAGGAAAATGATGACAAAACTGGACAAGGTGTTGAAAAGCAGAGACATCACACTGTGACAAAGGTTCATAGAGTCAAGGCTATGGTCTTCCCAGTGATCACATACAGTTGTGAGAGCTGAACCATAAAGAAGTCAGAGCCCCAAAGAATCTGTGCCTTCGAACTGTGGTGCTGGAGAGGACTCCTGAAAGTCCCTTGGACAGCAAGAAGATCAAACCAGTCTATCTTAAGGGAAATCAACCCTGAATATTCACTAGAAGGATAGATGCTGAACCTCAAGCTCCGTTATTTTGGTCATCTATGGGAACAGTTGACTCACTGGAATAGTCCCTGATACTGGGAAAGTTTGAGGGCAGAAAGAGAAGAGGGCATCAGAGGATGAGATGGCTGGATGGCATCAGGGACGCAAAGAACATGAGCTTGGGCAAACTCCAGGAGATGGTGAGGGACAGGGAGAGGGCTGGCGTGCTGCAATCCATGGGGTCGCAAAGAGTCACACAGGACTGGGCAACTGAACAACAAAAGCTGCCCAAGCCACATTCTTCCTGATCAGATTCATCAGTAATAAAGCTGATATTTAGCTTGAAAAACATGTCAATGGGGATGTGTGAAAGGCTGCAGAGGCTAAGCTACACCTTTTTGAAAGGAGTGGGAAAAGACAGGCAACAGGCGTGAGTGGTTGGTGTCAGTGAACTCCTTGTAGAGGAAATGATTCAGGAGGTCCAATTTATAAAGCAACACAGTTTCTTTTTTTTTCCCATTTATTTTTATTAGTTGGAGGCTAATTACTTTACAATATTGTAGTGGTTTTTGCCATACGTTGACATGAATCAGCCATGGATTTACATGAGTTCCCCATCCTGAACCCCCCTCCCACCTCCCTCCCCATCCCATCCCTCTGGGTCATCCCAGTGCACCAGCCCCGAGCACTTGTCTCATGCATCCAACCTGGACTGGAGATCTGTTTCACACTTGATAACATGTTTTGATGCTGTTCTCTTGGATCATCCCACCCTCGCTTTTTCCCATAGAGTCCAAAAGTCTGTTCTATACATCTGTGTCTCTTTTTCTGTCTTGCATATAGGGTTATCATTACCATCTTTCTAAATTCCATATATATGCGTTAGTATACTGTATTGGCCTTTATCTTTCTGGCTTATTTCACTCTGTATAATAGGCTCCAGTTTCATCCGTCTCATTAGAACTGTTTCAAATGTATTCTTTTTAATGGCTGAGTAATAGTCCATTGTGTATATGTACCACAGCTTTCTTATCCATTCGTCTGCTGATGGGCATCTAGGTTGCTTCCATGTCCTGGCTATTATAAACAGTGCTGCGATGAACATTGGGGTACATGGGTCTCTTTCAATTCTGGTTTCCTCCGTGTGTATGCCCAGAAGTGGGATTGCTGGGTCATATGGCAGTTCTATTTCCAGTTTTTTAAGAAATCTCCACACTGTTCTCCATAGTGGCTGTACTAGTTTGCATTCCCACCAACAGTATAAGAGGGTTCCCTTTTCTCCACACCCTCTCCAGCATTTATTGCTTGTAGACTTTTGGATAGCAGCCATTCTGACTGGCGTGTAATGGTACCTCATTGTGGTTTTGATTTGCATTTCTCTGCTAATGAGTGGTGTTGAGCATCTTTTCATGTGTTTGTTAGCCATCTGTATGTCTTCTTTGGAGAAATGTCTGTTTAGATCTTTGGCCCATTTTTTGATTGGGTCATTTATTTTTCTGGAATTGAGCTGCAGGAGTTGCTTGTATATTTTTGAGATTAAGCCTTTGTCTGTTGCTTCATTTGCTATTATTTTCTCCCATTCTGAAGGCTGCCTTTTCATCTTGCTTATATTTTCCTTTGTTGTGCAAAAGCTTTTAAGCTTAATTAGGTCCCATTTGTTTATTCTTGCTTTTATTTCCAATATTCTGGGAGGTGGGTCATAGAGAATCTTGCTGTGATTTATGTCAGAGAGTGTTTTACCTATGTTTTCCTCTAGGAGTTTTATAGTTTCTGGTCTTACATTAAGATCTTTAATGCATTTTGAGTTTATATTTGTGTATGGAGCAACACACTTTCTTTAGGGCTTTTGAAAGACAGATGGCACTAGTGGTAAAGAATCCGCCTGCCAAAGCAAGAGATGCAACAAACACAGGTTCAGTCCCTGGATGGGGAAGGTCCCCTGGAGATGGAAATGGGAAGCCACTCCAGTATTCTTGCCTGGAAAATTTCGTGGAGAGAGGAGCCTTGTGGGCTACAGTACATGGGTCACAAAGTTCAGTTCAGTTCAGTCGCTCAGTCGTGTCCAACTCGTTGTGACCCCATGAACTGCAGCATGCCAGGCCTCCCTGTCCATCACCAATTGCCGGAGTCTACCCAAACCCATGTCCATTGAGTCGGTGATGCCATCCAACCATCTCATCCTCTGTCGTCCCCTTCTACTGCCCTCAATCTTTCCCAGCATCAGGGTCTTTTCAAATGAGTCAGCTATTCGCATCAGGCGGCCAAAGTATTGGAGTTTCAGCTTCAACATCAGTCCTTCCAATGAACATTCAGGAGTGATCTCCTTTAGGATGGACTTGTTGGATCTCCTTGCAGTCCAACGGACTCTCAAGAGTCTTCTCCAACACCACAGTTCAAAAGTATCAATTCTTTGGCACTCAGCTTTCTTTATAGTCTAACTCGCACATCCATACATGACTAGTAGAAAAACCATAGCCTTGACTAGATGGTCCTTTGTTGACAAAGTAATGTCTTTGCTTTTTAATATGCTGTCTAGGTTGGTCATAACTTTCCTTCCAAGGAGTAAGCGTCTTTTAATTTCATGGCTGCAATTGCCATCTTCAGTGATTTTGGAGCCCCCAAAAATAAAGTCAGCCACTGTTTCCACTGTTTCCCCATGTATTTGCCATGAAGTGATGGGATCAGATGCCATGATCTCAGTTTTCTGAAAGTTGAGCTTTAAGCCAACTTTTTCACTCTACTCTTTCACTTTTATCAAGAGGCTCTTTATTTCTTCAATTTCTGCCATAAGGGTGGTATCATCTGCATATCTGAGTTTATTGATATTTCTCCCAGCAATCTTGATTCCAGCTTGTGCTTCCTCCAGCCCAGCATTTCTCATGATGTACTCTGCATACAAGTTCAATAAGCAGGGTGACAATATACAGCCTTGATGTACTCCTTTAAGTATTTAAAACCAGTCTGTTGCTCCATGTCCAGTTCTATCTGTTGCTTCCTGACCTGCATACACGTTTCTCAAGAGGCAGGTCAGGTGGTCTGGTATTCGCAACTCCTTCAGAATTTTCCACCGTTTATTGTTATCCACACAGTAAACCACAGGGTCGCAAAGAGTCAGACATGATTCAGCCCACACATAGATATACACAATACTTTTAATCCAGGAGAAAGCAGAGGTTAGAGAAGTGGTTACAATTCAGGACAGAGTAAGATAAAACATGAGGAGTTCTTCCCTGTGGTTTCAGAAGATGGGGATCCACGTGTCAATGCAAGGGACACTTCTTCGATGCCTGGTCCAGGAAGATCCAACATGCCATGGAGCAACTGAGCCCAGGCCCCACAACTACTGAGCCTGTGCTCCAGAGCCCATGTTCTTCAATAAGAGAAACAACCACAATGAGAAGCCTGTGCACAGCTACTAAAGAGTAGCCTCCACTTCCGAAAACTAGAGAAAGCTTATATGCAGCAGGGAAGACCCAACACAGGCAAAAATAAATCAATAAAATCAACCCGAGGAGAAGAGAGCAGGCCAACTTCTCTGACTAAATGGCAATGTGGAGTTGGACTAGGGATCCTGTAGAAAAGCCAGGTGGGAAGTAAAGCCTCGCAGGTGCTTACAGATAACTAAATGAGCTCTCTATCCCAGGTTCCCTTGTGGGTGCTTGCCGGGAGCCATTATGGGAGATCCCACCCATGACAAGGTCATGAGGAGAAGACCTGAAACGCAAGGCTGTCCAGGCTACAAGGGACCCTCCAGGTTGACCCCGGCCTCTACCCAACGCTGTATCCTCCCCCTCTTGCTGTTGTCCTTGTTCGTCCTGTTGCAGATCTTTGCATTGCCTGCCAAGAGGTCTCCTGCTCCTCTTTCACTAAATAAAGACCAACACAGAACCCTAATTAATAAATCTCCTGGACGATGGTTCCCTATGAAGGGGCCAGGAATGAAGGAAATGTTTCAAGTAAAAATCCTTTTGCTGGTACTCTGGCTTGTTTGGCAGATGTGTACTAATGCACACGACTGCTCACAACACCTTAATCATAAACAGCATAAAGAACCTGATCACAAAAGGCCCTGATAGGCACAGAGCCCTTCGGGGGGTGAGAAAGCCCTATTAGAGAACACAAAAAATATTATTCTAAAAGTGGTTATTGGATCAACATTTGATTGCTGTTGTTGTGCTGAGGTTGTGCAGTAAAAACTATTGTTAATATAGTTAAGGATTTAGAAAAATAAGAGTTTAGCCCTAGTGTGGAAACAATAAGATAATTGTTAATTTTAATCAAGAGTGCTAAAACAGAGGCTGCCTCACCAGAGCCACATAGTCTTTGTGTGGTAAACTTTTTAGATAAATTTAGCTGAGAACTTTTGCAAAAAGGCTGACATTTGCGTTAACAGGATTGTATTTCTACTATGTTGCAACCTGCTGTACCATGAGACTGCAACTTTTCTGTTTTCTGCTAAACTCAAGGCAAAATAGAACAATAAAGAATAGACTACGGAAAACAGTTTTGCCTTCACCTGGATCATAAAATGTTAATAGGCCCCAAGGCCAGAAGATAATGTACAAAGATCCACTATGAAAGAAGACTCATGAACAAAGAAGTATGCAGAAAACACCCTGGTTTCGTGAAGGACAAAACTGACATAATGTTAAACTAAACTTTGTATGCTTATCTTTCACCTCCCCTTAGAAATCTACTAACTTAGAGTATAAAAGCTACAGTGAAAAATAAAACGCTGCCAGACTCTGCTGCACACTCCAGTCTGGTCTCTCTGTCTCTCTTTTTCTCTCTTTCTCACTCGCTGACGCCGTTCATCCTGAGGGTACCCCTGGATCCTGCTGGGGCTGGACCCCGGCAGGTGCTGCAAAGTGGGAGCCATGAACAGGCATTGTTACAGTTTTAGTTGTTGCTTTAGCAGATATTAATAGGGTTCACCATAACCCCTGGAGAAAAACTGTGTCAGGGCAGAACCAGATTCACATGGGTACATAGAGTAGGTGTGGACACCCTGGTCAGACATGTGGGAAGAAAGCCCAAAGAATGTACCAAGCAAGGGTCTAGTATGTTGACTTCTGCTGTCATCCATACACAAGTGGAAAGTCATGAATAAGCAGACACACCAGATGGTCTGACATTAGAGCAGAAGGACAGTCACTGGAATTTCTAGGTGACTCTGACTCCAGTCTCCACAGGTGACACCATGAGGACACCCTCATACACTGCCACTGAGGGGACTGGTCACAGTTTCCCAGGAGCAGAAATGCTGGAGTTCAGGGATGTGCATGCTTCACTGGATTCAGTTGTGCCAGGCTGCTCCCTGCTATGGCTGCACCCATCTCCACTTCTACCATATCCTGCAACCTTTGGGGGTTTCCTCTTCTATAACTAGCCTATTTGTATCCTTTGCCCATTTCTACAAATCATAAATGCAGTTATCTTCTTGATGATCAGCCATATATGAAAAATATTGATATATTCTTGATATTATTCTGTTATGGGCTTAAAACAATGTTTAGGAAGTGCTTCCCCATTCCTAGTTCACAAGGATATTTTCTTACATGTTCTATAGTAGCTTTAGTTATTTGATAACTCAAGGAACATTTTTTGTTAGACACCATTCCAGGTCTCCATGGAGGTTCCAGTCTAGCTGGGAGAGACTGCCAAGAAATGAAAATAAGTGGGAGGACAATATGGTGGAGGAGTAGGTGGACATGGAGCACATCTCTCCCCATGGATATATCAGGAATACACCTTCAGACACAGAAGTGCATGAAGAACACTGGCTGATAACAGACAGAAGTACCTGAGCAGCAGAAAAGAGTATACAGAACCACACAAAACTTGGTAGGATTAAGGAACTAGGGGGGAAAACAGGAGTGTTAGTAGGATTAGACCTGCTCTCAGTGGGTGGGGAAACTGATTCATGGGTCCAATCCCCACATTGGGACAATTGTCTAGTCACAGGGGAAACGTTTAAGGCTGGGAGTGAAACAGCTCATCTGTGGCAGCCTAAATGGAATGAGAATTGCTGCCTCCTAGATAGCCCAGACAGGGACACAGTTTCCCTGGAAGGCACAAATGCTTGGAGCTGGAATTTAGGGAATAAGGAATAATCCCAGGGTGAGGCCTGCTGTTGACTACAGAGAGATGAATCGAGGGGATATGAAGGAGGAGATTCTGGTGGGAAATACCTGTGAAGGAAAGTCAAACAGCCATGGAAGGAAGGTCATGGGTACTGGTTGGAGCCATCACCATAGCTTCTCTCTCCCCACATGCCAGCATCAACAGCTGAACAACAGAGAGTCTGGCCCATCAAATGCCTGATGTACCAAACTACAGAATAGGACCCCACCCAGGGTGCCCCTTTAAGTGCCTGATGCACTAATCTACAGAGTAGGACTCAAACCAGTGCGAACCCTTATGTGCCTGACGTGCTGAACCACAGAGAAGGACCCCAGGCACGGGAGCCCACTAAGTGCCTGAACAGGCAGGGCTACAGAGAAAGACTGGCCAAAGAGGCTTTCTGATCACCAGCTACAAGAGGCTCGAAAGAAGACTCAGATAGGGCCATAACCAGTAATGGCATAACCATGCCCCAACCAGTAATGCTGAAGAAGCTGAAGCTGAACGGTTCTATGAACACCTACAAGGTCTTCTAGAACTAACTCTCAAATGAGATGTCCTTTTCATGATAGGAGTCTGGAATGCAAAAGTAGGAAGTGAAGAGATACCTGGAGTAACAGGCAAATTTAGCCATGAGATACAAAATGAAGCATGGCAAAGGCTAGCGGAGTTTTGCCAAGAGAACACACTGGTCATTGCAAACACCCTCTTCCAACAACACAAAAGAAGACTCTACACATGGACATCACCAGATGGTCAATACTGAAATCAGACTGACTGTATTCTTTGCAGCCAAAGATGGAGAAGCTCTATAGAGTCAGCAAAACCAAGACTGGGAGCTGACTGTGTGTCAGATCACGAACTCCTTATTGCTAAATTCAGACTTCAGTTGAAGAAAGTAGGGGAAACAACTAGACCATTAAGGTACAACCTAAATCCAATCCCTTACAATTATACAGTGGAAGTGACAAATTGATTCAAGGGATTAAATTTGATATATGAGTGCCTATAGAAATATGGACATTAGTGACATTGTACAAGAGGCAGGGATCAAGACCATCCACCAGAAAAAGAAATGCAAAAAGGCAAAATGGTTTTCTGAGAAGACCTTACAAATAGCTGAGAAAAGAAGAGAAGCTAAAGGCAAAGGAGAAAAGAAAATATATACCCATTTGAATACAGAGTTGCAAAGAATAGCAAGGAGATATAAGAAAGCCTTCCTCAGTGGTCAGTGCAAAGAAATAGAGGAAAATAATAGAATGGGAAAGACTAGAGATCTCTTCAAGAAAATTAGAGATACCAAGGGAATATTATATGCAAAGATGGGCACAATGAAGGATAGAAATTGTATGGACCTAACAGAAGCAGAAGATATTAAGAAGAATTGGCAAGAAAACACAGAAGAAGGATGGAAAAAAGATCTTCATGACCCAGATAATCACGATGGTGTGATCACTCACCTAGAACCAGACATCCTGGAATGTGAAGTCAAGTGGGCCTTAAGAAGCATTGCTACGAACAAAACTGATGGAGGTCATGTAATTACAGCTGAGCTATTCCCAATCCTAAAAGATGATGCTATGAAAGTGCTGCACTAAATATGCCAGCAAATTTGGAAAACTTAACAGTGGCCACAGGACTGGAAAAGGTCAGTTTTCAGTCTAATCTCAAAGAAAGGGAATGCCAAAGAATATCTAAACTACTGCACAGTTGCACTCATCTCACATGCTAGCAAAGTCATGCTCAAAATTCTCCAAGTCAGGCTTCAACAGTATGTGAACTCTGAACTTCTAGACGTTGAAGCTGGATTTAGAGAAGGCAGAGGAACCAGAGATCAAATTGCCCACATACATTGGATCATTGAAAAAGCAAGAGACTTCCAGAAAAACATCTACTTCTGGTTTATTCACTATGCCAAAGCCTTTGACTGTGCATCACAACAAACCATGGAAAATTCTTAAAGAGATGGGAACACCAGACCACCTGACCTGCCTCCTGAGAAATCTGTAAGCAGATCAAGAAGCAACAATTAGAACTGAACATGGAATAATTGACTGGTTCCAAATTGGGGAAGGAGTACATCAAGGCTATATTTTGTCACCCTGTTTGTTTAACTTATATGCAGAGTACATCATGCAAAATGCCAGGCTGGATGAAGCACAAGCTGGAATCAAGATTGCCTGAAGAAATATCAGTAGCTTCAGATATGCAGGTGACACCAGCCTAATGGCAGAAAGTGAAGAAGAGCTAAAGAGCCTCTTGAAGAAAGTGAAAGAGGAGAGTGAAAATGTTTGGCTTAAAACTCAATATTCAGAAAACTAAAATCATGACATCTGGTCCCATCACTTCAAGGCAAATAGATGGGGAAACAGTGGAAACAGTGTGAGACTTTTTTGGGGGGGCTCCAAAATCACTGCAGATGGTGACTGCAGTCATGAAATTAAAAGACACTTGCTCCTTGGAAGAAAAGCTATGACCAACCTAGACAACATATTAAAAAGCAGAGACATCACTTTGTTGACAAAGGTCCCTCTAGTTAGAGCTTTGGTTTTTCCAGTAGTCATGTATGGATGTGAGAGTTGGATGTTTTCGCCTGTTCTGTGGATTCTTTTTTCTTTTTTCCCTTTTTTTCTCTGCATCTGTTTTAGTTGTTGATTTTATTGGCACTATGGACTCTAATTAAGCTTTTGAGTTGTTTTTTTCTCCTCAGTCACGTTTTTATTGTTGTTATAAACCTCTGTCTCTATGTTCAGATTTTACAGTTCTGTTTAGTTTTCCATTTTTTCCCCTCTTTTTTTAGTTTTAATTTTTAAAACCTATTACCGTTTTTCTACATGTATTCCTTTGTTTGCCTTTTCTACTGTTCTTTCCCCCTTTCAGTTAAACTTTAATGTATATAAACCTTCTTTATCTACCTCTATTTAACTCTGCATATCTATTCTTTCCATCTTTTCTTTCATTCCTTTCCTCTCAACAAATTTGTTAGTTTTACTTTCATAGCTTTATTCCCCAATTGACACCTTGCTTTAGTTTTGTTTTCCAGTCTGTGCTTTAATTAGTTTTGTTCTAAACTGGTAGATATAATCTTTGATTTCCTTTGTTCAATGGGTCAATCTATTGTACTTTATTTTTGTTGGGCTATTTTGATTTTCTTTATTGAGTGTATATGTATATGTGTATACTCAGTCACACTTTTTATTGTTGCTGTAAAGCTCTGCCTCTATGTTGGGCTTTTGCAGTGCTGTGGAGTTTGCCTTGTTTTTCTTTTCTCTTTTTTAATTTTAAATTTTTAAACCTATTTTTTACATTTATTCTTTTGTTTGCTTTTCTTACTGTTCTTTTCCCCTTACAGTTAAATTTTAATGTATATAAATCTTCTTTGTCTACTGCTCTTTTACTTGGCATATCTGTTCTTTCTTTCTTTCCTTTACTATCAACATATTTGTTAGTTTTATTTTTATTGCTTTATTTACCACTTGGCAACTTGCTTTAGTTTTGTTTTCTGGCTTGTGCTTTAGTTAATTTTGTTGTTAACTGGTAGATATAATTTTGATTTCCTGTGTTCACCAGGTCAATCTACTGTACTTTATTTTTGTTGGACTCTTTTGACTTTGCTTATGGGTATATATGTATATGTGTATATTCCATTAGTTTAAATATTACTTGCCTGATTTTGTAACTGACATTTATCTGGGGTTCATCATTGGCTTCTCCTTTTTGGGTATTTATTTTAATCTCATTTAATGCCATAGCAAACCACGTGTGAATCTTCATTCCTGACCCGAGATCAAGCCCAGAGCCTTTGGACTGAGAGCACCAACTCCAAGACCCTAGACTACCAGAGAACTAATCCTATGCAGTATCAAATTGCAAGAACTCACACAAAGGAAACAACTTCAATACAAGACCTGGCATCACCCAACCACCAGTAGCACCCTGGAAACAACAAACAAAACAAAAATACAAACCCAATCATCAGCGGACAGGGTTACCACCTCACTCAGCCTTGCCCATCAGACAAAAAACAAACAAAAAACTCTGCACAAATCTCACACTATACAAAGCTTACAAAACCACTGGACCAACCTTAGGAGGGCAGAAACCAAAAGGAAGAAAGAATTCAACCTTGAAGCCTGGAAAAAGGAGACCTCAAACACAATAAGTTAAAAGAATAATGACAAGGCAGAGAAATACTACACAAATGAAGGAACAAATTAGAAACACAGAAGTCCAAATAAATGAAGAGGAAATAGGCAAACTACCTGAAAAAGAATTCAGAATAATAATAGTAAAGATGAGAAAAAAAACCTTGAAAACAAAATGGAGAATGCAAGAATCAATTAACAAAGACCTAGAAGAACTACAGAATAAACATACAGATACAAACATCACAATTACTGAAATTAAAAATACTCTGGAAGGAATCAATAGCAGAATATCTAAAGCAGAAGAACGAATCAGTGAGCTGGAAGATAAAATGGTGGAAATAACTTCTAAAGAGCAGAATAAAGTAAAAAGACTGTGAAGAACTGAGGATAGTCTCAGAGACTTCTGGGATAATATCACAGGCACCAACATTCGAATTAGAGGGGTCCCAGAAGAAGAAGAGAAATAGAAAGGGTATGAGAAAATTTTTGAAGAGATTATAGTTCAAAATTTCCCCAACATGGAAAAGGAAATTGTCAATCAAGTCCAAGAGGCACAAAGAGTCCCATACAGGATAAACCCAAGGAGAAACATACCAAGATACATACTAATCAAACTAACAGAGACTAAATATAAAGAAAGAATATTAAAAGCAGCAAGGGAAAAACAACGAGTAACATACATGGGAAACCCCATACGTTTAACAGCTGGTCTTTCAGCAGAAACTCTGCAGGCCAGAAGGGAATGGCAGGATATATGTAAAGTACTGAAAGGGAAAACCAACAACCAAGATTACTGTACCCAGCAAGGATCTCATTCAAAATTGATGGAGAAATGAAAAGCTTTTCAGACAAGCAAAAGTGAAGAGAATTCAGTACCCCAAACCAGCTTGACAACAAAAGCTAAAGGGACTTATATAGTCAAGAAATACAAGGGAAGGAAAAAGATCTACAAAATCAATCCCAAACAATTAAGAAAATGGCAATAGGAACATATATATCAATAATTACTTTAAATGTAAATGGGTTAAATGCTCCAAACAAAAGACACAGCCTGGCTGAATGGATACAAAAATAAGACCCATATATATGCTATCTACAAGAAACCCACTTCAGACCTAAAGACACATATAGACTTAAAGTGAGAGGATGGAAAAATATATTCCATGCAAATGGGAAGCAAAAGAAAGCTGGAGTAGCAATCCTCATATCAGACAAAATAGACCTTAAAATGAAGAAGATTGCAAGAGATAAGGAAGGACACTACATAATGCTCAAGGGACCAATCCAAGAGGAAGACATAATGATTTTAGATATATATGCACCCAACATAGGAGCACCTCAATACCTAAGACAAACACTAACAGACATAAAAGGAGAAATTGACAGTAACACAATAATAGTAGGAGACTTTAACACCCCACTCACACCAATGCACAGTTCATCAAAACAGAAAATTAATAAGGAAACACAAGTCATAAATCATACATTAGATGAGATGAACCTCACTGATAACTCTGGGACATCCCATCCAAATGCAGAAGAATACACCTTCTTCTCAAGTGCACATGGAACATTCTCTAGGATGGACCACATCTTGGGTCACAAATCAAACCTCAGTGAATTTAAGAAAATTGAAATTCTATCAAGCCTCTTCTCTGACCACAACACTATGAGACTGGATACCAATTACAGGAGAAAAACTGTAAGAAACACAAACACATATAGATTAAACAATATGATTCTAAACCAACAGGTTACTGAAGAAACGAAAAGGGAAATAAAAAAAAATTCTAGAAACAAATGACAATGAAAACACAACTCAAAACTTATTGGATGCAGCAAAAGCAGTTCAAAGAGCGAAGTTTATAGCAATACAATCCTACCTCAAGAAACAAGAAAAACATCGAATAGGCAACCTAATTTTACACCTAAAACAACTGTATAGAAGGAGGAAAAAATTATTAGAAGGAAAGAAATCATAAAGATCTGAGCAGAAATAAATGAAACACAAATGAAAGAAACAGTAGTAAATATTAATAAAACTAAAAGTCGGTTCTTCGAGAAGATAAACAAAATTGACAAACCTTTGGCCAGATTCATCAAGAAAAAAAGAGAGAAGAATCAAATCAGCAAAATTAGAAATGGAAAAGGAGAGGTTACAACAGACAATGCAGAAATACAAAGGATTATAAGAGAATATTATGAACAACTATATGGCAATAAGGCTTCCCTGGTGGCTCAGATGGTAAAGCATCTGCCTGCAATGTGGGAGACCTGGGTTTGATCCCTGGGTCAGGAAGATCCCCTGGAGAAGGAAATGGCAACCCACTCCAGTACTCTTGTCTAGAAAATCCCATGGATGGAGGAACCTGGCAGGTTACAGTCCACAGGGTTGCAAAAAGTTGGGATAACCTGGAAGAAATGGACAGATTCATAGAAAAGTTCACTCTTCCAAGACTGAACCAGGAAAAAATAGAAATGATGAACAACTTAATTAGAAGCACTGAAAGTGAAGCTGTGATAAAAAGTCTCACAAAAAAGAAAAGCTTAGGACCAGATGGCATCACAGGAGAATTCTATCAAACATTTAGAGAAGAGCTTATGCTTATCCTTCTAAAACTCTTTCAAAAAGTTTCAGAGGAAGGAACACTTCCAGACTCATTCTATGAAGTCACCATCACCGTGAAACCAAAACCAGACAAAGACAACACAAAAAAGGAAAACTGTGGGCCAATATCACTGATGAACATAGATGCAAAAATCCCCAACAAAATGTTATCAAACAGAATTCAGCAACACATCAAAAAGCTCATACACCATGATCAAGTTGGGTTTATTCCAGGGATGCAAGGAATCTTCAGTATACACAAATCAATCAATGTGATATACCACATTAACAATTTGAAAGATAAAAATCACAGGATAATCTCAATAGATGCACAGTTAGCCTTTGACAAAATTCAGCACACATTTATGATTAAAACTCTAAAAGAATGGGTATAGGAGGAACCTACCTCAACATAGTAAAGGCTATATCATATATATATGATAAGCTTACAGCAAACATTATTCTCAATGGTGAAAAACTGAAAGCATTCCCCCTAAGATTAGGAAGAAGACAAGGGTGTCCACTTTCACCACTATTATTCAACATAGTTTGGGAAGTCCGAGCTACAACAATCAGAGAAGAAAAAGAAATAAAAGGAATCCAGATTGGAAAAGAAGAAGTAAAGCTCTCACTTGTTTGCTGATGAAACAATACTGTATATAGAAAACCCTAAAGATAGTATCATAGCTAATCAGTTAATTTAGCAAAGTAGCAAGATACAAAATCAACACACCAAAATCACTTACATTTCTATATACTAACAATGAATAATCAGAAAGAGAAATTAAGGAATCAATCCTATTCACCATTGCAACAGAAAGAATTAAATATCTAGGAATAAATTTACCTAAGGAGATAAAAAAAACTGTACACAGAAAATTATAAGACACTAATGAAAGAAATCAAAGATGGCATAAACAGTTGGAGTGATATTCCATGTTCCTGGGTTGGAAGAATCAATATTGTGAAATTGACTACACTACCAAATACAGTCTACAGATTCAATGCGATCCCTATCAAATTATGTATGACATTATTCAAAGAACTAGAACAAAAAGTTTCACAATTCATATGAAAACACAAAAGACCCCGAATAGCCAAAGCAGTCTTGAGAAAGAACAATGGAGTTGGAGGAATCAACTTTCCTGACTTCAGATTATATTACAAAGCTACAGTCAGGAAGACAGTATGGTACCAGCACAAAAACAGAACTACAGACCAATGGAACAAGATAGAAAACCCATAAATAACCCCATGCAAATGTGGGTACCTTATTTTTGACAAAGGAGGCAAGAATATACAATGGGGCAAAGACAGCCTCTTCAATAAATGGTGTTGGGAAAAGAGGACAGGCACATGTAAAAGAATGAAATTAGAACACTTCCTAACACCATACACAAAGATAAACTCAAAATGGATTAAAGACCTAAATGGAAGACAAGAAACTATAAAACTCTTAGAGGAAAACATAGGCAGAACACTCGATGACATAAAGCAAAGCAAGATCCTCTATGACCCACTTCCTAGAGTGATGGAAATAAAAACAAAGTCAACAAGTGGGACCTGATTAATCTTAAAAGCTTTTGCACAGCAAAGGAAACACTAAGCGAGGTGAAAAGACAACCCTCAGGGTGGGAAAAAAATAACAGCAAATGAAACAACTGACAAAGGATTAATTTCCAAAATATACAAGCGGCTCATACAACTCAATACCAGAATGACAAACAACCCAGTCAAAACGTGGGGAAAGACCTTAACAGACGTTTCTCCAAAGAAGACATACAGATGGCTAACAAACACATGAAAAGATGCTCAACATCATTCATTATCACAGAAATGCAAATCAAAACCACAATGAGGTACCATCTCATGCCAGTCAGAATGGCTGTTATCCAAAAATCTAGAAACAATAAATGCTGGAGAGGGTGTGGAGAAAAGGGAACCCTCTTACACTGTTGGTGGGAATGCAAACTAGTACAGCCACTATGGAGAACAGTGTGGAGATTCCTATAAAAACTGGAAATAGAACTGCCATATGACCCAGCAATCCCACTGCTGGGCATACACACCGAGGAAACCAGAATTGAAAGAGACATGTGTACCCCAATGTTCATTGCAACACTGTTTATAATAGCCAGGACATGGAAGCAACCTAGATGTCCATCTGCAGATGAATGGATAAGAAAGCTGTGGTATATATACACAATGGAATATTACTCAGCCATTAAAAATAATACATTTGAATCAGTTCTAATGAGGTGGATGAAACTGGAGCCTATTATACAGAGTGAAGTAAGCCAGAAAGAAAAACACCAATACAGTATACTAACACATATATATGGAATTTAGAAAGATGGTAATGATAACCCTGTATGTGAGACAGCAAAAGAGTCACAGATGTATAGAACAGTCTTTTGGACTCTATGGGAGAGGGCGAGGGTGGGATGGTATGGAAGAATGGCACTGAAACATGTAAATTATCATATGTGAAATGAATCACCAGTCCAGGTTCGATGCATGGTACAGGGTGCTCAGACTTGTGCACTTGGATGACCCAGAGGGATGGGATGGGGAGGGAGGTGGGAGGGGGGTTCCGGATGGGGAACACGTGTACACCCATGGCTGATTCATGTCAATGTATGGCAAAACCGATACAATATTGTAAAGTAAAATAAATAAATAAATTAATTAAAAAATACAATATTAAAAAAAACAAAATCACAAAAAGTATAAGAAATATATATGAAGTTAGCTTTAAAAATAGGGTCTCTTTTTGCAAGGTACTAGGTTATAAAATGAAAATTAAAGGTGTAATAGAGGACTTAGAAAAAAATGATAAAAATATATCTAGAAATTTCTTTGGGGCTATTGTAGGCAGTGTGGGGTCAGTTCATTTTCAGATATTTCCTTGATCCAGCTTCTACTTCTCAAGATCTATAGGCCCCTTCCAATGTAGTCGGTGCTAACTACAGGGTTTTACTCTGTTGCACGTGTCACTTCCAAAGCGGTTCCCTCTGTTTATTTCAGCTTCTTCTGTTTGCAGGTCTCTTCAGTGTCTAATTTCTGCTCTGACACAAGGGGGCGAAGTGGTCTCTTGTTTAGGCTCACTTGTTCAGTGGTGCTGCGGGGAGGGAGGAACACTGCAAACAAATATCACTGGCGTGCGTGGGGAGCGCTCGCAGGGTCTCAGCCGCACTGGGTTTGCCCCTGCTCACGGCGTGTGTGCTTTCCCAGTCTACACTGCTGAGGCTTCAGGTTGCTCTGCAGGGAGCGGGCCCTGGGTTGCGTGCACTTCCCAGGTCTAAGCCGCTCCAGGTTCAGATTCTTGGGTACTCCACAAAGGCACAGACTCTGTTGGGCCTGCGTTTTGTGCCTTCCCTGGTCCGAGTAGCTCAGGTGACCAGGTGCTTGGTGAGCGTACTTCCCCCAGGTGCGTGCATCTTATCACCTCCCCGGCCCCAGCTGCTCAGTTTCTGGGGCAAGCCCATCTCCGGTGTGCCCTCCATCACTTCTGGGGAGCTGATCTCTGGCTGTAACCCTCCTGGCGGATGTCAACCATCCAGAATATCAGGAAGTCTTGGTTAGAAACTGGAAGCCTGTTCACAGTTTGGCAGGGGATGCCCTCTATGGGACCAAGTTTGCCCCTTTCCGGCTCTGGCTGGCACCTGCCTGCCCCCTGCCTTTGGTGGGGGATGTGCCGGTCCACAGCCTGCTAGCTCTTCTCTGGTATTCACTCAGTCCTTTGTTCTGTGAGTGGGACAGCAGTGCCTTAGATTAGGGCTTTTTGTGGGATAGTTCTCTCTCTCTCTCTCTCTTTATTTCCTTTCTCTCTCTGGGTATTCCACAGTTTAGGTTGCTGTCTCACGTTAGCTCCCTCAGATTGCCCTCAGGGCATTCAGGCCTGGTCCTTACCCTAAGCAACGCAGCCCGCTCCTCCCCGGTCAGCCCCCGCTTGCTGGTGGCGGATGCGAGTGTCTGGGGGTACTTCTCTGCTGTGGGTTTTATTTATTTATTTTTCCTCCCGGTTATGTTGCCCTCCAAGATTCCAAAACTCCCCACAGACCCACCAGTGAGAGGGTTTCCTGGTGTTTGGAAACTTCTCCTCTTTTAAGACCCTTCCTGGGACAGATCACCATCCCTAACTCTTTTGTTTCTCTTTTTATCTTTTATATTTTGTCCTACCTCCTTTTGAAGACAATGGGCTGCTTTTCTGGGTGCCTGATGTCCTCTGCTAGCATTCAGAAGTTGTTCTGTGGAGTTTGCTCAGCATTCAAATGTTCCTTAGTTGAATTTGTGGGGGAGAAAGTGATCTCCCCATCCTATTCCTCCGCCATCTTAGGACCACCCTCTGGTATTATATCTGAATATATAAATGCAACTATAAAACTGAGAAAATAATCCAAAATCAATACTGAATTGCAGTACACAACATTCTTATTCTCCCACTTCTTACATTGTCTTCACTTATGTTGTACTCCTTGAATATCTGGATCTCAAAACCTACCCTCCAACTGGAAGATGAATGCAGTATTAGAAAGTGAACAAGCTAAAACTAAAATCAGAGACAGCACAGTAGCTGTTTTGTTTTCTGCAGTTAACAATAACCAAACAAACCTTGTGGACCCTGAGTCCCCAGACAGCACCACAGGCACAAGCTGAAGCCTGATCAGACTACTGCAGAAAGCAATGCCCTCGGGAAGGACACTTGAGGCTAAGGCACATAGACTAGGTTTAAGACCCTCTTCTGTGCTGAGACTGAGCAAAAAGGGGGGACACAAAGTGCTGCAAGGTCCACATCACCAGGGAAAGCTGTTCCAGACAGAAGGTGATGGCCGTCTGCAGCAGGGCATGGTCTTCAGTAGTCAATCAGCTAAAAGGGAGGGAAAATGAAATTCAAGTTCCCGCCAAGAAGGATGAAGAGGTGCATGTCCTCCCTTTGTACCTGCACACCGACAAGCCCAGAACACCACACTTCTCCTCTAGGCTTAACCCTACATTATGGCTCCTCCTGGGCCGAGACTGGTCACCACCCACCACTCCCTCCCTTGCCCTGGACCCCTTTAGAACTGACAGAACCAACATGCAGCCATTAACGTAGAGCTCCCTCCAAACTGGCAATTGCAGTTGAGTATGTCGAGTCTGGAGGTGGCGGGCGTTGTCCGCCTGTGTGTGCGATGAGAAAGGCACTGCGAGGCTGCTGGTGTAGATATGGTTAAGGTACCATCCACACTACTCATTTTGCCTGTACATCAGGCTCCCTGCTCATGGAGACCTGCCTTCTCCCACAAGGCCGCCACTGGACCCCCTGGACATCACTGCCCAAACTTCTGGATCCCTTCAGGTTGCTTTTCCTCACCACCATGCCCTGGCAGCCAGACCATCCCTGATCCATACCCTCCAGCCCCCCAGAGTACTCTTCTTCTACACTTTAGACCCTGCCACCTGCAACCGCCCAAACCACCCCTAGCCCACACCCCTAGCCACCTGGCCCACCGGGGTCCTGGAATAGGATAGAACTGGAAGATTCGTTTACTCACAACTCTGGCTCTGGGTGCAGCGTCTCCACCACACCCTGGTGCGTGGGGTGCCCCTGGGATATGCAGAATGGCACGGGCTGCATCACCTGACTCTCCTGCAGCACTGGGGCTCTGGGATCAGCCAGGTCGCCGGAGCCGGCAGGGACTCCTCAACTGATCACGTCACTAGGGCCAGCTGGGTCGCCAGGGCCATGACGGCTAGCAGCACCACCCAGCACACCTTGGCTGCCCCGTGCTGTGCCTGCTGCAGAGGCCATGGTACCTGTGTCTTCATCGGTTGCCCTCGTGGCTCCTCCACTGTGTGCCTGGGACTCCACCTTGAACCCCTCTCCCCCTCCCTCTGTGGTGGGAAAGACTGAACCTTCCCTACAGATCCCAGCCCTGTAGTGCAACCTGCAACTCAGCATCAGCAGAGCGTCTGCGCACACACACCCTGGTCCTGCCTCACAATTGGTTCCCACCAACCATTGGTTCCTGGGATGACTGCAGGCTCTTGGGCAGTGGGAGCCCCCTGCTGAAACTTCATGCATTCACGTGCTATGTTGCCCCAATGCACGTGCACAGGCACACACCCACGTGGTCTGGGCCCTCTAACTCAGCCCTGCCTTGGTCTTGGAGACCTAGTAAACGGCTCAACCATGAGGCCTCTGGGTAGCGCTCCACCCTTTTGTGTGGGGGAGCTCCTCAGTGCACATGCTCAAACAGATCCTGCCCCACTCCTCAGGGCACGTGACTGTTTCCACCCCAAGTCTGCAAACCCCAAGTGAGCCCCAGTCTCTGTGCACCTCCAAGTCTGTGCTGCTGCCAGCCTGGCGTTGCTCACAGGTGACCATCCTGCTGAGTGCAGGTCCTTGTCATCGACTGCCAGAAGGGAGTTGGGCACCTCTGGGTCAGTGCCGGTCTATCCCTCTGGTGTCTCACACATAGTTCACATGCATGTATGAGTGTCTGTGTGCGTGAGCACATGAGCAGGTGCATGCACATGGGCGTGTGTATGGGTGTGTTTGTGAGAGCAAGCACCTGCCCAGATTCATGCACATAGGTGTGTGTATCTGTGTGTTATCTGTGTGTGCGCCCAAGAGAGTGCCCTTACACAGGTGCCTGCCCATCGGCGTGTGCGTGGGTGTGTTTCAGAGAGAGAGCACATGAACAGATAGAACGTGCACATAGGCGTGTGCGTGTGACTGTGTGTGGAGGTGTTTGCACATGGGCATGTATGTGTGGTCATGACAGAGCGTGTGATCAGGTGCATGCACATAGGTGTGTCCTTGTGTGCATTTGTGTGTGTGTGTGTGCATCAAAGAGAGCATGGTTGGGATGCATTCACATGGGCATATGTGTCTGTGTGCATGCTTGAAAGGTGCCTTCACATGGGAGTGGGTATGCCTGGCCCTGGAGGCATGATACAGGGATGCAGAGCATACTGTGCTTGCCCACCAGGGGAGGGAAGCGGGGACTGCTCTTGGACTCACTGGGGATGGCATGGGGCTGGGCCGCCTGGGGCTCCAGGCACACACACTGCAGGAACCCCAGGCTGGGGACTTGCACCAGGCACCCCCAGAAGCACCAGTGGGACCGGCTGGACTCAAGGGCTGAGGGAAGGGCAATGTCCTCCAGGATAGTCCCAGTCTCTTGGCCCTCTGCTGGCACAATTCTCATGGGCTTTCCCTTCCCAGGGACAAAGTCTCATGCCTCTCTGGAGGGCTGGAGGTGCCAGGGGCTCTCAACTGGGAGGTGACCCTGTGTCTGCTGGCCTGTTGGGTGCTGGTCTACTTCTGTGTCTGGAAAGGGGTCAAGTCAACAGACATGGTACAGCCGGGAGGTGATGATGGGGTTAGGGCACCACTGCCTGGAAGGTGGTGTGCGTCTGTCAGGGACCACTAATGCCTCAGGAGGTGACTGGATCAGGGCCACTGCCCAAGGAGGGGACAGGTACTTCAATCAGTCTGTTGGATCCTCGCCCCCTGGCTGGATAGGCCTCTCAAGGGCCATCCAAATCCAAGGCCAGCAGCCTTCCCCCACCCCCAGTGGAGGGATTAGATTTTCCTCCATTACCATGTTAGCTGTAGGAGTTTTGTAGATTACCTTGATCAGATTAAGAAAGTCTGTTTGTAGTCCTAGTTTTCTGACAGTTTTTATCATAGTGGTTGTTGAATATTATCAAATGCTTTTATGGCATCTATCAAAATGATAATATGGTTTTTCTCCTGTGTTTGCTTAATATGATGAATAACACTTGTGGATGATTTTTTAATGCATAACCAATCTTTCATTCTTGGGATAGATCTCATTTGGTCATAATGCTTTATATATTCCTGGATTAAATTTGCTAACATTTCATTTTTTGTGCTTAACTTAATGAGGATAGTGGTCTATGGTTTTCTTTTCCTGCAATCTCTTCATCTGGTTTTGGTATTTTGTAAGTCTGGCCTCATAAGATGATTTGAAAAGTGTTTCCCCTCCTCTCCTTTCTGAAAGAATTTGTATGGGGTTGGTGATATTTCTCCTTTATGTATTTCATAGCATTCACTAGTTAAGTCACATGGGCCTGGAGTTTTCTATTCCATATCTTTGATAGATTTAGGGATATTTAGGTTTTCCACTTTCTTCTTGAGTTAGTTTTGGCAATTTGTGTCATTCAAGGAATTTGTTAATTTCATCTAAATTGGCAAATTTATTCACAAACCTTGTTCCTAATGTGTTGTGGTTACTGGCTCAGCCTGTCTGACACTCTGCGACCCCATGGACTGTAGCCTGCCAGGCTCCTCTGTCCACAGGGATTCTCCAGGCAAGGATACTGGAGTGGGTTCCCATGCCCTCCTCCAGGGAATCTTCCCAACCCAGAGATTGGACTCAGGTCTCCTGCATGGCAGGCGGATTCTTTACCATCTGAGCCACCAGGGAAGCTCAGGAATACTGGAGTGGGTAGCCTATCCCTTCTCCAGGGGATCTTCCCAACCCAGGAATGGAACTGGGGTTGCCTGCATTGCAGGTGGATTCTTTACCAGCTGAGCTACCAGGAAAGCCCTTAAACCACCTAGTCTGTGGTATTTTATTATTATTTTATCATGTCAGGCTAAGCTGCCAAATGGGCTTCCAGGTGGCTCAGTGTTAAAATAAAGTATCTCCCTGCCAAGCAGGAAGTGGGAGTTGGATCCCTGGGTCAGGAAGATCCCCTGAAGAAGGGAATGTCAACCCACTCCATTATCCTTGCCTGGAAAACCCCACGGACATACACAGAGGAGCCTGGTGGGCTATAGTTCACGGGGTTGCAAAAGAGCTGGGCACAAATTAGAGACTAAACAACAAGCTGACAAATACAGGATAGGAAGTAAGAAAATGGACACTTTCATGTCCAATTGTTTGGAGTCAAATAGAAGCAACCTTTTTGGAGGGCAATTTGGTAACATGTATAAAACATTTTAAAAAGAGATTACTTTTTGACCCAACAATGCTCCTTCTTAAATCAGAATCATTGAACATAATGTGTTGGTGGTAGTGGTGTCGTTATTCAGGCATGTCCAACTCTTGTGATCCCATGGACTGTAGCCCACCAGCCTCCTCTGTCTATGGGATTTACTCCAATTTACTGAATATTTACTCAGTGAAGATGCATATTTACTTTCTTTCAATTTTAACACTGTGCTACTTCCCAGGTGGCACAGTGGTAAAGAATCTGCCTGCCAATGCAGGGGACGCGGGCTTGGTCCCTAGGTCAGGAAGATCCCCTGGAGGAAGAAATGGCAACCCACTCGAGTATTCTTACCTGGAAAATTCCATGGACTTAGGAGTCTGGCAGGCTATAATCCATGGGGTTACAGAGAGTGGTACACAACTGAGTGACTGAGCACACCTTATCTGCAGATAACCTGATCATACATGTAGAAAATACAGTGTAATTCACAGAACTACTAATACTATCAGCAAATCTGGTGATGTTGCAGGAAACACTAGATATTTGAGGGTGCTAACTCCTTCCCCTAATACTTAACTAATTGTCCCTAAGCTTTTCTACATTGCTCTAAAACAAGGTCTGTAGGCCATAAAGTTACAGATCTAGTGTTTCCGAGTTGTTTGATCTTCTGCAAGCCAAGCTTTTTACTTTGGGAAGAATCAGACCTACTGATAAAATGTGGTGGGCAAACTAGAATTCTGGTGGGAGGGCATACTTTTGAGTAGCAGCCACCTACTGTAGACCAATAGCCTTAAAAATAAATAGAAATGTGAATTTTTAACTCCGTACTTCTACCCTTTGGAATCTATCTTGAGGAAATAACCAGTCATGCAAAGACTTATGCAGATTTCCATGGAATCATTAATAAGGAAAAATGGAAACATATTAAATGTTTAACACTTATAGTACTTCTTTTGTGTATCCAAGTATATGTTTTTGAAGAAATTTTAGAAAGAGAAAAATGCTTACATGTTAAATAAAAATAATTTGAGGAAAAATTAATCCTGAACATGCAACAATTACATTATTGTTATATATGAAGTGACAGTCTCTCAGTTGTGTCCGACACTGCGACCGCATGGACTATACAATCCATGGAATTCTTCAGGCCAGAATGCTGGAGTGAATATCCTTTCCCTGCTCAGGGGATCTTCCCAACCCAGGGATCGAACCCGGGTATCCTGCATTGCATGTGTATTCTTTACCACCTGAGCCATATAAATGCCAGTATAAAACTAAGAAAATATTCCAAAGTACTGACCACAGTTAATGCTGAATGAGAAGTCACAATACATTTAAATTTTCTCTCATTTCTTAAATTGTCTTCAGTTACACTATACTACTAGACTATCTGAAGCCCAGACCCTTCCCTTGAAACCAAGGACAAAGGCAAGAAACTGTGGAGGTGCAGTATTTGAAAATATATTCAGACACAGAATGATACTTCAGCTTTATTTTATGCTACAAGAAATATTGAAACACCCTTCTCCTCCAGCCAGAGGAAAACAACAGGGCCAAGAGTGCCCAAAGGCCAATTATAGGCAGTTAGGCCCCCTTAAATAAATCAGCAACCAGTGTAGGAATCAATGCCCTGGGGAAGGATGCACTGCCTAGATTAATCTTAGGTGCTCTTTCTTGGCCTAGGATTAGGGATAATCAGGGACACAAAGTACCCTGTAATTGGTTGGTTGATCCCAACCAACAGGAAAAGCTGCCTGAGATAGGAGATGATAGAAATTTGGAGGTGGCCACCATTTTTAGCAGTCAGCTGGCTAAAAGGGAGGGAAAAAGAAAATCAAATTAAATGTGGGAACTGTTCCTCTAATTCTCTCTGCCCCCTCAGCTGGTGACAGGCTCAGTGCACATATCTACATCCTTAGACTTCGCCTTTCAGGGGTCTCCAATTGACTATTAGAATGACCCCAGACACCTGCCACCCACCCAGGACCCTTTGCAAGCTAACATTGCCAGGATATTGCCGTTCACTGTGAGCTCCTTCCTTACTGCCCTGTGGTAGGGCTGGGCGTGTGGGCTCAGGGACTAGCGGGCCAGCTCTGCCTCCATGGGTGACAGGAAGAGCACTATGTTGGAGCTGGTGGCGGCGAGGTTAAGGGACCATCTCACATCAACCTTGCCTGTACCTCAGGCCTATTCTTCATTTGGAGGCCTTCTGAAGGGAACTCTTCTGTTTCCTTCTGGCAGTTCTCACTTGTCTCCATCACCACTCCAAGTCTGCTCCCAGCCCTTCCAGTCCCTCAGGCCATCTCCCCTCTCCATCTCTCCCTGCCACCCCTGACCCATACCCACTGAGGCCAGACCCTCCAGCCGTCTTCTTGGTCTCCCTCCCCGCAGCCTTTCCTATCCCCAGGCTGATCACTTTCTCTCCATTCCAACGTCTATAGTAGGCCCGTTCGTCCCTGGTCCAACCCCTCGCCTCTATTCAAGTAGGATACAAACTGAGAAGGTGGCTTCTTGGCCTTCCGGCCACGGGTGGCACATGCCCACCAAGTCCCAATGCAGAATGTCCACCAAGCCACGGACCAACGTGCCCTCCTGGGTGGTGTACCACCAGGCCCTGGTGCCACATGTCCACCTGGCCAAGGCACGGCCTGTCCGTCCAAGCCCGACAAGGCGTCTTCGCCAGGTCCTGGAGTGTGAGGTACCTGCACCAGCTCTGGGGCTCCAGCCGAGGCTGCACCTGCTTCTCCCATTCCTGTGAGGCCCTGGTGCCCTTCAGGGCCATTTGGGTCACCAGGTTCATCAGCACCTCTTGCCACGCCACCTCTGCTGGCACCTGGGCCTGCGGTCTCCAGAACCACTCATGCTGCAGTTCAGCCCACCAAGGCCAGCTAGACTGTCTGAGGGGCTGAGGCACCCAAAGGAAACCATGCCCCTGGGCGAGTGACATTACTATGGGGGCCGAGAACACCTATTCAATCAGGCTCTGACAGCAGTCTCTGGATGGCCCTCCTAGGTGGTTATGAGCACATGACTGTTTCCCACCAAACGTGGAAACACCAAGTGAGCCCCTTCACCTTACACCTCTGCTGCCATGTTCACAGGTGACCAGCCTACTGACTTCAACTTCTGGAAGGGAGTCAAGCACCAGGGCTAGGCCAGGTCTGTCCCATTTGTCTCCCACATGTAGGTCAAGTCTGTGTCCTTGTCTGTGCATGTGGGCATGTGCAGGTGCATACACATGGGAGTGCGCTGGGACCCGTCCCTGGAGTCCTGAGACCAGGGATGCAGAGTTGGCTGTTCCTGCCAACCTGGAGAGGGAAGTGGGGACTACTGTTGGGCCCACTGGGGAAGGCATGGGGCAGGGCCGCCTGGTGGTCTGGGCACAGAGACTGCAAGAACTCTAGGCTGTGGGCATGCCCTGGGCCCCTCAGAAGCACCAGAGGAACCAGCTAGACTCAAGGGCAGAGGGAAGGGCCATGTTGCCCTGGACACCCGCCGTGTCTTGCCCTCTGCTGGCACAACTTTCATGGCCTTTCCCTCCCCAGGAACAATGTCGTAAGGCTGTCCAGAGGGCTGGAGGTACTGGGGGACCTCAACTGGGAGGTGATCCCGTGTCTGCTGGCCTGCTGGGTGCTGGTCTACTTCTGTCTGGGAAGGGGGTCAAGTCAACAGGCAAGGTACAGCTGGGGGAGACCATGGGGCTGGGGCAGCACTGCCTGGGCGTTGGGTTCATTTGCCAGGGACCACTGGTGCCACAGGAGGTGACTGCATCAGGGATTGTACTTCAATCTGGCCCCTGAGCCCCAGCCCCTGGCAGGAGAGTCCTCTCGGCCCTCCAAATCCAAGGCCAGCAGCCTTCCCCACCCCCACTGGAGGGGAATAGGCACCAGCTATGGCTGACCGTTTCCTGTGTGGGGGGCATCCCTGTCCCACCTTCCCACCCTTCAAGTTTCTGTTGATTCTGGCCCCCAGTCAGTTTTAGGGTGTGCAAAGACCTGCTCTACTGCCTGTGTCTGTTCGCTGCTCTGTGGCCAAGAGGACCTCAGTGGGGTGCCTGGACATGTCAATGTATGGCAAAACCAATACAATATTGTAAAGTAATTAGCCTCCAATTAAAATAAATAAATTTATATTAAAAATGAAAAGATAATTTAAAAAAGAAGTAAACATTTAGGTCAGTATTTCTAATTCTTGGAATATATTAATACTTTTAAGAAATAACCATTAATGGAAAGATATATAAATTCCACTAAATCATTAACCATAGTAATGGAAAAAGTGCAAACAACTTAAATGTTCCATAATTACATTCTTATTTTTTTTTAATTTAAAGACCCAATCTTAATTTTTTGGCCATGCCACATGACATGTGGGATCTTAGGTCTGCTGCCAGGGATTGAACCTGCAGCCCTTACGCTGGAAGTGCAGAGTCTTATCCACTGGACTGCCTGGGAAGTCCCAATAATTATATTATGATGCATCTTCTATCTATTCAATAACACATTTCTGAGGAGATTTTAGAAAGTGCAAAAGCTAGTACACTAAATTAAAAAATTTAGGAAAAAAATTTTTTTTAGGAAAAAATTTAAAGCTAAACTTTATAACTTCTACATCACATGCTGTTATACATTTAATGTGCAAGTACAACCAGAAAATATTATTAAGTGTTGACAGTATTTAGTGCTGAACATAGGGCTTAATTTTCATTTTCCAAAATTGTTTTCAATTCCCTTGTAATTGAATTCAAATATCTGAATTTCAGAACCTTCCCTCTAACACAAGAACAAACATAAAAAGTGTTTTTAAAATCCAGAAGTGCCTTAGCTGAAAAGAAACTGGGGCGCAAAACGTGACTTAGTTTTATTTTCTGCTGTAATAAACACTGAAGCATCCCACTCCTCAAGCAGCAGGGAAACAAAGCAAGTGAACCAAGAGACCAGAGGCAAAAACTTACAGGCAAAAACTTACACTCAAATAACAAAGTGGCAATGACTCTTAGGTTGAATTCCCTATGCCCACTGAGCAGGGGACACAAGGTTAGGCCTCAGCCCCTCTCCTCAGCTTAGGCTTTGGCGAGGTGGGAGCCCAAGGCTCCGAATGTTCCGAATCACCAGGGAAAGCTGATCGAGGAATGGGTTCATGGAAAGTCGGATGAAAGCAAGGTCTTCAGCAGTCCATCTACTAAAAGCAGGGAAAAGAAAATCAGGTGAAAGGGAAGATTGCTCCTGTAGGTCCAGGGTACCAGCCCCCCTCCTTAGACCAAGCCCCTCAGTGTCCATCACAGCATGCTTAAGAGGGAGCTGACACCACAGCACCTGCCGCCTCCCCCGCACTACCCGAAGCAAACTCGTCTGGAACTGACACAAGCAGGTCACTGCCATTCACTGCAAATTCCTTCCGAATCAATCCTTGGTGGCGTTGGGCATCTGGGAGCAGAGACCTGCGAGCCATGTCTGCCTCCAGGGGCGACTGGAAAGGCACTCTGAGTGTGCTGGGAGAGACACGGTTAAGGCACTGTCCATTACTGCATCTGCTGATATCTCGGGCTTCCTCACACCTAAGAGGCCCGTTTTTGCCCCAGGATGCCCATGCTCCCGACCACAACCTGTGACCACCCTGAGCTGCCTCCCTAACCCTTCGGTCCATCTTCCCCACCCTCCAGGCTCCTCGGGCCTTGACAACTCCCTTTCCGGCCAGGCTGCCCACTCCTGCTGCCCCGGGTCGCCCACATGCTCCCTTCTATCCCTTCTTCAGGCTGCCGGCAAGTTTCCCACCACCATACCACTGACCGTGCCCAGGGAGGCTCCATGAAAAGGATACAGCACCACTTGTCCACGTCTAGGCCTTATAGCCAAGGGCGCTACATCTCCAGCAGGTCCTAGGCCACCTGGTGCCCGCTCACCCCGGGGACGAGCTACAGCAGCTTCCATCGCCGCTCTTCCTCTGCCAGGCCCACCCCGGCCTTCTGGGGCCCGGTGACCATCCTCACCTTCAGCCCTGCCTGAACCACTCTGGGAAGCAGGTGTTCTGGAGCTATGCTGGTCATCTCGGCCCTCTGCACCACCTGCGCCACCACCCGATGCCTGCATGGCTGCCGCGCGTCTCCCTCAGACGGAAAGTAAGGGGCGGAGAGATTGGGCCCCTCACGAAGTCCCTCCCCTTCTGCGCAAGTACGCCAAAATTGCGCCTGCGCACACACCCCAGCCACCCACGGGCTGCTATGGAGACCCCGTGAGGCTGGAGGGACTCAGCTCCCTCACAATGCCACGCTCCTTTCAGGTGTCCCCGATGCGCCTGCGCACACGGGTCCCTCCAGTGCCGGCTCAGACAGCGTGGAAGAGACCCCGCCAAGTGTCCACAGAGACACCACTGAACACAAATGCCAACTTTCCAGTTTCAAGGCCTAAAGCTAGTTCCACAATGCAACTTTGATTTCTCCAACGTATGCCACAGAAGGGTCTCACTGGACTAAGGTGGGAGTCGAGAGCTAGGGGCCAAGCCACATGACCCACCACCGTCCCCTCTCTGCCCACTCCACATCATACCTGTGCTCTTTGACCATAGTGATAGCCAGCACTTCCTGTGGTCCATGCGTTATTTCAGGTGTTTTCATGTGTTTGTCCATCACGTCAGTTTTCAGACAGTATTTCCATGGCTCAGGCCTCCCTTGTGGCTCAGCTGGTAAAGAATCTGCCTGCAGTGTTGGAGACCTGGGTTTGATCTCTGGGTTGGGAAGATCCTCTGGAGAAGGGAAAGGCTACCCACTCCAGTATTCTGGCTTAGAGAATTCCATGGACTGTATAGTCCATGGGGTTGCAAAGAGTTGGATACGACTGAGCGACTCTCACTTCACTACACTTCATATAGTGAGAAAATATTCCAAAATTAATACTGAATGGCAATACACTACTGTCTTATTCTCCTGCTTCTTACATTGTCTTCACTAATGTTGTACACCTTGAATATCTGGATCTCAGAACCTCCCCTCCAACCAGAAGACAAATACAGTATTAGGAAGTGCAGAATCTAAAACTAAAGTCAGAGATAGCACAGTAGCTCAGTTTTATTTTCTGCAGTTAACAATCACCAAAAAAGCTATGTGGACCCCGAGCCCCCAAGCAGCAGCACAGGCACAAGATGAAGCCCAATCCATCTACTGCAGAAAGCAATGCCCTGGGAAAGGACACTTGAGGCTAGGGCACATAGGCTAGATTTAAACCCGACTTTCGTGCAGAGGCTTAGTAAAAAGGGGGGGGGGTCACATAGTGCTGCAAGGTCCGCATCACTAGGGAAATCTTCTGCAGACAGAGGACGGTGGAAGTCTGGAGCAGGCCATGGTCTTCAGCACTCAATTGGCTAAAAGGGAGGGAAAATGAAATTCAGGTTCCCGATGAGAAGGCGGAAGAGGAGCATGTCCTTCCTCTGTCCCGGCACACTGACAAACCCAGAGCACCACATTTCTCCTTTAGGCTTAACCCTCCATTATGGCTCCTTCTGGGCCAAGACTGGCGCTGGCCACTGGCCACTGCCCAGCACCACCTCCCCAGCCGGGGCCCCAGCCCCATTTAGAACTGACAGAACCAACTGGCAGCCATTAACATTGAGCTCCTTCTGAACTGGCGCTCACAGTTGAGTACTTTGAGATAGGAAGTTGTGGGCGATTTTTGCCTGAGCGAGCAATTAGAAAGGTACGGTGAGGCTGCTGGTGGAGATATGGTTAAGGCACCATCCACATTTCTCATTTTGCCTGTCTGTCAGGCTCCCTGCTCATGGTGATCCACCTTCTCCCACAAGGCCTTCGCCGGGCACCCTGGATATCACCGCCTCGACCCTCTGGATCCCTTCAGGTTGCTTTTCTTCATCACCATCCCCTGGCAGCCAGACCAGCCCTGACCCATACCCTCCAGCCTCCCAGAGTACCCTCCACCTACACTTTAGGCCCCGCCAACTGCAATCCCCCAAACCACCCCTAGTCCACACCCAAACCCCTGCAACTGAGGCTCCTGGAATAGGACACAACTGAAGGGGTCCATTACTCAGAACTCCGGCTCCGGGTGCAGTGTCTCTTCCACACCCTGGTGCGTGGAGCGACCCCAGGATCTGCAGAATGTCACCGGCTGCACCATGTGACTTTCCTGCAGTACTGGGGCCTCTGGGATCACCTGGGTTTCTGGGGTTTCTAGGGACTGTAGGACTGACGGTGTCACCAGGGCCAGCTGGTTGCCAGGGCCATCGCCGCCACCATCACCACCGGGTACACCTTGGCTGACATGTGCCATGCCCGCTACAAAGCCTATGGCACCTGCATCTTCATCGGCTGCCCTCATGGCTCCACCACCATGTGCCTCGGACTCCATCTTGAACCCCCTCTCCCTCCCTGTGCGTCAGGAAAGACTGAACCCTCCCTATAGAACCCAGCTCTGTAGTGCGACCTGCAACTCAGCATCGGCAGAGCGCCTGCACAAACACACCCTGGTCCTGCCTCACGATTGGTTCCCACCAACCATTGGATCCCACGGTGGCTGCAGTCTCTCAGGCAATAGGCACTCCCTGCAGAAGCTTCACGCGTTCAGGTGCCGTGTCGCCCCAGTGAGCCTGCACAGACATACCCACGTGGTCTGGTCCCTCTAAGTCAGCCCTGTCTCAGGCTCGGAAACCTGGTAAATGGCTTAGGCAGGAGGCCTCTAGGTGGCGCTCCACCCTTTAGTGTGTCCGCAGCTCCTCAGTGAGCATGCTCAAACAGACCCTACCCAACTCCTCAGGGCGCGTTCCTGTTTCGGGCCCAAGCCTGCAAACCCCAAGCGAGCCCCGGTCCCTGTGCACCTCCAAGACTGCACTGCTGACAACCTGGCCATGCTCACAGGTGAGCATCCTGCTGAGCCCAGGTCATTATCTTTGACTTCTGGAGGGGAGTCGGGAACCCCTGGGTCAGACCTGGTCTGTCCCTCTGGTGTCCCGCACATAGCTCACGTGTGTGTGTGTGTGTGTGTGTGTGTGTGCATGTGTGTCCATGTGCACGTGGGCAAGTGCATGCACATGGGCATCTGCTGTGCATGTCTGTGTGTCTGTGTGTGCCCGAGAGAGACAGTGCCTGTGCACAGGTGCTAGCCCATGTGCGTATATGTGTGTGTGAGAAAATGGGTGTGCAGAGGTGCACACACATAGGTCTGTGCATGTGTGTTTGTGGAGATGCTTGCAAATGGGCATTCGCATGTGCATGTGTGTGAAAGCGTGTGGTTAGGTGCATGCACGTGGATGTGTATGTGTGTGTGTGTGTGTGTGTATGTGAAAGAGAACACGAGTCAGAGGCATGCACACTGGCATCTGTGTGCTTGTGTTCATGTGCAGGTGCCTTTGCATGGTGGTGCATGGGGACCCGGTCCTGGAGTCTAGAGAATAGGAATGTGGAGTGTGCTGTGCTTGCCTGCCTGGGGAGGAAATCCGGGACTGCTGTTGAACTCACTGGGGATGGCATGGGGCAGGGCCACCTGGGGCTCCAGGCACACAGACTGCAGGGACTCCAAGCTGGGAACTAACAACAGGCCCCTCAGAAGCACCGGCTGGACCAGCTGCACTCAAGGGCTGCTGGAAGGGCAATGTCCCCCATCACACTCCCAGTCCCTTAGCCTCTGCTGGCACAAAATTCATGGGCTTTCCCTCTCCAGGATCAAAGTCTTGTGGCTCTCCGGAGGGCTGGAGGTGCTGGGGACCCTCAACTGGGAGGTGACCCTGTGTCTGCTGGCCTGCTGGGTGCTGGTCTACTTCTGGTCTGGAAAGGGGTCAAATCAACCCACATAGTACAGCCAGGGTTGATGACGGGGCTGGGGCACCACTGCCTGGGAGGTGGAACCACTGGTGCCACGGGAGGTGACTGGATCAGGGCTACTGCCCAAGGAGGGGACAGGTAATTCAATCAGGCCCCTTGATCCCCACCCCCTGGCTGGATAGGCCTCTCCACGTACCTTTGAATCCAAGGCCAGCGGCCTTCCCCCACCCCCAGTGGAGGGATTAGATTTTCCTCCATTACCATGTTAGCTGTAGGAGTTTTGTAGATTACCTTGATCAGATTAAGAAAGTCTGTTTGTAGTCCTAGTTTTCTGACAGTTTTTATCATAGTGGTTGTTGAATATTATCAAATGCTTTTATGGCATCTATCGAAATGATAATATGGTTTTTCTCCTGTGTTTGCTTAATATGATGAATAACACTTGTGGATGATATTTTAATGCATAACCAATCTTTCATTCTTGGAATAGATCTCATTTGGTCATAATGCTTTATATATTGCTGGATTAAATTTGCTAACATTTCATTTTTTGTGCTTAACTTAATGAAGAATATTGGTCTATGGTTTTCTTTTCTTGCAGTGTCTTCATCTGGTTTTGGTATTTTGTAAGTCTGGCCTCATAAAGTGATTTGAGAAGTGTTTCCCTTCCTCTCCCTTCTGAAAGAATTTGTATGGGGTTGGTGATATTTCTCCTTTACATATTTCATAGCATTCACTAGTTAAGTCACTTGGGCCTGGAGTTTTCTGTTCCATACCTTTGATAGATTTATTCTATATCTTTGATAGATTTAGGAATATTTAGGGTTTTCACTTTCTTCTTGAGGTAGTTTTGGCAATTTGTGTCATTCAAGGAATTCCTTAATTTCATCTAAATTGGCAAATTTGTTTCTTGGTTTTCTTTTTTTAAAATTTATTTATTTTAATTGGAGGCTAATTGCTTTACAATATTGTAGTGGTTTTTGCCATACATTGACATGAATCAGCCATGGGTGTACATGTGTCCCCCATCCTGAATCCCCCTCCCACTTCCCTCCCCATCCCATCTTTCAGGGTCATCCCAGTGCACTGGCCCTGAGCGACCTGTCTCATGCATTGAACCTGGACTGGTGATCTATTTCACATGTGGTAATATACATGTTTCAATGCTATTCTCTCAAAGCATTCCACCCTCGCCTTCTCACACAGAGTCCAAAAGCCTATTCTTTATCTTTGGGTCTCTTTTGCTGTCTTGCATATAGGGTCATCATTACCATCTTTCTAAATTCCATATGTGTGCATTAATAGACTGTATTGCTGTTTTTCTTTTTGACTTACTTCACTCTGTATAATATACTCCAGTTTCATCCACCTCATTAAAACTGATTCAAATGCATTCTTTTTAATAGCTGAGTAATATTCTATTGTGTATATGTACCACTGCGTTCTTGTCCATTCATCTGCCAACCGATATCTAGGTTGCTTGCATGTCCTAGCTATTGTAAATGGTGCTGTGATGAACATTGGGGTACACATGTCTCATTCAATTCTGGTTTCCTCAAATGTGTATGCACAGCAGTAGGATTGCTAGGTCATATGGCAGTTCTATTTCCAGTTTTTTTTTTTTTTTAAGGAATCTCCACACCGTTCTACATAGTGGCCGTATTAGTTTGTATCACCACCAAAAGTGTAGGAGGGTTCCCTTTTCTCTGCACCCTCTCCAGCATTTATTTTCTGAAGATTTTTTGATAGCAGCCATTCTGACTGGTGTGAAATGGTACCTCATTGTGGTTTTGATTTGCATTTCTCTGATAATGAGTGATGTTGAGCATCTTTACATGTGTTTGCTAGCCATCTCTATATCTTCTTTGGAAAAATGTCTGTTTAGTTTTTAGTTCTTTGGCCCATTTTTTGATTGGGTCGTTTATTCTTCTGAGATTGAGCTGTATGAGCTGCTTCTATATTTTTTAGATTAATTATTTGTCCGTTGCTTTGTTTACTATTATTTTTCCCATTCTGAAGGCTGTCTTTTCACCTTGCTTATAGTTTCTTTCGTTGTGCATAAGCTTTTCAGTTTAATTAGGTCCCATTTGTTTATTTTTGCTTTTATTTCCATTGCTCTGGAGGATGGATCATAGAGGATCCTGCTGTGATTTATTTCAGAGAGTTTGTTTGCTATGTTTTCCTCTAGGAGATATGGTTTCTGGTCTTAAATTTAGGTCTTTAATCCAATTTGAGTTTATTTTTGTGTATAGTGTTAAAAAGTGTTCTGGTTTCATTCTTTTATAAGTGGTTGACAGGTTTCCCAGCACCACTTGTTAAAGAGATTGTCTTTTCTCCATTATATATTCTTGCCTCCTTAGTCAAACATAAGGTGTCTATAGGTGCGTGGGTTTATCTGTCACAATGGCTGAGAAAGAAAGAAAGGGGCAATTTTCCAGGGTGACAGCATACCAGTACCAAGAGAAGGAAAATGGTTGCTGGGTTACAAAACTCATACATGTCCTTGACAGTGGTATACACTTTTCATTAAGTTCAAAATCAATTTCCAATGTTTTAATGGAACAAGACTGGGAAAGATTATTTCTTAATCTAATAGAGCATGCATGCTCAGTCACTCAGTCATGTTCAACTCTTTGCAACCCCATAGACTGTAGACCACCAGTCTCCTCTGTCCCTGGAATTTTGCAGGCAAGAATGCTGGAGTGGGTTGCCATTTCCTCTCCAAGGAATCTTCTCGACTCAAGGTTTGAAACTGCATCTCTTGCATCTCCTGCGTTAGCAGGCGGACTCTTTACCACTGTGCCACCTGGGAAGCCCATTAATCTAATAGAGCAGACAATTATTATCCCAAATAAAGAAAATGCTTATGTCAGGGACTTCCTTGGTGGTCCAGTGGCTAAGATTCCACACTCCCAATACAGGTGGCCCAGGTTCAATTCCTGGTGAGCCAACTAGATGCCACATGTTGCAACTATTAAATAAGAGCCCACATGCTGCATTGAAGATCCTGCATGTTGCAGCTGAGACCCACTCAAATTAAAAAAGTAATACCCACAGTCACATGGTTGGGAGCATACTCTTAAGAACAGGAACATATCATATCCTCACACAGATTCTCAACTTCTTCTGATTTCTTTCTTACTGTTTTGTTGTTTAGTTGCTCAGTTGTATTCTAGTCCACAACACTATGGATTATAACCCACCAGGATCCTCTGTCCATGTAATTTCCCAGGCAAGAATACTGGATGGGTTGTCCTTTCCCACTCCAGGGGATCTTCCTGAATCAGGGATGGAATCTTAGTCTCTTGCATCGGCAGGTGGGTTCTTTACCACTGAGCCACCAAGGGATGGGCTTACTCCAATTTACTGGATCTTTACTCAGTGAAGATGCACATTTACTTTCTTTCTGTTTTAACAGTGTGCCACTTCCCAGATGGCACAGTGGTAAAGAATCTGCCTGCCAATGCAGATGTGGGCTCGATTCCTAGGTCAGGAAGATCCCCTGGAAGATGACAACCCATTCGAGTGTTCTTACCTGGAAAATTCCATGGACAGAGGAACCTGGCAGGCTATAATCCATGCGGTTGCAAAGAGTCGGACACAACTGAGTGACTGTGCACACCTTATCTGCAGATAACCTGATCATACATGTAGAAAATGCAGTGTAATTCACAGAACTACTAAAACTATCAGCAAATTTGGTGAGGTTTCAGGAAATACTAGACATTGGAGGGAGCTAACTGCTCCCCCAAAGACTTAACTAATTGTCCCCAAACTTTTCTGCATTGATCTGGAACAAGGTCAATAGGCCATAAATTTAGAGTTCTAGTGTTTCTGAGTTGTTTGATCTTCTGTAAAGTAAGCGTTTTACTTTGGAAGGAATCAGACCTACTGATAAAAGGTGGTGGGCAAACTAGAATTCTGGGGGGATGGTACACTTTAGAGTAGCAACTACCTACTGTAGACAAAAAGCCTTAAAAAATCAATAGAAAAGTAATTTTTAACTCAGTACTTCTATCCTTTGGAATCTATCTTGAGGACATAACTGGTCAGGCAAAGACTTATATAGAATTCCACTGAATCACTATTAGGGACAAATGGAAACATATTAAATGTTTAACAAGAGATGGGAATACTAAACCACCTGACCTGCCTCTTGAGAAGCCTGTATGCAGGTCAGGAAGCAAGATAACTGGACATAGAACAACTGACTGGTTCCAAATAGGAAAAGGAGTACGTCAAGGCAGTATATTTTCACCTTGCTTTTTTAACTTACATGTAGAGTACATCACGAGGAATGCTGGGCTGGATGAACCACAATCTGGATTCAAGATTGCCAGGAGAAATATCAATAACTTCAGATATGCAGATGACACCACCCTTATGGCAGAAACTGAAGAAGAACTAAAGAGCCTCTTGATGAAAGTGAAAGAGGAGAGTGAAAACGTTGCCTTAAAGCTCAACATTCAGAAAACTAAGATCATGACATCCAGTCCCATCACTTCATGGCAAATAGATGGTGAAACAGTGGAAACAGTGGCTGACTTTATTTTTTCGGGGCTCCAAAATCACTGCAGATGGTGGCTGTAACCATGAAATTAAAAGAAGCTTACTCCTGGAAGGAAAGTTATGACCAACCTAGACAGCATATTAAAAAGCAGAGACATGACATTGCTTTGCCATCAAAGGTCCATCTAGTCAAGGCTGTGGTTTTTCCACTAATCATGTATGGACGTGTGAGTTGGACTGTAAAGAAAGCTGAGCGCCAAAGAATTTTTGCTTTTGAACTGTGGTGTTGGAGAGGACTCCTGAGAGTCCCTTGGACTGCAAGGAGATTCAACCAGTCCATGCTAAAGGGGATCAGTCCTGAATATTCATTGGAAGGACGGATGCTGAAGCTGAAACTCCAATGCTTTGGCCACCTGATGCGAAGAGCTGACTCATTTGAAAAGTCCATGATGCTGGGAAAGATTGAAAGCGGGAGGAGAGGGGACGACAGAGGATGAGAAGATTGGATGCCACCATCAACTCAATGAACACGAGTGGGTAAACTCTGGGAGCTGGTAATGGACAGGGAGGCCTGGGGTGCTGCAGTCCATGGGTTCGCAAAGAGTCAGACACAACTGAGTGACTGAACTGAACTGAACTGACTGAACACTTACATTATAGTACTTATTATATGCATCCAAGTACATGTTTCTGAAGAAATTTCAAAAAGAGAAAATGCTTATATGTTAAATAAAAGTAATTCCAGGAAAAAATTAAAAATTAAAAATGCTCAGAAGCATGCAAAAATTACCTTATTTTTGTAGATGAATGACTACACTCAGTTGTGTGCGACACTGCAACCTCATGGACTATGCAATCCATGGAATTCTTCAGGCCAGAATGCTGGAGTGAATATCCTTTCCCTGCTTAGGGGATCTTCCCAACCCAGGGATCGAACCCGGGTATCCTGCATTGCATGTGTATTCTTTACCACCTGAGCCATATAAATGCCAGTATAAAACTAAGAAAATATTCCAAAGTACTGACCACAGTTAATGCTGAATGAAAGCCATAATACATTTTAATTTTCTCTCATTTCTTAAATTGTCTTCAGTTACATTGTACTACTAGACTATCTGAAGCCCAAACCCTTCCCTTGCAACCAAGGACAAAGGCAAGAAACTGTGGAGGTGCAGTATTTGAAAATATATTCAGACACGGAATGATACTTCAGCTTTATTTTATGCTACAAGAAATATTGAAACACCCTTCTCCTCCAGCCAGAGGAAAACAACAGGGCCAAGAGTGCCCAAAGGCCAATACAGGCAAACAGTTAGGCCCCCATAATAAATCAGCAACCAGTGTAGGGATCAATGCCCTGGGGAAGGATGCACTGCCTAGATTAATCTTAGGTGCTCTTTCTTGGCCTAGGATTAGGGATAACCAGGGACACAAAGTACCCTGTAATTGGTTGGTTGATCCCAAGCAACAGGAAAAGCTGCTTGAGACAGGAGATGATAGAAATTCAGAGGTGGCCTCCGTTTTTAGCAGTCACCTGGCTAAAAGGGAGGGAAAAAGAAAATCAAATTAAATGTGGGAACTGTTCCTCTAATTCTCTCTGCCCCCTCAGCTTTGACAGGCTCAGTGCACATGTCTATATCCTTAGACTTCACCTTTCAGGGGTCTCCAATTGACTATTAGAATGACCCCAGACACCTGCCACCCACCCAGGCCCCTTTGTAAACTGACATTGCTAGGATGCTGCCATTCACTGTGAGCTTCTTCCCTACTGCCCTGTGGTAGGGCTGGATGTGTGGGCTCAGGGATTGACAGGCCATCTCTGCCTCCATGGGTGACGGGAAGAGCACTATGTTGGAGCTGGTGGCGGCAAGGTTAAGGGACCATCTCACATCAACCTTGCTTGTGCCTCAGGCCTACTCTTCATTCGGAGGCCTGTTTCCTTCTGGCAGTTCTCACTTGTCTCCATCCCCACTCCAAGTATGCTCCCCGCCTTTCTAGTCCCTCAGGCCATCCCCCCCGCCTCCATCTCTCCCTGCCACCTCTGACCCATACCCCTGAGGCCAGACCCTCCAGCCATCTTCTTGGTCTCCCTCCCCACAGCCTTTCCTATCCCCAGGCTGACCATTTTCTCTCCATTCTACTGTTACAGTAGGCCTATTCATCCCTAGTTCAGCCCCTCACCTTTCTTCAAATAGGATACAAATTGAGATGTTGGCTTCTTGGTCTTATGGCCATGGGCGGCACATGCCCACCATGTCCTGATGCAGCATGTCCACCAGGCCACTGCCCAGCGTGTCCTCCTGGCCCCTGGACAGCATGGCCACTTGGCCCTGGTATGGCTTGTCCACCCGGCCAAGGCACAGCGTGGCCACTGGGCCCACCAAGTCCTGTCTCCCCAAGCTCAGCAAGATGTCTCTGCAAGGTCCCAGATTGTGAGGTTCCTGCACCAGGTCTGGGGCTCCTGCCACGCTTGCACCCGCATCTCTCATGCCTCCTAGGCCCTGGTGCCCTTCAGGGCCATTTGGGTCACCAGGTCCATGCTGGGTTCCCTGGCCTTCAGCACCTCCCACCATGCCACCTCCACTGGCACCTGGGTCTGTGGCCTCTATGACCACTCGCACTGCAGGTCAGCCCAGCACAGCCCACCACGGCCAGCTGGAACATCTGAGGGGTTGAGGCACCAAAGTGAAACCGCCCCCCTGGGAAGGTGGTGTCACTATGGGCGCCAAGAATGCCTACACAATTAGGCCCTGACACCAGTCCCCAGATGTCACTCTGGCATGGTTCTGAGCACATGACTGTTTACCACCAAAAGTGGAACCACAAACTGAGCCTCTTCCACTTACACCTCTGCTGCCATGCTCACATGTGACTAGCCTACTGACTTCAATTTCTGGAAGGGAGTTGAGCACCAGGGCTAGGCCTGGTCTGTCCCATTCATCTCCCACATGTAGCTCAAGTCTGCATCCTGGTCCATGCATTTGGGCATGTGCAGGTGCATGCACATGGGGGTGTGCCGGGGCCAGCCCTGGAGTCCTGAGACAAGGGATGCAGAGTGGGCTGTGCCTGTCCACCTGGAGAGGGAAGCGGGGACTACTGTTGGGCCCACTTGGGATGGCATGGAGCAGGGCCACCTGGGGGTCTGGGCACAGAGACTGCAGGAACTCCAGGCTGTGGGCATGCCCTGGGCCCCTCAGAAGCACCAGAGGAACTAGCTAGACTCAAGGGCAGAGGGAAGGGCCATGTTGCCCTGGACAGCCGCAGTGTCTTGCCCTCTGCTGGCACGACTTTCATGGCCTTTCCCTCCCCAGGAACAAAGTCTTGAGGCTCTCTGGAGGGCTGGAGGTACTGGGGGGACCTCAACTGAGAGGTCACCCTATTCCTGCTGGCCTGCTGTGTGCTGTTTACCTCTGTGTCTGGAAGGCGTTCAAGTCAATAGGCAAGGTACAGCTGGGAGTGACGACCAGGCTGTAGCAGTACTGCCTGTGTGTGAGGTGCATCTTCCAGGGGCTACTGCTGGCACAGAAGGTGACTCAAGCAGGAGTTGTACTTCAATGTGGCCCTTGAGCCCCACACCCTGGCCAGAGAGTCCTCTCGGCCCTCCAGATCCAAGGCAAGCAGCCTTCCATCCCACCCCCTTGGAGGGGGGAGGCGCAAGCAATGGCTGACCCTTCCCTGTGGGTGGGGCATCCCTTTCCCACCTTCCCACCCTCTCAGTTTCTGTCGATTCTGGCTCCCAGTTTTAGGGTGTGGGTAGACCTGGTCTACTGCCTGTGTCTGTCCCCTGCTCTGTGGCCAAGAGGACCCCAGCAGGGAGCCTGGACACATCTCTCCCTCAGGGGCCCACTGTCAGGTTGGGGGGACATTTGTACGAATAGTCATGCTGTAGAAGGGGGCTCACTAGACTACGATGGACTAGAGGGTGAAGAGCCAAGACACAAGACCCACCAGTGTGCCCCGTCTGCCCACACCACATCTATACCTGTGCTCTTCCATAGTGAAAGCTAGCACTTGCTATGGTCCATGCACTGTTTTAGGTGCTTTCCAATGTGTTGGTCCACCAGGTCAGTTTTCAGACAGTATTACCATGTTTGTCTCTGGTCTCCCATGATGCAGCTCTCCAAACAAATCACATAAACCCACTCCCCAACACCAGCAGCTCAAAGTCTTGTGCATTTTGATTTCTCCATTTCTCAAGTCTGATGACTACAGTGCTCCATCAGGCACGGGACCTAAGTTGGGTCTGAATTGTGAGATCTGCAACAGAAAATGATAATGACAATGACAATATGTGTGGCAAGAGAGTGACAGATGTATGAAGAAAAGACAGTGTATGATAGAATGAGTTTCTGAGATTTTACCACTGTGACAGGTGAATGGTTTTGAGTGAGTGTGACAGACTGAATGTGTGATTTGGACAGGAGTTTAAAAAGACAGAATATGATGGGAAGTGACTAAGTTGCAGGTGATAGTGATAGCGGTAGCGAACCCCCAAGATGATAGATGATAACTTAACGTGTACGGTGAGTGGTGAGTCGTATAGCCAGGAGAGACTGTCAAGAAACGAAATAACTACTACATTAGGTAGCCTTTGGGTATTTGGTGAGAACTCTGGCCGGAACTGCAGTAGGAGAAAAGAGAGGGAGCGCTTCGAGGAGTGGTTTTCCATTTTCAACCGGGTGGTCGGGTTGTGAAGCAGATGCAGAGTGAAAACTTGAAGGAGGTTTGGGAGGGTCAGGAGATGTGTGGCTGGAGCAGAGTGGGTGAAGAGGAGAGCAGCAGGACAGGGGGCCGAGAGCTGACAGGGACTGGATGTCCCTGAGGCTTCAGGGGACATGCTGAGGGCTTGTGCTCAGAGTGAAGCAGGTAGGTGATGGATGGTGGCTGTGGATTGGATTGCGTCCCCTAGAAAAAGATGTTGAAGTCCTAACCCCTGGAGCCTGTGAAATGTGAAAAAATGATGCCACTTTGAAAAATTCACTGTGTTTTTACTATTTCATTTCTGGCATTAATAAAAGTTATAAGGAAGAATCATGACCTAAGTGTCCTCTTATTTAAGTAATGACCTTGGAACACATTTTGAAAGCTGAGGGTTGAAAATAGACTTCCCTGCTGTTATCAAGTACAACAGGCCCAACCTGACTCGCATGGAATGCCCCACATCCATGTTACTTCGCTGCAAGCAGTTCAGCAGGTGGCTGTAACAGGCACTGCTTCCAGTCAGCCAAACCACATCTTTTTTCTGGGTCAGAAACTAGCTTCAGTAGTTGACAATAAAATGAACGGCCCTGCCAGATACCACAGATAAGGTGAACCTCACTACTGACATTAAAAGGCAACAGAACCCAGCCTGCCTCCCCATAGCAGGGGTCTGTTGTGCCCTCACCTCTCTTTTCCCCACAGCTGCCCTGGGTGCCAGGTCAGCAGCATCTCTATGCCATGATGTAAGGCAGAGACAACCAGAGTAGCCGTGGCTCGGGTTTGGGGGAACGAGGGAAAAGGCACAGACCCTACAGCCAAGGGGAATCCTGGTGCTGAGAGAAAGGAGGAGAAGCCACGGGAACTTCCTCACCCTGGTCAAGAAACAGGCCAGTTACCACAAATGGTTTTTCCTGACACTCCAGACAAGCCCCCAATCTAAAGAAGGGTATGTTGGCCTACAAGGCTCACCTGAGAAGCAAGGGCCGGGAAACCTAACCTGAAGGTCTCTGAGCCCCAGGCCCCTTGAACACAGGCCCCTTTACTCCACCAGGCACCTCCCTAACTTTCCAGCTTTCTACTTTATTTTCCTTGATCTTAAATTGCATTTATTATTATTTCTTTAATTGTGCCATTTGTTTTTTATAAATTTAGTTTTTATTTTCTGAGACAGAGTGGCACTGTGCAGGCTGGAGCAGGGGGTCTGATGAGAGAGAGCAGAGCTGAGACAGAGACCCCTCCCACATGGGCACCTCACTGACGGCAGATGGGGCACTGAAGGGCCGAAGGGACAGGGAGGCTTTTCCAATCAAGGCTGCCTGTCATTGGAACTCCACGAGGCTGATCATGAATCTGACCCCACTTTGGTACCACACACGGACATCACTTCCTGGGAGACCTCCATGGAGAAGGCAGGGTAATCCATGGGGTGTGTCCCTCCATTTGGCTTCTGTCCAGCACTGTGTTCTCATGGTGTGTTTCATGGTCAAAACTTCTTATTTGAATGAGTTTTAGTCTCTGTTTACTTTCACACAAAAGAACACTACCTAATTGATTTATATCTGTCTTGAAATTTTAAATATTTCCATTTCTTTGGTCTTCAATAAGACTTTTAATTCATTTTCATACTCTATGGTGACAGAAGTCAGAATAGTGATTATCTCTATTGGGAAGAGGCAGGAAGTAAAACAAATTTGTAAATTATACGGTATTATAGAAGGTGATGAGTGGTGTGGGAAAGAACAGCATGAAGAGGATTGGCTGCCCACCAGGCTGTGGGGAGGGTGGCTGCAGGAGGAAGTGGGGTGAGAATATGAGACCTGAGCAGACTCAGAGATGAGGAAGGTGGCCAGGAGCTATACTTGAGAGGGTAGTCAAGGCAGGGAGAACAGACTATGCAAAAGCACTAATTCTTTTTTTTTTAAAGCACTAATTCTTAAGAAAACCTGGAATGTTGAGTGTGCAGCCAAGAGGCCAGTGTGGTTGGCATGGGGTGAGCAAGAGTGAGCATAGCAGAGGAGGTACAGAGGCAATGTAGGTTCACAGATGAGAATGTGGGGCCTTTCTGGTCATTAGAAGGACCTCTGGCTTATGTTCCGAGTGAGAATAAAGCTAGTGAAGGGAACTGAACAGGGGAGACATATCTGGCTTACATTTTGAAAGGAAGGATCATTGTAGCCATTAGAGCTGCTGGGTGCTGGCAGGTGAGATAACTCTTATCACTGTCACCCACAGGACCATTGCCACCATCCCCAGCAGCAGCTCTTGCCTCCCTACAGCCCACGGTGGCAGAGCTCTCCTGGTTCTGTCATGGCAGACTCTGTTCACGCATATGGAGGAGCAGGACCGGGTCTCCCCTGCCACTGGCTTCAAAGATCCCCTTAAAACAGGCCAAAATATATGAAGCTCAGGCTGTGAAAAAACTGGGCATCAGGCCAGGGAGGATCAGCAGTGATCTCTGGGAGCTGAGACATGGAAGAGATGAGCTGTGCAGCTGCCCCAGCTTGCTATCTACACAGACTGCCCAGGGCATGTCCAGCTGTCCCCCTGGGTGTCAAGGGGGGATTGCAGAGCACAGGCTATTGGAGCTGGCAGGCGGCAGACCAGAGAGGAGAGGGCGGCAGAGGGAGGAGAGAACCCTGCACGTGGGCAGATAGTCTGCTGGAGCCATAGCAGAAACTCTTCATTCAGGTGACATCATATAGAGGACTCAGAGGGATCTTGTCTCAAACTTCCACTGATCAACCCATAAGGCAAGACTCAACAGGATCAAAGTGTTTCTAAGTAAGTAAACAGTGAGTAAGCTTTAAAACATTTTTAAAAGTTGTGGAATATACCTAGGGAAAAATATACCCAGCACGCAAGGAAAAGAGTATGCCAAGAATGAGAAATATTCAAACCATTATGAGGAGAGAAATCAATTGATAAAAGACATCTCGATTGGCCCATTTTTTTGATTAGGTCATTTATTTTTCTGAAATTGAGCTGCAAGAGCTGCTTGTATGTTTTTGAGATTAATTTGATTGTCAGGGGAAAGTGAAACTATCTGCAGACATGCTTGTTTATGGAGAAAATAAAATGGAATCTACAAAATATTAACAAGAACGAATCAGTGAATTTAGCAAGTTTGCAGAATAAAAGATATATTAAGAGACAACTAACTCCCTATGCCCAATCACTCAACTAATTGTCCCAACATTTTTCTTCACTGACTTAAGTACAGTCAGCCACAAAATTCTTATTTTAGTGTGCCTAGGTGTTTTCTCTCCTCATGCAAAGTAAGTGTATTATTTTATTAGGAAACCAAGTCTATTGTGACAAGGATGTTAGGAAACCAGAAATCTGGTAGCAGGTATATTTTCTGAAGAGAAATTGTGATCAAGAGTTTTTGTGTTTTTTTTTTTTTAAGAGAATCTGTTTCCTCTCTGTCTTTTGTTTTGTTTTGCTGCATCTCATGGCTTGTAGGATCTTAGTTACCCGACATGGGACCAAAGCCATGCCTCCTGCAGTGGAAGCCTGGAGTTCTGACCACTGGACTGCCAGGGAATTCCCTGTGATCAAGGCTCTTAAAAAAGAAATAGAGAAGTAAACATCTGTGAATATTTCTGGCTTTTGGAATATATTAATACTCTAAGGAAAGAACCATTAATGGAAAGAATTATATACATGAATTCCACTGAATCATTAACCACAGTAATGAAAAATTGTAAACAACTTAAATGTTTAATAATTACATTATTATTGTTTTTATTTTTAAAGACCCAATTTTAATTTTTTCACCATGCCACATGGTACATGGATCTTAGTTCCACTACCAGGGATTGAACCTACAGCCCTTGCACTGGAAATGCAAAGTCTTAATCACTGGACTTCTTGAGAAGTCCCCAATAATTAATTATGATGCATTTATATCTATTCAATAACACATTTTTGATGAGTTTTTAGAAAGTGGAAAAGTTAGTATATTAAATGAAAAAAATTCAGGAAAATCTTTAATGCTAAACTTGATAGGTGGCAATAAGGGATGACAGAGGATCAGATGGTTGGATGGCATTGCCGACTCAATGGACATGAGTTTGAGCAGGCTCAGGGAGGTGGTGATGGACAGGGACGCCTATCATGCTGTAGTCCACGGGGTTCCAAAGAGTTGGACACGACTGAGTGACTGGACTGAACATTACATGCTGTTATAAATTTAATGTGCAAGTACAAGTAGAAAATATTCTTAATGTTGACAGTATTTAGTGCTGAACATAGGGCTTGGTTTTCATTTTCCTAAATTGTTTTCAATTACCTTGTCCTACTGGAACATCTGAATTTCATTTGAATTTCTAACATGAGAACAAAGATAAAAAGTTTTTTTCTAATCCAGTAGCGCATTAGCTGAAAAGAAACTGAGACACAGAAAGTGACTTAGTTTTATTTTCTACTGTGAAACACTGAAGCATCCCACTCCTCAAGAAGCAGGGAAACAAAGCAAGTGAACCAAGAGATACCAAAGGCCAGTAAAGGCAAAAACTTACACTCAAATAACAAAGTAGTGATGGTTCTTAGGTTTGAATCTCCTATGCCTTGCCGAGTAAGGGACACAAGGTTAGGCTTCAGCCACTTTCCTCAGCCTAGGAAAGGTGGGATCCCAAGGCTCCGAATGTTCTGAATCACCAGGGAAAGCTGATCGAGGAATGGGTTGATGGAAATTTGGATCAAAGCAAGGTCTTCAGTAGTCCATCTACTAAAAGTGGGGAAAATCAGGTTAAAGGGGAGATCATTCCTGTAGGCCCAGGGTACCAGCCCCCCCTCCTTGTACCAAGCCCCTCAGCATCTCCATCATAGCACTCTAAAGAGGGAGCTCAGACCACAGCACCCACCACCCCCCCAATCATCAAGGCAAACTCATCTGGAACTGACACAATCAGGTTACAGCCAATCACTGCATATTCCTTCCGAATCATTCCTTGGTAGCATTGGCCATCTCGGAGCAGAGACCTGAGAGTCAAGTGTGCCTCCAGTGGGGATAGGAAAGTCACTCTGACTGTGCTGGGAAAGACACGGTTAAGGCACCATCCATTAATTTGCTGGTATCTCGGGCTTCCTCACACCTCAGAGGCCCATTTTTACCCCAGGATGCCCATGCTCCCGACCACAACCTGAGACCACCCTGAGCTGCCTCCCAAACCCTTTGGACTGTCTTCCCCACCTTCCAGGCTCCTCAGGCCTTGACAACCTCCTTTCCTGCCAGGCCACCCACTCCTGCCGCCTTGGATCACCCCCGTGCTCCCTTCTATCCCTTCCTCAGGCTGCTGGCATGTTTCCCACCACCATACCACTGACCCTGCCCAGGGAGGCTCCAGGAAAAGAATAAAATACTTAGCAATAGATCTACCAAAAGAAACAAAAGACCTATATATAGAAAAGTATAAACCATTGATGAAAGAAATCAAAGATGACACAAATAGATCGAGAAATACACCGTGTTCATGGATCAGAAGAATATAATGAAAATGATTATACTATGCAAAGCAATCTGTAGATTCAATGCAATCCCTATCAAGCTACTAAAGGTATTTTTCAGAGAATGTGAACAAATAATTTCACGATTTGTATGAAAATACAAAAAACCTCAAATATCCAAAGCAATCTTAAGAAAGAAGCCTGACTTCAGACTATACTACAAAGCTACAGTCATCAAGACAGTATGGTACTGGCACAAAGACAGAAACATAGATCAGTGGAACAAGCTAGAGAGCCCAGAGATAAATCCATGCACCTATGGACACCTTATCTTTGACAAAGTAGGCAAGAATACATACTGGAGAAAAGACAATCTCTTTAACAAGTGGTGCTGGGAAAACTGGTCAACCACTTGTAAAAGAATGAAACTAGAACACTTCCTAACACCATTCACAAAAATAAAGTCAAAATGGATTCAAGATCTAAATGTAAGACCAGAAACTATAAAATTCCTAGAGGAAAACATAGGCAAAACACTCTCTGACGTAAATCATAGCAGGATCCTCTATGATCCACCTCCCAGAGTAATGGAAATAAAAGTAAAAATAAACAAATGGGACCTAATTAAACTTAAAAGCTTTTGCACAACAAAGGAAACTATAAGCAAGGTGAAAAGACAGCCTTCAGAATGGGAGAAAACAATAGCATATGAAGCAATTGACAAAGAACTAATCTCAAAAACATACAAGCAGCTGGAAAATCCCATGGACAGAGGAGCCTGGTAGGCTGCAGTCCATGGGGCCCCTAAGAGTGACTTGACTAAGTGACTTCACTTTCACTTTTCACTTTCATGCATTGAAGAAGGAAAAGGCAACCCACTCCAGTGTTCTTGCGTGAAGAATCCCAGGGATGGGGGAGCCTGGTGGGCTGCTGTCTATGAGGTCGCACAGAGTCAGACATGATTGAAGCAACTTAGCAGCAGCAGCAGCAGCATGCAGCTCAATTCCAGAAAAATAAGCAACCCAATAAAAAAATGGGCCAAAGAACTAAACAGACATTTCTTTAAAGAAGACATACAGATGGCTAACAAACACATGAAAAAATGCTTAACATCACTCATTATCAGAGAAGTGCAAAGCAAAACCACAATGAGGTACCATCTCACGCCAGTCAGAGTGGCTGCTATCCAAAAGTCTACAAACAATAAATGCTGGAGAGGGTGTGGAGAAAAAGGAACCCTCTTACACTGTTGGTGGGAATGCAAACTAGTACACCCACTGTGGTGAACAGCATGGAGATTCCTTAAAAAACTGGAAATAGAACTGCCATATGGCCCAGCAATCCCACTGCTGGGCATATACACTGAGGAAACCAGAATTGAAAGAGACATGTGTACCCCAATGTTCATCACAGCACTGTTTACAATAGCCAGGACATGGAAACAACCTAGATGTCCAATGCCAGACAAATGGATAAGAAAGCTGTGGTACATATACACAATAGAATATTACTCAGCTATTAAAAAGAATGCATTTGAATCAGTTGTAACGAGGTGGATGAAACTGGAGCCTATTATACAGAGTGAAGTAAGCCAGAAAGAAAAACACCAATACAGTATACTAACACATATATATGGAATTTAGAAAGATGGTAATGATAACCCTGTATGTGAGACAGCAAAAGAGACACAGATGTAAAGAACAGACTGTTGGACTCTGTGCGAGAAGGCAAGGGTGGGATGACTTGAGAGAATAGCATTGAAACATGTATATTATCATATGTGAAATAGATTGTCAGTTCAGGTTCGATGCATGAGACAGGGTGCTCAGGGCTGGTGCACTGGGGTGACCCTGAGTGATGGGATGGGGAGGGAGTTGGGAGTGGGGTTCAGGGTGGGGAACACATGTACACCCATGACTGATTCATGTCAATGTATGGCAAAAACCACTACAATATTTTAAGGTAATTAGCCTTCAATTAAAATAAATAACTTTTTTTTTTTTTTTTAAAGAAAAGGATACAGCACCAGCACTCTACGTCTAGGCATTACAGCCAAGGGTGCTACATCTCCACCAGGTCCTGGGGCACGTGGTGCCTGCTCACCCCGCGGAGGAGCTGCAGCAGCTTCCATTATCGCTCTTCCTCTGCCAGGCCCACCTTGGCCTTCTGGGGCCCGGTGATGATCCTCACCTTCAGCGTTGCCTGAACCCCTCTGGAAAGGACGTGTTCTGGAGCTCTGCTGGTCATCTCGGCCCTGTGCACCACGGGCGGAAATAACCGTGGTTCGCATGGCGGCCGTGCGTCTCGATCAGACTCCAACAGAAGGGGCGGAGAGACTGAGCCGCTCACCAAGTCCCTCCCCCTCTGCGCAAGGACGCCAAACGTGTGCTTTTGCAGACACCCCTCAGGGTGCCTCCTTGCACTGGATTGGTTACCGCCCAGCCTGCCGGCCTCCACCGGGCTGCTATGGAGACCCCGTGGGACTTGAGGGACTCGGCTTGCTCACAAAGCCCCGCTCCTCTCAGCTGGGTCCAATGCGCCTGCACACAAGATCCTCTCCAGGGCTGGCCCAGACAGTGTGGAATGGACCCTGCCAAGTGTCCACAGAGACACCACCGAGACACAAATGATGGCTTTCCATTCTCAAGGCCTAAAGCTAGTTCCACAATGCAACTTTGATTTCTCCAACATATGCCATAGAAGGGTCTTACTAGACTAAGGTGGGAATCGAGGGCAAGGGGCCAAGCCATACGACCCACCAGCGTCCCCGCTCTGCCCATTCCATATCTATAGTGAAATTATAGATAATTTCATATCTATATGAAATTCCAGCAGAACTTTGCAGATCCCTGAAGGAGGATGCCGTCAGGGATTTGCATTTATTATGTCAGCAAATCTGGAAGACCACAGGACTGTAAAAGGTCAAGCCTCATCCCAATTGCCAAGAAGGGTAGTACCAAAGATTGTGCTAACCATCAGACAATTGCACTCATCTCCCATGCTAGTAAGGTCATGCTTAAAATCTTGCATGCTAGGTTTCAGCATTGTGCAAACCAAGAACTTCCAGATGTCCGAGCTGGGTTTAGACAAGGAAGAGGAACTAGACATCAAATTGCCAACCAACATTCACTGGCTTATATAGAAATCAAAGGAATTTCAGAAAATCATTTCACACTGCTTCCTCGACTAGGCTAAAGCCTTTGACTGTGTGGATCATGACAAACTGTGGAAAGCTCTTAGAGAGATGGGAATAGCAGACCATCCTACCTGTCTCCTGAGAATCCTGTGTGCAGGTCAAAAAGAAACAGAACCCTGTATGGGAAAACTGATTGGTCAAGATCGAGAAAGGAGGATGACAGGGCTGTCTTCTGTCACCCTATTTGTTTAATCTGAGCACATCATGAGAAATGCCAGGCTGAATGAGTTACAAGCCAGGATCAAGACAGGTGGGAGAAACATCAACAACCTCAGATACATGGATGATACCACTCTAATGGCAGAAAGCAAAGAGGCACTAAAGAGCCTCTTGATGAGGGTGAAGGAGGAGAGTGAAGGAGCTGGCTTAAGACTAAATATTTAAAAAACTAAGATTATGGCATTTGGCCCCATTACTGCATGGCAAATAGAAAGGGAAAAGGTGGAAGAAGTGACAGATTTCCTCTTCTTGGGCTTCAAAACACTGTGGATGGTGACTGCAGCCATGAAATTACAAGACGATCGCTTCTTGGCAGGAAAGCGATGACAAAATTAGACAGGGTCTTGAAAAGCAGAGATGTCACTCTGTGACAAAGGTTCACAGAGTCTAGGCTATGGTCTTCCCATTGATCACATATGGTTGTGAGAGCTGAACCATAAAGAAGTCAGAGTCCCAAAGAATCTGTGCCTTCGAACTGTGGTGCTGGAGAGGACTCCTGAAAGTCCCTTGGACAGCAAGAAGATCAAACCAATCAATATTAAGGGAAATCAACCCTGAATATTCATTGGAAGGACAGATGCTGAACCTGAAGCTCCATTATTTTGTTCATCTATGGGAACAGTTGACTCACTGGAAAAATCCCTGATATTGGGAAAGTTTGAGGGCAGAAGGAGAAGAGGGCGTCAGGAAATGATATGGCTGGATGGCATCAGGGATCCAATGAATATGAACTTGGGCAAACTCCAGGAGATGGTGAGGGACAGGGAGGCCTGGTGTGCTGCAATCCATGGGGTTGCAAAGAATCACACAGGACTGGGCGACTGAACAACAAAAACTGCCCAAGCCACGTTCTTGCCGATCAGATTCATCAATAACAAAGCTGATATTTAGGTTGAAACACATGTCAAAGGGGACGTGCCAATGGCTGCAGAGGCTAAGCTGCACCTGTTTGAAAGGAGTGGGAAAGGACAGGCAGCAGTTGTGAGTGGATGGTGTCAGTGAACTCCTTGTAGAGGAAATGATTCAGGTGGTCCAATTTATAAAGCCCCACACTTTCTTTTGGGCTTTCGAAAGACAGGTGGCGCTAGTGGTAAAGAATCCTCCCGCCCAAGAAAGAGACGCAACAGACAGAGTTTCAGTCTCTGGGTGGGCAACACCCCCTGGAGAAGGAAATGGGAACCCACTCCAGTATTCTTGCCTGGAAAATTCCATGAAGAGAGGAGCCTTGTGGGCTAGAGTCCATGGGTTGCAAAGAGTCAGATACGATTAAGCCCACACATACATATACACATATACTTCTAATCCAGGAGAAAGCAGAGGTTAGAGAAGTGGTTACAATTCAGGACAGAGCGAGAAAAAAACATGAGTAGGACTTCCTTGAGGGGTTCAGTGGACAGGAATCCATGTGCCAATGCAAGGGACATTGCTTCGATGCCTGGTTGGGGAAGATCCAACATGCCATGGAGCACCTGAGCCCGTGCCCCACAACTACTGAGCATGTGCTCTAGAGCCCATGTTCTGTGATAAGAGAAGTGACCGTCATGAGAAGCCTGTGTATAATAACTAGAGAGTAGCCTCCACTCCCTACAACTAGAGAAAGCTTGTATGCAGCAAGGAAGACCCAACACAGGCAAAAATAAATAAAATCAACCCAAGGAGAAGAGAGCAGGCTACCTTCTCTAACTAAAGGGCAGTGTGGAGTTGGACTAGGGATCCTGTAGAAAAGCCAAGTGGGAAGTATAGCCTCACAGGTGCTTACAGATAACTAAATGAGCTCTCTATCCCAGGTTCCCCTGTGGATACTGCAAAGCAGGAGCTGTGAACAGGTATTGTTACAGTTTTAGTTGTTGGTTTAGCAGATATTAATAGGGTTCACCATAATCCCTGGAGAAAAACTGTGTCAGGGCAGAACCAGATTCACATGGGTACATAGAGTAGGTGTGGACACCCTGGTCAGACACATGGGATGTAAGTCCAAAGAATGTACCGAGCAAGGGTCTAGCGTGTTGACTTCTGCTGTCATCCATACACAAGTGGAAACTCATGAATTAAGCAGACCCACCTGAGGGTCTGACATTAGATCAGAAGGAGAGTCAGTGGGACGTCTAGCTGGCTCTGACTCCCACCTCCACAGGCGACACTGTGAGGACACCCTCATACACCCCCACTGAGGGGACTGGTCACAGTTCCCAGGACCAGAAATGCTGGAGTTCAGGGATGTGCAGGCTTCACTGGATTCAGTCGTGCCAGGCTGCTCCCTGCAATTGCTGCCACCCTTCTGCACTCCTACCATATCCTGTGACCTTTGGGGGTTTCCTCTTCTATAATTAGCCTATTTATACCCTTTGCCCATTTCTACAAATTGGAATTGCAGTTATCTAATTGATGATCAGCAGGATATGAAAAATATCAGTATATTCTTTTATTTTATTCTGTTTTGGGTTTAAAACAATGTTTAGGAAGTACTTCCCCACTCCTAGCTCACAAGGATATTTTCTTATATTTTCTATAGTAGGTTTAGTTATTTGATAACTCAAGAACATCTTTTGTTGGACACCGTTCCAGGTCTCCATGGAGGTTACAGTCTAGCCGGAAGAGACTGTCAAGAAATGAAAAAACTTGGGAGAACAAGATGGTGGAAGAGTAGGTGGACATGGAGCACATCTCTCTCCATGGATACATTAGGAATACACTTTCAGACACAGAAGCCCATGAAGAACACCAGCTGATAACAAACAGAAGTACCTGACCAGCAGAAAAGAGTATATAGAACCATGCAAAACTTGGTAGGATAAAGAAACTAGCGGGAACAACAGGAGTGTTAGTAGGATTAGAACTGGTCTCAGTGGGTGGGGGAACTGATGCATGGGACCAATCCCCATATCCAGGCAATTGTCTGAGTCAGGGGAGAAACATCTAAGGCTGGGAGTAAAACAGCTGATCTTTTGCAGCCTAAATGGAATGAGAATCAGACAGTCCTTGCTGCTGCCATAGGTAGCCCAGACTGGGATGCAGGTTCCCTGGAAGGCGTAGCCGTTCAGAGCTGGAATTTAGGGAATTTGGAATAATCCCAGGGTGAGGGCTGCTGTTGACTGCAGAGAGGCGAATCGAGGGGATGTGAGGCAGGAGATTGTGGTGGGAAATACCCATGGAGGAAAGTTGAGCAGCCAAGGAAGCAAGATGATACTGCACAGTCATGGGTAATGGGGTGAAGCCATCACCATAGCCTCTCTCTCCGCACATGCCAACATCAACAGGTGAACAATAGAGAGGCTGGCCCATCAAATGCCTGATGTGCTGAACTACAGAGTAGGACCCCACCCAGGGTGCCCCTTTAAGTGCCTGATGCACTGATCTACAGAGTAGGACTCCAGCCAGTGGGGACCCTCCATGTGCCTGATGTGCCAAACAACAGAGAAGAACCCCAGGCACGGGTGCCCACTAAGTGCCTGAAGAGGCAGGGTTACGGAGAAAGACTGGCCAAAGAGGCCTTCTGATCACCAGCTACAAGAGGCTCGAAAGAAGACTCAGAAAAGGCCATAACCAGTAATGGCATAACCATGCCCTGACCAGTAATGCTGAAGAAGCTGAAGTTAAATGGTTCTATGAAGACCTACAAGATCTTCTAGAACTAACACCCAAATGAGATGTCCTTTTCATGATAGGGGTCTGGAATGCAAAAGTAGGAAGTGAAGAGATACCTGGAGTAACAGGAAAATTTGGCTGTGAAAAACAAAATGAAGCATGGCAAAGGCTAACAGAGTGTTGCCAAGAAAAAGCACTGGTCATTGCATATACCCTCTTCCAACAACATAAAAGAAGACTACACATGGACATCACCAGATGGTCAATACTGAAATCAGACTGATTACATTCTTTGCAGCCAAAGATGGAGAAGCGCTCTACAGTCAACAAAAAGAAGACTGTGAGCTGACTGTTGCTCAGATCATGACCTCCTTATTGCCAAATTCAGACTTCAGTTGAAGAAAGTAGGGAAAAGGCCATTCAGGTATGACCTAAATCAAATCCCTCACAATTATACAGTGGAATTGACAAATTGATTCAAGGGATTAAATCTGATATATGAGTGCCTGTAGAACAATGGACATTAGTGACATTGTACAAGAGGCAGGCATCAAGACCATCTGCCAGAAAAAGAAATGCGAAAAGGCAAAATGGTTTTCTGAGAAGGCCTTACAAATAGCTGAGAAAAGAAGAGAAGCTAAAGACAAAGGAGGAAAGAAAAGATACACCCATTTGAATACAGAGTTCCAAAGAATAGCAAGGAGATATAAGAAAGCCTTCCTCAGTGATCAATGTTAAGAAAATAGAGGAAAACAATAGAATGAGAAAGACTAGAGAGCTCTTCAAGAAAATTCGAGAAACCAAGGTAAAATTATATGCAAAGATGGGGGAAAATAAAGGACAGAAATGGTATGGACCTAAGAGAAGCAGAAGATATTAAGAAGAGGTGGCAAGAATACACAGAAGAAGGATGTAAAAAAGATCTTCATGACCCAGATAATCACGATGGTGTGATCACTCACCTAGAACCAGACATCCTGGAATGTGAAGTCAGGTGGCCCTTAGGAAGCATCACTAAGAAAAACACTAGTGGAGGTCATGGAATTCCAGCTGAGCTGTATCCAATCCTAAAAGATGATGCTGGGAAAGTGCTGCACTCAATATGCCAGCAAATTTGGAAAAGTTAATGGTGGCCACAGGACTGGAAAAGGTCAGTTTTCATTACAACCCCAAAGAAAGACAATGTGAAAGAATCTTCAAACTACTACACAATTGCACACCTCTCACATGCTAGCAAAGTAATGCTAAAAATTCTCCAAACCAGGCTGCCAGGGTCTACAGTAATACCCAAGGGCTGAGTGGCATCGGCGAAAAGAAATGCACGGACTCTTGTTGCAATCCAAGAACTCTCTCTGTTTATTTTTTAACAGCTCAGATTATATAGAATTGTTTTTCTTGCCTCCCCCTTACCATCACCCCATGTTACATCAGATGTTGGTTTCATACTTCTGTCAACATTTTCCCTCATATCTTTCCCAATGACTTCACCTGGAACAATCCCAATTACAGGGTTTTTTCCTTGAATGTCCTGTACCTAGTCTTCTTGCCTCAATGGCCTAACATTTTCACTCTGACAAAAACAATGTTCTATAGATTCCAGATATAGTATGAATTCTTTGGACAATAAAACAATACATGGGAAGGGTTATGAAAAACATGTTTGACATTTTTGAGAATAGTACCATGTGAAAACCTTGATTATTTTTCTTTACCCGAAACCACAAAACCTCAGTCTACAATGATTAACTATGAAGCAGCAAAACACCTCTATTAATAGTGAGGTAATTGTAGTGAGGTTGGTTAATAAAAATCTTCTATTTAAATCCTATGTAACACATTTCCTAACGCTACAAAAATACCCATAATATTCTATGTTTATTAAGGGAATGGAAACAGTGGACAAATAGCAGCACTCAAATAGCAACAATGAAAACCCTCTCAACCAAGGAGCAAGTAAACTGAAGCAGTACATCTACTTCTGAATCTAAATTCCTCTACTCCTTTCTAATCTAGAACATTATAATCTTCTAAGCAAGCAGCCAAGCTATGCCTGTGGCCTTTCCCTTATTTCTGCCCATAGCCATACACTCAGCTTGGGCTATTCCGGGGAGGCCTGATTACTACATGTTACATTTCCAAGATTTAGTAGAAAGCACAGTAACAGTAAGACAGAAAGAGAAAGGGGACAAACTGGGTCCCCAGGGCGACCCTGAGGGGAAGAGCTGCCTTGCAGGTTCCTCTCTCGTCTCGTGACCTTGTCACGGCCTGGGCACATCCCGGCAAAGAACTGCCTTGCAGGCTCTTCTCTCGTCCCGTGACCTTGTCATGGTCTGGGCATGTCCCGGTGGCTCCCAATACCAGGCTTCAACAGTACATGAACTGTGAACTTCCAGACATTCAAGCTGGATTTATAAAAGGCAGAGGAATCAGAGATCAAATTGCCCATATCTATTGGATCATTGACAAAGCAAGAGAGTTCCATAGAAACATTTGCTTCTGCTTTATTCACTATGCCAAAACCTTTGACTGTGTGCATCACAACAAACTGTGGAAAATTCTTCAATAGATGGGAAGTGACCACCTGACCTGCCTCCTGAGAAATCTGTATGCAGGTTAAGAAGCAACAATTAGAACTGAACATGGAACAATTGATGGGTTCCAAATTGGGAAAGGAGTACATCAAGGCTGTATTTTGTCATCCTGCTTGTTTAAATTATATGCAGAGTACATCATTAGAAATGCCAGGCTGGATGAGCACAAGCTGGAATCAAGATCACTGGGAGAAATATCAATAACTTCAGATATGCAAGTGACACCAGCCTTATGGCAGAAAGTGAAGAACTAAAGAGCCTCTTGAAGAAAATGAAAAAGGAGAGTGAAAAAGGTTGGCTTAAAACTCAATATTCAGAGAACTAAAATTACGGCATGGAGTCTAATCACTTCATGGCAAATAGATGGGGAAACAGTGGAAACATTGACAGACTTCTTGGGGGGGGGGCGTCCAAAATAACTGCAGATGGTGACTGCAGCTATGAAATGAAAAGACACTTGCTCCTTGGAAGCAAAACTATGACCAACCTAAACAGCATATTAAAAAGTGGAGACATTGCTTTGCCGACAAAGGTACGTCTAGTCAAAGCTTTGGTTTTTCCAGTAGTCATGTATGGATGTGAGAGTTGGATCTTTTCACTTGTTCTGTGGATTTTTTTTTTCTTTTTTTTTTATTAGTTGGAGTGTTCTGTGGATTCTTAAGGGCTTTTTTTTCTTTTTATTTTCCTTTTTTTCTCCCCCCTCTGTTTTAGTTGTTGATTTTATTGGCACTATGGAATCTAATTAAGCTTTTGAGTTTTTTTTTTCCCCTCAGTCATATTTTTTATTGTTATAAACCTCTGTCTCTATGTTCAGATTTTACAGTTCAGTTGAGTTTTCCTTTTTTTTTCTTCTTCTTTTAATTTTTTAAACCTATTACTGTTTTTCTACATTTATTCCTTTGTTTGCTTTTTCTATTGTTTTTTCCCCTTGCAGTTAAACTTCAATGTATATAAATCTTCTTTATGTACCTCTATTTAACTTTGCATATCTATTCTTTCCTTCTTTACTTTTTTTCCTTTCCTCTCAACAAATTTGTTAGTTTTACTTTCATTTCATTGCTTTATTCCCCAATTGACACCTTGCTTTAGTTTTGTTTTCCAGTTTGTGCTTTAATTAGTTTTATTTTTAACTGGTAGATATAATTTTTGGTTCCCTTTGTTCATTGGGTCAATTTATTGTACTTTATTTTTGTTGGGCTGTTTTGATTTTCTTTATGAGTGTATATGTATATATGTATACTCAGTCACACTTTTTATTGTTGTTATAAGCTCTGCATGTATGTTGGGCTTTTGCAGTTCTCTGGAGTTTGCCTTTTTATTCTTTTCTCTTTTTTTAATTTAATTTTTAAACCTATTTTTTACATATATTCTTTTGTTTGTTTTTCTTACTCTTCTTTTCCCCTTGCTGTAAAAATTCAATGTATATAAATTTTCTTTCTCTACTTATATTGTACTTGGCATATCTATTCTTTCTTTCTTTCCTTTCCTTTCAACGTATTTGTTAGTTTTTTTTTCATTGCTTTATTCACCACTTGGCACCTTGCTTTAGTTTTGTTTTCCGGTTTGTGCTTTAGTTAATTTTGTTGTTAACTGGTAGATATAATTTTGATTTCCTCTATTTGCCAGGTCAATCTACTGTACTTTATTTTTGTTGGACTCTTTTGACTTCGCTTATGGGTATATATGTATATGTGCATATTCCACTAGTTTAAGTATTACTTGCCTGATTTTGTAACTGACATTTATCTGGGGTTCATCTTTGGCTTCTCCTTTTGGGGTATTTATTTTAATCTCATTTAATGCCATAAAAAACCACATGTGAATTTTCATTCCTGATTTGAGATAAAGCCTGGAGCCTTTGGAGTGGGAGCACTGACACCAAGACCCTAGACTACCAGAGAACTAACCCTAGGAAGTATCAGATAGCAATAACTCACAGAAAGGAAACCACTTCAATACAAGTCCTGGCATCACCAAACCACCAGTAGCACCCTTGAAACAACAAACAAAACAAAAATACAAACCCAGTCAAAGCAGACAGGATTACCACCTCACTCATCCTTGCCCATCAGACGAATAACATACAAACAAACAAACAAATTGTGCAGAAATCTCACCCTATATGAATCTTACACAAACCACTGGACCAAACTTAGGAGGGCAGAAACCAAAAGGAAGAAAGAATTCACCCTTGAAGCCTGGGAAAAGGAGACCTCAAACACAATAAGTTAAAAAAAAATAATGACAAAGCAGAGAAATACTACACCAATGAAGGAACAAATTAGAAAAACAGAAGTCCAAATAAATGAAGAGGAAATAGACAAACTACCTGAAAAAAATTCAGAATAATAATAGTAATCATGATCGACAACCTTGAAAAAAAATGGAGAAAGTGCAAGAATCAATTAACAAAGACCTAGAAGAATTATAGAATAAACATTCAGAGACAAACAACACAATTACTGAAATTAAAAATACTCTGGAAGGAATCAATAGCAGAATATCTAAAGCAAAAGAACAAATCAGTGAGCTGGAAGATAAAATGGTGGAAATAACTTCTGAAGAGCAGAATAAAGTAAAAAGAATGAAAAGAACTGAGGATAGTCCCAGAGACTTCTGGGCTAATATCAAAGGCACCAACATTCGAATTAGAGGGGTCCCAGAAAAAGAAGAGAAAAAGAATGGGTATGAGAAAATTTTTGAAAAGATTATAAAATTTCCCCAACATGGAAAAGGAAATTGTCAATCAAGTCCAAGAGGCGCAAAGAGCCCCATACAGGACAAATCCAAGCAGAAACACACTGAGACACATACTAATCAAACTAAGAAAGACTAAAGACAAAGAAAGAATATTAAAAGCAGCAAGGGAAAAGCAGCAAGTAACATACAAGGGAAACCCCATACATTTAACAGCTGATCTTTCAGCAGAAACTTTGCAAGCCAGAAGGGAATGGCAGGATATATTTAAAGTTCTGAAAGGGAAAAACCGACAACCAAATTTACTGTACCTGGCAAGGATCTCAGTCAAAATTGATGGCGAAAACGAAAGCTTTTCAGACAAGCAATAGTGAAGAGAATTCAGTATCACCAAACCAGCTTGACAACAAAAGCTAAAGGAACTTATATAGTCAAGAAATACAAGAGAAGGAAAAGATCTACAAAATCAACCCCAATCAGTTAAGAAAATGGCAATAGGAACATATATATCAATAATTACTTTAAATGTAAATGGATTAAATGCTCCAACCAAAAGACACAGCCTGGCTGAATGGATACAAAAACAAGACCCGTATATATGCTGTTTACAAGAAACCCACTTCAGACCTAAAGACACATATAGACTTAAAGTGAGAGGATGGAAAAATATATTCCATGCAAATGGGAAGCAAAAGAAAGCTGGAGTAGCAATCCTCATATCAGACAAAATAGACCTTACAATAAAGAAAATTGCAAGAGATAAGGAAGGACACTACATAATGATCAAGGGATCAATCTAAGAGGAAGACATAACAATTGTAAATATCTATGCACCCAACATAGGAGCACCTCAATACCTAAGACAAACACTAACAGACACAAAAGTATAAATTGACAGTAACACAATAATAGTAGGATACTTTAACACCTCACTTACACCAATGCACAGATCATCAAACAGAAAATTAATAAGGAAACACAAGTCATAAATCATACATTAAATGAGACGAACCTCATTTATATCTCTGGGACATTCCATCCAAATGCAGGAGAATAAACCTTCTCCTCAAGTGCACTTGGAACATTCTCCAGGATAGACCACATCTTGGGTCACAAATCAAACCTCAGTAAATTTAAGAAAATTAAAATTCTATCAACCTCTTCTCTGACCACAACACTATGAGACTACATACCAACCAAAAGAAAAAAAAAACTGTAAGAAACACAAACACATGGAAATTATACTATACATTTCTAAATAAGCAACAGGTTACTGAAGAAATCAAAAGGGAAATCAAAAAAATTCAAGACACAAATGACAATGAAAACATGACAACTCAAAACTTACGAGATGCAGCAAAAGCAGTTCAAAGAGGGAAGTTTATAGCAATACAATCCTACCTCAAGAAACAAGAAAAATATCGAATAGACAACCTAACTTTACACCTATAACAACTGGAAAAATAAGGGAAAACAACCAAAATTAGTAGAAGGAAAGAAATCATAAAGATCTGAGCAGAAATAAATGAAAAAGAAATGAAAGAAACAGTGGTAAAGATTAATAAAACTAAAAGTTGGTTCTTCGAGAAGATAAAGCAATTGACAAACCTTTGGCCAAACTCATCAAGAAAAAAAGAGAGAAGAATCAAATCAACAAAATTAGAAATGAAAAAGGTGACGTTACAACAGACAATGGAGAAATACAAGGGATTATAAGAGAATATTATGAACAAATGAATGGCAATAAGGCTTCCCTGGTGGTTCAGATGGTAAAGCATCTGCCTCCAATGTGGGAGACCTGTGTTCAATCCCTGGGTTGGGAAGATCCCCTGGAGAAGGAAATGGAAACTCTAGTACTCTTACCTAGAAAATTCCATGGATGGGGGAGCCTGGCAGGCTACAGTCCATGGTGTTGCAAAGAGTCAGGATAACCTGGAAGAAATGGGCAGATTCACAGAAAATCTTTCAAGACTGAATGAGGAAGAAATAGAAATTATGAACAACCCAATTACAATCACTGAAAGTGAAGCTGTGATACAAAATCTCACAAAAAACAAAAGCCCAGGACCAGATGCCTTCACAGGAGGATTCTATCAAACGTTTAGAGAAGAACTAATGCCTATCCTTCTAAAACTCTTTCAAACAATTTCAGAAGAAGGAACACTTCTACGAGGCCACCATCACCCTGAAACCAAAACCAGACTAAGACAACACAAAAAAAGAAAACTGCAGGCCAATATCACAGATGAATGTAGATGCAAAAATCCTCAGCAAAATATTAGCAAATAGAATTCAGCAACACATCAAAAAGCTCATACACCATGATCAAGTTAGGTTTATTCCAGGGATGCAAGGAAACTTCAGTACACACAAATCAATCAATGTGGTACACCACATTAACAATTTGAAAGATAAAAACCATATGATAATCTCAATTTATGCACAATAAAAGCCTTGTCAAAATTCAGCACCCATTTATGATTAAAACTCTTAAAAAATGAGCATAGAAGGAACCTAACTCAGCATAGTAAAGGCCATATATGATAAGCTTACAGCAAACATTATTCTCAGTGGTGAAAAACTGAAAGCATTCCCCCTAAGATCAGGAACAAAAAAAGGGTGTCCACTTTCACCACTATTATTCAACATCATTCTGAAAGTCTGAGATACAGCAATCAGAGAATAAAAAGAAATAAAAGGAATCCAGATTGGAAAAGAAGAGGTTAAGCTCTCACTGCTTGCTGATGACATGATACTGTGCATAGAAAACCCTAAAGATAGTATCAGAGCTAATCAGTGTATTTAGCAAAGTAACAAGATACAAAATCAATACACAGAAACCACTTGCATGTCTATATGCTAACAATGAATAATCAGAAAGAGAAATTAAGGAATCAACCCCATTCACCATTGCAACAGAAAGAATTAAATATCTAGGAATAGACTTCACAAGGAGAAAAAAGAACTGTACACAGAACATTTTAAGACACTAATGAAACAAATCAAAGATGACATAAACAGATGGAGATATATTCCATGTTCCTGGGTAGGAAGAATAAATATTGTGAAAATGGCTATACTATACTACCAAACACAATCTACAGATTCAACGTGATTCTTATCAAATTACCAATGACATTTTTCAAAGAACTAGAACAAAAAATTTCAAAATTCATATGGAAACACAAAAGACCCCAAATAGCCAAAGCAGTCTTGAGAAAGAAGAATGGGGGTGCAGGAATCAACCTTCTTGATTTCAGATTACACTACAAAGCTACAGTCATCAAGAAAGTATGGTACTGGCACAAAAACAGAAATATAGACCAATGGAACATGATAAAACGCCCAGAAATAAGCCCATGCACCTATGAGTACCTTATTTTTGACAAAGGAGGCAAGAATATACAATGGGGCAAAGACAGCCTCTTCAATAAATGTTGCTGGATAAACAACAGCTACATGTAAAAGAATGAAATTATAACACCTCCTAACACCATACAGAAAGATAAACTCAAAATGGATTCAAGACCAGAAATCACTTGCAAGACAATGGAAGACCAGAAAGTATAAAACTCTTAGAGGAAAACATAGGCAGAACACTCGATGACATATATCAAAGCAAGATCATCTACGACCCACCTCCTAGAGTAATGGAACTAAAAACAAAGTAAACAAGTGGGACATGATTAATCTTAAAAGCTTTTGCACAGCAAGGAAACACTAAGCAGGGTGAAAAGACAACCCTCAGAATGGGAGAAAATAATAGCAAATGAAACCGCCAACAAAGGATTAATTTCCCAAATATACAAGGTGCTTATACAATTCAATACCAAAAAAGCAAACAACCCAATCAAAAAGTGGGAAAAGACTTTAACAGACCTTTCTCCAAAGAAGACATATAGATGGCTAACAAATACATGAAAAGATGCTCAACATTGCTCATTATCTGAGAAATGCAAATCAACACTACAATGAGATATCACCTCATACCAGTCAGAATGGCCATCATCAAAAAGTCGACAGACAATAAATGGTGGAGAAGGTGTGGAGAAAAGGTAATGCTCTTGCACTGTTGGTGGGAATGTAAATTCATACAGCTACTATGGAAGATGGTATGGAGATTCCTTAAAAAACTAGGAATAAAACCACCATATGACCCAGCAATCCCACTGCTAGGCATATACCCTGAAGAAACCAAAATTGAAAAAGACACACGTACCCCATTGTTCATTGCAGCACCATTTACAACAGCTAGAACATAGAAGGAACCTAGATATCCATCAACAGATGAATGGATAAAGAAGTTGTGGTAAATATACACAATGGAATATTACTCAGTCATTAAAAGGAATGCCCTTGAGTCAGTTCTAATTTGGTAGATGAACCTAGAACCTATTGTACAGAGTGAAGTAAGTCAGAAAGAGAAAGAGAAATATCATATTCTAACACATTTATATATACAGAATCTAGGAAAATGGTACTGAAGAGTTTACTTACAGGACAGCAGTGGAGAAACAGACATAGAGAATAGACTCATGGACATGGGGAGAAGGGGGCAGAGGGTGAGAGGAATGGAAAGAGTAACATGGAAACTTACATTACCATATGTAAAATAGATAGCCAATGGGAATTTGCTGTATGGCTCAGGAAACTCAAACAGGGGCTCTGTATCAACCTAGAAGGGTGAGATGGGGAGGGAGATGGAAGGGAAGTTTAAAAGGGAGGGGATATATGTGTACCTATGGCTGATTCACATTGAGGTTCAATAGAAAACAACTAAATTCTATGAAGCAATTATCCTTCAAGAAGAATACATAAAATTTTTAAAAAATGCGAAAGGAAAACAAACGAAAAAAGCAACTACACTATGTAACCTATGGGAAGGTGATGAGAACTCTGGTAGGAAGTGCAGCAAGAAAAAGGAGAGGGAGCACTTGGAGGAGTGGTTTTCCATTTTCAACCAGGTGGTCAGAGTCGGCTTCCTTGTGAAGCAACAGAGACTGAGTGAAGACCTGAGGGAGGTTTGGGAGCATGAGGAGACCAATGTGGCTGGAGCAGAGTGGGTGAAGAGGAGAGCAGCAGGACAGGGCCCGAGAGCTGACAGGGACTGGATGTCAGCACCAGGGCCTCAGGAGACATGCTGAGGGCTTGTGCTCAGATTGAAGTGGGAGGTGGTGGAGGGTGGCTGTGGGTTGGATTATGTCTCCCCCAAAAAATGTTGAAATCCCAACCCCTGGAGCCTGTGGATGTGACTTGATTTGGAAATATGGTTTTGCAGATATAATTAGTTAAGATGAGGTCACACTGTGTTATGGTGGACCTAATCAAATGACTGGTATGCTTATAAAAAAGCCATCTGAACACACACACACAGAGGCCATGTGAAGATAGAAGAAGAGTTGGAGTGAAGCATCTACAAGGCAGAGAAGGCCAGGCGCTGTAGGCCACAGCAGACACTATGAGAGAGGCATGGAACTGACTCTCCCTCAGTGCCATCAGAGGGAATCAGCCCTGCCAACATCACAGTCTCAGACTTCTGGCCTCCCGAACTGAGAGAATAAATTTCTCTTATCTGAAGACATCTCCTTTGTGGTACTTTATGATGGAAGCCCTAGGAAACTCATACAATTATCAATAGAGTATAGAGTGATACTCTATTAGTATAGAGTGTTATAATAGTAGTATAGAGTGATATATATATATATATATATATATATATGTATATATATATATATAATAGTAGTATAGAGTGATATAATCTGACTGATATTTTTGATTGGTGATATCTGGGTTCATATTGTTCTTTTTGTTCATGCTTATTGATATTACCTTCAAACATGAAAGACTTGCCTACTGAAAGGTCACAAAGTTCTCATCTGAGTCCTTGATTTTTTATACTTTTAGATCTTGCATGTAGAGCTCTGAGCATTTGAATGTAATCTTTGTGAGTGATGCAAGGTAAGTACACAAGGAAATGGAGGTTTGTTTTTCCCCATATGGATATTCCACAACCATTTGTTCAACAGAAGACTATCCCCCCTCCATTGAATTATCTAGACTCCTCTGCCAAGTATCCATTGACAACATACATGTGTCTGGAAATGCTTCTGGACTGTCAGTCCTGTCCCATGGATCCACAGCTCCAGTACTGGACATGTAGAGTAAGTATGAAATTAGGCTGGGCTAATCTTTTCACTTTGTGCATAATCACAATTCTTTGGGCTATCGTCGGGCTTCTGATCTCACATAAATTGCAGTATCAGCTCATGAGGGACTTTTCTGGTTGTCCACTGGTTGAGATATTACCTGCCAATGCAGGAGACACGGGTTCGATCCCTGCTCTGGGAAGAGCCCAAAAGCTACAAGGCCACTAACCCTGAGCAACACAACCATTGAGCCTGTGCTCTAGAGCCTGCCAGCTGCAATTACTGAAGCTGGAGTGCCTAGAGCCTGTGCTCTGCAACAAGAGAAGTCATCGCAATGAGAAGGTTATCTGCTGCAACTAGAGCAACCACAACTAGAAAAGCCCCAGGTGTACGGTAGCAAAGACCCAGCCCAAACAAAATTGCAAAAACAAACAAACAAATGAATCTTTTAAAAAACAATCTGCTTGCAATGTGGGGGACAATGCTTCAATCTCTGGTCAGAGAACTAAGATCCTACATGCAGTGGAGCAACTACTGAGACAGCATCTAGACTGGAGTGTCTGTGCATTTCAACAAGAGATCCCGCATGACACAATGAAGTTTCCACATCCCCCAAGTAAGACCCAATGCAGAGAAATAAAGAACTAAAATAATTGTTTAAGAAATCAGCTCATCAATTTCTACAAAAATATTTGCTGGCATTTTAATGGACTCTATAGATGAGTTTGGGGGAAACTGAGGCCTGAACAATATCAATTCTTCTCGTCAGACATGATTGAAGATCATGAATGTGATACATCTCTGCATTTTTAGGTCTTCTCCAATTTCCCCCATGATGATGTGTGACAAATTTTCATAAATGTACCCTAATATTTCATAAAGGGCAAGGAGCCCTGTGTGTCTGAATCCAACTAGGCAAAGGGGTACGGGAAAGTGAAGTTATGGAGGCAGAGAAGATGCAGGCTGGACCACGTAGGACTTTTCAGGCCACTGAAAGGCTGTGGCTTCAACCCTGACTGAGAGGGAGCCCGTTGGAAGGTTTGGAACTGAATAATTACAGGACCGGACAGGTTTTAAAGCAACCTAGCAGTTTCAGCAGTCCATGTATGGGGTCAAAGTAGCTGAATGATTCCAAGTTTGCTGCCTGAAGGAGGAAGAATCAGACAACAATCACATCCCCCTGGTGAACTGACTTCACCATTCTGGGCCAGTTTGGGGAGCATTGTATACAAAGGGCAGTCCCCAGTGCCCTTTCTTTAGCTTTTGCACTTTCCTCCAGCTGCCCGTTGGAGCTCCTCTCACTTTTTGGCGATTTACCCACAGAAACTCTCATTTTTCTCCTTTTCTACCATATGGTTGGTGGTTTCCTGGCTAAGAGCCAGTCCCTTAGCAAGAAAATTAAGTAATACACAAAACTGTGGTACCTCAATTCAATAATAGTGAATACTTTGCTATTGCAAGTGAAAAACAGAACAAATCAACAACAACAACAACAAAAAAACCACCTTGGTTTAAGCCAAAGGGAGAATTTCTGGGTCTGTGTAACTACAAGGTACAGAGGTAGTTTCTGTCTTCAGGCAATGCTGGATCCAGCATCTGGTTCCCTGAGATCTGCCTTCTCTCTCCAGCTCCCCCTCTGTCCCTTGGCAGCCTGCCTCCCCTACAGCTCCCAAACTGTCACTGGTTGGATAATATCAACACAGCTGGAGGAAAGCAGTGCTCCGATTGGCCAGGCCTGAGCCACATGTCCACTCCTGGAATTGGAGATGAAGTCAACTCTATCATAATCATAATAGGTGAGAGAAAAGAAAGGGGTGATTTCCCAGGGTGACAGAAGGATACCAGAACTAAGAGAAGGAAAATGGACGCTGGGTTACAAAACCTATAGATGTCCTCAATGGTGCAATACACTTTTGATCAAATTCAAAACCAATTTCTATTTTTTTTCTTTAAGTGAGATAGGAAAGATTCTTCATTAATGCAAGCATGGGCCCTGCTACTGACCCTCCTTTCAGCTTCTGTTCCATGACTCTGGGGGTCCACATCCACTTCTTGGGGGTGTCATCTTCCCAGTGCTCCCTCACAGACCTTTGCTGAATTAAAGTTTCTAAGGAGGTGCGTTTTTTCAACAGGGAAATGGAGCAGACCATTATTTTCCAAAGCAAAATCATTTCAAAAGTCATGATTCTTCATGAAGATATTTATTCAACATGGAAATCTAAATACTACAATGTTTTCCCTTAATGTCCAGTGATGACATAGACAGTTGACGGGGGCTTATTCTGGTTATACTCTGCATTGCCCCACATGTTCATATTGTCAGAATGTACTGAAAGACAGGAATATGCCAGACCCAGAATTTGCAATTTGCTTTCATCTCTTTCCATATCAGTTCACAGCTATCTGGTTTGCTTTCTGATTGCCATATGTTATTCCAGTAGGATCTACTTACCATGATTTTTACTCAATATTTCCCCCTGCATTTACATTCTACTAATTTTTCACAATGACAAGTAATGCATTAAATAATACTGTGGTTGATTCTGCCTTGAGCACACATACAAGAATTTTCCTATGATAGATCCCAATAGAGGGTCAATGGATATGTACACCTTAAAATTTAATAGAAAGTGCCAATCAAATGACCAGATAGATTTTACTACCACTCTGATACTGTATAAGTGTCCTTGTTTTGGCTTTCCTGGTGGTTCAGTGGTAAAGAGTCTGCCTGCCAATCCAGGGCACATGGGTTCAATCCCTGGGCTAGGAAGATCCCACGTGCCCAGGGCAACTAAGCTCATGTGCCAAAACAACTGAGCTCACCACTACCTAGAGTCTGTGCTCCTCTACAAGAGAAGCCTCTGCAATGAGAAGCCTGAGAACAGCAATTAGAGTAGCCGACGCTGCCTGCAAATACAGAAAACCTGCACACAGTTAACAAGATGCAGCACAGCCAAAAATTAAGAATTTTCATAAATGAAACTTTTAAAGAGTCCCTGTTTCCAGCTATAGCCTTCTTGGACATTGAAGATTTCAGTTAATTAAGTTCATCCTACACTAAGATCTCCACTGGTCCTGTAGAGACAATCTTAAAATGTAAGACCCAGAAGGATCAAACTGATTCCAAGCAACTTAACAGGATTCCAGCATAAAGCCCAAGAATAAGTTTAGGAATAGAAAAATATCAAGCATCCAAGTGAAATTTGATAATGCTTCACATCCAATCTAAAATTACCAGGAGGCAAAGAAGCAGGAAAATCCAATGCATTATGACAGAAATCAGTGTGTTGTTGTTGCTTAGTTGCTCAGTCGTGTCTATTTGCAACCCATGGACTGCAGCAGGCCAGGTTTCCCCATCCTACACCATGTCCCGGGACTTGCTCAAACTCATTTCCAATGAGTTGTGATGCCATCCAACCATCTCATACTCTGTCCTTCCCTTATCCTCCTGCCTTCAATCTTCCCCAGCATCAGGGTCTTTGCCAATGAGTTGGCTCTTCCTATCAGGTGGCCAAAGTGTTGGAGATTTCATTTTAATAGAAATCAGTTAAAATGCATCAATTGGAAAGGAAGAAATAAATGTGCATTTATTTACAGACAAAATGATTGTCTAAGTAGGAAGTTCAATGGGATCTACAAAAGAGCTATTACAATTAATTATTAGTGAGTTTAGTCAGAATACAAGGATACTCTTGAGAGTGCCTTGGACTGCAAGGAGATCAAATCAGTCCATTCTAAAGGAAATCAGTTCTGAATATTCATTGGAAGGACTAATGCTGAAGCCAAAGCATCAACATTTCGGCCAGCAGATGCGAAAAGCTGACTCACTGGAAAAGACCCTGATGCTGGAAAAGGTTGAAGGCAAAAGGATAAGTGGACCACAGAGGATGAGATGGTTAGATAGCACCACTGACTCAATGGACATGAATATGAGCAAATTCCAGGAGACAGTGGGGACACAGAGCCCGGTGTGATACAGTCGATGGGGTCACAGAGTCGACTGGACACAACTTAAGAGACTAAACAACAACAACATTCTGGTAGTTTATATATAAATATATAAATATATATAAATATATAAATATATATACATCTGAGAAAATATTCCAAAATCAATACTGAATGTCAGTACACAACTTTCTTATTCTCCCACTTCTTACTTTGTCTTCACTTATGTTGTATTCCTTGAATATGTGGATCTCAGCACCTCCCCTCCAACCAGAAGACAAATGCAGTATGAGGAAATGCAGAAGGTAAAATTAAAGTCAGAGACAGCACAGTAGCTCAGTTTTATTTTCTGCAGTTAACAATCACCAAACAAGCTACATGGACCCTGAGCCCCCGAGCAACACCACAGGCATAACATGAAGCCTGATCAAACTACCACAGAAAGCAATGCCCTGGGGAAGATCACTTGAAGTTAGGGCAGATAGGCTGGGTTTAAGCCCCTCTTCTGTGCTGAGACTTAGCAAAAAGGGGGAGCACAAAGTGCTGCAAGATCCGGATCACCAGGGAAAGTTGCTCCAGACAAAAGGCAATGGACGTCCGGAGCAAGCCAGGGTCTTCAGTAGTCAATTGGCTAAAAGGGAGGGAAAACGAAATTCAAATTCCCACCGAGACAGAGGAAGAGGAGCATGTCCTCCCTCTGTTCCCACATACCGACAAGCCCAGGGCACCACACTTCTCCTCTAGGCTTAACCCTCCATTATGGCTCTTTCTGGGCTGAGACTGGTCACCACCCACCACCCCTCCCCTGCCCCGGCCCTGGCCCCCTTTAGAACTGACAGAACCAGCAAGTGTCCATTAACATTGAGCTACTTCCGAATCTGCCCTCGCAGTGGAGTACTTCAAGACAGGAAGAGGCCAGCGATTTCCACTTGTGCGAGTGATGAGAAAGGCATGGTGAGGCTGCTGGTGGAGATATGGTTAAGGCACCATCCACATCACTCATTTTGCCTGTCTGTCAGGCTCCCTGCACACTGAGACCTGTCTTCTTTTACAAGGCTGCTGCCTAGGCTGTCCGGACCTCCCAGCTTATACCCTGAGGACACCCTGGATATCACCGCTCTGACCCTCTAGATCCCTTCAGGTTGCTTTTCCTCACCATCATCCTCACTAGTCATTTTTCCTGTACATCAGGCTCCCTGCTCACGGAGACCCGCCTTCTCCCACAAGGCTGCTGCTGGACACCCTGGATATCACCACCCGACCCTCTGGTTCCCTTCAGGTTGCTTTTCTTCACTACCTTCCCCTGACAGCCAGACCACCCCTGACCCATACCCTGCAGCCCCTCCAGAGTACCCTCCTCCTACAGCTTAGTCCCGACCACCTGCAACCCCCTAAACCACCCCTAGCCTGCACCTTGACTCCCCAGGCTGCCCAGCCCACCGGGGCTCCTGGAATAGGATATGACTGGAGGGCTTGGTTACTCAGAACTCCGGCTCTGAGTGTAGCGTCTCCAACAGGCCCTTGGTGCTTGGGGTGCCCCTGGGATCTGCGGAATGGCACTGGCTGTGCCACTTGACTCTCCTGCAGTGCTGGGGCTTCTGGTATCAGCTAGGTCACTGGGGCCGCCAGGGACTCCAGGACTGACGGCATCACCAGGGCCAGCTGGGTCACGACGGCCATCCCGGCCACCAGCACCACCTGGCACTCTGTGACCACCATGTTCTGTGCCCACTGCAAAGGCCATGGCACCTGGATCTTCATCGGCTGCCCTCGTGACTCCTCCACTGTGTGCCTCAGACTCTATCTTGAACCACTCTCTCCCTCCCGCCACGGCGGGAGAGACTGAACAGTCCCTACAGATACTATCCCTGTAGTGAAATTTGCAGCTCAGCATTAGCAGAGCGCCTGTGCAAAGGCACCCTGGTCCTGCCTCACGATTGGTTCCCACTGACAGTGGCCCTACTGAAGCCTCATGCGTTCACGCACCAAGTAGCCCCAGTGCTCATGCGCAGACCCACATCCACGTGTTCCGGGCCCTCTATGTCAGCCCTGCCTCGGGCCGGAAAGCTGGTAAACCACTAAGCCCTGAGGCCTCTGGGTGGCGCTCCACCCTTTAGTGTGGGGGCAGCTACTCAGTGCACATGCTCAAACAGATCCCGCCCCACTCCTCAGGGCACGTGAGTGTTTCCAGTCCAAGCCTGCAAACCCCAGCTGAGCCTGGGTCTGTGTGCACCTTCAAGACTGCACTACTGCCAACCTGGCATCGCTCACAGGTAACCATCTAGCTGGGCGCAAGTCCTTGTCATTGACTTCCAGAAGGGAGTCGGGCACCCCTGGGTCAGGGCCAGTCTGTCCCTCTGGTGTCTCACATGTAGGTCACGTGTGTGTAAGTGCATCTGTGTGCATGAGCGCATGGGCAGGTGCGTGCACATGGTCGTGTGCATGGGTGTGTTTGTGAGAGAGAGCACATGCACAGATTCATGCACATAGGTGTGTGCATGTTTCTGTGGAGGTGTTTGCACATGGGCATGTATGTGTGGGCAGGAGAGAGCATGTGGTCAGGTGCATGCACATGGGTGTGTGAGCATGCGTGTCTGTGTGTGTGCCAAGAGAGAGTGCCTGTGCACAGGTGTCTGCTCATGGATGTGTGTGTGTGAGAGTGCCTGCACAGCTGCATGTATGTAGGTGTGTGCATGTGTGTGTGTGTGAGAGAGAGAGTGTGTGCACAGGTGCATGCACATAGGCATGTTTGCATGTGTGTGAGAGAGGCAGAGTGAGCACATGCTCAGGTGCTTGCACATGGCATGTATGTGAATGTCATAGGGAGTGTGTGGTCCGGTGCATGCACATGGGCGTGTGTGTGCGTGAAAGAGAGAGCACGGGTCAGATGAATGCACGTGGGCGTCTCTGTCTGTGTGTGTGCTTGCACATGGGAGTGGGGCGACCCGGCTCTGGTGTCCTGAGACTAGGGATGCAGAGAGGGCTGCATGGGGCTGGGCATCCAGGGACTCCAGGCATACAGACTGCAGGGACTCCAGGCTGGGGACTTAACACCAGGCCGCCCAGAAGCTGCGGTAGTACTGGCTGGATTAAAGGGCTGTGGGAAGGACAATGTACCCCAAGACATCCCCATTCTCTTGGCCCTCTGCTGACACAACTCTCATGGGCTTTCCCTTCCCAGGAACAAAGTCTTGCAGCTGGAGGTGCCAGGGACCTTTAACTGGGAGGTGACCCTGTGTCTGCTGGCCTGCTGGGTGCTGGTCTACTTCTGTGTCTGGGAGGGGATCAAGTCAACAAGCAAGGTACAGCCGGGGGTGACGATGGGGCTGGTGCAGCACTGCATGAGCATGGGGTGCATATTCCAGGGAACCGCTGGTGCCACAGGAGGTGACTGAATCAGGGCCACTGCGTGAGAAGGGGGCAGGTACTTCAATCCGGCCCCTTGATCCCCACCCCCTGACTGGATAGGCCTCTCGGTGGCCCTCCAAATCCCAGGCCAGAAGCCTTCCCCACCCTGAGTGGAGGGATTAGATTTTCCTGCATTATCATGTTAGCTATAGGAGTTTTGTAGATTACCTTGATCAGATTAATAAAGTCTGTTTGTAGTCCTAGTTTTCCGACAGTTTTTATCATAGTGGTTGTTGAATATTGTCAAATGCTTTTTCGGCATCTATCAAAATGATCATATGGTTTTTCTCCTGTGTTTTCTTAATATGATGGATAACACTGGTTGATTTTTTTTAATGCATAACCAATCTTTCATTGTTGGGATAGATCTCATTTAGTCATAACGCTTTATATATTACTGGATTAAATTTTCTAACATTTCATTTTTTGTGCTTAACTTAATGAAGGATATTGGTCTATGGTTTTCTTTTCTTGCAATGTCTTCATATGGTTTTGGTATTTTGTAAGACTGGCCTCATAAAATGGTTTGGGAAGTGTTTCCTCTCCTCTACTTTCTGACAGAATTTGTATAGGATTGGTGATATTTCTCCTTTAAATATTTCATAGCATTCACTAGTTAAGTCACATGGGCCTGGAGTTTTCTGTTCCATATCTTTCATAGATTTAGGGATATTTAGGTTTCCCACTTTCTTCTTGAGTTAGTTTTGGCAATTTGTGTCATTCAAGGAATTTATTATTTTCATCTAAATTGGCAAATTTATTCACAACATTGTTCCTAATATGCTGTGGTTACTTGCACAATCCTGTCCGACTCTTTGTGACCCCATGGACTATAGCCTGCCAGGTTCCTCTGTCCATAGGTATTCTCCAGGCAAGAATATTGGAGTGTGTTCCCATTCCCTCCTTCAGGGGATCTCTCCAACCCAGGGATGGAACCCAGGTCTCCTGCATTGCTGGTGGATTCTTTACCTTCTGAGCCACCAGGGAAGCCCAAGAATACTGGAGTGGGTAGCCTATCCCTTCTCCAGGGGATCTTCCCAACCCAGGAATGGAACTGGGGTCTCCTGCATTGCCAGTGGATTCTTTACAAGCTGAACTACCAGGAAAGCCCTTAAACCACCTAGTCTGTGGTATTTTATTATTATTTTATTATGCCATGCTAAGCTGACAAATGGTCTTCCCAGGTGGCTCAGTGGTAAAATAAAGAATTTTCCTGCCAAGCAGTAGATGTGAGTTCGATCCATGGTTTGGGCAGATCCCCTGAAGAAGGAAATGGCAACCCACTCCATTATTCTTCCCTGGAAAACCCCACAGACATAGACAGAGGAGCCTGGTGGGCTACAGTCCATAAGGTTGCAAAAGAGTTGGGCACAGTTTAGTGACTAAACAACAAGCTGACAAATTCAGGGTAAGTGGTACAAAAATGGACACTTTCATACCCAATTGGCTGGAGTCAAATCGATGCAACTTTTTGGAGGGCATGGGAATATGTATAAAACATATTTGGTAATATGTATAAAGCATTTTAAAAAGAGATTACTTTTTGACCCAACGATCCTCCTTCTTAAATCAGAATTATTGTACATAATGTGTTGGTGGTAGTGGTTTGGTTACTCAGCCATGTCCGACTCTTGCAGCTTCACAGACTGTAGACCACCAGGCTCCTCTGTCCATGGGATTTCTCAGGCAAGAAAACTGGTGTGGTTTGCCATTTCCTTGCTCACATAATATGTTACACAAAAACAAATGTACCGGAATGTCCATCCCAGCATTGTTTATAATACTGAAAAATTGCAAACAAACTAAAGGCCTAGTTACAAGAGATTGGTAAAACTAACTGTGGATTACACATTCTGAGGAATGTTATACAGCTCTTAAAAGTACTGTGGATGGCACAGACTTTGCTGTATCCATTATATGGCCCACTTTGGGGTCAATTCTGGGTGCCCTGTCTGGAAAGGGGTGGTCTTCCTTCTTGTCCCCTTCCTCCAGCTGCCCCTTGCAGTGTCCCTCTTCTCCTTTGACTTATTTGTCTCATTTTCAGCCATGATATGAGTTGATAAGCAAGCAGCTAACCCCTTAACAAGAAAATAGGCCTGTTTCTCCCTTGAAGTAGTAAAGAAGGGTCAAGTCTTCACACCACATTAGTTAAGAAAGAAAGAAAATGATGATTCCTCAATTCACTAAGAGTCAAGACTTGCTATTGCAAGTGAAAAATAAGTGGAAGAAAACACATTGGTTTATAAGCCAAAGGGAGAATTTCTGGGTCTGTGTAACTACAAGGTACAGAGGTAGTTTCTGTCTTCAGGCATGGTTGGATCCAGCATTTTGTTCCCTGTGATTTGCCTTCTTGCTCCAACTCCCCCTCTGTCCTTTGCCAGCCTGCCTCCCCTGGAGAACCAAAATGTCACTGGTTGGATGATATCACCACAGCAGGAGGAAAGCAGTCCCCCAATGGCCAAGACTGAGCCACATGCCCACCCCTGGAATCAAATGTGAAGTCAACTCTATCACAATCACAATGGCCTAGAGAAAAGGAAAGGGGCAATTTTCCAGAATGACAGCATACCAGTACCAAGAGAAGGAAAATGGACACTGGGTTAAAAAACCCATACATGTCCTCGACAGTGGTATAGACTTTTCATCAAAGTCATAATCAATTTCCAATGTTTTAAAGGAACAAGACTGGGAAATATTATTTATTAATCTAACAATGTGTGCATGCTCAGCCACTCAGTCATGTTCGACTCTTTGCGACCCCATAGACTGTAGCCCAGCAGGCTCCTCTGTCCATGGAATTTTCCAGGCATGAATACTGGAGTGGGTTGCCATTTCCTTCCCCAAGGGATCTTCTCCACCCAGGGACAGAACCTGCACCTCTTTCATCTCCTGCATTAGCAGGCGGAGTCATTACCGTTGTAATGACTGGGAAGCCCATTAATCTAATAGTGCAGACTATTATTTTCCTAAATAAAAAAAAAATAATTATGTCAGGGACTTCCCTGGTGGTCCAGTGGTTAAGACTCCACACTCCCAATGCAGGGGCCCCAGGTTCAATTCCTGGTGAGCCAACTGGATGCCACATGCTGCAACTTTTAAATAAGAGCCCGTATGCATCAATGAAGATCCTGCATGCTGCAACTAAGACCCACACAGTCAAAATTTTAAAATGTCAAAAGTAATACCCATAATCACCTGGTGGGAACATACTCTTAAGAATAGGAGTGTATCATATCCTCATACAGATTCTCAACTTGTTCGGATTTCTTTTATTGTTTTGTTGTTTAGTTGCTCAGTTGTGTTCTACCTCACAACCCTATGGATTGTAGCTCACCAGAATCCTGTCCATGGGATTTCCCAGGCAAGAATACTGGAGTGGGTTGCCATTTCCTACTCCAGGGAATCTTCCAGAATCAGGGATGGAACCCAAGTTTTCTGCATTGGCAGGTGGGTTCTTTACCCCTGAACCACCAAGGGATGGGCTTACACCAATTTACTGAATCTTTACTCGTGAGGATGCACATTTACTTTCTTCCAATTTTAACACTGCACCACTTCACACGTGGCACAGTGGTAAAGAATCTACCTACCAACTCAGGGAATGCTTGATCCTTAGGTCAAGAAGATCCCTTGGAGGAAAAAATGGCAAACCACTCGAGTATTCTTACCTGGAAAATTCCATGGACAGAGGAGCCTGGAGGGCTATAATCCATGGGGTTGCACAGAGTTGAACACAACTATCTGCAGATAACCTGATAAGTTCAGTTCAGTCACTCAGTTGTGTCCAACTCTTTGCAACCCCATGGATTGCAGCGTGCCAGGCCTCCCTGTCCATTAACAACTCCCGGAGTTTACCCAAACTCATGGCCATTGAGTCGGTGATGCTATCCAGCAGTCTCATCCTCTGTCATCCCCTTCTCCTCCTGCCCTCAATCTTTCCCAACATCAGGGTCTTTTCAAATGAATTAGCTCTTCCCATCAGGTGGCCAAAGTATTGGAGTTTCAGCTTCAGCATCAGTCCTTCCAATGAATATTCAAGACTGATCTCCTTTAGGATGGACTGGTTGGATCTCCTTGCAATCCAAGGGATTCTCAAGAGTCTTCTCCAACACCACAGCTCAAAAGCATCAATTCTTCAGCCCTCAGCTTTCATTATAATCCAACTCTCACATCCATGCATGACTACTGGAAAAACCATAGCCTTGACTAGACAGACCTTTGTTGGCAAAGTAATGTCTCTGCTTTTTAATATGCTGTCTAGGTTGGTCATAAATTTCCTTCCAAGGAGTAAGTGTCTTTTAATTTCATGACTGCAGTCACCATCTGTAGTGATTTTGGATCCCCCCAAAATAAAGTCAGCCACTGTTTTCACTGTTTCTCCATCTATTTGCCATGAAGTGATGGGACCGGATGCCATGAACTTAGTTTTCTGAATATTGAGCTTTAAGCCAACTTTTTCACTCTCCTCTTTCACTTTCATCAAGAGGCTCTTTAGTTCTTCACTTTTTGCCATAAGGGTGGTATCAACTTCATATCTGAGGTTATTAATATTTCTCCTGGCAATCTTGATTTCAGCTTGTGCTTCTTCCAGCCCAGCATTTCTCATGATGTACTCTGCATATAAGTTAAATAAGCAGGGTGACAATATACAGCCTTGACATACTCCTTTCCCGATTTGGAACCAGTTTGTCGTTCCATGTACAGTTCTAATTGTTGCTTCCTGATCGGCATACAGATTTCTCAAGAGGCAGTTCAGATGATCTGATATTCCCATCTCTTTCAGAATTTTCCACAGTTTATTGTGATCCACACAGTCAAAGCCTTTGGCACAGTAAATAAAGCAGAAATAGATGCTTTTCTGGAATTCTCTTGCTTTTCCGATGATCCAGCGGATGTTGGCAATTTGATCTCTAGTTCCTCTGCCTTTTCTAAAACCAGCTTGAACATCTGGAAGTTCATGGTTCACATATTGCTGAAGCCTACCTCGGAGAATTTTGAGCATTACTTTACTAGTGTGTGAGATGAGTGCAATTGTGCGATAGTTTGAGCATTCTTTGACATTGCTTGTCTTAGGGATTGGAATGAAAACTGACTTTTTCCAGTCCTGTGGCCACTGCTGAGTTTTCAAAATTTGCTGGCATATTGAGTGCAGCATATTCACAGCATCATCTTTTAGGATTTGAAATAGCTCAACTGGAATTCCATCACCTCCACTAGCTTTGTTCGTAGTGACACTTACTAAGGCCCACTGGACTTCCCATTCCAGGATGTCTGGCTGTAGGTGAGTGATCACACCATCGTGTTTATCTGGGTTGTGAAGATCTTTTTTGTACAGTTCTTCTGTGCATTCTTGCCACCTCTTTTTAATATATTCTGCTTCTGTTAAGTCCATACCATTTCTGTCCTTTCTTGAATCCATCTTTGCATGAAATGTTCCCTTGGTATCTCTAATTTTCTTGAAGTGATCTCTAGTCTTTCCCATTCTATTATTTTCCTCTATTTCTTTGCACTGATCACTGAGTAAGGTTTTCTTATCTCTCCTTGCTATTCTTTGCAACTCTGCATTCAAATGGGTATATCTTTCCTTTTCTCCTTTGCTTTTACTTCTCTTCTTTCCACAGCTATTTATAGGGCCTCTTCAGACAGCCATGTTGCTTTTTTTTATTTCCTTTTCTTGGGAGTGGTCTTGATCCCTCTCTTCTGTACAGTGTCACAAACCTCTGTCCATAGTTCATCAGGCATTCTGTCTATCAGATCCAGTCCCTTAAATCTATTTCTCACTTCCACTGTATAATCATAAGGGATATGATTTAGGTCATACCTGAATGGTCTAGTGGTTTCCCCCACTTTCTTCAATTTAAGTCTGAATAAGGAGTTCATGATCTGAGCCACAGTCAGCACCTGGTCTTCTTTTGTTGTTGTTGACTGTATAGAACTTCTTCATCTTTGGCTGCAAAGAATATAATCAATCTGATTTCAGCATTGGCCATCTGGTGATATCCATGTGTAGAGTCTTCTCTTGTGTTGTTTGCAAGAGGGTGTTTGCTATGACAAGTGTGTTCTCTTGGCAAAACACTATTACACTTTGCCCTGCTTCATTCTGCACTCCAAGGCCAATTTTGCCTGTTACCCCAGGTCTTTCTTGATTTTCTACTTTTGCATTCCAGTCCCCTTTAATGAAAAGGACATCTTTTTTGGGTGTTAGTTCTAAAAGGTCTTGTAAGTCTTCATAGAACCATTCAGCTTCAGCTTCTTCAGCATTACTGGTCAGGGCATAGACTTGGATTACTGTGATATTGAATGTTTGCCTTGGAAATGAACAGAAATCATACTGTCATTTTTGAGATATCATCCAAGTACTGCATTTCGGACTGTTGTTGACTATTATGCCCACTCCATTTCTTCTAAGGGATTCCTGCTCACAGTAGTAGGTATAATGGTCATCTGAGTGAAATTCACCCATTCCAGTCCATTTTAGTTCGCTGATTCCTAGAATGTCGATGTTCACTCTTGCCATCTCCTGTTTGACCACTGCCAGTTTGCCTTGATTCATGAATCTAACATTCCAGGTTCCTGTGCAATATTGCTGTTTACAGCATAGGACCTTGCTTCCATCACCAGTCACATCCACAACTGTGTGTTGTTTTTGCTTTGGCTCTGTCTCTTCATTCTTTCTGGAGTTATTTCTTCACTGATCTCTAGTAGTGTTTTGGGCACCTACCCACCTGGGGATTTCATCTTTCAGGACCCTATCTTTTTACCTTTTCATGCTGTTCTTGACAAACCAATGGACTATAGAGTCCATGTAATTCTTAATGCCAGAATACTGGAGTGGGTAGCCTTTCCCTTCTCCAAGGTATAACCTGATCACATATGTAGAAAATATGATGTAACTCACAAAACTAGTAAAACTATCAGCCTATTTGGTGAGGTAGAGGGAAACACTAAACATTGGAGGGAGCTAAATCCTCCCCCAAAGACTTAACTTATTGTCCCTAAACTTTTCTACATTGATCTGAAACAAGATCAGTAGGCTGTAAAGTTTCAGTTCTATTGTTTCTGAGTTGTTTGATGTTCTGCAAGCTAAGTTTTTTACTTTGGGAGGAATCAGACATACTGGTAAAAAGTGGTAGGCAAACTAGAATTCTGGTGGGAGGGCACACTTACTTGAGTAGCACCACCTACTGTAGACCAATAGACTTAAAAATAATCATTAGAAAAGTGAATTTTTAACTCAGTTATTCTACCCTTTGCAATCTATCTTGAGGACATAACCAGTCAGGCAGAGGCTTATACAGAAGAATTGCACTGAATCATTAATAGGGAAAAATGGAAACATTAAATGTGTAACACTTATATCATAGAACTTCTTTTATGCATCCAAGTACTTGTTTTTGAAGAAATTTTAGGAAAAGCTTATATGTTAAATAAAAGTAATTAATGAAAAAGTTAATCCTGACTTTGCCAAAATTAATTATTGTTATAGATAAATGCCACTATAAAACTAAGAAAATGTTCCAAAATACCGACAGCAGTTAATGCTGAATACAGAACATAATGCGTTTTAATTTTCTCCCATTTCTTAAACTGTTTTCAATTACATTGTACTACTAGAGTTTCTGAAGCCCAGAATCTTCCCTTGAAACCAAGGAAAAAGGCAGCGAACTGTGGAGGTGCAGTATTCAAAAATATATTCAGACACAGAATGATAGTTCAGCTTTATTTTTTGCTATAAGAAATACTGAAACACCCTCCTCCTCCAGCCAGAGGAAAACAACAGGGCCAAGAGTGGCCAAAAGCCAATATAAGCAAACAGTTAGGCCCCCATAATAAATCAGCAATCAGTGTAGAAATCAATACCCTGGGGAAGGATGCACTGCCTAGGTTAATCTTAGCTGCTTGAGACAGGAAATGATGGAAATTCAGAGCTGGCCATCATCTTCAGCAGTCAGTTGGTAGAAAGGTACATGCACATGGGTGTGCACCGGGATCCGGCCCTGGAGTCCTGAGACCAGGGATGTAGAGCAGGCTGTGCCTGCCCACCTGGGGAGGGAAGCAGGGACTGCTGTTGGGCCCACTGAGGATGGCATGGGGCAGGACCTCCTGGGGTTCTGGGCACACAGACTGCAAGGACTCCAGGCTGTGGGCATGCCCCGAGCCCCTCAGAAGCACCGGAGGAACTGGCTAGACTCCAGGGCTGAGGGAAGGGCCCCCCTAAACACTGCCCAATCTCTTGCCTTCTGCTTGCACAATGCTCATGGGCTTTCCCTGTCCAGGAATAGACTTGAGGCTCTCCAGAGGGCTGGAGGTGCCAGGGGCCCTCAACTGGGAGGTGACCCTGTTTCTGCTGGCCTGCTGGGTGCTAGTCTACTTCTGAGTCTGGAAGGGGGTCAAGTCAACAGGCAAGGTACATCCAGGAGTGACGACGGGGCTGGGGCAGCACTGCCTGGGTGTGGGGTACATCTGCCAGGGACCACTGGTGCCATGGGAGGTGACTGCCTCAAGGGTTGTACTTCAATCTGGCCCCTGAGCCCCACTCCCTGGCCAGAGAGTCCTCTTGGCCCTCCAAATCCACGGCCAGCAGCCTTCCCCAATCCCCAGTGGAGGGGGAGAGGCACCAGCAGTGACTGACCCTTCCCTGTGGGTGGGGCATCCCCGTCCCACCTTCACACCCTCCCAGTTTCTGTTGATTCTGGCTCCCAGTCAGTTTTAGGCTGTGCAAAGACCTGGTCTACTGCCTGTGTCTGTCCCCTGCTCTGTGGCCAAGAGGAGCCCAGCGGGGAGCCTGGATACATGTCTCCCTCAGGGGCCCACTGTCATCTTGGGGGGTATTTGTAAAGATAGTAGTGCTGTAGAAGGGGGATCACTAGACTACGATGGACTAGAGGTTGAGGGCCTAAGCCACTCAACCCACCAGCGTCCTCCCTCTGCCCACTCCACATCTGTACCTGTGCTCTTCCATCTACAATGATGGCTAACACTTGCTATAGTCCATGCACTGTTTCATGTTCTTTCCATATGTTCACCCATCAAGTCAGTTTTCAGACAGTATTGCCATGTCAGTATCCTGTCTCCCATGATACAGGTCTCCTCCAAACAAATCACACACACCCACTCATTCACCAACACCAGTGGCTCAAAGTCTTGTGCATTTTGATTTCTCCATTTCTCAAAACTGATGACTGCAGTGCTCCATCAGGCATGGGAGTTAAGTTGGGTCTGAATTGTGAGGTCTGCAAAAGAAAATGATAATGACAATGATAATAACATGTGTGACAAGAGAGTGACAGAACTATGAAGGAAAGACAGTGTATGATAGAATGAGTTTCTCAGAGAGTTTACCACTGTGACAGGTGAATGGTTTTGAGTGAGTGTGACAGAGATAATTCTTCAAAGTCCTTTTTGAATATTTCCAGTCCTCCATGGAGGTTCCAGTCCAGCCGGGAGAGACTGTCAGGAAACGAAAAAACAACTACACTAGGTAGCCTATGGGAAGGTGGTGTGATCTCTGGCTGGAAGCTCAGCAGGAGAAAAGAGAGGGAGTGCTTGGAGGAGTGGTTCTCCATTTTCAACGGGGTGGTCGGGAACGGCTTCATTGTGAAGCAGAGACTGACACAGGACTTGAGGGAGGTTTGGGAGGATGAGGAGACGTGTGGCTGGAGCAGAGTGGGTGAAGAGGGGAGCAGGGCCTGAGAGCTAACAGGGACTGGATGTGTAGGTTTCAGGGCACGTGCTGAGGGCTTGTGCTCAGAATGAAGTGGTGGAAGGCGGCTGTGTGTTGCATTGTGTTCCCCAGAAGAAGATGTTGAAGGCCCAACCCCTGGAGCCTGTGGATATGACTTAATTTCGAATTAGAGTTTTGCAGATATAATTACTTAAGATAAGGTCACACTGTTTTATGGTGACTATAATCAAGTGACTGGTGTGTTTATAAGAAAGCCATGTGAACACACACAGAGAGGCCATGTGAAGACTGTGGAATCAGAGCAGTCTGACCTTGTCCACCTTTGTGCCCTGTGTCCCTGAGGTCCAGCTGCTGATACTCCGGACCCAGAAAATAAAGGTGGCCCAGATCATGTCCTGCCAACCAGGGTCCTTTTCTCTAATTGAAAATGGCCCAAAGCTTCCTGCAGTTCCTTCAGACAAGATGTAGAGCACGAACAGACTGTTCAGCCAGGTGATCGATCAGTAACATCAGAAAAATATACACATTTCCTAATAGTCTGTGTAGGGATTGTCACTATTCATGGCATAGTGTGACTTGTAGAATCAGACACTGCTGTGTGATTTCTGGCCAAGCTGTTTATTAGCTTTGTGGAAGCTGGGGAACCATTTGAATTCTGACCATCCGTGTCCTCCTGTGAAGTACAAATAAGCCTTGGTTCCAGGGGTGGCTACAGGAAATGAATGAGAGGACATGGTCAGGTGCTTGGCACAGGGCCTGGCACAGGGCCTGGTGGGTGGCAGATGTCATTGTTATTGTCATCATTCCTGTCAATCATAGACACTGCAGCCTCTAATGAAACTGATGCTACATGTTTCCGTGTAAGCAGTGAAATGCCTCTGCTACTGCTAGTTGTAGAGAGAGAGGACAAAACCGTGTTCCCTCCTTTTATCCAGTCTTAACGCACCATTAGCATAGCATCAGGCAACTTGAACGAGGCTGGTCTGCTAAAGCTTGTTTTCCAGCAAGAGGTGAGGAGTGTTGTTGGCGGCCGCAGATGCTACCGCTGCATCTCTGCTTTCCCCTCCCTGGAGGTCAGGGAGGTGGCCGAGTGGGGGGGCCTCACCTGCTGGGACTCTGTGTTTGAAGAACCCAGAGGTGATGTCACATGGAAACGTCTATTTCAGGTGGTGATGTGAGAGGAGCGTCCCTGGCCTTCAGGCGTGGTGATGACTGGGTTGAGTAATCCTTGGATCTGCATAGAATTTGGCTTCAGTTTACAGGTGAGCCACCAGCACTGGGTGGAGTTTTGGCCAGGGGCTCGCTGCCCTCCTTGAAGCTTGTCGGTTAGAAGGTTGAAAAGAAAGAGCGACTGGATGGCCGCAAATTGGGAGAAACCTTCCTTCAGAACACTTTCATGTTGATCACTCAAAAAATAAGGCACCTTTGCTGGAGGGCAGCTCCACAGAATCTTGTAAACTTTAAAATGTCTTTCAATCCAGCTGTCCCAGTTCTGAAAACTTAGATTGTGGGACTGTTTACACACAGTGTGCACAGAGAAGTACACAGAAAAGTTCCTTGTGGTTTTATCTGTCATGGAAGAGAATCTGGAGATTGACACATTCTAGGCCATCCTCCTGTGTTGTTAGAAGAAAGCGGTGGATCCACGTGTGTTGTCATAGAAAGATGTCGGGGATTGAGTAAAACACAAGTTACTGAGGTGTATGGGTGGTGTTACTATGCTGATGTGTGTAGAAAAAATCTACTTGAGTTTCTCTCTGGAGGATGAGATGGTGACCCGTTCTGTGTTGTATGTGTTTATTTTTACCTTGAGCATGTATTTTTTTTTCATAAACCAAAAGAAGGTTAAAAAAAAGTCTCCTGTTTCAGAGTGGTCAGCCCCTGAGGAGCTGTGAACCCTTGATCAGGAGGGAGAGTCTGAGGCCCTTCCACCCACTGTTATAGCCACCCTCATGGGAGATCCTCCTTCACTTTGTTGTTCACCCATTTGCTGTTCACAGTGAGCTTTCAGTCTTTGCAGGCAGAGGGCTCTGCAGGAAGGCAAAAGACTGGTAGTCCTGTTAGGGGTCGGTGAGCAGACCTCACATGTTGTCCAGTTTCTCACTCACTTGGCCAGCCTAGTAGTCTGTTGGGGGGAGGCATTTTTATCCGCCAGAGGAGGTTGGAATGTGGAGGGACCCTGAGGCCATGGCCTGTCTGATCCTCACGTGTGTCCTGCCTTTGACCAGTTCCAGTGTGATGGCCTCTCAGCCACTGGAGTTGCTGCCACAGCCAGGTTTGCAGAAATCTGTCTCCAATTTGCAGAAGCCGACACAGTCGATCAGTCAGGAGGTAGGTGCTAGGGACACTGTCGCTGAAAAGGGTGGCTCCATGTGACCTGCTTGTTCCAGAGGCCAACCTGAAAAGTGACTTTCAAGAAAGACCCCAGATTCAGGATAGAATGTAGATGTCTAGTTTGACTCCCGTTGGCATAGCTCAAGGTGAGTAACCTGGGCAGCTTCATGCTAAATCGGGGCCCTCAGTGTCTCCCTGGGAGCGAGAGCCATAAGGAGATAGCCAGCATTAGGCCACAGGAGGTTCAACAGTCTGGTGAGTTTGGAAAACAAAACAAAGCAGGCACCTTCACTGGGTTTCTTAGTGTCAGACTTTCTCTGTGTCTTCAGTATGCTGGTGTGTCCTGTGGGTCTCCAGGGGAAGGACATTGTGGACTGCAGTCCCCAAATTTACTTACTTTTCTAAATATCTTTTAGCAGACTATCTCTGGGGACTAGTGTGTCTCAGAACATGCTTTGTGGACTAATGAGCTCTAATTCTTCATTTGTCGATGCATTTCAGACACCTCTCTAAACAGAAAGGCATGGTTTAATCAAGAGCTTGTATTGTACTTGGTCAGTCAGTGTCTGTGAGTTACAGAGGCCAGCAGCTGGTAGCTAGAAATCTGGACAGACACCAGGCACTCGCTGGCTCTCTAGAAAAGAACCACTCTGCGGGGATCATTCATGGCTTTGCCAGAGGACACCCTCTTCCAGCCAACACTGAACTGTGCTTTCCAATCAAAGGAAAAGAAGAAGAAAAAAATTCACATGTGTGTGAGACTCCATGTTCACTGGCCTAAGTCCACTGGAGCCTGTGAATTAGTGGGTAGCGTGGAGTTTATGTCTCTTGCCCAGATTTGAAACCTAGTGCGGTTAAGGGGCCTTGGTTGTTTCTGCAGCCCTGGCTCTACATCAGAGCTGGCTCTGCGACCCTGTTAGAGATGAGCTTGCTGTGTTCCTGCCACGCAGGGCCTGGCCTCCTGGGGAGAACGGGTTCTGTGGGACTGTTGGGGATCGGATCAGGCCCTGTCCTGGAGTCGGCCCACAGGCCCTCTGTCTGGCACTTCGTGGCCTTCCTGTCCTGCAGAAATGGTGAGGGGAAGAGACCCCCATTGTTTTCTAGCTTTGAAACCTCATCTCAGAGGCAGTTCGACTCTGGGCATAGTAATTAAGCCTTCCTTGGCTGGCCCCGTAGGCCTTCTCTTCCACTTTAGTGCCCTTGGTGGGTGAGGGCCAGGGGTCCTGTGACTGCAGACCCCAAGGGGTGGGTGTGGGATAACAGTGACCTGGGGCCTCTGCCTCCTGGTCTGGGGGCCCACCCTTGCATTCCCAGCTCTTCATCTCCACCAGGGCCTGTGGGCATTCCAGGCTACTCAGGGCAAGTCTATGTTAAATGTGTTGTTGCTCCCGGTCAGCTCTGCCTTGAAGGCTGGAGAGACCGCTGTCTGCCCTGAGTGTGAGTGGAGGTGGCAACCAGGGGAGGATGGGAGGAGGGAATTATTTGATCTGGAATCCAGTCCAGTAAGTGATGAGACGTCTTGCTGCATCAGCTCGGTTTTGTGTATCTTTATCTTCAGTTGTTAAGGCATGTTGCTGGAAGAGGCAGCTGAGCTAAGTGGTTGGGGACCTGAAGGGGCTTTGGACCCAAGCAGGGTGGGGACAAGTCCTGGTCCTCCCTCCCTAGCTAAGTGTCTAACCCAGGTGACCCCAGTGTGCCTGGAAACTGGCCTGCATGTAGGGAGCTTTCAGCAAAGGTGCGCCAAGCTGGCGAGCCCAGATGAGGGGGGAGCGGAAGGCTGGGCTTGCAGAGTTGGGCCTTGGAGGATGACAGTAGCCGTGGGAAGTGGTGCCGGGCTGGCCAGTGACACAGCAGGCAAGTCAGCTTTCCCACACATGTGTTCTCTTTGCAGCGGCACAGTTTTTAAGGTACACACTAGAGTTGGGGTTTGGTCTTGTCCCTGTAGCAAGACAGAGGAGCTCTGTGGGGGCATGTGTTTCAGGGTGTGACCCTGGGCTGGCTGCTTTCCCTCTGGCCTTCTCCTCATCTGTCATGTGGCCAGTGCTTCCTGAGCCTGGGCTGCTTCCTGAGTGGAAGGATATGTGGCAAGCATGTGTGGTTGGGTCCTGCCTGGCTGGTGGTAGTGGGTACAACAGTGTAGCCTTGGGGCACCTTCCTCTGCCATGGTCGGGGCGTGGAGAGCAGGCTGCTGGGCTGGCCCTGTTCTCATTCCCTTCCTTCTTTCAGAATACAAAGTCAGTTCCAGGTGGACCAAAGTCATGGGCACCGCTGAACAGAAAGCCAGCAGGCCATGAAGATGGGAACTGTGTGTGTGGCATCGCGGTGGGTCGTGGGAGGGACAGGTACTTTTTCTGGACTCTCCTGGTTCAGTCCAGACAATCTTCAGCCTGAAGCTTTGTGAACTCTCCTTGCTGAGCGAGATACTGCCTTTGTCCAGCAGGGAGGCTCTGATTCTGCAGACCAGTTCAGGTCTGTGGTCTCATTGAAAATTATCACTAAAGACAGTCCCCCAGGTGTGTGGAGGAGACCCCAGCACTGGCCCTGCACACCCTGGTTGAATGAGCTGCTAATGGAACAAGTCCTTGCTCAGTGAGCACCTGCCTCCTCCCTCGTGGGGTGTGGTGTCACATGGAGTGCGCTGGCTTGTGGCCCAGGTTTGTAAATCAGCAGCCCCCTGGGAGCTGAGCTGCTTGCTTTTGGAGGGCAGTCCCAGAGCAGGCAGGGGTTACATGGGTTTTTTTGCCATGGTGTCCCGCCTGATACAGGGAGACACTCAGATGGCTGTTCAGCCCAGGGATGATGGAGGGCCCGTGGGAGCAGGAAGTGTCCAAAGCTTTAGGTCAATGCCGAGCGGCACGCTGAGGTATCTCCAAGACATGCCGGGGTACGGTGGATGTGTGGTGTTGCCGGGGGATGGTGGGGCTGGGGCACCCAGCTGCCTTGGGTCTGTGGGCCCAGGATCAGCAGGTGTTTTTGCAAGGAACCAAACAACCAGATTTCTCTCTGAACTCTCCTGGTTTTCCAGTGTTGGGGGCATATTTCTAGCATGATGCATATACGGCGCCAGGCAGTGCCCTGAGTTGGAAGGAGAGGGATGAAGGTGTGAGTGGCTAGACCACAGTTGCCCTTTCTTCCGTGACCAGCACAGGCCACCGTCTTTACCCTCAGCCCTGTCCTGGCATTGCCTCTATCTTCTGTGCATCCTTGATGGCCGAGGCCTTGCCAGGCCTCACGTGTCAGGATTGAGAGTAGACACCAGCCCCACGCGCCAGTTGCCCTGCACACCTGGCTGCTCTGATGCCCTGAGCACGGGCCCTTCTGCGTTGGGTTGCTGTTGAGATGAAGGCTCGCCCTTTCCTCCATCTCCAGTGGGGATGTCAGTCAGGGGGTGTGGTGGGGGACACGCAGCTCCAGCCTGGAGGGTGAGGTGGAGGGAACCAGACAAGCAGAGAGGGGTGGGTGGGGATAATGTGAAAAGGCCCTTCAGACCTAAACAAGGTCCTTCCAGAGGCATTATGGAGACTGTACACAGTGGTTCTTTGCCCTCTGTTGCCTCTGTTTCTGTGAGGTTGAAATTTTCTTAAGGAAATCCAATGTATTTGTTTTTAACTAACAGGAAAGGCAGGGGTTATTTAAATTAAAGTTGGCACAGTCCTTATGGAGGGCAGACTGGCACTGCCTATCAGTGTCAGCCTGATACCATCTGACCTGGCAGATGCCCCTGACTGTGGGGCAGTCACCCCACAAGTGATACCTGTTACAGTTCTGTGACACAAGATGACTCACTGCCACGTTGTAGTTGCAAAAGATTGGAAGCAGCCACTTGAAATGTCCAGCAAACAATGGTACTCTAGTGAAATGCTGTTTGGCTAGAAGGAAAAAAATGCAGTTTTCTACTGATCTGGCAAGCTTTCCAGGACATATTCTTAAGCGACAAAAGTGCAGAATAGTACATGGAGTATTTTACCATTTGTGCAAAAAATCGGGATGAGAGAAAATACATTTCTAAAAAATGTTGTATGTGTGTTATAAAAAAAAAAACAGTTTCTGGAGGGAAACATAAGAGCAAGGAAGGGAGGGACAAAATAGGAAGGTACATGTTTTGTGAGGACATTTGATGCGGATCTGGGCTTCCCTGGTGGCTCAGACAGTAAAGAATCTGCTTGGAATGCAGGAGACCCCGGGTTGCATCCTTGGACTGGGAAGATCCCCTGGAGAAGGAAATGGCAACCCATTCCAATATTCTTGCCTGAAAAATCCCATGGAATGAGGAGCCTGGTGGGCTGTAGTCCATGGGTCTCAAAGAGTCCCACACAACTGAGCAACTAACACTTTCACTTTTCTTTGATATGGAAAGATGGGGCACCTGGGTGGGAGGAGGGCTTCTGTTGATTCTTCTTTAAGGCTTTATACCTTTGAATTTTTTGATTTACTTTTGGAAATAAAACTTGGTTTAGAAAATAATTCTAAAACACTGTAAAATATTCTGTTAACATGTGGTAGCTCGTCTGGGAGCGGGCAGAACCCAGTAGCCCAAGAGGAAAGAACAGACATATGCTGACTATGACCCCTCCTGTGTGGGGGTTATAGCCTGCTCCCCCTATATTGTCCTTAAATTTGCATAGTATCTGTCCTACATTTAGATCTTTATCTTCTTTGAAGTTTATTTTTGTGTATGGTTTGAGGCATAGTCTAATTTCACTCTCATTTTCATTGTTGATGCATGTCCACACTCTCCTCGATAGTGGCTTTCACCTATTTTGATTTCCAGCAACGGAGGTGGAGGGTTCCCTTTTCTTCATGGCATGTGGTGGATTTAACCTTCGTAGACTGCTTGACAGTCACCATTCTGATTGGTGGTGTGAGGTGAGACTGAAGGCCCTTCCCTAATATTTAGCAATGTTGACATCTTTTCATGTGATTTTTTTTTTAATGTGTGAGTTAAAGGTACCTGTTAAAATTGGCTTTGTGGCAGTCTTCCCAGTTATGAATTCTTTTTTGATGATCCCCCCAGGAGACTCCAGGACATCAGTTGTTGTTTACTTAGAAACCCTTGGACCTTGTGAATATTGCATGCCTATCAACACGGCTTCCTGTTGATGGGCAAGGTTATGGCTCTCCCTGTTATTTCACCTGAGACCAAAGTGTGGTGGAGGTAATGAAGACAATGGCAACCTCCTTCAAAATATCCCATGCACGCACTGCAGCACTCGGTGCCCCTGACCCTTCAGCAGGCCACCACCGACCCACACCTCTGCCAGAGACTCCTGGTCACTCACGGGCAAGTCTGGGTCAGTCTCTTTTGGGGATACTGCTCCTTTCTCCTGGGTCCTGGTGCATACAAAGTTCTGTTTGTGCCCTCCAAGAGTCTGTTTCCCCAGTCCTGTGGCAGTTCTGTAATCAAATCCCACTGACTTCCCAAGTCTTAATTCTCTGGAGTTTCTCAGTCCCTTTGCTAGATCCCCAGGTTGGGGAAATCTTCTTTGGGTCCTAGAACTTTCTTAACAGTGTAAGAATTTCTTTGGTGTAATTGTTCTGCCGTTTGTGGGTCGTCTGCTCAGGGTCTCTATGGTGGGGTTAATGGCGATCTCCTCCAAGAGGGCTTATGCCACACCCAGGTCTCCTGCGCCCAGAGGCCCTGCCCCTGCAACAGGCCACTGCTGACCCGTACATCCACTGGAGACGCTCAAACACTCAGAGGCAGGTCTGGTCAGTCTCTGTGGGGTCTCCTAGTTGCACAAGGTTTTGTTTGAGCACTCTGGGTGTCTCTGGCAGGTATGGGGTTTGATTCTAAACACTGTTTTGCCCCTCCTACCATCTTGCTGGGGCTTCTCCTTTGCATTTGAACATGGGGAATCTTTTTTGGTGGGATCCAACATTCTTCTGTCTATGGTTGTTCATCAGTGAGTTGTATTTTGGAGTCTCACAGGAGAAATTGCGCACATATCATTCTACTCTGCCATTTTGTCACTTTAGATGAAAAATTTACTAAGCATGGCCCCGCCTATCAGAACAAGACCCTGTTTCCCCCATAGTTAGTCTCTCCCATGAGGAAGCTTCCACAAGCCTCTTATCCTTATCAGTCAAAGGAATAGTGGTGTGGTGATCTGTGACTGACCTTGCTGGATGGAGGTAGGGTGGTCTGTGTGTTGACCTGGCATGGATGGAGATGGTGAGGTCTGTGTGTTGACCTGGCATGGATGTTGCTGGGGTGGTCTGTGTCCCGACCTGGCTTGGATGGAGGTGGGGTGGTCTGAGTGGTGAGCTGACAAGGATGGTGGTGGGGTAGTCTGTATGCTGACTTGGTATCTGTGGAGATTGTTGGCCTGTGTCTGTACCTGGCATGGATGGAGGTGGGATGTTTCTCTGCTGACCTGGCATGGATGTTGCTGGGATGGTCTGTGTGCTGGCCTGGCATCTATGGATTGGTCTTGTCCGTGTACTGACCTGGCATAGATGGAGATGGAGTGGTCTGAGTGGTGACCTGGCATGGATGGAGGTGGGGTGGTCTGTGTGCTCAATTGGCATGGATGGAGCTATGGTGGGACCAGTCTGTTTGTTCCTAAGCGACAGAGTTGAGCTGTGCTTGGCTGGTGGGTGGGTGAGCAGGTTAATGATCAGTCAGGGAGGAGGCATATACTTGGTGGTGAGATAGTCAATTCGTAAGCAGCTTGATAAGAAGTCCAGGTTCCCCGAAGAGGAGAACAGGGTCTGGGGCTCTCAAAGCCCAGATATGGGTCTGGAGTTCTCAAGGAGGAGGAAAGGACAAACTGTTTTTTTTTCCCTCTGCATTCCTTAGTCTTTGACACATAAAACAGTTTTTTCTTTAAGCCTGGAACTGATGATACACAACCAACAACTCAATTTAAACTCTGTACTAGGGATTATATAACACCAATATATCCTGCTTGAGGACAGTTTCTTCTTCTTGAAAAACTTCTGGCTAATCCTGTTATCATAAAATGTAAATTATGGGAGTGGGTCTAGTAAGATCTTTATAGCCTTAAGACATTCTTTTGATTTATTGTAATAACTAATTAAAAAAGAATATAACACACTTGGTAACACTAGCAAGGGGGGCATTCTCCATTGCCCTTCAGATGTCTATGTTGGAAGCTTCCTCTGTCCCTTTTTCTTACTTTAATAAAATTCTGCTACACAAAAGCTCTTGAGTGATCAAGTCCCTGGTCCCAAAGCTAAATCATCTTCGGAGATCATGAATCTGACATCGTTCAACGTGAGCTATCGGAGGTAGGTTTGATTTTTATTTTTTCAAAATATTTAATTGGAGGCTAATTACTTTACAATATTGTATTGGTTTTGCCATACATTGACATGAATCCACCACGGGTGTACAATGTGTTCCCCATCCTGAACCCCCTTCCCACCTCCCTTCCCTTCCCATCCCTCTGGGTTATCCCAGTGCACCAGCCCCAAGCACCCTGTATCATGCATCGAACCTGGACTGGTGATTTATTTCACATATGATAATATACATGTTTCAGTGCCATTCTCCCAAACCATCCCACCCTCACCCTCTCCCACAGAGTCCAAAAGACTGTTCTATACATCTGTGTTTCTTTTGCCGTCTCACATACAGGGTTATCATTACCATCTTTCTAAATTCCATATATATGCCTTAGTATACTGTATTGGTGTTTTTCTTTCTGGCTTACTTCACTCTGTATAATAGGCTCCAGTTTCATCCATCTCATTAGAACTGATTCAAATGTATTCTTTTTAATGGCCGAGTAATATTCCATTGTGTATATGTACCACAGCTTTCTTATCCATTTGTCTGCTGATGGACATCTAGGTTGCTTCCATGTCCTGGCTATTATAAACAGTGCTGTGATGAACATTGGGGTACATGGGTCTCTTTCAATTCTGGTTTCCTCGGTGTGTATGCCCAGCAGTGGGATTGCTGGGTCATATGGCAGTTCTATTTCCAGTTTTTAAAGGAATCTCCACACTCTTCTCCATAATGGGTGTACTAGTTTGCATTCTCACCAACAGTGTAAGAGGGTTCCCTTTTCTCCACACCCTCTCCAGCATTTATTGCTTGTAGACTATTGGATAGCAGCCATCCTGACTGGCGTGTAATAGTACCTCATTGTAGTTTTGATTTGCATTTCTCTGATAATGAGTGATGTTGAGCATCTTTTCATGTGTTTGTTAGCCATCTGTATGTCTTCTTTGGAGAAATGTCTGTTTAGGTCTTTAGCCCATTTTTTGATTGGGTCATTTATTTTTCTGGAATTGAGCTACAGGAGTTGCTTGTATATTTTTGAGATTAATTATTTGTCAGTTGCTTCGTTTGCTGTTATTTTCTCCCATTGTGAAGGCTGTCTTTTCACCTTGCCTATAATTTCCCTTGTGCAGAAGTCTTTAATTTTAATTAGGTGTCATTTGTTTATTTTTGCTTTTATTTCCAATATTCTGGGAAGTGGGTCATAGAGGGTCCTGCTGTGATTTATGTCGGAGAGTGTTTTGCCTGTTTTCCTCTAGGAGTTTTATAGTTTCTGGTCTTACATTCAGATCTTTAATCCATTTTGAGTTTATTTTTGTGTATGGTGTAATAAAGTGTTCTAGTTTCATTCTTTTACAAGTGGTTGACCAGTTTTCCCAGCACCACTTGTTAAAGAGATTCTTTTCTCCATTGTGTATTCTTGCCTACTTTGTCAAAGATAAGGTGTCTATAGGTGCGTGGATTTATTTCTGGACTTTCTAGCTTGTTCCATTGATCTATGTTTCTGTCTTTGTGCCAGTAACATTCTGTCTTGATGACTGTGGCTTTGTAGTAGAGCTTGAAGTCAGGCAGGTTGGTTCCTCCAGTTCCATTCTTCTTTCTCAAGATTGCTTTGGCTATTCGAGGTTTTTTGTATTTCCATACAAATTGTGAAATTATTTGTTCTATTCTTCTGAAAATTACTGTTGATTGCTTGATAGGGATTGCATTGAATCTTTGCATTGAATTGCTTTGGGTAGTATACTCATTTTCACTATATTGATTCTTCCAATCCATGGACACGGTATATTTCTCCATCTATTTGTGTCCTCTGATTTCTTTCACCAGTGTTTTATAGTTTTCTATATATAGGCCTTTTGTTTCTTTAGGTAGACATATTCCTAAGTGTTTTATTCTTTTCGTTGCAATGGTGAATGGAATTGTTTCCTTAATTTCTCTTTCTGTTTTCTCATTGTTAGTGCATAGGAATGCAAGGGATTTCTGTCTGTTGATTTTATATCTTGCAACTTTACTATATGCATTGATTAGCTCTAGGAATTCTCTGGTGCAGTCTTTAGGGTTTTCGATGTATAGGATCATGTCATCTGCAAACAGTGAGAGTTTTGCTTCTTCTTTTCCAATCTGGGTTCCTCTTATTTCTTTTTCTGCTCTGATTGCTGTGGCCAAAACTTCCCTTGCCCTTTGTAAGTGAGAGACCAGCTTTATGTGTGTGTGAAGTGAGTATTAATTAGCAACAGGTTGCTCTGACTCTCATTTTCTTAAACTGAGAGCATCAAAACCATTTTTTGCAGTGACTTACATTAGCCTTAGGAAGCTCCGTGCCTTGGCTCCACGACTTGCTCCTTGTTCAGGGAGGTTTAGTGCTTCTGACTGGCAAGCCCTTGGGAATTCCTGTGAAGTTCAGTGCTGACACTGCGTTAGTGCCATGTATTGGTCTGTTCATTTGCTCTAATGTGCACTTTGCAAAGCCATTATGAGATGTTCTCTTAAGATTTCTTATTCTCCTAGTTGTTGATGCAGTGTAGCTTGGAATAGATCCAGAAATCAGTAAATGGAATATATTCTATACCTGTCCTTTTTTAAACAGAGTTTTATTTCATTTTTACTTGGAGAATAATTACTTCACAATATTTTGATGGTTTCTGCTATACATCAACATGAATCAGCCATAGATATACACATGTCCGCTCCCTCTTAAAATCCTCCCTCCAACCTTCCTCCCCATCCCACCCCTCTAGGTGTCACAAATTGGGGTCCTTGTGTCATAAAGCAAATTCCCACTGGCTATCTACTTTACATGTGGTAGTGTGTTTCCATGCTAATCTCTCAATTCATCCCACCATCTCCTTTCTGCACTGTGTCTACATCTCTATATTTCTATGTCTGCATCTCCATTGCTGCCCTGAAAGTAGGTTCATCAGTGCCATCTTCCTAGATTCCCTATATACATGATATTATACAATATTTGTCTTTTTCTTTATGATTTACTTCACTTTGTGTAGTAGCCTCTAGGTTCATCTACCTCATTAGCAGTGACTCAACTGTGTTCCTTTTTATGGCCGAGTAATATTCCATTGTGTACATGTACCACAGCTTCTTTATCCATTCATGTGTCGATGGACATCTAGGTCACTTCCGTGTTCTAGCTATTGTAAATGATGCTGCAGTGAACCATGTGGTACATGTATCTTTTCCAGTTATGGTTTCCTCAGGGTATGTGTATAGTAGTAGCATTGCTGTGTCATATGGTAGTTTTCATCCTAGTTTTTGAAGGAGTCTCCATACTGTTCTCCATAGTGGCTGTATCAGTCTTTATTCCCACCAAGAGTGCAGTAGGATTCCCCTTTCTTCACACTCTCTCTAGCATTTATTTTTTGTGGACTTTTTGATGTTGGCCATTCTGACCACTGTTGGATGGCATCGACTGTAGTTTAGATTTGCATTTCTGTAATAATGAGCAATGTTGACCATCTTTCTGTGTGTATTTTTAGCCATCTGTATGTCTTCTTTGGAGAAATGTCTGTTTAGGTCTTCTGTCCAGTTGTTGATTGGGTTGTTTGTTTTTCCATTATTGAGCTGCATGAGCTGCTTGTATATTTTGGAGATCAGTTCTTTGTCAGTTGTTTCATTTGCTATTATTTTTTCCCATATTGACAGCTGTCTTTTCACCTTGCTTTTCGTTTCCTTTGTTGTGCAAAAACTTTTAAGTTACTTAGGTCCCATTTGTTTATTTTCATTTTTATTTTCATTACCCTAGGAGTTGGGTTGTAGAGGATGTTAAAGTTGATGTCAAAGAGTATTCTGTCTATGTTTTACTCTAAGAGTTTTATAGTTTCTGGATTACATTTAAATCTTTAATCCATTTTGAGCTTACTTTTGTGTATGGCATTAGAAAGTATTCTAATTTCATGCTTTTGCATGTAGCTGCCCAGTTTTCCCAGCACCACTCATTGAAGAGATTGTCTTTTCTCCATTGTATACTTTTGTCTCCTTTGTCAAAGATAAGCTGCCCATAGGTGTGCGGATTTATCTTGAGGCTTTCTATTTTGTTCCCTTGGTCTATATTTCTATTTTTATGCCAGTACCATACTGTCTTGATGACTGGAGCTTTGTAGTATTGTAGTAAAGTCTGAAGTCAGGACTGTAAACTTTGGTTGATTGTGGTGGCTGATTGTGATGGTCTATTCCTCCAGCTCCATTCTTCTTTCTCAAGATTGCTTTGGATATTCAGGGTCTTTTGTGTTTCCATACAGACTGTGAAATTATTTGTTGTAGTTCTGTGAAAAAAATACCATCAGTACTTTGAAAGGGATTGTACTGAATCTATAGATTGCTTTGGGTAGTATAGTCATTTTCATAATATTGAGTCTTCCAATCCAAGAATGTGGTCATCTTTGATTTCTTTCATCAGTGCCTTACAGTTTTCTGCATACAGGTGTTTTGTCTCTTTAGGTAAGTTTACTCCTGATTATTTTATTCTTATTGTTATTATTTATTCTTATTATTTATTTTATTCTTCTTGTTGTAACAGTGAATGGGATTGTTTCCTTAATTTCTCTTTCTGTGTTTTCATTGTTAGTGTATAGGAATGCAAGGGATTTCTGTGTATTAATGTTATATCCTACAACTTTGGTAAATTCATTGATTAGTGTTAGTAATTTTCTGGTGGCATCTTTAAGGTTTTCTATGTCAAGAATCATGTCATCTACAAACAATGAGAGTTTGACTTCTTCTTTTGCAATCTGGATTCCTTTTATTTCTTTTTATTCTCTGATCGCTGTGGCTAGGACTTCCAAAACTATGTTGAATAGTAGCAACAATTGGGCACTCTTATCTTGTTCCTGATTTTAGAGGAAATGCTTACAATTTTTCACCATTGAGAATAATGTTTGCTGTGGGTTTATCGTATATGGCCTTTGCTATGTTGAGGTATATTCCTTCTATGCCCACTTTCTGGAGAGGTTTTATTTTTATTCATAAATGGATGTTAAATTTTGTCAAAAGATTTCTCCGCATCTACTGAGATGATCATATAATTTTTATCTTTCAATATATCTATATGATGTATCACATTGATTGATTTGTGTATAAGAAAGAATCCTTGCATCCCTGGGATAAAGCTCGTTTGATCATGATGTATGATCTTTTTAATGTGTTGGATTCTATTTGCTAAAATTTTGTTGAGGATTTTTGCATCTATGCTCTTCAGTGATACTGGCTTGTAACTTTCTTTTTGTGTGTGTGGTAACTTTGTCTGGTTTTGGTATCATAGAATGAGTTTGGGAGATTTCCTTCCTCTGGAATTTTCTTGAAGAGTTTTGGTAGGATAGATGTTAGCTCTTCTCTCATCTTTTGGTAGAATTCATCTGTGAATCCATGTAGTCCTGGGCTTTGTTTGTTGGAAGATTTTTGATTACAGTTTTCAATGTCCATGTTTCTGGTTGGTCTGCTCATTTTTTCTATTTCTTCTTGGTTAAGTTTCGGAAGGTTATACTTTTTAAAGATTTGTCCCTTCTCCCCCCCCCCCCCCAGGTTGTCCATTTTATTGGTTTATAGTAGCTCATAGTAGTCTCTTATGATCATCTGTATTTCTATTTTTGTTGTTGTTGTTGTATCTTCTTTTTAATTTCTAATTTTATTGAAATGAATCTTCTCTTTTTTTCTCTTAGTGAGTCTAGCTAAGAGATTCTCAGTTATGTATATCTTCTCAAAGCACCAACTTTTAGTTTTATTGATCTTTGCTATTGTCTCCATTTCTTTTTCCTTTATTTCTGCTATGTTTCTTTTTTGTTTCTTTCTGCTGGTAAATCTTGATGATTTCTTCACTTGTACTTAGGATGTGTTGTTGTTGTACTTCTTCTTCTAGTTGCTTTAGGTGTAAGATTAGATTATTTGATAGTTTCTTGAGGTAGGTTTGTATTGCTATAAAGTGCATTCTTGGCATAGTTTTTACTGCATCCCATAGGTTTTGACTTGTTGTGTTTTCATTGTCATTTACTTCTAGGCATATTTTGGTTTCCATTTTGCTTTCTTCAGTGGTCTGTTGGTTATTCAGAAGCATGTTGTTTAGCCTCCATGTGTTTGTGTTTGTGTTTTTTTTTCTATAGTTGATGTGTAATCTTACAGAGTTGTGGTCACACAAGATGCTTGAAAATATTTCAGTTTTTAAAAATTTACCAAGGCTTGATTTGTAGCCCAGTATGTGATCTGTCCTGGAGAGTGTTCCATGTACACTTGAGAAAAAAGTGAAATGTATTGTTTTTGAATGAAATGCTCTGTAGGTATCAATTAGGCCTAACTGTTCCATTGTATCATTTATAACTTGTGTTTCCTTATTAAAAAGATGGTAATGATAACCCTATATGCAGGACAGAAAAAGAGACACAGATGTATAGAACAGACTTTTGGACTCTGTGGGAGAAGGTGAGAATGGGATGATCTGAGAGAATAGCATTCAAACATGTGTATTATCAAGTGTGAAACAGATTGTCAACCCAGGTTGGATGCATGAAACAAGTGCTCAGGGCTGGTGCACTGGGAAGACCCAGAGGGATGGGATAGGGAGGGAGGTGGGAGGGGGAATCAGGATGGGGAACACATGTAAATCCATGGCTGATTCATGTCAATGTATGGCAAAACCCACTACAATATTGTAAAGTAATTAGCCTCCAACTAAGAAAAATAAATGAAAAAAAATTATCTGTCTGGATGATCTGTCCGTTGGTGTGAGTAGGGTATTACAGTCTCCCACTATATTAAGTCTCCAACCATTATTAATGAAGCAAGGCAAAGGCTAATAGAGTTTTGCCAAGAGAATTCACTGGCCATAGCAAACACTATCTTCCAACAACACAAGAGAAGACTCTACACATGGATCTCACCAGATGGACAACACTGAAATCAGATTGATTATATTCTTTGCAGCCAAAATGGAGAAGCTCTATACAGTAAGTAAAAAAAGACAGGGAGCTGACTGTGGCTCAAATCATGATCTCCTTATTGCCAAATTCAGACTTAAATTGAAGAAAGTGGGGAAAACCACTAGACCATTCAGGTATGACCTACATCAAATCTCTGATTATACAGTGGAAGTGAGAAGTAGATTTAGGGGCTAGATCTGATAGACAAGAATGCCTGATGAACTGTGGAGGGAGGTTTGTGAAATTTTACAGGAGACAGGGATCAAGACCATCCCCAAGAAAAAGCAATCCAAAAAAGCAAAAAGGAGGCCATACAAATAACTGTGAAAAGAATTGAAGACAAAATCAAAGGAGAAAAGGAAAGATATACCCATTTGAATGCAGAATTGCGAAGAATAGAAAGGAGAGATGAGAAAGCATTCCTCAGTGATCAGTGCAAAGAAATAGAGGAAAGCACTAGAATGGGAAAGACTAGCGATCTCTTCAAGAAAGTTAGAGATACCAAGGGAACATTTCATGCAAAGATGGGCTCAAGAAAGGACAGAAATGGTATGGATCTAACAGAAGCAGAAGATATTAAGAGGTGGCAAGAATACACAGAAGAACTGTACAAAAAAGATCTTCATGATCCAGATAATCACAATGGTGTGATCACTCACCTAGAGCCAGACATCCTGGAATGTGAAGTCAAGTGGGCCTTAGGAAGCATCACTACGAACAAAGCTAGTGGATGTGATAGAATTCCAGTTGAGCTATTTCAAATCCTGAAAGATGATGCTGTGCAAGTGCTGCACTCAAACTGCCAGCAAGTTTGGAAAACTCAGCAGTGGCCACAGGACTAAAAAAGGTCAGTTTTCATTCCAATCCCAAAGAAAGGCAATGCCAGAGTATGCTCAAACTGTTGCACAGTTGCACTCATCTCACACATTAGTAAAGTAAAGCTCAAGGTTCTCCAAGCCAGGCTTCAGCAATATGTGAACTGTGAAATTCCAGACGTTCAAGCTGGTTTTAGAAAAGGCAGAGGAAACAGAGGTCAAATTGCCAACATCCACTGGATCATTGAAAAAGCAAGAGAGTTCCAGTGTAACATCTATTTCTGCTTTATTGACTATGCCAAAGGCTTTGACTGTGTGGATCACAATAAACTGTGGAAAATTCTGAAAGACACGGGAATACCAGACCACCTGACCTGCCTCCTGAGAAACCTGTAAGCAGGTCAGGAAGCAACAGTTAGAACTGGACATGGACCAACAGACTGGTTACAAATAGGAAAAGGAATACGTCAAGGCTGCATATTGTCACCCTGCTTACTTAACTTATATGCAGAGTACATCACGAGAAATGCTGGGCTGGAAGAAGCACAAGCTGGAATCAAGATTGCTGGGAGAAATATCAATAACCGCAGATATGCAGATGACACCACCTTTATGGCAGAAAGTGAAGAGGAACTGAAGAGCCACTTGATGAAGGTGAAAGAGGAGAGTGAAAATGTTGGCTTGAAGCTCAACTTTCAGAAAACTATGATCATGGCATCCAGTCCCATCACTTCATGGCAAATAGATGGGGAAACAGTGGAAACAGTGGCTGACTTTATTTTTTAATTTATTTATTTTGGCTCCAAAATCACTGCAGATGGTGATTGTAGCCATGAAATTTAAAGATGCTTGCTCCTTGTAAGACAAGTTGTGACCAACCTAGACAGCATATTAAAAAGCAGAGATATTGCTTTGTCAACAAAGGTTGACAAAGGCTAGTCAAGGCTATTGTTTTTCCAGTAGTCATGTGTGGATGTTTGAGTTCGACTATAAAGAAAGCTGAGTGCCAAAGAATTGATGCTTTTGAACTGTGGTGTTGGAGAAGACCCTTGAGAGTCCCTTGGACTGTGAGGAGATCCAACCAGTCCATCCTAAAGGAGATCAGTCCTGGGTGTTCATTGGAAGGACTGATGCTGAAGCTGAAACTCCAATACTTTGGCCACCTCATGCAAAGAGTTGACTCATTGGAAAAGACCCTGCTGTTGGGAAAGATTGAGGGCAGGAGGAGAAGGGTAAGACAGAGGATGAGGTGGCTGGATGGCATCACCAACTCAATTAACATGAGTTTGGGTGAACTCCGGGAGTTGGTGATGGACAGGGAGGCCTGGCATGCTGCAGTTCATGGGGTCACAGTCGGACATGACTGAGCAACTGAACTGGCTGGTAAAGTGGGTACTGTGTAGGTGCTCTGAGCATGTCCTCTCACCCATAAAGGGGGTGCAGGGTGGATCTTTTAGGAAAGAACTTGGTTTGTAGAAGCTAACTTTCAAATTCTTAATGGTCTGACTGGGAAGATGAGCCCATGCCTGGGGTGATCAGGAAAACCAAGTCTTTGCGATTCCTCCTAGGAACAGTTGGGACCCCAGGAGGCAGCAGCACTTGTCCTTGAGCTCTCCAGACAGTGCTTATGCCAAGTGCACCCAAGAGGATGTTAAAGACTGGAGTGAGACAGGAGGCGTGACGCATGTCATCTGGAAGGTGCTGGAACCTCAGCCAGCTTCCAGAAAGCTGCACACCTGGACATCAGGCCCTGACTACCAGGTCCCGTGGGCACTGGGGCGGGAGGGCTTCTGTGCCTGCTTAGCTGGGGGACAGGCATGTGAGTGAGTGCACACACAAGCCCTTTCCAAGTTCAGTTGACCAGAGATCCAAGGCAGAGACTCCAGCAGGTCACCTGAAAGGCTGTTCTGTGCTTTTACAATGGACAGGAAGGGATGGAGCCAGGGAAGTTTCAGGAGCGCATCATAGGTGGGGGTGTGCAGAAGGAGTCTCAACCAGCTCAGAGGACACTGAGTGGTGGCCGGCTTGGGGACTCAATGTGGTGTGTCCCTGGTCACTACAGACAGAGTCTAACTCTTTCAGATGGGCATTCAATTAGGTTTCACTGAGTTCAGTGGTCTGGTCAGTTTTCTGAAAAAAGTCTTAAGTGGACATTTCTATCTCTCTTTTTCTAAGCTACTTTAAATTGCAGAGTGTTTGCTTTACAGTATTGTCTTGGTTTCTGCCCTACATTAGCATGAATCAGTCATAGGTATACATATGGCCCCTCCCTCTTGAACCTCCCTCCCTTTGTATTTTTTTGTTTTGTTTTGTTTTGACTGCACTGTGCAGCATGTGGGATCTACTTCCCTGCCCAGAGATTGAACTGGAGCCCCCTGCATTGGAAACACAGTCTTAACAACTGGACCTCCAGGGAAGTCCGTCTTTTTTTTTTAAGTTAAAAATCCTTCTTTTAAGATTTTGAGAACAGTCACAAACTTACAGAAAAGTTGGTGTAATACACAGAAGATTTCTTCCTGGGCCATTTGAAGAGTAAGTTGCTAGTGTGATCAGGCTCTGTCACCACAGGACACCTCTTAGGTAAGCACAGTCAAACCTAGGAAGCTAGCCTTGACCTACCACTGCCACCTTGTCCTCAGACTCTGTCCCACTGTCCCCACTGCCCAGTTGATGGTCTTGATGCACAGGAATCTGGGTCAGGGTCAGGAGTCCTTCAGTGAGAAGCGGCCCCTCAGCCTCTGCTTAACTTTCCTGAGGTTGACGTTCTGGAAGATCAGAAGCCAACTGCTTTGTGCAGTGTGCCTCAAGTCGGGTTTGTCTGGAGCTTCTTCGTGGTGGGGTTCAAGGCTTCCTTTTTTTGGCTAGAGTCTCTCAGAACTGGCACTGACTCTTCTCATTGCTCCCACCTGGGTGACCCTGGTCCCTCTTTGCCTGCTGTGACAGCCTTACATTGATCTCACGGTTGAGGTGCTGGCTACCGTGTTTCACAACACGAGCTTTCACATGCACTTCACATTTGTAATTGATAGCAGTTTTGTGGCTAGTTACTTTAAGACTATGAATATCCTGTTTATCATCAAATTTTTAATTAATTAGTATCGTTGTTTCTTTGGATGTTCAGGTTGTCTTTGCTTTGGGAGCTTCAGGCTGGCAGCCATGTGCTTTTTCACGTGTCTCTATTCTTTTTTGAGGGATTCCTTGCTTTCTGGTGGAACAAGCTTTTCCAAGCTCATTTTGTCCTTGCCTAACCTTGGCCCTGGAGTCAGCCTTTAATGACACTTATAAACCAGTACATGGGCAGGAGTGCTGCTGCTTCTGGCCTTTTCCAAGGACAGTTAGGGAATGTATGTATTGGAGAGAGAGACACACACACAGGGTTAGGAATGTATGTTTGTGACAGAGTTAGGAATGTATGTTTGTCACACACACACACACACACACACACACACACACACACACACTTCATTCTGTTTCCCATTGTCTTCCTAATCTCCCTATTTCTACCCTCACCCTCTCCCTTGCACAAGTGCCCTCCTCAGTGCCTCAGATGTCAGCCTCCCCCTCTCCTGGAGGCCCTGAATTTCCCTGCTGAGCCCTCTCTTCTAGAAGTTCCTTCTTCACCCCACTTGATTGGGCTGCACCTTCCTCATCAGCCACACCTCCATGTGGACACCCTGCTCACCTGCCCTGAGGGCTCTGACCACCTGCCCTGAGCTGTCTGAACCCCGGCACCAGGTGCTGGCCTGGTTCTGCCACTTTGCCTGACTTTGGGATGGAACTGAGCAGGAAGGGCAGAGCTGTGGCGGGGAAGGCATTAATTTGAATAAACTTGGCAGACTTGCCATTTTCAGTGCACTTTGCTATTTAAAGGACTCCTGTTCCACATCTTCCTCTAAAGTGAAAATGCCCTTTATCTTGAGTCTTTTGTGCTGAGCACATATCATATATCACGCTAGGAATTGTGCTCAGTACAGGGGACACAAAAGTGAAAATACATCCCACCTTTGCCTTCACCCACAGAGTCCAAAAGTCTGTTCTGTAGCCCAGGTTGGATGCATGAGACAAGTGCTCAGGGCTGGTGCACTGGGAAGACCCAGAGGGATCGGGTGGAGAGGGAGGTGGGAGGGGGGATCGGGATGGGGAATCCATGTAAATCCATGGCTGATTCATGTCAATGTATGGCAAAAGCCACTACAATATTGTAAAGTAATTAGCCTCCAGCTAATAAAAATAAATGAAAAAAAAAGTGAAAATACACACAGTACAGCTCTTATAAATTATCTTGCAATTAACCCAGATTTCATTCACATATTGGGATTGCTCCATATTCAAAAAAAGGTTTCTTTTTTTTTTTTAATGATCTGCTCATAAGAACACTGAATTATCTTGAGTGTTTTTGTTATTGTCTAAAGTCAACAAAGAAAATCTCTTATCATTTCATTAATCCAAATTTCTGAAAAGATTGTCACTGCTTAAATGTTTTTCAGAACATTTAGTTTATAAAATGATAGCCCACTTTGGGCAATTTGAAAGGCACATCTGAAGTCTTGATGATATGCCCATACCCTTTCATTCTGGTATTTCATTTCCTGGATGTTCTGAAGGGAATAATCAGGTGTTTGCCTTAGAGATCATCTGCAAGGTGTCCTGAGCACCAGAGGGTGAGATCTGTCCTGCTGGAGTCTCACAGTGAGACAGTGCACAACCATTATGGTGCCTGGACAGATGGCACCAGTCGGGGCAAAGTAGGAGAATACACACTTGGCCCCAATTATATTATGTAAAAATTACCGTTGTGCTTCTAAATCAGACATTTATAATCTTGTAGTAATTGCTTCTGGATTATGAGAAGTTAGTTTTAGGAGAAAAGTCACTGTCTACAGTCACTGTTAGTTACTGCTTTTAAGGAGGTGTAATTTACATAAAGGGCTTCCTTGGCTTCTCAGTGGTAAAGAGCCCACCTGCCAAAGCAGGAGACATGGGTTTGATCCCTGGGTCAGCACTATCCCATGGAGAAGGAAATGGCAACTCACTCCAGTATTCTTGCTTGGGAAATGTTATGGCCAGAGGAGCCTGGTGGGTTATAGTCCATGGGGTTGCGAAGAGTTGGACACAACTTAGTGACTGAGCCCTATTCTAAACCTGAGGCGGCCTTTCTCTTGAACCTTATAGTCCATGGGGTTGCAGAAGAGTCGTACAAGACTTAGCGACTGAATGATAAAAATGGAAATACAAGAAAAGTCACAGATCTTGGTTTTTTATGTCTGATGACTTTTGACAGTTACATTCATCTGTGTAGCTATCACTCAAAACAAGAAGTTGACTGTTTTTTTGCCAGTTGTATGTCATTAGACTTCCAGTGGCTGGGGTCCAGGGACCCGGCCCATCCTTTGTACTGCTGCATATTCTGCCTGCAGCCTCACTTCCTGCAAATCAGTGAGAAATCCTCCCAGAATTGAAAGGTTTTCACACTGCATCATTGGCACCCTGGTGGTTGTCTAGTAACTAACAGTCAACGAGAGACTCAAAAGTAGATAAAATACCTCAAAGAGACTTTTTTAGAGATGCTTTTTTGCTTTTACATATGATCACTTTGAAACCTCATGGATGACTGTGAGTTCTGGTGTCATGGGGCTCTTTGTATCCATGGGTTCATCTGCTGTCATGGGAGAAGCAGTAGGGTAGTTCTGTGGCTGGGAAGTGATGAGCATGTGGTTTGCTGTTCCTGTTGTTTAGCTGTGGATGCCCTGACCTTGCATGCCCAGGGCTGGCTGCAGGAGCATCCTTTCTCTTGAGTGTTGCCTGCATTTCAGTCAGTGTTGAGGTTTGCAAACGATTCAGTGCACCTCTACAACCTGGAGGGCTTCCTTGATTATCCACAGTTTCCAAAAGAGAAATTAGAGTTTATACTGTTGCTGCTTGTCCAGCCCTCTTTCCAAATACCGTGAAGGGTAGAGCAGGATCGAAGACCAGATCCTCTTGCCATGGGCCTCTTGAAGGTGCCCAAGGGTCTTGGGATAGGAGCCGACGCCCTCCAGGGAGTGGCCTGTCTCTGAGTTGTGACTTCCTCTGACCGTCTTCTCTCGGCAGAAGTCCTCCATGGGCACCAAATTTTGGCAGCAGTCTGTTGAGGACAAAGAGGACAAGACCCCCATGTGGCAGAAGTTCACCCAGGCAGAGATGGCAGAGGCTGTGGAACGAGACCGGAAGCGCCGAGAGGAGAGGCTGGACACTTGTGCCGCCAAACTCAAGCAGCTGGACCAGAAGTGCAAGCAGGCTTAGTGGGCGAGCAAGGCCCAGAAGCAGGCAGAGAAGGAAACCCCCTGCTCTCCAGGGGCTGAGAAGGCGACTCCCCAGGAGAATGGCCTTGCCATGCAAAAGGTGAGCAGTGTGCCTGGCCCCTGACCTGGAAACCGGGGATGTGTCACTGAGCATCTCCCTGGCTTCTCAGCACAAACTGTGGCCAATGGGGATCCCAGTTGTTAGGAGTTCAGGCCTGGATCAGGGGCCTGGGTTCACATCCTGTTTCCACCACTGAAGCCAGCTGGCCACGTGCCTGTCCTCTGAGGCCCATTTCCTCATCAGTGCCGTGGGTTGAGGAGAGTCTGTACCCATCCCCACCCACACGACCCCTACCTCCCAGGCTAAGGGTCCTGGGAGATGATGTCACGAAGCACGCAGCACATCTCAAGATGCAGAAGCACCCGCGTCCTTGTGGTGTTGTCACTGTCGTCATTAGCACTACTGCTCAGCAGTGGTGATGTGGTTGCTGGAGGACCTTAGTAGGAGCACAGGGCTCTTGTGTCACTGAAAAAAAGCCCCGTGGGGTAGGTTCGGCCGTCATCCTCAGAGGGGCTGCCTGGCCAGCCTGACTCACATAGCTCTGGGTGGAGGTGGGGGCACGTGGGCTCTTGTTGAGGTCCCGTCCACTCTGTTTTCCTGGGTCCATTTTAATAGACCCTCTCCCACCTGGAGTTGCATCCCAGCTCTACTGCCAACTGTGCAACTTCAGGCAACTCACTTGATCGCTCCACCCTTCATTTTCTCATCTCTGATGGTGGGGGACCAGGGGATTCTGTAAGCTCGGGCATGGGAAGTGTTAGCCCAGTGCCAGGGTTTGGGGATGTGGATAGTTTAGCAGTGGAAGGTATGTGCCAACAAGATAAACCATTTGCCATTAAATATTCACTCAGCCAAGCTTCCATGAGGTCACCTGGCCGCTTCTCCACTTGTTCTGTAGGATCCCCTGAGTTCTCTGCCCAGGAGACCGCTGACACGTTTTCAGAAGAAGCCCCCACAGCTCCTTCCACAGTGGTTCAAAGCAGTGGCAGTAAGGAGTGGCCCAGGGAGGCTGGGTCCCCTGTGAAGAAATTCAGCAAGTACCAAAAGTCGCTCCCTCCAGGTTCCAGAGCCAGCAGCAGCAGCAGGTAAACAGGAGATGCTTAGCCCGTATTGTAAACAGACCTGCCTTTCCGTCTCCCAGGCTTCTTCAATTAAAGCAAACGACACCCACCCTCCTGTACCCCAGTCACCAGCAGGGACCTGGAGAGTGGGGGACCTTTCATTTCTCCAGGTAATTCATCCTCTGGATGAAAACCTTTGTTGGTAGTTTACGGACCCTGTTGTCTAGTGTTGAAAGGAATGGGTGGTGGTGTCTGAGTGGTTTTCTCATTCAGAGTTGTACAATGTGGCTACTCTTCACACAGACAGCGACCCCACCCTGGAGCCTCCCCAGGAGGAAGGGGCCTGGAGCCTGTGTGGAGAGCACTAGAGAGGCATGTTGGCTTGGAGTTAAGGGTGGAGGTTTGTAGCTTTTGCGTCAAACAGTTTTGGGTTCTGTTCCTAACGGTGCTGCTTATCTAGCTGTGTGGGGCCTTGGACAGGTCAGTGTGAAGCAGAAGGAATGAAGCCCTGACCCTCTGTGTGGCAGTGAGGGGTTCTGCCATGCCTGTAGACTAGTTAATCAATAGTCTAGTAGTGTTTTTATTGGTGTTCCCTCAATGTTTTTAAAATATTGAGTCTCTCTCTCTCTCTTTGTTTTGGCTGTGCTGGGTCTTCGTGGTGGCACGTCAGCTTCTCTGGTTACAGAGCATGGGCTTGGGTGCCCTGTGGCACGTGGGATCTTGGTTCCCTGACCAGGAATCAAATCCACATCCCCTGCATTGAAAGGTGGATTCTTAAACACTGGACCCCCGGGAAAGTCTGGTAAATTATTGTTAGTAATCAAAATTGTCAGGTGAGTGCACAATTTCCTCAGTTCTGTCTCCTCACAACAAAAATTTGAAGTCACAGATGTTAAAGCCCTTGGCGTGTCACAGCTCTAGGACAGACCGTGTTATAGCTCTCGGACAGACCAGTGTTAAAAGCTCCGTGTCACAGCTCAGTTTTATTTAGAAAATAAAAGGAAAGTACATCCTTGAGGCATGAGAGCATGCCGACCCAAAAGACACCAAGAGGAGAGAGAAAGAAAGAGAGAGAGCATGCACGTGGGAGAGAGAGTGAGAGAGTGAGAGAGCAAGAGAGAGAGAGAGAGAGAGAGAGAGAGAGAGAGAGAGAGAGAGAGAGTGCATGGGAGGGAGAGAGATCCCTGGCCTTTGGCTCCTTTTTTATATGTTTTTCTTCCCTCTGGGCCTGCCCTCTGTAAATTGGGCAAGCCAGGAGTCCTGTTTTTTCTACCTGAGGTTCTCACTCTGGTCCTCGGACCTTCCTTTGTTCTATTTTTGCGGGCTTTTTCCTTTCTTGTCTTTTAGCCACTGCCATTCTGGACTCATTTTTCCTATTCTAGCTGCCTAACATTCATCACTCAAGAGGTGGGAGGCCCAATTCTTTGGGAATAGGGGTATCGCAGTCTCTCTGGCTAGTCACTCCTGGACTGGAATGGCAAATGGGAATTGGGCCTCCCCCTCTTGGTAGTCTCAGGCCTCAGAGTCCTTATAGCAGTATCCATTTAAGGGTGAGTGATATTTTCCGTGGTTGGAAAGTTTTATATATCCTTGTTGAACTGGCACTGCATGTTGTAGCTTCTTGATCTGGGCAGAGACCACCAGGCAGGCTGAGGTGCGACAGCCTCCTGGAGATCGAATCTCTGGGCAGGTCGAGGCAGGTCAGCCTTACAAGAATTGGGTCCCTGGGCAGGTTGAGGCATGATGACCTCTTGGGACCTCTGGACTGGTGGATCCGCGAGAAGATTGAGGCGTGACAACTTTTCAAGGACTAGATCCCTAGGCAGGTCAGGGCACATTGACCTCCTGGGACCCCCGAGTGGAGTTGGGCATCCCCAAGGTCTCCACATGATCAGTGCTGGGTAGGATTCAGTTCAGTTCAGTTGCTCAGTCATATCTGACTCTTTGCGACCCCATGAACTGCAGCACACCAGGCCTCCCTGTCCATCACCAACACCCAGAGATTACTCAAACTCATGTCCATTGAATTGGTGATGCCATCCAACCATCTCATCTCTGTCATCCCCTTCTCCTCCACCTTCAATCTTTACCAGCATCAGGATCTTTTCAAATGAGTCAGTACTTCTCATCAGGTGGAGAAAGTATTGGAGTTTCAGCTTCAACATCAGTCCTTCCAATGAATATTCAGGACTGATCTCCTTTAGGATGGACTGCTTGGATCTCCTTGTGGTCCAAGGGACTCTCAAGAGTCTTCTCCAACACCACAGTTCAAAAGCATCAATTCTTCGGCGCTCAGCTTCCTTTATACTCCAACTCTCACATCTATACACGACTACTGGAAAAACCATAGCCTTGACTAGACGGACCTTTGTTGGCAAGGTAATGTCTCTGCTTTTTAATATGCTATCTAGGTTGGTCATAACTTTCCTTTCAAGGAGTAAGCATCTTTTAATTTCATGGCTGCAATCACCATCTGCAGTGATTTTGGATCCCCCCAAAATAAAGTCAGCCACTGTTTCCCCATCTATTTGTCATGAAGTGATGGGACCGGATGCCATGAGCTTAGTTTTCTGAATATTGAGCTTTAAGCCAACTTTTTCACTCTCCTCTTTCACTTTCATCAAGAGGCTCTTTAGTTCTTCACTTTCTGCCATAAGAGGGGTATCATCTGGATATCTGAGGTTATTCATATTTCTCCTGGTAATATTGATTCTAGCTTGTACTTCATCCACCCCAGCATTTCTCATGATGTACTTTGCATGTAAGTTAAATAAACAGGGTGACAATATACAGCCTTGACATCCTCCTTTTCCCATTTGGAGCCAGTCTGTTTTTCCATGTCCAGCTCTAACTGTTACTTCCTGACATATATATAGATTTCTCAAGAGGCAGATCAGGTGGTCTGGTATTCCCATATCTTTCAGAATTTTCCACAGTTTATTGTGATCTGCACAGTTAAAGGCTTTGGCATGGTCAATAAAGCAGAAATAGATGTTTTTCTGTAACTCTCTTGCTTTTCCAGTGATCCAGCAGATGTTGGCAATTTGATCTCTGGTTCCTCTGCCTTTTCTAAAACCAGCTTGGGTAGGATTAAGGGGTGGTAATTTTAACTCATTGCCAGTTTGTTCACTGCAGATGGGAATAGATACCATGATGTAAAGCAATCCAAGCCTGTGCCTTGAGACTGGGAACCTGGTGAAGCGGTCATAAGCCTTATCCTCTGACTGCTCTAAGGATTGTAAGTCACTGATTTCATCCCCTGGTCCTCCATAAGAGCAGGTTAGGATGTCTCCAATGGTAAACACTTCATTGTCATAGACCCACTTTAGGTAAAAACAGAAGTAATGACAAAGGAATGGGTTATCTGGCCCTGTTAGGGGCACTGAAGTATTTTAATAATAGGCCATGTAGAGTAATGTTGCCTACAAGGGGGCAGAGTCCTGGTTGCAGGAGTTTGTAAGTGGCTTAAGAACAAATTGGTAAGGGGCAACAGACCAGATATTCTATAAAAGTGGAGTGGAGATTTGATCCTGGGGTATGTTTGTAACCTTAGAAGAAGGGTGGTAAGGATTGGGCCCAAACGGCCTGCAGGGTCAACTCCCAAAGTGGCAAACATTTTCCCAGAAAGCCCAGTTGCCTTTGAAGGGATGCCAGCAGATGGACTTCTAGCTGGCATTGTGTGCCTGTTGCCCGCCCTAGTGGGTTCACTGCGAGATGCTGTTGTTTCACATGTTGTAGGAAACATGGAAGATGAAGGCCTGAATATCTAGACGGATTGGATATTATACAGTATTTCCCTTCCAAGGACTAGCTATCTTCTGGAGATTGTCCCTCCAGAAGATTGTAGAGGCAACATTGTGGGCCTGGACAGGGCTCAGGAAAAGAGCATGAAACAACAAGGAAGGGGGCAGGGCACAACTACTGAAAGAACGACATAGCCCAAGGGCAGAACATAAACCAGTTAAAATCAATTGGGTCCCCTAAGAGGCCTGGGCCTAGTAGAAACAAGGCTCCAGGTACAGAGTGGGGAGACTCAGGGCAGGAGCAGGAGAAAAGACCTTCCCTCGGGTAGGACTGGGCCCAAAAATGCCCCCTCACCACTGCAGGAGCTTCCACCCTCACCCCGAGCCCAAAAGGAAAACCCCCAAACCCAACAGGGCATGACTCCCAGCATGCCCCAGAAATGGTCTGAAATGGCAGCGTGACAGACTCAGGGTAGACAATAAGAGGAACTGTCTTTGGTTAGGATTTCTGGCTTTCACTGAAGGGCTTGGGTTCAATACCTGATTGGGGAACTAACATGGCACAGCCAAAAAAAAAAAAAAAAAGTCACTGTCTTAATGAACACACTCTCCCTCTAAAGCAGGATTTCCTTCTAAACCAGTGTGTCTAACCCTCAGCCAATTTTGTATCAGCCTTATCATCTCTGCAATGTTCATAAACCACCTAAGTGAGCTACCGTTCCCTGAAAGCTTTTCCTTTGTAAGAAAAAATGTTTTATTTGGCTGCACCAGGTCTTAGTTGTGGCATGCGAACTCTTAGTTGGAACATGTGGGATCTAGTTCCCTGACGAGGGATCGAATCTGGGTCCCCTGCACTGGGAGCCAGGACATAGTCTTAGCCCCTAGACCATCAGGGAAGTCCTTGCTAAAAGTTTTTTTACGCTGTCTCCCATTTTTACTTACACAAATGTACTTTAGAAGAAAAACGTGTAACAACGATCTTTAAGAAAAAAAAATCAATTCGGTCCAAGATGACAAGTCAAATTCAAGTAAACTTTAATCCCCAATCTGTAAGCTAAATGGCACACCCAGAGGTGGAAGGACAGCTCCAGTTCAGTTTAGTAGCTCAGTCGTGTCCGACTCTGTGACCCCATGAACCACAGCATGCCAGGCCTCCCTGTCCATCACCAACTCCCGGAGTTCACCCAAACTCATGTCCATTGAGTCAGTGATGCCATCCAACCATCTCATCCTCTGTCGTCCCCTTCTCTGCCTGCCCTCAATCTTTCCCAACATCAGGGTCTTTTCAAATGAGTCAGCTCTTTGCATTAGGTGGCCAAAGTATTGGGGTCTCAGCTTCAACATCAGTCCTTCCAATGAACACCCAGGACTGATCTCCTTTAGGATGGACTGGTTGGAACTCCATGCAGTCCAAGAGGCTCTTAAGAGTCTTTTCCAACACCACAGTTCAAAAGCATCAATTCTTCGGTGCTCAGCTTTCTTTATACTCCAACTCTCACATTCATACATAACTACTGGAAAAACCATAGCCTTGACTAGATGGACCTTTGCTGACAAAGTAATATCTCTGCTTTTTAATATGCTGTCTAGGTTGGTCATAACTTTCCTTCCAAAGAGTAAGTGTCTTTTAATTTCATGGCTGCAATCACCATCTGCAGTGATTTTGGAGCCCAGAAAAATAAAGTCTGACACTGTTTCCCTGTCTATTTGCCATTAAGTGATGGGACCAGATGCTATGATCTTAGTTTTCTGAATGTTGAGCTTTAATCCAACATTTTCACTCTCCTCTTTCACTTTCATCAAGAGGCTCTTTAGTTCCTCTTCACTTTCTGCCATAAGGCTGATGTCATCCACATATCTGAGGTTATTGATATTTCTCCTGGTAATCTTGATTTCAGCTTGTGCTTCATCCAGCCCAGCGTTTCTCATGATGTACTCTGCATATAAATTAAATAAGCAGGGTGACAATATACAGCCTTGATGTACTCGTTTTCCTATTTGGTGCCAGTCTGTTTTTCCATGCCCAGTTCTATTGCTTCCTGACCTGCATACAGGTTTCTCAAGAGGCAGGTCGGGTGGTCTGGTATTCCCATGTCTTTCAGAATTTTCCACAGTTTATTGTGATCCACACAGTCAAAGCCTTTGGCATAGTAAATAAAGCAGATATAGATATTTTTCTGGAATTCTCTTGCTTTTCCTATGATCCAGCCGATGTTGGCAATTTGATCTCTGGTTCTTCTGCCTTTTCTAAAACCAGTTTGAACATCTGGAAGTTCACGGTTCACATATTGCTGAAGCCTGGCTTGGAGAATTTTGAGCATTACTTTACTAGTGTGTGAGATGAGTGCAATTGTATGGTAGTTTGAGCATTCTTTGGGATTGCCTTTCTTTGGGATTGGAATGAAAACTGACCTTTTCCAGTCCTGTGGCCCCTGCTGAATTTTCCAAATTTGCTGGCATATTGAGTGCAGCACTTGCACAGCGTCATCTTTTAGGATTTGAAATAGCTCAACTGGAATTCCATCACATCCACTGGCTTTGTTTGTAGTGATGCTTCCTAAGGCCCACTTGACTTCACATTTCAGGATGTCTGGCTCTAGGTGAGTGATTACACCATCATGATTATCTGGGTCATGAAGATCTTTTTTGTACAGTTCTGTGTATTCTTGTCACCTCTTCTTAGTATCTTTTGCTTCTGTTAAGTCCATACCATTTCTGTCCTTTATTGAGCCCATCTTTGCATGAAATGGTCCCTTGGTATCTCTAACTTTCTTGAAGAGATCTCTAGTCTTTCCCATTCTGTTGTTTTCCTCTTATTTCTTTGCACTGATCACTGAGGAAGGCTTTCTTATCTCTCCTTGCTATTCTTTGGAACTCTGCATTCAGATGCTTTTATCTTCCCTTTTCTCCTTTGCTTTTGGCTTCTCTTCTTTTCACAGCTATTTGTAAGCCCTCCTCAGACAGTCATTTTGCCTTTATGCATTTCTTTCTCTTGGGGATGGTCTCGATCCCTGTCTCTTGTGCAATGTCACGAACCTCTGTCCATAGTTCATCAGACACTCTGTCTATCAGATTTGGTCCCTTAAATCCATTTCTCACTTCCACTGTATAATCATAAGGGATTTGATTTAGGTCATATCTGAATGGTCTAGTGGTTTTCCCCACTTTCTTCAATTTCAGTCTGAATTTGACAATAAAGAGTTCTTGATCTGAGCCACAGTCAGCTCCCAGTCTTGTTTTTGCTCCAAGACACTGTCAAAAGTTGGAGGAGTGGGTGGTTCCCCATAGTTGGGATGATCCTCCCACATGTTAGCATATGAATTCATCCAGCTAACAAAACCTAGCCAGACGGCATTCCATGGGCTAAGTCCATGGCCTAAGCCCTTGCCCTCTGGAATGGCCCACACCCTGAAGAGTGTGCTTCTATCTGAATCCTAACCAATCCACTTCTTGCCTATCGCTGTGTCTCTAACTGAATTTTTGCAATGAAACATCAGAACCTGAGCTTCATTAGGTCCTGAAGCCAGGCATCATGGGTTTTGGCCAGGCTCAAGTCCTGGGAGAGAGGAGATGAAGTTCAGGAGGAGAAAGCGGTGGGAAAAATGTGCCAAGGAATCCCATTCATAGCCTCCCAGAAAATCTGCTACATCCCTGACCTGTGTTCAGTGTTCATTGGCTTGATCCTTGGCATAAAGAAGATTAAGGACAGAAGAACCCCCACTGGCTTCGGTAATAGCTACTGGGGCTCAGCAGGTAGTGCCTTACTGAGTACATACTGAGAAGTCCCCTCTCCAGAGTCCCTCAACTACACCCACTGCCACACACCTGTTCATGGGGTGTTCAAGGAAACAAGAAATGAGAGACTGTAAAGGAATTAAGAATTTGTTAGGCATATGTCCCTCCAGCCACAGGAGTGAGGACCTCCTACCTTAACCAGAGGTTTTCTCAAATCTGAGAGTGAGACTTGTCAGCTTTCTGCTGAGTTCATTTTTCACTGTCCCGGTTTCCAGCATGATGGAGTTCTTGTCACTTCCCCTGCACTGGTTTTTCTTTGCATTCTGCTTCCACCATGGGAGCTTCTGCCAAGTTTAGCTCCTGCTGTGCTTGGCCTCCTCATTGCAGGGGCCTCGCCGAGGTTGTTTCAGTCAGGTTAAATCTGAGTAATGGCACCACAGATGTCAGGAGAGTGTGTAATTTCCTCGGTTCTATCTCGTCACAGCAAAAATTTGAATTGACAGATGTGAAAGCTCTCAGCACGTCACAGCTCTCAGATAGTGTTATAGCTCTCTGCTCTTGGACAGACGCTGTTATAGCTCTTCAACAGATCAGTGTTACAGTTCTGTGTTACAGCTCAATTTTATTTAGAAAATAAAAGGAGAATACATCCTCGAGGTGTGAGAGCATGCTGAGCCAAAAGATGCGAAGAGAAGAGAGAGAGTGAGAGAAAGGGAGAGAGAGAGAGAGAGTGCATGTGCGGGGGGGGGGGGGGGGAGAGAGACCCCCAGCCCTTTGGCTCCTCTTTCTATATGTTTTTCCTCCCCCTGGACCTGCCCTGTGTAAATTGGGTAAGCCAGGAATGCTGTTTGTTCTACCTGAGGTCCTCATTCTGGTCCTTGGACCTTCCTTTGTTCTGTTTTTGCTGGCTTTTCCCTTCACTGTCTTTTAGCCACCGCCATTTTGGACTGCTTTTTCCTATTCTAATTACCTAAAAAAAAAAATGTTCCAAAATGTGGGTGCCCTGGGGAAACAGATCAAAGTTTCCACCTTTCCTCAGAATTTTTTAAAGTTGCCTTGACAACTTTCGCCCTAGACCCTATTTTTCTTGGGCTCCTAGGAAGCATTCCAGAAGCCTACTGTGGCCTATGTTCTAGACAGTTAGGTACATTCACTGTGCTGTTGTAGTTTTGTACTGTGATCAGACGCCATGCAGTTACTCCTAGGCTTGGTGAAGATTTACTGCCGACTGGAGAGATCTCTGGAGTCACTCCCACCAGACACAGTCATAACAGCTGCTCTAGGGAAGAATTCTTGGGAGGGCGGGGATGGGCAGTGACAAATAAATACTTCCTGAAGAGTAGGAAGAAGTCTGATCGTGCCAGAGTAGCCTGAGGGAGTCTTGCAAACAGACTGTCTGGTCAGCTTCTCTGGAGCCCTGGGGTCTAACCAGGAGGAGGAGCTGTGGGCAGAGCCCAGGAGAGCTCCACTTACTGAGTGCTGAGCACTCCTAAGAGGTGCTTTGAGCACCGACAAGCCGTCCAGGGAACCCAGCCCAGGCTGGAGTTGAGCCATCAGGCTGATAGGATAGGTGTGCTGGGTCAGCTGTCCTGCTTGTTTGACTGCACCTGTGTCTAGCCACCATACTGGTTCAGGATGCACTTGTGAGGGAAGCTCCAGGGTGTTGTGGAGCAGGGTCTGAAATGAACCCTCACTGGGTCTAGGTCCTTGAGTTTTAACACTCTATCGATGTGTTATGTTCATCCATTCATGCAATGAACTTTCCGTACCACGTCTGGTGGTAGAGATGAATGGACTGCAGTGAACTTGGCACACGATCTCCTGATGTAGGGAGGGAGGCCACCCACAGGAGAAACACCAGTGCAGTGAGAGCCGAGAACAGGGGACCTGGTCTTCCTCAGAAATTGTGGCAGGCTTCCCAGAGGAAGTGCTCTTTAAGCTGAAACCTGAAGGAGGGGTGTGGGTGAGTGGGTTTGGGGCCCAGGGAAGAGATGGCCCAGTGCGTTTCCAAGGCCTGATGCAGGTGGGCAGGCAGGTATGTGGACTGGAGGCCAGGGCAGTCATGGGAGGTGATGCTGGAGAGGCAGATGGGTCAGGACCTGCAGAACCCTGTAGATCACATGCAGCCCTGTGGGATTCTGGCTGTTGGATGGAGAGCTGTGGAGAACCCAGGAAGACTCCAGCCATGGTCGGGGCATTGGAGTGTGGAGAGTGGATTGAAGAGGCCGTGGGGGCTGTGGGTGGGGAGGGGCATCGGGGAGTGGTGCTCTGGGAGGTGTGCTGGTCACAGGTCAGCTCCAGGAGAACCTTTGATTTGTGTGAGCACCCAAGGTGCCATGTGTAGTCGGGGAGCCCCAGGGTCCCGTGTGACAATGGCGTGACCATGCATCCATGCTGGGAGAGGGCCCAGGCCTGAACGTGGTCATGCATACACTGGGGCCTCCCCTCTCTGGTCTTCTGTCTGGGTGGGTTTTCCCTTGAAGACTGTGTGTGCGTGCACACACAGCCTGTCTGCTCTGCAGCACCTGTGCAGCCAGATCTCTGTCTCTGCCAGGAGCAGCTGTACAAGATGCAGCACTGGCAGCCGGCGTACCCTCCATCATCTATCTGCATGACACCTTCTACCCACACTACCCCAGACGCTGGGCTTCGACCTCAGGCGGATGATGATGCCTTCCTACATGGACCCACCGAACTCGCCTGCTCAGACCCCAGTGGATTTCTACCCCTAGGCCCTGTATCCCTCGGGTAAGCACCAAGGTGCAGTGACAGGCCAGGGTATGTGGTGTGGTCAAGGGCGTTGCCTTGGGAGGTAGACAGAGCCCACCTGGATTCCAGTCTGACCTCTTCGCAAGCCACACGTCCATTCTGAGTTTTAACTTCCTTGTTTGCAAAATGAGGGTATAATAGTAACTCTCACAAAGAATTGTTAGGAAGAGACTCTAAGATTATGAATCATAAATTGTCTTAATTAATTTTCATATCTCTGCCATGTAGTTTTGTCCCTCTTTCTGTTCTTTAGTGTTCTTTGTGTTCTCTCTTTTCCTTGATTAGTCTTTCCCAAGGTTTGTCGAATGCCATTTTTTTAATGTCATTTTTTAAAATGTATCTTTTGAGGTTCTTAATTCCTGTCTTTTATTTGGTTTTTATTTAATTAATTTCTGCCTCCCCCCATTTTTTCCACTGAAATTATTTTGTTATCTTCCCAATTATGTTGGATGCTTAATTAGATCACTAGTTTCTCAGTTTTCTGATGTATTTAAATCTCACCTGAGTTTATGAGCCACTGAGTTTTAAAACATTTTTATTATTGTTCAGTTCTAAATATTAGTGTTATTTTGAGTGATTTTTAATGGTACATTGTTAAATTTCCAAATACAGAGTTTTAATATCACCCTTATGATGCCAATTTCTACTGTGGCTGCCTTTTGGTCATATATCATGGTCTGTATGATATAGACCAGCAGTCACAAGTTTTTTATTATACCAGATAATAAATATTTTAGTCTTCAAACTGCTGCTCCAGTTTTGCCATTGTAGAACAAAAACAGCTATAGACAATAGTAAGTGAATGGGTGTGGTTGCTTTCCAGTAAAACTTTATTTTTAACAAGTGGCAGATCACACTTCACTCAGGGGCTTGAAAAGAACGTATTCTCCTAATGGACATGGTCCATTAAAGTGTGCTTGCTAACTGTGCTGTACAAATATCATCACAGTTTTTTATCCCCTTGATCAGTTACTAAGAGGTGTGTGAACATTTTCCACCATGATTGTGGATTTGTCAAATCTTATAAACCTGTCAATTTTTGTTTTACCTACGTGTAAGAGTATAGGATTGGGATGACTGCATCTTCTTTCTTGTATCTTCGTATAGCATATTTGTTACTTGGGTTTTCTACCTTTAATGTCTGCTTTATCTGACCATAATTTCATTCCAGTTTTCTTTTGATTAGTCTTCGTGTGGTATCTTTTTCCCCCAACTTTTTATTGTCAACCTGAGCCATTTTTGGAGGAGAATATCTTTGTACATTTAAGATGTGTCCGGTTTTACCCACATTGAGAATCTGTGACTTTAGTCTGCAAAGTTGTTCCCATTAGATTGTGGGAGGCAGTGTCAAGTTTTCTGATTCTTTTTGTTTGTTTTCCTGCTACATTCTGTTTCTACTTTGAGTGGTTAGGTTAAATTCTAACATGCAGCCTTGACTTAACAAAGGCTAATCAGTTTACCCTGAATCTGAGCTCTAATTCACGAGTCTTGTAATTTTTGTCTGGAATTTTAATTGTTCCCTTGTTTTGATGCTTACATTATCTTTGTTGTTTTATTCAGTCTATTCTTGTTCAGATCTGCCTGTATGTTAACTAGTTTCTTTGCTGCTTATCCTTCCATCTGGGTTCCATTTATTTTTTTCAGAAGGTACATTCTGTCAAGGCCTCTAGGAAAGTTTTTTTTGCCAATAAGTATTCTTCACATGGGGCTTCGCAGGTGGCACCAGTGGTAAAGAATTCGCCTGCCAATACAGGAGACATGGGTTCCATACCTGGGTCTACAAGATCCCCTGGAGGAGAAAATGGCATCACACCCCAGTATTCTTGCCTGTGAAGTCCCATAGCCTGACTGACTACAGTCCATGGGGCCACAAAGAGTTCGACACAACTGAGCGACTGAGCACTATTTTTCACCTATGACAGCCTTTCTCTTGGACGATAGTGTAGCTGGTAGAGAACTCTAGGTTTGCAGTTACTTTCTTTTAGGAATGTGAAGATAGTATTCCTTTTCTTCTGGCTCCTGTGTCTGGTTTGTGTTGCTTTAAGATCTCTCTGTCTTTGGTCTCCTGGAGTTCTTTCTCAAAAGACTGTGTCTAGGTATGTATCTATATCTATCCTTACTTTATTCTGCTTAAAACTCACGGTGCTCAAATCTACGGTTGTATGGCTTTCATCACTTCTGGGAGTTTCTCTTCTAATTATCATGTTAACTATTTGCCTTTTTTCATTCTTTATATCCTGTCTTCCTAGGTCACCCACTTAGATTATTTGTACTTATTCTGCTATACAAGTGTCTGCATCATGATACTTCTCACTTTGCCTCCAAGTCTCTTGAATATATGAGAGCTGATTTCTGTGGTGCCATCTGGGAAAATGCTTAGAATTATTCTCTAATTCCATGTTCTCTCCAACTGTGTCTAATCTGCTGTTTTTAAATTTTTTTATACTGTCCAGTGGGTTTTTAATTTCAGTGTCTGTATTTTTATTACTAGACTTTTCCCCTCAAAGATTTCTTTTCTTGTGTCTTGTATTTTTGTGAGTTTTCAATTCCTTCTTTTATGCTTTTAATAATGTAAACAGTAATTCTCTGGTGTTTAACATTTTGATCTGTTTTCTGAAGTTCTTGGGGACAGTGCATGATCCTATGAACTTGCTGTGGACTTGTGGTGGATTACATTCCCCCTGATGTTCTGGGGATTTTGACTCATGAGTTCATTTCCAGCAGAGCTATTCTTACCCTGGGGATTCTGTATAGCTTGGTTTGAGAATGTCCCCTTCCAGGGTGGCTCTGTGTTTTCATCTGCCAGCCTAGAACTACCTTTTATTGTACCTCAGGAAGTTTCTGGAGAATTCTAGGGGTGTAAATCTGAAGTCCACTCTGCTGCCCCCAAGCCTGCGTGAAAGCTGGTATGTGGCCATGAATTCCTCACAGGGGACTGTTTTCCCTGCCTTGGCCCTGGCTGGGACACTGGCTCAGCCATCTCCCTGTCGTAAAGAGCGTGAGGTTTTTCTGGTCTGCCTTGAAATTGAGCGCACAGCCCTTTGAGGGTCTTTGTGTAAGCAGCACCTCAACTGTAGCTCTCTGCCTTGTGCAGAGGGGCAGTGTTTAGGAGCACACCTGTAGGTTTCTACATCTGACAGATGTGTCCCTGGCTCCCCTCTAGGGATCCCTGGCTCGTGCTTCTGGCCCATGGCTCTTGCCCATGGCTGTGGTTTCAGCTCCCTGGGGGTTTCCTGGTTTGGGGGAGCAGAGTGAAACGTGTAATATGTTTTGTCCAGCGTTTTTGTGACAGGTGGTTCTTTTTCAGTTAATATGAGCTGCCATATTGCAAGAATAGGTCTGTGTGGTGCTGAACAGTTCTGCATACCTTGTAATCAAAACTTAGTAAATTGTGTGTAATTTTAGGATTCCAGACAGGGTCCTCACCGCCACATGACTCAGACTACCTTTCTGTCGGAGTTATATATTGATCACATTTGGACAGAGCACTCCACAGCTGAAAGAAAGTATATAACCACTGGCCTGATGCAGAACCATTTTCCTGATCAGATTTTCTCAGCTTTAAAAATGGGCACAAAAACATTGGCAGCCAGTAGTTAGCTTTGTGAAGTATCTGAAAAATCAGACCCTCTTTTCTACACAGACTCTGGCCCAGTGGGAGACCTTTAATGTCGTCTGCAGCATCCCATCTGGTAGAAGTGGACAGAGGGGCCCTGGTGGGGGAGGGTGCCATCTCCCCAGCCGGTTTGTATCTGACTGTACTGAGATGTCAGCATATCCCTGTCTCCTTGGGCCAGTTAAGAGTTGAGTGTCATCTGTGTCCCCTTCTCCCCTTCCCTGGACAGAATGTGGTGTGTCACTGTAAGCTCAGGGGCAGAAACAAGCGGAGCTAAAGCCCAGACCCCTTTCAGAATCTTCTTGCAGGGTTCAGAAGCCGACAGACACTGGCTCCTTGGTGTGTGTGGGCTCCCTGGAGCAGTAGCTCATCTTTCCTGTGTCTGTGCAAGAGACCCTCGGGCATCTCCCGCTGCTAGCTGCCTGACCCCTTAGCTTTCTGCCACCAGCCATGAGCTCTCTAGTTGCTTGTGTCCTGTTTCCATTTGCCAGTTCATTATACCCTTTGACATAGGGGCTCTTCATCGAGAACTAAGACTGGACCTCCAGGGTCTTTGAACAGGCCTTTCAGATTGCATGTGTGTGTGCCTGCAGAGGTTCTGTGATCAGATGACGTGAAGCAGGTGGGGTGCTGCATCTGCGTGATGGTCGGGGCAGCTTGTCTCCTCTGGGCCTGTGGGCGACCCATGGCTTGCTGAACGAGGTGAACAATTGGCTGATTGCTTCCTTCGGGATTGATGAAACCCATAATGCCCGCGGATTCCCTCAGTGGGACCGGCTGTCGCTCTGAGGACCAGAGCTGTGTGCCCCCGCTGCTGGAAAGGAAGATGACTGCCATTGACCCCGCCCCATGTGGAGCCCCGAGGGTTACATGGCATTGCAGAGCAAAGGCTACTCGCTGACCCACCTGAAATCCAGCGACAATTTGGCCATGGACGTGCATGTCAGGTGAGGCGACACTTGGTCCTGCTGCCCTGCAGCTGAAGGAGGAATCTCGGTCCTCAGTAAGATGGGCTCTGGGAGGAGGCCCTGTCCCGGGAGACACTGCCCTCAAGGAAGGGGCACCTTGGGAGGGACCGGTGTGCTCTGGGGAAGGAGCGTGAGATGAAGATGGCTGGGTGCTTTCACGTGAGAGGCTCTGATGGTGACTGAAGGCCCAGGAGGAATCCTGGGGTCAGAGGCAAATCCCACAGAACCTTGGGGCAGGGCCACAGGGTGGGGTTGAGTGCATGTGTTATGGCTCTTTCCTGTGAAAGTAAGGCGAGCTGGCAGAGGGGAGCACCTGCCTGGCCCAGGACACATGGCCTGTCCAAGAGGCGGCTGAGGACGAGGACCAAAAGACTGACCCCGTGCTGGCCAGTGTAGCCCCGGCCACCTCAGAGGACCAGGGCTCAGTCGGTGCCAGCTCAGACCATGAGGCCAGCCGTCCCGAGGGGCACAACAACACAGATGGGGTCCCAGAGGCCAGACCCTCCAGGGAGGCCAGCCACACACTCCTAACCAAGAGGAATAACTGGATCTTCATTGATGAGGAGCAAGGCTTTGGGGGCCGGGGGCCAGCCCGGGGCCATGGCCATGGGTTCTGAGAGTTCACCTTCTGTTGGCAGCCCACTGGTAGTAGCCTGTGGGGCGGGGGTGTCCTCGGGGCACAGGCCCTCTACAACGGCAGCCAGAGGAGTGGCCGGGGCCGGGGTCTGCAGGAGTTTGGCCCACCAGATTAATTCCCCCGGGCCAAGCCCTGGCGGAGGATGGCCAGCGAGACCCACAGTGAGGACTCTGAGTAGGAGGAGCTTCTGAGTAGGAGGAGCTTCCAAGCAGCAACAGCAGCGAGGCGCCGAGCCTGGGGATGAGAGTGAGCTCCCAGAGTAGGAGGAGGCCACGGGAAGGAAGGGCGACTTCAGGGAGTCCTGGTGGTCTGGCAGGATGCACCCCCATAACAGCCCTGCAGTGTCCCAGTTTTAAAGATGGGAAGTTGAGGCCCAGAGAGGTTGAGTGATATGTCCAGGGTTACACAGCTGGTTAGGAGTGGAGCTGGGCCTCAGGTGTGTCTGTCGCTGAGGCCTGTTTTCTTCACTCTTTCCTGTTTGGTTTGAGATAACAGCGCATTACAGGGTTGTGAGAAGAGTGTCGAAATCCTCCCTGGGTTTCCTAGACCCTGGTGATAGTGAATAGGCTGAGGCCCAAGCCAGCTAAGGGCCTGGCCTTTTGAGTTGACTCAGTGCTTCGATTTCAGGTGTCTGTAGGGTTAGGTTATTCTTAGCTTGCAGTAAATGGAACCGTTGCCCTTCCTTGTGAATCTTGGTTCAGACACCAACATTGAAAATTGTGGATCCAGCCCTGGGGAGGAGAGTGAGGTGGGCTCTGGTGGGCGAAGGCTTCACTGAGGTCCTGACCAAGAAGCAGCGCTGCCTGCTGGAGGAGGAGAGGAGAAAGAAGGAGCAAGCAGTGCAGGTATGGGGCGTGATGCAAGGGGGCTGGGACGCAGAGACCTGCGGAGTCGGAGTGTTGAGATTTTGGCCCGGGCTGGGAGAGGAAGAATGACATGCTTGTAAGCAGGCAGTGCCTCCCAGGGCCCACTCTCCCTGTGCTCCGTGGGGTAGATGGTGTGATTTCCATGCTCTCAGAGGATGACTGGTCCTTGTTGACACCAGCTGAAATGAAGTGAGCAGGACATAGACCTCTGTCAGCTCCTGAAGTCCAGCCTCCTCCTATTGTAGTCTCAGATCGCAGCCCACTGGGCACTTCCAGGGGTGGTTTGGTTGGCATTGCCGTTCCCGCGTGGTCAAGGTTTTAACTGATGGTTCGTGAATTCTCTGGAGCGGTTTCTGGGTGTGGTTTTGGAGCCCAGAGGCGTCTTTCTGGGGGGAGCTAATTTTTCCCATCTGCCATCGAGGCTGGACCCCATCACCCTCTTCTCCGTAGGTTCCTGTCAAAGGCCGAAGTCTTTCCTCTTGAATTCCTCTCGGTTTGCGAAGAAGCAGAACAACCTGTGTCTGGAGCAGGGCGACGGGCCTGTGCCCAGCAGCAGCCTGGGCACCGAGATCTGTGAGAGCAGCAGTCAGGGTAGGAGCTTGTGTTCGGATCCCAAGGCTCGGGCCACCTCCCAGGCTTGCAGTCCTTCTCAGGGTAGGATTCTGCCTTGGGGCCGTGAGCATAGACACAGCATTGCCTGTTTCCTGGCTTCCTCTGCCGAGTCTGGGGTTAATGCCATCTGAGCACCACGTGCCGCTGCAGCCTCTGAACAGATGTACGTTTCCCTGCCTGAAGTGTGGTGGCGAGCAGAGCATTCTGCATCCAGTGACAGGAAAGAGTGGTCCCACCCCTCCTGGCTGAGGTCGCTCAGGAGTTGACTTGACTCTCACCCACATCAGCAATCCTCTCTTCTTACCTTGAGAGCGAGCAGCAGACGAATATTTGGGAGAACAGGAGTCGAGAGCTTTCCTGTCTGTGCTGTGTGCCCTTTCCTTGCCAGAAGGAAGGTTCTGTCGCCCCCTCCCCAAATGTCGTCTTAGACTTGAAACCAGACTAGGGTGGCTCTTAGTTTGTAGAAAATCTCTGTTTCCCTGAAGTTAAAGGAATGTCTTATCCAGTGGTATTTTTCTGGTAATCTTTCATTTTAAAATACGAAACCATGTTAATTGAGCAGATTCTTCTTGAGTTCCTGCTTTGGGCAAGGCCCTGCAGGGAAGGCAGCGGGAACTTGGTGAAATCACCCATTGCTAGCTCTTTTATTCAAAGCAGCTGAGACTTCCAGAGTGAGTGACAACCCCGGAGCCACATGACAGACACCCTGGGTTCTGAGCCTGGTTCTCTTAGTTTTACCACGTGGCCTGTCTTCATGTTTCTGATTAAAACCTTGACTCTAAACATTTCAATGTAATATTGGGAAATAGTCAACTCTGATTGAAAGTACAGCAGTCTTTCAGTATATTTTGGGTGCAGTCAGTTTGGTTTTGTGAGAGTGGTGGGTGTCACAGTGTAAATGTCCAAAAATACGTACCTGCCAGCGTGGTCAAGCAGAATGGACCAACTAGGGAGTTACCCTTGGCTATCAAGGATTTCCCTCCTGGATTGTGCAGTGTCTTGTGGTTGCTCAGACCAGGGGTGTGTGGATGGCTTCAGAAGGGCCCTGGATCTTGGAAAAGAGCTCAGGAGGTTTTCTGCACACACACACAGGGTCTGTGACTTTTGTTGGATTCTCAAGAATGCTTGAGCTAACAACAGTTGAGTAATAATCAGCTTGACTCGTTCAAAGACTTGAAGGGAGGTGCCAATTTGTAGAAATAAATAGTTGGCTTATGTGAGAAAAGCTTTACCACAGCAGAGGTAGTGATACAGAATTCTAATCCCTGTGAGTGAGAAGTTGCTGGCATGTTTACCTGGAGCTCCTTGTCCATGAAATCACGGGAAGCTCGTTTATGGAAATGTTTCTGGGGATGTTGGGGAGTCGAATGAAGGTGTCAGACTGAGGAGGGAGGTGGTTTGGAGACTTGAGTTTCTGTGAGCTGCCCGTGGCCGTGTTTCTGGCTTGGTTGTTCCTCTTTGATGTCCCGACTCTGTCTTTCTCCTAGCAGCCCTCCCCCTTCAGGCCTCTGCTAGTGACTCCTGGACCAAAGCTGCCACTGCCTTCACCAGCACTGAGCCTGGCTCTGCTGAGGTGAGTGGCCCCCAGGCACCAAGCATGTGCTTACCATCAAGGGCCGTCCCAGTGGCCCGCCCATGCTCTCCCTGGCCAGGCAGTGAGCCTGGATCATCATTGGTCACCAGTCTTGCTTTCAGCTCTGCAGGAGGTGCCTGTGTGGGAGGGAGAAAGAGGGGATGGCCAGGGAGCACCCACCCTGGGTCCTTGGTGTCTGGCCATGCTCAGAGTGCAGGGGTCCATGTGTACCTGGGATCATGGGCTCGGGCCAGGAGACATGTCATGCCTCAGGTCTCGCTCTGCAGGACTCAGGTGCTGACTGGCCGTGTGTCCTGCACAGCAGGGCTTTAAGAGCAGCTAGGGAGACAGTGGTGTTGACCTGAGCGCCGAGTCCCAGAGTCCTTAGCAACCTCCTCGCAGCACAGCTCCGCATGTGGCACCCTGAAGCCCAAGGATACAAGTGGGCCTGGCCTGGTGCCCAAGGCCAATAGCCACAAGGAGCAAACTCAAAAGCAGTCAGAGCCAAAGGTCATCTGGAGCCCAGCTCTCCGGGGCCAGGCTTGGCAGAACGGCCGGTGCCTTTTTTCTTCTTTTCTGGCTCCCAGTTCCTTGGAAGCTAGTGGTCAGGGTCACTCCAGGCTGTGTGTCTCAGCCTCTTTGCTCTTCCATCAAGGATTCAGAACCAGGCTCAGGACAGAGCATGGAGCACAGACTGGGACCCATCGGAAGTGAGTGCTCTCTGCAAAACAGAAAGGGCTCCGAGGGGGCCGAACGGCTGCCAGGCGCTGTGGTTCCCCATTCATGGGGTGGAGATTCACGAGGACTCTGTGCTGCCAGTGACACCCATTGAATTTGGAGCCAACCCGAAGGTGAGGCTTGAAGTGTTTCTTCTCCACATCTCCCCAACCCCTGTTTTTGGTGCTTGGAGAGGAAGGAGGGGCCTTTCCTGGAGGAGTGGGCTGGTAGGTGCTGGCAACACTCCAAGGGATGTCGTGGGGTGGCATCCTGGTTGCAGAGCTGCTATGGGCTGGTCCCGTCTCCCTGCCAATGCCAGGCAAGTTCTCAGACCAAGCAGGAAGCCAGGCAGGGAAGGGGATGGCTGCCTTGCTTGGGGGCTTTTCGGAAACAGCTGGCCATTTTGTTCACATGGTGAATACTGCTTACTTATTTACTTTTAAGTCTTTATTTATGTGGCTGTGCTAGGTCTTAGTTGTGTCACATGGAGTCTTTGGTCTTCGTTGCGGCATATGGGATCTAATTCCCTGAGCAGGGATCGAACCCGGGCCCCCTGCAGCGGGATCCCGGAGTCTTTGCCCCTGGACCACCGGGGAGGTCCCATACTGGGTTTTTTGAGGTGCTGAGTCGATGGGTCTACTTCACGTGTGTCTCTGCCAGAAGGCGAGCCAGGGTGATTTCTGTGGGCCTTGTTCCCTTTTTTTTTACAGGACTCTGATTTCAGCTTGCAGCCCGGCTCTGCCTCTGGTCCCGCAGGGATTCCAGTTGTCAAACCTCAGGACGCATTGGCCATGCTTCTACTGCCCAGCTGTGTGGTCCCTGTGCCAGCAGGCCCCGGGGAAGAGAGCCTCGTCAGTGTGGCTCTCAGGTTGGGAGGGTCGGTTTGTGTCTTGGTGCCATCTCTAGCTAGTTGAACGCCCATGGCAAGTTGTTCCACGCCCTGGTTTTGTGAGCTTAAAATGGAGTGGTGTAACCCCTAAGGTCTGTTGTAATTGGCACTTTGTGATTCAAAACTTCCTGGGTTCCACAGTCACACATGTTTGAGAATGCTGTGCTAAATTAAGTAAACAAGTGTCCTTACTCTGCGATTATTCAGAAACCCCATGACATGCAGGTGGGCGCTGGACACCGCAGGAAGGGGGTCTAGCACTGTATTTCTGAGCATGTTTCCAGGGCCTGTTTTTCGCAGTCTGGGGGAAGGGGCTGAGACAGGAACTGGGACCTCCATGCCATGCAGTGGGGCCTGCGTGCTGGCCACCAGCTGTGCTTCTGTTGCTGAAACATGGCGGCCCTGCTGGAAGGCTGGGTCTGGGCAGGAGAGGGTGTGGTTCCCCCCTTTGCAGGTGTCCCACTGTGTCCTTCCCTCCAGGCCGGGCTCACCCCCAGCATCCCCATCCTGCAGCGTGACCACCATATCCAGAGAGCCATCAGCCCCTCCCACATGTCCTTCCCCACCGCTGACTTCACTCTGAAGGTAACTTGGGGCCTGGCTTGTGAGTGGGCAAGAGCAAGCAGACCCCACCCCAGCACACCCCCTCCTTCCACCCCTGGACTTAGCTTTGTGCCACCGCTGCCTTCTGGCCCGTAACTTCAATCTCCCCCCACCTCCTTGCATCCAAAGATGGAGTCTGTGCACAAGGCTTGGGAAAACTCGCCCAGCTAGCCGGAGCAGAGCTCGCCAGGAGGCGCCAGCTCAGGCCCGCAGCCCCCACCCTCCAGGGGGGCCTCCCGCGGGGTCAGCTATAGCTCCTTCAGTGGAGTCTCCAAGCCCTCTGTGCCCGTGGCCTCAGTCACACTTTCTGCAGCCCTTCCAGGTACCTCTCCCCTGGTCCAGCTCACGGATCCTTCTCCGTTCCCTCGAGGGAAACATGGGTTTGTAGCCCTGAGGCCCCCCTGCCTTGACCTAAGGAGCATGTTCCTGCCTGGGGGCCATGGGTTCCTGTGGGCTCTGGTCTCTGGCACTTGCTGCTCTCAGCGTCCGACCCTGGGGGGCGACATGACTCTGTGACCTCTGCAGGGCTCTCTCACCTCCTGCAGAGAGGTCCCATCAGAGATTCTGTCGCATGAGCAGCTGTCTGAACGTTGCCCCCTCCTCTGTGAAATAGCAGGGTCGTGATGGCCCAGTGCGGGGTCACCATGCCCATGAGATGAGCTCACATCCAGGGAGGGTTTTGTATCAACTGAGCCTCAATAAGCAGGAGCCAGTTTTACCCCAATGGTCACTGTCCTCATCACGGTGTCAGTGCCCAAAGGAGCCCGTGGGGACTCAAGGGGCCCAGCTGCCAGCGTCTCAGTGATCCGGTTGCAACAGATCCTTCTGACTCTCCACTGTGGACTCAATAGCAGGGAGATGAAGAGGACCGTGACTGAGAGACCTTGGCAGCCTCCTTTATGACCGAGCCCTTCCTGGGTGTGCGGGGTGGTGGGTGAGAGGGGAAGGCTGGCTGCAGCGGCCCCTCTCCCCGGGCCCTGGGCTGCACAGGAGCCCAGGGCCACCTCTGCCACGTTGCCTCCCCCCACCACTTTGCAGGACCTTCTGGGACAGTGAGACTTGATCCTGTTCCCCTGCCTCGAATTGTGTTTCCAGGCAGCCACCTGCCACCTCTCTACCTGGATGGCCATGTGTTTGCGAGTCAGCCCCGGCTGGTTCCTCAGCAGCAGAGTTACCAACAGGTAATGCCAGCGAGACAGGTGACCCAGGGATAGAGGGGAGGGTGCAGCACAGGGCGTGATTGGCTGCTTCATGTACCCGTTCATGGCCTGTCTCATGTTTTGAACCCCTCACATTACTGCCGTGTACCTGGCACGTTATGGCAGCCAGTCAGTGTTTCCCGAGTGAGCGTGTGAGAGCCGAGGAGGAGGGACGGAGCTGAGTGCTCTGGACGGCTTAGCTTTCCTTTCTTGACGCTCTCCCTCCTGCACCCTAGCCAGGGGATTCACTGAAACGGAATTCTCTTTGGTGATCAGGTATCCTTCTGATGAAGAGAAGAAAGGCCTAGACTCCCAGGCATGGATGCGTTAGAAAGCGGTAGTTGTATAAATGAGCAGGTGTCTGTGTTCATGCACAGTGGGCACAATTCTGTGCTGGCAGGGGCCGCGTGTGGAGGGAGTCTCCCTCCTGAAGCTGGTGCTGGGCCTTCACGGGGCTCCTGTGCCCGCCAACCCCTGTACTTGCAGAGCCCAGGGTGAAGCGCTGCCCCAGGGGCAGAGGATATGGCCCATCCCGATCTTTTCAGAGCATATTCTTAAACATTATGTCTTTTGGCCCTGCAAGGTCTCATAACTGGGCCATACCACCTGTATTCTTCTGTCCGTGGCGTTATCCATCCACGGTTCCGTTTCTGGACCCGCCTCTGTTGGGGGTGGAGCTCAGGCTCGTTCATCCAGCTGTGCAGGGTCCAGTGTAGGGATGCTTGTAGTGCTGGTTTGGGGTTGCTTCCTGCCGGTTCTCTGCTCTCTCCTGAGAAGGAAGGAAGTGCAGGCAGGCTGTATTGAGTTCGCTCTATGGGTGGTGTTGGATGCCCCAGGAAGAAAGACCGGGGTGGAGGTGAAGGGGTACTGGTGATGGGGTGTGAGAAACAGCTTGCGGGGCAGCATGGTGACCCACCTGCCTCCCCGTCTGCAGGCTGCCGCTGCCCAGCAGATCCCAATTTCCTTTCTCACATCTCTGCAAGCTCAAGCCCAGCTGGGACTGAGGGGTGGGCTGCATGTCTCCCAGTCTCAGGAGATCTTCAGCTCCTTACAGCCCTTCAGGTGAGATGCCTGGGTTTGAGGGGGCTTTGCGGCTTGCCCCCAGGGGTTCCAGCCTTCACAGGCTGTGGGGCTCTTCCCTTGTCCACCTGTTGCTGTGAGCATGTCCATGGGGGATGCGGGTTGGGGTAGAGAGTGAACTGTGGTGTGTTAGAGACCAGGGGCCCAGCCTTGTCTTTTGTCCCCGTGTCCTCCTGCCTCCCTCCCTGCTCTCCCCCATTGCTGCCCTTGGCCCGCTCTCTCAGTGTGTCTGTCCTGTGCTTTTGGCATCACATAGGTTTTCCTGTGCCTCATATAGCCTGTTTAGTTCAGTTCAGTCGCTCAGTCGTGTCCGACTCTTTGCAACCCCATGAACCGCAGCACGCCAGGCTTCGCTGTCCATCACCAACTCCCAGAATCCAAACAAACCTATGTCCATCAAGTCGGTGATGCCATCCAACCATTTAATCCTTTGTTGTCCCCTTCTCCTGCCCTCAATCTTTCCCAACAGCAGGGTCTTTTCCAGTGAGTCAGCTCTTCGCATCAGTTGGCCAAAGTATTGGAGTTTCAGCTTCAACATCAGTCCTTCCAATGAACATTCAGGAGTGATCTCCTTTAGGATGGGCTGGTTGGATCTCCTCGCAGTCCAAGGGACTCTCAAGAATCTTCTCCAACACCACAGTTCAAAAGCATCAATTCTTCGGGGCTCAGCTTTCTTTGTAGTCCAGCTCTCACTTCCATACATGACCACTGGAAAAACCATAGCCTTGACTAAACAGACCTTTGTTGGCAAGGTAATGTCTCTGCTTTTTAATATGCTGTCTAGGTTGGTCATATCTTTCCTTCCAAGGAGTAAGCATCTTTTAAATTCATGGCTGCAGTCACCATCTGCAGTGATTTTGGAGCCCAGAAACATAAAGTCAGACACTGTTTCCACTGTTTCCCCATCTATTTGCCATGAAGTGATTGGACTGGATGCCATGATCTTAGTTTTCTGAATATTGAGCTTTAAGCCAGCTTTTTCACTCTCCTCTTTCACTTTCATCAAGAGGCTCTTTAGTTCTTCAGTTTCTGCCATAAGAGTGGTGTCAGCTGCATATCTGAGGTTATTGGTATTTCTTTCGGCAATCTTGATTCCAGCTTGTGCTTCCTCAAGCCCACCGTTTCTCATGATGTACTCTGCATATAAGTTAAATAAGCAGGGTGACAATATACAGCCTTGATGTACTCCTTTTCCTATTTGGAACCAGTCTGTTGTTCCATGTCCAGTTCTGACTGTTGCTTCCTGACCTGCATACAGATTTCTCAAGAGGCAAGTCAGGTGGTCTGGTATTCCCATGTCTTTCAGAATTTTTCACAGTTTATTGTGATCCACACAGTCAAAGTTGTAGGTTTAGAAGATATTAATAGGTTTTTGCCATCATCCCTGGAGAAAAACCATGGCAGGGCAGAACCAGATTCACATGGCTACATAGAGTAGCTGTGGACACTCTGGTCAGACATGTGGGAGGAAAGCCCAAAGAACGTACCAAGCAAGGGTCTGTCGTGTTGACTTCTGCTGCCATCCATAGAGACGTGGAAACTCACGAATTAACCAGACCCACCTGAGAGTCTGACATTAGGGCAGAAGGAGAGTCAGTGGGACCTCTAGGTGGCTCTGACTCCCGCCTCCACAGATGACACTGTGAGGACACCCTCATACACCCCCACTGAGGGGACTGGTCACAGTTTCCCAGAGGCAGAAATGCTGCAGTTCAGGGATGTGAAGGCTTCACTGAATGCAGTTGTGACAGGCTGTTCCCTGCTATGGCTGCACCCATATCCACTCCTATTGTATCCTGCGACCTTTAGGGTTTTTGTCTTCTATAACTAGCCTGTTTGTATCCTTTGCTTATTTCCACAGATCAGAATTGTAGTTATCTTCTTGATGATCAGCAGGATATTAAAAATATTGCTATATTCTTGATATTAATCTTTTATAGATTTAAAACAGTGTTTAGGAAGTACTTCCCCACTCCTAGCTCACAAGGATATTTTATTACAGTTTCTATAGTAGCTTTATTTATTCGGTAACTCAAGGAACATTTTTTGCTGGACACCGTTCCAGGACTCCATGGAGGTTCCAGTATAGCTGGGAAAGACTGTCAAGAAATGAAAAAACAACTACACTAGGTAGCCTGTGGGAAGGTTTTGAGAACTCTGACTGGAAGTGCAGCAAGAGAAAAAGAGAGGGAGAGCTTGGAGGAGTGGTTTTCCATTTTCAACCAGGTAGTTGGGTTGTGAAGCAGAAGTGGAGTGAAGACTTGAAGGAGGTTTGGGAGCGTGAGGAGACCAGTGTGGCTGGAGCAGAGTGGGTGAAGAGGAGAGCAGCAGGACAGGGCCTGAGAGCTGACAGGAACTGGATGTCAGCACCAGGGCCTCAGGAGACGTGCTGAGGGCTTGTGCTCAGAGTGAAGTGGGAGGTGGTGGAGGGTGGCTGTGTGTTGGATTGTGTCCCCCAGGAAAAGATGTTGAAGTCCCAACCCCCGGAGACTGTGGATATGACAAAATCATGCCATTTTGAAAAATTCACTGTGTTTTTACTATTTAATTCTGGCATTAATAAAGGTTATAAGGAAGACTTCTGACCTAAGTGTCCTCTTATTTAAGTAATGACCTCTGATGAAAACTCAGAACACGTTTTGAAGGCTGAGTGTTGAAAATAGACTTCCCTGCTGTTTTCAAGTACAACAGGCCTAACCTGACTCACATGGAAGACCCCACATCCATGTTACTTCGCTGCAAGCCATTCAGCAGATGGCTGTAACAAGCACTGCTTCTGGTCAGCCAAATCACGTCTTTTTTCTGGGTCAGAAACTAGCTTCAATAGTTGACAGTAAAATCAACGGCCCTGCCAGATACTGCAGATAAGGTGTGACCTTCAATACTGACATTAAAAGGCAACAGCAGGGGTCTGTTGTGTCCTTACTTCTCTTTTCCCCATGGCTGATGCTCCCAGCTGCCCTGGATGTCAGGTCAGCAGCGTCTCTAGGCCATGATGTAAGGCAGAGACAACCAGAGTAGCCAGGGCTCGGATTTGGGGGAACCAGGCCAAAGGCACAGAGCCTATAGCCAAGGGGAATCCTGGTGCTGAGATAAAGGAGGAGAAGTGATGTGAACTTCCTCACCCCGGTGAAGGACCAGGCTGATTACCACGAATGGTTTTTCCTGACACTCCAGACCTAGCCCCCAATCTAAAGAAGGGTTTGTTGGCCCACAAGGCTCACCTGAGAAGCAAGGGCCAGGAAACCTAACCTGAAGGTCTCTGAGCCCCAGGCCCCTTGAGTTCTGGCCCCTTTACTCCACCAGGCTCCTCCCTAACTTTCCAGCTTTCTACTTTAGTTTCTTTGATCTGAAATTGCATTAATTATTATTTCTTTATTTTAATTGTGCCACTTGTTTTTATAAATTTAGTTTTTATTTTCTGAGACAGAGTGGCACTGTGAAGGCTGGAGTTGGGGGTCTGATGGGAGAGAGAGCTGAGACAGAGACCCCTCCCACATGGGCACCTCACTGACGGCAGATGGGGCACTGGAGAGCCTAAGGGACAGGGTGGCCTTTCCAATCAAGGCTGCCTGTCATTGGAACTCCACGAGGCTGATCATGAATCCGACCCCACTTTGGCACCACACACGGACATCACTTCCTGAGAGACCTCCGTGGGGAGGGCAGGGCAATCCATGGGATGTGTCCCTCCATTTGGCTTCTGTCCAGCACTGTATTCTCATGGTGTATTTCATGGTCAAAACCTCTTATTTGAATGAGTTTTAGCCTCTGTTTACTTTCACACAGAAGAATACAACCTGTTTTATATCTGTCTTGAAATTTTAAATATTTCCATTTCTTTGGTCTTCAATAAAACTTTTAATTCATTTTCATACTCTATGGTGATAGAAGTCAGAATAGTGATTATCTCTATTGGGAAGAGGCAGGAAGTAAAACAAATTTTTAAATTATACTGTATTATAGAAGGTGATGAGTGGTGTGGGAAAACAAAGAACAGCATGAAGAGGATTGACTGCCCACTGGGCTGTGGGGAGGGTGGCTGCAGGAGGAAGTCAGGTGAGAAGATGAGACCTGGGCAGACTCGGAAATGATGGGTGACCAAGAGCTATATTTGAGAGCGTAGTCAAGGCAGGGAGAACAGACTATGCAAAAGCACTAATTCCTCAGAAAACCTGGAATGTTGAGGGTGCAGCCTAGAGGCCAGTGTGGTTGGCATGGAGTGAGCAAGAGTGTGCATAGCAGAGGAGGTAAAGAGGGAATGGGGGTTCACAGATGAGAATGTGGGGCCTTTCTGGTCATTATAAGGACCTCTGGCTTATATTCTGAGTGAGAATAAAGCCAGTGAAGGGAACTGAACAGGGGAGACATGTCTGGCTTACATTTTGAAAGGAAGGATCTCTGTACCCACTAGAGCTGCTGGGTGCTGGTGGGTGAGATAACTCCATCACCGTCACCCCCAGGACCATTGCCACCATCCCCGGCAGCAACACCTGCCTCCCTCCAGCCCAGTGGAGCAGAGCTGTCCGGGTTCTGTCACAGCAGACTCTGTTCACGCATATGGAGGAACAGGAAAGACTCTGCCCTGCCACTGGCTTCGAAGATCCCCTTAAAAGTGACCAAAATATATGAAGCTCAGGCTGTGAAAAAAAACTGGGCATCAGGCTAGGGAGGATCAGCAGTGATCTCTGGGAGCTGAAATATGGAATAGACGAGTTGTACAGCTGCCCCGGATTTAAAGAGCCAATTTTAATTTTTTTGCCATGCCACATGGTATGTGGGATCTTAGTTCCACTACCAGGAATTGAACCTACAGCCCTTGCACTGGAAGTGCAAAGTCTTAACCACTGGACTGCTTGTGAAGTCCCCAATAATTAATTATGATGCATCTTATATCTATTCAGTAAACATTTTGGAAGAGCTTTTAGAAAGCAGAAAAGCTAGTATATTAAATGAAAAAAATCAGGAAAATATTTATTTATTTTTCCTTGTTTTTTATTTTTTATTATTTTTTTCATTTATTTTTATTAGTTGGAGGCTAATTACTAATGCTAAATTTGACAGACGACAAGAAGGAACGACAGAGGATCAGATGGTTGGATGGCATCACCGACTCAATAGACATGAGTTTGAGCAGGCTCAGGGAGGTGGTGATGGACAGGGAGGCCTAGTGTGCTGCAGTTCATGGGGTTCCAAAGAGTCAGACACAACTGAACGACTAAACTGAACATTACATGCGTTATAAATTTAATGTGCAGGTACAACTAGAAAATATTCTTAATGTTGACATTATTTAGTGAACATAGGGCTCGATTTTAATTGTCCTAAATTGTTTTCAATTACCTTGTCCTACTGGAATATCTGAATTTCAGAACCTGCCCACGAGAACAAAGATAAAATGTTTTTTTTTTTTTTAAATCCAGAAGCACATTAGCTGAAAAGAAACTGAGGCACAAAAAGTGACTTAGTTTTATTTTCTGCTGTGATAAACACTGAAGCATCCCATGCCTCAAGTAGCAGGGAAACAAAGTGAACCAAGAGATACCAAAGGCCAGCAAAGGCAAGAACTTACACTCAAATAACAAAGTGGTGATGACTCTTAAGTTTGAATGCCCTATGCATTGCCGAGTAAGGGACACAAGGTTAGGCTTCACCCTCTTTCCTCAGCCTAGGAAAGGTGGGATCCCAAGGCTCCGAATGTTCTGAATCACTAGGGAAAGCTGATCGAGGAACAGGTTGATGGGAACTCGGATGAAAGCAACGTCTTCAGCAGTCCATCTACTAAAAGTGGGGAAAATAAGGTTAAGGGGAGATGTTCCTATAGGTCCAGGGTACCAGCCCACCTCCTTATACCAAGCCCCTCAGTGTCTCCATCATAGCACTCTTAAGAGAGAGCTCAGAAAATAGCACCCGCTGCCCTCCCCCCACTCCCCAAGGCAAACTCGTCTGGAACTGACACAATCAGGTCACAGCCATTCACGGCAAATTCCTTCTGAATAATTCCTTGGTGGCTTTGGACATCTCGGAGCAGAGACCTGCGAGCCAAGCATGCCTCCAGCGGGGATTGGAAAGGCACTCTGACTTTGCTGGGAGAGACACGGTTAAGGCACCATCCGTTACTGAATTTGCTGGTATCTCAGGCTTCCTCACACCTCAGAGGCCTGTTTTTATCCCAGAATGCCCATGCTCCCGACCATAACCTGAGACCACCCTGACCTGCCTCCCTAACCCTTCGGTCCATCTTCCCCGCCCTCCAGGCTCCTCAGGCCTTGACAACCCCATTTCCTGTCAGGCTGCCTACTCTTGCTGTGCTGGATGGTCTCCGTGCTCCCTTCTATCCCTTCCTCAGGCTCCCAGCATGTTTCCCACCACCATACCACTAACCCTGCCCATGGAGGCTCCATGAAAAGGATACAGCACCAGCACTCCACGTCTATGCCTTACAGCCACTGGTGCTACGTGTCCACCAGGTCCTGGGGCACGTGGGGCCCGTTCACCTCGGGGACGAGCTCTAGAAGCTTCCATCATGGCTCTTCCTCTGTCAGGGCCACCCTGGCCTTCTGGGGCCCGGTGATGATCCTCACCTTCAGCGCTGCCTGAACCCCTCTGGCAAGGACACATTCTGGAGCTCTGCTGGTTATCTTGGCCCTTTGCACCACCGGTGCCAACACCCGAGGGTCGCATGGCTGCCCCACGTCTCTCTCGTACACCTACACAAAAGGGGGGAGAGACTGAGCCCCTCAGGAAGTCCCGCCCCTTCTGCTCAAGGACTCCAAAAGTGCGCCTGTGCAGACAGCCCTGAAGGCGCCTCCTCTCACCGGATTGGTTACCACCCAGCCTACTCCCACCCACTGGCCGCTGTGGCGACCCTGTGGGGCTGGAGGGACTCAGGTCCCTCACAAAGCCACGCTCCTTTCAGGTGCCCCCGATGCACCTGTGCACACGGGTCCCTCCTGTGCTGGCCTAGACGGTGTGGAATGGATCCCGCCAAGTGTCCACAGATGCCACCGAGACACAAATGACGACTTTCCAGTCTCAAGGCATAAAACTAGTTCCACAAAGCATCCTTGATTTCTCCAACATATGCCACAGAAGGGTCTCACTAGATTAAGGTGGGAGTCGAGGGCAAGGGGCCAAGCCACACAACCCAGCAGCATTCACCCTCTGCCCACTCCACATCTAGACCTGTGCTCTTTGACCAGAGTGATAGCTAGCAGTTCCTATGGTCCATGCTGTTTCAGCTTCTTTCCACGTATTTGTCCATATCAAATTTGTCCATGTCCGTATCATGTCAGTTTTTTTTTTTCATTTATTTTTATTAGTTGGAGGCTAATTACTTTACAATATTGTAGTGGTTTTTGTCATACATTGACTTGAATCAGCCATGGATTTACATGCATTCCCCATCCCGATCCCCCCTCCCACCTCCCTCTCTACCCGATCCCTCTGGGTCTTCCCAGTGCACCAGGCCCGGAGCACTTGTCTCATGCATCCAACCTGGGCTGGTGATCTGTTTCACCCTAGATAATATACATGTTTCGATGCTGTTCTCTCAAAACATCCCACCCTCGCCTTCTCCCACAGAGTCCAAAAGTCTGTTCTGTATATCTGTCTCATATAGGGTTATCATTACCATCTTTCTAAATTCCATATATATGTTAGTATGCTGTAATGTTCTTTATCTTTCTGGCTTACTTCACTCTGTATAATGGGCTCCAGTTTCATCCATCTCATTAGAACTGATTCAAATGAATTCTTTTTAATGGCTGAGTAATATCCCATGGTGTATATGTACCACAGCTTCCTTATCCATTCATCTGCTGATGGGCATCTAGGTTGCTTCCATGTCCTGGCTATTATAAACAGTGCTGAGATGAAGATTGGGGTGCACATGTCTCTTTCAATTCTGGTTTCCTCGGTGTCTATGCCCAGGAGTGGTATTGCTGGGTCATATGGCAGTTCTATTTCCAGTTTTTTAAGGAATTTCCACACTGTTCTCCATAGTGGCTGTACTAGTTTGCATTCCCACCAACAGTGTAAGAGCGTTCCCTTCTCTCCACACCCTCTCCAGCATTTATTGCTTGTAGACTTTTGGATAGCAGCCATCCTGACTGGCGTGTAATGGTACTTTATTGTGGTTTTCCATCACGTCAGTTTTAAGACCATATGGCCATGTCGGTGTCCTGTCTGCCATGATGCGGGTCTCCTCCAAACAAATCACACACACCCACTCATTCACCAATACCAGCAGCTCAAAGTCTTGCACATTTTGCATTCTGCATTTCTCAAAACTATGATGACCGTAGTGCTCCATCAGGCACCGGACTTAAGTTGGGTCTGAATAGTGAGATCTGCAAAGGATAATGACGATGACGAATAATGTGTGTGACTCAGACAATGACAGAACTATGAAGGAAAGAGAGTGTATGATAAAATGAGTTTCACAGAGAGTTTAACACTGTGACAGGTGAATGCGTTTGAGTGAGTGTGACAGAGGGAATGTGTGAATGGGACAGGAATTTAAAAGGAAAGTGTGTGACAGGAAGAGACTTGGATGCAGAAACCATGATGGAGGGAGTGTCTGGCAGTGTCAGAGATACATTCTAAGAGAGATAGGGTGTGAGAGAGAATATTTGTGATGAAAAAAGCATTAAAGAGTGATGCAGGAATATTATAGAATGAGTGCATGTGACAGATAATCTGACTCAGGATGAGAAAGCAAATGTGAGAGACTGTGTGAAAGAAAATGGGTCTTGTCACACATATCAGAGTGTGACAGGGAATGAACCTGATAGTGGGAGGCAGCAGCCTGGGCAAGTGGGTCAGTCCTCAGAGACCATGTTTCCCCCAGGGTGGCCATGCCCAGGTCTCCATCTGGAGGAAGTCAGCAAATTGACTGCTCGGCTGCCCAAGAGCACTGCTGTTGAAAAAGCTAGTGGATGTGATGAAATTCCAGCAGAACTTTGCAAATCCCTGAAGGAGGATGCTGTCAGGGATTTGCATTCATTATGTCAGTAAATCTGGAAGAGCACAAGACTGGAAAAGGTCAAGCCTCATCCCAATTGCCAAGAAGGGTAGTTCCAAAGATTGTGCTAACCATCAGACAATTGCACTCATCTCTCATCCTAGTAAGGTCATGCTTAAAATCTTGTGTGCTAGGCTTCAGCATTGTGTGAACCAAGAACTTCCAGATGTCCAAGCTGGGTTTAGAAAAGGAAGAGGAACTAGACATCAAATTGCCAACATGCACTGGCTTATATAGAAATGAAGGGAATTTCAGAAAATCTCCTCACACTGTTTCCTTGACTAGGCTAAAGCCTTTGACTGTGTGGATCATGACAAACTGTGGAAAGCTCTTAGAGAGATGGGAATAGCAGACCATCCTACCTGTCTCCTGAGAACCCAGTGTGTGGGCCAAAAAGAAACAGAACCGTGTATGGGAAAACTGATTGGTCAAGATCAAGAAAGGAGGATGACAGGGCTGTTTTCTGTCACCCTATTTGTTTAATCTATATGCTGAGCACATCATGAGAAATGCCAGGCTGAATGAGTTACAAGCCAGGATCAAGACAGGTGGGAGAAACATCAACAACCTCAGATACATGGATGATACCACTCTAATGGCAGAAAGCAAAGAGGCACTAAAGAGCCTCTTGATGAGGGTGAAGGAGGAGAGTGAAAGAGCTGGCTTAAGACTAAATATTTAAAAAACTAAGATTATGGCATCTGGCCCCATTACTGCATGGTAAATAGAAGGGGAAAAGGTGGAAGAAGTGACAGATTTCCTCTTCTTGGGCTTCAAAATCACTGTGGATGGTGACTGCAGCCATGAAATTACAAGACGATCGCTTCTTGGCAGGAAAGCAATGACAAAACTAGACAGGGTGTTGAAAAGCAGAGACATCACTCTGCGACAAAGGTTCATAGAGTCAAGGCTATGGTCTTCCCAGTGATCACATATGGTTGTGAGAGCTGCACCATAAAGAAGTCAGAGCCCCAAAGAATCTGGGCCTTTGAACTGTGGTGCTGGAGAGTACTCCTGAAAGTCCCTTGGACAGCAAGAAGATCAAACCAATCAATATTAAGGGAAATCAACCATGAATATTCACTAAGATGGACGGGTGCTGAACCTGAAGCTCCATTATTTTGGTCATTTATGGGAACAGTTGACGCACTGTAAAAGTCCCTGATATTGGGAAAGCTTGAGGGCAGAAGGAGAAGAGGGCATCAGGGGGTGAGATGGCTGGATGGCATCAGGGATCCAATGAACATGAACTTGAGCAAACTCCAGGAGATGATGAGGGACAGGGAGGCCTGGTGTGCTGCAACCCATGGGGTCACAAAGAGTCACACAGGACTGGGCGACTGAACAACAACAAAAGCTGCCCAGACACATTTTTGCCATTCAGATTCACCAGTAAGAAAGCTGATATTTAAATTGAAACACGTGGCAAGGGGGATGTGTCAAAAGATGCAGAGGCTAAGCTCCACCTGTTTGAAAGGAGTGGGAAAGGACAGGCAGCAGGCATGAGTGGATGGTGTAAGTGAACTTGTAGAGGAAATGATTCAGGTGGTCCAATTTATAAAGCCCCACACTTTCGTTCAGGCTTTTGAAAGACAGGTGGCGCTAGTGGTAAAGAATCCTTCTGCCAAAGCAAGAGAGGCAACAGACACAGGTTCCGTTCCTGGGTGGGGAAGATCCCCTGAAGAAGGAAATGGGAAGCCACTCCAGTATTCTTTTCTGGAAAATTCCTAGGAGAGCAGAGCCTTGTGGGCTAGAGTCTATGGGTCTCAGAGTCAGACACGATTAAGCCCACACATACATATACACATATACTTCTAATCCAGGAGAAAGCAGAGGTTATAGAAGTGGTTACAATTCAGGACAGAGTGAGAAAAAACATGAGAAGGACTTCCCTGAGGGGTTCAGTGGACAAGAATCCATGTGTCAATGCAAGGGACACTGCTTCGATGCCTGGTCCGGGAAGATCCAACATGCCACAGAGCAACTGAGCCCAGGCCCCACAACTACTGAGCCTGTGCTCTAGAGCCCATGTTCTGCAATAAGAGAAGCCACCACGATGAGAAACCTGTGCACAGCAACTAGAGAGTAGCCTCCACTCCCTACAACTAGAGAAAGCTTGTATGCAGCAAGGAAGACCCAACACAGGCAAAAATAAATAAAATAAACAGGAGGAGAAGAGAGTAGGCCAGCTTCTCTGACTAAAGGGCAGTGCAGAGTTGGACTAGGGATCCTGTACAAAAGCCAAGTGTGGAGTATAGCCTTGCAGGTGCTTACAGATGACTAAATGAGCTTTCCATCCCAGGTTCCTCTGTGGGTGATGCAAAGCGGGAGCATTTGCAGGCATTGTTACAGTTTTAGTTGTAGGTTTAGCAGATATTAATAGGGATCACCATAATACCTGGAGAAAACTGTGTCAGGGCAGAACCAGATTCACATGGGTACACAGAGTAGGTGTCGACACTCTGGTCAGACATGTGGAAGGAAAGCCCAAAGAATGTACTGAGCAAGGGTCTAGTGTGTTGACTTCTGCTGTCATCCATACACAAGTGGAAACTCATGAATTAACCAGATGCACCTGACGGTCTGACATTAGAGCAGAAGAACAGTCATTGGGACCTCTAGGTGGCACTGACTCCCGCCTCCACAGGTGACACCGTGAGGACACCCTCATACACCCTCACTGAGGGGGTTGGTCACGGTTTCCTAGGAGCCTTTGATGTCATATATTCCTTTATTGTTAAAGTCAGTTTGGGTTGATTTTTTTCTCAAATATAATGATTGTCAGTGGATCCAACATTTTAATGCTGGAGTTCAGGAATGTGCAGGCTTCACTGGATTCAGTTGTGCTAGGCTGCTCCCTGCTATGGCTGCACCCTTCTGCATTCTTACCATACCCTGAGACCTTTGGGGGTTTCCTCTTCTTTAATTAGCCTATTTGTATCCTTTGCCCATTTCTATAAATTAGAATTGCATTTATCTACTTGATGATCAGAGGATATGAAAAATATCAGTATATTCTTGATATTATTCTGTTGTGGGCTTAAAACGATGTTTAGGAAGTACTTCCCCACTCCTAGCTCACAAGGATATTTTCTTATATTTTCTATAGTAGCTTTAGTTATTTGATAACTCAAGGAACATTTTTTTGTTAGACACCATTTCAGGTCTCCATGGCGGTTACAGTGTAGTCGGGAGAGACTGTCAAGAAATGAAAATACGTGGGAGAACAAGATGGCGGAGAGGTAGGTGGACATGGAGCACATCTCTCCCCACGGATACATCAGGAATACACCTTCAGACACAGAAGTGCATGGAGAACACCAGCTGAGAACAGACAGAAGTACCTGAGCAGCAGAAAAGAGTATATAGAACCACAGAAAACTTGGTAGGATTAAGGAACTAGGGGGGAAAACAGGAGTGTTAGTAGGATTAGACCTGCTCTCAGCGGGTGGGGAAACTGATTCATGGGTCCAATCCCCACATTGGGACAACTGTCTGAGTCACAGGGGGAACGTTTAAGGCTGGGAGTGAAATAGCTGATCTGTGACAGCCTAAATGGAATGAGAATCAGACAGTCTTGCTGCCACCATAGATAGCCCAAACAGGGACACAGCTTCCCTGGAAGGCATAGCCGTTCAGAGCTGGAATTTAGGGAATGTGGAATAATCCAAGGGCGAGGGCTGCTGTTGACTACAGAGAGACGAATTGAAGGGATGTGAGGGAGGAGATTGTGGTGGGAAATACCTCTGGAGGAAAGTCGAGCAGCCAAGGAAGCAAGATGATGCTGCACAGTCATGGGTAACGGGGTGAAGCCATCACCATAGCCTCTCTCTCCCCACATGCCAGCATCAACAGGTGAACAATAGAGAGGCTGGCCCATCAAATGCCTGATGTGCTGAACTACAGAGTAGGACCCCACCCAGGGTGCCCCTTTAAGTGCCTGATGCACTGATCTACAGAGTAGGACTCCAGTCAGTGGGGACCCTCAATGTACCTGGCGGGCCAAACAACAGAGAAGGACCCCAGGCACGGGAGGGCACTAAGTGCCTGAATGGCTGGAGCTATGGAGAAAGACTGGCCAAAGAGGCCTTCTGATCACCAGCTACAAGAGGCTTAAAGAAGACTCAGGGCCATAACCAGTAATGGCATAACCATGGGATCAGTAATACTGAAGAGGCTGAAGTTGAACGGTTCTATGAAGACCTACAAGATCTTCCAGAACTAACACCCAAATGAGATGTCCTTTTCATGATAGGGGTGTTGAAAGCAAAAGTAGGAAGAGAAGAGATACCTGGGGTAACAGGCAAATTTGGCCATGAAATACAATGAATCATGGCAAAGGCTAACAGAGTTTTGCCAAGAGAAAGCACTGGTCATCACAGACACCCTCTTCCAACAACACAGAAGAAGACTCTACACATGGACATTACCAGATGGTCAATACCGAAATTAGACTGATTATATCCTTTGCCAACAAAGATGGAGAACCTCTATACAGTCAGCAAAACAAGACTGGGAGCTGACTGTGGCTCAGATCATGAACTTATTGCCAAATCCAGACTTCAATTGCAGAAAGTGGGGGAAAGACCATTCAGGTTTGAACTAAATCAAATCTCTTACGATTATACAGTGGAATTGACAAATTGATTTAAGGGATTAAATCTGATAGATGAGTGCCTGTAGAACTATGGACATTAGTGACACTGTACAGGACGCAGGGATCAAGACCATCCACCAGAAAAAGAAATGCGAAAAGGTAAAATGGTTTTCTGAGAAGTCCTTACAAATAGCTGAGAAAGGAAGAGAAGCTAAAGGCAAAGGAGAAAAGAAAAGATATACCCATTTGAATGCAGAGTTCCAAAGAAGCAAGAGATATAAGAAAGCCTTCCTCAGTGACCAATGCTAAGAAATAGAGGAAAATAATAGAATGGGAAAGACTAGAGATGACTTCAAGAAAACTGACGATACCAAGGGAACATTATATGCAAAGATGGGCACAATAAAGGACAGAAATGTTATGAACCTAACAAAAGCCAAATGTATTAAGAAGAGGTGGCAAGAATACACTGAAGAAGTATGCAAAAAAGATCTTCATGACCCAGATAATCACGATGGTGTGATCACTCACATAGGGCCAGACATCCTGGAATGCAAAGTCAAGTGGCCCTTAGGAAGCATTACTATGAACAAAACTAGTGTAGGTCATGGAATTTCAGCTGAGCTATTTCCAAAACTAAAAGTTGATGCTGTAAAAGTGCTACACACAATATGCAAGCAAATTTGGAAAAGTTAACAGTGGCCACAGGACTGGAAAAGTTCAGTTTTCATTCCAATCCCAAAGAAAGACAATGTTTTGAACAAAGAATGCTCAAACTACTACACAGTTGCACACATCTCACATGATGGCAAAGTAATGCTCAAAATTTTACAAGCCAGGCTTCAATAGTACATGAACTATGAACTTCCAGATGTTGAAGGTGGATTTAGAAAAGCAGAGGAACCAGAAATCAAATTGCCCACATCCGTTGGATCATTGAAAAAGCAAGAGAGTTCCAGAGAAATATCTACTTCTGGTTTATTCACTATGCCAAAACCTTTGACTGTGTGCATCACAACAGACTGTGGAAAATTTTTCAAGAGATGGTAATACCAGACCACTTGACCTGCCTCTTGAGAAACCTGTATGCAGGTCAGGAAGCAACAGTTAGCACTGGACATGGAACAACAGACTGGTTCCAAAATGGGAAAGGAGTATGTCAAGGCTGTATATTATCACCCTGCTTATTTAACTTATATGCAGAGTACATCATAAACATGCTGTGCTGGATGAAGCACACTCTGGAATCAAGACTGCTGGGAGAAATATCAATAACTTCAGATATGCAGGTGACACCAGCCTTACGGCAGAAAGTGAAGAACTGAAGAACCTCTTGAAGAAAGTGAAAGAGGAGAGTGAAAAAGATTGGCTTAAAACTCAATATTCAGAAAACTAACAATATTCAGAAAACTAACTAACTAAATCATGGCATCGGGTACCATCACTTCATGGCAAATAGATGGGGAAACAATAGAAAAATTGACAGACTTCTTCGGGGGGGGGGGTGAGCTCCAAAATCACTGCAGATGGTGATTGCAGCTATGAAATTAAAAGACACTCGCTCCTTGGAAGAAAAGCTATGACCAACCCAGATAGCATATAAAAAAGTGGAGATATTAGTTTGCCAACAAAGGTCCACCTAGTCAAAGCTTTGGTTTTTCCAGTAGTCATGTATGGATGTGAGAGCTGGATCTTTTCACTTGTTCTGTGGATGCTTAAGGATCCTTTCTTTCTTTTTCTTTTTTTCTCCCCCTTTGTTTTAGTTGTCAATTTTATTGGCACTATGGAATCTAATTAAGATTTTGAGTTGTTTTTCTTCCAGTCACATTTTTTATTGTTGTCATAAACCTCTGTCTCTACGTTAAGATTTTATAGTTCTGTTGAGTTTTCTTTCTCTTTTTTTAGTTTTAATTTTTAATTTTTTTAAGTCTATTACTATTTTCTAAATTTATTCCATTGCTTTTTCTACAGTTCTTTCCCCCTTGCAGTTAAACTTCAATGTATATAAATTTTCTTTATCTACCTCTATTTAACTTTGCATATCTATTTTCCCCTAATTTTCTTTCTTTCCTTTCTTCTCAACATATTTGTTAGTTTTATTTTCATTGCTTTATTCACCACTTGGCACCTTGCTTTAGTTTTGTTTTCTAGTTTGTGCTTTAGTTAATTTTGTTAACTGGTAGATATAATTTTGATTTCCTCTGTTCGCCAGGTCAATCTGCTGTACTTTATTTTTGTTGGGCTCTTTTGACTTTGCTTATGGGTATATATGTATATGTGTATATTCCATTATTTTAAATATTACTTGCTGATTTTATAACTGACATTTATCTGGGGTTCATCTTTGGCTTCTCCCTTTGGGGTATTCGTTTCAATCTCATTTAATGCCGTAACAAACCAAGTGTGAATCTTCACTCCTGACCTGAGATAAAGCCTGGAGCCTTTGGAGTGGGAGCACTGACACCAAGACCTTAGACTACCAGAGAACTAACCTTAGTAGTTATCAAATAGCAATAACTCACAGAAAGGAAACCACTTCAATACAAGACTTGGCATCACCCAGCCACCAGTAGCACCCTGTAAACAACAAACAAACCAAAAATACAAACCCAATCATCAGCAGAAAGGATTACCACCTCATGCAGCCTTGCCCATCAGATGAAAAACAAACAAACAAAAATCTCAGCAGAAATCTCACCATATACGAAGCTTACACAAACCACTGGACCAAACTTAGGAGGGTAGAAACCAAAAAAAAAGGAAAAATTCAACCTTGAAGCCTGGGAAAAGGAGACTTCAAACACAATAAGTTAAAAAAATAACGACAAGGCAGAGAAATACTACACAAATGAAGAAACAAATTAGAAACACCGAAGTTCAAAAAATTTGAAGAGGAAATAGGCAAACTACCTGAAAAAGTATTCAGAATAATAATAGTAAATATGATTAAAAACCTTGAAAACAAAATGGAGAGAATGCAAGAATCAATCAACAAAGATCTAGAAGAATTATAGAATAAACATTCAGAGACAAACAACACAATTACTGAAATTAAAAATACTCTGGAAGGAATCAAGAGCAGAATACCTAAAACAGAAGAACGAATCAGTGAACTGGAAGATAAAATGGTGGAAATAACTTCTGAAGAGCAGAATAAAGTAAAAAGAATAAAAAGAACTGAGGATAGTCTCAGAGACTTCTGGGATAATATCACAGGCACCAACATTCAACTTAGAAGGGTCCCAGAAAAAGAAGAGAAAAAGAATGGGTATGAGAAAATTTTTGAAAAGATTATAAAATTTCCCCAACATGGAAAAGGAAATTGTCAGTCAAGTCCAAGAGGTGCAAAGAGCCCCATACAGGATAAACCCAAGCAGAAACACACCGAGACACATACTAATCAAACTAAGAAAGACTAAAGACAAAGAAAGAATATTAAAAGCAGCAAGGGAAAAGCAGCAAGTAACATACACGGGAAACCCCATACGTTTAACAGCTGATCTTTCAGCAGAAACTCTGCAGGCCAGAAGGGAATGGCAGGATATATGTAAAGTACTGAAAGGGAAAAACCAACAACCAAATTTACTGTATCCAAGAAGGATCTCATTCAAAATTGATGGAGAAATCAAAAGTTTTTCAGACCAGCAATAGTGAAGAGAATTCAGTACCACCAAACCAGCTTGACAACAAAAGCTAAAAGGACTTGTATAGTCAAGAAATACAAGGGAAGGAAAAAGATCTACAAAATCCACCCAAATCAATTAAGAAAACTGCAAAAGGAACATATATATCAAAAAGTACTTTAAATGTAAATGGATTAAATGTTTCAACCAAAAGACACAGCCTGGCTGAATGGATACAAAAACAAGATTCATATATATACTGTCTATAAGAAACCCACTTCAGACCTAAAGTCACATATAGACTGAAAGTGAGAGAATATATTCCATGCAAATGGGAGGCAAAAGAAAGCTGGAGTAGCAATCCTCATATCAGACAAAATGGGCCTTAAAGAAGATTACAAGAGTTATGGAAGGAAACTACATGATGATCAAGGGATCAATCCAAGAGGAAGACATAACAATTGTAAATATCTATGCACCCAACATAGGAGCACCTCAATACATAAGGCAAACACTAACAGACATAAAAGGAGAAACTGACAGTAACACAATAATAGTAGGATACTTTAACACCCAACTCACACCAACACACAGATCATCAAAACAGAAAATTAATAAGGAAATACAAGTCATAAATCATACATTACATGAGATGAATCTCATTGATATATCTGGGACATTCCATCCAAATGCAGGAGAATAAATGTTTTTCTCAAGTAAACATAAAATATTCTCCAGGATAGACCACATCTTAGGTCACAAATCAAACCTCAGTAAATTTAAGAAAATTGAAATTCTATCAAGCCTATTCTCTGACCACAGTGCTATGAACTAGTTACCAACTATAAGAAAAAAAACTAAGAAACAGAAACACATGGAGATTAAACTTTACCTTTCTAAGGAAGCAACAGGTTACAACAGAAATCAAAAGGGGAATAAAAAAATTCATGAAACAAATGAAAATGAAAACACGACAATGCAAAACTTATGAGATGGAGCAAAAGCAGTTCAAAGAGGGAAGTTTATAGCAGTACAATCCTACCTCAAGAAACAAGAGAAACATCAAATAGACAACCTAACTTTACACCTATAACAACTGGAGAAATAAGGAAAAAAACCAAAAATTAGTAGAAGGAAAGAAATAATAAAGATCCAAGCAGAAATAAAAAGAAATGAAAGAAACAATAGTAAAGAGTAATAAAACTAAAAGTTAGTTCTTCGAGAAGATATACAAAATTGACAAACCTTTGGCTAGACTCATCAAGAAAAAAAGAGAGAAGAATCAAATCAACAAAATTAGAAATGAAAAAAGGTGAGGTTACAACAGACAATGGTGAAATACAAAGGAGTATAAGAGAATATTATGAACAACTGTATGGTAATAAGGCTTCCCTGGTGACTCAGATGGTAAAGCATTTGCCTGCAATGTGGGAGACCCAGGTTCAACCCCTGGGTTGGGAAGATCCCCTGGAAAAGGAAATGGCAACACACTCCAGTATTCTTGCCTAGAAAATTCCATGGATGGGGGAGCCTGGCAGGCTATACTCCATGGGGTTGCAAAGAGTCAGGATAACCTGGAAGAAATGGGCAGATTCATAGAAAAGTTCAACCTTTCAAGACTGAATCAGGAAGAAATATAAATTATGAACAACCCAATTACACGCACTGAAAGTGAAGCTGTGATTAAAAATCTCACAAAAAACAAAATCCCAGGACCAGATGCCTTCACAGGAGGATTCTATCAAACGTTTAGAGAAGAGCTATGCCTATCCTTCTAAAACTCTTTCAAAAAATTGCAGAGGAAGGAACACTTCCAAACTCATTCTACAAGGCCACAATCACCCTGAAACCAAAACCAGATTAAAACAACACAAAAAAAGAAAACTGCAAGCCAATATTACCAATGAACATAGATGCAAAAATCCTCAGCAAAATTTTAGCAAATAGAATTCAGCAACACTTCAAAAAGCTCATACACCATGATCAAGTTGGGTTTATGCCAGGGATGCAAGGAATCTTCAGTACACACAAATCAATCAATGTGATACACCACATTAACAACTTGAAAGATAAAAACCATATGATGATCTCAATAGATGCACAATAAAAGCCTTTGACAAAATACAGCACCCATTTATGATTAAAACTCTTCAAAAAAATTGGCATAGAAGGAACCTACCTCAGCATAGTAAAGGCCATATATGATAAGCTTACAGTAAACATTATTCTCAATGGTGAAAAACTGAAAGCATTCCCCCTAAGACCAGGAACAAGACAAGGGTGTCCACTTTCACCACTATTATTCAACATCATTCTGGAAGTCTGAGATACAGCAATCAGAGAAGAAAAAGAAATAAAAGGAATCCAGATTGGAAAAGAAGAAGTAAAGCTCTCACTGCTTGCTGATGACATGACACTGTACATAGAAAACCCTAAAGAGAGTATCAGAGTTAATCAGTGAATTTAGCAAAGTAGCAAGATACAAAATCAATACACAGAAACCACTTGTGTTTCTATATACTAACAACAAATAATCACAAAGAGAAATTAAGGAATCAATCCCTTTCACCACTGAAACAGAAATATTCAAATATCTAGGAATAGACTTACCTAAGGAGAAAAAATAACTTAGAAAATTCTTACACAGAAAATTTTAAGACACTAATGAAAGAAATCAAAGATGACATAAACAGATGGAGAGATATTCCATGTTCCTGGGTAGGAAGAATCCATATTGTGAAAATGGTTATACTAAACTACCAAATGCAATCTACAGATTCAATGTGATCCCTGTCAAATTACCAATGACATTTTTCATAGAACTAGAACAAAAATTTCAAAATTCATATGGAAACACAAAAGACCCCGAATAGCCAAAGCAGTCTTGAGAAAGAAGAATGGAGCTGCAAGAATCAACCTTCCTGATTTCAGATTATACTACAAAGCTATAGCCATCAAGACAGTATGGTACTGGCACAAAAACAGAACTATAGATCAATGGAACATGATAGAAAGCCCAGAAATAAGTCCATGCAGTTATGGGTAACTTATTTTTGACAAAGGAGGCAAGAATATACAATGGGACCAAGACAGTCTCTTCAGTAAATGGTGCTGGGAAAACTGGACAGCTACATGTAAAAGAATGAAATTAGAAAACTTCCTAACATCATGCACAAAGATAAACTCAAAATGGATTCAAGACCTAAATGGAAGACAAGAAACTATAAAACTCGTAGAGGAAAACATAGGCAGAACACTCGATGACACAAATCAAAGCAATCTCCTCTATGACCCACTTCCTAGAGTGATGGAAATAAAAACAAAGTCAACAGGTGGGACCTGATTAATCTTAAAAGCTTTTGCACAGCAAAGGAAACACTAAGCAAGGTGAAAAGACAACCCTCAGGACGGGAGAAAATAACAGCAAATGAAACAACTGACAAAGGATTAATTTCCAAAATATACAAGCAGCTCAAACAACTCAATACCAGAAAAACAAACAACCCAGTCAAAAAGTGGGGAAAGAGCTTAACAGACCTTTCTCCAAAGAAGACATATAGATGGCTAACAAACACATGAAAAGATGCTCAACATTGCTCATTATCTGAGAAATGCATATCGACACTACAATGAGATATCACCTCAAACTAGTCAGAATGGCCATCATCAAAAAGTCTACAGACAATAAATGCTGGAGAGGGTGTGGAGAAAAGGGAATGCTCTTGCATTGTTAGTGGTAATGTAAATTGATACAGCTACTATGGAAGACGGTATGGAGATTCCTTAAAAAACTAGGAATAAAACCACCATATGACCCAGCAATCCCACTGCTAGGCATATACCCTGAAGAAACCAAAATCGAAGAAAGACACACGTACCCCATTGTTCATTGCAGCACCATTTACAATAGCTAGAACATAGAAGGAACCTAGATATCCATCAACAGATGAATGGATAAAGAAGTTGTGGTAAATATACACAATGGAATATTACTCAGTCATTAAAAGGAATGCCCTTGAGTCAGTTCTAATTTGGTGGATGAACCTAGAACCTATTATACAGAGTGAAGTAAGTCAGAAAGAGAAAGAGAAATATCATATTCTAATATATTTATATATACGGAATCTAGGAAAATGGTACTGAAGAGTTTACTTACAGGACAGCAGTGGAGAAACAGACATAGAGAATAGACTCATGGACATGGGGAGAAGGGGGCAGCGGGTGAGATGAATGGAAAGAGTAATGTGGAAACTTACATTACCATATGTAAAATAGATAGCCAATGGGAATTTGCTGTATGGCTCAGGAAACTCAAACAGGGGCTCTGTATCAACCTAGAAGGGGTGGCATGGGGAGGGAGATGGGAGGGAAGTTTAAAAAGGGAGGGGATATATGTGTACCTATGGCTGATTCACATTGAGGTTAGATAGAAAACTACGAAATTCTATAAAAAAATTATCCTTCAAGAAAAAACAAAGTTTAAAAAAATGTGAAAACAAAAGAAACGAAAAAACAACTATACTATGTAACCTATGGGAAGGTGGTGAGAAGTGTGGCTGGAAGTGCAGCAAGAAAAAGGAGAGGGAGCATTTGGAGGAGTGGTTTCCTATTTTCAACCGGGTGGTCTGGGTTGGCTTTGTTGTGAAGCAGAGAGTGAGTGAAGACTTGAGGGAGGTTTGGGAGCATGAGGAGACCAGTGTGGCTGGAGCAGAGTGGGTGAAGAGGAGAGCAGCAGGACAGGGGGCCAAGAGCTGACAGGGACTGGATGTGGAGGACTCAGGGGACATTCTGAGGGCTTGTGCTCAGAGTGAAGTGGGAGGTGGTGGAGGGTGGCTGTGGGTTGGATTGTGTCCCCTAGAAAAAGATGTTGAAGTCCCAACCCCTGGAACCTGGGGATGTGACTTGATTTGGAATTAGGGTTTTCCAGATGTAATTAGTTCAGTTAAAATGAGGACACACTGCGTTAGGGTGGTCCTAATCCAATGACTGGTACATTTATAAGAAATCCATGTGAACACACACAGAGAGATGCCATGAAGACACAGGAAGAGTTGGAGTGAAGTGTCTATAAGGCAGAGAAGGCCAGGTGCTGCAGGCCACCACCAGAATCTACGAGAGAGGCCTGGAACTGACTCTCCATAGGAACCTTCAGAGGGAATCAGCCCTGCCAACATCACAGTCTCATACTCCCTGCCTCCTGAACTGTGAGAGAATACATTTCTCTTGTCTGAAGGCATCTCCTTTGTGGTACTTTATGATGGAAGCCCTAGGACACTCATACAATTTTCAACAGAGTAGTGATAGGATCTGATTGATATTTTTGATTGGTGAAGTCTGGGTTCATATTGTTCTTTTGGTTCTTCATGCTTATCGATATTGACTTCATACGTGAAAGACTTGCCTACTGAAAGGTCACAAAGTTCTCATCTGATTCCTTAATTTTTTATCCCTTTAGCTTTTGCCTGTAGAGCTCTGAGCGTTTGAACATAAACGTCTTTGTGAATGATGGAAGGTAAGTACACAAGGAAATACAGGTTTGTTTTTTTCCCATATGGCTATTCCACAACCACTTGTTCAAAAAAAAGACTATCTTCCCTCCATTGAATTATCTAAACTCCTCTACTGAATATCCATTGACCACACACATATGTCTGGAAATGCTTCTGGATTGTCAGTCCTGTCCCATGGATCCACAGCTCCAGTACTGGACATGTAGAGTAAGCTATGAAATTAGGCTGTGTTAGTCTCTTTGTTTTTGCATAGTTACAATTCTTTAGGCTATCGTCAGGGTTGTGTTCTCACATAAATTTCAATATCAGCTCATCAGGGCCTTCTCTGGTTGTCCAGTGGTTGATATTCTACATGCCAATGCAGGGAACACAGGTTTGACCTCTGCTCCTGGAAGATCCCACAAGCTGAAAGGCCACTAAGCCGGAGCACCACAACTGCTGATCCTGTGCTCTAGAGCCCACCAGCTGCAACTACTAAAGCTGGAGCGCCTAGAGCCTGTTCTCCACAACAAAAGAAGTTATCGCAATGAGAAGCTTATCTCCTGTAACTAGAGTGTAGCCCCCACTTACCACAACTAAAAAGACCCCATGTGTGCAGCAGCAAAGACCCAGACAAGCCAAAATTACATAAACAAACAAACAAATGAATCTTTAAAAAATGAACCTGCCTCACAATGCAGGGGCCGCCGCTTCAATCTCTGGTCAGGGAACTAAGATCCTACATGCAGTGGAGCAACTACTGAGACTGGGCTTTGTGTCTGGAGTGTCTGTGCACTGCACAAAAGATCCCACGTGACACAATGAAGTTTCCACTTTCCCCAAATAAGACCGGATGCAGCGAAAAAAAGAAAGTAAGAATTTGTTTAAGAAATCAGCTCATCAATTTCTCCAAAAATACTTCCTGCCATTTTCATGGACTCTATAGATGTGTTTGGGGGAAACTGATCCCTGAACAATATCTTCTCATCAGACATGATTGAAGAATATGCATGTGATGTGTCTCTATATTTTTAGGTTTCCTTCTATTTCTCCCATTGTTTTCACACACAAATTTGTGTATGACAAGTTTTATTAAATGTACCATGATGTTTCATAAAGGGCAAGGTTCCCTGTGTGTCTGGATCCAACTAGGCAAAGGGATACTGGAAAGGGAAGTTATGAAACAAGAAAAGATGCAGGCTGGACCACATAGGTCTTTACAGTCCACTGAAAGGCTGTGGCTTGAACTCTTGAGAGGGAGCCCGCTGGAGGATTTGGAACTGAATAATTACAGGACCGGACAGGTTTTAAAGCAACCTAGCAGCTTCAGCAGTCCATGTATGGGGTCAAAGTAGCTGAATGATTCCAAGTTTCCTGGCTGAGGGAGAATCAGATGAGAGTCCCATCCCCCTGGTGAATTGACTTCACCGTTCTCTGCCAGTTTGGGGAGCATTGTCTAGAAAGGGCTATCCCCAGTGCCCCTTCTGCAGCTTTTGCCCTTTTCTCCAGCTGCCTGTTGTAAACCCTCCCCTGCCTTTTTGGCGATTTACCCACAAAAACTCTCATTTGTCTCCTTTTCTAGCATATGGCTTGGTGGTTTCTCACCTAAGAGACAATCCCTTAGCAAGAAAATTAAGTAATAAATAAAACCGTGCTACCTCAATTCAATAATAGTGAAGACTTTGCTATTGCAAGTGAAAAAAGGAACAAATGAATACAAAATAATCACCTTGGTTTAAGTCACAGGGAGAATTTCTGGGTCTGTGTAACTACAAGATATAGAGGTAGTTTCTTTCTTCAGGCAAGGCTGGATCCAACATTTGGTTCCCTGAGATCTGCCTTCTCGCTCCAGCTCCCCCTCTGTCCCTTGCCAGCCTGCCTCCCCTACAGCTCCCAAAGTGTCACTGGTTGGATGGGATCACCACAGCTGGAGGAAAGCAGTGCTTTGATAGTTCAGGCCTGAGCCACATGCCCATTCCTGGAATTGGAGATGAAGTCAACTCTATCATAATCATAATGGGCGAGAGAAAAGGAAAGGGGTGATTTCCCAGGGTGACAGGAGGATACCAGAACCAAGAGAAGGAAATGGATGCCAGGTGAAAAAACCCATAGATGTCCTTGATGGTGGTATAGACTTTTCATCAAATTAAAAATCAATTTCTAATGTTTTTTTTTTTAAACCAAGGTAGGAAAGATTCTTCTTTAATGTGAGCATCAGCCCTGCTTCTGACCCTCCCATCAGCTTCCATCCTCTGATGCTGGGGTTCCACATCCACTTCTTGGGGATGTCCTCTTCACAATGCCCCCTCACAGACCTTTGCTGAATTAAAGTTTCTAAGTAAGTGCTTTTTTTCAATGGGGAAATGGAGCAAACCACTCTATTCCAAAGCAACATCATTTCAAAAGTCATGATTCTTTATGAAGATAACTAAGCAACATGGAAATCTAAATACTGAAATGATTCTCCCTAATGTCTGGTGATGACATTGGAGGGGGAGGCACTTATTCTGGGTGGTTATACTCAGCATTGTCCCACATGTTCATATGTTCAGAAAGTCCTGAAAGACAGGAATATGCCAGACCCAGAATTCTACAGTTTGCTTTCATTTCTTTCCATATTAGTTCACAGCTCTCTGGTTTGCTCTCTGATTGCCATATATTATTCCAGCAGGATGGAATTACCATGATTTAGTCAATGTTTCCCCCTGGATTTGCATTCTATCAATTTTTCACAATGACAAACAGTGCAGTGATTAATCCTGTGGTTGATTCTGCCTTGTTCACATATACAAGAAATTTCCTACAATAGATTCCCAAAATGGGGTCAAAGGATATGAGCATCTTGTAATAGAAAGTGCCAATCAAATGTCCAGATAGATTTTACTATCACTTTGATACTGTATAGGACTCCTTGTTTTGTCTTCTGTGGTGGTCCAGTGGTTAACAATCTGCCTGCCAATGCAGGACACACGGGTTTGATCCCAAGAAGACAGCACACGCCTGGCTCAACTAAGCCCATGTGCCACATCTACTGAGCTCACCCTGATCTAGAGTTCATGCTCCAACACAGGAGAAGCCTGAGCACTGCAATTAGAGAGTAGCCCCCACTGGCTGCAAGCACAGAAAACCTGCACACAGATAACAAGAGGTGGCAAAGCCAAAAATAAACAAATAATTTTCATGAATAAAATTTTTAAAAGGAGTCTTTGTTTCCAACTATAGCCTTCTCAGACATTGACTATTTCAGTTAATTAAGTTCATCCTACACTAAGATCTGCTCTGGTCCTACAGAGCCAATCTTAAAAAGTAAGACCCAAAAGGATCAAACTGCTTCCAAGCATCTTAACATGATTTCAGAATAAAGCTCAAGAATACTTTTAAGAATAGAAAAATATCAAGCATGCAAGGGAAATTTGATAATGCTTAGCATCAAATGTCAAATTATCAGGAGGCAAAGAAGCAGGAAACTCCAATCCATTATAACAGAAATCAGTGTGCTGTTGTTCAGCTGCTCAGTTGAGTTTAACTCTTTGCGACCCTATGGACTGCTTCTCACTAGTGTTCCCTGTCCTTCACCATCTCCCAGAACTTGCTCAAACTCATGTCCGTGGAGTCATGATGCCATCTAACCATCTCGTCTTTTGTCATTCCCTTCTCCTCCTGCCTTCAATCTCTCCCAGCATCAGGGTCTTTTCACATGAATCAGCTCTTCGCATCAGGTGGCCAAAGTGTTGGAGATTTCATTTTAACAGAAATCAGTTGAAATGCATCAGTTGGAAAGGAAGAAGTAAATGTGTATTTATTTACAGACAAAATGATTGTCTATGGAGGAAGGTCAATGGGATCTACAAAAGAGCTATTACAACTAATTAATGACTTTAGCATGGTTTCAGGATACAAGGATACTCTTGAGAGTGCCTTGGACTGCAAAATCAAACCAGTCAATCCTAAAGGAAATCAGTCCTGAATTTTCATTGGAAGGACTGATGCTGAAGCTGAAGCTTCAACACTTTTGCCAGCAGATGTGAAAAGCTGACTCACTGGAAAAGACCCTGATGTTGGGAGAGATTGAAGGCAAAAGGAGAATGGGAGGACAGAGGATTACATGGTTTGACAGCATAACACACTCAGTGGACATGAACTTGGGCAAACTCCAAGATACAACAGGGACACAGAGCCTGGTTTGCTACAGTTCATGGGGTTGCAAAGAGTTGGACACAAGTCAGAGACTGAACAACAACAACAACGTTCTGGTATTATATCTTAATATATAAATGTAACTATAAAACTGACAAAATATTCCAAAATCAATACTGAATGGCAGTACACAACATTCTTATTCTCCCATTTCTTACATTGTCTTCACTTATGTTGTACTCCTTGAATACTGGGATCTCAGAATCTCCCTTCCAACCTGAAGATGAACACAGTATTCAGAAGTGAACAAACTAAAACTAATGTCAGAAACAGCATAGTAGCTCAGTTTTATTTTCTGCAGTTAACAATCACCAAAAAACTGTGTGGACATTGAGCCCCCAAACAGCAGCACAGGCACAAGGTGAAGCCCCATTAAACTGCTGCAGAAAGCAATGCCCTCGGGAAGGACACTTGAGGCTAGGGCACATAGGCTAGGTTTAAGGCCCTCTTCTGTTCTGAGACTGATCAAAAAGGGGGGGCCCAGAATGCTCCACGGTCTGCAGCACCAGGGAAAGCTGCTCCTGAAAGAAGGCGACGGCCGTCTGGAGGAGGCCAGGGTCTTCAGCAGTCAATCGGCTAAAAGGGAAGGAAAATGAAATTAAAATTCCTGTGGAGAAGGAGGAAGAGGAGTATGTCCTCCCTCTGTCCACGCACACCAACAAGCCCAGAGCACCACACTTTTCCTCTAGGCTTAACCCTCCATTATGGCTCTTCCTGAGCTTAGACTGGTCACCACTCACCACTCCCTCCCTCGCCCCAGCTCCCTTTAGTACTGACAGAACCAACATGCGGCCATTAACATAGAGGTCCCTCTGAACCGGCCATCTTAGCTGAGTACGTCGATTCAGGAGGTGGCGGGCATTGTCTGCCTCCGCATGTGATGAGAAAGGCACTGCGAGGCTGCTGGTGGAGATACGGTTAAGGTACCATTCACACGAGTCATTTTGCCTGTACGTCAGGTTCCCCACTCACAGAGACCCACCTTCTCCTACAAGGCTGCCACTGGACACCCTGGTTATCACCTCCCGACCCTCTGGATCCTTTCAGGTTGCTTTCCCTCACCACCATACCCTGGCAGCCAGACAACCCCTGACCCATACCCTCCAGCCTCCCAGATTACCCTCCTCCTACAGTTTAAGCCCCATTGCCTGCATCCCCCCAAACCACCCCTAGCCCACCCCCCGACCTCTGTGGCTGCTTGGCCCACTGGGGCTCCTGGAATAGGATACAAGTGGTAGACTCGGGTACTCAGAACTCCGGCTCCGGGTGCAGCATCTCCACCAGGCCCTGGAACGTGAAGTGCCCCCGGGATCTGCGGAATGGCAGCGGCTGCGCCACCTGACTCTCTGGCAGTGCTGGGGTCTCTGGGATCAGCCATGTCGCTGGAGCCGGCAGGGACTTCTTGACTGACTGCATCTCCAGGGCCAGCTGGGTCGCCAGGGCCATGGCGGCCACCAGCACCACCCGGCACGCCTTGGCCACCATGTGCTGTGCCCGTTGCAGAGGCCACGGCGCCTGCGTCTTCATCGGCTGCCCTCATGGCTCCTCCACCGTGTGCCTCGGACTCCATCTTGAACCGCTCTCCTCCTCCCTCAGCGGTGGGAAAGACTGAACCGTCTCTACAAATCCCAGCCCTGTAATGCGACCTGATCGGCAGAGCGCCTGCGCACACACACCCTGGTCCTGCCTCACGATCAGTTCCCACCAATCATTGGTTCCCGCCATGAATGCAGGCTCTAGGGCAGTGGGCGCCCCCTGCTGAAGTTTCACGTGTTCCTGAGCCATGTCGCCCCAATGTGCGTGCGCAGACACACACCCACGTGGTCTGGGCTTTCTAAGTCAACCCTGCCTCAGGCCAGAAACCTGGTAAATGGCTCAACCGTGAGGCCTCTGGGTGGCGCTCCACTCTTTAGTGTTGGGGCAGCTCCTCAGTGTGCATGCTCAAAAAGACCCTGCCCCACTCCTCGGGGCATGTGACTGTTTCCAGTCCAAGCAGGGAACCTGGACACATCTCTCCCTCAGGGGCCCTCTGTCAGGTTGGGGGAACATTTGTAAGAATAGTCATGCTGTAGAAGGGAGCTCACTAGACCTAAAATGGACTAGAGGGCAAGGGGCTAAGCCAAACGACCCACCAGCGTCCTCCCTCTGCCCACTCCACATCTGTACCTGTGCTCTTCATCTGTAGTGAGAGCTAATACTTCTTACAGTCCATACACTGAACTTCCAGATGTTCAAGCTGGGTTTAGAAAAGGCAGAGGAACCAGAGATCAAATTGCCAACATCCGCTAGATCATCAAAAAAGCAAGAGAGTTTCAGAAAAACATCTATTTCTGCTTTATTGACTATGCCAAAGCCTTTGACTATGTGGATCACAATAAACTGTGGAAAACACGGAAGGAGATGGGAGTGCTAGACCACCCGATCTGCCTCTTGAGAAACCTGTATGCAGGTCAGGAAGCAACAGTTAGAACTGGACATGGAACAACAGACTGGTTCCAAATATGAAAAGGAGTACATCAAGGCTGTATATTGTCACCCTGCTTATTGAACTTATATGCAGAGTACATCATGAGAAATGCTGGGCTGGAGGAAGCACAAGCTGGAACCAAGAGTGCCAGGAGAAATATCAATAACCTCAGATATGCAGATGACACCACCCTTATGGCAGAAAGTGAAGAAGAATTACAGAGCCTCTTGATGAAAGTGAAAGAGAAGAGTGAAAATGTTGGCGTAAAGCTCAACATTCAGATCATGGCATCCAGTCCCATCACTTCATGGCAAATAGATGGGGAAACAGTGAAAACAGTGGCTGACTTTATTTTGGGGGGCTCCAAAATCACTGCAGATGGTGATTGCAGCCATGAAATTAAAAGACACTTACTCCTTGAAAGGAAAGTTATGACCAACCTAAACAGCATATTAAAAAGGAGAGAGATTACTTTGCCAACAAAGGTCCATCTAGTCAAGGCTATGGTTTTTCCAGTAGTCATGTATGGATGTGTGAGTTGGACTATAGAGAAAGCTGAGCACAGAATTGATGCTTTTGAACTGTGGTGTTGGAGAAGACTCTTGAGAGTCCCTTGGACTGCAAGGCGATCCAACCAGTCCATCCTAAAGGAGATAAGTCCTGGGTGTTCATTGGATGGACTGAGGTTGAAGCTGAAACTCCAGTACTTTGGCCACCTGATGCAAAGAACTGATTCATTTGAAAAGACCCTGATGCTGGGAAAGATTGAGGGCAGGAGGAGAAGGGGACGACAAAGGATGAGATGGTTGGATGGCATTACCGACTCAATGGACATGGGTTTGGGTAAACTCCGGCAGTTGGTGATGGACAGGGAGGCCTGGCATGCTGCGGTTCATGGGGTCGCAGAGTCGGACACGACTGAGTGACCGAACTGAACTGATATGCTGTTTCATGTGCTTTCCATGTGTTCGTCCATCAAGTCAGTTTTCAGAGAGTATTGCCATGTCGGTATCCTGTCTCTCATGAGGCAGGTCTCCTTCACACAAATCACACACACCCGCTCTCTCCCCAACACCAGCGGCTCAAAGTCTTGTGCATTTTGGTTTCTGCATTTCTTAAAACTATGATGACCGTAGTGCTCCATCAGGCACTGGACTTAAGTTGGATGTGAATGGTGAGATCTGCAAAGGAAAATGATGATGCCAATGACAAATAATGTGTGTGACAAGAGAGTGACAGAAGTATGAAGGAAAGACACTGTATGATAGAATGAGTTTCTTAGAAAGCTTACCACTGTGACAGGTGCATGGTTTTTAGTAAGTGTGACAGAGGGAATGTGTGATTGGGACAGGAATTTAAAATGACAGAATGTGACGGGAAGAGACTAAAGTGCAGATGATACTGATAGCGGTAGCAAACCCCCAAGATGATAGGTGATAAATTAACGTGTACAGTGAATGGTGAATGGTGCCACTGGATTCATGGTCTCTCAAGGAGAACATTTAATTCTAGAACCAAGAGACACAGTTTCCGTCACTCAGTGCTTTGTGTAGTAGAAATTTTATTAAAGTGAATTTGATAGAAAAAGCTTCTGACATAGATATAATAATGGGGTAGAAAGAGAATGTGGTTTGCTAGTTTAAGCAGTGCATTATATACTTTTCTGCTAGCTGCTGAGAATAGATAAAAGGATGATTCAAGTCTATGAAAATTTTGCTCAGACCCTTTCCCATAGCATACATCTGAGGATGACATCAGCAGGATATTAACCAGAAGAAATGGGTTAACCCAGAGCTCAAGGCCATGGAAGTTTTACCCAGACCTTCTCCTGTAACATAGGTTCTGAGCTAAAAAAAAAAAAAAAAGCATGTCCTTGAGCAAGAGATTCTGCTGCCTACCAGGCCTCCATGTCAAAGGAACAAGAATGTGAAAAAGAAAGAATGTTCACCTCCTCCTTAAAGAGCCTTGGTCTCCCTAGCAACCTGGCTAAGATAACTCGCTCACAGATACTATGACAGGATGAGTTTGTGGCACACTGAGTGTCAGAGAAAGAGTCTAGGAGAGATCGGGTGTGAGAGAGAGTAAGTGTGATGGAAAAAGCATTATAGAATGACATAAGAATATGACAGAAAGAGTGCATGTGACACATAATTTGACTCAGTATGAGAAAGCAAATCTGAGAGATAATATGTACAGAAGAAAATGGGTCTGGCACACATGTCAGAGTGTGTGTGACAGGCAATGAAGCTGACTGTGGGAGGCAGCAGCCTGGGAAGGTGGATCAATCCTCAGGGCCCATGTTTCCCTGAGGGCGGCCATCCCCAGGTCTCTGCCAGTTTGGAGGAAGTCAGCAACTTGACTTGGCTCACATGCCCAAGCCATGTTCTTCCTAATGAGTTTCATCAGCAATAAAGCTGATACTTAGGTTGAAACACATGCAAGGGGGATGTGTCAAAGGCTGCAGATGGTAGGCTGGACCTGTTTGAAAGGAGTGGGAAAGGACTTGAAGCAGGCATGAATGGATGGTGTCAGTGAACTCCTTGTAGAGGAAATGATTCACGTGGTTCAATTTGTAAGTCAGTTCAGTTCAGTCACTCAGTCATGTCTGACTCTTTGCGACCCCATGAACCGAGCATGCCAGGCTTCCCTGTCCATCATCTTCCTTTCACAGCTATTTGAAAGGCCTCCTCAGACAGCCATTTTGCTTTTTTGCATTTCTTTTTCTTGGGGATGGTCTTGATCCCTGTACAATGTCATGAACCTCTGTCCATAGTTCATCAGGCACTCTGTCTATCAGATCTAGTCCCTCAAATCTATTTGTCACTTCCTTTGTATAATCATAAGAGATTTGATTTAGGTCATACTTGAATGGCCTGGTGGTTTTCCCCACTTTCTTCAATTTAAGTCAGAATCTGGCAATAAGGAGTTCATGATTTGTAAAGCCACACACTTTCTTTCAGACTTTGGAAAGACAGGTGGCACTAGTGGTAAAGAATCTGCCTGCCAATGGAAGAGACTCAACAGACACAGGTTCACTCCCTGTGTGGGCAAGATCCCCTGGAGAAGAAAATGGGGACCCTCTCCAGTATTCTTGCCTCGAAAATCCCGTGGATGGAGGAGCCAAGCGGGGTTAAGCTCATGGGTTGCAAAATGTCAGACACGATTGACACACACACACATACACATATACTTTTAATCCAGGAGGTTAGAGAAGTGGTTACAGTTCAGGACAGAGCAAGATAAAACATGAGGAGGACTTCCCTGGGTGTTCAGTGGATGGGAATACACCTGTCAGTGCAAGGGACACTGCTTTGATGCCTGGTCTGGAAAGAGTCAACATGCCATGGAGCAACTGGGCCCATGCCCCACAACTACTGAGCCTGTGCTCTAGAACCCATGTTCTGCAGTAAGTGAAGACATCGCAATGAGAAGTCTGTGCTCAGTAACTAGAGTGTAGATGCCACTGGCCACAACTAGAGAAAGCACGTGGGCATCAACAAACACTAAGCACAGGCAAAAACATATGAATAAAGTCAGCATGACAACAGGAGAGCAGGCCAGCTTCTCCGAGTAAAGAGCAGTGCAGAGCTGGGCTAGGGATCCTTTACAAAAGCAATTGGGAAGTAAAGCCTCGAGTCACTTACAGACTACTAAATGAGCTGTCTGTCGAAAGCTCCCCTGTGGGTGCTACAAATGGGGAGCCATGAGCTGATACTGTTACAGTTTTCATTGTAGGTTTAGAAGATATTAATAGGTTTTCATCCTCATCCCTGGAGACAAATCATGTCAGGGCAGAACCAGTGTCACATAGGTATGAGTAGGTGTGGACACTTTGGTCAGACATGTGGGAGGAAAGACCAAAGAAGGTACTGAGAAAGGGTCTAGCATGTTGACTTCTGCTGTTGTCCATCCCACAAGTGGAAACTCATGTATTAACCAGACCCAGCTGAAGGTCTGACATTAGGGCAGAAGGAGAGTCAGTGGGACGTCTAGGTGGCTCTGACGACACTGTGAGGACACCCTCATACACCCCCACTGAGTGGATTGGTCACAATTTCCCAGAAGCAGAAATGCTGGAGTTCAGGGATATGCAAGCTTCACTGGAGTCAGTCATGCCAGGCTGCTCCCTTGTACGCTGACCCATCTTTACTCCTAGCGCATCCTGTGACCTTTGAGGGTTTCCTCTTCTGTAACTAGCCTATTTGTATTCTTTGCCTATTTCCACAAATCATAATTGTAGTTGTCTTCTTGATGATTAGCAGGATATTGAAAATAAATATCAGTATATTCTTGATTTAATCTGCTATGGGATTAAAACAATGTTTAGGAAGTACTTCCCTACTCCTAGCCCACAAGGATATTTTCTTACATTTTCTATAGTAGCTTTATTTATTTGGTAACTTAAGGAAGAAGTTTTCCTGGACACTGTTCCAGGCCTCCGTGGAGATTCCAGTCCAGCCAGGACAGACTGTCAAGAAATGAAAAAAATGATGACACTAGGTAGCCTATGGGAAGGTGGTGAGAACTGTGGCCTGATGTGCAGCAGGAGAAAAGAGAGGGAGCACTTGGAGGAGTGGTATTCCATTTTCAACCAGGTGGTTGGGGTTGGCTTTGTTGTGAAGCAAAGACTGAGTGAAGACTTGAGAGAGGTTTGGGAGTGTGAGGAGACTAGTGTTGCTGGAGCAGAGTGGGTGAAGAGGAGAGCAGCAGGACAGGGCCTGAGAGCTTACAGGGAGGGGCTAGATGTGTAGGCCTCAGGGGACATGCTGAGGGCTTGTGCTCAGAGTGAAGAGGGAGGTGGTGGAGGGTGGCTGTGGGTTGGATTGTGTCCCTCAGGAGACGATGTTGAAGTCTCAAGCCCTGGAGACTGTGGATGTGACAAAATCATGCCATTTTGAAAAATTCACTGTGGTTTTACTGTTTCATTTCTGGCATTAATAAAAGTTATAAGTAAGAATCATGACCTAAGTGTCCTCTTATAGGACAATAATTTACAGAGGTAAATAATGACCTCTGATAAAAGCTTGGAAAACATTTTGAAGGCTGAGTGATGAAAATAGACTTCCCTGCCATTTTCAAGTACAACAGGACTAACCTGACTCACATGGAATGCCCCACATCCATGTTCTTTGCTGCAAGTGGTTCAGCAGGTGGCTGGAACAACAACACTGCTTCCGGTCAGCCAAACCACGTCTTTTTTCTGCGTCAGAAACTAGCTTCAGTAGTTGGCAGTAAAATAAACGGCCCTGCCAGATACCGCAGATAAGGTGACCTTCAATACTGACATTAAAAAGCAACAGCAGGGGTCTGTTGTGCCCTCACCTCTCTTTTCCCCATGGCTGATGCTCCCAGCTGCCCTGGGTGCCGGATCAGCAGCGTCTCTAGGCCATGATGTAAGGCAGGGACAACCAGAGTAGCTGGGGATCAGGTTTGGGGGAACCAGGCCAAAGGCACAGAGCCTATAGCCAAGGGGAATCCTGGTGCTGAGAGAACGGAGGAGAAGCCAAGTGAACTTCCTCACCATGATCAAGGACCAGGCCGATTAGCACAAACGGTTTTACCTGACACTCCAGACCTAGCCCCCGATCTAAAGAAGGGTATGTTGGCCCAGAAGGCTAACCTGAGATGAAAGGGCCAGGAAACCTAACCTGAAGGTCTCTGAACTCCAGGCCCCTTGAGCACTGGCCCGTTACTCCACCAGGCACCTCCCTAATTTTCCAGCTTTCAAGTTTATTTTCTTGACCTAAAATTGCATTTATTATTATTTCTTTATTTTAACTGTGCCATTTGTTTTTATAAATTATATTTTTGAGACAAAGTGGCACTATGCAGGCTAGAGCAGGGGGCCCGATGGGAGAGAGCAGAACTGAGACACAGACCCCTCCCACATGGGCAATTCACTGATGGCAGATGGGGCACTGGAGAGCCTAAGGGACAGAGTGGCCTTTCCAGTCAAGGCTGCCAGTGACTGGAACTCCACAAGGTCAGTTGTGAACCTGACCCCACTCTGGCACCACACACGGACATAGCTTCCTGGGAGACCTCTGTTTGGAAGGCAGGGCAATCAATGGAACATGTCCCTTCTGCTTGATCTAAGTCATTTGTAAATTATACTGTATTATAGAAGGGGATGAACAGTGTGGGGAAAATCAGGGTGAAGAGGATTGACTTCCCACTGGGCTGTGGGGAGGGTGGTGGCAGGAGCCAGTCAGGTGAGAAGATGAGGCCTGGGCAGACTTGGAGAAGATTGAGGTGGCAAGGAGCTATATTTGAGAGTGTAGTCAAGGCAGGGAGAACAGACTATGCAAAAGCACTAAATCATCAGAAAGCCTGGAATGTTGAAGGTGCAGCCAAGAGGCCAGTGTGTTCGGCATGGACTAAACAAGAGTGAGCATAGCAGAGGAGATACAGAGGCAATGGGGTTCACAGATGAAAATGTGGGGCCTTTCTGGTCATTATAAGCACCTCTGCCTTATATTCTGAGTGGTAATAAAGTCAGTGAAAGGAACTGAAAAGTGGAGACATATGTGGCTTACATTTTGAAAGAAAAGATCACTGTAGCCAGTAGAGCTGCTGGGTGCTGGTGGCTGAGATACTCAATCACCGTCACCCCCAGGACCATTGCCACCATCCCTGGCAGCAACACCTGCCTCCCTCCAGTACACAGGGTCAGAGCTCTCTGGGTTCTGTCACGGCAGTCTCTATTCATGCACATGGAGGAACAGGAAAGGTCAAAGATCCCCTTAAAAGTGGCCAAAATATATGAAGCTCAGCCTGTGAAAAACCTGGGCATCAGGCCAGGGAGGATCAGCAGTGACCTCTGGGAACTGAGACACGGAAGAGACAAGCTGTGCAGCTGTCCCAGCTTGCTGTCTACATAAACTGCCCAGGCCATGTCCTGTCGGTCCCCTGGGTGTTGAGGGGGGATTGCAGAGCACAGGCTATTGGAGCTGGCAGGCGGCAGACCAGAGAGGAGAGGGTGGCAGAGGGAGGAGAGAACTCTGCACGTGGGCAGAGAGTCTGCTAGAGCCATAGTAGAAACTCTTCATTCAGGTGACATCATATAGAGGACTCAGAGGGATCTTGTCTCAAACTCCCACCGATCAAACCTTAAGGCAAGACTCAAGAGGATCAAAGTGTTTCTAGGTAAGTAAACAACATTACATTTTTAAAAGTTGTGGAATATACCTAGGGAAAAATATACCCATCACCCAAGGAAAACAGTATGCCAAGAATCAGAACTATCCAAACCATCATGAGGAGAGAAATCAATTGATAAAAGGCATCTCTATTGGAAAGGAAAAAGTAAAACTATCTGCAGACAACATGATCGTCTATGCAGAAAATCAAATGGAATTTACAAATTGTTGACAAGAACTAATCAGTGAATTTAATGAGTTTGTAGAAAAAAAGATTTAAGAGAGTGTGAACTCCCCACACCGAATTACTTAACATAATTGTCCCAGCACTTTTCTTCACTGACTTGAAATAAGTCCAGTCAGCCAAAAAATTCTTATTTTAGGGTGCCTAGGTTTTTTCTCTCTTCATGCAAACTAAGTTTTTTATTTTAGTAGGAAACCAAGCCAACTGTGACAAGGATGTTGGGAAACCAAAAATCTGGTAGCAGGTATATTTTCTGAAGAGAAATTGTGTTTAAGAGTCTTAAAAAAAAAAAAGATTCTGTTTCCTGTCTTTTGTTATGTTTTGCTGCATCTCATGGTTTGTAGAATCTTATTTCCCTGCCATGGGACCAAACCATGCTTCCTGGAGTGGAAGCCTGGAGTCCTGACCACTGGACCACCAGGGAATTCCCTGTGATCAAGAGTCTTAAAAAAGAAATAAAGAAGTAAGCATTTAGTTCAATATTTCTAACTTTTGGAATATATTAATACTTTAAGGAAAGAACCATCAATGGAAAGAATTATATACATGAATTGCACTGAACCATAAACCACATTAATAAAAAACTGGAAACAACTTAAATGTTCAATAGTTACATTGTTATTTTTGTTATTTTTATTTAAAGACTCAATTTTAATTTTTTGGCCACGCTACATGTCATGTGGGATCTTAGTTCTACTGCCAGGGATTGAACCTGCAGCCTTTGCCCTGGAAGTGGAAAGTCTTAACCATTGGGCTGCTTGGAAAGTTCCCAATAATTACATTATGATGACTCTTATATCTATTCAATAACACATTTTTGAAGAGCTTTTAGAAAGTGGAAAAGCTAGTCTATTAAATGAAAAAAAATCAGGAGAATATTTAATGCTAAACTTGATAAGATGAAAAGAGGGGACGGCAGAGAATGAGATGGTAGGATGGCATCACCGACTCGATGGACATGAGTGTGAGCAGGCTCAGGGAGGTGGTGATGGACAGGGAGGCCTGGCGTGCTGCAGTCCATGGGGTCCCAAAGAGTCGGACAGGACTGAGTGACTGAAATGAACATTACATGCGGTTATAAATTTATTTATTTTTTTTACATGCTGTTATAAATTTAATGTGCAAGTACAACTAGAAAATATTATTTAATTTGATAGCATTTAGTACTGAACATAGGGCTCGATTTTCATTTTCCTAAATTGTTTTCAATTACCTTGTCCTACTGGAATAACGGAATTTCAAAACCTTCCATCTAACACTAGAACAAAGATATAATGTGTTTTTTTTTTTAAATTCCAGAAGTGCATTAGCTGAAAAGAAACTGAGACACAAAATAGTAACTTAGATTTATTTTCTGCTGAATAAACACTGAAGCATCCCACTCCTCAAGCAGCAGGGCAAGAAAGCAAGTGAACCAAGAGATACCAAAGGCCAGTACAGGCAAAAAGATAAACTCAAATAACAAAGTGGCGATTACTTGATAACAAAGTGGCATAGTTAGAATTCCCTATGCCTTGCCCAATAGGGGACACAAGGTTAGGCCTCAGCCCCTTTCCTCAGCTGAGGCTTGGGGAGGTGGGAGCCCAAGGCACCGAATCTTCTGAATCACCAGGGAAAGCTGATCGAGGAACGGGTTGATGGAAAGTCAGATGAAAGCAAGGTCTTCAGCAGTCCATCTACTAAAAGTGGGGAAAATAAGGTTAAAGGGGAGATCATTCCTGTAAGTCCAGGGTACCAGCCTCCCTCCTTATACCAAGCCCCTCAGTGTCTCCATCATAGCACTCTTAAGAGGGAGCTCAGACCACAGCACCTGCCGCCCCCCCACTCCCCAAGGCAAACTCTTGTAGAACTGACACAATTAGGTCACTGCCATTCACTGCAAATTCCTTCCAAATCAATCCTTGGTGGTGTTGGGCATCTGGGAGCAGAGATCTGTAAGCCTTAAGGCACTCTGAGTGTGCTGGGAGAGACACGGTTAAGGCACCGTCCATTACAGAATTTGTTGGTATCTCGGGCTTCCTCACACCTAAGAGGCCCGTTTTTACCCCAGGATGCCCATGCTCCCAACCACAACCTGTGACCACCCTGAGCTGCCTCCCTAACCCTTCGGTCCATCTTCCCCACTCTCCAGGCTCTTTGGGCCTTGACAACCTCCTTTCCTTCCAGGCTGCCCACTCCTGCTGCCCTGAATCACCCCGTGCTCCCTTCTATCCCTTACTCAGGCTGCCGGCAAGTTTCCCACCACCATACCACTGACCGTGCCCAGGGAGGCTCCATGAAAAGGATACAGCACCACTTGTCCACGTCTAGGCCTTACAGCCAAGGGCGCTACATCTCCAGCAGGTCCTAGGCCACCTGGTGCCCGCTCACCCCGGGGACGAGCTACAGCAGCTTCCATCGCCGCTCTTCCTCTGCCAGGCCCACCCCGGCCTTCTGGGGCCCGGTGACCATCCTCACCTTCAGCCCTGCCTGAACCACTCTGGGAAGCAGGTGTTCTGGAGCTATGCTGGTCATCTCGGCCCTCTGCACCACCTGTGCCACCACCCGATGCCTGCATGGCTGCCGCGCGTCTCCCTCGGACGTCAGCATAAGGTGCAGAGAGACTGAGCCCCTCACAAAGTCCCCCACCTTCTACGTAAGGACGCCAAAAGTGCGCCTTCACAGGCTCCCCTCAGGGCGTGTCCTCCTCACACCAGATTGGTTACTGCCCAGACTGCCCGGCCACCCACCCAGAGGCCACTATGGAGACCCCGTGGGGCTGGAGGGACTCGGCTCTTTCACAAAGCCACACTCACTTCAGGTGCCCCTGATGCACCTGCACACACAGGCCACTCCAGTGCTGGCCTAGACAGCGTGGAACGGACCCCTCCAAGTGTCCACAGGGACACCACCAGGACACAAATGACGGCTTTCCAGGCTCAAGTCCTAAAGCTAGTTCCACAATGCAACTTTGATTGCTCCAACATATGCCATAGAGGGGTCTCACTAGAGTAAGGTGGGATTAAGGGCGAGGGGCCAAGCCACACAACCCACCAGCGTCCTCCCTCTGCCCACTCCACATATATACCTGTGCTCTTTGACTGGAATGATAGCTCGCATTTCCCATGGTCCATGAGCTTTCATGTGTTCATCCATCACATCAGTTTTCAGACAGTATTGCCATGTCAGTATCCTGTCTCCTATGATGCAGGTCTCCTCCAAACAAATCACAAACACCCACTATCTCACCAACAGCAGCCTCTCAAAGTCTTGAGCATTTTGATTTCTGCATTTCTCAAAACTGTGATGACAGCAGTGCTTCATCAGGCACTAAACTTGAGTCTGAATCGTGAGATCTGCAAAGGAAAATGATAATGACAATGATGAATAATGTGTGTGACACAGACAGTGACAGAACTATGAAGGAAAGCGAGTGTGTGATAGAATGAGTTTCACAGAGAGTTTACCACTGTGACAGGTGAATGCTTTTGAGTGAGTGTAAGAGAGTGAATGCATGATCAGGACAGGAGTTTAAAAGGACAGCATGTGACACAAAAGACTTAGATGCAAAATCCATGACAGAGGGAGTGTGTGGCAGAATGTCAGAGATACAGTCTAAGATAGGGTGTGAGAGAGAATAAGTGTGATGGAAAAAGCATTATAGAGTGACACAGGAATATTACAGAAAGAGTGCATGTGACAGATAATCTGAATAACTATGAGAAAGTAAATGTGAGACAATATGTGTGAAATAAAATGGGTCTGTCACACATATCAGAGGGTGACAGGGAATGAACCTGACAGTGGGAGGCAGCAGCCTGGGAAAGTGGGAAACTTCCAGATGTCCAAGCTGAGTTTAGAAAAGGAAGATGAACTAGAGGTCAAATTAGCAACATTCTATGGAATATAGAGAAAGCAAGGGAATTTCAGAAAAACGTCTGCCTCAGTTTCCTCAACTATGCTAAAGCCTTTGACTGTGCAGATCAAGACAAACTGTGGAAAGCTCTTAGAGCGATGGGAGTAGCAGACCATCCTGCCTGTCTCCTAAGAATCCTGTGTGTGGGTCAAAAAGCAACTGTTAGAACCCTGTATGTAAAAGCTGACTGGTCAGGATTGAGAAAGGAGTATGACAGGGCTGTCTGCTGTCACCCTGTTTGTTTAATCTATATGCTGAGCACATCATGAGAAATGCCAGGCTGGAAAAGTTACAAGCCAGGAGAGAAACACAGCTGGGAGTAACATCAACAACCTCAGATACATGGATGATACTACCACTCTAATGGCAGAAAGCAAAGATGAAATAGCCTCTTGATGAGGGTGAAGGTGGACATTGAAAGAGTTGGCTTAAGACTAAATATTAAAAAACTAAGATCATGGCATCTGGCCCCATTACTACATGGCAAATAGAGGCAGAAAAGGTGGAAGTAGTGACAGATTTCCTCTTCTTGGGCTCCAAAATCACCCTGGATGGTGACTGCAGCCATGAAATCAGAAGACAATTGCTTCTTAACAGGAAAACGATGACAAATCTAGACAGGCTATTGAAAAGCAGAGAAATCACTCTGCTGACAAAGGTCCATATACTCAAGGCTATGGGAAAGACTAGAGATGTCTTCAAGAAAATTAGAGATACTAAGTGAACATTTCATGCAAAGATGGGCTCAATAAAGGACAGAAGTGGTATTAACCTAACAGAAGCATAAGATATTAAGAAGAGGTGGCAAGAATACACAGAAGAACTATACAAAAAAGATCTTCACGACCCATATAATCACAATGGTGTGATCACTCACCTAAAGGCAGACATCTTGGAATGCAAAGTCAACTGGGCCTTAGGAAGCATCACCACAAACAAAGCTAGTGGAGATCATGGAATTCCAGAAGAGCTATTTCAAATCTTAAGATATGATGCTGTGAAACTACTGCACTCAATATGACAGCAAATGTGAAAAACTCAGCAGTGGCCACAGGACTGGAAAATGTCAGTTTTTGTTCCAATCCCCAAGAAAGGCAATGCCAAAGAATGCTCGAACTACTGCACAATTGCACTCATCTCATACACTAGCAAAGTAATGCTTAAAAATCTCCAAGCCAGGCTTCAACAGCATGTGAACTGTGAACTTCCAGATGTTTAAGCTGGATTTAGAAAAGGCAGAGGGACCAGAGATCAAATTGCCAACATCTGTTGGATCATCAAAAAAGCAAGAGAGTTCCAGGAAAACATCTACTTCTGTTTTTTTCACTATGCCAAAGGCTTTGACTATATGGATCACAACAAACTGTGGAAAATTCTTCAAGAGTTGGGAATACCAGACCACCTGCCCTGCCTCCTGAGAAATCTGTATGCCAGTCAAGAAGCAACAGTTAGAGCTGGACATGGAACAACAGACTGGTTCTGAATTGGGAAAGGAGTACATCAAGGTTGTATATTGTCACCTTGTTTATTTAACTTATATGCAGATTGCATCTTGTGAAATGCTGGGCTGGATGAAGCACAAGCTGGAATCAAGTTTTCTGGGAGAAATATCAATAACTTCAGATATGCAGATGACACCGCACTTGTGGCAGAAAGAAAAGAGGAACTAAAAGGCCTCTTGATGAAAATGAAAGAGGAGAGTTAAAAAGTTAGCTTAAAACTCAACATTCAGAAAACTAGGATCATGGCATCTGGCCCCATCACTTCATGTCAAATAGATGGGAAAACAATGGAAACAGTCAAACAGTGACAGACTTTATTTTGGGGGCCTCCAAAATGGTGATGGCTGCAGATGGTGACTGTAGCCATGAAATTAAGAGACACTTACTCCTTGGAAGAAAAGTTATGACCAACCTAGACAGCATGTTAAAAAGCAGAGACATTACTTTGCCAACAAAGGTCCATCTAGTCAAACCTATGGTTTTTCCAGTAGTCATGTATGGATGTGAGAGTTGGACTATAAATAAAGCTGAGCACTGAAAATTTGATGCTTTTGAACTGTGGTGTTGGAGAAGACACTTGAGAGTCCCCTGGACAGCCAGGAGATACAACCAGTCCATTCTAAAGGAAATCAGTCCTGAATATTCATTGGAAGGACTGATGTTGAAGCTGAAACTCCAATACTTTGGCCACCTGGTGTGAAGAACTGACTCATTTGAAAAGACCCTTATGCTGGGAAAGATTGAAGGCAGGAGGGAAAGGGTATGACAGAGGATGAGATGGGTGGATGACATCACTGACACACTGGACATGTTTAAGTAGGCTCCGGGAGTTGGTGATGGACAGGGAAGTCTGGCGTGCTGCAGTACATGGTGTCGCAAAGAGTCAGACATGACTAAGTGACTGAACTGAACTCATGGTCTTCTCAGTAATCACGAACAGTTATGAGAGCTGGACCGTAAAGAAGTCAGAGCACCAAAGAATTAATGCCATCAGACTGTTGTGCTGGAGAAGACTCCAGAAATTCCCTTGGACAGCAAGGAGATGAAACCAGTCAATCTTATGGGAGACCAACCCTGAATATTCACTGGAAGGATAGATGCTAAAGCTGAAGTTCCAAAATTTTGGTCATCTGATGCAAAGAGAGAACTCATTGGAAAAGATCCTGATGCTCGGAAAGGTGGAGGGAAGAAGGAGAAAAGGGTGTCAGAGGATGAGATGGCTGGACAGCATCACAGATATAATGAGCATGAACTTGGGCAGACTCTGGGAGATGGTGAGGGACAGGGAGGCCTGGTGTGCTCCAGTCCATGGGGTCGCAAAGAGTCAGACGTGACTGGGAGACTGAACAACAACAGCTGCTGAAGCCACATTCTTCCCAATCAGTTTCATCAGTAATAAAGCTGATATTTAGGTTGAAACACAGGTCAAAGTAGATGTGTCAAAGGCTGCAGATGCTAAGCTGGACCTGTTTGAAGGGTTGGGAAAGAACATGCAGCAGGCATGAGTGGATGATGTCAGTGAACTCACTGTAGGGAAATCATTCAGGTGGTTCAATTTGTAAAGCCATGCACCTTCTTTTGGGCTTTCCTAGTAGTGCTAATGGTAAAGAAGCCACCTGTCAATGCAAGAGACACAATAGACACAGGTTCAACTCCTGAGTGGGGAAGATCCCCTGGAGAAGGAAATGGGAACCCACTCCAGGTTTGTTTTTCCCCATATGGATATTCTACAACCATTTGTTCAATAAGACTATCCTCCCTCCATTGAATTATCTATACTCCTCTGCTGAATATCCACTGACCACATATATATGTCTGGAAATGCTTCTGGACTGTCAGTCTTGTCCCATGGATCCACAGCTCCAGTACTGGACATGCAGAGTAAGTTATGAAATTAGGCTGTGTTAGTCTTTCAGTTTGTGCATAGTCACAATTCTTCGGGCTATTGGCCACTTCTGTTCTCACATAAATTTCAATATTAGCTCATCAGGGAATTCTCTGGTTGTCCAGTGGTTGAGACTCTACCTGACAATGCAAGGAACACAGGTTCAATCCCTATTCCGGGAAGAGCCCACAAGGTGCAAGGCCACTAAGCCTGAGTACCACAACCACTGAGCCTGTGCTCTAGAGTCTGCCAGCTGCAACTACTGATGCTGGAGTGACTAGAGCCTGTGCTCTGCAACAAGAGAAGTCACAGAGCACGTCCACAATCACCACAACTAGAAAAACTCCATGTGTGCAACAGCAAAGACCCAGCCCAACCAAAATTACATAAACAAACAAACAAATCTTTTAAAAAAGTTCGGGCCTGGTGCACTGGGAAGACCCAGAGGAATCGGGTGGAGAGGGAGGTGGGAGGGGGGATCGGGATGGGGAATACGTGTAAATCTATGGCTGATTCATATCAATGTATGACAAAACCCACTGAAATGTTGTGAAGTAACTAGCCTCCAATTCAAAAAAAAAAAAGAGAGAAAAAAAAAAGAAAAAAAAATCTGCCTCACAATGTGGGGGATATTGCTTCCATCTCTGGTCAGGGAACAAAGGTCCTACATGCAGTGGAGCAACTACTGAGACTGGGCATCGTGACTAGAGTGTCTGTGCACTGCAACAAGAGATACTGCATGACACAATGAAGTTTCCATTCCCCAGATTATATCTGATGCAGCAAAATAAAGAAAGTAAATATTTGTTTAAGAAATCAGCTCATCAATTTCTACAAAAATATTTGCTGGCATTTTGAGGGAGTCTACAGATGAGTTTGGGGGAAACTGAGGCCTGAACAATATCAGTTCTTCTCATCAGACATGACTGAAGAACATGAATGTGATACATCTCTGTATTTTTAGGTTTTCTTCAATTTCTCCCATGGTTTTCACACGCAAATTTGTGTGTGACAAATTTTCTTAAATGGACCTTAATGTTTCAAAAAGGGAAAGGAGCCCTGTGTGTCTGGATCCAAGTAGGCAATGGGGTATGAGAAAGGGAAGTTATGAAGCCAGAGAAGATGCAGGCTGGAGCACATAGGACTTAACAGGCCACTGAAAGGCTGTGGCTTGAACTCTGAGAGGGAGCCCGCTGGAGGATTTGGAACTGACTAATTACAGGACCTGACAGGTTTTAAAGCAACCTAGCAGCTTCAGTAGTCCATGTATGGGGTCAAATTTAGCTGAATGATTCCAAGTTTGCTGACAGAAGAAGGAAGAATCAGATGAGAGTCCCATTCCCCTGGTGAACTGACTTCACCATTCTGGGCCAGTTTGGGGAGCATTGTCTATAAAGGGCTGTCCCCAGTGCCCCCTCTCCAGCTTTTGCCCTTTCCTCCATCTGTCCATTGTAAATACTTCCCTCCCCCATTGGCGCTTTACCAACAAAAACTCTCATTTGTCTCCTTTTTTACCATATGGCTTGGTGGTCTCTTAGCTATCCTTTAGCGAGATCCTATTAGCAAGAGAGAAAGAGCGAGTCCCTTAGCAAGAAAATTAATACATAAAGCTGTGGTACCTCAATTCAATAATAGTGAAGACTTTGCTATTACAAAAAAATGGAAGAAATCAATAAAAAATAACCACCTTGGTTTAAGCCAAAGGAAGAATTTCTGGGTCTATGTAACTACAAGGTACAGAGGTAGTTTCTGTCTTCAGGCAAGGTTCAGGCAAGGCTGGATCCAGCATTTGGTTCTCTGAGATCTGCCTTCTTGTTTCAGCTCCCCTTCTGTCCCTTGCCAGCCTGCCTCCCCTACAGCTCCCAAAGTGTCACTGGTTGGATGTTATCACCATGGCTGGAGGAAAGCAGTGCTCTGATGAGCCACCTGCCCACTCCTGGAATCAGAGGTGAAGTCAACTCTATGATAATCATAATGGGTGAGAGAAAAGGAAAGGAGTGATTTCCCAGGGTGACAGGAGGATACCAGAACCAAGAGAAGGAAAATGGATGCCAAGTGACAAAACCCATAGATGTGCTCGAAGTTGGTGTAGACTTTTCCTCAAATTAAAAAATCAATTTTTATTTTTTTAAAGTGAGAGGAAAGATTCTTCATTAATGCAAGCATGGGCCCTGCTACTGACCCTCCCATCAACTTCCATCCCCTGACTCTGGGGGTCCACATCCACTTTTGGGGGTGTCATCTTCCCAATGCTCCCTCACAGACCTTTGCTTAATTAAAGTTTCTAAGGAAGTGTTTTTTTTTCAACAGGGAAATGGAGCAGACCATTATTTTCCAAAGCAACATCATTTCAAAAGTCATGATTGTTTATGGTTATTTAATCAACAAGGAAACCTAAATACTTAAATGTTTTTCCCTAATGTCCACTGATGACATTGACAGTTGAGGGGGATTCATGCTGGGTGATAATACTCAGCATTATCCCACATGTTCATATGGTCAGAATGTACTGAAAGACAGAAATATGCAAGACCTAGAATTCTGCAATTTGCTTTCTTATCTTTCCATATAACTTCCCAGCTATCTGATTTGCTCTCTGATTGCCACATGTTATTCCAGCAGGCTTGACTTCACCTGATTTACTCAACATCTCCCCCTGGATTTACATTCTACCAAATTTTCACAATGACAAACAATGCAGTAATTAATACTATGGTCGATTCTGCCTTGCTCACATATGCAAGAATTTTCCTATGATAGACTCCAAAAGTGGGTCAAAGGATATGTGCATCTTAAATGTAATAGAACGTGCCAATGAAATGTCCAGATAGATTTTACTACCACTCTGATACTGTATAAGGGTCCTTGTTTTGGCTTCCCTGGTGGTCCAGTGGTAAAGATTCTGCCTGCTAATGCAGGGCACACGTGTTCAATCCCTGGGCTAGGAATATCCCACATTCCTGGGGCAGCCAAGCTCGTGTGCCACAACAACTGAGTTCACCACTATCTAAAGTCTGTGCTCCTCGACAAGAGAAACCTCTGCAATGAGAAGCCTGAGCACAGCAATTAGAGAGTAGCCCCTGCTGACTGCAAGTACAGAAAACCTGCACACAGTTAACAAGATGCAGTGCAGCCAAAAATAAAGAATTTTCATAAATAAATTGTTTTCATAAATAAAATTTTTAAAAGGAGTCTTTGTTTCCAACTATAGCCTTCTCAGACATTGATGATTTCAGTTAATTAAGTTCATCCTACATTAAGATCTGCTCTGGTCATACAAAGTCAATCTTAATAAGTAAGACCCAAAAAGGATCAAACTGTTTCCAAGCAACTTAACAGCATTCCAGAATAAAGCTCAAGAATAAGTTTAAGCACAGAAAAATATTAAGCATGCATGGGAAATTTGATATTGCTTGGCATCCAATCTAAAATTACCAGGAAGCAAAGAAGCAGGAAAGTCAAATCCATTAAAACATAAATCAGTGTGTTGTTGTTCAGTCGCTCAGTCGTGTCTATTTTCGACTCCATGAACTGCAGCAGACCAGGTCTCCCTGTCCTTCACCATCTCCTGGAACTTGCTGAAACTCATGCCTGTTGTTGTGATGCCATCCAACCATCTCATCTTCTGTCATTCCTTCCTCCTTCTGCCTTCAATATTTCTCAGCATCAGAGTCTTTGCCAGTGAGTTGGCTCTTCACATCAGGTGGCCAAAGTGTTGGAAGATTTCATTTTAACAGAAATCAGTTAAAACCCATTAATTAGAAAGGAAAAAAATAAATGTGCATGTATTTACAGACAAAACGATTGTTGAAGACGGAGTTCAATGGGATCTACAAAAGAGCTATTACAATTAATTAGTGAGTTTAGCAGGGTTTCACGATACAAGGATACTCTTGAGAGTGCTTTCAATTGCAAGGAGATCAAATTAGTCAATCCTAAAGGAAATTAGTCCTGAATATTCACTGGAAGGACTGGTGCTGAAGCCAGAGCTTCAACACTTTGGCCAGCAGATGCCAAAAGCTGACTCACTGGAAAAGACTTGTGATGCTGGAAAAGATTGAAGGCAAAAGGAGAAGGAGGCCACAGAAGAGATGGTTAGATAGCACCAATGACTCAATGGACATGAATCTGAGCAAATTCCAAGAGACAGCAGGGACACACAGGCTGGTGTGCTACAGTTCATGGGATCGCAAACAATCACCTGGGCACAACTTTAGAGACTGAACAACAACAACATTCTGGTGTTTTATATATAAATGCAACTATAAAACTAACAAAATATTCCAAAATTAATACTGAATGGCAGTACACAACTTTCTTATTTTCCCACTTCTTACATTGTGTCCCATTATGTTGTACTCCTTGAATACCTGGATCTCAGAACCTCCCCTCCAACTAAAAGACACATGCAGTATTAGGAAGTGAACACACTAAAAACAAAGTCAGAGACAGCGCAGTAGCTCAGTTTTATTTTCTGCAGTTAACAATCACCAAACAAACAAAGTGGACCCTGAGCCCTGAAGCAGCAGCACAAGCACTAGATGAAGCCCCATCAAACTAAATCAGAAAGCAATGTGCTGGGGAAGGATACTTGAGGCTAGGGCACATAGGCTAGGTTTAAGCCCCTCTTCTGTGATGAGGCTTAGCATAAAGTGGGGGCACAAAGTGCTGCAAGGTCCGCATCACCATGGAAAGCTGGTCCAGACAGAAGGCGATGGACGTCTGGAGCAGGCCAGGGTCTTCAGCAGTCAATTGGCTAAAAGGGAGGGAAAATGAAATTTAAGTTCCCGCCAAGAAGGAGGAAGAGGAGCATGCCCTCCCTCTGTCCCCACACACTGACAAGCCCAGAGCACCACACTTCTCCTCTAGGCTTAACCCTCCATTATGGCTCCTCCTGGGCCGAGACTGGTCACCGCCCTCCACTCCCTCCCCAGCCCCGGCCCCCTTTAGAACTGACAGAACCAACATGCGGCCATTAACATCGAGCTCCTTCCGAATTGGCCCTTGCAGTTGAATACGTGGAGTCAGGAAGTGGCGGGCAATGTCCGCCTCCTCATGCGATGCGAAAGGCACAGTGAGGCTGCTGGTGGAGATGTGGTTAAGGCACCATCCACACTAGTCATTTGGCTTGTACGTCAGGCTCCCTGCTCACACAGAGAACCACTTTCTCCCACAAGGCCACCACCGGATACCCTGGATATCACTGCCCAACCCTCTGGATCCCTTCAGGTTGCTTTCCTTCACCACTATCCTCTGGCAGCCAGACCACCTCAGACCCATACCCTCCACCCCTGCAGAGTACCCTCCTCCCACACATTAGGCCCTGCCACCTGCAACCCCCAAACCACCCCTAGCCCACACCCCGACCCCCACGGCCGCCCGGCCCACTGGGGCTCCTAGAATAGGATACAACTGGAGGGCTCGGTTACTCAGAACTCCGGCTCCAGGTGCAGCGTCTCCACCAGGCCCTGGTGCGTGGGGTGCCCCCAGGATCTGTGGAATGGCACCGGCTGCACCACCTGACTCTCCGGCAGCACTGGGGCCTCTGGGATTAGCCTGGTCACCGGAGCCGCCAGGGACTCCTCGATTGACGGCGTCACCAGGGACAGCTGGGTCGCCAGGGCCATTGCGGCCACCAGCACCACCCAGAACGCCTTGACCACCACCTGCTATGCCAGCTGCAAAGGCCTCGGCAACTGCGTCTTCATTGGCTGCCCTCGTGACTCCTCCACCGTTTGCCTCGGACTCCATCTTGAACGCTCTGCCTCTCCCTCCGCGGCGGGAAAGACTGAACAGTCCCCACAGATATCTGCCCTGTAGTGAGACCCGCAACTCAGCAGAGCGCCTGCGCAAACCCACCCTGGTCCTGCCTCACGATTGGTTCCCACTGACAATGGCCGCCCTGAAGCTTCATGCGCTCACGCGCCATGTAGCCCCAATGCGCATGCGCAAACCCATACCCACGTGGTCTGGGCCCTCCAAGTCAGGGCTGCTTCAGGCCGGAAACCTGGTAAATGGCTCAGCCGTGAGGTGTCTGGGTGGTGCTCCACCCTTTAGTGTGGGGGCAGCTCCTCAGTGCGCATGCTCAAACAGACCCCGCCCGACTCTTCAAGTCACTTGACTGTTTCTGGCCCCAACCTGCAAACTGTGCATGAGCCCCGGTCGCTGTGCATTTCCAAGTCTTCGCTGCTGCCAGCCTGGCTACGTTCACAGGTGATCATCCTGCTGAGAGCAGGTCCTTGTCATTGACTTCCAGAAGGGAATTGGGCACCCCTGGGTCAGGGCTGGTCTATCCCTCTGGTGCCCCACACATAGGTCACGTCAGTGTAAGTGCATCTGTGTGCATGAGCACATGGGCAGGTGTATGCACATGGGCGTGTGCATGGATGTGTTTGTGAGAGAGAGCACGTACACAGATTCACACACATAGGCATGTGCATGTGTCTGTTTTTGGAGGTGTTTGAGCATGGGCATGTATGTGTGGGCAAGAGAGAGCATGTGGTCAGGTGCATGCACATGGGTGTGTGAGTATGCATGCCTGTGTGTGTGACAAGAGAGAGTGCCTGTGCACAGGTGCCTGTTCATGGATGTGTGTGTGTGTGTGTGAGAGTGCCTGCACAGCTGCATGTACATAGGTGTGTGCATCTGTGTGTGTTTGAGAGAGAGCACTTGAACAGGTGCATGCACATAGGCATGCGTGTGTGTGAGAGAGAGGCAAAGCGAGCACATGCTCAGGTGCTTGCACATGGGCATGTATGTGAGTGCCAGAGGGAGTGTGGTCAGGTGCATGCACATGGGCATGTGCATGGGTATGTGTGTGTGTGTGAAAGAGAGAGCATGGGTCAGATGAATGCACATGGGTGTCTCCATTTGTGTGTGCTTGCACAGGTGCCTTCACATGGGAGTGGGCAACCCGGCTCTGGAGTCCTGAGACTAGGGATGTGGAGGGGGCTGTGCCTGCCCACCTGGGGAGGTAAGCGGAGACTTCTGTTGGACTTATTGAGGATGGCATGGGGCTGGGCCACCTGGGGCTCCAGGTACACAGACTGCAGGGACTCCAGGCTGGGGACTTACTCCAGGTGCCCAAGAAGCACCAATGATACTGGCTGGATTAAAGGGCTGTGGGAAAGGCAGTGTCCCCCAAGACACCCCCAGTCTTTTGGCCCTCTGCTGATACAACTCTCAGGGGCTTTCCCTCCCGAGGAACAAAGTCTTGGGGCTGGAGGTGCCAGGGGCCCTCAACGGGGAGGTGACCCTGTGTCTGCTGGCCTGCTGGGTGCTGGTCTGCGTCTGTCTGGAAGGGGGTCAAATCAACAAGCAAGGTAAAGCTGGGGGTGATGAGGGGCTGGGGCAGCACTGCCTGGGTGTGGGGTGTGTATGCCAGGGAACCGCTGGTGCCACAGAAAGTGGCTGGATCAGGGTCACTGCCCGAAGAGGGGGCAGGTACTTCAATCAGGGCACTTGATCCCCAACCCCTGGCTGGATAGTCCTCTCCATGGCCCTCCAAATCCTAGACCAGCAGCCTTCCCCCACCCCCAGTGGAAGGATTAGATTTTCCTGCATATCATGTTAGCGGTAGGAGTTTTGTAGATTACCTTGATCAGATTAAGAAAGTCTGTTTGTAGTCCTAGTTTTCCGACAGTTTTTATCATAGTCGTTGTTGAGTATTGTCAAATGCTTTTTTGGCATCTATTGAAATGATCATATGGTTTTTCTCCTGTGTTTTCTTTTTTTTGATTTATTTTTATTAGTTGGAGGCTAATTACTTTACAATATTGAAGTGGGTTTTGTCATATATTGACATGAATCAGCCATGGATTTACATGTATTCCCCATCCCGATCCCCCCTCCCACCTCCCTCTCCACCCGATTCCTCTGGGTCTTCCCAGTGCACCAGGCCCGAGCACTTGTCTCATGCATCCAACCTGGGCTGGTGATCTGTTTCACCCTAGATAATATACATGTTTCGATGCTGTTCTCTCGAAAGATCCCACCCTCGCCTTCTCCCACAGAGTCCAAAAGTCTGTTCTGTACATCTGTCTCTCTTTTTCTGTTTTGCATATAGGGTTATCATTACCATCTTTCTAAATTCCATATATATGTGTTAGTATGCTGTAATGTTCTTTATCTTTCTGGCTTACTTCACTCTGTATAATGGGCTCCAGTTTCATCCATCTCATTAGAACTGATTCAAATGAATTCTTTTTAATGGCTGAGTAATATCCCATGGTGTATATGTACCACAGCTTCCTTATCCATTCATCTGCTGATGGGCATCTAGGTTGCTTCCATGTCCTGGCTATTATAAACAGTGCTATGATGAACATTGGGGTGCACATGTCTCTTTCAGATCTGGTTTCCTCGGTGTGTATGCCCAGAAGTGGGATTGCTGGGTCATATGGCAGTTCTATTTCCAGTTTTTTAAGAAATCTCCACACTGTTCTCCATAGTGGCTGTACTAGTTTGCATTCCCACCAACAGTGTAAGAGGGTTCCCTTTTCTCCACACCCTCTCCAGCATTTATTGCTTGTAGACTTTTGGATAGCAGCCATCCTGACTGGCGTGTAATAGTACCTCATTGTAGTTTTGATTTGCATTTCTCTGATAATGAGTGATGTTGAGCATCTTTTCATGTGTTTGTTAGCCATCTGTATGTCTTCTTTGGAGAAATGTCTGTTTAGTTCTTTGGCCCATTTTTTGATTGGGTCATTTATTTTTCTGGAATTGAGCTGCAGGAGTTGCTTGTATATTTTTGAGATTAATCCTTTGTCTGTTTCTTCATTTGCTATTATTTTCTCCCAATCTGAGGGCTGTCTTTTCACCTTGCTTATAGTTTCCTTTGTTGTGCAAAAGCTTTTAAGTTTCATTAGGTCCCTTATTTTTGCTTTTATTTCCAATGTTCTGGGAGGTGGGTCATAGAGGATCCTGCTGTGATTCATGTCAGAGAGTGTTTTCCCTATGTTCTCCTCTAGGAGTTTTATAGTTTCTGTTCTTACATTTAGATCTTTAATCCATTTTGAGTTTATTTTTGTGTATGGTGTTAGAAAGTGTTCTAGTTTCATTCTTTTACAAGTGGTTGACCTTTTCCCAGCACCACTTGTTAAAGAGGTTGTCTTTTTTCCATTGTATATCCTTGCCTCCTTTGTCGAAGATAAGGTGTCCATAAGTTCGTGGATTTATCTCTGGGCTTTCTATTTTGTTCCATTGATCTATATTTCTGTCTTTGTGCCAGTACCATACTGTCTTGATGACTGTGGCTTTGTAGTAGAGTCTGAAGTCAGGCAGGTTGATTCCTCCAGTTCCATTCTTCTTTCTCAAGATTACTTTGGCTATTCGAGGTTTTTTGTATTTCCATACAAATTGTGAAATTATTTGGTCTAGTTCTGTGAAAAATACCATTGGTAGCTTGATAGGGATTGCCTTGAAGCTATAGATTGTTTTGGGTAGTATAGCCATTTTGACAATACTGATTCTTCCAATCCATGAACACGGTATGTTTCTCCATCTGTTTGTGTCCTCTTTGATTTCTTTCATCAGTGTTTTATAGTTTTCTATGTATAGGTCTTTTGTTTCTTTAGGTAGATAAACTCCTAAGTAGTTTATTCTTTTTGTTGCAATGGTGAAAGGTATTGTTTCCTTAATTTCTCTTTCTGTTTTCTCATTGTTAGTGTATAAGAATGCAAGGGATTTCTGTGTGTTAATTTTACATCCTGCAGCTTGACTATATTTGTTGATTAGCTCTAGTAATTTTCTGGTAGAGGCTTTAGGGTTTTCTATGTAGAGGATCATGTCATCTCCAAACAGCGAGAGTTTCACTTCTTCTTTTCCTATCTGGATTCCTTTTACTTCTTTTTCTGCTCTGATTGCTGTGGCCAAAACTTCCAACACTATGTTGAATAGTAGTGCTGAGACTGGGCACCCTTGTCTTGTTCCTGATTTCAGGGGAAATGCTTTCAATTTTTCACCATTGAGAGTAATGCTTGCTGTGGGTTTGTCATATATAGCTTTTATTATGTTGAGGTATGTTCCTTCTGTTCCTGCTTTCTGGAGAGTTTTAATCATAAATGGATGTTGAATTTTGTCAAAGGCTTTCTCTGCATCTCTTGAGATAATCATATGGTTTTTATCTTTCAATTTGTTAGTGTGGTGTATTACATTGATTGATTTGCGGATATTAAAGAATCCTTGCATTCCTGGGATAAAGCCCACTTGGTCATGGTGTATGATTTTTTTAATATGTTGTTGGATTCTGTTTGCTAGAATTTTGTTAAGGATTTTTGCATCTATGTTCATCAGTGATATTGGCCTGTAGTTTTCTTTTTTTGTGGCATCTTTGTCTGGTTTTGGAATTAGGGTGATGGTGGCCTCATAGAATGAGTTTGGAAGTTTACCTTCTTCTGCAATTTTCTGGAAGAGTTTGAGTAAGATAGGTGTTAGCTCTTCTCTAAATTTTTGGTAGAATTCAGCTGTGAGGACATCTGGTCCTGGGCTTTTGTTTGCTGGAAGATTTCTGATTACAGTTTCAATTTCCTTGCTTGTGATGGGTCTGTTAAGATCTTCTATTTCTTCCTGGTTCAGTTTTGGAAAGTTATACCTTTCTAAGAATTTGTCCATTTCATCCAAGTTGTCCATTTTATTGGCATAGAGCTGCTGGTAGTAGTCTCTTATGATCCTTTGTATTTCAGTGTTGTCTGTTGTGATCTCTCCATTTTCATTTCTAATTTTGTTAATTTTGTTCTTCTCTCTTTGTTTCTTAATGAGTCTTGCTAATGGTTTGTCAATTTTGTTTATTTTTTTAAAAAACCAGCTTTTAGCTTTGTTGATTTTTGCTATGGTCTCTTTAGTTTCTTTTGCATTTATTTCTGCCCTAATTTTTAAGATTTCTTTCCTTCTACTAACCCTGGGGTTCTTCATTTCTTCCTTCTCTAATTGCTTTAGGTGTAGAGTTAGGTTATTTATTTGACTTTTTTTCTTTTTTTTTTTTTTTTCCAGAAAAATTCCCATTTTTATTTATTTTTTTTTATTTTATTTATTTTTTTATTATTATTATTTTTTTTTCCCAGTGGGTTTTGTCATACATTGATATGAATCAGCCATGGATTTACATGTATTCCCAATCCCGATCCCCCCTCCCACCTCCCTCTCCACCCGATTCCTCTGGGTCTTCCCAGTGCACCAGGCCCGAGCACTTGTCTCGTGCATCCCACCTGGGCTGGTGATCTGTTTCACCATAGATAGTATACATGCTGTTCTTTTCAAATATCCCACCCTCACATTCTCCCACAAAGTTCAAAAGTCTGTTCTGTGTTTCTGTGTCTCTTTTTCTGTTCTGCATATAGGGTTATCGTTATCACCTTTCTAAATTCCATATACATGTGTCAGTATGCTGTAATGTTCTTTATCTTTCTGGCTTACTTCACTCTGTATAATGGGCTCCAGCTTCATCCATCTCATTAGGACTGGTTCAAATGAATTCTTTTTAATGGCTGAGTAATATTCCATGGTGTATATGTACCACAGCTTCCTTATCCATTCATCTGCTGATGGGCATCTAGGTTGCTTCCATGTCCTGGCTATTATAAACAGTGCTGCGATGAACATTGGGGTGCACGGATTGGGAGAAAATAATAGCAAATGAAGAAACAGACAAAGGATTAATCTCAAAAATATACAAGCAACTCCTGCAGCTCAATTCCAGAAAAATAAATGACCCAATCAAAAAATGGGCCAAAGAACTAAACAGACATTTCTCCAAAGAAGACATACAGATGGCTAACAAACACATGAAAAGATGCTCAACATCACTCATTATTAGAGAAATGCAAATCAAAACCACAATGAGGTACCATTACACGCCAGTCAGGATGGCTGCTATCCAAAAGTCTACAAGCAATAAATGCTGGAGAGGGTGTGGAGAAAAGGGAACCCTCTTACACTGTTGGTGGGAATGCAAACTAGTACAGCCGCTATGGAAAACAGTGTGGAGATTTCTTAAAAAACTGGAAATAGAACTGCCATATGACCCAGCAATCCCACTTCTGGGCATACACACTGAGGAAACCAGATCTGAAAGAGACACGTGCACCCCAATTGACTTTTTTTCTTGTTTCTTGATGTAAGCCTGTAATGCTATGAACCTTCCCCTTAGCACTGCTTTTACAGTGTCCCATAGGTTTGGGGTTGTTGTGTTTTCATTTTCATTCAGTTCTGTGCATATTTTGATTTCTTTTTTGATTCTTCTATGATTTGTTGGTTATTCAGAAGCGTGTTATTTAGCCTCCATATGTTTGAATTTTTAATAATTTTTTTCCTGTAATTGAGATCTAATCTTACTGCACTGTGGTCAGAAAAGATGACTAGAATGATTTCAATTTTTTTGAATTTTCCAAGACCAGATTTATGGCCCAGGATGTGATCTATTCTGGAGAAGGTTCCGTGTGCACTTGAGAAAAAGTTGAAGTTGATTGTTTTGGGGTGAAATGTCCTATAGATATCAATTAAGTCTAGCTGGTCCATTGTGTCATTTAAAGTTTGTGTTTCCTTGTTAATTTTCTGTTTAGTTGATCTATCCATAGCTGTGAGTGGGGTTTTAAAGTCTCCCACTATTACTGTGTTACTATTAATTCCCCCTTTCATACTTGTTAGCGTTTGCCTTACATATTGCGGTGCTCCTATGTTGGGTGCATATATATTTATAATTGTTACATCTTCTTCTTGGATTGATGCTTTGATCATTATGTAGTGTCCTTCTTTGTCTCTTTTCACAGCCTTTATTTCAAAGTCTATTTTATCTGATATGAGTATTGCGACTCCTGCTTTCTTTTCGTCTCCATTTGGATGAAATATTTTTTTCCAGCCCTTCACTTTCAGTCTGTATGTGTCTCTTGTTTTGAGGTGGGTCTCTTGTAGACAGCATATATAGGGGTCTTGTTTTTGTATCCATTCAGCCAGTCCTTGTGTTTTGGTTGGGGCATTCAACCCATTTACATTTAAGGTAATTATTGATTGGTATGGTCCTGTTGCCATTTACTTTGTTGTTTTGGGTTCACGTTTATACAACATTTCTGTGTTTCCTGTCTAGAGAAGATCCTTTAGCATTTGTTGAAGAGCTGGTTTGGTGGTGCTGAATTCTCTCAGCTTTTGCTTGTCTGTAAAGCTTTTGAATTCTCCTTCATATCTGAATGAGATCCTTTCTGGGTACAGTAATCTAGGTTGTAGGTTATTCTCTTTCATTACTCTAAGTATGTCCTGCCATTCCCTTCTGGCCTGAAGGGTTTCTATTGATAGATCAGCTGTTATCCTTATGGGAATCCCTTTGTGTGTTATTTGTTGTTTCTCCCTTGCTGCTTTTCATATTTGTTCTTTGTGTTTGATCTTTGTTAATTTGATTAATATGTGTCTTGGGGTGTTTCGCCTTGGGTTTATCCTGTTTGGGACTCTCTGGGTTTCTTGGACTTGGGTGGTTATTTCCTTTCCAATTTTAGGGAAGTTTTCTGCTATTATCTCCTTGAGTATTTTCTCATGGCCTTTCTTTTTGTCTTCTTCTTCTGGGACTCCTATGATTCGAATGTTGGGGCATTTCACATTGTCCCAGAGGTCCCTGAGGTTGTCCTCATTTCTATTGATTCTTTTTTCTTTTTTCCTCTCTGCTTCATTTATTTCCACCATTTTATCTTCTACCTCACTTATCCTATCTTCTGTCTCCATTATTCTACTCTTGGTTCCCTCCAGAGTGTTTTTGATCTCATTTATTGCATTATTCATTTTTAATTGACTCTTTTTTATTTCTTCTAGGTCCTTATTAAACATTTCTTGCATGTTCTCAATCTTTGTCTCCAGGCTATTTATCTGTAACTCCATTTTGTTTTCAAGATTTTGGATCATTTTTATTATTATTATTCTAAATTCTTTCTCAGGTAGATTCCGTATCTCCTCCTTTTTTGTTTGACTTGGTGGGCATTTTTCATGTTCCTTTACCTGTTGGTTATTTCTCTGCCTTTTCATCTTGTTTAGATTGCTGTATCTGGAGTGGGCTTTCTGTATTCTTGTGGTTTGTGGTTCCTTTTTATTGTGGAGTGGGTGGGGTTGGACGATTGGCTTGTCAAGGTTTCCTGGTTAGGGAAGCTTGTGTCGGTGTTCTGGTGCTTGGAACTGGATTTCTTCTCTCTTGAGTGCAATGGAGTGTCCAGTAAGGAGTTTTGGGATGGGTCTATGTGTTATGTGTGACTTTGGGCAGTTGTATGTTGACGTTCAGGGCTATGTTCCTGCGTTGCTGGAGAATTTGCGTGGTATGTCTTGTTCTGGAACTTATTGGCTCTTGGGTGGTGGTTGGTTTCAGTGTAGGTATGGAGGCTTTTGGATGGTCTCTTATTACTTAATGTTCCGTGTAGTCAGGAGTTTTCTGGTGTTATCAGGTTTTGGGCTTAAGTCTCCTGCCTCTGGATTTCAGTTTTATTCTTCCAGCCTCTGGATTTCAGTTTTATTCTTCCCGTAGTCTCAAGACTTCTCCAACTATACAGCACTGATAATAAAACTTCTAGGTTAATGGTGAAAAGATTCTCCCCCATGAGGGACACCCAGAGAGGTGCACAGAGTTACATGAAGAAGAGGAGAGGGAGGAGGGAGATAGAGATGAGCAGGAGGAAAAAAAGGGGGACTCAAGAGGAGAGAGACAGATATACGCAGTTCTCTGTTCCCAAAGTGTTCTCCGTATCTCATACACCCACAGAGATTCACAGAATTGGATTGGGAAGAGAAGGGGAAGGGAGGAAATAGAGGTGTTCTGTGGTAGAAAATGGAGAGTCAAAAGTGGGAGAGAGTAATCAACACACTCCTGAATAAAAATGGGTACTGAATATTGGATTCTTAAGTGTCCAAAATTGATACCAAATACTGAAAAACAAAGATTAAAAATTTAGAGTATAAGTTAGACACTTAAAAATGCAATATTAAAAACAAAAACAAAAACAAAAACAAATTTAGAAATATATATGAAGTTCGGTTTAAAAATAGGGCTTCTCCTTTTTTTTTGCAACTTTATAGTGAAATGAAAATGAAAATTAAGGAGTAATAGAGGAGTAATAGGGGACTTTAAAAGAAAATAAGAGAAAAAATAAAACAAGAAAAATATTTTTTCCTAATTAAAAAAAATAGTAAAAATATATGAAAATGAAAATGAAAGTTAAGGAGTAATGGGGGAGTGATGGGGAATTTTAAAAGAAAAGAAAAAAAATAAAAAAAGAAAAGAAAAAAATTTTTTTTAATTAAAAAAAAAAAGTTAAAATATATTTAGGAATTTCTCTGGAGCTGTTTTGGTCAGTGTGAGTTTGGTTCAGTTTCAGATAGCTCCTCATTCCAGCTTACACTTCTCTATGTCTATAGGCCCCTTCCGGTGTAGTCGGTGTTACCTACAGGGATTTTAATCTGTTGCACTGGTCCCTTCTGAAGCGGTTCCCTTTGTTTATTTGGCTTCTGTTTGCTGGTCTCTTCAGTGTCTAATTTCTGCCCTGACACAGGCGGGCGGAGGTGGTCTCTTGTTTAGGTTCGCTTGTTCAGTGGTGCTGCGGGGAGGGAGGAGCACTGCAGACAGATATCACTGGTGTGTGTGGGGAGCACTCACAGTGTTCCGGCCACACTGGGTTTGCCCCCGCTCACGGGTGTGTGCTTTCCCCGTCTACACTACTCAGGCTCCCAGCTGCTCTATATGGAGCAGGCCCTGTGTTGCATGCGGTTCCAGTTTTCGGGTATTCCACAAAAGCGCGGACTCGGTTGGGCCTGCGTTTTGTGCCTTCCCTGGCCCGAGCAGCGAAGGCAGCCAGGAGCTTGACAGGCGCACTCTCCCCAGCTGCGGTGCACCTTCTCCCCTCCACGGTCCCAGCCTCAGTTTCCACGCGTGCTGATCGGGTGCGTGCGCCTTGTGTCTATTCTTGGGAGCTGGCCTCTAGCCGCAACCCTCCCAGCAGATGTCGACCATCCAGAATCTCAGGAAGTTTTTGGTTAGAAACTGGGAGCCAGTTTGCAGTTTGGTACGGATGCCGTCTCTGGGGCCGAGTTTGCCCCTTTCCCCTCCCCCCTGCCTCCTGCCTCCTGCGGGAGTTGGGCCGGTCTGCCACCAGCTAGCTTTTCTCTGGAATTGCTCAGTTGCTTTGTTCTGCGAATGGCCGGCAGTGTGTTCCGGCCGGTTAATTTTCTCTCTCTCTCGCTATCCCACAGTTTAGGTTGCTATCTCATGTTAGCTCCCTCCGATTGCCCTCAGGGCATTCGGGCCTGGTCCTTACCCTAAGCAATGACGCCTGCTCCTCTCCGTTCTGCCCCCTCTTGCTGGTGGCGGATGCGGGCATCTGGGGTACTTTTCTGCTGGGAGTTGCTTTTAGGCATGTAATCTGTGGGTTTTATTTATTTTTCCTCCCACTTAGGTTGCCCTCTGAGATTCGAAAACTTCCCCCAGACCCGCCAGTGAGAGGGTTTCCTGGTGTTTGGAAACTTCCTCTATTATGACTCCCTTCCCGGATGGGTCTCTGTCCCTAGCTCTTTTGTCTCTATTTTTATCTTTTATATTTTGTCCTACCTCCTTTCGAAGATGATGGGCTGCTTTTATGGGCACCTGATGTCTTCTGCTAGCAGTCAGAAGTTGTTTTGTGAAGTTTGCTCAGCGTTCAAATGTTCTTTCAGTGAATTTGTAGGGGAGAAAGTGGTCTCTCCGTCCTATTCCTCCACCATCTTGGCTCCTCCCTGATCTGCTTAAGTCTTGGCCTCTTACAGCAATGTTTGATGTCATCTCTGATTTTCTGGCATGTGACTTACATGGTTGTACTGAAAAGTAATTTACTGTGTAGTAAATTTCAAATGTTTCAACTTTAAATAGCAGTACAAAGTTTTCTACATTCACACCAAATACTGCTGTGTGTTTTATCCAAAGCTGTCACTTTTTGACTCCAAAATGGAGGATAATTATGGTTTCCACATTGTAATCCTATCCATGGGACCACTTCAACTTCCACCAGCTGCCTGAGCTTTGTGCAAATATATTTTTTCATGTAATCTAGGTTTCTTTTCCTGGGACCACCACTGAGGCTTTCCCTCACGTTAAAAACCTTCATGGATTTAAAGTGTACAAGATGAGTATGATCTGGGTGGCTTTTTCTGTATGGTCTCTTTCACTGAGGATATTTTCAGTGCTTTTCCATGTTGTAACATGTATTATTTTTTTATTGTGATTAACAACATAAAACATTTATCATTTGAGTCATTTTAAGTATGCACTTGTATAGCATTAACTGCATTCAAATTGTAGTAAAAATGTTCTCACCATTCGTCTCCAGAATCTTTTCATTTTCCCCAAGTGACAGTGTAGCCCTTAAACACTAACAACACAATGGGTATTGTGTTAGCTAAGGTGAAATGTGTGTTCAGGATTATCAGAGTTGCCATAAAAAGGATAATGATCCTTCTAAGGATAATAGAGGCTTCCCTTGTAGCTCAGTCAGTAAAGAATCTGCCTGCAATGCAAGAGACTGTGGTTTGATCACTGGGTCATGATGATCCCCTGGAGAAGGGAATGACAACCCACTCCAGTATTCTTGCCCGGAGAATCCCATGGACAGAGGAGCCTGGTGGGCTACAGACCATGGCATCTCAGAGTTGGACATGACTGAGCGACTAAGCATGCCCCAATATGTATATGTTATTAGTCAAGTTGCTCAGTCTTGTCTGACTTTTTGTGACCCCATGGACTGTAGCCTACCAGGCTCCTCTGTTCATGGAATTTTCCAGGCAAGAATACTGGAGTGGGTTGCCATTTCCTTAGCAAACTCTTAATTTATCCCTCAACCCTAACATCTTTTTGATAATCATAAGCTGGTTTTCTCAGTTTGTGAATGTTTGTAACTGGGTAAGATATTTCATTGGCATTAATCTCTAGAGTATAATTGTGAATGATACTTCATGACATTTGTCTTTCTCTCTTTGACCTCCTGTGCTTAGTATCATGATCAGTCTGTCCATCCATGATGCTGTTGGTGGCATTATACCAAATTGGGCTTCTGATTGATAAGTGTGTGCTAAGTTGCTTCAGTTGTGTCTGACTCTGTGTCCCCATGGACTGTAGCCCGCCAGACTCCTCTCTCCATGGGATTCTCCAGGCAAGAATACTGGAGTGGGTTGCTGTGTGCTCCTCCAGGAGATCTTCCCAACCCAGGGACTTCTGGTTGTCCTGTCTCTAAGAATTCAAGATGATGAGCATCTTGTCATGTGCCTTATGGGAATCTGTATGCCTTCTTGGAAGACAACCATTTCCATCTTGGGCCCCTTGACTTCTTGGGTTGCTTTGTTTGTTTCTTTGACATTGAGCTGCACAAACCCTTTCTACGTTTTGGACGTGAATTCCTTGTGGGTATGTTCAATTGAAAATATATTTTCCCATGCTGAGAGTCATCTTTTTTTTTTTGTTTAGTGTTTCCTCTTCTGTGCAAATGCTTTAAGTTTAATTAGGTCCTGTTTTGTTACTTTTGAATTATGTTTCATTATTCTAAGACCTGGAGCCCAAATGAATTTCCCGTGATGAATGTCAAAGTGTGTCCTGCATATATTTTCCCCAAGAATGTCATAGTCTCCATCTTCCCATGTAGATCTTTCTCTTTGGAGTGTATTTTTGTGTATGGTGTTGGGGACTTTTTAAATTTCATTTTTGTTTTCATTGTCCAAAGAACCCACACACTTTTCTCCAGAGGGGCTGTCTCCAACTTATATTCCCAACATAAGAGGAGGAGGGTTCCTGTTTGCCCACAGCATCTACAGCACTTGAGGGTTTGACAGTGACCATTCTGACTGGCTTGAGGTGACACCTCTTTGCAGGGTTGACAGGCATTTCCCCAATATTTAGCGATGCTGACATCATTTCATGTGATTTTTTTTCCTTAAAGGATGTGAGTTAAAGGTACCTGTTGAACTTGACTCTATGATCCTCTGCCAAGTTTTGAATTCTTGTTCGTTGACCATCGCTGGGAGACTTCTGGAGGGCAGTTGTTTTTTACTTACAGCCCCATGTAACTTGAGAATATTAAGTGCTTGGAAAGATGGAAGGCGGGAGGAGAAGGGCACGACAGAGGATGAGATGGTTGGATGGCATCACTGACTCAGTGGACATGCGTTTGAGCAAGCTCCAGGAGTTGGTGATGGACAGGGAAGCCTGGCGTGCTGCAGTCCATGGGGTCTGAAAGAGACACGACAGCGTCCAAACTGAACTGAACACAGCTGGAGAGTTGCTGTTACAAAAAATGGCCACAAGGCGTCAGGATTTCTTCATGTTCCACTTTTTCTTTCTTTTTCTGTGCATTCCTTGCTGTTTAACTTTGGAGTAGGGTTGATTTCCTATACTGTGTTTGTTTCAGGAGCATGGGAGCTTGATTCAGTGATACATAGACGTTTATCAATATTTTTGGGGTTCATTTTCCTCAGATAGAGGTTTACAGTGTCTCCAGTATGCTGCCCTTCGCTGTTCAACAGTTTTTTTTTCCCCTGATTCTCTGTTTGATGTATATTAATGTCTGTTTATCCCTTGCAAACACTTAATTTATCCCACATCCCTAACTTTTTTTGAATAATCAGAAGTTGGTTTTCTAAGTTTGTGAATCTGTTTCTACTGCATAATATCCTACATTTGCATCAATTTCAAGAAGATACCTGTCAGTGATACCTTGTGATATTTGTCTTTCTCTCTTGGCCTTCCTCTCCTTAGCATGGTAATCACTCTATCCATCCACGCTGTTGTCACTGGCATTATTTCATTCTGATTCAGGGCTGGATAGCTTTGCAGTATAGAGGTGCACCATTCTGTCTTCATTTTCCTGTCGATGGATCACTTGGTTGAATTTGTTGCAGGGAGAAGGAAAAAAAGGGGGCTTCTCTGGTGGCTTAGCTGGTAAAGAATCTGCCTGCCAATGCAGGAGATGCAGGTTCAGTCCCTGAGTGGGGAAGATCCCCTGGAGAAGGGAAAGGCAACCCACACCAGTCTTCTTGCCTGGAGACTCCCACGGACAGAGGAGTCTGGCAGGCTACAGTCCATGGGGTCACAAAGTGTTGGACATGACTGAAGCGACTGAGAACGCATGCAAAGGAAAAAAAGAGGAATTAGTTTTTGTATTCTTTCCCTTTTTTGAGGACAAAGGGGATAAAGAGAACTGTGAGCAGGCCTGAACATTCCTAGTTTTTTTTTTTTTTTTACTTTAACTGCTCCTAGGTCTGAATGTTTGTAACTAAGTTTGCTTCTCTGCCCCCTAACTTTGCAGGAGCTATGATTAACATTTTTTCCTGGGATCCTATGCTAAATATATCCCCTATCTGGTGTTTACCCTTACAACACCCTTCTCCTTGTACTTACATATCAGAAAGAAGGCCGCAGAGCCACTCCAACTGCCAGAGTCAGTTACTAGGTTACTGACTTAAGCCTATGACTATCTTTGAAAAAATGCATGAGAAAGAAATCAAGATTCTATCCCCTTTGTTCCTCATCACTGACTTCTGACTGTGAGCCCTTGCCTTATGTAACCCCTAGACTCTTTTTGGGTGGTGTGGGGGACACAGTCCTTGAGGCATGACCCTACTGTCTACTCGTTTCCGCTGGCTTGAGAATAAAAGCCACCTTCATATTTCCTTCAAACTCTGTCTCTGTATTTTTTATTTGGCTTCACTGGGCAGAGAAAGCCAAGTTTTTGGCCAGCAACAATTCAAGTTGGGCCATTGTCAGTGGAGCTTCCCTGAAAACAAGGGTGCATGGGTCACTGTGAATTCTGATTTTTTTCTGGATCTGAGTCCAGACCTGGGATTGTCAGGCCATGTGTTTTCTGGATGTTTAGCTGATAAGGAACCTCCTTGCTGTTTTTGATAATTCCTGCACCAATTTATACCCTCACTAAGAGTATAGGAGTATTCCCTTTTGCCTCCATCCTCTGCTGCCCATATTCTCTGTAGATGTTTTAGATGGTGGCTGAATGGCCACCTGGGCCTCCCTGGTGGCTCAGATGGTAAAGCGTCTGTCTGCAACGCAGAAGACCTGGGTTTGATCCCTGGGTCTGGAAGATCCCCTGGAGAAGGAAATGGCAACCCACTCCAGTACCCTTTCCCGAAAAATCCTATGGATGGAGGAACCTGGTAGGCTACAGTCCATGGGGTTGCAAAGAGTCAGACATGACTGAGTGGCTTCACTGTTCTGACCTGTGGGAGGGGATTTTTCATGGGACTTTTGATTTGTGTGGATTTAATACACAGTGGTGTGCTGCAGTCCATATGATTGTGAAGAGTAGGACACGACTGAGCAACTGAACTGAATACATAGTGAGCTGGAGGAATTTTCCTGGCACTTTTCGATATTGTACAGTGTTACTTCAGTTTACCTCTTGAAATTGTCTTCTTGAAAGGTGGCCCTGTTTGAATTCCTGTCTGATGATTTACCCTGGGACATGACTGGATGGGACGTGTCATTTATAGTCCCACAGGCCTTGTGAATATGAAGAGTCCAACAGCACTAGTTTTAAAGTTGTTCTGGAAGACGGCCCTGAGGAAACAGCATTGCTTCCTGCCCCACTCTGGTCCTCAGGCATTGAGTCTCATGGAAAACTCTGTTCATGGATTGTCAGCTAGAGTGGAATGTGCCAGAAGAAACACACAAGGCTTGGGTCTCTTCTCCTTCTCCCTTACCCAGTGTCCCCAGGACACATCCCAGTTTTTTGGAACACCACTCTGCAGAGGGTGCTGTCATCTGTAGGTGGGGTGACCCTAAGGATGGAGGCTGGAGGTAGGAACCCAGTCTAGCGGACATATAGTGGCCAGGTGACCTTGCAAACCTGTTCCCGCCCAGAGGTTCCACCAATTCTTGAGTGATGTAGGCTTGGTTTCTCTGCAGGAGGGCCCGCCTGCATCTTGAAATTGGGTGCTCATGCAGAGAGCAGGAGGCTCCCCACGTCCATCGTGGGGTCACATTTCCTGCTACATGCTTCAAGCTTCATCTTCCCCGAGACCCTTCAGTCTTGGGATCGAAACCAGCTCATGCTCGAAACCAGGGATGTGACACCATCTGGGTCACCGTGACCTGAGGGCAATCAGTTCAGTTCAGTTGCTCAGTAGTGTCCGACTCTTTGCGACTCCATGAATTGTAGCATGCCAGGCCTCCCTGTCCTCACCAACACCCGGAGTTTACTCAAACTCATGTCCATCAAGTTGGTGATGCCATCCAGCCATCTCATCCTCTGTCGTCCCCTTCCCCTCCTGCCCCCAATCCCTCCCAGCATCAGGGTCTTTTCCAATGAGTCAACTCTTCGCATGAGGTGGCCAAAGTATTGGAGTTTCAGCTTCAGCATCAGTCCTTCCAATGAACACCCAGGACTGATCTCCTTTAGGATGGACTGGTTGGATCTCCTTGCAGTCCAAGGGACTCTCAAGAGTTTTCTCCAACACCACAGTTCAAAAGCATCAATTCTTCGGTGCTCAGCTTTCTTCACAGCCCAACTTTCACATCCATACATGACCACTGGAAAAACCATAGCCTTGACTAGACGGACCTTTGTTAGCAAAGTAATGTCTCTGCTTTTTAATATGCTATCTAGGTTGGTCATAACTTTCCTTCCAAGGAGCAAGCATCTTTTAATTTCATGGCTGCAATCACCATCTGCAGTGATTTTGGAGCCCCCAAAAGTAAAGTCTGACACTGCTTCCACTGTCTCCCCATCTATTTGCCATGAAGTGATGGAACCAGATGCCATGATCTTAGTTTTCTGAATGTTGAGCTTTAAGCCAACTTTTTCACTCTCCTCTTTCACTTTCATCAAGAGGCTTTTTAGTTCCTCTTCACTTTCTGCCATAAGGGTGGTGTCATCTGCATATCTGAGGTTATTGATATTTCTTCTGGCAATCTTGATTCCAGCTTGTGCTTCTTCCAGCCCAGCGTTTCTCATGATGTACTCTGCATATATAAGTTAAATAATCAGGGTGACAATATACAGCCTTGTCGTACTCCTTTTCCTATTTGGAACCAGTCTGTTGGCCCATGTCCAGTTCTAACTGTTGCTTCCTGACCCGCATATAGGTTTCTCAAGAGGTGGGTCAGGTGGTCTGGTATTCCCATCTCTTTCAGAATTTTCCACAGGTTATTGTGATCCACACAGTCAAAGGCTTTGGCATGGTCCATAAAGCAGAAATAGATGTTTTTCTGGAACTCTCTTGCTTTTTCGATGATCCAACAGATGTTGGCAATTTGATCTCTGGTTCCTCTGACTTTTCTAAAACGAGCTGGAACATCTGGAAGTTCACAGTTCACGTATTGCTGAAGCCTGGCTTGGAGAATTTTGAGCATTACTTTACTAGCATGTGAGATGAGTGCAATTGTGTGGTAGTTTGAGCATTCTTTGCTATTGCCTTTCTTAGGGATTGGAATGAAAACTGACCTTTTCCAGTCCTGTGGCCACTGCTGAGTTTTCCAAATTCACTAGCATATTGAGTGCAGCACTTTCACAGCATCATCTTTCAGGATTTGAAATAGCTCAACTGGAATTCCATCACCTCCACTAGCTTTGTTCATAGTGATGCTTTCTAAGGCCTACCTGACTTCACATTCCATCATGTCTGGCTCTAGGTGAGTAATCACACCATCGTGATTATCTGGGTCGTGAAGATCTTTTTTGTACAGTTCTTCTGTGTATTGTTGCCACCTCTTCTTAATATCTTCTGCTTCTGTTAGGTCCATACCATTTTTGTCCTTTATTGAACCCATCTTTGGATGAAATGTTCCCTTGGTATCTCTAATTTTCTTGATGAGATCTCTAGTCTTTCCCATTTTGTTGTTTTCCTCTATTTATTTGCATTGATCGCTGAAGAATGCTTTCTTCCTGACCCAGGGATCAAACCCATGTCTCCTGCATTGCAGGCAGATTCTTTACCATCTGAGCCATCGTGGCTTGAGAGGAATGCTTTCTTATCTCTCCTTGCTATTACAATGTGTTAATTTCTGCTGCACAGCTCAGGGATACACTTATACACACACACACACACACACACACACACATATATATATATATATTCTTTTTAAAAATATTCTTTCATGGTTTATCGTTGGATACTGAATATATTTCTCTGCTGTACAGCAAGGCCTTGTTTATAAAAGCTATATCTGCTCATCCCAACCTCCCACTCTATCCCTCCACCACCCCCTCCACCCTAGAGAACACAAGTCTGTTCTCTCTGTCTATGAGTCCATTTCTGCCTCACGTATGCACGCTCACTTGTGTCCGACTCTTTGCGACCCCATGGACTATAGACCACCATGCTCTTCTGTCCATGGAATCCTCCAGAGAAGAATTCACTGCTGGGCGAATGCATGCTTGTGGTAACTCTGGTCTGTTACAGACATCTCAGGCTGTCTGCTGGGTGAGTGCAGGCTCATGGTCACTCTGGCCTGTCACAGACCTCTCAGGCTGTCCGCTGGGTGAATGCAGGCTCGTGGTCACTCTGGTTTGTCACAGACCTCTCAGAGGCCATTTGCTGGGTGAAAGTAGCCTCGTGGTCATTTGGGTCTGTCACAGACCTCTTAGAGGCTGTCTGCTGGGTGAATGAAGGCTTGTGGTCATTCTGCCTTGTTAGAGACCTCTCAAAGGCTGTCTACTGTGTGACTGCACACTTATGGTCGCTTTGTTCTGTCACAGACCTCCCAGAGACTGTCCTCTGGGTGACTGCAAGCTCATGGTCCCTCTGGCCACATGGCCTTCACAGGGCTGTTGAGAGGCACTGTGTGGCTGCCCCAGCTGGTGGCCCCTTAACCCACTGTTGTTGCCCCCAAGCTAGGTCTGGAGAAGGCCAGTCCCACTGAGAAGCTACTTTCTGACTTTATGTCACATCCCAGGAGCTAGTCTTCCAGGCTAAGCAGGTCATTCAGGGTTTCCTATGTCCCCTAGAGAGAGTGCTTGAGCTGGGGACACATGTCCCCTGCCTCTAGAAGTGACAGAGGACTGTGCTCCCAAGGAAGGACCACAAGAGACGTTGGGAGAACTTGTGCCCTACTTGCTTGGAGGCACTCTGCCCCCAGCCCCTGCCGTCTCCCCACTCTGGTATGGAATGTGGGAGAGCAGAAGGGGGAACCCTGGTCCCCAATGAGACACTCTCAGCAAAGCTGGGGCTGGGTTAGGCTTGGAGGATGTGACCGAAAGTTTGTTGGACAGGATGCCACATTTAGAGGGCCTGCTGCAGTGTAGGTTTCAGGGCTACATAGCAACTAAGTGCAGAGCATGGTGCCTGAGCTGATGGCTGTAGATCCTGCAGTCTGAACGCTGAACCCTGAACATTGGAAGTTTGTCTGGAATCACAGGACGTGCTTGCTGTCTCTGCTGAGATGATCTTAGTGGGGACCCAGGTTCCCCCTCTTACTCTCTAGAAGCCATCAGACTGCAGCCACTCCCCACTGTGAGACCCAAGGAAACTCAGGAAAGAGAATAATATCTGCTCTCTAGCAGCCATCAGACAGCAGCCACTCCTCACTGTGAGCCCTGAGGAAACTTGGGAAGGAGAATACCTTCCCTCTAGAAGCCATCAGGCTGCAGCCACGTCTCATGGTGAGCCCTGAAGAAACTCGGGAAGGAAAATACCTGCTCTCTACCAGCCATCAGACTGCAGACACTCCCCATGGCGATCCCTGAGGAAACTTGGGTAGGAGAAGACAGGATACTGGTCCCAGGTGGTAAGGTGTGTATCAAAGGGAATGATTTCAGTGAGATGGCTGGTGCATCTTCCCATACATGGAAAAGTGCTAAATTCCTTAACTTTAGATGTTGCATTCTGGTTTTGAAATTGTAAAAGATTCTTACTGAATAAAACAGAACTGTCAACACCTAGATTATAAATATTTTTATATCTGCACATATGAAATAGACACTTTCCAAAGAACAACAAAAGAAGACAAATGTCAACATTTGGAATTCTGGCACCAGTGGTGGACACTCCCCAGAAGATGCAGCTTGTGGAGCAATTAGAATAATCATAACCCTTTTGTCCATAAGATTGTGGAATGGACACTGACACTGGGGAATTGTTATAGGGAAGAACAAAATCTGACTCCATGTTGAATGTTTTACTTTAACCTTTGTTTCCTGTTGGTTTTCTTACTACAGAGATACTGTCCATACATAATGGGCTGCTTCAGGAAACCCTGCCCCTCTGCCTTTGTTCAGGACCTGTCCACCGTGGATGGCTACAGGAAGGGAGAAAGTAACACATCTCCTCCCAAGACTGGCCATTCCAGGAGATATTTTCCAGATTAATGGCCTTTTTACTTTATTTCCTCACCTCTCCAGCTCTGTATTCTATAAACGACACTGTTATCCAGACCCTGACAAGATGGTTTCTTCGAGATATTAGTCTGCTATCTTCTCCGTCTGCTGGCTTTCCAGGTAAAGTCGTATTCCGGGCCTCAGCACTTCCCTTCTGATTTATTGGCCTGTGGTGAGGCAAGCAGAGCCAGCTTGCACTTGGTAACAATCCCACATGCCTTGCAGTCAAAAAATCAAAACATAAAATGGAAGCAGTATTGTAACAAATTCAATACAGACTCTGAAAATGGACCATATCAAAAAGATCTGAAACCAAAAACCAGAAGAAACTCAGTGGTTGTCTGAAATGCTTATAAAGGTGTTAATTCCCCTCTTGCCCATTTGCCCTGAAGCCACACTGGACAATTAGGCCCTGTCCAATCAGGACACTCTCTCTGGACCCCAGGTGGAGGTGCTCTGCCCCCAATGCCCACCTGGGTCTCAGGTGGTAGAAGACACACAACCTAGGGCAACTCTGGTTCAGGGGAATGTCACACCAGCCACCCTGTCTCCCTCCCCATAATAAATAAGGAGGGTTGTTGGCACCTGTACAAGTGATGTTGTGGGCACCTGGACTGCCTCGTCCTTGTGAGATTTGATGTGAAGACAACACAGAAAGAGAACCAACCAAGAAGGATCCAGTCAGGAGTAAATCCCTCTTCACTGGGACCCTGTGAGGCCCAGGCACTCATTCTGCCCACCCTGTTCTGACTTTTGGGAACTGGCCTTTGTCATTGTCTGGGCAGGAGGCAGAAAGGACAACCCCATCTCTCTTCCACCTCCTGAGACCCAGGTAGGCACTGGGGACAGCATCACCTCCACCTGGAGTCCGGAGACGTTGTCTTGAATGGACAGGGCCTAACCATTCTGTGAGGCCAACCCTTGTCCATAGTGCACTGACCTGCTGCAGAGTCTCGGGGTCCACTGGCACCCGCATCTTTTCTTTCCCGCACCATCAAGAGGCTGGCCAGCAGGTACCTCTGAGAGAGTCAATTCCTAGGCAGACTGATAAAAAGTCCGGGGTCCCCAAGGAGGAGAAAGGGGTCTGGGGCTCTCAAAGTGGAGATTGTGGATCTGGAATTCTCAAGGAGGAGGAAAGGACAAACTTTTTTTTGGTCTATATTCCTTAGTCTTAGTCAGTTACACAACTCCATTTAAACTCTGTTCTAGGGATTATACAACAACAGTGTATCTGGCTGGAGGACAGTTTCTCCTTCCTGAAAATCTTCTGACTAATCCTGATACTTTAGAATGTATATTATGGGAATGGGTCTGGAAGATCTTTCTATTGTTAAATTCTAATCTTGTTATCCTAAGATGTAAGTTGTGAAAGTGGGTCTCACAAACTTGAGACATTCTTTTGATTCATTGTAATAGCTAATTAAAAGGTATATATCTCCATTGCTAATACTAGCAAGGGGATACTCTTTCTGCCCCCTTCTGATGTCTATATCAGAAGCTTTCTCTATCCCTTTTATATTTAATAAAACTCTATTGCACAAAAACTCTGAGAGATCAAGCCTCATCTCTCGCCCCAGATTGAATTCTTCTCTTCTGGAGGCCAAGAATCCCAGTGTCTTTTCATGGGTCAGCAACAACCTTTCACCTCCTTCCCTGTCACCCTCGCCCTGTGCCTTATTCATTGTCTTCGATAGACTTGGGTCTTTCCTGGCAGATCAGGGACATTTTGTGGGCCCCACATCTCTTGGCATGCTGTCAGGAGGCACTGGCAGTCGTTGCCCTGTCTCTGGTCTCCCGACCCTGCTCACCTGCCTCACCTCTGTCCACCTCCAGAGCATTCGTGCATGTGTGTGTGTGTGTGCACATGCACTCATGAACACACATATTAGCTAGGCCTGACTCCCTCGCTTTCTCTGTACTCACACTGGGCTTTTGGGCACCATTTGTACAGTAGAAGAGGTGTGAGTAGATGCACATGTGTTTTATCACAGAGCCTTTGTTTTACACTGAAGCATGTAAAGGTGAGCACTACACAGTGAGCCTTCCCATAGTCTCTGCTGGACATCTGTCTCCTCCTCCTCCATGCAGTGTGTGCATTGCTCCTCTTGCTCTTTCTAATGCATCACTCAGCGAGCCCTCTTCTGCTGTTGTGAGGGACATTTGTTTAGCACTGGGATGGGGCTTTGGCATAGACAGAAGGCCCTGCAGTGGGAGTCCTGGGTTCAACTCTGTTAGCACTTTCTTGTGAACAGCTCCCCAACCTCCAGGAGGTTCAGCAACCAACTCTTTGAAATGGAGGAAGTAGAGGTGTTTTTGTTTGTTTGTTTTTGCAGTAGATGAAATAATGGGTGTGAGGCATCCTGCCTGGATCTGTGTGTTTAGGGCTGAATTACTAAAGAGAAACCTGTATGCAGGTCAGGAAGCAACAGTTAGAACTGGACATGGAACAATGGACTGGTTCCAAATAGGAAAAGAAGTGCGTCAAGGTTGTATATTGTCACCCTGCTCATTTAACTTATATGCAGAATGCATCATGAGAAATGCTGGGCTGGAAGAAACAAAAGCTGGAATCAAGATTGCTGGGAGAAATATCAATAACCTCAGTTATGCAGGTAACACTACCCTTATGGGAGAAATTGAAGAACTTTTTAAAAAGCCTCTTGATGAAAGTGAAAGAGGAGAGAGAAAATGTTGGCTTAAAGCTCAACATTCAGGAAAGTAAGATCATGGCATCTGGTCCCATCAGTTAATGCAAATAGATAGGGAAACAGCAAAAACAATGTTTGACTTTATTTTTTTTGGCTCCAAAGTCAATGCAGATGGTTATTGCAGTCATGAAATTAAAAAACGTTTGCTCCTTGGAAGGAAAGTTATGACCAACCTAGACAGCATATTAAAAAGCAGAGACATTACTTTGTCAACAAAGGTCCATCTAGTCAAGGCTATGGTTTTCCCAGTAGTCATGTATGAATGTGAGAGTTGGGCTGTGAAGAAAGCTGAGTGCCGAAAAATTGATGCTTTTGAACTATGGTGTTGGAGAAGACTCTTGAGAGTCCCTTGGACTGCAAGGAGATCCAACCAGTCCATCCTAAAGGAAATCAATCCTGAATATTCATTGGAAGGACTGATGTTGAAGTTGAAACACCAATATTTGGCTACCTGATGTGAAGAACTGACTCATGTGAAAAGATCCTGGTGCTTTTAAATATAGAATGTGGGAGGAGAAGGGGACGACAGAGGACGAGATGGTTGGATGGCATCACCGACTCAATGAACATGAGTTTGGGTGAACTCCGAGAGTTCGTGATGGACAGGGAGGCCTGGCATGCTGCAGTTCATGGGGTCACAGTCGGACATGACTGAGCAACTGAACTGGCTGGTAAAGTGGGTACTGTGTAGGTGCTCTGAGCATGTCCTCTCACCCATAAAGGGGGTGCAGGGTGGATCTTTTAGGAAAGAAATTGGTTTGTAGAAGCTAACTTTCAAATTCTTAATGGTCTGACTGGGAAGATGAGCCCATGCCTGGGGTGATCAGGAAAACCAAGTCTTCGCGATTCCTCCTAGGAACAGTTGGGACCCCAGGAGGCAGCGGCACTTGTCCTTGAGCTCTCCAGACAGTGCTTATGCCAAGTGCACCCAAGAGGATGTTAAAGACTGGAGTGAGACAGGAGGCGTGACGCATGTCGTCTGGAAGGTGCTGGAACCTCAGCCACCTTCCAGAAGGCTGCACACCTGGACATCAGGCCCTGACTACCAGGTCCCGTGGGCACTGGGGCGGGAGGGCTTCTGTGCCCGCTTAGCTGGGGGACAGGCATGTGAGTGAGTGCACACACAAGCCCTTTCCAAGTTCAGTTGACCAGAGATCCAAGGCAGAGACTCCAGCAGGTCACCTGAAAGGCTGTTCTGTGCTTTTACAATGGACAGGAAGGGATGGAGCCAGGGAAGTTTCAGGAGCGCATCATAGGTGGGGGTGTGCAGAAGGAAGTCTCAACCAGCTCAGAGGACACTGAGTGGTGGCCGGCTTGGGGACTCAATGTGGTGTGTCCCTGGTCACTACAGACAGAGTCTAACTCTTTCAGATGGACATTCAATTAGGTTTCACTGAGTTCAGTGGTCTGGTCAGTTTTCTGAAAAAAGTCTTAAGTGGACATTTCTATCTCTCTTTTTCTAAGCTACTTTAAATTACAGAGTGTTTGCTTTACAGTATTGTCTTGGTTTCTGCCCTACATTAGCATGAATCAGTCATAGGTATACATATGGCCCCTCCCTCTTGAACCTCCCTCCCTTTGTATTTTTTTGTTTTGTTTTGTTTTGACTGCACTGTGCAGCATGTGGGATCTACTTCCCTGCCCAGAGATTGAACTGGAGCCCCCTGCATTGGAAACACAGTCTTAACAACTGGACCTCCAGGGAAGTCCGTCTTTTTTTTTTAAGTTAAAAATCCTTCTTTTAAGATTTTGAGAACAGTCACAAACTTACAGAAAAGTTGGTGTAATACACAGAAGATTTCCTCCTGGGCCATTTGAAGAGTAAGTTGCTAGTGTGATCAGGCTCTGTCACCACAGGACACCTCTTAGGTAAGCACAGTCAAACCTAGGAAGCTAGCCTTGACCTACCACTGCCACCTTGTCCTCAGACTCTGTCCCACTGTCCCCACTGCCCAGTTGATGGTCTTGATGCACAGGAATCTGGGTCAGGGTCAGGAGTCCTTCAGTGAGAAGCGGCCCCTCAGCCTCTGCTTAACTTTCCTGAGGTTGACGTTCTGGAAGATCAGAAGCCAACTGCTTTGTGCAGTGTGCCTCAAGTCGGGTTTGTCTGGAGCTTCTTCGTGGTGGGGTTCAAGGCTTCCTTTTTTTGGCTAGAGTCTCTCAGAACTGGCACTGACTCTTCTCATTGCTCCCACCTGGGTGACCCTGGTCCCTCTTTGCCTGCTGTGACAGCCTTACATTGATCTCACGGTTGAGGTGCTGGCTACCGTGTTTCACAACACGAGCTTTCACATGCACTTCACATTTGTAATTGATAGCAGTTTTGTGGCTAGTTACTTTAAGACTATGAATATCCTGTTTATCATCAAATTTTTAATTAATTAGTATCGTTGTTTCTTTGGATGTTCAGGTTGTCTTTGCTTTGGGAGCTTCAGGCTGGCAGCCATGTGCTTTTTCACGTGTCTCTATTCTTTTTTGAGGGATTCCTTGCTTTCTGGTGGAACAAGCTTTTCCAAGCTCATTTTGTCCTTGCCTAACCTTGGCCCTGGAGTCAGCCTTTAATGACACTTATAAACCAGTACATGGGCAGGAGTGCTGCTGCTTCTGGCCTTTTCCAAGGACAGTTAGGGAATGTATGTATTGGAGAGAGAGACACACACACAGGGTTAGGAATGTATGTTTGTGACAGAGTTAGGAATGTATGTTTGTCACACACACACACACACACACACACACACACACTTCATTCTGTTTCCCATTGTCTTCCTAATCTCCCTATTTCTACCCTCACCCTCTCCCTTGCACAAGTGCCCTCCTCAGTGCCTCAGATGTCAGCCTCCCCCTCTCCTGGAGGCCCTGAATTTCCCTGCTGAGCCCTCTCTTCTAGAAGTTCCTTCTTCACCCCACTTGATTGGGCTGCACCTTCCTCATCAGCCACACCTCCATGTGGACACCCTGCTCACCTGCCCTGAGGGCTCTGACCACCTGTCCTGAGCTGTCTGAACCCCGGCACCAGGTGCCGGCCTGGTTCTGCCACTTTGCCTGACTTTGGGATGGAACTGAGCAGGAAGGGCAGAGCTGTGGCGGGGAAGGCATTAATTTGAATAAACTTGGCAGACTTGCCATTTTCAGTGCACTTTGCTATTTAAAGGACTCCTGTTCCACATCTTCCTCTAAAGTGAAAATGCCCTTTATCTTGAGTCTTTTGTGCTGAGCACATATTATATATCACGCTAGGAATTGTGCTCAGTACAGGGGACACAAAAGTGAAAATACATCCCACCTTTGCCTTCACCCACAGAGTCCAAAAGTCTGTTCTGTAGCCCAGGTTGGATGCATGAGACAAGTGCTCAGGGCTGGTGCACTGGGAAGACCCAGAGGGATCGGGTGGAGAGGGAGGTGGGAGGGGGGATCGGGATGGGGAATCCATGTAAATCCATGGCTGATTCATGTCAATGTATGGCAAAAGCCACTACAATATTGTAAAGTAATTAGCCTCCAGCTAATAAAAATAAATGAAAAAAAAGTGAAAATACACACAGTACAGCTCTTATAAATTATCTTGCAATTAACCCAGATTTCATTCACATATTGGGATTGCTCCATATTCAAAAAAAGGTTTCTTTTTTTTTTTTAATGATCTGCTGATAAGAACACTGAATTATCTTGAGTGTTTTGTTATTGTCTAAAGTCAACAAAGATAAAATCTCTTATCGTTTCATTAATCCAAATTTCTGAAAAGATTGTCACTGCTTAAATGTTTTTCAGAACATTTAGTTTATAAAATGATAGCCCACTTTGGGCAATTTGAAAGGCACATCTGAAGTCTTGATGATATGCCCATACCCTTTCATTCTGGTATTTCATTTCCTGGAAATTCTGAAGGGAATAATAAGGTGTTTGCCTTGGAGATGATCTGCAAGGCGTCCTGAGCACCAGAGGGTGAGATCTGTCCTGCTGGAGTCTCACAGTGAGACAGTGCACAACCATTATGGTGCCTGGACAGATGGCACCAGTCGGGGCAAAGTAGGAGAATACACACTTGACCCCAATTATATTATGTAAAAATTACCTTTGCGCTTCTCAATCAGACATTTATATTCTTGTAGTAATTGCTTCTGGATTATGAGAAGTTAGTTTTAGGAGAAAAGTCACTGTCTACAGTCACTGTTAGTTACTGCTTTTAAGGAGGTGTAATTTACATAAAGGGCTTCCCTGGCTTCTCAGTGGTAAAGAGCCCACCTGCCAAAGCAGGAGACATGGGTTTGATCCCTGGGTCAGCACTATCCCATGGAGAAGGAAATGGCAACTCACTCCAGTATTCTTGCTTGGGAAATGCTATGGCCAGAGGAGCCTGGTGCGCTACAGTCCATGAGGTTGCAAAGAGTCGGACACAACTGAGTGACTGAGTCCTATTCTAAACCTGAGGCAGCCTTTCTCATGAACCTTATAGTCCATGGGGCTGAAGAAGAGTCATACAGTACTTAGCGACTGAACGATAAAAATGGAAATACAAGAAAAGTCACAGATCTTGGTTTTTTATGTCTGATGACTTTCGGCAGTTACATTCATCTGTGTAGCTATCACTCCAAACAAGAAGTTGTCTGTTTTTTCTGCCAGTCGTAGGTTATTAGACTTCCAGTGGCTGGGGTCCAGGGACCCGGCCCATCCTTTGTACTGCTGCATATTCTGCCTGCAGCCTCACTTCCTGCAAATCAGTGAGAAATCTTCCCAGAATTGAGAGGTCCTCACACTGCATCATTAGCACCCTGGTGGTTGTCTAGTAACTAACAATCAACAAGAGACTCAAAAGTAGATTAAAAACCTCAGAGACCTGGTTTTAGAGATGTTTTATGGTTTTTACACATAATCAAAGTAAAACCTCACTTGTGAGTGTGAGTTCTGCTGTCATAGGTCTCTTTGTATCCAGAAGTTCATCTGCTGTCATGGGAGAAGCAGTAGGGTAGTCCTCGCGCTGGGCCTGCCCTATGTAAATTGGGCTGGCCAGGAGTGCGGTTTGTTTTACCTGAGGTCCTCACTCTGGTCCTTGGACCTTCCTTTGTTCTATTTTTTGCGGGCTTTTCCCTTCTTTGTCTTTTAGCCACTACCAATCTGGACTCCTTTTTTCTATTCTAACTACCTAACAAGAATGTTCCAAAATGTGGGTGCTCCAGGGAAACAGATAAAAGTTTCCACCTTTCCCCAGAATTTTTTAAAGTTGCTTTTACAACCTCCTTCTCCCCAGACCCTTTTTTTCTTGGGTTCCTAGGAGGCATTTCAGGAGCCCACTGTGGCCTATGTTCTAGACAGTTATGTACATTCATTGTGGTGTTGTAGTTTTGCACCATGAGCAGGCGCCATGCAATTACTCCTGGGCTTGGTGAAGATTTACTGCCGACTGGAGAGATCTCTGGAGTCACTCCAGCCAGACACAGTCGTAACTGCTGCTCCTGGGAAGTCTTCTAAGGAGGGTAGGGATGGGCAGTGACAGGTAAATCCTTCTGGGGTGGGTAGGGATGGGCAGCGGCAGGTAAATCCTTCCTGAAGAGTAGGAGGAAGTCTGAATGTCCCAGAGTAGCCTGAGTGAGCCTGGCAAACAAACTGTCTGGTCAGCTTCCCTGGGGACCTGGGGTCTAGACAGGAGGAGCAGCTGTGGGCCGAGCCTCGGGTAGCTCCGCTTACTGAGTGCTGAGTGCTCCTAAGAGGTGTTGTGAGCACCGGTGAGCTGTCCAGGGAACCGGGGTTGAGCCATCAGGCTGGTAGGATAGGGTGTGCCGGGTCAGCTGTCCTGCTTGTTTGACTGCACCTGTGTCTAGCCACGACGCTGGCTCAGGATGCACTTGTGAGGGAAGCCCCAGGGGTGCTGTGGAACAGGGTCTGCAATGAACCCTCACTTGGTCTAGGTCCTTGAGTTTTAACACTCTATCGATGTGTTATGTTCATCCATTCATGCAATGAACTTTTTCCTTACCACGTCTGGTGGTAGAGGTGAGTGGACTGCAGTGAACTTGGCACACGATCCCCTGATGTAGGGAGGGAGGCCAACCGCAGGAGAAACACCAGTGCAGTGAGAGCCGAGAACAGGGGACCTGATCTTCCTTGGAACCTGTGGCAGGCTTCCCAGAGGAAGTGCTTTATAAGCTGAAACCTGAAGGAGGGGTGTGGGTGAGCGGGTTTGGGGCCCAGGGAAGAGACGGCCCAGTGCGTTTTCAAGGCCTGAAGCAAGGGGGCAGGCAGGTATGTGGACTGGAGGCCAGGGCAGTCATGGGAGGTGATGCTGGAGAGGAAGATGGGTCAGGACCCGCAGAACCCTGTAGATCACATGCAGCCCTGTGGGATCCCAGCTGTTAGATGGAGAGCTGTGGAGAACCCAGGAAGACTCCAGCCATGGTCAGGGCATTGGAGTGTGGAGAGTGGATTGAAGAGGCCGGGGGGGCTGCGGGTGGGGAGAAGCATCGGGGAGAGGTGCTCTGGGAGGTGTGCTGGTCACATGTCAGCTCCAGGAGAGCCTTTGATCTGCGTGAGCACCCAAGCTGCCACGTGTAGTGGGGTAGCCCAAGGGTCCCGTGTGACAGTGGCATGACCATGCATCCATCCTGGGAGAGGGCCCGGGCCTGAACATGGTCATGTGTACACTGGGGCCTCCCCTCTCTGGTCTTCTGTCTGGGTGGCTTTTCCCTGGAAGAGTGTGTGTGTGTGTGCACACACAGCCTGTCTGCTCTGCAGCACCTGTGCAAGCAGTCTCTTTCTCTGCCAGGCGCAGCTGTACAAGATGCAGCACTGGCAGCCAGCGTACCCTCCCCCCTCTACCCGTAGCACACCTTCTACTTGCACCACACCCAGATGCTGGGCTTTAACCCCAGGTGGATGATGATGCCTTCCTACATGGACCCACGGATCTCACCCACTGGCACCCCAGTGGATTTCTACCTCTAGGCCCTGCATCCCTTGGGTTAGCACCAAGGTGCAGTGAAGGCCAGGATATGTGGTGTGGTCAAGGGTGTTGCCTTGGGAGGTAGACAGACCCCACCTGGATTCCAGTCTGACCTCTTTGCAAGTCACACATCCATTCTGAGTTTTAACTTCCTTGTTTGCAAAATGAGGGTATAACATTTCCTCTCCCAAAGAATTTTTAGGGTTAGGGTTAGGGTAGATTCCACATGCCCAGTGCAACCAAGCCCATGTGCCACAACTACTGAGCTCACCACGATGTAGAGTCCGTGCTCCATGACAAGAGAAGCCTCTGCAATGAGGAGCCTGAGCACAGCAATTTGAGAGTAGCCCCCACTGGCTGCAAGCAAGAAAAACTGCATACAGTTAAAAAGATGTGGCACAGCCAAAAATAAACAAATACTTTTCATAAATAAAAATTTTAAGGAGTCCTTTTTTTCCAGCTATAGCTTTCTTAGACATTGTAGGTTTCAGTTAATTAAGTTCATCCTGCACTAAAATCTGCTCTGGTCCTACAGAGCCAATCTTAAGAAGTAAGATCCAAAAGGATCAAACTGTTCCCAAGCATCGTAACAGGATTCCAGAATAAAGCTCAAGAATAAGTTTAGGGATAGAAAAATATCAAGCATTCAAGGGAAATTTGATGCTTGGCATCCAATGTAAAATTACCAGGAGGCAAAGGCGCAGGAAACTCCAATCTATTATAACAGAAATCAGTGTGTTGTTGTTCAGTCGCTCAGTCGAGTCTTTAAGTCTTTGCTACCCCACGGACTGCTCTCGCTAGGCTTCCCTGTCCATCATCTCCCAGCACTTGCTCAAACTCATGTCCGTTGCGACGTGATGCCATCCAACCATCTCGTCTTCTGCCATTCCCTTCTCCTGCTGCCTTCAATCTCCCAGCATCAGGGTCTTTGGCAATGAGTCAGATCTTCGTGTCAGGTGGCCAAAATGTTGGAGACTTCATTTTAACAGAAATCAGTTAAAATGCATCAACTGGAAAGGAAGAAATAAATGTGTATTTATTTACAGATAAAATGATTGTCTATGTAGGAAGTTCAATGGGATCTACAAAAGAGCTATTATAATTAACTAATGAGTTTAGCATGGTTTCAGGATACAAAGATACTCTTGAGAGTGCCTTGGACTGCAAGATCAAAGCAGCCAATCCTAAAGGAAATCAGTCCTGAATTTTCATTGGAAGGACTGATGCAGAAGCTGAAGCTTCAGCACTTTGGCCAGCAGACGCAAAAAGCTGACTCACTGGAAAAAGACCCTGATGTTGGGAGAGGTTGAAGGCAAAAGGAGAATGTGAAGACAGAGGATGAGACTTTTTGACAGCAAAACCCACTCAATGGACATGAACTTGAACACACTCCAGGAGACAGCGGGGACACAGAGCCTGGTGTGCTACAGTTCATGGGGTTGCGAAGAGTTGGACACAAATTAGAGACAGAACAACAACAACAACATTCTGGTATTATATCTTAATATATAAATGTAACTATAAAACTGAGAAAATATTTAAAAATCAATTCTGAATGGCAGTACACAACTTTCTTATTCTCCCACTTCTTACATTGTCTTCACTTATGTTGTACTCCTTGAATATCTGGATCTCAGAACCTCCCCTCCAACCGGATGATGAACGCAGTATTAGGAAGTGAACAAGCTAAAACTAAAGTCAGAGACCGCACAGTAGCTCAGTTTTATTTTCCGCATTTAACAATGACCAAACAAACTATGTGGACCCTGAGCCCCCAAGCAGCAGCACAGGCACAAGACGAAGCCCGATCAAACTACTGCAGAAAGCAGTGCCCTCGGGAAGGACACTTGAGGCTAGGGCACATAGGCTAGGTTTAAGCCCCTCTTCTGTGCTGAGACTTAAAAAAAGTGGGGGCAAAAAAAGTGCTGCAAGGTCCACATCACCAAGGAAAGCTGCTCCAGACAAGAAGGCAATGGACGTGGGGATCAGGCCGTGGTCTTCAGCAGTCAATCGGCTAAAAGGGAAGGAAAATGAAATTCAAGTTCCCATGGAGAAGGAGGAAGAGGAGCATGTCCTCCGTCTGTCCCTGCACACCGCCAAGCCCAGAGCACCACACTTCTCTTCTAGGCTCAACCCTCCATTATGGCTCCTCCTGGGACGAAACTGGACACTGCCTAGCACCCATCACTCCCGGCTCCGGCCCTGACCCTGTTTAGAACTGACAAAACCAACATGCAGCCGCTAGCCTAGAGCTTTTTCCCGAACAGGCCCTTGCAGTTGAGTACGTGGAGTCCGGAAGTGACGGGCGTTGTCCACCTCCTCATGCGATGAGAAAGGCACAGTGAGGCTGCTGGTGGAGATATGGTTAAGGCACCATCCACACTAGTCGTTTGCCTGTACGTCAGGCTCCCTGCTCACAGAGAACCACCTTCTCCCACAAGGCCGCCACCTAGGCTGTCAGGACCCCCCAGCCTATACCCTGAGGACACCCCGAATATCACCGCCAGACCCTCTGGTTCCCTTCAGGTTGCTTTCCCTCACCACCATCGCCTGGCAGCCAGACCACCCCTGACCCATATCCTTCAGCCCCCCAGAGTACCCTCCTCCTGCAGTTTAGGCCCCACCACCTGCCTCCCCCCAAACCATCCCTAGGCCACACCCCAACCCCTGCGGCTGCCCGGCCCACCAGGGCTCCTGGAATAGGATACAACTGGAGGGCTCGGTTACTCAGAACTCTGGCTCCAGGTGCAGCATCTCCACCAAGCCCTGGTGCTTGGGGTGCCCCTGGGATCTGTGGAATGGCACTGGCTGTGCCACCTGACTCTCCTCCAGTGCTGGGGCCTCTGGGATCAGCCAGGTCGCTGGCATCACCAGGGCCAGCTGGGTTGCGAGGGCCATCGCGGCCACTAGCACCACCAGGCACACCTTGGCTGCCACGTGCTGTACCCGCTGCAAAGGCCTCGGCAGCTGCATCTTCATCGGCTGCCCTCGTGGCCCCTCCATCTTGTGCCTCGGACTCCATCTTAAACCGCTCTCCCCCTCCCTCCGTGTCGGGAAAGACTGAACCCTCCCTACAGATCCCAACCCTGTAGTGAGACCGGCAGCTCAGCATCAGCAGAGCGCCTACACACACACACCCAGTTCCTGCCACACGATTGGTTCCCACCGACCACTGGTTCCCGCGATGACTGCAGGCTCTCGGGCAATGGGCGCCCCGTGCAGAAGCTTCACGAGTTCGTGCGCCATGTTGCCCCAATGCACATGTGCAGACGCACACCCACGTGGTCTGTGCCCTGTGAGTCAGCCCTGCGTCAGGCCCAGAAACCTGGTAACCAGCTCAGCCGTGAGGCCTCTGGGTGGCGCTCCACCCTTTAGTGTGGGGGCAGCTCCTCAGTGCGCATGCTCAAACAGACCCCACCCCACTCCTCAGGGCACGTGACTGTTTCCGGTCCAAGCCTGCAAACCCCAAGTGAGCACCGGTCCCTGTGCACCTCCAAGACTGCACTGCTGCCAACCTGGCCATGCTCACAGGTGAGCGTCCTGCTGAGTGCAGGTCCTTGTCATCAACTTCCGGAAGGGAGTCGGGCATCCTGGGTCAGGGCTGGTCTGTCCCTCTGGTGTCCCACACGTAGCTCACGTGTGTGTGTCCGTGTGTGTCCATGTGCACGTGAGCAGGTGCATGCACATGGATATCTGATGTGCATGTCTGTGTGTGTGTGTGTGTGTGTGTGTGTGTGTGCCTGAGAGAGACAGAGTGTCTGTGCACAGGTGCTAGCCCATGTGCGTGTACGTGTGTAAGAGAGTGCATGTGCACAGGTGTGTGCACACAGGCGTGTGCATGTGTGTTTGTGGAGGTGCTTGCAAATGGGCATTCACATGTGTGTGTGTGAGAGGGAGAGAGCATGTGGTCAGGTGCATATGCACATGAGCGTCTGTGTGTGTGTGTGTGTGTGTGTGTGTAAAAGAGAGCACAGGTCAGAGACATGCACATTGGCATCTGTGTGTGCTTGTGTTCATGTGCAGGTGCCTTCCCATGGCGGTGCATGGGGACTCAGTCCTGGAGTCGCGAGACTAGGGATGCAGAGCGGGCTGTGCTGGCCGCATGGGGAGGGAAGTGGGGACTGCTGTTGAACTCACTGGGAACGGAATGGGGCAGGGCCACCTGGGGCTCCAGGCACACAGACTGCAGGGACTCCAGACTGCAGGGACTCCAGGCTGGGGGCTTACCCCAGGACACCCAGAAGCACCGGTGGGACCAGCAGCACTCAAAGGCTGCTGGAAGGGCAATGTCCCCCAGGACAAACCCTTGACTAGATTAAGAAAGTCTGTTTGCAGTCCTAGTTTTCAGAGAGTTTTTATCATAGTGGTTGTTGAATATTGTCAAATGATTTTACAGCATCTATTGAGATGATCATATGGTTTTTCTCCTGTGTTTTCTTAATATGATGAATAACACTGGTGGATGATTTTTTTTAATGCATAACCAATCTTTCATTCTTGGGATAGATCTCATTTGATCATAATGCTTTATATATGGTGGGATTAAATTTGCTAACATTTCATTTTTGTGTGCTTAACTTAATGAATATTGCTCTATGGTTTTCTTTTCTTGCAATGTGTTCATCTGGTTTTGGTATTTTGTAAGGCTGGCCTCATAAAATGATTCGAAAAGTGTTTCCCCTCCTCTCCTTTCTGGAAGAATTTGTATGGGCTTGGTGATATTTCTCCTTTACGTATTTCATAGCATTCAGTAGTTAAGTCACATGGGCCTGGAGTTTTCTGTTCCATATTTTTGATAGATTTAGGGATATCTAGGGTCTTCACTTTCTTCTTGAGTTAGTTTTGGGAATTTGTGTCATTCAAGGACTTTCTTAATTTCATCTAAAAAGGCATTTTTTTTTTTTTTTGCTTTTCATTTTTAAAAATTTATTTATTTAATTGGAGGCTGATTACTTTACAATATTGTAGTGGTTTTTGCCATACATTGACATGAATCAGCCATGGGTGTACATGTGTCCCCCATCCTGAATCCCCCTCCGACCTCCCTCCCCATCCCATCCCTTGGCTCATCCCAGTGCACTGGCCCTGAGCACCCTGTCTCCTGCGTTGAACCTGGACTGGCGATCTATTTCTCATATGGTAATGTACATGTTTCAATGCTATTCTCTCAAATCATTCCACCCTCGCCTTCTCCCACAGAGTCCAAAAGTCTGTTTTTTATCTCTGTGTCTCTTTTGCTGTCTCGCATATAGAGTCATCATTACCATTTTTCTAAATTCCATATTAATATAATGTATTGGTGTTTTTCTTTCTGACTTACTTCATTCTGTATAATAGGCTCCAGTTTCATCCACCTCATTAGAACTGATTCAAATGTGTTCTTTTTAATCGCGGAGTAACATTCCACTGTGTATATGAACCACAGCTTTCTTATCTGTTCATCTGCTGACAGACATCCAGGTTGCTTACATGTCCTAGCTATTGCAAACAGTGCTACGATGAACACTGGGGTTCACATGTCTCATACAGTTCTGGTTTCCTCGGTGTGTATGGCCAGCAGTGGGATTGCTGGGTCACATGGCAGTTCTATTTCCAGGTTTTAAAGGCATCTCCACACTGTCCTCCATAGTGGCTGTACTAGTTTGCATTCCCACCAACAGTGTGAGAGGGTTCCCTTTTCTCTGCACCTTCTCCAGCATTTATTGTCTGGAGACTTTTTGATAGCAGCCATTCTGACTGGCGTTTTGGTTTTGATTTGCATTTCTCTGGTAATGAGTGATGTTGGGCATCTTTTCATGTGTTTGCTAGCCATCTGTATGTCTTCTTTGGAGAAATGTCTGTTTGGTTCTTTGGCCCACTTTTTGATTGGGTCATTTATTTTCCTGATGTTGAGCTGCATGAGCTGCTTGTATATTTTTGAGATTAATTCTCTGTCAGTTGCTTCATTTGCTATTATTTTTTTTCCATTCTGAAGGCTGTCTTTTCACCTTGCTTATAGCTTCTTTCATCATGCAAAAGCTTTTCAGTTTACTTAGGTCCCATTTGTTTATTTTTGCTTTCATTTCCACTGTGCTAGGGGGTGGGTCATAGACGATGCTGCTATGATTTATGTCACAGAGTGTTTTGGCTATGTTTTCCTCTAGAAGTTTTATAATTTCTGGTCTTACATTTAGATCTTTAATCCATTTTGAGTTTGTTCTTGTGTATAGTGTTAAAAAGTGTTCTAGTTTCATTCTTTTACAAGTGGTTGACCAGTTTTCCCAGCACCACTTGTTAAAGAGATTATCTTTTCTCCATTGTGTATTCTTGTCTCCTTTGTCAAATATAAGGCGTCCATAGGTGTGTGGATTTATCTCTGGGCTTTCTCTTTTGTTCCATTGATCTATATTTCTATCGTTATGCCAGTACCATACTGTTTTGATGATTTTAGCTTTGTAATATAGCCTGAAGTCAGGCAAGTTGATTCCTCCAGTTTGACTCTTCTTTCTCAAGATTGCTTTGGCTATTCAAGATTTTTTTGTATTTCCACACAGATTGTGAAATTATTTGTTCTAGTTCTCTGAAAAATACCGTTGGTAGCTTGATAGGGATTGCATTGAATCTATAGATTGCTTTGGGTAGTATACTTATTTTCACCGTATTGACTCTTCTGATCCACTAACATGGTATATTTCTCCATCTACTTGTGTCATCTTTGATTTCTTTCATCAGTGTTTTATAGTTTTCTGTATATAGGTCTTTTGTTTTTTTAGGTAGATTTATTCCTAAGTGTTTTATTCTTTTCATTGCAATGGTGAATGGAATTGCTTCCTCAACTTCTCTGATTTCTCACTGTTAGTGTATAGGAATGCAAGGGATTTCTATGTGTTGATTTTACATTCTACAACTTTACTATATTCATTGATTAGCTCTAGTCATTTTCTGGTGGTGTCTTTAGGGTTTTCTGTGTAGAGGATCATGTCATCTGCAAACAGTGAGAGTTTTACTTCTTCTTTCCCAACCTGGATTCCTTTTATTTCTTTTGCTTCTCTGATTGCTGTGAGTAAAACTTCCTAAACTATGTTGAATAGTAGTGGTGAGAGTGGGCACCCTTGTTTTGCTCCTGACTGTAGGAGAAATGCTTTCAATTTTTCACCATTGAGGCTAATGTTTGCTGTGGGTTTATCATATATGACTTTTATTATGTTGAGGTATGTTCCTTCCATGCATACTTTCTGGAGGGTTTTTTTATCATAAATATCTTCCCTGGTGGCTCAGACGGTAAAGCATCTGCCTACAGTGCGGGAGATCCGGGTTCAATCCCTGGGTCGGGAAGATCTCCTGGAGAAGGAAATGGCCACCCACTCCAGTATTCTTGCCTGGAAAATCCCATGGATGGAGGAGCCTGGTAGGCTACAGTGCATGCGGTGGCAAAGAGTCAGACATGACTGTGCTACTTCACTTTCACTTTATCATAAATGGGGGGTTGAATTTTGTCAAAGGCCTTCTCTGCATCTATTGAGATAATTATATGGGTTCTGTCTTTCAATTTGTTAATGTGGTGTATCACGTTGATTGATTTCCAAATATTGAAGAATCCTTGCCTCCCTGGCATAAAGCCCACTTGGTCATGATGCATGATCTTTTTAATATTTTGTTGGATTCTGTTTGCTAGGATTTTCTTGAGGATTTTTGCGTCTATGTTCATCAGTGATATTCGCCTGTTGTTCTCATTTTTTGTGGCATCTTTGGCTTTGATATTAAGGTGATGGTGGCCTCATAGAATGAGTTTGGCAGTTTACCTTCCTCTGAAATTTTCTGGAAGAGTTTGAGTAGGATAGGTGTTAGCGCGTCCCTAAATTTTTGGTAGAATTCACCTGTGAAGCCATCTGGTCCCCGGGCTTTGGTTTGTTGGAAGATTTTTTTGTTTCCAGGTTTGATTTCCATGCTTCTGATAGGTTTGTGAAGATTTTCTGTTTCTATTTCAGTTTTTGGAAGGTTATACTTTTAAAAGAATTTGTCCATTTCTTCCAAGTTAATCCATTTTATTGCCATAGAGGTGCTGATTGTGGTCTCTTATGATCCTTTGTATTTCTGTGTTGTCTGATGTGATTTCTCCATTCTCATTTCTAATTTTGTTGATTTTATTCTTCTCCTTTTTTCTTGATGAGTCTGGCTAAAGTTTTGTCTGTTTTATGTATCTTCTCAAAGAACCAGCTTTTCGTTTTGTTGATTTTTGCTATAGTCTCCTTTGTTTCTTTTTCACTTATTTCTTCCCTAATTTTTATGATTTCTTTCCTTCTACTAGCCCTGGAGTTCTTCTTTACTTTTTCTAGTTGCTTTAGGTGTAAAGTTAGGTTATTTATTTGATTTTTCTCTTGTTTCCTGAGGTAAGCTTGTAATGCTATGACCCATCCCCTTTGCACTGCTTTTACTGAATCCCATAGGTTTTGGGTTGTCGTGTTTTCATTTGTTTATATGCATATTTTGATTTCTTCTGTGATTTGTTGGTTATTCTGAAGCATATTGTTTAGCCTCCAAATGTTTGTATTTTTAATAGTTTTTTCTCCTGGAGTTGACATCTACTCTTTCCACATTGTGATCAGAAAGGATGCTTGAAATAATTTCAATTTTTTTTAATTTACCAAGGCTAGATTTATGGCCCAGGATGTGATCTGTCCTGGAGAATGTTCCATGTACACTTGAGAAAAAGGTGAAATTCATTTTTTGAGGGGTGAAATGTCCTATAGATATCAATTAGCTCTAGCTAGTCCATTGCCGAAGAATTGTTGCTTTTGAGTTGTGCTGTTGGAGAAGACTCTTGAGAGTCCCTTGGACTGCAAGGAGATCCAACCAGTCCATCCTAAAGGAGATCAGTCCTGAGTGTTCATTGGATGGACTGATGCTGGAGCTGAAAGTCCAGTACTTTGGCCACCTCATGGAAAGAGTTGACTCATTGGAAAAGACCCTGATGCTGGGAGGGATTGGGGGCGGGAGGAGGAGGGGATGACAGAGGACGAGATGGCTGGATGGCATCACCGACTCGATGGACATGAGTTTGGGTAAACTCTGGGAGTTGGTGATGGACAGGGAGGCCTGGTGTGCTGCGATTCATGGGGTCGCAAAGAGTCGGACCCGACTGAGCGACTGAACTGAACTGAGTCCATTGTATCATTTAATGTTTGTGTTTCCTTGCTAATTTTCTGTTTGTTTGATCTATCCATAGGTGTGAGTGGGGTATTAAAGTCTCCCACTATTGTTGTGTTACTGTTAATTTCCCCTTTCATACTTGTTAGCCTTTGCCTTACATATTGCTGTGCTCCTATGTTGGGTGCATATAGATTCATGATTATTGTATCTTCTTCTTGGATTGATGCTTTGATCATTATGTAGTGTCCTTCTTTGTCTCTTTTCACGGCCTTTATTTCAAAGTCTATTTTATCTGATATGAGTATTGCTACTCCTGCTTTCTTTTGGTCTCCATTTGCATGAAATGACTTTTTCTAGCCCTTCACTTTCAGTCTGTATGTGTCCCTTGGTTTGACGTGGGTCTCTTGTAGACAGCATATATAGGGGTCTTGTTTTTGTATCCATTCAGCCAGCCATTGTCTTTTGGTGGGGCATTCAACCCATTTACATTTAAGGTCGTTATTGATATGTAATATCCCGTTGCCATTTACTTTGTTGTTTTGGGTTCGAGATTATACACCTTTTCTGTGTTTCCTGTCTAGAGAAGATCCTTTAGCATTTGTTGAAGAGCTGGTTTGGTGGTGCTGAATTCTCTCAGCTTTTGCTTGTCTGTAAAGGTTTGATTTCTCCTTCATATTTCAATGAGATCCTTGCTGGGTATAATAATCTGGGTTGTAGGTTTTTCTCTTTCATCACTTTAAGTATGTCCTGTCATTCCCTTCTGGCCTGAAGTGTTTCCATTGAAAAACCAGTTGTTATCCTTATGGGGATCCCCTTGTGTGTTATTTGTTGCTTTTCCCTTGCTGCTTTTAATATGTGCTCATTGTGTTTGCTCTTCATTACCTTCATTAGTATGTGTCTTGGGGTGTTTCAGCTTGGGTTTTTCCTGTTTGGGACTCTCTAGATTTCTTGGACTTGGGTGGCTATTTCCTTCCCCATTTTAGGGAAGTTTTCAACTTTTATCTCCTCAAGTATCTTCTCAGGCCCTTTCTTTTTGTCTTCTTTTTCTGGGACTCCTATGATTCGAATGTTGAGGCATTTAACACTGTCCCAGAGGTCTCTGAGTTTGTCCTCATGTCTTCTAATTATTTTTTCTTTTTTCCTATATGCTTCATTTATTTACACCATTCTATCTTCCACCTCACTTATCCTATCCTCTGCCTCAGTTATTCCACTGTTGGCTCTGTCCAGATGCTTTTAATCTCAGTTATTGCATTATTCATTATATATTGACTCTTTTTTATTTCTTCTAGGTCCTTGTTAAACATTTATTGCATCTTCTCAATCCTTGTCTCTAGTCTATTTATCTGTAACTCCATTTTGTTTTCAAGATTTTGGATCGTCTTTACTATCATTATTCTGAACTCTTTTTCAGGTAGACTCCCTATCTCCTCCTCTTTTTTTGTTTTGTTTTGTTTTTTTTGTTTTGGTGGGCATCTATCATGTTCCTTTACCTGCTGACTATTTCTCTGCCTTTTCATTTTATTTAGATTGCTGTGTTTGAGGTGGCCTTTCTGTATGCTGGAAGTTTGTGGTTCCTCTTTATTGTGGAGGTTGCTCCCTGTGGGTGGGGTTGGACGAGTGGCTTGTCAAGGTTTCCTGTTTAGGGAAACTTGCGTCTGTGTGGAGGTGCACAGGGACCGGTGCTCACTTGGGGTTTGCAGGCTTGGACCGGAAACAGTCACGTGCCCTGAGGAGTGGGGTGGGGTCTGTTTGAGCATGCGCACTGAGGAGCTGCCCCCACACTAAAGGGTGGAGCGCCACCCAGAGGCCTCACGGCTGAGCTGGTTACCAGGTTTCTGGGCCTGACGCAGGGCTGACTCACAGGGCACAGACCACGTGGGTGTGCGTCTGCACATGTGCATTGGGGCAACATGGCGCACGAACTCGTGAAGCTTCTGCACGGGGCGCCCATTGCCCGAGAGCCTGCAGTCATCGCGGGAACCAGTGGTCGGTGGGAACCAATCGTGTGGCAGGAACTGGGTGTGTGTGTGTAGGCGCTCTGCTGATGCTGAGCTGCCGGTCTCACTACAGGGTTGGGATCTGTAGGGAGGGTTCAGTCTTTCCCGACACGGAGGGAGGGGGAGAGCGGTTTAAGATGGAGTCCGAGGCACAAGATGGAGGGGCCACGAGGGCAGCCGATGAAGATGCAGCTGCCGAGGCCTTTGCAGCGGGTACAGCACGTGGCAGCCAAGGTGTGCCTGGTGGTGCTAGTGGCCGCGATGGCCCTCGCAACCCAGCTGGCCCTGGTGATGCCAGCGACCTGGCTGATCCCAGAGGCCCCAGCACTGGAGGAGAGTCAGGTGGCACAGCCAGTGCCATTCCACAGATCCCAGGGGCACCCCAAGCACCAGGGCTTGGTGGAGATGCTGCACCTGGAGCCAGAGTTCTGAGTAACCGAGCCCTCCAGTTGTATCCTATTCCAGGAGCCCTGGTGGGCCGGGCAGCCGCAGGGGTTGGGGTGTGGCCTAGGGATGGTTTGGGGGGAGGCAGGTGGTGGGGCCTAAACTGCAGGAGGAGGGTACTCTGGGGGGCTGAAGGATATGGGTCAGGGGTGGTCTGGCTGCCAGGCGATGGTGGTGAGGGAAAGCAACCTGAAGGGAACCAGAGGGTCTGGCGGTGATATTCGGGGTGTCCTCAGGGTATAGGCTGGGGGGTCCTGACAGCCTAGGTGGCGGCCTTGTGGGAGAAGGTGGTTCTCTGTGAGCAGGGAGCCTGACGTACAGGCAAACGACTAGTGTGGATGGTGCCTTAACCATATCTCCACCAGCAGCCTCACTGTGCCTTTCTCATCGCATGAGGAGGTGGACAACGCCCGTCACTTCCGGACTCCACGTACTCAACTGCAAGGGCCTGTTCGGGAAAAAGCTCTAGGCTAGCGGCTGCATGTTGGTTTTGTCAGTTCTAAACAGGGTCAGGGCCGGAGCCGGGAGTGATGGGTGCTAGGCAGTGTCCAGTTTCGTCCCAGGAGGAGCCATAATGGAGGGTTGAGCCTAGAAGAGAAGTGTGGTGCTCTGGGCTTGGCGGTGTGCAGGGACAGACGGAGGACATGCTCCTCTTCCTCCTTCTCCATGGGAACTTGAATTTCATTTTCCTTCCCTTTTAGCCGATTGACTGCTGAAGACCACGGCCTGATCCCCACGTCCATTGCCTTCTTGTCTGGAGCAGCTTTCCTTGGTGATGTGGACCTTGCAGCACTTTTTTTGCCCCCACTTTTTTTAAGTCTCAGCACAGAAGAGGGGCTTAAACCTAGCCTATGTGCCCTAGCCTCAAGTGTCCTTCCCGAGGGCACTGCTTTCTGCAGTAGTTTGATCGGGCTTCGTCTTGTGCCTGTGCTGCTGCTTGGGGGCTCAGGGTCCACATAGTTTGTTTGGTCATTGTTAAATGCGGAAAATAAAACTGAGCTACTGTGCGGTCTCTGACTTTAGTTTTAGCTTGTTCACTTCCTAATACTGCGTTCATCATCCGGTTGGAGGGGAGGTTCTGAGATCCAGATATTCAAGGAGTACAACATAAGTGAAGACAATGTAAGAAGTGGGAGAATAAGAAAGTTGTGTACTGCCATTCAGAATTGATTTTTAAATATTTTCTCAGTTTTATAGTTACATTTATATATTAAGATATAATACCAGAATGTTGTTGTTGTTGTTCTGTCTCTAATTTGTGTCCAACTCTTCGCAACCCCATGAACTGTAGCACACCAGGCTCTGTGTCCCCGCTGTCTCCTGGAGTGTGTTCAAGTTCATGTCCATTGAGTGGGTTTTGCTGTCAAAAAGTCTCATCCTCTGTCTTCACATTCTCCTTTTGCCTTCAACCTCTCCCAACATCAGGGTCTTTTTCCAGTGAGTCAGCTTTTTGCGTCTGCTGGCCAAAGTGCTGAAGCTTCAGCTTCTGCATCAGTCCTTCCAATGAAAATTCAGGACTGATTTCCTTTAGGATTGGCTGCTTTGATCTTGCAGTCCAAGGCACTCTCAAGAGTATCTTTGTATCCTGAAACCATGCTAAACTCATTAGTTAATTATAATAGCTCTTTTGTAGATCCCATTGAACTTCCTACATAGACAATCATTTTATCTGTAAATAAATACACATTTATTTCTTCCTTTCCAGTTGATGCATTTTAACTGATTTCTGTTAAAATGAAGTCTCCAACATTTTGGCCACCTGACACGAAGATCTGACTCATTGCCAAAGACCCTGATGCTGGGAGATTGAAGGCAGCAGGAGAAGGGAATGGCAGAAGACGAGATGGTTGGATGGCATCACGTCGCAACGGACATGAGTTTGAGCAAGTGCTGGGAGATGATGGACAGGGAAGCCTAGCGAGAGCAGTCCGTGGGGTAGCAAAGACTTAAAGACTCGACTGAGCGGCTGAACAACAACACACTGATTTCTGTTATAATAGATTGGAGTTTCCTGCGCCTTTGCCTCCTGGTAATTTTACATTGGATGCCAAGCATCAAATTTCCCTTGCATGCTTGATATTTTTCTATCCCTAAACTTATTCTTGAGCTTTATTCTGGAATCCTGTTACGATGCTTGGGAACAGTTTGATCCTTTTGGATCTTACTTCTTAAGATTGGCTCTGTAGGACCAGAGCAGATTTTAGTGCAGGATGAACTTAATTAACTGAAACCTACAATGTCTAAGAAAGCTATAGCTGGAAAAAAAGGACTCCTTAAAATTTTTATTTATGAAAAGTATTTGTTTATTTTTGGCTGTGCCACATCTTTTTAACTGTATGCAGTTTTTCTTGCTTGCAGCCAGTGGGGGCTACTCTCAAATTGCTGTGCTCAGGCTCCTCATTGCAGAGGCTTCTCTTGTCATGGAGCACGGACTCTACATCGTGGTGAGCTCAGTAGTTGTGGCACATGGGCTTGGTTGCACTGGGCATGTGGAATCTACCCTAACCCTAACCCTAAAAATTCTTTGGGAGAGGAAATGTTATACCCTCATTTTGCAAACAAGGAAGTTAAAACTCAGAATGGATGTGTGACTTGCAAAGAGGTCAGACTGGAATCCAGGTGGGGTCTGTCTACCTCCCAAGGCAACACCCTTGACCACACCACATATCCTGGCCTTCACTGCACCTTGGTGCTAACCCAAGGGATGCAGGGCCTAGAGGTAGAAATCCACTGGGGTGCCAGTGGGTGAGATCCGTGGGTCCATGTAGGAAGGCATCATCATCCACCTGGGGTTAAAGCCCAGCATCTGGGTGTGGTGCAAGTAGAAGGTGTGCTACGGGTAGAGGGGGGAGGGTACGCTGGCTGCCAGTGCTGCATCTTGTACAGCTGTGCCTGGCAGAGAAAGAGACTGCTTGCACAGGTGCTGCAGAGCAGACAGGCTGTGTGTGCACACACACACACTCTTCCAGGGAAAAGCCACCCAGACAGAAGACCAGAGAGGGGAGGCCCCAGTGTACACATGACCATGTTCAGGCCCGGGCCCTCTCCCAGGATGGATGCATGGTCATGCCACTGTCACACGGGACCCTTGGGCTACCCCACTACACGTGGCAGCTTGGGTGCTCACGCAGATCAAAGGCTCTCCTGGAGCTGACATGTGACCAGCACACCTCCCAGAGCACCTCTCCCCGATGCTTCTCCCCACCCGCAGCCCCCCCGGCCTCTTCAATCCACTCTCCACACTCCAATGCCCTGACCATGGCTGGAGTCTTCCTGGGTTCTCCACAGCTCTCCATCTAACAGCTGGGATCCCACAGGGCTGCATGTGATCTACAGGGTTCTGCGGGTCCTGACCCATCTTCCTCTCCAGCATCACCTCCCATGACTGCCCTGGCCTCCAGTCCACATACCTGCCTGCCCACTTGCTTCAGGCCTTGAAAACGCACTGGGCCGTCTCTTCCCTGGGCCCCAAACCCGCTCACCCACACCCCTCCTTCAGGTTTCAGCTTATAAAGCACTTCCTCTGGGAAGCCTGCCACAGGTTCCAAGGAAGATCAGGTCCCCTGTTCTCGGCTCTCACTGCACTGGTGTTTCTCCTGCGGTTGGCCTCCCTCCCTACATCAGGGGATCGTGTGCCAAGTTCACTGCAGTCCACTCACCTCTACCACCAGACGTGGTAAGGAAAAAGTTCATTGCATGAATGGATGAACATAACACATCGATAGAGTGTTAAAACTCAAGGACCTAGACCAAGTGAGGGTTCATTGCAGACCCTGTTCCACAGCACCCCTGGGGCTTCCCTCACAAGTGCATCCTGAGCCAGCGTCGTGGCTAGACACAGGTGCAGTCAAACAAGCAGGACAGCTGACCCGGCACACCCTATCCTACCAGCCTGATGGCTCAACCCCGGTTCCCTGGACAGCTCACCGGTGCTCACAGCACCTCTTAGGAGCACTCAGCACTCAGTAAGCGGAGCTACCCGAGGCTCGGCCCACAGCTGCTCCTCCTGTCTAGACCCCAGGTCCCCAGGGAAGCTGACCAGACAGTTTGTTTGCCAGGCTCACTCAGGCTACTCTGGGACATTCAGACTTCCTCCTACTCTTCAGGAAGGATTTACCTGCCGCTGCCCATCCCTACCCACCCCAGAAGGATTTACCTGTCACTGCCCATCCCTACCCTCCTTAGAAGACTTCCCAGGAGCAGCAGTTACGACTGTGTCTGGCTGGAGTGACTCCAGAGATCTCTCCAGTCGGCAGTAAATCTTCACCAAGCCCAGGAGTAATTGCATGGCGCCTGCTCATGGTGCAAAACTACAACACCACAATGAATGTACATAACTGTCTAGAACATAGGCCACAGTGGGCTCCTGAAATGCCTCCTAGGAACCCAAGAAAAAAAGGGTCTGGGGAGAAGGAGGTTGTAAAAGCAACTTTAAAAAATTCTGGGGAAAGGTGGAAACTTTTATCTGTTTCCCTGGAGCACCCACATTTTGGAACATTCTTGTTAGGTAGTTAGAATAGAAAAAAGGAGTCCAGATTGGTAGTGGCTAAAAGACAAAGAAGGGAAAAGCCCGCAAAAAATAGAACAAAGGAAGGTCCAAGGACCAGAGTGAGGACCTCAGGTAAAACAAACCGCACTCCTGGCCAGCCCAATTTAGGGCGGCCCAGCGCGAGGACTACCCTACTGCTTCTCCCATGACAGCAGATGAACTTCTGGATACAAAGAGACCTATGACAGCAGAACTCACACTCACAAGTGAGGTTTTACTTTGATTATGTGTAAAAACCATAAAACATCTCTAAAACCAGGACTCTGAGGTTTTTAATCTACTTTTGAGTCTCTTGTTGATTGTTAGTTACTAGACAACCACCAGGGTGCTAATGATGCAGTGTGAGGACCTCTCAATTCTGGGAAGATTTCTCACTGATTTGCAGGAAGTGAGGCTGCAGGCAGAATATGCAGCAGTACAAAGGATGGGCCGGGTCCCTGGACCCCAGCCACTGGAAGTCTAATAACCTACGACTGGCAGAAAAAACAGACAACTTCTTGTTTGGAGTGATAGCTACACAGATGAATGTAACTACCGAAAGTCATCAGACATAAAAAACCAAGATCTGTGACTTTTCTTGTATTTCCATTTTTATCGTTCAGTCGCTAAGTACTGTATGACTCTTCTTCAGCCCCATGGACTATAAGGTTCATGAGAAAGGCTGCCTCAGGTTTAGAATAGGACTCAGTCACTCAGTTGTGTCCGACTCTTTGCAACCTCATGGACTGTAGCCCACCAGGCTCCTCCAGCACCATTCAGACACTGGCAGAGTGACCTGTGCTGGTTGAAGACTGCAGACACAGGAAAATCAGAAAACCAAGCAACCGCTAACCCAGTAATTGATTTATGGAATCCAGAGCTGATTCCTTAAACATTTTCCCCAAGTTTCCTTCTCTCATGAGATTGACACTGCCTGGTCCCCAGTCTGTTTTCCACTTTCTGTCTCTAGAGATCTACTGCTGACTTGAGATCGTGCAAGATGTGTGCCTGCATAAACTTGTACTGAGGGGGAGATTTTTTAAATAGCTGGGGAATGATGATGGTTAGAAAATCCATGGCCACCTCTCTGTGTCATGACACCAGCTGGTAAAGTCGGGGGACTTTCTGGGCCCTTCCTCCAGCTCTGGTGAGGGAAATGCTTGCTCCCGTGAGCCGGGCATGGATGGAAGGTGGGGCAGGTAGTGCCCTCCCATTTGGGCACCGTGGCCACTTCCACTCAGATATTCAGCACTTCTGGCCTCTGGTCTCTCCACCTGCCTCGCATGGAGGAGGCTCTGGGCCCTAAGGTGTTGGGGTCAAAGCCCCAGAACTGAAGGACAGAGGCACAGACCTCAGTGCCTGGGGACTCTTCTGGAAGCCCCCAGATGTCCCCCTGTGTTCCTGGGCCAATGGAAGGCTTGCCAGACTCTTCAGAGAGCACAGAACACTGTGCTTTGGTGGCCATGCAGGTCAAAAGGATGAAAGCCCGAAATGAGAACCAGTCCTGAGTTCATCCACTTTGGTTCTCACTGGTGTGCTGGAAAGTTTCTCAAATTGATTGTGGTTATGCTTGTCTGACTCTTCAAACACACTAAAAATAATTGCATTTTACATTTTAAATGGGTGAATTGTGTGCTATATGAACTTGCAGTTTCTCATCTGTACCTCCCTTTAGAGCTGGGCCTGGAATCCCCTGGAAGCCTGAGCATTTCAATGCTTCTCCCTCCCCTCCCCTCCCCTCCCCTCCCCTCCCCTCCCCTCCCCTTGAAGAGCTGACTCCTGGGCCAGCCCACAACACCCCTAAATTCCCCATCACCCACAGCCCTGTACAGGCCTTCCCTCACAGAAGTGAGACAACCTGGATGGCGGCAGGGATGGTGACCCCAGACCTTCGGGTCTCAGCTGAACTTGAGCAATGGGGCTGGTGCTTTACACACCCTCCCAGCCCTGGGGAGCTGCCAGCATCCACAAGCCATAATCTGAAGCAGAGTTGAGAGTGGGGGTGTGTGTGTTGGTGTGGACTGTCTGAGGTCCCATCCTTCCCCCACGACAGTGGCCAGGCCTCCACCTGACACCATGACCTCCCTGCATGGGCACACAGGACAGCAGCAGTCACGGTGACAGGACAGCCAGCTGCCTCCAAGGCACATTCCACTCTGACTGCAGAGGCCTCAGAGCTTTATCAGCCCCACCTTCACACTGCTCTGCTTAGCTGCCAGGGTACAGGGACCCTGGGTGAGTAGGTGAGGGCAGAGCACCAGAGACCAAGCCTGTCTTCAGCCGCCTGACCCACCCTGGTCGCCAGACTCATGAGCTCAACCAGGATTTGAAGCCTTTGGGAGAATGACACCACAGACGCTGACCTCAGAGCTCAGACTCCTGAAAATTTACTAAACAGGTTGTGTTTAGTCTTTTTTTAAAAGTAGGAAGTTGGCATGAAGGGGGGAGGGGAGTGACTTCCTTGGCAGTGCAGTGGTTAAAAATCTGCCTGCCAATGCAGGCTACAAGGGTTCAATCCCTGATCTGAGAAGATCCCACATGCTGTGGAGCAACTAAGTCTGTTCACAACTACTGCAGCCCAGGTGCCTAGAGCCCATGCTTCCCAACAAGAGAAGCCACCAGAGTGAGTTCAAGCACAGAAACTAGAGAGTAGCCCCCCACTCCCTACAACCAGAGAAAAGCCCACACAGCAACTAAGAGCCAGCACAGCCAAAAATAAATAACTTTTTTTTTTTTTTTTAAGTAGGATACTACAGCATTCCTTGCTGGTCCAGATGCTAAGACTCTGAGCTCCCAACACAGGGGGCCTGGGTTCAATCCCTGGTCAGCGCACTAGATCCTACATGCTGCAACTGAAGACCCTGCATGCCACAACTAAGACCCAGCGCAGCCAATTAAAGTAATATTTAAAAGTAGGAGGCTGTTCATCTCTCACCAAGAGAAAACTCCTGTAACATTTTAGCAAAAAATAAATAAATAAAAAACTTAAAGATCTTATTTTGCAAGTTCTCATGGTTGATAGCAAAATTTTTCTCATAATATGCAGTTGTTTAAAAAAAAGAAGTTTAGAAAATACAGAAACTAAAACCCACCCATAAATGTGTAGGGAACACCAATTACTGCAGCGTCTGGCCACGACACACAGGAATGCATGTGCGTGTTTTTCTTCTACAAAAGCTTTCAGCCTCCACCCACCATCCCACCAGCCTCTGTTTGGCTCACCAAGAAGACTGCACTTTGGCCTCGTGACCTGGAGGTTTCTGTTGAACTCAGAGGGAGCTGGAGGAGCGGGTCTGTGAGGTTGGGGGCACTGTCTGGCCTGCAATGAGGAGAGAAGTGCGAGTTCTCCCCCTCTGGTCCAGTAACTTCAGTGGGCCTCAGGGGAGCCACCCGGGAAGAAGCCTCTCAAACACCTTCTCTGCTGTTGCCAGTTACAACACATCCCACGTCTCGGGGTTCAGCTGTGGGTTAACAAATCCTCTCTTCTTGGACATGAAAAGTCCACGGAGAACCTGCCAGATCTTGGCCTCAGTTGGTCCTCTTCTTGGACACGAATAGTGTTTCCAGAGAGAATCTGCCTGTATCTTGGCCTAAGTTGGCTCTGTTCTTGGACACGAAACATGTTTCTGCAGAGAATCTGTCCAGAACCTGGCCTCAGTTGCTTCTCTTGTTGGACATAAAAAGTGTTTCCATAGAGAATCTGCCTGTATCTTGACCTCAGTTGGTCCTCATGCTGGACACGAAAAGAATTTCCACAGAAAATCGGCCTGGATCTTGGCCTCAGTTGGTTCTCCTGTTGGACATGAAAAGCGTTTCCTCAGAGAATCTGCCCAGATCTTAGCCTCAGTTGTTTCTCTTGTTGGACACAAAAAGTGTTTCCACAGAGCATCTGTCTGGATCTTGGCCTCGGTTGGTACAGATTTAACAGGCAGTATGTTCAGGGCTCAGGAAAGTTAGTTCTCAAGCTTCCTTTAAGGCTACAGCACCTCCTCCCCTCCACCCCTTCCATGGTCATGGCGCCTTCTCTCCCAGAGGAAGGTGTTTGGCAACATCAACCACAAAGTCACATACTAAAGAGGAGAAAGGCCATGGCAGGTGGGGCTGGGTGTTCTTGGGGGGGGTGCAGAGGGACCTTGGACACTCCATGCTGGACCCCTGCCCCACCTGCTTCTCTTCCTTCTCACTGGGCATGCAGCTCTCTACTCCTGAGTGCCCACCAATGAGGGGCTCCCAAGATACCTCAAGCTGTGGTTGAAAATGGGTGAGTTGGATGCCAGGAAACCCGAGACCCTGCAGCAGGTCAGTGCACTATGGACAAGGGCCAGCTTCACTGAATGGTTAGGCCTTGTCCATTCAGGACACTCTGTCTGGAATCCAGGTGGCAGTGCTGCTGCCCCCAGTGCCCATCTGGGTTCCAGGAGGTTGAAGAGAGACTGGGTTGTCCTTTCCACCTCCAGCCCAGGGAATGACAAAAGGCAGTTCCCAAAAGTCAGAACAGGGTGGGCAGAGTGAGGGCTTGGGTCTCACAGGGTCCCTGTGAAGAGGGGTTTATTCCTGACTGGATCGTTATTGGCTGGTTCACTTTCTGTGTTATCTTCACATCAAATCTCACAAGGACAAGGCAGTCCAGGTGCCCATGACATCACGTGTCCAGGTGCTGACAACCCTCCTTATTTATTATGGGTAGGGAGACAGGGTGGCTGGGGTGACACTCCCTTGGACCACAGAAGAAACCTCCTAGGTTGTGTGTCTTCCACCACCTGAGACCCAGGTGGGCAATGGGGGCAGAGCACCTCCACTTGGGATCCAGAGAGGGTATCTTGAATAGACAGGGCCAAACAGTCCAGTGTGGCTTCAGGAGGTATGGGAAAGAGGGACACTAACTCCTTTATAAATATTTCAGACAACCGCTGAGTTCCTTTTGGTTTTTGATTTCAGATCTTTTTGATATGGTCCATTTTCAGAGTCCTTATTGAATTTGTTACAATATTGCTTCCATTTTATGTTTTGATTTTTTGACTGCAAGGCATGTGGGATTGTTATCAAGTCCAAGCTCGCTCTGCTTGCCTCACAACAGGCCATTAAGTCAGAGGTGAGGTGCTGAGGCAAGGAATACAACTTTACTTGGAAAGCTGAAAGACTCAGAAGACAGCTGACTAATATCTCCAGGAAACCGTCTTGTCAGGGTCTGGATGCCAGTGTCTTTTATAGAACACAGAGCTGGGGAGGTGAAGAAATAAAGTAAAAAGGCCATTAATCTGGCAAATATCTCCTGGAATGGCCAGTCTTGGAAGGAGATGTGTAACTTTCTCCTTTCGTCTAGCCATCCACAGATGAACAGGTCCTAAACAAAGGCAGAGGGGCAGGGTTTCCTGAGACAGGCCATTATGTATGGACAGTATCCTTGTAGTAAACAATCCACCAGGAAACAAAGGTTAAAGTAAAACATTCAACATGGAGTCAGATTTTGTTCTTCCCTGTAACAATCCCCCAGTGTCAGTGTCCATTCCATAATCTTATGGACAAAGGGGTTATGATTATTCTAATTGCTCCACAAGCTGCATCTTTTGGGGAGTGTCCACCACTGGTGCCAGCGTTCTGAATGTTGATATTTGTTTTTTTGTTGTTGATTGAAAGTCTCTACTTGATTTGTGTAGACATAAAAATCTTTATAACCTAGGTGTTGACAGTTATGTTTTATTCAGTAAGAATCTTTTAAGATTTCAAACCCAAGAGGCTGCATCTAAAGTTAAGGAATTTAGCACTTTTCCATGTATGGGAAGATGCACCAGCCATCTCACTGAAATCATTCCCTTTGATACACACTTTACTACCTGGGACCAGTATCCTGTCCTCTCCTTCCCGAGTTTCCTCAGGGTTTGCTGTGGGGAGTGTCTGCAGTCTGATGGCTGGTAGAGAGCAGGTATTTTCCTTCCCGAGTTTCTTCAGGGCTCACCATGAGAAGTGGCTGCAGCCTGCTGGCTTCTGGAGGGAAGGTATTCCCCTTCCTGAGTTTCCTCAGGGTTCACAGTGGGGAGTGGCTGCTGTCTGATGGCTGCTAGAGAGCAGGTATTTTTCTACTTCCAGAGTTTCCTTAGGGCTTACAGTGGGGAGTGGCTGCACTTTGATGGCTGCTAGAGAGTAGGAGGGGGATCCTGGGTCCCCATTGAGATAATCTCAGCAGAGACAGCAAGCACGTCCTGTGACTCCAGACAATCTTCCAACATTCAGGGTTCAGCGTTCAGCCTGCAGGAGCCACAGATGTCAGCTCAGGCACCATGCTCTGCACTTAATTGCTATGTAGCCCTGAAACTTACACTGCAGGAGGCCTTCTAAATGTGGCATCCTGTCCAGAAAACTCTCAGTCACATCCTCCAAGCCCAACCAAGGCCCAGATTTGCTGAGAGGTTCTCACTGGGGACCCAGGTTCCCCCTCCTGCTCTTTCACATTCCATACCTGAGTGCAGAGAAGGCAGGGGCTGGGGGCAGAGTGCCTCCAAGCAAGTAGGGCAGAAGTTTTCTCATCACCCCTTGTGGTCCATCCCTGGGAGCACAGTCTAATGTCACTTTTGGCAGCAGAGGGCATGTGTCCCCAGGTCAGGCACACTCTCTAGGGGATGGGAGCTGTGAGCACTAACACAGGAAACCCCGAGTGACCTGCTTAGGTTGGAAGACTAGTTCCTGGGATGTGAGTTGAAGTCTGAAAGTAGCTTCTCACTGGGATTGGCCTTCTCCAGACCTAGATTTGGGGCAGCAAGGGTGCAGCAAGTGGCCCCCAGCTGGGGCAGTCACACAGTGCCTCTCAACAGCCCCGTGGAGACTGTGCAGCTGAGTGTCCACAAGCCCCCATTCACCCAGCAGGTGGCCAAGTGGATCGAAGTCACTGAGTCTCCACTCCCGTGAATGCAAGTCCAGGTGAGCAGGTGACAGACACTCCCCAGCTCAGCCAAACGGTAGCCAGGGGCTTCCCTACTGTCCAGAAGTAGTTTGACCCGAGTATGAGGACTTCACAGGGGCTATCCAACCACTTCATGTGTGGGACCTCAGGTAACGTCCCTGATTCATGCTGGGGAGGCTGAAGACAGGGTGTCCTCAGAATTCCTGGTCCCCTCGGGCATTTGTCACTCAGGCTCACCATCCCTGCCTTCCAAGGGACCACCCTTTCCGCCATGTCTGTCACCATCTATTCCATTCCCCCTTCTGAGAAAAGCTTGAGATCTGGGTAACAGTGCTGGCAAGACCCGTGCAAACAGGATATCTGTCCCCCCACTCTTTTTCAAAAGGTGGTGGTTTCACAAGGTGGTGGTAAGCCTTTCAAGAGCAGAGCACATTACATGCTGAGAGCCTGGCCTGACTCAGGAAGAAAGCTCAGAGGGCCCCCTTGTCCCCAACGCATTCAAGACAAAGTGCTGGGAGCTGAGAGGGAAGGGTGAGTGAGGGCCGGGCTCCAGGAGAACTCAGGGGCTGGGCCCCAGTCCTGGTCCTTCTCTGGGGTTCAGCCCTCCCGACAATCAGATGTGGGTTATGGAAGTTCTCCCAAGAGCCACACGCACCCAGTGCATGGCCCTAATTTTGTGTGAGGACATATGGGGGTTCTCAGAGCACCAGGGAGGGCCCAATGGGCAGGGAAGGCTGGGGGATTTGGTCACCAGAGAGCGAGGGCCCATGACAGCACTGCCTTAACCTGGGGTTCCAAGACCCAGGGCTCATGTCTGAGTCACACTTGTGGGGTGTCTGCTCTCTGCAGGCAGCACTGTATCTGTGTTCCCCACAAGCTCAGCTCTGACAGAGCTATGGGCTTGGCTGGGGAGCTGGAGATGCTCAGTGAAGGACTCAGACAGTACCAGGGTCAGAGCACTGTGTAGGAAGTCTCTGTGAGTGGTTGAAAAAGGCCAGAGCTCGAACTGCCCCTGCATGGAGGACACGGACATTCACCTGAGGGAGCAGAGAAGACCCCGCACCCCTACAACTGCCCCAGAGGCCAGGTTAGCAGCATGCTGCCAGAGCAAGTTTCACCCAGGACATCAGGCAGGATGTGCACTGGGTGGCAGCAGCAGAGACTCTGGGCCACACGCAGGCCTGGTGACCCTGGGCAGGCACATACGGCCTCAGACTGCGTCAGCACCCTGACATCAAGATCAGTTGGGTCCTGGGTGAGAGAGGGGTGGGGGCTTCCCGCACCTTGCAGACCTGGGCCAGCTCATACTGCACATCCTTGATGGTGCTGTTCTTTGATTCCAGAATGTCTGAGGAGAGGAAGGTGTCAGGGAAGCGCAGCCTGGATCCACTGCGGGGACATCCACATAGGAGGGACTGCCATGGGAAGGCCTCGGAGTGAGACCCAAGTGTGTGCCCACCCCCAGACCCCGAGGGGTCCAGCTGTCTCAGGTCACCCAGCTAGCCAGGATCCCAGAGCCAGGCCTGGCTACACCAGAGACCCCTGGCCACATCACCCACTCTTTCTGTGACATCTCCCAGGTCAGGGGGCAGAGGAACGAGGCCCAGATCTGGGCAAGGTCTCTGTCAGGCGCCTCCTGGCTCCTGGGCACTGAGGCCTCATCTGTCCCTTCCTGGCAGTGCCCAGTGACCAGAACAGCCAACCCAGGAGAATGCCACAGACCACCACGGAGGCACCAGGGAATAGACGCTCAGCCTGCACCCAGAGTGCCTCCCGGAAAAGCCTTCCCAGCACCCACCACACAAGCCACCACAGGCCTGCCTCTCCTGCCATGGCCTCTTCCAGCTCATCTTAGTTTCCAGGTGGACGGCAGCCGTGGCCTCAGCTAAGATGCCAAGCTGAGGCAGGCAGTGGACTCAGGCTCGGATGGCTGGAAGGCCAGGGAGGCGCTGGGGAGACCTTGAAGACACTGGAGCCAGGAAACCACGGTGCACACGGGCCTGGGTGCTCTGGCCGGGAAACCACGACTGCCCCCCCTCCCCAAGGCTGACTGAGGGTCTGCAGTGGAGGGACAGAGTCCCAATTGCAGCCTTCAAGGCTTACCTCCAGCTTGCAGGACAGGAGGGTCAGGGCCAAGGGGTCCAGGGTGGAGGCTACCAGCACCTTGCTGAACTGCACCTCCTCCTTCTAAAGGGGGTTGTCCTGCGCCTATACCTTGAGCTCCAGGACGAGGTTCCTGAGGCCTGCCTTCTGCTGAACCTCCAGGATACCCATGGTGAACTTCCAGGGACCCTTTCTTCCTTCCTTCTACATAAACACAGAAATCTGTATCTCTAACCCAGGAATGTGTAACTCTAGGAGAGCATCCATACAAACAATCTTTCACTGTATACACAAAACCTGAATCTCACATGCACAGGTCCACAAGGACCTGATACTCAGCCATCTGCTTGACTTCTAGGGCAAAAAATCTAACAAAGGGTATAGATCTCCCATAAATTCATCATACCTGAATCAGGTGGCTGTGTGCTGATAACAGTCACAGCATTGCAAATTGAATATATTGCAACATAGCACAGGCATGATATAAAAGAGAAGGAAAGAAAACCAGTGCCTATTTTATTGCCCCCAGCCTCCCTGACTGGGGCTGCTACCCCATCCCTGGAGCTTAACCAGGCTTCGGTTCCACTGCTTGACTACGGTGGGCTAGAGAGAGCCTGGCATGGTGCCCAGCACTGAACTCTTTTTAAACATTTACTGTCTGCTTTGTTCTGGCTTGGACCAGACTCCCCAGCAGGATCCAGGCCTCCAGGGACTTGGGAACAAACACTACTAAGCCTCCATGTGCCCTGGAGCTGGGCATTCCAGCTCAAGCCTCTTTCCCAGCAAAGTGTCACCCCTCATTTTTGTGAAAATGGAAGATACCTTCCATGAAGTTGTGATGCTATGTGTTGGAAATATAACTGAAATTTCTGGGATAAACGTGCTGATTATGGAACACATTTAATCCATCTATCTATGAAACACCAGTGACAACAATACCTTACATTTGTTTCACATTTTAGTTTATATCAGGTTTCCATTTGTAGTCTTTTCAGTGTTGGTTCCTAATAACCAATTTCACAGGTTTTTCAAGAAATTCTCTGGGCTCTTTTTTCAGCAGCTCTGGTCTGGCCTCTGGCCCTGGGACCGATATAGGTCCCTCAACTCCTTGGAGCCAGATCAACCCCAGCCTCTAGGTCCCGCTTTCCAGAGTTGTAATGAATCGTTAAGAGCACTCCATCCCTCCCACACACTTGCAAGCAGACAGCTGTATCTAGAGCCCAACAAGTACCACAGTCTAGACCTCAGCACTCCTGACAAAAGTGGGGCTGGGCAGACAGACAGCAGGGAGAAGGGATGCTGGGTAGTGTCCACGGCCAGGCCTGGGAGCTGTGGTTCCTGCCCAGACATCACATAAACCCAAAACTTTCTGACCCTCATCCCCTCCTTGTGGGCCTTCCCATCCTTGTGTCCTCAGAGGTCTCTGCCCCTGTGCTCTTACCAAAACCTTGCTTTTTGCTGGGAAATCCCATGGATAGAGGAGCCTGGTGGGCCACAGTCAATAGGTTCACAAAGAGGCTGACATGACTTAGCCACTACTCAACAACCATGAGTAGATGAGAAAGTGAAGGAAGGTTAAGAGAGAGAGAGAGAGAGAGAGAGAGAGAGTACAAAGCAATGAAATCCTGTCACTGTCTTTAGAAGGTAACTGAGGACCTGCCATCACCGTAGAAACTTTCAGATGAATACACAGTTGGAAACTGTACTGTGTTCCTACATCCTACCATACACATTTCTGCTATAATCTGACAGCAAAATTTGTGAAATAACAACAGTAATCATCATGATAATCAGTCTCTGCTACTCATGACTATACTCTTCATTTTCAACACGTATTTGTTGAATATTTAATTAGTATGAGGCATTCTTTAGGGGCTTCCCTGGGGGCTCAGACAGTAAAGAATCTGCCTGCAGAGACACAGATGTACAGAACAGACTTTTGGACTCTGTGGGAGAAGGCGAGGGTGGGATGTTTCGAGAGAATAGCATGTATATTATCTATGGTGAAACAGACCACCGGCCAAGGTGGGATGCATGAGACAGGTGCTCGGGCCAGGTGCACTGGGAGGACCCAGGGAAATTGGGTGGGGGGGAGGTGGGAGGGGGGATCGGGATGGGGAATACATGTAACTCCATGGCTGATTCATGTCAATGTATGACAAAACCCACTGCAATGTTGTGAAGTAATTAGCCTCCAACTAATAAAAATAATTGAAAAACAACAACAACAACAACAACAAAAGAATCTGCCTGCAATGCAAGGGACATGGCTTTGATGCCTTGGTGATGATGATCCCCTGGAGAAGGAAATGGCTGAAGGCTAATAACTCCAGGACTTTGGATGACTAGAGAGAACTCCCAGCCCCATAGAACATTAATAGGCAAGTGCCCTCCCAAAGGCCTCCATCTCAACACTAAGACTAAGCCAACCCAAAAGCCAGCAAGCTGTAGTGCCAAACACCCCTTGCCTATCCTTCAGCCAAATAGGGGCACAACCTTGCATGTTGGCAGACAGGCTTCCCAAAGCCATACTGAGCCCACAGACACCCCAAACCACACTACCGGACCCAGCCACTGCCCTTCAGAATGACAAGATCTAGCTCCACCCACCAGAACACAAATACAGATCCCCCCAACCAGAAAACCTTCACAAGGCATTGGTCCAACCCCACTCAGGGGAGGCAGACTCCATAGTTAAGAGGAACTACAGCCTTTCAACCTGCAAATAAGAGAGCCCAAATGCAGTAAATTAAACAAAATGAAATGACAGAGAAACATCCAGCAGATGAAGGAACATGGTTAAAACCCACAGGATTGAACAACTGAACAGGAAATAGGCAATCTACCTGAAAAAGAATTCAGAGGAATGATAGTAGAGATGATCCAAACTTCTGGAAATAAAATGGAGGCATGGATAGACTAAAGACACAGACTGAGAAGATGCAAGAAATGTTCAACACGCACCTTGAAGAATTAAAGCATAAACAATCAACAATGAACAATGGAATAACTGAGATTAAAACCACTGGAGAAACCATCTTTGAAAAAGACACATGTATCCTAATGTACACTGCAGCACTATTTCCAGTAGCTAGAACATGGAAGCAATCTAGATGTCCATCGACAGATGAATGGATAAAGAAGTTGTGGTACATATATATAATGGAATATTATTCAGCCATAAAAAGGAATACAGTTGAGTCAGTGATAATGAGGTAGATGAACATACAGCCTATTAAAGAGGTGAAGCAAGTTAGAATGAGAAAAACCAATATATATTAACACATATATTGGAAATCTAGAAAATGGCACCAATGAAACTTTTTGTAGGGCAACAAACGAGACACACACATAGAGAACAAAATTGTGAAGAAAGGATGGGGGCAAGAAGGAAATTGTGAGAATAGCATGGAAACATATGCACTACCATATGTAAAATAGATGACCAGTGGGGATATATTGCATGATTCAGGGAACTCAAACTGGGCTCTGTGACAACCAAGAGGAGTGGAATGGGATGAGAGGTGGGAAGGAGGTTCAAGAGGGAGGGTCATACGTATACCTATGGCTGATTCATGTGGATGCATTGCAGAAACCAACACAATTTTGTAAAGCAAGTATCCTTCTATTAAAAATAAAGGGGGGAAAAAAGCACCCTGGAGCAAGTCAACACAGTCTCTGAAGCAGAAGAACGGATAAGTGAGCTGGAAGACCGAATGGTTGAAATAACTGAAATAGAACATAATAAAGAAAAAAGAATAAAAAATAATGAGGACAGTCTCAGAGACCTACGGCACAACATTAAACGTAACAACATTCAAATCATAGCTTCCCAAAAGAAGACGACAAAAGGAAAGCATATGAGAAAATATTTGAGGAGATTATAGTTAAAAACTTCTCTAAAATGGGAAGGGAAATAGCCACCCAAGTCCACAAAGCCCAGAGAGTCCCACATAGGATAAACCCAAGGAGAAACATGCCAAGACATCAAACTAACAAAAATTAAACACAAAAAGCAGCAAGGGAAAAGCAACAAATAACACACAAGGGGATCCCCATAAGGTGAGCAGCTGATCTTTCAACAGAAACCGTGCAGGCCAGAAGGAATGGCTACTGCTGCTGCTGCTGCTGCACGACACTTCAGTCGTGCCTGACTCTGTGCGACCCCATAGATGGCAGACCACCAGGCTCTGCCGTCCCTGGGATTCTGCAGGAAAGAACACTGGAGTGGGCTGCCATTTCCTTCTCCAGTGCATGAAAGTGAAAAGTGAAAGTGAAGTTGCTCAGTCGTGTCCGACTCTTCACGACCCCATGGACTGCAGCCCACCAGGCTCCTCTGCCCATGGGATTTTCCAGGCAAGAGTACTGGAGTGGGTTGCCATTGCCTTCTCTGAGAAGGAATGGCAGAACATACTTAAGTGATGATTGGGAAACACCTACAACCCAGATTACTCTATCCAACAAGGATCTCATTGAGACTCAAAGGAAAAATCAAAAGCTTTACAGACAAGCAAAAGCTAGGACAATTCCACACCACAAAACTAGCTCTTCCACAAATGCTAAAGGAACTCCTCTTGATAGGAAATACAAAAAAGAAGCCACAAAAACAAACCCAAAACAATAAAGTGAATGGTAACAGGATAACACATATCAGTAATTACCTTAAATGTAAATGGGCTAAATACTCCAACCAAAACATACAGACTGGCTGAATGGATACAAAAACAAGACCCCTATATATGCTGTCTACAATAAACCCACCTGAGACCCAGGGATGCATACAGACTGAAAGTGAGGGACTGGAAAAAGATATTCCATGCAAATGGAAAGCAAAAACGAGAGTAGCAATACTCAGATAAGGTAGAGTAGACTCTAAAATAAAGATTTCAAGACACAAAGAAGGACACTACATAATGATTGAAGGATCAATCCAAGAAGAAAATATAACAATTATAAATATATATGCACCCAACATATAAGCATCTCAATACATAAAGCAAATGCTAACAATTATTAAAGGAGAAATTGACAGTAACACAATAATAGTGGGAGACTGTAATACCCTACTCACACCAATGGACAGATCATCCAGACAGATTTAATAAGGAAACACAGGTTTTAAATGATACATTGGACCAGTTAGACCTAATTGATACCTACAGGGCATTTCATCCAAAAACAATACATTTCACTTTTTTCTCAATTGCACATGGAACACTCTCCAGGACAGATCACATACTGGGCCACAAATCAAGCCTTGGTATATTTTTAAAAACTGAAATTATTTCAAGCATCTTCTACTACCACAACTCTGTAAGATTACACATCACCTATAAAAAAAAACCCAAAACAAAACTATAAACACATGGAGGCTAAACAACATGCTTCCAAATAACCAACAGACTAGTGAAGAAATCAAAAAGAAAACAAAAATGTGCCTAGAAATAAATGAAAATGAAAACGCAACAAGCAAAACCTATGGGATTCAGTAAAAGATATGCTAAGAATGAACTTTATAGCAATACAAACCTACCTCAAGAAACTATCAAATCATCTAATTTTATACCTAAAACAACTAGAACAACAACAACAACAACAACAAATCCTAAGTACAAGTAAAGAACTCATCAAGATTTATGAGCAAAAAGAAACAAAAAAGAAACAGCAGAAATAAATGAAAAATAAATGGAGACAGTAGCAAAGATCAATAAAACTAAAAGCTGGTGCTTTGAGAAGATAAACAGAATTGACAATTTGTTAGCTAGACTCACCAAGAAAACAAAAAGAGAAGATTCAAATCAATAACATAAGAAATGAAAAAGAAGTTACAATAAAAAAAAAAAAAAGAAATACAGAAGATCATAAGAGACTACTATGAGCAAATGGGATCTAAGTAACTTAAAAGTTTTGCACAACAAAGGAAACTATAAGCAAGGTGAAAATACAGCCCTCAGTATTGGAGAAAATAATAGCATATCAAACAACTGACAAAGAGCTGACCTCTAAAATATACCAGCAGCTCATGCAGCTCAATAATGGAAAAACAAACAACCCAATCAACAAGTGGACAGAAGACCTAAACAGACATTTCTCCAAATAAGACATACTGATGACTAAAACACACATGAAATGATGGTCAATATTGCTCATTATTAGAGAAATGCAAATCAAAACTACAGTGAGGTGCCATCCAACAGTGGTCAGAATGGCTATCATCAAAGTCCACAAACAATAAATGCTAGAGAGGGTGTGAAGAAAGGGGCCTCCTTCTGCACTCTTGGTGGGAATACAGACTGATATAGCCACTATGGAGAACAGTATGGAGATTCCTTAAAAAAACTAGGATTAAAATTACCGTAAGACATAGCAATGCTACTACTGTGCACATACCCTGAGGAAACCATAACTGAAAAAGACACATGTACCTCATGGTTTACTGCAGCACTATTTACAATAGCTAGAACATGGAAGCGACTTAGATATCCATCAACAGATGAATGAATAAAGAAGTACAATGGGATATTACTCAGCCATTAAAAAGAACACATTTGAGTCACTGCTAATGAGGTAGATGAACCTAGAGGCTACTACACAAAGTGAAGTAGATCATAAAGAGAAAGACAAATTTTGTATATTAGCATATATATGGGGAATATAGAAAGATGGTTGGAGAAGGAAATGGCAACCCACTCCAGTACCTTTGCCTGGAAAATCCCATGGACAGAGGAACCTGATAAGCTATAGTCTATGGAGTTGCAAAGAGTCGGACTTGACTGAGCGACTTCATTTTCACTTTCAGAAAGATGGTGCTGATGAACCTACTTGCAGGGAAGAAATGGAGATGCAGACATAGAGACATAGAGACATAGAGATGCAGACACAGTGCAGAAAGGAGAGGGTGGGATGCACTGAGAGATTAGAATGGAAGCACATACACTACAGCATGTAAAGTAGATAGCCAGTGGGAATTTGCTGTATGACACAGGGACCCCAATTTGTGACACCTAGAGGGGTGGCATGCAGAGGTAAGTGGGAGGGAGGTTTTTAAGAGGGAGGGGACATGTGTATACCTATGGCTGATTCATGTTGATGTATAGCAGAAACCATCAAAATATTGTGAAGTAATTATCCTCCAAGTAAAAATGCAATAAAACTCTGTTAAAAAATAAAAGGTGTAGAGTACATCCCACTTACTGATTTCTGGATCTATTCCAAGCTACACTGCATCAACCATTAGGAGAATAAGAAATCTCAACAGAACATCTCATAATGGCTTTTCCAAGTACACATTAGAGTAAATGAACAGACCAACAAACGGCACTAATGCACTGTCAGCACTGAACTCCACAGGCTTTCCCACGGGCTTGCCAGTCAGACCCACTAAACCTCCCTGAAGGAGGAGCAAGGCACGGGGCCAAGGTGTGGAGCTTCTGGGGCTAATGCAAGTCACTGTAAAAATAGTTTTGATGCTCTCAGTTTAAGAAAATGAGAGTCAGAGTTGTGTGCTGCTAATTAATACTTACTTCGTACACACATAAAGCTGGTTTCTCATTTACAAAGGGCAAGGGGTCAAGCAGAAAAATCAAACCCACCTCTGATTGCTTATGGTGAACGACGTCAGACCTCTGAAAAAGAAGATTTAGCTTCGGGACCAGGGGCCAGGTTTGATCACTAAAGAGTTTTTGTGTAGCAGAGTTTTATTAACCTAAGAAAAGGGACAGAGAAAGTTTCTGACATAGACATCAGAAGGGGGACGGAGAATGCCCCATTTCCATCCATGCCAGGTCAGCACACAGACCACCCCACCTCCACCCTTGTCAGGTCAGCACACAGATCACACCAGCTCCATCCACGGCAGGTCAGCACACAGACCACCCACCTCCATCCATGCCAGCTCAGCAAACATAACACCCCACCTTCATCCATGCCATTTCAGTACACGGATCACCACAAATCCATCCATGCCAGGTCAGCAGAGAACCACCCCACCTACATGCATGCCAGGTCAGCACACAGACCACCCCAGGTCCATCTTTGCCAGTTCAACACACAGACCACCCCACCTCCATTCATGCCAGGTTAGCAGACGGACCACCCCACCTCCATCCTTGTCATGTCAGCACACAGACCACCCCAGCTCCATCCATACCAGGTCACCACAAAGACAACCCCAGCTCCATCCACGCCAGTTCAGCACACAACCACCCACCTCAATCTATGCCAGGTCAGCACACAGACCACACCAAGTCTATCTGTGCCACACAAACCAACCAAACTCCATCCAGCCAGGTCAGCTCACAGACCACCCCAGCTCCATCCCTGCCACATCAGCAGAGAGACCACAGCACCTCCATCCATGCCAGGTTAACACACAGACCACAACACCTCCAAGGAATCTGGGGAGGGGCACTGGAAAGAAGTGCGGTGTCAGAGATGTGAGCACCCAGAGTACAGGGAGGGATGCAGGACTGGGAGAGGGCTTGGGGTCCTGGGGAGCAACACAGAATCCATAGGCAGAGCGTGGGTTTCTTGGAAGAGACGTGGATTCTGGGGATGAACTTGGGGTCACGGGGCTGGGGTCTCAGGGGGCTGAGGTAGAGGTTTACCTACTTCAGAAGTAGTCGTTGTTCAGGTCCCATCAAATGTACCACAGGATCACGTAGAGGATGAGCAGGATAGTGAAGAGGAACAGAGCCACGAAGATGACCTTGGTCACCGGGGAGACCAGGGCCTGCATGGTCCCATGGAGGGGGCGCCGAGGAGTCCTGAAGAAGGGACGAGGAGAGATGCCCTGGCAGGGAGGAAACTTCTGCCGGCCAGCATCTCTGGAGTGCCTGTGCACTTGGGGCCAAGGACTTGCCAGCTCTGGCGGAGACACCAGGACCCTGGACCTCCTGCCCCTGCGACTCCTTCTGTGTGGTGCAGCCGGGAGGCTTTGCCCGTGGCCGGTGGGAAACAAAGAAGTTTAAGGCTGAGGGAGAACTGTCAGGCACTTCGGGGCACCTCCAGAGTGGACCCAGGGTCTCCTTGAGGAGAGCCTGGGGAGAGGTGTGGGAGGTCTCCCCTATGTTCCTCAGGGCGTTCCTAAAAGATGATCCCACTCATCTCTCTGGTACTTTGGGAAAGGACAGATTGGGGAGGTCATTTGCTGGTCCCAGCCCATCCCACCCAGTGCCCAGCATTACACACTGACATTTTCCTGCACACAGTGACCAGGTCCAGGGCCATCACCATACTTCGGTGGATCTTTAAAGGAAAGTGAAAGTCACTCAGTCATGTCCGACTCTCTGCCAGTCTCATCCATCCATGGAAATCTTGAGGCAACAGTGGAATAAGTTGCCATTCCCTTCTCCAGGGGATTTTCCTGACCCCAGAATTGAACCCGGGTCTCCTGCACTGCAAGCAGGTGCTTTACCATGATCCCAAGACACCAGGGAATCCCTAATCTCTAAGAAGGGAGAAGCCAAAAGTAGCTGCAAGGGGCCAGGACTGCTTGAACAAATCCTGAGCCTTCTCAAGGACCACCACGGTGCACCCACCTGTGCCTGGGGTGAGCAAGGCCCACTCTGGCTGCTTTGTCTCCCTTGCAACCCACTCACCACCCCCCACCTCAACTCCTGCCCTCCTCTGCAGCCTACCAGTGGTTCTGGATCAGCAGCACCCCAGCACCTGAGTGCAGAGAAGAGAGCTGAGATCTCAGGCTCCACCCAGCTACACAGAGAAGACTTGCATATTAACGAGATTGCCCAGAAGGAGGAGGGGCGTCCCTGATAGCTCAGATGGTAAAGAATCTGCCTGCAATGTGAGAGACCCAGGTTTGATCCTTGGGTCGGGAAGATCCACTGGAGACAGGAATGGCAACTCCAGAATTTCATGGACAGAGGAGACTGGCAGCTTCCAAGGGGTCGCAAAGAGTCAGACGCGGCTGAGAGACTGACACGTTCACTTCCAGGACGGGGAGGGAACACGTCACCACGTGTTCACTGCCCCTTGTGCTGTGGTCCTCTGCCTTATATAGTCTGTGAATGCAGGGTCATTGTGTCTTCCATAGTCAGGAATGGCTTCCCCAGTGGCTTGTGCGTGCCTGCTAAGTCACTTCAGTCCTATCCTGCTTTGGTAAGGGGGTTCTTTAACTCCTACCGCCACCTATTGGTACATAATTCGCCTGCAATGCAGGAGCTGCAGGACACTCGGGTTGGATTCCTGGGTCGGGAAAATTCCTTGGGGGAGGAAATGGCAAACCACTCCAGCATTCCTGCCTGGGAAATTCCATGGACAGAGGAGCCTGGTGGGCTACAGTCCATGAACGACTTAGAATGCACGCATAAATCACTGATGAAAGAAATCAAAAAGGACACAAATAGATGGAGAAATATACCGTGTTCATGGATTGGAAGACACAATATTGTGAAAATGGCTATACTACCCAAAGCAATCTATAGATTCAATGCAATCCCTATCAAGCTACCAATGGTATTTTTCACAGAGCTAGAATAAATAATTTCACAATTTGTATGGAAATACAAAAAACCTCGAATAGCCAAAGTAATCTTGAGAAAGAAGAATGGAACTGGAGGAATCAACCTGCCTGACTTCAGACTCTACTACAAAGCCTCAATCATCAAGACAGTATGGTACTGGCACAAAGACAGAAATATAGATCAATGGAACAGAATTGAAAGCCCAGAGATAAACCCACATACCTATGGACAACTTATCTTCGATAAAGGAGGCAAGGATATACAATGGTAAAAAGACAACCTCTTTAACAAGTGATGCTGGGAAAACTGGTCAACCACCTGTAAAAGAATGAAACTAGAACACCTTCTAACACCATACACAAAAATAAACTCAAAATGGATTAAAGATCTAAATGTAAGACCAGAAACTATAAAACTCCTAGAGGAGAACATAGGCAAAACAGTCTCCGACATAAATCACAGCAGGATCCTCTATGACCCACCTCCCAGAATATTGGAAATAAAAGCAAAAATAAACAAATGGGACCTAATAAAACTTAAAAGCTTTTGCACAACAAAGGAAACTATAAGCAAGGTGAAAAGACAGCCTTCAGATTGGGAGAAAATAATAGCAAACAAAGCAACAGACAAAGGATTAATCTCAAAAATATACAAGCAGCTCCTGCAGCTCAATTCCAGAAAAATAAATGATCCAATCAAAAAATGGGCCAAAGAACGAAACAGACATTTCTCCAAAGAAGACATACAGATGGCTAACAAACACACGAAAAGATGCTCAACATCACTCATTATCAGAGAAATGCAAATCAAAACCACAATGAGGTACCATTACACGCCAGTCAGGATGGCTGCTATCCAAAAGTCTCCAAGCAATAAATGCTGGAGAGGGTGTGGAGAAAAGGGAACCCTCTTACACTGTTGGTGGGAATGCAAACTAGTACAGCCGCTATGGAGAACAGTGTGGAGATTTCTTAAAAAACTGGAAATAGAACTGCCATATGACCCAGCAATACCACTCCTGGGCATAGACACCGAGGAAACTAGATCTGAAAGAGACATGTGCACCCCAATGTTCATCTCAGCACTGTTTATAATAGCCAGGACATGGAAGCAACCTAGATGCCCATCAGCAGACGAATGGATAAGGAAGCTGTGGTACATATACACAATGGAATATTACTCAGCCATTAAAAAGAATTCATTTGAATCAGTTCTAATGAGATGGATGAAACTGGAGCCCATTATACAGAGTGAAGTAAGCCAGAAAGATAAAGACCAATACAGTATACTAACACATATATATCGAATTTAGAAAGATGGTAATGATAACCCAATATGCAAAACAGAAAAAGAGAGACAGATGTACAGAACAGACTTTGGGACTCTGTGAGAGAAGGCGAGGGTGGGATGTTCTGAGAGAATAGCATCGAAACAAGTATACTATCAAGGGTGAAACAGACCACCAGCCCAGGTTGGATGCAAGAGACAAGTGCTCAGGGCTGGTGCACTGGAAAGACCCAGAGGGATGGGATGGGGAGGGAGTTGGGAGGAGGGATCGGGATGGGGAACACATGCAAATCCACGGCTGATTCATGTCAATGTACGGCAAAAACCACTACAATATTGTAAAGTAATTAGCCTCCAACTAATAAAAATAAATTTAAAAAAGTTAAATTATGAGATAAATGCATAGCAAAAAAAAAAAAAAAAAAAAAGAATGCACACATAGTCAGAAGTAATGGAGCCTGAATTCTTCAGTGGAGACTTTCAGTGAGTTAGTTACTCACCTAGCAAGAGTTGTTCTCAGTTCCTTAGGAGTGTGATTTCATTCTTTCTTGAGAAGACATTTTTTCATGGCTGAAGAGCAAGGTCCACAGAGAAAAAACATTGACCTTAATGGTTTAAAGGAAAAAAGGTTAGGACTTCTCTTCCCAGCCCCCGGCCCACCTCCAAACCTCTGTTCTTGGCTTTCTCCTACTCTCCAGGTGGTTTCTCAGGTGGAGACAGGCAATAAATAGTGATTTATGTGCTCTGCACATCAACCCTGTACTCTAGCCTGTTCTAGTGGGAGGGAGAAGTAGCGCTTTGCCTATGGGGTTGTCAGAAAATATGATTGTCACATTTGCAAGGCCAGATCACCTTTCACTCCCCCAGCTGCCAACATGCTATTTACCAGTCACCGTCAGGAGAGCATTGTTGTTGGAAGGAATGAGGCCACTTGCAGTTTGAGTGAGATCCTGTGTGCTCAGTTGCTCACTTGTGTCTGATTCTTTGCGACCTCATGGACCTCAGCCCGCTAGGTTCTTCTGTCCACAGGATTTCCCAGGCAAGAATACTAGAGTGGGTTGTCATTTACTCCTCCAGGGGCTCTTCCTGACCCAGGGATCGATCCTTCATCTTATGCATTGCAGGCAGATTCTTTACCACTGAGCCACATTGTGAAATATCTCTGAATGGGAATATCTCTGAACAGGCTTAGCTCAGTTCAAGCAAAGAGCATTTCTCCATGGTCTTTGCTGCTAAATTCCTTCAATTGTCACTGCTCTGAGTTAGTGTACCATGATTTTCTGTGCTGAATCTTTTCCTATGGTGATAGCAACTTTCCTTCCTCAGCAGCAGGCCAGGCCAGCAGGACCATCCGGTCTGTAAAATATTAGGCACCTACTGTGTACAGGGTATATACGGGGTATGGCAGTCAAGGTGGCAATCAGTAAGACAGAAACCAGGATGAGAGTCTTAGTGGAGGCCCTAGAACAGCATGCAAATACCCAAGGCAGAGGCAGGTGTTGGGTTTGCCTGCTCAGATCTGAGCAAAGTTCAGAAGAGAAACGGAAGAGTGAGGTCAGATATGGAGGGCAGAACAGGAGGAGGCTTTGTGGAAGAGCTAACAATAGGAGAGAGAGGGAAGGTCACTGCATGCACCACTAACCCAGAAGTGTGACTTGAAGTCCTATGTGAGAAGTCCCAATAGGATCATTCTGTGGACAGAACAAAAGGTTGTGGCGCAGGGCAAGGCAAAAGGAACACACAAATACAGATGCTGGTGGGGGCTCAGTGGCTGATAAAAATGAACGAAGCTGCCCAGCTGCAGGAGAAACACCAGCCCAGCACAAGGGCCAAGTGTTGTCCATGCTTCTCCTCTTTTTTAAATTGAACTGTAAATCCAGATTTTGATGTGGCCTCTCCAAATTTTAAAATGGTTGGAAACCATTGTGGAAATGCTAAAAGCATCCTTTCTCTCATACTGACATGTCTCCCAGCTCCACTCCCCCACATATGACTCCCTCTGCTTTTCTCTATTCCTTTCCCAGGGTCACACAGCACCCAGCCAAGATGGTACCTGTGGGTAACAGGCAGTGATTGTGAAAGGGTGAAGGGAAGAGAAAGTGCCATGGTGATTGAAACTACCAAGTTCAGTTACTCTCCAGAGAGGCAAGCAATAAGTTCCTGGTAGGTGTTCTTTCTCTCTACCAATCAGAAATAGCACCCAGGAGACCAAGGCGAACAACTGATCTACCAATTTTATTGATACATATTTTACATATCAGAAAATTTACTCTTCACTCATTTTCAGTGTATCATTCGTCGCACCTCAGTATTGAGTATGAAGTTTGCTGTAAGTTTTTCTTTATAGATACCCTCATTGGGTTGAGGAGTTATTCTTCTATTCTTAACTCATTAAATATTTTTTATTATAAAAGAGTGTTTGATTTTGCCAAATGCTTTTCCTGAATATATTGAGGTAATCTTGTGGTTTTTGTCCTTTCTTCCATTAATATAACACATGACATTAATTGATTTTCACATGTTAAAACAACTGCATATCTGGGATAAACCCAACTTGACTATTGTGTACTGTCCCTCTTATGTGGTGCTGGACCCAGTTGATCAGCATATTGTTGACCATTTTGTACATTTGTCATGGTCTATAGCTGTCTTTCCTTGTGCTGACTTTATTCAGTTTGGTAAATACTACTGGCTGTGTAGAATGAGTTGGGAAGTGTTTCCCCTCTCTTTAACATTTTGGTACAGTGTGTGAGGATCGGTGTTCATTCTTTTAATGTTTGGTAGAATTCACCAGTAAAGCTATCTGTACACAGGCTTTTTCTTTGTGGAAAGAATTTTTATGTACTAATTCAAAATCCTTACTTTATTGCTCAGCCGTTAAAAAGAATTCATTTGAATCAGTTCTAATGAGATGGATGAAACTGGAGCCCATTATACAGAGTGAAGTAAGCCAGAAAGATAAAAAAATTTATTTCTTTCATTTTTGGCTGTGCTGGGACATTTTTGCTGCATGCAGGCTTTCTCTAGTTGCAACTAATGGAGACCACTCTCTTGTTGTGCAGCATGAGTTCTAGGGTGCACGGGCTTCAGTACTTGTGGTACATGGGACCAGTTACTTCATGGCATGCAGAATCTTCCCAGACCAGAGATCAAACATGCATTCCCTGCTGTGGCAGGCAGATTCCTAAACTTTGGATGACCAGGGAAGTCTCCAAAATCCTGGCTTTTAATAGTTTTATTTAGATATTCTATTTCTTCTTTTTAAACATTATTTGAAATATGTCTATTGATACAAATTCATATAGCACACAATTCACCATTTTAAAGTGTAAAATGCAATCATTGTTAGTGTGTTTGGAGAGCCAGACAAGCATGACCACAATCAATTTTAGAAAATTTCCAGCACACCAGTAAGAACCAAAGTGGATGAACATTTATAGACACTGTCTCCACCACCACCTCCCCCCAGCTCACCCCCAGCCTTGTATGTGTGTGTGTTCAGTCGATCAGTCATGTCTGACTCTTTGCAACCCCATGGGCAGAAGCCTGTCAGCCCCTTCTGTCCATAGGAATTCCCAGGCAAGAATACTGGAGTGGGTGGTCATTTCCTTCTCCAGGGGATCTTTGCAAGCCAGGGATCGAACCTGCATCTCCTGCATTGGCAGGTGGATTCTATACCACTGTGCCACCTGGGAAGCCCCCAGCCTCCAGTTCAGTCCAGTTCAGTTCAGTTCAGTTGCTCAGTCGTGTCCGACTCTTTACGACCCCATGAATCACAGCACGCCAGGCCTCCCTGTCCATCACCAACTCCCAGAGTTTACTCAAACTCATGCCCATCGAGTCGGTGATGCCATCCAGCCATCTCATCCTCTGTCGTCCCCTTCTTCTCCTGCCCCTAATCCCTCCCAGCATTAGGGTCTTTTCCAATGAGTCAACTCTTCGCATGAGGTGGCCAAAGTATTGGAATTTCAGCTTCAGTATCAGTCCTTCCAATGAACACCCAGGACTGATCTCCTTGAGGATGGACTGGTTGGATCTCCTTGCAGCCCAAGGGACTCTCAAGAGTCTTCTCCAACACCATAATTCAAAAGCATCAATTTTTTGGAGCTCAACTTTCTTCACAGTCCAACTCTCACATCCATACATGACCACTGGAAAAAACATAGCCTTGACCAGACGGACCTTTGCTGGCAAAGTAATGTCTCTGCTTTTTAATATGCTATCAAGGTTGGTCATAACTTTCCTTCCAAGGAGTAAGCGTCTTTTAATTTCATGGCTGCAGTCACCATCTGCAGTGATTTTGGAGCCCCCCAAAATAAAAAGTCTGACACTGTTTCCACTGTCTCCCCATCTATTTCCCATGAGGTGATGGGACCAGATGCCATGATCTTAGTTTTCTGAATGTTAAGCTTTAAGCCAACTTTTTCACTCTCCTCTTTCACTTTCGCCTTAGGTAACCATTAATATTCTTTCTTTATCTGTAAATTTCCCTATTCTGGATATTTCATATAAATGGAATCATAATATGTGGTCTTTGCTGACTGGCTTCCTTCACCTAACATGATGTTTTCGAGGTTTACCCACGTTGTCTTTTTCATTTTGTTTTTCATGCATTTGGTGTCACATCTAAGAATCCATTTCTGAAATCCAACGTCATAAAAATGTACCTCTGCATTTTCTTCTGAGAGTTTTAATGGCTAAAGTCTGGGAATTGGTCAAAGAACTGCGATTCTGTTTCTGTGATTCAGAATAGACTTTTGTTCATTTGACTGGTGGCATCTCTGCTTCTACAGATCAAGTAATAACTTACTGAGCTACTTAAATCTTTTACTTTTAAAAAGATCATGAGCGGCTGATTCATATCAATGTATGACCAAAATAATAATAATAATAATAATAATAATAATAAATAAAAAAAATAAAAAAATAAAAAGATCATGAGCAACTAGACAAAACCATAGAGCTGCCCAAATCAGACTGTTCTGATTGGTGCCTTGACTCTGCTCTCCATTACTGTAACAAGGCCAACCTTTCCCTTGGTGGTTGTGTGCTCCCACTTGGCTCTGGCCATCTGGGGACCTAAATATTCCTACTGCAGTTAGGTTTCCCAGTTCAGTGATTGCAGTTCCTACTGTGAGTTCTGGCCACAAAGAAAAGCAATCACAGAGTTCCTCAAGGGTACTGGGGCTCCCCTCACAGTCTTGGTGAAAGTTATGTCTTTGGGATTCTCCCAGTATGGATGAGTAGGTGTTAAATGACAAATCCACACCAACAGTCAAATCTCCATAAAACTCTGAATGCCTTCCCTCTGTATTAAATCAAGGCAGGTCTGACATTTCCACTCACGGTGGGCCAACTTTTGGCGCATAGTTCAACCAACCAGACAAACGAGTAAGAGCCCTTTCTAACTCCCTGAGTTGCAATATTAAATACAGAATCTATGCTTAGTGAATCATTCTGGCTTGATCTAGCTTTAAATGGGGAGCCTGATCCCACTGAGGGTCAGGAGGCTGCTTCCCACTGAGCATGGGGAGTATTCCTCTACTACAAGGATGACTCACCAGACTTGATGGGCTTAGTGTCCCCAGCTTCATCAGGGTCTCCCTACAAGGCTCTATCACAATGTACAGAATCCCATTCTTTCCAAGTCAGCACTCTCATTTTAACAGGAAACACTCTAGTGGCAGAATTCAACTTCAAGTCTAATTCAACCAGTTGAAGGATGAGCATTTGCATGTCATCATTAGCAATCTCAACCCTGTATCTACAGGAGATACGTGTCTCCTTACGGGTACACATAGAATCTTTTAGGTCTTTTACTGTAAACTGAGCTAATCCTTCTCTTTCATCACTCTTTCAAACTACATTGGGAGCAACCAGAAAGCTCATCATATCTACCAGTGTTCCAAAAATGTTCAAAAGTATCATATACACAGTCACAGAACACCTTGTACCCAGCACTTCTTTTAAGTGCTTCATCATGCATATCCAAGGCAGATATTTTCCATATATCTGTTGCCATAGACTGTCGATGCTGTCTTTACTTACAGAGTCATTAGCAGCTTTAAACCTAATCAGATTACAGAGCTAATTCTAGAAACCCCAGAACCATTTGAGAAAACTCACTTTTTTAATTGAAGTATATTGGCTATACAGAACTATATGTTACAGATATACAATATAGTGATTTACAGTTTTAAAAGTTACACTCCATTTATAGTTATTAAAAAATACTGGCTGTATTCCCCATGTTTTGCAATATATCTTTGTAGCTTCTTTTATACATAATAGTTTGTACCTCTTACTCCCCTATTCCTCTCTTGCCCATTACTCCTTCCCTCTCCCAGCTGGTAACCACTAGTTTGTTCTGTGTCTGTGAGTCAGATTCTTCTATTTTAACATTCAGTAGTTTTTCAGTTGCTCAGTCATGTCTGACTATTTGTGAACCCATGGACTTGCAGCACAATAGGTTTCCCAGTCCTTCACCATCTCCCGGAACTTGCTCAACCTCATACCCAATGAGGTGGTGATGCCATCCAACCATCTCACCCTCTGTCCTCCCCTTCTTCTCCTGCATTCAATATTTCCCAACATCAAGGTCTTTTCTAATGAGTCAGTTATTCGCATCAGGTGGCCAAATATTGGCATTTCAGCGTCAGCATCAGTCCTTCTGATGAAAATTCAGGACTGATTTCCTTTGGGATGGACTGGTTGGATCTCCTTGCAGTCCAAGGGACTCTCAGGAGTCTTCTCCAACACCACCGTTCAAAAGCATCAATTCTTCAGTGCTCAGCCTTCTATATGGTCCAACTGTCACATCCATGCATGACTACTGGAAAAACCACAGCTTTGACTAGATGGACCTTTGTCAGCAAAGCAATGGTCTCTGCTTTTTAATATGCTGTCTAGGTGTGTCATAGCTTTTCTTCCAAGGAGCAAGTGTCTTTTAATTTCATGGCTGCAGTCACCATCTGCAGTGGTTTTGGAGCCCAAGAAAATAAAGTCTGTCACTGTTCCCATTGTTTCCCCATCTATTTGCCATGAAGTGATGGGACCAGATGCCGTGATCTTCATTTTTTGAGTGTTGAGTTTTAAGCCAGCTTTTTCACTCTCCTCTTTCACCTTCATCAAGAGGCTCTTTAGTTCCTCTTCGCTTTGTGGCATAAGGGTAGTGTCATCTGCGTATCTGAGGTTATTAGCCTGTTTTATTTTTTTAAAATTCAACATCTAAGTGTGATCATACAGTGTTTGTCTTTCTCTATCAGACTCATTTCACTTAGCATATTGCCTTCCAAGTCCATCCATTTTGCTGCAAATGGCAAAATGCCATTCGTTACTATGGCTATGTAGTATTCCATTATGCATATGTGTGTGTGTTTGTGTGTGTGCGCCACACCTTATTTATCCATTCATCCATTAATGGACACTTAGAATGCTCCCATATCTTGACATACCATGAACATTGGGGTGCATGTATCTTTTCAAATTAGAGGTTTGTTGTTGTTGTTATTGTTTTCAGATATATACCCAGGAGTGGAATGCTTGGTCACACAGTTCAATTTTAGTTTTCTGAGAAACGTCCCTACTGTTTTCCACAATGACTGTGCCAATTTACATTCCCACCAACAGTGCACAAAGATCCCCTTTTTGCCACATCCTTGGTACCATTTGTTATTTGTGTTCTTTTTGATGATAGCCGTTCTCACAGGTATGAGGTGACATTTCATTGTGATTTTGATTTGCATTTCCCTGATGGGTTCGTGATGTTGGGCACATTTTCATGTGCCTGTTAGCTATCCGTATATCTACTTTGGCAAAGTTTTTATTCAGTTTTTCTGCCCACTTTTAAAGTTTTTTTTTAAATTTTCTGACACTATGTTTTTGAGCTATTTATATATGTTGGCTATTAACCCCAAATCAGTCATTTGCAACATTTTCTCTCATTCAGTAGGTTCTTTTCATTTTTTCAATGGTTTCTTTTGCTGTGAAAGAACTTTTAGGTTAAGTTAGGTCCCTGCGCTATGCTAAGTAGCTTCAGTCGTGTCTGACCCTTTGCCACCCTATTGACTGTAGCTGACCAGGCTCCTCTGTCCATGGAATTCTCCAGGCAAGAATACTGGAGTGGGTTTCCATGCCCTAATTCAGGGTATCTTCCTGACCCAGGTATTGAACCTTCGTCTCTTATGTCTTCTGCCTTGGCAGGCAAGTTCTTTATCAGTAGTGCCACCTAGGAAGCCCATTTGTCTTTTTTTTAATTTTATTTCTTTTACTTTAGGAGATGGATCCCAAAACAATGCTATTGTGATTTATGTCAGAGTGTGTTCTGCCCATGTTTTCATCCAGAAGTTTTACATATTCAATCTTACACATAGGTCTTGAATCCATTTTGAGTTTGTTTTTATATATAGTGTTAGATGATATTCTAATTTCATTCTTTTATATGCAGCTGTCCAGTTTTCCCAGCACTACTTACTGGAGAGACTGTCTTTTCTCCACTGTATACTGCTTTCTTGCCTCCTTTGTTGTAGATTAATTGACCATAGGTGCATAGGCTTGTTTCTATTATTTCTATCCTATTTCACTGATCTGTATGTCTGTTTTTGTGCCAGTACCATACTGTTTTGATTACTAAAGCTTTGTATTGTGGTCTAAGGTCAAGAAGCTGGATTCCTCCAGCTCTGTTTTTTTTTTTTTTTCCACTTTATTTGACAGTGTCTGGTCTTTGTTGCGGCACATGGGATCTTTGATATTCACTGAGGCATGTGGGATCCTCCTGTGTGGCTTTCGGAATCCTCAGTTTCAGCACTTGGGATCTTTTTAGATGTGGCATGCAGGGTCTTTAGCTGCAGGACGTGAACTCTAAGTTGTGGCATGTGAATCTAAGATGCAGCATGCTAACTCTTAGTTGCTGCATGTGGAATCTAGTACTCTGATCAGGAATCAAACCTGGGCCCCCTACATTGAGAGAATAGAGTCCTAGCCATTGGACCACATGGGAGGGCACTGAGTAGGGCTTCTGTCTATGGGACACACTGGTTCTATCTAGCTTGCCCGAGCTGTGTCTAGAGACATTTAATTTAGGTGCTGTTTCAGCTCCCAGTTTGCAAGAATCGACAAGGAACCCATCCCTTGCTGGTGATGGGAGACTTCCAGCATGGAGCCAAGGTCCACTGGGAGATCAGTGCTTGTGTGCCTTAGATGCAGACTTGCTTGAGACACAGCAAGCTTCCCGGTAACCACATGGCAGACTTAAGTGTCAGGAACCTCACCACCTCCTGTACCTCCCCTGAGTCCTCACTGCCCCGTGAGGCATGTGCCCCTACAATTACCCATGTGGGGAAGCAGAGGCTCAGAGTGGGTGAGCCAGACAGCTGGGGATCAGCAGGGCTGAGGTGCCCACCTTGGCATCTCCTCACCTGAACCCTCTCTCTCATCCACTGGGCCGGGCTCCTGGGCCCTGGCTGGCTGATGCCTCAAGGTCAGAGGCATTTCTGATTCTGGAAATCTCAGGAAGATCCTCATCCCCAGGAGCAGAGTTGGAGTGGTGGGCATTAGTGGGGTGGGTCGCCCATGTGGGCCACCCTGCATGGCTGCCACTTTGATGCTAGAGCACTGGGCCCCAGAGTAGGATGGCAACTGTCACAGCCTGGACACAGAGCCAGATGGAGGTCCCATGGATGGCGGTCACAGGAAAGGGAGCTATACTGTGTGTGAAGGCCCAGGGTGACTGCCCCTTCCCACATGCCTGGGACAGGGGTGTGCAGAGCAAGGCTGGCCTGGGGTGGACATGGGCAGACTGCGGAGCCCAGACGATGGTGGCCTGTCCTCCTTCTGTGTCCCCGGGACCTCAGCCAATGCCTCTACAGCCCCCACCTTGGGGTTCCCACAGACCTATGGCAGGGCCCAGAGAGGGTCTGTGTGGGGGACTGGCTGCCTGGCCAGCAACAGTGCACAGAGGGCCAGATGGCTGTACCCTTGAGCATGGACCCCCTCCTTGGATGAAGCTGTGTTTGACTGCAAGGTTACCAGGCAGATCCCTCAAAGCATATGTAAACACAGAGGATGGGCTGACTTTGAGGGTCACACGTCTGTCGGTGTGCATCTGCCTGGCCCCAGGATGCCAGGACCAGAAGGCTACGCCTGGTTTACACAAGGGCTTGGCCTGAGACTTCACGCCTGTGCACGAGTGTCATGGTACCCACTGCCATGATGGGCGTGGACCAAGAGGCTGACACGCTGACCAGCCTGGATGCAGCCAGTCCCTTATTAGGTCACTTAATGACTGCCTTGTGATGTCAGCCCCGAGCGAGCAGAGACCTTTGGTGAGGGACTGAGCACCCTTGTGAGACTGGACTCTTCCTGGCCACTGCACTGTCCCTTTCCAGGAAGGAGGGAAGTACCACCCTCCACATGGCTGTGGACAGGAGGGCCCCCCTCAATGGACAGGGTCCCTGACTTTGGAGGGGTGCTCCCTTTCTTCCAAACACAGGGGCTCCAGCCCTCAGCTCAGGGAGTTGCGCTCCTCCCTGTGGACCTTTCAGTCACCCTGGCCCAGCCCATGCCCACAGGCCACTGCAGCTTCAGGCTGCTGCTGGAAGAGAGCGCTTTCCTGGCTTTGAGTGGAGAGCCTTTGTTGAAGAGGCTGCACACCAATGTGGTGCCCTGCCTGGGGGGAGAGGGCAGCCTCCTCTCCCTCCACTTTCCCAGGAAGCGGTGGACCATCATCAACAGTCACTGCTTTGTGTCCATCTGGTGGGAGGATGGCACTTGCATAGGCATCAGTGAGGGGCTCTTAGAGAATATTTTGGAGAGCGTGGGCTCAGACAAGGTGTTTGGGACAGACTGTATGAAGAGCTTCATCTGCCAGCTTAGCCTGTATGGATTCAGCAGAGCACGCCAGAATGTGCTCACCTCGCTCTGCCTGAACAACCTGCTTACAGAGGAGCCGCCTGTCTGTGTCTTGAGTAAGGTAAAGGCAGGGGAGTACTTGCTAGGCCCTGGAGGCAGGGTGCCAGCCAACCTCAGGACCGCCAGAGTTGGTGGCAGGCCTGCCGGGAAAGCTATGTGTAAAGACAGGACTGGGGACTGGTGTATGTGCCCTAGGGGAAGCAGGTGGGGGAGGATTTTGTATGCCCCTATGACTCCCTCGTGGCTCAGACCTGAAAGAATCCACCTGCAAGGTGGAAGACCTGGGATCCATCCCTGGGGTGAGAAGATCCCCTGGAGGAGGGCATGGTAACCCACTCCAGTATTCTTGCCAGGAGAATCCCCATGGCCAGAGGAGCCTGGTGGGCTATTGTCCATGGGGTTGCAAAGAGTCGCACATGACTGAGCGGCTAGGCACATGATTCCTGTAGCTGTGGAACAGAAATTTAGTGCAGGAAAGCACAGGTCCTTTCCTGGGAAGTGTCCTGGTCAGCCGAGAAAGTGCAAGCCAGGGGTCAACACCTGAACAGAAAGCAGAGGAGCTTCCGCAGTCTGCCCACTGCAAATGCCAAGTCCCCTCTCCGGGCCTTGTATGGATACTCTTGGGCCACTCTGAGTCATTTTCCAAGTGCAAGAGGCAATGGTGAGTTAGTGAGTGTTGAGGATGGGCAAGCTGGGACACTGCTTCCTGTGGGACAGGGTCCCACTTTCTCCATGGGGCCTAGGGATGGCTGGGTGAGAGCACCCAGGGGTCTAGCCAGGAGGGTGCTGGTTTCAGTAAGCCTTATGAGAATTGAACTTTGCTATTCTCTCTCTCTCTAGCTCTTGAATTGAACTTGGCTATTCTCTCTCTCTTTCTCTGTCTCTCAGTGAATCCCAGTTACAGTTCTGCTGCAGTCCCCTGTTGGAGAGAGACAGCCCATACCTCCTGGGGCAGATGAAGAGGAGAGGGGTGTTAAGTCTGTGTCTCAGCAGCTGGAGGGCAGGAGGGCAGCCCTAGGCATCACTCTTGCACCCAGCACAATGCAGCCACAGGACGGCCTGTCACCTTGGCCTGAGGGTGCCCAGGGGACCGCGAGCCACCTGGAACTCGCCCCTGCCACCACCCTGGCCAGGACCTATGCCATCCCTGCTGCTGGTCCGTGGACAGCAGCCACACACCCCTCGATGGGTCCTGATGCCTGGCAGCCCTAGGGGACGCAGACTCTAGTCTCACTAGTCCCTGTCCTGAGGAGGTGGCCCTGCCCATTGAGGACCCGTGGTTCTGCTTCACCTGGCCTCCTGCCCAGATGGCTCCTTCTGTGATGGTGGTGGGCCCCACCACTGTGCCCACCCAGATCTTCAGCCTGGGCCTTGAACAGCTCCCATTGGCCATGCTGATGCCTCTGTGAATCACCTTGATGCCCACTGTGGCTCAGGCCCAGAACCCCTTATACTACTACTCAAGCAGCCCCTCTTTCCCATAATCTCTAGCCATTCTTTCCTATAATCCCCACTTCAGGTGCACCCCAGAGGACCCCAAATATGCACCCTATTCAGACATATAGAGGCGGCCCTGTGGTCAGAACACTGCAGGGCAATAAAGAGCCTGAAAACATGAGGGATTTCCCGCCCAGCATGCATCTTCAGTACCTCCATCCTGAGCCTGGCTGAGTATTTGAGCCCCTCAGGCAGCTGCTTGCTCAGGAAGGTAAGATAGATGGCCTCACCCTCGCCACAGTGCAGGCACCTCATACACACCTGGGGAAGCCCCTCAGATGCTCTACACCCACTCATTGAAAAGAGCCATCAAGGGCTTGACAAGAGCCTGGCAGAGTGGCTTCACAGGCACAGGGACACTGTCCAGCAGGGTCCTCACTTGACAGATTAGGAGAAATTATGCCTCTCCTTGTCAGGGGCCCCAAAAGAGCCTTTATTGTCCTGAGATGCACAGGGCTGGAGCCTGTGGTCCATGCCCAAGGCATGTGGCTGTGCAGTTTGGGGACCCGCTGGTGTTTGGACAGCAGGCCCAAGGTTTGGCTTCATTGCAGGGCCTACATCTGGTGACATTTTCTTCTTTCTCTTTTATTTTCCTTTTTCAGCTGAGCACACCAAGGGTGTTATAGCTCAGCACCCTCTGCTCGCTGGGGTGTTCAGTTTATAAAGTGTTTTCTCTTGAAAGAGTGTTTTTCCTGAGGAGCATAGCAAATAGCCCTCCAGGGTCACACTGCAGAGACAATGGCTCTGAGGTCAGGTGAGGGGAGAGTGCACACACCAGTCCACTGGAACCGGAAGGCTGGGTCTCCCTTGTTGGCAGTCAGGCGCAGGCAGAGGAGGCCTTCAGAAAGGACACAGGGCGGCACAGGCCAGGGCTCTGTCAGCCCCAGAACTGAGCTGCCGTGACGCCCGACCAGGCTGCTCACTTCCAAGCCAAAATGCAGACCCTTATGAAGGTTCACTGCCTGCGGAACGCCTTAACTTTTCAGGTTTCATTAGCTTTTTTTGTCTTGACTCCTGCATGTCTCCTGACCTGGAATCACATGCAGATGTTGCTATTTAAAAACCATGTTCCCAGAAATCTCAGCATGTGTGGCACCTGCTTACCTGTAAATCTATAGAGAAAGCAGAGATGGGCAGATAGCAATCTCAAGTTATCTGCTTGTCACAAAAGGCAACTTTTATTTACAAAGTCAAGGCTGCCTGACATCAAAAGAGACCCATGTGGTACTTCACTCACACCTCTCAGTCCTTGGTAGATTCTGACTGATGTCTGCAGAGTGAAGTGGTTAAGCACACGTCCTCCTGGGCTGGGCAGAGGCAGCAGCCTAAGGTTACACAGGAGTGGAGGGAGGGAGCATGGCCTTGATGGGCTGGCCCTGGAGAGTCAAACTGTCTTGAGCCCGACACATGCCCTGGTCACCAGAAGAGAGGCCAGGCGGTTTCAGAGGCACGGGTTTAGTTCTGTCCCTGGGGCCCCACAGGTGACAGTGTCTAGGAGACTGGAAATGCAATTCAACCAAACAGGGTGTCTCAGAGAGGGGGCCTGCCTCATAAGTGCTCCAACTATGTAAGAGTGACCCTGGAGGCCCAGTCGGGCAGACCCTGGGGAGCCAGTGATCCATGGCCAACTCACTTTCCACCAGCTCTGCCTGAGCCTCCCTTGGCCCAGTGCTCATCTTGGGTCCTCTGTGGCCTATTCATCCCCTGGGCTCCCATGCTCTGTCCCTTCACAAAATGAGGTGCCATGGCCAAACAGGGATGAGATGGGGAGGCTGGAAGAGGCTGATTTCTGGATGAGAGAAACAAGGCTTAATCTGCAGTGAGCAAAGCTGGCGGTGCTCTGGAGTGCCAACTCTCTGCAGGAGGAACCGCCTGGGACTCTGTGGGAACTGTTATGAGCCAAGGCCCTGGGGTGAATTGAGCTACAAACCAGCAGGGGAGGCTGATGAGACACCACGGCCTGGGTCTTGTCCACACCCGACCCCACAAGCAGGGCCTGTGACTGGGCAGCAAGGTGCTCAGCCGTCCACTTAGCCTCTGGAAAGGGAGGGAAGGTCCCCATTTCCAGGGTCTGAGGTCCCAGCAAGGGGGCCCCCCAAGGCCCCATGCAAGCCCCGCAGATGACGAACTCCACATGCTCCCTCCCTCAGCAAACGTGGGAATGCCCAAGCCTCACTCAGGCAGCACCTCTGGCCTCTGAGTGGTGCTCTGGGGGTTTGTATGGGGGCTGGTGGAGGCCAGGCCATCATGGGGTCTGGGCTGTATTGCAGTGAGGCTGAGTCCTTGGCCCTCAGGGGCCCCAGGGGCAGGGCAAGGCAGGTCAGCCACCCACCCTCCTCCTGAATGTCTCTCCTTCCTGGGGGAAGAGTCTAAAGTTGCCCGACCAGTGGTGACTTAGAACCCATAACTCACAAGTTCTTGGCCCCTGAGAGCCCCTCTGGCCACTCTGCACAAAATGAGCCCGTGCGGGGGTGGGGGGGGGTGGGGAGGGCATCCGTGCACACCAGTGGAAGAGAGCCACCAGGAGACGACCCTGGGGATACCCCAGAGAGGAGGAGTGTGAAGTAACTATGAGTGGCCAAGACCATCTCCCAGCTGCTGAGTTATTGCTAACTCACCTGCCGCTGCTCACCCACTTCAGCTAAAACGTCATTCATACAAAAGTTTCTGAAGTCTGGTGACACTGAGGGGCTCCCATGGGAAGGCGAGTGGTTCCCTCTGTTTCCCCACGGTCATGGGCACAGCAGCCCCCCATCCGGCATCTGTGCTGGGACTGCAGCCTTCTCTCAAGGGTTAAGGAGGCTTCCTCCTGAAAGAAGATGAGGGGGTCCAGTCATCCCAGAACAGTGGACACAACTCGACCCCAACTGGGACATTTGGGCACCCTGGTCAGGACTGTCAGGCTGAGACTCCATGCCCCCTCACTTCCTCAGTGAACTTAGGGAGTCAGAGGCTTGGTCTGTGGGGCACCGTCTTAGGTGGGCAAAGTGAGGTGCCCATGTCCTGTGAAGAATCGAGGTGAGGGCTAGAGGAGAGTGAGGGTCCACAGAGGATGCATGTGCAGCCCTCCTGACAGCCCTGGGGGACCAGGGGCACAGCATTCAGATGTAACCTCACTGATCCTGATGGGAGGGGAGAAGTGAGGGCCTGAGTCAGTTGCCCAGTTTCAGGTCAGCAGAGTGATGGAATCCAGTTGTGTGCTATGAGTCAAGGTTAAACCCTGATGGGGGGCTCTGGGACCCCAGGACATCCAGGTCTGCAATGCTCTCAGACACTGGAGTCCCCGGCAGGGTTGTGGAAATGAGCCCCCTACTCCCGCTTGCCTCTCAGGGGTCCTGGCTGGGGAGGGCCTGGTTCTAAGGGGAGCAAGGTCAGGGACAAACGGTGGTGCCAGATCTGCTGAGAGTCAAAGTGAAGAGCAGAGAGAGGGTTGAGGATGGCCAAGGGCATCATCTCAGCCCTGGGAAGCCCTGGGCTTGGAGTCCTGATGTCGTGTCCACAGATTCCCCCTGGGGGTCCCAGTGAAGTGATGGCCTTGGTGTGAGAGTCCCGCCTCAGGTCAAAACAAGGGGCATCCCCAGACCTGCCAGGGCTCAAGATGAGGACCTTGGGGAAGGACAGGGTATCCCAAAGGTCCCAGCACCTGCTGTCAACCTGGTCGAATCTGGTGGGGGCATGAGTGCAGGGTCTCAGAGATGTTGGAGACTTGATATAAGGGGCGAGGCCTCAGAGATTGGAGGGGAGATTCTTAGGTTCTGAAGGAGTTTAGGTGAGAACCCTGAGGGAAGACTGAGGGGATGCTGGACCCCAATCAGAGGAGACCAAGAGAACCCTGTCCCTGCTGTCAGTCCTTGGCAGCCCTGGGTTAGGATGAGTGCAGCAGACATGGTCTGACTTCCTGACATACGGGTCTCAGATTGGGGTCCTGGTACAGGGGGCAGACTTCCTGAAATCCGGATCTCAGACTGGGGGCCTCGCATATGGGGCAAGGCCTCAGGTGGGCCGATTCCCAGGTCCTGTGGGGTGTCAAGTTGAGGACCCTGAGGACGTACTAGGGAACCCTGTATGGCAATTAGAGGAGACCTCAGAGAAGCCCATCTTTGCTGTCAGTCCAGGGCTAGCATAGAGTAGGATGAATGCAACAGGCATGGTCTGACTTCCTGACATCCGGGTCTTGGAGAGACCAGGGCCTTGGTGCAAGGGGTGGGGCTTCAGTCAGGGAAAGGCGGCAAGAATCCCAGGTCCTGCCCGGAGGCAAGGTGAGGTGCCTGAAAGAGGACAGAAGGGACCCTGAGTGAGGACCGACGAAACCCCACAGATTCCCGCCCCTGTAGTCGGCCCTGGGAGACATTGGTGTGAGAAGAGCACACTAGGCATGTCTGAATTCCTGACATGGGGGTCTCAGAGGACGGGGGACCACGTGAAAGTAGTGAAGTCTCAAAATGGCAGACGGAACAATCCCAGACCCTGCCTGGACTCCAGGCCCCACGGGAGGAATGAGTGAGGTGGTTAGACCTTAAGACAGAAAGGGATCCTTGCCTTTGATGGGGGTCTTGGAGGCCCCAGGGCGGCATGAGCATTTTCCTGACTTATGACTTAGGGACCTCAGGACCTGAGGTGTTCGGGCAGAGGGGGCAGTGTTCAGGTCCGCAGAGGGTATACTCCACAAATCTGGAGGGATAACTGAGTAGACTCCCGTCCCGTCCCTGTGGTCAGTTTTGGGAGGCCAGGAGGGACATGAGGAGGAGCTGAGGACCGAGCATCTCCCCAAACTAGAATCCACAGGAAGCCCTGGGCAGGTGCGGCCATACGTGGGGCCCATCAGCGTTTTCTGTTCAGACTTGGGTCTTGTTCTGAGTTTCCCTGCAGGCCCCCAAAGGGGAGGTACCAGGTTGTGCCAGGGGAAAGGTGAGCACTACAAGGGAGCCCTGAGGGGCCTTCCCACCCTACAACTGGGGGTACCTCAAGAGTCCACCCTTCCTACCAGCACGGAAGGCCCAGGGATATGTCTCAGTCTACCCCCCAGGTGTCCCCTCCATGTCTCTAACAGGAACTCCAGGAACCAGGAGGCGAAGCAGAGGTCTGAGGCCCATGTCCTGAGGCCAGAGAGCAGAGGAGGTCCAGGCAGTGCCAGGAGTCAAGGTGAGGAGGGTGTCCTGAGTGTGCACCAGGGGCTCCCCTTCCAAGAACAGAGGGGAAACCACAAAGCCCACATCCCCGCACCCTGTCAGCCCAGGAATTTCTGGCTGTTCTGACTGCACCCTGGGGAGACATTGCCCTTCCTCCTTCAGGCATCCAGGTGCCTGGCCGCCCAGGAAGAGCACCCCTGTGAGGCTCGAGAGCACCCCTTAAGAGGAGACCTGTAAGTGGCCTGTGTCAGATCGCCCAGAGTGCGTTTCTCAGGTGAGGCCGCTCACACCCCCTCTCTCCTCCAGGCACGTGGTCCGCATCTGTCCCTCTGCCTCACTCCTGTCTGTGATTTGGTCCCAGGCATCGCACTTGGGATCAAGATGAGTGAGCTGGGCAAACCCAAAGAAGACCTTCAGGACCCAGGGGAGGCAGAGGGCCAGGTAGAGGGGCAGTTCCTGGGGTCTGAGTAGGGGAAGGCTGCAGCCCCCTATGCCTTCTCTCTCCCAGTCTCCTCCTCAGCCTTTGTGGAGGCTTTGCCCCAAGAAGCTCTGAAGGAGATGATGGCTAACCTGTTGAAGTTCCTGCTCCTCAAGTATCGTGCCAAGGAGCTGACCTCAAAGACCGAAATACTGGATATGACCCTCACAGATAACGAGGACCACATACCTGTGGTCTTCCGTAAAGCCACCCAGTGCCTGCAACTGGTCTTTGGCATGGCAATGAAGGAGGTGGACCCCAGGGAGCACATATACATCTTGGTCCCCACCCTGGGCCTCACCTGCGATGCAATGCCGAGTGGTGGGCAGAGCCTGCCCAAGGCTGGGTTCCTGGTGCTGGTCCTCAGCCTGATCATCCAAAATGGAGACTGCATCCCTGAGGAGGTGGTCTGGGAAACACTCAGCAGGATGGGGGTGTGTCCCAGGAGGAAGCACTCGGTCTTTGGGGAGCCCAGGGAGCTGCTGACCCATGTGTGGGTGTGGGAGGGTTACCTGGAGTACCGGCAGATGCCTGACAGTGACCCTGCTCGCTATGAGTTCCTGTGGGGTCCCCGGGCCTATGCGGAGACTAGCAAGTATCAAGTCACAGAGTGTCTGCTCAGGGTCAATGAAAGGTTTTCCAGGGTCTTCCCACCCCCGTCTGCAGAGGCTGTGAGGGAGGAGGAAGAGGGGCCCTGAGCCAGAGCAGCAGCCAGATGATCCTTCCCTCTGTGATTGAAGAGCGAACAGTCAGCCTTCTCAGTAGTGAGGGCCTGGGCCAGTTGGGGTAGCCAGTGTGTAGCATTTTTGGGTTCCTGTTCTCTATGATGACATGGAGATTCATCTCTGTTTTCTTTAGGAATTGTTCAAATGGTTTTTCAGCTGAAAATTTAATAAATTTCAATATCTAACCCTGTGAATGACATTGATCACACTTGTATTTGTACTTACCCAGTTTAAAGGCCAGAGTTTTGCTGTTTTGTAAAAGAGATTGGAGACTGTCCCATTTTATTTTGTGAACCTGAGCAAGGTAACATGGATTGGAATTACAATTAGTTTGCACAGGTAAACTTACTTAGCTGTATATAGTTGGTGGAAGAATCAGAAAATTTAAAAAAAAATTGTAGTGATACTTCTTCTTATACTTTTAGTCTGTTCTTTTCTACAGCTAAGCCATATCTGTTTACTTGGATTTTACTGGATATTATTTAAGAAATTAGGAGAAAATTGATGAGATTAATAAGCTCCCTGATCCCTGGCTCATTTATTCCATAGACCTTAATGGAGCCTCTGTTCTGTGGAAGGTCTTGTGTTAGCAGTGGGGACACTGGGAGAAGCAGGACACACCCACACTTAGACTGGGAGTCTAAAGTCACTCTGAGGCCCAAGGCCATCTCCAGGCAGCTGAGTTCTTGCTAACTCACCTGCCACTCCTCACTCTCTTTGGCTAAAACAGCATCTTTTATGCAAAAGTTTACAAAGTCTGGTGATTGATGAGGGGCCCCCATGTGAAGCTGAATGGTTCCCTGTGCTCCCTCGTGGTCATGGGTTTAGCAGGCCACATCCAGCATCTATGCTGGGACTGCACCCTTCTCTCAAGGGTTAAGGAGGCCCCCTCATGAGTGAGGACGAGGGGGTCCAGGCACCCCAGAACAGAGGGTCCCATAGAATATAACTCCACTCCTACTGGGCCTCCTGGGGGCCCTGGTCTGGGTTGTCAGGCTGAGACCCTATGCCCCCTCACTTCTTCAGTGAACTCAGGGATTCAGAGGCTTGGTCTTTGGGGTGCAGTCACAGGTGGGCAGATGGAGGGGCCCACGTCCTGCAGAGACTCCAGGTGAGAACCAGAGGAGTCTAAGGGTCCCCAGGGGATGCATGTGCCACCCTCCTGACAGCCCTGGGTGACCAGGGGTAACAACGTCCAGGTGTGACGTCAATGATCCCATTGGGAGGGGAGAAGTGAGGGCCTGGGTCAGGTGCCCGGGTTAAGGTCAGCAGAGTGAAGGAATCCAGCTGTGCTAGGAGTCAAGGTTAAACCCTGAGGGGGGCTCTGGGGCCCCAGGACATCCAGGTCTTCAATGCTCTCAGATGCTGGGGTCCCTGGCAAGGTTGTGTGAATGAGCCCCCTACTCCCGCTTGCCTCTCAGGGGCCCTGGCTGGGGAGAGCCTGGTTCTAAGGGGAGCAATGTCGGGGTGAGAGGGTGGTACCCAGACCTGCTAAGAGTCAAAGTGAAGAGCAGAAGGAGGGTTGAGGACGGCCGGGGGCATCATCTCAGCTCTGGGAAACCCTGGGCACGGAGCCATGATGTCATGTCCACAGACTCTCCTTGAGGGTCTCAGTGGAGTGACGGCCTTGGTGTGAGGGTCCTGCCTCCGGTCAACACAAGGGGCATCCCCGAACCTGCCAGGGGTCAAGATGAGGACTTTGAGGGAGGACACGGGGAATCCCACCAGTCCCGGCACCTGCTGTCAGCCCGGGGGCAACCCTGTTGGCTGCATGAGCACAAGGTCTCAGGGACATTGGAGACTTGATATAGGAGGTGAGGCCTTATAGATTGGAGAGGAGATTCTTAGGTTCTGAAGCAGTTTAGGTGAGGACCCTGAGGGAGGACTGAGGGGACCCCTCAAGAGGAGACTTTCAAATGGCCTGTGTCAGACCATCCCAGCTGTGTTTCTCAGCCGAAGCCCGTGGTCCTGATCTGTCCCCCTGTGTCACTCCTGTCTGTGGTTTGATACCAGGCACCTTGCTCATGGTTGAGATGAGTGAGCTGAGGAGCCAAGCAAGCCCGAGGAAGACCTTCAGGACCCAGGCGAGGCCCAGGGCCCTGTGGAGGTGTAGCTCTTGGGGTCTGAGGCAGTGGAGGCTGCATCCCCCTCAGCCTCCTCTGCCCCTGGGGAGGGCAGCCACTCTGCCTGCTGTGAGTTCCTGTGGGGTCCGCAAGCCTAGGCAGAGACCAGCAACTGGCAAGTCATGGTGTTTCTGCTCAGAGTCAAACAAAGTGCTTTGGGGGCCTTCCCACCCCTGTCTGCAGTGGCAAGGGAGGAGGAAAAGGGGGCCTGAGTCAGAGCAGCAGCCAGGCAATCCTTCCCTCTGTGACTGAAGACTGAATGGATAGCCTCCTCAGAAGTGAGGGCCTGGGCCAGTTGGCAGAACCGCTGTGTAGCATCTTTGGGTTCCTGTTCTCTGCAATGACATGGAGATTCATCTCTGTTTTCTTTAGAACATTTCCAAACTTTGATAGTTTAACAGAAGGCTAAATAACCTTTAATGTCCTAGTTTGTGAATGATGAGGATCAAATGTGTTTGTGGTTACCCAGTTCAAGTACAGGAGTTTTGCTCTTTTGTAAAAGAGATTGGGCACTCTTCCATTTTGATTTGTGACCCTGAAAGGGGTACATTGGAATTGGAATTAGAATTGTCTTGGAAACGTGAGCTTACTTAGCAGCAATATTGATGGGGAGAGATTTAGATACTAATAAAGGTGATCATAGTGAATTCATGTTACTGTCCTTTGTGGGTATCAGTCTCAAAAACTAAGTTATCTCTGTTTCTTTGGATTTGTCTGGGTTATTTAAGGGCATAGCAGACAATTAATCTGAGCCCTGTGCCCACTGGCTCATTTATTCTGAAGACTTTTGCTGAGCCTCTGCTCCCTGAAAGGCCATGTTAGCAGTGGGGATACTAGGAGAAGCAGGACAAACCCCACTCCTAGAGTGATTGTCTAGGATCCAGAGTCACAAGAGTAACTTGGAGAGACATCCTCCAGTCCCACAGAACAAGGCAACACGGGGCTGGGCAGTGGGGCTCCAGCAGGAGCACCCCGGGCTTGGTGTCTGAGCCAGGTCGCTTTGGGGCTTTGGAAAGCTGGGTTCCTTCTGTGAGGGGTGATTTTGATGAGGCTGGGTGGTGGCACCCCTCAGTATTGCATTGTGGCTTGGGTGTGATGGGAAAGTCTGAAAGGGATTGTTGCTGTGAGGTGTCCTTTTGCATCGTGGATAAAGCCCAGAGACATCTCTTTCCGGGGCAGGAAGGAAGGGGTCCTGGCTCTTGTCACATTGACCACAGGGGTAAAGGATGTGTTTTCCACCCATATCTGCAAGGAATCCTGCAGAACTTTGGTCACACTCCCTTGAAGTAATGCCCAAGAAGTCCATGGAACTGCACTCTCTTTCCTGGTACCGGGGATCCAGAACCTAAAGTGTTAATGAGCTTTAAATGATCTCTTTTTGTAATTGGTCATTAATCAATGACTTGATCTTTGTTGGGGCTGCAATGAATGAATATAATGGTTTGGATGGAAGATAGGCTGGGACAGAGACAAAGAGTGGTTCTTGCTTTTCCTGGAGCAGCTTTTTCCTGCTGAAACACTCCTCAACAACCAAATTTAACAGTCCCTCTAACTGGAAGTGGGCTCTCCCCTTTCAGACATCAGGCAGTGGTCCTCACACGGGGTAAATGACCCTGCTGAGTGGCAGAACTGGGAGAACACTGTCTCTAGGGGGACAGTGCCCTAGGGTCCTCACACACAGGCCTCTCTAAGGTGCCGGTCTGTTCCCTACACAGTGATTTTGAAGAACAGTGTCCCACCAAGGTCAGAGAACACACATCTCCAAACCCACTGCCCTATCGCCCATGTGCAGTGAAAACAGGTGACTCTCACTGGAGTTTTGTCCACTCCCACACCTGGGCTCTCATCCATTTTCAAATACAGGTAGACAGGGGCTTCCTCTGGTCACATCTAGCTCAACAATCAGACATGTCTCTGGGAGTGAGTGTCTGCAAAGGACGCCCCTTGAAAGGCACCTAACCAGTGCCAACAAAACCATTCGATGTACCTGCCATCTGGGTAAGGGAGAACAGGTCCACAGTGGTGGTGGAGACAGGGGCAGGGGCGGAGAAATCAGAGCTGGCTTTGGAGAGGACCAGTGAAATGCTTGCTTTCAACAGGACAGGCTGTACCTTGAGCCCCCGCTCAAGTCCTTCAAGGAGCAGGTATCCACGGACACCCAAGTTGGACATGGGAGGCCAGGATCAGGGGTAGCAGAAGCCCAGGCAACCCATTGATGAAGGAAACAGTAATTTTGAGGCAGCCTCCAAGGAGACTGAATTTGAGGCTCTGGGCAGGGGATAGGAGGAGCACACACACAGGTGTTCCCAAAGTGAGGACTCTAGGGCCAGGAGAGCAGTCTTTATGGGAAGAAATGGAAACTGAAGACAGCAGCCTGTGATCTGCAGTGGGATGGTATCTGGGGGTGGGCAGAGCTCGGGAAGCCGCAAGCTCAGCAGAGCACCTGGCTGTGCCCTCCTACAGGGCGTCCTGGGGAGTCTGTGTCTCAGGTGCTTGGGGAACAGTCAAGTGGAACCTGAGGTCCCTCTACTGTGCTCGAGCACAGCCCTGCTCTGGGGAGAGCTCAGCTTGGGTGGCAGGACAACAGGACTCTGACTTTGGGGCCATCTGAGCGGGACCTAACAACTGGCAGCACCAGCCAGAAGACAACAAAGCCAGAAGAGGGGCAAGGCCATGGCCGGTGGGGTGGGAAGATGGGACCACCAACACAGGCTAGGCTAACCAGCCTGCTATGGATCCCATCTTCTGGGAGGGACAGCTGCCAGGGGCCCATCTGACCCCTGGGATCTCTCTCGGTGGTGGCCAAGCCGGGACTCGCCAAGGCCTGGCCCTTAAGCAAAAGCCAGCCACAGGCCTGCCCATTGGTAGGGAGGGGGGTGGGGCCAGGGGCACTTTCGTCAACCCATCCAGGGCCTGGCCCCCTGAAACAAAGCACCTGGCAGCAGATGGGAGCCTTTGCAGGCAACCTGAAACATACTTTTCTGTACTTTCAGACAAGAGACCAGCTGGGGATCCATCTCTGTCCCTAGACCCTCTCCCCTACACGGGGCCAGGGCTGCCTCTCCACATCACCTCTGTGACATCATGAAACAATTAAGGAAGCTGACCACTTAATTGGCTGCCTGGCCCATGACCCAGATTCTAGAATCTCCAGAGAGTATTTATGGGCCACCCCGACCCTGGCCTGAGCCCCTTCTGCCCTGAGCATTCACTGCTGGGGTAGAGAATGCTCCTGAGCTAGACTGGCTCCATGGCTAGTCAGAATTCCCACAAGGCACATGCAGCCCCTCTGGCTCCATTAACTTATGGGGAGCCTGCAGCAGGGGACCCCCGTGATTCCTCCCCAGATCCAAATGTTGATTCAGGGGAAGCTTTGGAGAAGCAGGTTGACCAACCTGAGAGCCTAGATCCAGGCCTCCAATACGATCTGCTCCCACAGGGCCTGAAGCCAGAAATGGCCAACAAGGAAGAGAACAACACCTTCCTCGGGCTGTCCTTCCCCAGGAAGCTCTGGAGGATCGTGGAGGATGCGGCCTTCACCTCTGTGCGCTGGAATGATGAGGGAGACATGGTGGTCATCGAGGCAGATCTCTTCCAGGCAGAGGTCCTCCAGCGCAGAGGTGCAGACCAGATCTTCGAGACAGAAAGCATCAAGAGCTTCATCCGTGAACTGAACCTGTATGGTTTCAGTAAAATCTCCCCTTTGGGTTGCTCTGCAGGGAAGAAGATGATGGTAATGTAGAGAGTCCTTCTGGGGAGGCTAGACTAGATAAGCTGAGTGCTGGACGGGTTTCATTTCCCAGGGGAACATTGTTCTCGTGAGAGGGTGGTTAAGGAAAGAGGAGAATACAAGGTCTGTCATGTTCCACCACCCCCCTTAGACAGGATCCACAGGGGTGACTCCAGACCCTGAGGGACCACTGAATGTCAGGGACCGCCAGTAACACCTCAAGGGAGGATGGCCCCGGGGGAGCTCTAGGGAACAACATGCTAAGGCCTCATAACCTGCCAGAATGAAGAGACCTTGTCTCTATACATAGCCATGGCCAGGACGGTGGTGGGGAGGAGGGTGGCAAGGAAGGCCTCTTCTTCCCCTCACTGTCTTAAAGTGATTCATTTTCTTTCAGATCTATCACAACTCCAACTTTCAGAGAGACAAGCCTCTCCTCCTGCAGAACATCTCAAAGAGAAAGAAGCGAGTGGTGGCGACCAGACACTCTCCTCGACTCCACCACAACCAGTGCACCCAAGAGGCGGGCAAGAAAGTCCAGAAGGGAACCCCACCTGCTCGCAGAACCCTCAGCCGGCGATCATTTGTGCTCTCTCGCCTTTGGTCTATGGGCAGTGTAGCCGGACGGGCCGGGGTAAAGCATCTCCTCAGCGAGCAGGGCGGCCCCAGTGGAAAGGGTACGTCCAACAGTGCCATGTCTGTACCCCCAGCTACTTCTGGGAGGGAGAGTACAGGGCAAATGCCCGAGAGCCCCCCAGAGTACCCAGATTATGATTCAGTGATGGCTTTGTACAACACCTGTTACTCCATCCTGACGGCAGCCCTTTCCAGCACAGCCCCAAATGAGGCCCCTGGGTCGGAGGAGGAGCAGGGAGAGTACATGTGTGTCCTCTGCGAGCAGGTCAAGGACAAGCCCAATCCATGATCTCTCAGGTTCTTAGGGACACTCAAAAGTACTCTTTTGTAATCAAAAATCGATTTTTGGCCCTAATAAAGTGGAGCAAAACTACATAAGAGTAAATAAAGAATGAATGAGAACCATGAGCCTGTGTTCTTTCTGTCTGCCCATGCTATTCACACAGCACAGGGTGAGCTGGATGAGGCTGGAAGCCCACGCCCCATGCAGGCTTCAGTCTGGTCCCCGCAGTCCCTTCTCAATGGAAGCAACATTTCACATGCTTGGCCAAGGGTCTGGTTCAGTAGCCGAGTGCTGAGGCCAGCCCAGGATGGGCAGGTCACTGCTCAGCAGATGGCCCAGCTGGGCTCCTGACCTTGGGGGTGTCACCTTCCCTGAGCCATGCACCCTGAAACAGAAGGGACTCCTCCTGGGGCCCCCAACGATGCCACAAGTTTCTGCTCAGCAGCTGAGCATCTCCAGCTGTTGATCCAGGGGCCTCCCCCCAAGAGGCTGACCAGAAAGCAGGGTCACCCCACCCGCCAAGGGCCTTGCAAACACATGACCCCAAACCCAAAGACAAGTACAAGGTTTCCACAAGGTGAACACCAGCCCTTGTCGCTCTGCCCTCACAGGTATATTTAGGAGCCTGTCTTTGGACGTGAGGCGGCCAGGCACCGCATCTAACACACATGCTTTGTGAGCCAAGGGACACATTAGAAAAGGGCAAGGGTCACTTGCAAGGACAAACCACAGCCTGTTTATGGGCCTGTGGGCATCTCTGCCTGCCAACACTCAGCCAAGCCCCCAGCCTTCCCCATCACCCTCTGTCACTTTTCCAACATCGGGGAGTTTGGACCAGAACAGAGAGGGAAAAACACTAACTGGTTTCCTAACAACACATTTCTCTCAACCACCCAGACACAGCAGGGCCAAAACGAGTGGCGATGCCCTCTTACCGTGAAGGTCAAAGTCCTGGAGACTCACACTGAGTTCTGAGCAGCACCACACGAGGAGTGTCCCAGACCCCCAATCTGCACCAAGTTGGCAGCACACCCAAGGGTGGGGCCAATTCAGATGGAACTAGACAGGCACATCCAGGGCGCAGTGGTGACTGGACAGTGTCACCATGTGCAGGTCTCTTGGTGACCTTCCTCTCAAGAGCCCAGCCTGAACAGGTCTCCTGCCCAAAGGGGATCAAGTGCTCGGCGATGTCCACCTGGAAGATGTCCTTCCCGCCCCTCCCAGGGACGGGCTGCAGCAGCCGGTGGGGCTTGGCAAATACAGTCAGGTACTTCTGGAGAAGGTTGGGTAGCAGGGCTTGATTCTCCAGCTCCTCTACCTCATTGGGATCTAGGTTTTCTGGGCACAGCAAAGTGTCCCCAATTTCCACGAGACCTATGTGCAAAGACAGGACACAGAAGGAGGACAAGGTGATTCAGAGTCATGCCTGCTGGAGACTAAGACCATATCATGGAGGAAGCCCGAGGTGAACTGGGTCTTCTGGGTGAGCATTTTCAGATGGGCTCACCTTGGTGAAGGGAATTCGGTGTGAAGCCAAGCCAGTGAGGGAGCGGAATAAAAAGGAGAGGCCTGGTGCTCCACAAACCCACCAGGCCATGGGCAGCTCTCAGTCTGACCACTGCAGGCCACAGGGACAGAGCAGGAGGGCTCTGGGGGGAACCTGCAGACATCAGGTCCCCAAGGGATTTACCAGCAGAGAAGTGCTTCTTTGGGGCCTTACCCCTGGGGAGTCAGGGGTCTTGCTCAGGCCTGGCTGCTGGCAGTGTGGGTATTAAACCCAGGCTGGGTGCTTTACTGACTCTCATGGTCTCTGCCGGGCACACAGACACACGTGGGGACACACACACACACACACACACACAAAGTGCCATGTGCAGACCTGGATCCGCGTCTGCTCAGAGCACAAACGGGGACTGAGGCCAGGGAGGTGGTTAGGCACCTCATGCCATTGTCTCCCAGCCAAGGGACCCTCACTGTCCCTCTGAAGAAATCTCAGCCCCTCCCCCACCAACTGGTTCAACAGAAAACAAACGATCGTTTGGGAAAGCAAGCTGAGATCCAGGGCAGCACCGGGGGGCATGCAGGCAGCGTGGGGCAGGGCCTCACTTGCCCGCGATCACTCTAAGGCCGAACTTGTCCCTGTCCTGCAGCAAGGCCTGGATCTGGGTGGGGCTAATCCCCAGCCTCTGCTCCAGCAGCTCCTTTCAGGCCACATCCACCCAGTCCCAGTGTGCGTGTGGACGGCCAGGGTTCAGTGCCAGTGGTCACATAACACAGGCTGCCACTGCCTCTCCAGGGGCTTGACACCATTTAAGATGAAACTTGCATAAGGCTGTCAGAAGAACAGACAGCTGAACTTCACCTCCCAGGGCTTCCAGGGCCTCACGTGGCTGCAGATACACAGAACCACAAAGGTCAGGAGCCTGACACAGCAGCCTCCAAGCTCACAGCCCTGGGCCAGCCCTCAGCCCCATGTGCCTGAGCATCCTCCAAACCCGCTGACACAGATGTGGGGGGTGGTCAGAAAGGTCTGGCTCTTTCCATCTGTCTCCATGCAGTCCACTAATAGGGGAGTGGCGACCCAGAGGACCCATCCATCACATGCAATCTGTGGGGAGGTCAGCAAGGAGGGCAGGACAGTGGGAGAGAGGCACGTGGTGAGTTTCAAGACAGAGGGCACCAAAACCCTGGGAGCACTGAGGAGGGAGGGTGGGTTCCCTGGCTTCACAGTGCAGTGACCAGGTTCTGGTCCACTCCCAGCACAGACGGGCACTGTCCTGGCCTTGGCTTCCCCATCCCAAGGCCCTACCCCATCCGTCAGCTCCCGGGCCCATCCCTGCCCATGCTCTGCATATACCCCATCTTAGACCAGGGCTGATGAGGGCAGATCTGTGCTGACCAACCTGGCCTCGGTCCTGGGGCTGCCCTGGACCTCAGACGGCCCTGCCAGGTATCTTTCCCACGCCTTTGGGAGCCACCTTCCTCCCAGCCCTTCCCACACCATGGCCTCCACTGTCATCAGTTGCCCTGGCCCCTTGCCCAGAGCCTAGAGAAAGAACAAAGAAGAGAAGGAACCTCTGGGATGGGTGTGCTCCTTGTGCCAGGCCCTGGGACAGGACCACGCAGGGATCACAGAATTCAAACCTCAAATAACCCACTAGGTTACTGTCACCTCATTTGACACCTGAGGAGGCACCGAGGGATAGAGAGATACCCCATGACTGTAGGGGAGCTGACCACACGCCCCTCCATTCTCACTTCTTTCCTTGTACCTGAAGGGGGGGTCCCTGTTCACTGGAGGGGGCTGGAGGCAGAGGGGCAGAGCCGTAGGCCTGAACCTCATCAGGGTCTCAGCACCTGGCTGGAAGCCTCTGTTTCCACGTGGCTGTGAGGATGGGGACACGGTCCCAGAGGCACCCAGCCCAGAGCCTCCCAAGCCTTTCCTTCTCTGAGCACAGCAAAGCCACGGTTCTCACAGGCCCACGAGGCCCCACGTGGTCTCACTCCTGCCCTGGCAGCCTGCTCTCCTTGCCCCTTGATTCACCCCTGGCAGCCATGAAGGCCGTCCTTCCATCCTTGGAACATTCCAGTCTGTTCCTACCTCTGAGCCTTTGTAGGGAGTGAGGAGTCACATCATGTCCCCTAAAATTCAGGTGCTGGAGTCTCAATCCCAAGTACCTCAGTGTGACCTTACAGACAAAGGAAAGGTCTTCACAGAGCTGATGGGGGTCAAGTGAGCTCAATAGGAGGGACCCTCCCCTAATAGGACAGCTGTCTTCATACAAAGGACATATTTAGAGACAGACAGGCACACAGGAGAACTGGGGTGAAGAGGAAGGCGGAGCTCTCCAAGCCCAGACACTCTCACTATGGCCAGCAACGCCCTGGAAGAGAGAGGGGAAGAGATGGGACAGACTCTCTCCACAGCCCTCATGACAGCCAACGTCAGCCTCGACCTTGGCTGCCGGCCTCCTGAACCAACAAGATTCGTACTTTGAGCCACCGGGTGCAATCCTGATGTGACTGCTGGCAAATGAATACAGAGGGTCAGTCCTGTCTGGACATCTCTCCGCTGGGGCAAGGGGGGAGTGGGGGGATGTCTTCTTCAGTCCCAGGACCTTGGGCACATTCCTCTTTGTCTGCACAACTTCATGTGTATGTTTTCACCTTACACGGTGTCTGTTTTCATCTCCCAGTTTCAGGGATCCAACAAGTTACTGATGCTTCCCCCTGATGGAAGGGAAGGGAAAACTCATTCTGCCAATATAGCCCCTCAAAATGACCACACACTCACTGAAGAGCCATGCAGGAGGAGGCCCAGGGCAAAGGACACACACCCGAGGTGCTGACACACACCATCAAATGGCCTTCTGCAAAGGCATCCCCCATTTCCACTCCACCAACTACAGGCAAGGGTGTTATGTCCTCACGCCCTGGCTGGCCCTAAGCATCATCATTTGGTTGAACCTCTGCCCACCTGCTGGGTGACAAAGAGTCACACTTTTCACTGGGTCTGACTTGGTTCCCAGGTAGCCTGGCTGGCCCCTGGGGCTTGGCCATTGCTACGTCCTCTACTGGGGTATGTGACTGGATCCCAGGCTTGCCAGTTTCCACCATTCAGTTTCTCAGCCAACCCATCCCGTCTTGGGTGCCTCCAAATCTCACCAATGTGGGTGGAATCCCTGAGCAAGAAGGGGCTCAAGTGCTTCTACCACTCAAAGCAGAGGGTTACTGCTTGGTGGCCAGAGGAGAAAACACACTTCCGCCTGCTTGACTGGGCACCTTCACCTGCACGAGGACCAGAGGAACAGGAAGAAAATCACATGACAAAACACCAATCTTGGACAAGCCACCACGGTCTTCTCCTCAGCAGAGGACTCATACCATAGGGACCCAGGAGGGCCCAACTGATGTGAAACACACATGCACGTTCCCTCAGGGTTGGTTCTGCTCATCACAGCAGCTGGCCTGTCCTCACATGGCTGGGCAGGGACCCCATGATGCCTCAGCCCACAGCACAGAAACCCATCCCCCAGGAGTGATGGTGATTTACAGCCCAGGAGACCCCCACAAGGAACCAGAGAAAATGACTCCTCTCCTGTCACTGCCGCTCTGGAAGGATCCAGGGGTCGCCGTAGTCAGTCGGCTGCCCTCCATGGACTCCTGGTTGGGCCCCACCAGGAGGGGAACCGTGAGCAAGCAGCTGAGCCCTGCAGGGTCAGGCCTGGGCGGGGGTGGCTCGTAGCGGGTGGGTGGGGCTCGCATGAGGTCACAGTCCAGGGGTGGAGTAGGAGCCTGGAAGGAGGTTGAGGACACCTTCACATGTGTCCCAGGGCATTACCAGGACATACAGGAGAAAATAAAGCAGGTGGGGACTCTGGCCATAGAGGGGACCTGGAGGTGCTGCTTGGCCACCTGGCAGTCGCTCCTGGTCCCAGAGCCTGGAAACCCCTGCCTGGAGGTACCCTCCGTGCATGAAGCAGGTCTCCCCTTCCTGCAAACACAGTGAGTCGCAGGTGCTTTAGGATGGCTGGGCTGCGGCCACTAGGCAGGACAGTGGTCCACCACTGGGACCGAGACTGCTGACAGCGTCGGCTGGCCTCAGTTGCATCGTGCCCACAAACACTGACACCTGTCATTTCCGGTGTGCACGGCTGCCCATACACATACAGGTACGCATACACGCATTTTCGTAGTCACGTACGTACGCAGACACGCACGTATGAAAAAAGGTGCATTCCCTCACTGGCCCTGTATGCTAGGAGACAAAACAGGACCTGCCACACTCTGAGGCACCTGGAAGGTCAGGCCAGGAGGAGCCTCCAGACCGGCGGCCGGGAGCAGGACCCAGAGGAGGACCAGGAAATGAGCGGCCGGGCAGAAGAGAGGGGCAGAGGCAGGAGGAACAGGGCAAGGAGTCTGGGGCTGAAGTGTGGGAAAGACCTGGATGAGGAGGAGCTTCTGAAGAAGGAGGCAGGGTGGGGCGGGGCTGGGGCGGGTGGAGCCACTGGAGGCGGGGTGGGGCTGACAGGATTGAAGTTGTGGGCCCAGGGAACCCACGGAGAGTGGGCCTGTCCAGCTTCATGGCGGAGGCCGGACTGTGCCCTTTTGAGTCCTTGCCATAGGCATCCAGTCCGTGAGATGGCGAGAGTCAAAGTAACCATGACCCAGGGTCTTCAGCAACTGCATCTGAGCTTCAGAGTGGAACCCAGGGGCCAGTGAAGCAGGTAGAGGTGCAGCCTCTGGGCACAGTTTCCCATCTCTGGGCTGAAAGCCCACGCTGGCTCCCCTCCAAGGCACCCTGGGACTGCCGGCCAGTGCTGAGCAACAGTCTTATCTGTTTTTGTTTTGTTTTGTTTTTGCAGGTGTGAAAGAAAATCCTCACTGTGTTTCCTGCTGGCCCTGGGACCTGAGATGTCTCAGAGAAAGGCAGTTTCGCCTTCAACACTTTTTCCTGTCCTCTTCCTCTCTTCTGGGGGCTCAGCCCACCCAGGGCAGCCACCTGACTCTGCTCCTGAATGCCGCCCTGCCTGCTGTGTCCCTGCCTCCCCAAGTGCCTGATCAGAGTAAATGCTCCTTTTCCTGTCCCCACTGCTACTAGCTGAGCTCAGGCCTCATGGCCTGGGGCCGGTGCTGTCAGCTTACGGCTCCCTACTGGTCTGGACCCCTCTTGTCTCTCCTCCTCCAGCCACTATTGCACACACCATTGATTCTGTGTCACACTGCAAGCACATCTGTCCTCAACTCCAGATGGAAAGCACAGCGGAGCCCTCTCCTATTTAAACCCCCAACCCATCCGTGGTACCCTGGGGGGCTTCCAGTGGTCCCAGGTCTCCTTCCTTGTCGCCCAGCACTCTGGTGGCTGTGCTGGTCCTGGGCTCTGTGCAGAGCTCATCCAGGACCCCACACTTTCTCATGCAGTTCTGCTCCTGGACTGCTGACTCCTCTTGCCCTGCCCCTGGACCTCTGGCTCCTCTTGTCCTGACCACCTACTGTCCTCCTTCCAGGCACAACTGTAACACCCCTTTCTCCATCTGCCTGAGTGTCAGGCATTCTCATCTGGGAGTTCTGGGGCTCCCTACATCTTCCTGCTGCCAGCCCTTGCCCCCCTCTTCCTCCCAGACTGTGGCTGCTGTGCACAAGTCTGGACCCCCAGAGGGTTGCCGAGACCCAGGAAGGCAAGGTTGGTGTCTCCCTCATTCCTGTTAGCTGGGTACCCACACAACTGCTGCCGTGGGAATGTTGAGTCAGAGCAGTGCTTTCCCTTCCAGCAGGCAGCCTGCTCTCTCCTTGCAGAAGCCTCCTGGCCACAAGATGAGGGGCAGGGGCTGCCTCCTGAATTTGAGGCCTCAGCACTGTGGGGACCCAAGTGATCACCACACACAACCCCCTTATGCTGGTGCCCCACTTCTCGCCCCTAGACTGGTTACCAGCTGCCTCCAGACACCCCAGACACATCCGAAACCAGTAGTGGTTTCAGATCATGAGGGAGGGTCCTGTGAACAGTGGGTGGGCTGCTGCTGTTCATCCAGCATCCTGGTTTTGAACTAGACCTTGCCTAGTGAACTGGACACCTATGAAGTGTGGCTAGTGATGGGGGCAGCTGTGAGGCCCTGCTTCGTGGCGTTTCTCTGCACCTGTCCCTTCCCTGCTGCTGGCCCCAGCTCTCCTTACATGCCCAGATGTGAGGACCGAGCCATGGGGAGTGCTGCCTCGCACCCTGCCTGGATCTCTGGGGCTTGGTGAGGGTTCCACTTTGTCCCTGCTATACGTTTGCTGTACGTTTGCATTCCACTTTGTCCCAGCACTGACCTGGGACAGGCTCAACCCAGATTCTCGGTTTCCCTCGTGTGCTCCTTGGACGATGTGGTTTCCTCTCTGAAATGCCTGTTTCCCATCTCTCCGCTGAGCTGTGTGTCCTTTCTGTGCCGAGTTGTGGGCACTTCTTGTGGGGTCTGGGTGCTCATCCTGCCCTGATGTTTGTATTGCAGATTCGTCATCTTCTCTTTGCAAGCTAGCTACGGACTCAGTATTTACCTGGTGTCTCGGAGCCATAAGTACCCCACAGGTCAGCCTGTGTCTGTCAGGCCCTCCCACTGGGGGCCACCGTCCATCCCCAGGCTTGGCACCTGGGGCGAGCAGTCCCTGAGGAGACGCTGCCCTGGTGTCCAGCACTCCGCCCGTGAGAGAGGGCTCCTTTACATCCGTGTCGGTCCCTCGGTACCTGCCTAGCTTTGGTTCTGGGCCCTAGACCCCACATGCAGGACAAGCCCAGGGGCAGCCATGTAGCTCTGGGAAGTCAGCCAGACCTACTTCTCCTCTGTCCCCAGGGTAGCTCTTGTCGACTGCACCCCTCTCCATATGGCCCAGAAGGAGGGGCCAGCCTGAGAGCTGGATGTGATTCTGATTTCATCTCAGCTCTGCTGCAATTCTTTGAGAGGACGTGGCACGCATGGGTCCTGCGGACACGGGTGGCCACTCTGCTGCCACTCCTCAGGGTGCTGACTGCCCAAGGGATGGGGCACCACCCAGGGGGACTGGGAGACCTTCTGTGAGCCTCTGATGGTGCCCTGCTCGCTTTCACATCACAGGCCTTTATATCACGTCTGACCCGGGAGTGGGAGATGCTGGTTTCCACGTGTCCATCACTCCCAAGCTCTGGGGTCTACATGCCCTTCACTGTCCTCCATCTCGGCAGGTTGGCCACGACCCGGGTGCCACAACCCCCAGCACTGGAGGTGGCTTCTGGACACCAGGCTGCAGCCCACAAAACGGATCCAGCTGTTTAGTTTGCGAGAATGAGGAGCAGGGAGGGTGGACTGGAGTGTGCATTGCCATCCCATACTCATGGTGAGAGGAATTCAGTGACTGGACTCTCATGCGCTGGGCGGGAGCCCTATCCGGCTACCCTGTGAGAACTTGCGTGCCCACCGTGGTGACTTGGCCAAGCACAAAGAAGATGTGAGGAGTCAGGAGCAGAGGCCGCCCATGAGGCACCACCAGAGGTGGGAAGGTTCTCCAGTTCGTGAGTGGGGCGAGTATCCCACTCTTTTTCTGTGTGTTTCAGGAGCAGAGGCCACCCATGAGGCGCCCCCAGAGGTGGGAAGGTTCTCCAGTTCGTGAGTGGGGCGAGTATCCCCCTCTTTTTCTGTGTGTTTCAGGAGCAGAGGCCACCCATGAGGTGCCACCAGAGGTGGGAAGGTTCTCCAGTTCATGAGTGGGGTGAGTATCCCCCCTCTTTTTCTGTGTGTTTCTGTTTTACTCACTGGAGTTCACACAGGGTTCCATTCAGCCTTACCATCTTTCCCTCACATCACATGTTCCCCCAGGTTCTGAAGGACTCCTCGACAGACATCTCATTAAGCCCTATACCTGGCTGTGGGGGATACTGCATTCCAGGCCCTCCCACCTCAAGACCGACTGACAGCTCCTCGGGACTGGCCCCGTGTCCCTTGCCCCTTGACCCCCTGTGCCCAGAAACCCCAACCTGGGGGTCGTCCTGAAGGGTCCGCAGAGTCAGAGTTAACCATGTTTCTCATGTTGGTGTCATGTTGGCTGTGTGTCTGGCAACCTCCACCCCTCTGGTGGCCCCACCTCACTGTGTGGGTTCACCATCTCAGACCCCAAGGTCCCTTTGGGAGGGGATGCAGTCCTTCCCGTGTCTGTTTGCTGTGGTGCGGCAGCATCCTTCTCCTGGGGACCTGCCCGATTCCTGTTCCTTAGTTCCAGACCTGGAACTGGCTCGGCAGCTGAAACTGGGCAAGGGATCTTGACCTGTTTACTGGGGTGGCTGCCCTTGGCCTTGGTGTCGTTTGGACTGTGCCTTGGTTGGTTGCCCACCTATCAAGCCTCCAGGAGGTTGCATTGTCTTGACCACCTGCCCTGCTCTGTGGGTCTGGCCTCCTGGGAGGCGGCAGCCCTCGTCATGGTCCCTGGCTCCTGGCCACTCAGTGTGACCTCACGACCTCTGCTGCAGCCCCTGGACAGCAGGTATGGGGGAAGGGGAGTGTTGTCCATCTCCTCCATCACCAGGCACGGAGAGCCCAGCCTGTGTTGCACAGTGACTTTTCTCTGCTTGGTGGCCGGGCAGTAGATGATAAGTTCTTCCCGTGCTTCCTCGGTTTTCATGCTGGTAGTGCCGTGGGTCTTGCTGCAGATCAGGGCGGCTGGCTCCCCTGCTTCCTGGGATGGAGGGGGTACCTGTGAGGGAGGACTCTGGTTCAGTTTTCTCCCTGGGAGCGGGGGGGAACCAGCTCTTTATGTGGTGCGAGGTGGGCGGCAGGCTCAGAAGTTCAGAGATGTCTGGGATGTGTCGGTCTTCTGGGGCCTGCCTCCCAGTCTCCCTTCGTGTCAGGGATGCATGTTTTCCCAAGAGGACATCTGATGCCAGTGGGTCAGGCCTGACTTGGCGGAATGTTCAGTGTCTGAGGTTCAGCCACTCCTATTGAATCTTGGGCTGATGTTTGTCCACTGCCTGAAGCTTTCTCAGCTACCAGGAAAACCCTGGCCGCCTCCCCCCCGCCCCCTCCTTGGTTCTCACTGTTCTTCATCCTAGGCTGGTCATCCCCCTGCAGACAGCAAAGCAAAGCAGTCACTCCCCTCTATTCACCCCACGTTTCACACGCCTGGATCTTCTCATTTGCTGGGGAGTTCCTCTCCCCCTGCCAGCCCAGCAAAAGTTCTAGCAGCTGGGTTGCGGCCTTGAGCCCAGGGTCGAGTGCACACCGACTACCCCCAGGATGGGTCCTCATAACCAGTGGGGCAGGGATGTCGACTCCGTACCAAGGACCCGTCTCGCCACCTCTCCTCAGACCACTCCAGGGCCAGCCTTCTCGGGATGGGTCCTTTGTGAGGCTATTCCTGGGGGTGGGGTGGGGGGGAGTTGGTGCTGGAGGCTGGCTGGGGACTCACCACCAAGGGGACGGGGAGCAGGCAGGGTTGGGGAGGGCATCCCTTCACCTGCGATGTTGACCTGACAGTTCCTGCCAGCCCATCGGGAGGTGCAGAGCACAGACAGGCATCGAGGTGTCCACAGTGGGCCCTGGTGGGCGGGCCCTCACAGTGCCTGAGGCCTCGTGATCGCTACTGACAGAGCGGGAGAACTAACACTAGGAATTGGTGCCTGAGCGGTGGCTGTGTGTACACACAGGACGCCAAGTGCTTTTGCCCAGGTGGCACCACACTCTGCCCTGCATGCAGCCTGGTGGGAGGGGCTCTTGGCATCTTTTGCATTAGACAACTGCTGGGTTGGGCAAGAGAACTGCTTCCAGTGTGCTGGTCATGCAGCCATCTGCTAGCCATGGTGTAAGCACAATCTGATGGGAGAGGGCAGGTCTGGGTGCCAGATCTCACAAGGCAAAGCACATTCAAGTCCAAAGACACCTGTCCTGCAAGAGGCTCCTCCACTGTGCAGGCCGACAGGTGTTCCCTCACACCTGCATCACTCAGGGCTGGGGGTGGGGAGGTTGGAGCCCATCTTCCAAGCAGACCTGTAAAGCCCAGAGCCTGAAACGAGGCAGAGGTTGGGGAGCATGAAACGTGGGGGATCAAACACGGACTTACATCAAGGGACCATGGAGGGCTTTTCAGATGGGAGGGCTGTCTGGGCCGGGTCTTGTAGTGAAGAGGGTCTCTTTGGCAGGGAAATGGGGGAAGGGCCCCCAGAAGGGTCAGACCCATGGAGGGAACGGAACCCAGGTGTGTAGCTGAAGCAAGTGAGCTTGTGGAGGGCCCCCAGCCTGACACTATCTGTATAGGTTCCCTGAGGGATTTTCGGCAAAGGATTTCTAGAGCCTTTGATGCGCTGTGAAGTTTCATCCACTGCCTGCAGAGGCAAGGCTGCGTGCAGGCATGTGCAGCAGCCAGGTAGGCTGGGCAGGCTCTGGTCCTCCACAGAGGTGGTGTGGGAGGAAGCAGACACTCTGCTCTGCCATCTCAAAGCTGGATTGGTCCCCAGCACCACCATTGCTGGAGCGTGAGTCTCAGCAAATCACTCCCTCTCTGAGTCTCCATTTATTTGTCTGAACGATGAGCACAGTGTAATGTCCCCATTAGGAGTAATACTATTTGTTTGTGTATCTGATGGGAGTGAGGTGGTCATAGAAGCACCAACTATGAATACTGGTTGAAGAAGCATCTCTTTTGCTAAGAGAACTTTCCCCAGAATGAGTAGGAATGCAGGCATGTACCTTGAAGCCTGCAGCTGGGAGACAGGGAGACACTGAGGAGCCTCAAACTAGGAAAGGAGGAGAACATGGACACCATTGGCCCTCCGTCCCAAAGGTTCCATAGGATGCAGCCTGGGTTGGGGCTTGAGGGCCATTGGTGGATTTTGAGCAAGGATGTATATAGCGGCCCCTGGAGACAGAAGGCATTGTGAACTGAGTCAAACTGCCAGGATTTGTGAACTGGGGGGACCAGTGCTAGGACCACAAGTTCCTAGCAGGACCAGGAATCCATGAAGCTGTGAGCCTCTTCCCTGAACTGTGCAGGAGTCAACATCTGCCTGCTGCCTTAGGTCCATGATCTGCTGTCCACATTCCATCACCCAGAATACTTCAGCAGCCAAGTGTTTTCACCAGCTTGACCTAAACCGTTTTGGTAATAAAACCAAAAATGGATGATAACAAGAAGCTACTTATAGTATCCCGAGTTTTCTCTATGTAGCCCACTTGGTAGTAAAAGTCACATGGTTCACTGCAGTCATGTCAGTGTGTTTGCATGCTCCTGTCTGGGTGTTGATGATCTCTGTGTCACCATTAATGATTTCTAAATCCCTAAACTCGTGTGACCCCCCAAAGCTTTTGGACAAAGCATTAGGCACAAGTGATCCTAGCTCCAGTAAGAGCCAACATTTTCAGAGGACTGACAGAGGCCCAGGGGTACTGGATCTGTTACCTTCCTCCAGCCTTTGGCCTAGAGGGATGCCCTTCCTGGGACAGGCAGGACTGAGGGCCAGCCCCAGTCAACCTGGATGACTATACACCCCACCATCTGCCAAAGAGCCTCAGGATGTGAAATCTATTGGTACCAACCATGCTCTTCTGTGGTAGAAATAGGTGGAACCTAGACCTAAAAAGAAGAAGGACTCTTGGCAAGCACGTGTATTCACTGGTTTGTAATTTTGGAAACCTGTCCACCATCTTGTTTCAGGACAAGAGCTGAAGGAGCCCTGTGCGGTCTCCCAGTACAGCCCCAGAAAACCTGGGTCCACCCACACAATTCTGGGTGTTAACATGATTCAAAAGTTTCTGGTTTTGAGATACAGGCAATGACACTGGAAGCTCAGCAGCATTAGGCTCAGCTGGTTGACTTGCTTTCATAGCACACTTCTCAAGCGCCGATAGGAAATGCAGGTAGAGGAGATGAGAGGAAAGGACATTGTTCTGCTGCTGGTGCCGCTTCCCCTGCTGGGTGGCCCCCTCTGTCTCAGAGAAGCCTGTTTGTTAGCTTTGAACGGGATGGAAAGCTGCCTTTAGGGAGTGGCACCCTGGCCTCACCTGATCCATGCTTGGTAGCTAATCATATTCTTAGGATTAACCTGGTCCCCAAATTGCAAAGGCCATGTTTTCCCTGAGCAAAATTGTGGTTTTCTGTCAGCCCATGATTTGGAAGCTGTCTCTTGCTTTCCCACCTCAGCTTCTGTGCCCCAGTGACCCTCCACGTACCCTGGTTACCCATGAGGGTATATGGCCATCAGCCTCACAGCACGAGGCTGAGCAGCCCAGATCAGTGTCCTTGCCTGGGTTTGTCCTTGGCATTGTGGCATCATGGCTCAGAGGCCATGTCTGGGTTTAAGATCTTGAGCCAGTGATGAGCCTTTTCCAGCCTCAGGTTTCACATCTGTGTGCTGGGTGTAGTAACAGTGCACAGTCGCTAGGACAGCAGGGAGGGTTCCATAAGTTGAAAGGCTGGGATAAATTTGGTGCACAAAGATGTTATGGGGAAGGGAACCAGGAAAATTATGCCAGGATCTTTTATCTGCTTTTGGGACCTACCATTGGCTGACAAAGGCAGAAAAAAGTGCTCCATGCCACCTTGTCATCAGCCTGCCATTGTCTCCCTCTGGGGCTCTGGGGACTGTTTTTAAGCAGCTTGCTGTTGGCATGGCCACATTGCTGGGAGAAATATCAATTACTTCAGATATGCAGATGACACAACCCTTATGACAGAAAGCAAAGAGGAACTGAGGAGCCTCCTGATGAAAGTGAAAGAGGAGAGTGAAAAAGCTGGCTTGAAACTCAACATTCAAAAAAATAAGATCATGGCATCTGGTCCCGTCACTTCTTGGCAAATAGATGGGGAAACAATGGAAACAGTGACAGGTTTTATTTTCTTGGACTCCAAAATCACTGCAGATGGTAACTGCAATCATGAAATTAAAAGACACTTGCTCCTTGGAAGAAAAGCTATGATCAACATAAACAGCATAGTAAAAGGCAGAGACATTACTTTGCCGTCATAGGTCTGTGTAGACAAAGTTATGGTTTTGCCGGTAGTCGTGTATGGATATGAGAACTGGATCATAAAGAAGGCTGAAGGCTGAAGAATTGATGCTTTCGAACTATGGTGTTGGAGTAGACTGTCGAGAGTCCCTTGGACTGCAAAGAGGTATAACCAGTGAATCCTAATGGAAATCAGTCCTGAATATTCATTGGAAGGACTGATGCTGTAGCTCAAGCTCCAATATTTTGGCACCTGATGTGAAGAACTGACTCATTGGAAAAAAACCCCGGTGATGGGAAAGGTTGAAGGCAGGAGGAGAAGGGGGTGACAGAGGATGAGACGCTTGGATGGCATTACTGACTCGATGGACATGAGTTTGAGCAAGCCCTGGGAGTTGGTGATGGACAGGGAAGCCTGGCGTTCTGCAGTCCATGGGGTCTCAAAGAGTTGGACATGACTGAGCAACTGAACTGAACTGATGGGTCCAGATGCTATGCTAAGCAAATTACACATACTGAGTGGTTGCTATATATTTGAGTATACTATTACACCCACTTAGCAGATGAGGAAGCTAAGGTAACAGGTAGTAAAATCGTAGTGACAAGATTTAAGCACAGAACCTGTTGACCTTTTTAGTCCTCTGACTCAGCACGAGACTGAGCCAAGTGACAGTGTCCCTGCTGCTCCAGGGCCCTGGCAGGCAGCTTGAAGAAGTGAGGCCAGTGGGTGAAAACCACAGGAAGCGAGGGGGCTGGAACATGTGGAGAGAGCACGATCTAGCCCAGGAGGAGCTGCCACTCACAATAGGAGGGTGTGTGGGCCAGGTGCCAGGGCTTTTGCTTTGTCCAGAATGGCCAAGAAAGCTGAAGTTCGGTAAGAGATCTCCCGGTTTTTTAATGTTGGCTCCTCATTTTATAAAGACTTTCTCCACGCCAGCTGCCTACACCTGCCACACACGCAGAGCCTACAGGTGGCCCTCTCCTTCCTCCACTGCACTGGCTCCACACAGTGTGCCCCTTGCCAAGGGTTTGCTCTCAGAGGTTGATCTTCTGTCTGAAAGTGCTCCCTCCTGGCCTAAACTGTCTGCTCAGCTTCATCAATGCATGCTGTTGAAGAACAGAGAGAGACTCGGGGAACACGCCTGCTTCCATGTCTCCTCCTGTAGTTTACTCATCTCAGTACGAACTGCACCTCTGAGCTTTCCCGTGTCCTCTCTGTAGGGATCAGTGTCCTCTTGGGCAAAGTTCTCCTGAGGCTTTGGACTGCATCTGGATGTATCCTTTCTTCCTTTTACCTGGACCATTTCTCTTCTCTCCCAGTTACACAGTCAGCCTCTTGGGACAGGTTCACAGTCTTATTAGTTATCTCACTCTTCCCATCTTTCCCCAAGTCTGATCTCAATGCATAATAGGTTTACCTTTCAAATATTTGCTGAATTAAATATAAAAATTGGAGTACGCGTGAGGCTTGTCTTCATATTCTTGTTAATGGCAAAGCAGGTTCAGTTGCTTTGATAAAGAACTAAAAATAGAGTTACTTTGTATCTTGAATCCTGTTTTCTCATCTATTAAGTATTATCAAACCTATAGGGATCACTTAATGGGTATAGATTCCATAACACAGCGCCTGATGCATAGAAGGCACTCAGGAGGGGTCAGTTCATCTTGTTGCTACAGCTTTCATGATTTAATACAATTGTTGTTTAGACTCTTTTCGATCCCATGAACTGTAGCACTCCAGGCTTCCCTGTCCTTCATCATCTCCAGAGCTTGCTCAATCTCATGTCCATTGAGTCGATGATGCTTGGAGTTTTCCAAGCATCTCATCCTCTGTTGCCCCTTTCTCCTCTTACCCTCAGTCTCTCCCAGCATCAGGTTATTGTCCAATGAGTCAAGTCTTGGCATCAGGTGGTCAGAGTATTAGAACTTCAGCTTCAGCATCAGTCCTTCATATGACTATTCAGGGTTGATTGCCTTTAGGATTGAGTGGACTGAGGTCCTTGCAGTTCGAGGGTCGCTCAAGAGTCTTCTCCAACACCACCGTTCAAAAGCATCAATTCTTTGGCACTCAGCCTTTTTTCTGGTCCAACTGTCACATGCATACATGACTACTGGGAAAAGCATAGCTTTGACTAGACGGACCTTTGTCATTAATGTCTCCGCTTTTTACTACACTGTCTAGTTTGGTCATAACTTTTCTTCCAAGGAGAAAGTGCCTTTCAGTTTCATGGCTGCAGTCACCATCTGCAGTGATTTTGGAGTCCAAGAAAATAAAATCTGACACTGTCTCCATTGTTTCCCCATCTACTTGCCATGAAATTATGGGACTGGATGCCATGATCTTAATTCTTTGAATGTTGAGTTTCAAGCCAGCTTTCCCACTCTTCTCTTTCACTTTTATCAAGAGGCTCTTTAGTTCCTCTTCACTTTCTACCATAAGGGTGGTGTCATATCTGAGGTTATTGGTATTTCTCCCAGCAATCTTGATTTCAGCTCAGGCTTCATCCAGCCTGGCATTTCACATGATGTACCCTGCATATAAGTTAAATAACCAGGGTGATAATATACAGCCTTGATATACTCCTTTCCCAATTTTGAACCAGTCTGTTCCATGTTGAGGTCTGGCTGTTACTCCTTGACATGCATACAGGAATCTCAGGAGGCAAAGAAGGTCATCTGGTATTCCCATCTCTTTAAGAATTTTCCAGTTTGTTGTGACCCACACAGTCAAAGGCTTTATAACATGGTCAATGAAGCAGAAGTAATGGTTTTTCTGGAATTTTCTTGCTTTTTCTAGGATCCAACAGATGTTGGCCATTTGATCTCTGGTTCTTCAGCCTTCTCTGAATCCAGCTTGTACATCTGGAAGTTCTCAGTTCACATACTTCAACAGGCTAGCTTGAAGGATTTTGAGCATTACCTTGCTAGCATGTGAAATGAACACAATTGTGCAGTAGTTTGTATATTCTTTGGCATTTCCCTTCTTTGGGATTGGAATGAAAACTGACCTTTTCCAGTCCAGACACTGCTGGGTTTTCCAAATTGGTTGGCATATTGAGTGCAGCAGCACTTTCACAGCATCATCTTTTAAGATGGAAATAACTCAGCTAGAATTCGATCACCTCCACTAGCTTTCTTTGTAGTGATGCTTCCTAAGGCCCAGTTGACTTCAAATTCCAGGATGTCTGGCTCTAGGTGAGTGATCACACCCTCATGATTATCTAGGTCATTAAGACCTTTTTTTTTTTTTGTATAGTTCTGTGTATTTTTGCCACCTCTTCTTAATCTCTTCTGTTTCTGTTAGGTTCTTACCATTTCTGTATTTCAGGCTTTAACACAATAGAGCTAAGATTTACTGAAAGTCAAGGCTGATCTTATTGCAGATGATCCTCACATAGCCTGAACTGAGATCCCAAGGAACTCATGAAAGGTCCCTTCCAAATTAAGACAGAAGTTAAATTTCCACCTATTCATTTTTTTGCTTGTAACTGTTTGCTTGAGCCTGGTAAAAACACTGCTTCCCTTCTTCACAGAACTTTTACACATCTAAGTGATGAATATGCTCATTACTCTCTGTCATAGGCTGAATTTTCTGCCCCCCTCCAAATTCACATGTTGAGGCCCTAAACCCAGCACTTCAGAATGTGCTTCTGTTTGAAGACAGGGAATTTAAAAAGGTAATTAATGTTAAATGAAGTCATATGAGTAGACCCTAATTCGTTCTGATTGTGGTTCTTATAAGAAGAAGTTTGGAGACATAAAGGGACACAGGGTTGAGCATGCACAGGGAAGGTGCCATCTGAAGATTTAGGGTGAAGACCACCATCTACAAGCCAAGAAGAGAGGCTTCAGGAAAAACCTGACCTGCTGACACCTTAATCTTGGACTTCCAGCCTTCATAACTGTCAGAAAATGAATTTCTGGGGCTTTCCTGGTAGCTCAGTAGTACAGAACCTGCCTGCTAATGCAGAAGACACAGGTTTGATCCCTGACCTGAGAAGACCACACATGCCACGAAGCAGGTACCCCATGCCCCACAACTGTTGAGCCTGTGCTCTAGAACCCACGAGCCCAAACTGTTGTAGGCTGTATGCCCTAGAACCCGTGCTCTGCAACAAGAGGAGCCACCACAATGAGAAGCTTATACACCACGACTAGAGAGTAACCCCACTCCCCACCACTAGAGAAATGCCTGTACAGCAGCAAAGACTCAGCACACCCCAAAATAAATAAAATTATTTTTTTAGGAATACATGTAAATCCATGGCTGATTCATATCAATGTATGACAAAACCCACTGGAAAAAATAATAAAAATAAATAAATAAATAAATACATGTGTTCACAAGGTGTTGACATGAAACCTTAAAAAAAAAAAAAAAAAAAAGAAAAGTGAATTTCTGTTGTGCAAGCTACCTAGTCGGTGACATTTTGTTGTGGCAGCCCTAGCAAACTAATACCTGCTTCTTCTTTTAGACCTTTTTGTCTTCCTAGTGATGGAACTCCAGAAAATGGGAACTGGGGATCCGCTTGAAGGAAATGAGAGAAAAATATACTTTGGGAGAAACAGCATGTTTGCCTTAACACCCTGTCTCCTGGATTAATATTTTGGAGATTTTCTGAGTGAGACCTGTGTGGCAGATCCTGCCCGTGTCCCCTCTGCCTCGTGGCTATGGCACATATCCCCCAGACATTAAACTGCCAGAATCTCATCAGTAGCTTGGAGGTTTTTTTCCTTGTACCTGAAACCTACTTTGTCAGTGCTCAGGGCAAACTGAAAATGTCAGAGAATTGATGTTTATGACCCATAGAAACTGGAGTATAAATACCCCAGCTCCCTCATCCTCATACATGATAAGTCGGAAAACTCTGCATAGGCTTGCAGAGTTCTCCAGCAGGGTTAAGCTCCCTTAATCTTTCTTGAAATGCACCTTTTCTTGGCTCACTTCCTATCTCTATGGAAGCTCTACATCCTTCCTCTGCAAAGCACATCTCCCAAGGAAACTACTTGCTCTAGAATTTTTATTTTGGGTTGTGATTCTGGAGGAACCAAACCAAGGGCCACCTGCCTTCTAGCAACCTGTGTGTGCATATGAAACATCCATAATTAAAGATGCTGCTAAAAAAAAAAATAAAGATGCTGCTGTGTTTTCTAATTTAACAAGATGACATACTGCTTTGGGGCTTTCCTGGTGGCTCAATGGTAAAGAATCTGCCTGCCAATGCAGGAGACTTGGGTTCAGTCCCTAGGTCAGGAAGATCCCCTGGAAAAGGAAATAGCAACCCACTCCAATATTCTTGCCTGGAGAATTTTGTGGACAGAGGAGCCTGGTGGGCTACAGTCCATGGGATCATGAAAGTGTCAGACACAACTTAGTGACTAAAAAATAACACTGTATCCAATTCTTTCTGTGGTAAGGTGGTAAGTGTTTCATCAACTGGTGAACCCTGGAGACTCTCCTTGTAGGAAGGGGTGTTCTAAAGTCCTGTCTTGTGGAAATACCTTTGGGTCAAATCAACTATGCTACATTCTTTTCTTCTATAAACACCAAAGCCCAAACGTTACAGTACTTATTGGCTTTTTTTTTTTTTTTAACTTTGAAAATTGAAGGATAATTGCTTTACAGAATTTTGTGGTTTTCTGTCATCCATCAACAAGAATCAGCCATAGGTACACCCATGTCCCCTCCCTCCCTCCCTCCCTCCCTCCCATCTCCCTCCTCATCCCACCCTTCGGTCTGTCGCAGAGCCCCTGTTTGAGTTCCCTGAGTCATACAGCAAGTCCCCATTGACTATCTATTTTACATATGGTCTTGTAAATTTCTATGTTACTCTCTCCATGCATCTCACCTCCCTCCTCTCCTCCCACCGTGTCCTCATTGGCTTTGCTTAGCCCGTGCTCTTGCATCACATCTCCATGATGGGTAAGTGTGTTTGCATCAAGGTGGGGTGGTTCTAATAAGTTGGTTTGTGCCTGAGACACATGCTTCCTTATGGGGCTGCTCTAATACCTGCTGTGAAGTTTTCCTGGTCTGTGTGGGTGCTGTTGGGGGAGTTGCTTCTGAATAGTGGTCCAAGTGACTATGAGAGAAACAGACTTCTGAGGAACAATGCAAGCTGCCCTGGGTGTGCAGTAAAGCTTCTGCTAAGCATGCTGACTCTAAGCCCTTTCTCGTTACTCTCAGGCTGATATTGACCATGTCAGAGGTTGAGGTCTTCTCAGTGACTACTCAGAACAATGCTAAGGACGTTCCACACTGAGTAACTTTCACCCTTCTAGGCTCCCTTAACCCCTTGAAAACTGTTTACAGCCAGGCCCACAGTTCTGGAATAAGGAGTCCTCGGACAAGGCTGTGGATGAATGCGTTAGCCAGACCTCACCTGACTGTGCATGTAACCTCTGCAGCTGGTCTGCTGACAGGATCACTTGTCTTTGCCCCAAGAAGAAATGTTTTGTCACAGAAACTATTTCTCTGTTGCATCTTTTGTGAATCTTTTTCTATGAGTGCATTAATCCTAAGAAGTATTGCTGGCTTAAGGGATTTATGTGAGTCGGCTAAGGGTCTACCAATGTAGTGTTTAATCACATTCATTGCCACGTGATCTTGAGCTCGCAGCCGAAGGCCAGAACCACAGGTTTAAAGGGCCATAGTCGCCTCACTCCATACATCCCTGCTGATTTATTTACCTTCAGCTCATTGCCTGGTAAAAAGGAAATAGTAAAGATATGTCTGAATGTGAACATTTTAGGAACGTCAACATTTAGTGAACTAAAATCGACTGGAATGGGTGGATTTAACTCAGATTACCATTATATCTACTACTGTGGGCAAGAATCCCTTATAAGAAATGGAGTAGCCATCATAGTCAACAAAAGAGTCTGAAACGCAGTATTTTGATAGAATTTCAAAAACAGCAGAATGCACTCTCTTCATTTCCAAGGCAAACCATTTCAATATCATGGTAATCCAAGTCTATGCCCCGACGAGTAAGTGCTGAAGAAGCTGAAGTTGAATGGTTCTGTGAAGACCTCCACAACCTTCTAGAGCTAACACACAAAAAGATATCCTTTTTATTATAGGAGACTGGAATGCAAAAGTAGGAAGTCAAGAAACACTTGGAGTAACAGGCAAATGTGTTCTTGGAGTACAAAATGAAGTAGGGCAAAGGCTAATAGAGTTTTGCCAAGAGAATGCACTGGTCATAGCACACACATAGCACAAGAGAAGATGCTACACATGGACATTACCAGATGGTCAATCCCAAAAGCAGATTGATTATATTCTTTGCAGCCAAAGATGGAGAAGCTATATATAGTTAGCAAAAACAAGAGAGGGAGCTGACTGTGGCTCAGATCATGAACTCTTTATTGCCAAATTCAGACTTAAATTGAAGAAAGTAGGGGAAATCAATAGACCATTCATGTATGACCTAAATCAAATCCCTCACGATTATACAGTGGAAGTGAGAAAGATTCAAGGGATTAGATCTCATAGACAGAGTGCCTGATGAACTATGGATGGAGATCTGTGTTATTGTACAGGAGACAGGGATTAGGACCATTCCAAAGAAAAAGAAATGCAAACAAGCAAAATGGCTGTCTGAGGAGGCCTTACAATAATAGCTGTGAAAAGAAGAGAAGCCAAAAGCAAAAGAGAAAAGAAATGATATACCCATGTGAATGCAGAGTTCCAAAGAAGAGCAAGGAGAGATAATAAAAGCCTTCCTCAGTGATCAGTGCAAAGAAATAGAGGAAAGCAATAGACTGGGATAATCTTGGGAAAGCAATAGTCTTTCCCAATACACTGGGAAAGACTAGAGATCTCTTCAAGAAAATTAGAGCTATAAAGGGAACATTATATGCAAAGGTTGGCTCAATAAAGAACAGAAATGGTATGGACCTAACAGAAGCAGAAGATATTAAGAAGAGGTGGCAACAATACACAGAAGAACTATACAAAAAATGATCTTCACGACACAGACAATAACTATGGTATGATCATTCACCTAGAGCCAGACATCCTGGAATGCTAAGTCAAGAGGGCCTTCGGAAGCATCACTATGAACAAAGCTAGTGAAGGTGATGGAATTTCCATTGAGCTATTTCAAATCCTAAAAAATGATGCTGTGAAAGTGCTGAACTCAATATGCCAGCAAATTTGGAGAACTCAGCAGTGGCTACAGGACTGAAAAAGGTTAGTTTTAATTTCAATACCAAAGAAAGGCAATGCCAAAGAATGCTCAAACTACTGCACAGTTGCACTCATCTCACACGCTAGTAAAATAATGTTCAAAATTCTCCAAGCCAGGCTTCAACAGTACATGAATGTTGAACTTCCAGATGTTCAAGCTGGTTTTAGAAAAGGCAGAGGAACCAGAGATCAAATTTCTAACATCCACTGGGGTATTGAAAAAGCAAGAGAGTTCCAGAAAAGCATCTATGTCTGCTTTATTGACTATGCCAAAGTCTTTGACTGTGTGGATCAATCACCACAAACTGTGGAAAATTCTTAAAGAGGTGGGAATACCAGACCAGCTGACCTGCCTCTTGAGAAATCTGTTTTCAGGTCAGGGATCAACAGTTAGAACAGGACATGAAACAACAGACTGGTTCCAAATAGGGAAAGGTGTACGTCAAGGCTATATATTGTCACCCTGCTTATTTAACTTCTAAGCAGAGTACATCATGAGAAACACTGGGCTTGATGAACCACAAGCTGGAATCAAGATTGCCAAGAGAAGTATCAATAACCACACATATGGAGATGACAGCACCCATATGGCAGAAAGCAAAGAAGAACTAAAGAGCCTCTTGATGAAAGTGAAAGAGGAGAGTGAAAAAGTTGGCTTAAAACTCAACATTCAGAAAACTAAGATCATGGCATCTGGTCCCATCACTTCACAGCAAATAGATTGATTGGGAAACAGTGGAAACAGTGACGCACTGTATTTTGGGCTCCAAAATCAGTGAAGATGTTGATTGCAGTCGTGAAATTAAAAGATGCTTACTTCTTGGAAGAAAAGTTATGACCAACCTAGACAGCATATTAGAAAGCAGAGACATTAGTTTGCCAACAAAGGTCCATCTCGTCAAGGGTATGGTTTTTCCAGTAGTCATATATGGATGTGAGAGTTGGACTATAAAGAAAGCTTAGCAACAAAGAATTGATGCTTTTGAACTGTGGTGTTGGAGAAGACTCTTGTGAGTTCCTTGGACTGCCAGGAGATCCATCCAGTCCATACTAAAGGAAATCAGTCCTGAATATTCATTGGAAGGACTGATGTTGAAGGTGAAAGTCCAATACTGTGGCCACAGTTGCTAAGAGCTGACTGATTTGAAAAGACCCTGATGCTGGGAATGATTGGAGGTGGGAGAAGGGGACAACAGAGGATGAAACGGTTGGATGGCATCACTGAATCAATGGACATGAGTTTTAATAAACCCCGGGATTTGGTGATGGACAGGGAGGCCTGGTGTGCTGCAGTCCATGGGGTCACAAAGAGTCGGACACGACTGAGCAACTGAACTGAACTAAAAAGTGTTTGTTACTCTATTATTTTTCATCTAACTATTTAGTGAAACTTTCCCTGTGAATTGATTAAGGTATTACACTGAGGGAAGATTTCAGATCGGCTTTGGTAAGTCTACGAACTCGTGTAAATCCACCCATTATATCTAAATGGACTACCTTTGAACCAAGTCACTCTGTAAATGATGAGGGCCTGAATTCTGTCTTTCATTTAAACATGTTTTTTAAGATAATTTCTTCTAGCAACCTGTTGAGATATTAGTTTGGCCCTGATTCAAAAGGAGTTAGCATTGAACTGTAAAGCCCAAAATCCCTTGTTTGGTTTCCCAAAATTTGTTTCATAAAATTTAATAATATTTCCCTGTTTTTCTTTTGTTTGAATAATGGCAAGGGAGTTTACTGGATTGAAGATTCGACATTATCTTACACTAGACAAAGGCACTGAGCCCCAACACTGTGTGGGGCTGCGTGTTAAAGGGAGCATCCCTGCCCAAATCCTCTCTCATCTTCCATTCCCATCTGATTGGGTTTTCCTTCCAGATTCTCATCCCTTCTTTGCTTCTCCACTCCCCCTTAGACCGTTTAACAGCCTCAGGTTTCATCACCTCAACTGGGGGTCCCTGTGGTTACCTACAAGTCTGCCTCCTTGATCTTAATTCTAGATATCCCAGGCAACTCTGCCTCTTGTTTCTCTGCTAATTATCCCCAAACATGCTTCCAACATGTCCATCCCCAACTAAGAAACATAATGTGTTCCCTGTGGATTACCATGCACCTTCCAGTGTTCTCTGTTGGTCTTTTGAGGCCCTCCACAATCTAGCTTGTCCCACACAACCCATCATGCTCTCATTCTCCATTACTCAATGTGTTTTGCTTTTTCCTCTTACCATGAGCAAGTCAGGACCATTTGCAGGGCCAGTGAATATGGGTGTCCAGCTTGTGTACTGCCCCTGGCCCTGGGCATCATGCAAAGCTGGTCATTTCTACCTCCGTGATCTTTTTTCCCACTGATTGTCTGTCTGAATTCTTCTCATCCTTCAAAACATCCTTCAGCCACAATATCTTCCCTAGTTGTGCTAAGTTTCATTAGTCTCCTCTTCCTTTGAAGTTCTACAAGTCTTAGAAGCTCCCCCCCTCCCCCCAAGAAGAAAACTCCTCTGCTATGGAGAGCATGTGGTTGTTGCTATTTAGTTTCTAAATTGTGTCCAGCTCTTTTGTGACCCCTCGGACTGTAGCCCATTAACAGGGCTTCAGTTAAGTTCAGTTCAGTCACTCAGTCGGGTCCGAGTCTTTGCAGCCCCATGAATCACAGCATGCCAGGCCTCTCTGTCCATCACCAATTCCCGGAGTTTACTCAAACTCATGCCCATCGAGTCGGTGATGCCATCCAGCCATCTCATCCTCCGTCATCCCCTTCTCCTCCTGCCCCCAATCCCTCCCAGCAGCAGGATCTTTTCCAATGAGTCAACTCTTCGCATGAGGTGGCCAAAGTAATGAAGTTTCAGCTTCAGCATCAGTCCTTCCATGAACACCCAGGACTGATCTCCTTTAGGATGGACTGGTTGGATCTCCTTGCAGCCCAAGGGACTCTCAAGAGTCTTCTCCAACACCACACTTCAAAGGCATCAGTTTTTCCTTGGTTTTAGAAAAGGCAGAGGAACCAGAGATCAAAGTACCAATATCCGCTGGATCATCAAAAATGCAAGAGAGTTCCAGAAAAAACATCTATTTCTGCTTTATTGACTATGCCAAAGCCTTTGACTGTGTGGATCACAATAAACCGTGGAAAATTTTGAAAGAGATGGGAATACCAGACCACCTGACCTGCCTCTTGAGACACCTGTATGCAGGTCAGGAAGCAATAGTTAGAACTGGACATGGAACAACAGACTGGTTCCAAATAGGAAAACGAGTATGTCAAGGCTGTATATTGTCACCCTGCTTATTTAACTTATATGCAGAGTACATTATGAGAAACGCTGGGCTGGAAGAAGCACAAGCTGGAATCAAGATTGCCGGGAGAAATATCAATAACCTCAGATATGCAGACGACACCACCCTTATGGCAGAAAGTGAAGAGGAACTAAAAAGACTCTTGATGAAAGTGAAAGAGGAGAGTGAAAAAGTTGGTTTAAAGCTTAACATTCAGAAAACTAAGATCATGACATCAACAGGGCTTAGTGACTGTTGAATAGTTTTCTCTATTTTCATATGTGATTATTTTAACTTTCCCAACTACTTTCTGAGTTACTGGAAGCAATGAAGGCTAACATCCACATCAGTAGCTCACACAGTGCTGAGCACAGGATTGGTGTTCTATAAATATTGGCTCTTCAATTCCTGAGAATGATCCATAATTAAGATAGAAAAAGGAATGGCATCAAATGTTGATATGCTTTTAAGGGAAAATCAGCATCACTCTTAGTCTGAGCCCAGAGATATGTAATGTGAGCCAAGGGTGTGTGATTTTCAAGTAATAAGGCCTATTCCAGGAAGTTGTCCACATTGTCCAGATAAAAGAAAGAATTATTTTTCACTATCAACAATATAGTTGATTTCAATTAAGGCAGCTTCAATTATTTAGAATATTGAATAGCTATTCAGTGTTATTTTTAGAATTTATTTTTTATTGAAGGATGATTGCTTTATAGAATTTTGCTGTTTTCTGTCAAACCTCAACATGAATCAGTCATAGGTATACATATATCCCCTCCCTTTTGAAACTTCCGCCCATTTCCCTCCCCATCCCACATCTCTAGATTGATACAGAGCCCCAGTTGGAGTTTCCTGAGTTATACAGCAAATTCCTGTTGGCTATCTATTTTACATATGGTAATGTAAGTTTACATGTTACTCTTTCCATACATCTCACCCTCTCCTCCCCTCTCCCCATGTCCATAAGTCTATTCTCTATGTCTGTTTCTCCATTGTTTCCCTGTAAATAAATTCTTCAGTACCATTTTTCTGGATTCTGTATATACGTGTTAGAATATGGTATTTATCTTTCTCTTTCTGACTCACTTCACTCAGTATAATAGGTTCCATGTTCATCCACCTCATTAGAACTGATTCAAATGTGTTCCTTTTTATGACTGAATAATTGTAATTGCAGTCATGAAATTAAAAGACACTTATTCCTTGGAAGGAAAGTTATGACCAACCTAGATAGCATATTAAAAAGCAGAGACATTACTTTGCTAACAAAGGTCTGTCTAGTCAAGGCTATGGTTTTTCCCATGGTTATGTATGGATGTGAGAGTTGGACTGTGAAGAAAGCTGAGCACTGAAGAATTGATGCTTTGGAACTGTGGTGTTGGAGAAGACTCTTGAGAGTCCCTTGGACTGCAAGGAGATCCAACCAGTCCATCCTAAAGGAGATCAGTCCTGGCTGTTCATTGGAAGGACGGATGCTGAAGCTGAAACTCCAATACTCTGGCCACCTCATGCGAAGAGTTGACTCATTGGAAAAGACCCTGATGCTGGGAGGGATTAGGGGCAGGAGAAGGGGATGACAGAGGATGAAATGGATGGATGGCACCACCGACTCGATGGTAATGGGTTTGGGTAAACTCTGGGAGTTGGTGATGGACAGGGAGGCCTGGCGTGCTGTGATTCATGGTGTCACAAAGAGTCGGACACGATGGAACGACTGAACTGAACTGAACTGAATATTCCACTGTGTATATATACCACTACTTCTTTATTCATTCATCTGTCTATGGACATCTTGGTTGCTTACATGTTTCAGCTATTGTAAATAGTGCTGCAATGAACAATGGGATACATGTGTCTCTTTCAGTTTTGCTTCCCTCAGGGTATATGCCTTGGAGTGGGATTGCTGGGTCATGTGATGGATTTATTCCTAGTTTTTGAAGGAATCTCCATACTGTCTTCCATCATGGCTGTATCAATTTGCATTCCCACCAACAGTGCAAGAGTGTTCCCTTTTCTCCACACTCTCCAGGATTTATTGTCTGTAGACTTTTTGATCATGGCCATTCTGACTAGTGTGAGGTGATGTCTCACCGTAGTTTTGATTAGCATTTCTCTAATTATGAGTGATGGTGAGAATCTTTTCTTGTGTTTGTTAGCCATCTGTATGTCTTCCTTGGAGAAATGTATGTTTAGGTTTTCCCCCCACTTTTTGATTGGGTTGTTTGCTTTTCTGGTATTGAGTTGTATGTGGTGCTTGCATATTTTGGAAATTAATCCTTTGTCAGTTCTTTCATTTGCTATTTTTTTCTCCCATTCTGAAGGTTGTCTTTTCACCTTGCCTATCGTTTCCTTTGCTGTGCAAAAGCTTTTAAGTTTAATCAGGTCCCACTTGTTTACTTTCATTTTTATTTCCATTACTCTAGGAGGTGGGTCATAGAGGATCTTGCTTTGATTTATGTCATCGAGTGTTCTGCCCATGTTTTCCGCTAAGAGTTTTATAGTATTTTGTCATACATTTACGTATTTATTCCATTTTGACTTTATCTTTGTGTATGGTGTTAGGAAGTGTTCCAATTTCATTCTTTTACATGTAGCTGTCCAGTTTTCCCAGCACCATGTATTGAAGAGGCTTTGCCCCATTGTGTATTCTTATATATATATAAGGTATCCATAGGTGCATGGGTTTATTTCTGGGCTTTCTATCTGTTCCACTGGACTATATTTCTTTTTCTTTTTCTTTTTTTTTGCCCATATCATACTGCCCTGATGACTGTAGCTTTGTAGTATAACCAGAAATCTGGAAGGTAGATTCTTCCAGCTCCATTCTTCTTTCTCAAGACTGTTTTGGCTATTTGGTGTCTTTTGTGTTTCCATATGAATTGTGAAATTTTGTTCTAGTTCTGTGAAAATACCATTCGTATTTGATAAGGATTGCATTAAATCTGTAGATTGCATTTGGTAGTTTAGTCATTTTCACAATATAGATTCTTCCAACCCAAGAACATGGACTATCTTTCCATCTGTTTATGTCATCTTTGATTTCTTTTATTAGTGTCTTATTATTTTCTGTGTACAATTGTATTGTCTCCTTAGGTAAGCTTATTCCTAGATATTTAATTACTTTTGATGCAATAGTGAATGAGTTGATTCTTTAATTGCTGTTTCTGATTTTTCATTGCTAATATATAGAAATGAAAGTGATTTCTGTGTACCGATTTTGTATCCTGCCACTTTGCTAAATTCACTAATTGGCTCTAGTAATTTTCTAATACTACTTCTAGGGTTTTCTGTATACAGTATCATGTCATTTGCAAACAGTGAGAGATGTACTTCTTCTTTTCTGATCTCAGTTCAATTCAGTTGCTCAGTCGTGTCTGATTCTTTGTGACCCCATGGACTGCAGCACGATAGGCCTCCCTGTCCATCATCAACTCCCGGAGTTTACTCAAACTCATGTCCATTGAGTTGGTGATGCCATCCAACCATCTCATCTTCTATCTTCCCCTTCTCCTCCCACCTTCAATCTTTCCCAGCATCAGGGTCTTTTCAAATGAGTCAGTTCTCCCCATCAAGTGGCCAAAGTATTGGAGTTTCAGCTTCAACATCAGTCCTTCCAATGAGTATTCAGAACTGATTTCCGTTAGGATGGACTGGTTGGATCTCCTGGCAGTCCAAGGCACTCTCAATAATTTTCTCCAACACCACAGTTCCAAAGCATCAGTTCTTCAGTGCTCAGCTTTCTTTATACTCCAACTCTCAAACGCATGCATGACTACTGCAAAAATAATAGCCTTGACTAGACAGACCTTTGTTGGCAAAGTAATGTCTCTGTTTTTAATATGTTGTTCAGGTTTGTCATAACTTTGCTTCCAAGGAGTAATCATCTCTTAATTTCATGGTTGCAGTCAACATCTGCAGTGATTTTGCAGCCGCTCCCCAAAAAATGAAGTCTGTCACTGTTTCCACTGTTTCCCCATCTATTTGCCATGAAGTGATGGGACCGCATGCCATGAACTTAGTTTTCTGAATGTTGAGCTTTAAGCCAACTTTCTCACTCTCCTCTTTCACTTTCATCCACAGGCACTTTAGTTCTTCACTTTCTGCCATAAGGGTGGTGTCATCTGCATATCTGAGGTTATTGATATTTCTCCTGGAAGTCTTTTTTTTTTTTTTTTTAAGGTATTTATCCATCTGTTTATTATTTGTTCATTTATTTATTTATTTTTAATTTTTTTATTAGTTGGAGGCTAATTACTTCACAACATTTCAGTGGGTTTTGTCATACATTGATATGAATCAGCCATGGATTTACACGTCTTCCCCATCCCAATCCCCGCTCCCACCTCCCTCTCCACCCGATTCCTCTCGAAACATCCCACCCTCGCCTTCTCCCACAGAGTTCAAAAGTCTGTTCTGTATTTCTGTGTCTCTTTTTCTGTTTTGCATATAGGGTTATCGTTACCATCTTTCTAAATTCCAACCTGGAAGTCTTGATTCTAGTTTGTGCTTCCTCCAGTCCAGCATTTCTCATGATGTATTCTGCATATAAGTTACATAAGCATGGTGACAACCTACAGCCTTACGTTCTCCTTTTCCTATATTGGAACCAGTCTGTTGTTTCATGTCCAGTTCTAACTGTTGCTCCCTGACCCAAAAACAGATTTCACAAGAGGCAGGTCAGGTGGTCTTTTGTTTCCATCCCTTTAAGAATTCCCCACAGTTTATTGAGATCAACAGTGTCAAAGGTTTTGGCATAGTCAATAAAGCAGAAATGGATGTTTTTCTGGAACTCTCTCACTTTTTTGATGATCCAGTGAATGTTGGCAATTTGATCCCTGATTCCTCTGCCTTTTCTAAATCCAGCTTGAACATCTGGAAGTTCACGATTCATGTACTGTTGAAGCCTGGCTTGGAGAATTTTGAGCATTACTTTACTAGCATGTGAGATGAATGCAGTTGTGTGGTAGTTTGAGCATTCTTTTGCATTGCCTTTCTTTGGGATTGCAATGAATACTGACCTTCTCCAGTCCTGGAAAACACTGCTGAGTTTTCCAAATTTGCTGGCATATTGAGTGCCTCACTTTCACAGCATCATCTTTTAGGATTTGAAATAGCTCAACTGTAATTCCATCACCTCCACTAGCTTTGTTCATAGTGATGCTTCCTAAGGCCCACTTGACTTCACATTCCAGGATGTCTGGCCTAGGTGAGTGATCACACCATCATGATTATCTGGGCCATGAAGATCTTTTTTGTACAGTTCTTCTGTGTATTCTTGCCACCTCTTCTTAATATTTTCTGCTTCTGTTCAGTCCATACCATTTCTGTCCTTTATTGAGCCCATCTTTGCATGAAATGTTCCCTTGGTATCTCTAATTTTCTTGAAGAGATCTCTAGTTTTCCCATTCTGTTGTTTTCCTCTATTTCTTTAACTGATCACTGAGGAAGGCTTTCTTATCTCTACTTGCTATTTTTTGGAATTCTACATTCAAATGGGTATATCTTCCTTTTATCTTTTACTTTTTGCTTCTCTTCTTTTCACAGCTATTTGTAAGGCCTCCTCAGACAGCCATTTTGCATTTTTGCATTTCTTTTCCTTGGAGATGGTCTTGCTCCCTGTGTCCTGAACAATGGCATGAACCTCCATCCATAGTTCATCAGGCACTCTGTTTATGAGATCTAATCCCTTAAATCTATTTCTCACTTCCACTGTGTAACTGTGAGGGATTTAATTTAGGTCATACCTGAATGGCCTATTGGTTTTCCCTACTTTCTTCAATTTAAGTCTGAATTTGGCAATAAGGAGTTCATGATCTGAGCCACAGTCAGCTCCCTCTCTTGTTTTTGCTGACTGTATAGAGCTTCTCCATCTTTGGCTGCAAAGAATATAGTCAGTCTGCTTTTAGTGTTGACCATCTGGTGATGTCTATGTGTAACATCTTCTCCTGTGTTGTTGGAAGGGGTATTTGCTATGACCAGTGCATTCTCTTGTCAAAACTCTATTACCCTTTGCCCTGCTTCATTCTGTACTCCAAGGTAAAATTTCCCTGTTACCCCATGTGTTTCTTGACTTCCTACTTCTGCATTCCAGTCCCCTGTAATAAAAAGGACATCTTTTTTGGATGTTAGTTCTAGAAGGTCAGGTTGGTCTTCATAGAACCGTTCAACTTCAGCTTCTTTTACATTACTGGTTGGGAATCAGCATTTGCATTCAGGATTCCTTTTATTTCTTTTTCTCCTCTGATTGCTGTAACTAGGACTTCCAGAAGTATGTTGAATAAAACTGGCAAAAATGGACACCCTTGTCTTGTTCCTGATCTTAGGAGGAATGCTTTCAATATTTCACAATTGAGAATAATTGTGAAAGGCTTTTGTTTGTTTGTTGCAGGCATATCATATATGGCCTTTTCTATGTTGAGGTAGGTTATCCACGGTTATTAAGATGCAAAGTAAAAGGCAGAAACACTAGAAAAGCTACATCTTAGCCCTCTTGTTAGAGAGCTCTGGTCCTTGTTAGACAAACATTGTGGAGAGTTGGGCAGCTGAAGGGCCTGGTCTTTGGATCTGTTTGATGCAGGCATTCCTGTTGAGGTGTGATGGAAGGTCACAGAGACAGGCTGCAGAGCTTTGCTATTTAGAAGTGCAACCAAAGAGGTGAGATGAGGAGACTGTAAAGAGACTGATATTGAAAAACGAGAGAAATTTGATCCAGAGAAATGGAAGAAAATTTGGGAAACTCCCCCAGAAGGCAGAGGAAGGTGTCCTGGTGGGAGAGAGATGGAAGACAGCAGATGGTCCTCACATCTGAGAATCTAAGTGCTTCTTATGGAGGAACTGCAGTGATGGGAAGAGATGCAATCGCCGAAGACACCAGAAGATGCCTACATAGTACAGATGTGAACTTCCAGATTAAAGGGTTTTCTGATTCCAGGGAAATTAACAGAGCACCTAAAAATATTCTCATAGATACTAAGAAGTCTACAGGAAAAGAAATGCCACAATGATCCAGTAATAAGGAAATAAGTTGTGAGAAAAAAATACAGATTTACGCTGATCTCAGATTTCTCAGCTGTTTTAAGTCTGTTGTTGTTCAGTCGCCCAGTCATGTCCGACTCTTTGTGATCCCATGGAATGCAGCATGCCAGGCTTCCCTGTCCTTCACCACACCCAGAGCTTACTCAAACTCATGTCCACTCAAACACATGTGATCCAACCACCTCATCCTCTGTCATCCCCTTCTCCTCCCTCTTTTAATCTTTCCTAGCATTAGGGCCTTTTCTAATGAGTCATTTCTTTGCATCAGGTGGCCAAAGTATTGGAGCTTCAGCTCCAGTCTCAGGCTTTCCAATGAATATCCAAGACTGATTTCCCTTAGGATGGACCAGTTGGATCTCTTTGCAGTCCAAGGGACTCTCAAGAGTCCTCTCCAGTTCAAAAGCATCAATTCTTCAGCACTCAGCTTTCTTTATAGTCCAACTCTCACATGCATAGATGACTACTGGAAAAACCATAGCTTTGACTAGATGGACCTTTGTTGGCAAAGTAATGTTTCTGTTTTTTAATATGTTAGCGAGGTTGTTCATAGCTTTTCTTCCAAGGGGCAAGCTTCTTCTAATTTCATGCTGCAGTCACCATTTGCATCTTCAACTGCGTCTTTGACACATCTTTGTGTGGATCACAACAAATTGTGTAAAATTCTTCAAAAGATCAGAATACCAGACCATCTTACCTGCCTCCTGAGAAACCTGTATGCAGGTCAAGAAGCAACAGTTAGAATCGGACACAGAAAAAGAGACTGGTTTAAAATCAGGAAAGGCGTATGTCAATATTTTCACCTTGCTGATTTAAGTCACATGAAGAGCACATCATGAGAAAGCTGGGCTGGATGAAGCACAACCTGGAATCAAGATTGCCGGGAGAAATATCAATAACCTCAGATATGAAAATAATACCACCCTTCTGGCAGAAAGTGAAGAGGAACTAAAGAGCTTCTTGATGAAAGTGAAAGAGGAGAGTGAAAAAGCTGGCTTGAAACTCAACATTCAACAAATGAAGATCATGGCAATCTGGTCCCATCACTTCAAGGCAAAGAGATGGGGGAACAATGGAAACAGTGACAAACTTTACCTTCTTGGGCTCCAAAATCACTGCATATGATGACTGCATTCATGCATGTGAGAGTTGGACCATAAAGAAGGCTGAGTGCCAAATAATTGATGCTTTTTTTTTTTAATCTTTTTTTTTGTTTTTATTAGTTTGAGGCCAATCACTTCACAACATTTCAGTGGGTTTTGTCATACATTGATATGAATCAGCCATGGATTTACACGTATTCCCCATCCCGATCCCCGCTCCCACCTCCCTCTCCACCCAATTCCCCCGAGTCCTCCCAGTGCACCAGGCTGGAGCACTTGTCTCATGCATCCCACCTGGGCTGGTGATCTGTTTCACCATAGATAGTGTACATGCTGTTCTTTTGAAATATCCCACCCTCACATTCTCCCACAGAGTTCAAAAGTCTGTTCTGTATTTCTGTGTCTCTTTTTCTGTTTTGCATATAGGGTTATTGTTACCATCTTTCTAAATTCCATATATATGTGATAGTATGCTGTAATGTTCTTTATCTTTCTGGCTTACTTCACTCTGTATAAGGGGCTCCAGCTTCATCCATCTCATTAGGACTGGTTCAAATGAATTCTTTTTAACGGCTGAGTAATATTCCATGGTGTATATGTACCACAGCTTCCTTATCCATTCATCTGCTGATGGGCATCTAGGTTGCTTCCATGTCCTGGCTATTATAAACAGTGCTGCGATGAACATTGGGGTGCACGTGTCTCTTTCAGATCTGGTTTCCTCAGTGTGTATGCCCAGAAGTGGGATTGCTGGGTCATATGGCAGTTCTAGTTCCAGTTTTTTAAGAAATCTCCACACTGTTTTCCATAGCGGCTGTACTAGTTTGCATTCCCACCAACAGTGTAAGAGGGTTCCCTTTTCTCCACACCCTCTCCAGCATTTATTGCTTGTAGACTTTTGGATAGCAGCCATCCTGACTGGCGTGTAATGGTACCTCATTGTGGTTTTGATTTGCATTTCTCTAATAATGAGTGATGTTGAACATCTTTTCATGTGTTTGTTAGCCATCTGTATGTCTTCTTTGGAGAAATGTCTGTTTAGATCTTTGGCCCATTTTTTGATTGGGTCATTTATTTTTCTGGAATTGAGCTGCAGGAGTTGCTTGTATATTTTTGAGATTAATCCTTTGTCTGTTTTACAATTTGTATGGAAATACAAAAAACCTCGAATAGCCAAAGTAATCTTGAGAAAGAAGAATGGAGCTGGAGGAATCAACCTGCCTGACTTCAGACTCTACTACAAAGCCACAGTCATCAAGACAGTATGGTACTGGCACAAAGACAGAAATATAGATCAATGGAACAGAATAGAAAGCCCAGAGATAAATCCACGAACCTATGGACACCTTATCTCTGACAAAGGAGGCAAGGATATACAATGGAAAAAAGACAACCTCTTTAACAAGTGGTGCTGGGAAAACTGGTCAACCACTTGTAAAAGAATGAAACTAGAACACTTTCTAACACCATACACAAAAATAAACTCAAAATGGATTAAAGATCTAAATGTAAGACCAGAAACTATAAAACTCCTAGAGGAGAACATAGGCAAAACACTCTCCGACATAAACCACAGCAAGATCCTCTATGACCCACCTCCCAGAATATTGGAAATAAAAGCAAAACTAAACAAATGGGACCTAATGAAACTTAAAAGCTTTTGCACTACAAAGGAAACTATAAGTAAGGTGAAAAGACAGCCCTCAGATTGGGAGAAAATAATAGTAATTGATGCTTTTGAACTGTGGTGTTGGAGAAGACTCTTAAGAGTCCCTTGGACTGCAAGGAGATCAAACCAGTTCATCCTAAGGGAAATCAGTCCTGAATATTCTTTGGAAGGACTGATGCTGAAGCTGATACTCCAATACTTTGGCCATCTGATGCAAATAACTGACTCATTGGAAAAGACCCTGATGCTGGGAAAGCTTGAAGGCAGGAGGAGAAGAGGATGAATAAAATAATACTAAAGTTCACATACAAGAAGAAATGGATGAAAATGACAAGATAGTTTGAAGAGGAAGATTGACGAGAAGGGATTTATTGCTAATGGTACAGAGTAGCTATAGACTTTGTAACTGATATAACACTGAATAAATTCATCAGTGATGGGCAGCCTTAAGTCACAGGGTTTATATTAGAACAGAATAGTTTATCTAAGAATTTAATATTTAATAATATTAAACTGTCATCCCAAATCTGTAAGGAAAAGAAGACTTGTACAATAGATTGTGCTGGGAAAAATGATTATTTTAAAAATGAGCAAATAAATAACAAGTGTGCATTTCTAGATAAAAATATCAGGAAAATGTATCAAAATACTCAGAGCAGTTACCTGTGGGCAGTGGGGTGGCAAGTGACTATTATTTTCTATAATGCAGAGATGATTTTTTAAATAAGAAAAAGGTTCTTAAGGATAACTGGAAGTTTCCAATTTAAATTGGTGGATCCATCACATTTATTTCTGTCTTCTCCCACCAGAAATGCAATCATGATGATAATGAAGGAATAAAACAGGTATAAACACACATAAAGATTACAGGAATGGTTTCACCACATTTCACATGTAAGAATCATGAGGTATGAGGCTGGTTGAAAAAGCAGCAGATTAAAACACCTGCAGAGTCAACCCCAGAGAGAATTTTGGGGACCTGGAGTTTGAGGTGCAGTCAGCATGGAGTTGGGAAATGTGGTTGAGCAGGAGTGTCATCTGAGAGTGTCTGGATGAGACAGATGGTGCACACACACACACAAAAAAACAGAGAAACCCGACCCACATTTAGACACATTAGTTCATTCAAATATCTTTCAGGGGAAAAGAATAATTCACAGAGGAACGAGTGTCAGACTGACCTCAGGTTTGTCATCGGCAACACTGGACGTGAGATGGAATTATAGCCCTAAATTTGAGGGACAGTGGTTTTCAAACTGCAATTCTACATACAACTAAGTTTTTCAAGAGATTTGAGAGAGACATATTTAAATATTCAGGAACTCAGAAAGTTTAACTCCCATAGTTCTTTCTTAGGAAAGCATCTGGAGGGTGTACTCCAGACAAAAGTGGAAGTAAATCAAGAAAGAAGATGGGATGTGAGATCTAAGGAACAGTGGCTCCAACACAGAGAGCATTGAGGGGGTCTCCCCGGGTGGCACAGTGCCGGTGTGAAAAAGAATAATGAGTCCAGACTAGAATTGGGGTAGTGGAGTGGTCTTGCAGAGACGCAAGTGAGGAAGAATGCAAAGCAACAGAATACCTGATAGAGTCTGGGGGAAGATGATGAGGGTGTGATAAAATAAAATAGTTCAAATAAAAATAAAGGCAATTTAAAACTTCAGAAAAAAAAAAGCTGAACAAAAAAGAGACACAGTCATAGGATGCTACTTAGCACTACCAAGACAGACAATTTTTTATGAAAAAGTTATGCTATTTATTGATTGTAGTCTTTCAGAATCAACCTACAGATAAATCGGGAAAGTTTAGTTATGGGTTAGGGGAAGAACACAAATGGCATCAATTTCAAGGATATAAAAATATTAAAAGGACAGAATTTTCTAGGTGGGAGGGGCAGAGAATGGACCTGTAGGAAAGGGCATGACTTTCAGATCCATTTTACCAAGTGGGTTGCTTAAAATTCTTGCCTGTAGTTAATGAGATACGAGAGAAACTTGTAAGAGTATTGTTTCATTTTATAAAGGTAACCAGTAGAGAAAATAAAATGCATATATATATATATATATATATATTATATATTATATATGGCTTCCCTGATTGCTCAGTTGGTAAAGAATCTGCTTGCAATGCAGGAGATCCCAGTTTTATCCCTGGGTCGAGAAGATCCTCTGGAGAAGGAATGGGCTACCCACATCAGTATTCTTGGGTTTCCCTTGTGGCTCAGCTGGTAAAGAATCTGCCCACAATGCAGGAGACCTGGGTTCTATCCATGGGTTGGGAAGATCCCCTGGAGAAGGGAAAGGCTACCCACTCCAGTATTCTGGCCTGGAGAATGCCATGGACTGTATAGTCCAAGGGGTTGCAAAGAGTTGGACATGACTGAGTGACTTTCACTTTCATACATATATATTCACACACACACACACACACACACACACACACACACACACACACACACACGGGTTTCCAGGTGGCTCAGTGGTAAAGAATCTGCCTGTCAATGCAGGAGATGCAAGAGGTGCAGGTTTGATCCCCAGGTCAGGAAGATCCTCTGGAGGAGGAAATGGCAACCCACTCCAGTATTCTTGCCTGGAGAATCCCATGGATGGAGGAGCCTGGAGGGATACAGTCCATGGGGTCCCAAAAAATTGAGACATGACTGAGCATGCACATATACACACACACTGCCACCTTCAAGAAGTGTGGATGTGGAAGGAGATGGGGGAGCTGTCTCCTGGGCCCTGAGTGTGGCCTGGGTACACCTAGGCAGCAGGCACACCCTGTTGTCACCTGCACTTGGGGAGGCAGTGCCTGTCCAGAGAGAGATGACCAGAGCGTAAGTGCTGACCCTGGGCCCTGGAGGAGAAACAGTATCTGCCCCCTCCCCCCACGTTTAATGACCAGAGTCAGTATTCCTCAGGTGGGGACCTCCAGACCAGCAGCACCTGGGAAATGTTGGAAATACAAACTGAATCTGAGACTCTGGGTGGGGCTGAGGCATCTAACTGGGCTAACTGGTGCCCCAGTTTGAGAACCACCAAGCTAAGTGATCCAGGTGTTTCTGGTGGGCGGACCACGTGGTGACATTTCCTTGGTCCATATGATTGTCTCTGCCCCGATTTCTGCTCTCCCTAGATGTTCTCTGAGTTAATAAGAGAATTGGTAGGCAGGTAAGGTTCTAAAGAATAAAGAGAAATCTGGTCACAGTTAAAAGAGAGGAGAAAATAGAATTTGAACTGTGGGAAATTCTTCAAGAGATGGGAATACCAGACCACTTGACCTGCCTCCTGAGAAATCTGTATGCAGGCCAAGAAGCAACGGTTAGAACCGGACATGGAACAACAAACATACTGTTTCAAAACAGGGAAAGGAGTACGTCAAGGCTGTATGTTGTCACCCTGCTTATTTCACTTATATGCAGAGTACATCATGAGAAATGCTGGGCTGGATGAAGCACAAGCTGGAATCAACATTGCTGGGAGAAACATCAATAATCTCAGATATGCAGATGACATCACCCTTATGGCAGAAAGTGAAGAGGAACTAAAAAGCCTCTTGATGAAAGTGAAAGAGGAGAGTGAAAAAGTTGGCTTAAAATTCAACATCCAGAAAACTAAGATCACGGCATCTGGTCCCATCACTACATGGCAAATGGATGGGGAAACAATGAAAACAGTGACAGATATTATTTTCTTGGGCTCCAAAATCACTGCAGATGGTGACTGCAGCTATGAAATTAAAAGACGCTTACTCCTTGCAAGGAAAGCTGTGACCAACCTAGACAGCATATTAAAAAGCAGAGACATTACTTTGCTAACAAAGGTTTGTCTAGTCAAAGCTATTGTTTTTCCAGGAGTCACGTGTGGATGTGAGAGTTGGAGTATAAAGAAAGCTGAGCGCTGAAGAACTGATGCTTTTGAACTGTGGTGTTGGAGAAGACTCTTGAGAGTCCCTTGGACAGCAAGGAGATCCAACCAGTCCATCCTTGAGGAAATCAGTCCTGAATTTTCATTGGAAGGGCTGATACTGAAGCTAAAACTCCAATACTTTGGCCACCTGATACAAAGAACTGACTCATTGGAAAAGACCCTGATGTTGGGAAAGATTGAAGGTGGGAGGAGAAGGGGATTACAGAGAATGAGATGGTTGGATGGCATCACCGACTCGACAGACATGAGTTTGAGTAGATCTGGGAGTTGGTAATGGACATGGAAGCCTGCCGTGCTGCAGTCCCTGAGGTCGCAAGGAGTCAGACACAACTGAGTGACTGAACTGAACTGAACTGAATCTAAGAACATGAGATGGAGCTGGGCTGTGAGAGACACAAGAGTTGATCCAGTGTTGAGATGGAGTGAGACACAGAAGCATTTTGATAGTCACAGAAAATAGAAAATCATGTTTCAAGGACTGGACAAATTGTGTTTTAAAAAGAACATGAAACCAAATGATTAACAGGATGCAAAGGTTCTTGGAAGACATGCCATCAATTTTCTTTATTCTAAAGTGCTTTATCCACTCATAAATACTTTTATTCATTCAAAGAGAATTTACTTAGTCAGGGCTCAGTGTGGACACGGATCTAGGTGTTGGCATGCAGAGGCCCAATGCCTGGTTTTAGTGGAGCTCCCAGTTTGTGGGGAGACAGAGAATCCCCAAATTTCAGTACAGGGTGAGGACTGCCCTGGTAGGAGGAGCCATGTGCGAGCTGCTGTTGCTGAAATAGCACAGCTTGGCTGAGAAAATACCACAGCCTCCTCACGAATCTCCAGCCAAATGTGCCTTCAAGTCAAAACACAGCGACTCCTCCTGATGAGCAGTATGTGAATTTTTTATTAGTCCATTTGTTTCCCATAAAATATTAATGGAGCAGCATCTCCTGCACAGGGATTAATGTGCCGTGTCACTTCTCAGTTTTCCAAATTCTGGCAAAGGTTCTGACATTCATGTGGCAGTAAAGGGCAGGGGAGCAAAAGGCCTGCTGATCCAGTGAAATAAAGGGCCTACAACTGATGCTGGCTTTTCCAGTTATGTTCAGCCCCTGGATGAAGCTGGAATGAAAAATACTTAGAGAGGACAATTTTAGAAAAAGGATGATGGTAACAGAAAGCATTGAACAAACTGAAATGACATCAAATGACAAATGCTGCTGTGAGCAAGTATATGGCTACACACCCGGGCGTTTGGAGCAGACACTTGATTGTACAAAAATATCTGCAGGGAGATTGCACTTTGCAAAATAAAAGGATGATGCAGCTGTAAGACAAGTTACTATGTGATGTACAGTTCCATAATTTCACTTTCTTTTTTTGAAAAATAAGTTCATTTATTTGTCTGTGCTGAGTCTTTGTTGCCGCACAGTTTTCTTTAGTCATTGCCCGTGGGGGCTACTTTCTAGTTGTGATACACAGGCTTCTCATTGTGGTGTTTTCTCTTGTTGCAGAGCATGGGCTCTAGGGCCCTTGGACTTCTGGAGCTGCAGCACACACACTCACAGTTGTGACTTGCAGGCTGTAGAGCACAGGCTCCATACTTGTGGCACACTGGCTCAGCCGCTCCCCAGCATGTGGGATCTTCCCGAACCAGGCATCGAACCTGTGTGCACTGTACTGGCAGGCAGATTCTCTACCATAAAGCCACCAGGGGGGCCCCAGAATTTCACTTTCAACACAGGAAGAGACCATGTGATCTTACCTTTCCCTCTGAGGGTCTGGCCACACTGGAGAACTGGCTGCTAAGATGAGGAGCAAAGCACAGGTTATTCTCCTGCTCTGTGTAAGTCTGCTAAAGACGATTCAGTCCCTGCATATCTAGGGATGGGGTCTTCAGAATGATCTCTCTTCCCTTTAAACACAAACCATAACAATGGAGAACACATGTTCTTCACCAGAAGTTTATCTATCTGGACATCCATGACCAGATTCCCAGGATTCTAAAGCACAAGACAGAGAACGTGGAAACCTGTGATTAACAGTATTGTTGACAATATTAATTCTTCCAATCCATGAACACGGTATGTTTCTCCATCTGTTTGTGTCCTCTTTGATTTCTTTCATCAGTGTTTTATAGTTTTCTATGTATAGGTCCTTTGTTTCTTTAGGTAGATACACTCCTAAGTATTTTATTCTTTTTGTTGCAATGGTGAATGGTATTGTTTCCTTAATTTCTCTGTCTGTTTTTTCATTGTTAGTATATAGGAATGCAAGGGATTTCTGTGTGTTAATTGTATATCCTGCAACTTTACTATATTCATTGATTAGCTCTAGTAATTTTCTGGTAGGGTCTTTAGGGTTTTCTATGTAGAGGATCATGTCATCTGCAAACAGTGAGAGTTTTACTTCTTCTTTTCCTATCTGGATTCCTTTTACTTCTTTTTCTGCTCTGATTGCTGTGGCCAGAACTTCCAACACTATGTTGAATAGTAGTGGTGAGAGTGGGCACCCTTGTCTTAATATTGTCAAAATGGCTATTCTACCCAAAGCAGTCTATAGATTCAATGCAATCCCTATCAAGCTACCAACGGTATTTTTCACAGAACTAGACCAAAGAATTTCACAATTTGTATGGAAATACAAAAAACCTCGAATAGCCAAAGTAATCTTGAGAAAGAAGAATGGAGCTGGAGGAATCAACCTGCCTGACTTCAGACTCTACTACAAAGCCACAGTCATCAAGACAGTATGGTACTGGCACAAAGACAGAAATATAGATCAATGGAACAGAATAGAAAGCCCAGAGATAAATCCACGAACCTATGGACACCTTATCTTTGACAAAGGAGGCAAGGATATACAATGGAAAAAAGACAACCTCTTTAACAAGTGGTGCTGGGAAAACTGGTCAACCACTTGTAAAAGAATGAAACTAGAACACTTTCTAACACCATACACAAAAATAAACTCAAAATGGATTAAAGATCTAAATGTAAGACCAGAAACTATAAAACTCCTAGAGGAGAACATAGGCAAAACACTCTCTGACATAAATCACAGCAAGATCCTCTATGACCCACCTCCCAGAATATTGGAAATAAAAGCAAAACTAAACAAATGGGACCTAATGAAACTTAAAAGCTTTTGCACTACAAAGGAAACTATAAGTAAGGTGAAAAGACAGCCCTCAGATTGGGAGAAAATAATAGCAAATGAAGAAACAGACAAAGGATTAATCTCAAAAATATACAAGCAACTCCTGCAGCTCAATTCCAGAAAAATAAATGACCCAATCAAAAAATGGGCCAAAGAACTAAACAGACATTTCTCCAAAGAAGACATACAGATGGCTAACAAACACATGAAAAGATGCTCAACATCACTCATTATTAGAGAAATGCAAATCAAAACCACAATGAGGTACCATTACACGCCAGTCAGGATGGCTGCTATCCAAAAGTCTACAAGCAGTAAATGCTGGAGAGGGTGTGGAGAAAAGGGAACCCTCTTACACTGTTGGTGGGAATGCAAACTAGTACAGCCGCTATGGAAAACAGTGTGGAGATTCCTTAAAAAACTGGAACTAGAACTGCCATATGACCCAGCAATCCCACTTCTGGGCATACACACTGAGGAAACCAGATCTGAAAGAGACACGTGCACCCCAATGTTCATCGCAGCACTGTTTATAATAGCCAGGACATGGAAGCAACCTAGATGCCCATCAGCAGATGAATGGATAAGGAAGCTGTGGTACATATACACCATGGAATATTACTCAGCCATTAAAAAGAATTCATTTGAACCAGTCCTAATGAGATGGATGAAGCTGGAGCCCCTTATACAGAGTGAAGTAAGCCAGAGAGATAAAGAACATTACAGCATACTGACACATGTATATGGAATTTAGAAAGGTGATAACGATAACCCTATATGCAGAACAGAAAAAGAGACACAGAAATACAGAACAGACTTTTGAACTTTGTGGGAGAATGTGAGGGTGGGATATTTCAAAAGAACAGCATGTATACTATCTATGGTGAAACAGATCACCAGCCCAGGTGGGATGCACGAGACAAGTGCTCCGGCCTGGTGCACTGGGAAGACCCAGAGGAATCGGGTGGAGAGGGAGGTGGGAGGGGGGATCGGGATTGGGAATACATGTAAATCCATGGCTGATTCATATCAATGTATGACAAAACCCACTGGAAAAAAAAAATAATAATAAAAAAAAAAGAAAAAAAAAAAAAACAGTATTGTTGAGAACCCCCTTTCCAAAGCATCAATGCAATAAAGATCTGGCATTTCTCCAGACTTGGCCTTCCATATTTCTGCAGTCACTATGAAGAGCTTCTTGGGCTCATGGATTAAAAAAAAAAAAACACCCTATCTGATATCACAAACACAACAGCTGTCCAGCTGAGTCAAGGCCCTTGAACGGCTCCCTGAGATGAAGTCATGTGAATGTTTTGGTAGCCAGGTCACTACTTAATACATGAGGTAGAAACGGAGTGAGGTCTAACCCTGTGGGCATTAGAGAGCATATGCATTTCTAATTCATCCCCCAAACACCTCTGAATAAAGTTGGAAATCAAATTCAGATGAAACATGTATCTTCCCATGGTCATTCATATAAAGACAAAAGATTAGAAATACGTTAGTAGGATGGCAGGTTCAGTGATGGAGGTGGGGGGCAGTATCTTTGATTTGAAAATGACATAGGGCTTTCCTGGTAGCTCAGTGGTAAAGAATCCACTTGCAAATGCAGGGGACATGGGTTCAACCCCAGGTCCAGGAAGATCCCCCATGCCTTGGAGCAACTAAGCTCAGGCACTACGATTCCTGAGCCTGTGCTCTAGAGCCTGGGAACCACAACTACTGAGCTAACATGCTGCAACTCTTGAAGCCCGTGTGCTTAGAGTCCGTGGTCTGCAACAAGAGAAGCCACTGTAATGACAAGCCAACGCTCTATAACTAGAGAGTAGCACCTGCTCACAACAACTAAAGAAAGCCTGGGCAGCAACGAAGACCCAGCACAGCCAAAAGAAAGAAAGAGATGAAATTATTTTTAAAAAAGAAAGAAAATGACATGGACCTTCCATTCCAGGTGAAAAAACTACTGCTCCCAAGAAGGGCTTTGCTGACTTGCTCACACTTCCGAATTACCTGAGGAGCTTTAAAAAAACCCCAAACCCAGGCCACACACCCCAGTGGAGAAAACCAGGAAAGGGAGAGTTAGAGAAGTTATCCTCTGCATACCACCTGAGAGGTTAGGCACTAAGTGAGACACGGCAGAAGTGAAAGCTCTGGAACAAGGACACACACGGTGGGTCAGGTGTCAGGAATCTTGTGTTCGAGCCTCGGTTCTACCCCTAGTTAAAAAGCAACAATGGGCAAGTCAGGCAGTGGTGATGAGGGTGGTAGAGGTGGTGGTTGGTGTTGATGGTAAAGGTGGAGGTGTTGGTGGATGAGATGGAGGTGATGATGGTGATGGCAGAGGTGGAGGTACTGTTGGGGGTGTTGATGGTGGAAGTGGGGGTGGTGGTGAAAATAGAAAGAAAAGTGAAAGTGAAAGTCACTCAATCGTGTCTGACTCTTTGTTGCCCCATGGACGATATAGTCCCTGGAATTCTACAGGCCAGAATACTGGAGTGGGTGGCCTTTCCTTTCTCCAGGGGATCTTCCCAACCCAGGGATCAAACCCAGGTCTCCTGCATTGCAGGCAGATTTTTAACCAGCTGAGCCACAAGGGAGGAGGTGGTGGTTAATTGTTGAAAGGAGTGTGGCACTCAGGTCCTCAGGAACAAACGCCCTGCTTTTCTGTGGCGTTTCCGTTGCTCTGATGACCTCTGTCATGCCCCTGATCCTGAATAATGGCTTGCTCCAGACCCAATGTGCCAGTCTCCCAGGGAGCCCACACTTCATACTGACCGGGCAGACAGAAGTGGTATTTCCTCTCGAGGTTGGAAGAGGGTGCATCATGGGTGGAGAGGGTGCAGGAGGAGCCTGGAGGCAGTGGGTGAAGTGGGGGAGGGCCCTGAGAGTGCCAGCCTCTGGGAAAGTGCACAGCTGGAAGCAGCGAGCCACACACACACACACACACACACACACACATACACACACACGTGTGCTAGGTCTTTACAGAGTTCTGAGAGGAAAATGAGGAGGCAGGCCACCACACAGGTGCACAAATGTCTGCACATGCATGTCTGTATCTATATCCCAGCACCATGTGTGTAAGGCAAGCACGCACACCACCATATGGTTTATCAGCACTGACGGGGGAGAGGCTGCTCAAAGCAGATTTTCAGCATTTTAAAGGTCTAGCAGGTGGGGGCCGGGCACAGGGGCAGAGAGTGAAACAGACAAGGACAAGTAAACGAGAGCTCCTACACTTGACCAAAGATGGCCAGCCCCCAGCCAGGCAGATCTAGGTCTTGGTGCTGGCCCTTAATGTGAACAAACAGAGGTGAAACAGAACAGAAGCGAGAGGCGGGGAGCGGGGAGAGCCCGCCTGGCCCAGGAGCATCAGGCACACGGGGCACTAGCCTTCCTTCTCAGGCTCTGTGATCAACCCCACGACCACTGGACACAGGACGGGCACCCTGGCTGGTGGTTGGACAGCATATGCCAGAGTGTTTGCAGGAGAAGACACACACACACACACACACACACAGACATCAGCGCGGTTCGACGCCAGTTCAAAATGATCCTGTTGGGGCTCTGCTACATCTTAATTCAACACCCAGCTCAACAGACCTGCAAAGGAAACCAACAAATGCAACTGCAGCCGGGCTTTCTCATCAAAAACAGCCGGCCCCGCCGCAGGTACACTTCCTGGAGAGGTGGAGATCACTGTGCCCAGAGTAACGAGGACGCACCACATCCCTGGGCCTAGTGCCACCGCCCCCCCCATTCTCAGTTCTCTGTGGGGAACCCTTTCCCATGGAGGCCCTGACTCTGCTCTGGCTCTGTGAGCAAGGGGCTGCCTCATGCTTCCCAGCACTCATGTGCCTCCTGCCACGCTTCCCCTGGCCACTGATCCAGAGCTGCCATGGCACCTGGACCCCGGTCGTCTGATGGAGGGACCATCACGGGCCCACCATAGTGCCTGGCACATGCTAAAGGCAGTAGCTGCCTGCCAGGGCAAGAACTGGGGAGCCTGGAATTCAGCCACCTCCGAGAATGCTGCAGGGGAGTTGGGCTAGCTGAAGAGTGACAGCAAAGGGTGGGAAGTGAGCAGGATGAAGGGGAGATGACTGACACAGGAAACGTTTACTTTGTCCTCTTGAAGGGCCCTGACCAGTCTGCAGGAAGTGGCACCTGGCCTTTCAGGACTCTCCGCATCTCCCTGTGGAGGCCATGTGGAGGGACAGGTGGCCCTGCTTGGCTTGAGTCCCAGGGCACCTTTCAGGTTCTGTGTGGATTTAGCTGTGTGCTCAGTCGTGTTGGACCCTTTGTGACCCCACGGGCTGCAGTTTGCTAGGCTCCTCTGTCCCTGGGATTCTGCAGACAAGAATCCTGCGGTGGGTTGCCATTCCCTGCTCCAGGGGATCTTCTTGACCCAGGGATGGACCTGCATCTCCTGCATTGGCAGACAGGTTGTTTACCACTAGCACCACCAGGGGAGCTGCAGACCCTGCCCTCAGGGTCTGGGTTCTCATCCCTGCCCCTGTGGAATAGTGGAGGGGGCCTCACCGCAGGGCTGTGAGACACGACACCATGCCCTGGCTCCTGAGAAAAGGGCAGAGGGAATGACAAGTGTGAAAACAACACACAACCAAACTGGGCCCATGCCTGATCGAGGAACCTCCCTGCATGCTCCTCCTGGATCTGGAATATCTCTGTCTATGTCCCAAAGTGACCAAATCCTGCCTGTTTTTACCCCTTCCCTCACCCTCTACCTTGGGTTTCTATCTTTCAGCAAAATTCTGAACAGAACCGATGCCTATCTTGTGATACTTAACTTTTTGACTATTATATATTTCTTTGTTTGTCTATCCTTGCCTAGATTGTTGAGGGCATTACGTAGGTTTCCTTCCTTCTTCCATCCCTCCACAAAGTAAGTGCCTTACTTTGACCTTCTCTAGCTTTAGTTCCTCTAGTGTTGAAGGAAACCAGACTAGGTCACCCCAAAATATGCCTTTTTGACATGACAATTATTTTGAGTGGAGGGCAATTAGGAAGCAGTGAACCCAGCAAAGATCCTGTTTTCTGCCTAAAGGCAGGAAATAGTTCCCTCTTCCTGGAGACAGACTCTCACTGGCGCAGAGATGCACCAGGGAACCTGTAGTCTACACATTGCCACACTGGGCCCTCTGGTTTGTGCACTCTCCACAGCTTCCACCCTGGGAACCCTAAACCTGCCTCCTCGCCCTGGTAATTCTCTACAAGTTTATTGCTCCTGGTAGACAAGGCTGTAAAAGCTGCACTTGTGAATTGATGGTTTGGATTGAGATGTTTTCCCATGCTATGTGTGGGTCATGTGTGTAAACTGTGCTTCCCTCTTGTTAATCTGTCTTGTTGTGAGGGTCCCAGCTACAATCCCAGGACAGGTAAAGGGTGCTCTCCTCTACAGCATCCTGTACTGAGACAGCAGAACGTCAGCAAGGGCCAAGTACCTGTCAAGTTTTGCTTCCAGGACAACCAAAGAAATCCATATCTACAAGGATCCTATTGAAACAGAACTTTATCAAGAACATATCAATGTATGACAAAACCCACTGGAAAAATAATAATAATAATAAAAAAATAAAAAATAAAAAAAAATAAAATAAAACTAAAAAAAAAAAAAAGAAACAGAACTTTATCAGCTAATTTTAAACTTAATTTGTCCACTCGGCACATGTTTACCCAGCTCATACCACGTACCAGGCCCAGCCCAGAACTGGAGTTTGAGCTTCACATGTGTGTGCATGCTCAGTCACTTCAGTCGGGTCTTACTCTCTGTGATCCGCTGGACTGTACTCCACCAGGCTCCTCCATCCATGGGATTCTCCAGGCAAGAATACTGGAGTGGGTTGCCATGCCCTTCTCCAGGGGATCTTCCCAACCCAGGGATCAAACCCACATCTCCTGCGGCTCCTGCATTGGCAGGTAAATTCTTCACTTCTGAGCAACTGGGAAAGCCTGGTTTAGGATATCATTCAGAGATAGTTAGAGGAATTATCTGAAACCTGCAAAGACCAATCGAGGTCGCTGAGTATCTTCCTGTGCAAAGGCCGGCTTGCCTTGCAATGGCCCGGGCAGCCCTGCTGCGGTGGGCATCTCATGTGGATTTCTGTCCAGTGTGTCAAAGAGCCCAAGGTTACAGTTAGGCCCAGGGGGATCATTAACCCTCAAGCCTGTCCTTATATTTCTTGTCAGACTGTCCACACACACGGAGCTTCTCATCTGTCCCTGAGACTGGTTCTAATGCCCCACTGGTTAAATAGTGAGTTAAATAAAACCCCTGACATCTGCTTATTTACCTTCTCTGAGAATCACAAACTGACCAGTTGAAGGGAAGATGTTGGACCAGCAGTTAGAAATGGTCCTGAAGTTCTGAGGGCAGGGCTGAGTGCCAATGGCCAGCAGGCAGGATTCACGGGCATGAGACAGGAGGACCAGCCTGTGCTGTGTGCACTGTCTAAACTTCACGACACCCACAAGCATGAACCCTTAATTGTTAACATTCATCCCCATCTTGCAGATGAGGGATTGGAATGAGGCAGGAGATGGGGAACTCGCCCCAGAGCAGAGAACTGGGATCTGGACCCAGGCAGCCGCTTGTGAATCTTCACTCAGAACCAGTGGTTCACAGTCTGGTTCTGGGGCATCTTCAATGGTCATGCTGGCATCCAGTGGGGAGGGGCAGGGATGTGCCTGAAGCCTCTGTGATGCAGAATGCAGCCCCCACTGCAAAGGGTCCCCAGGCCCTGAATGCTGGGGGGAGAAAGACTCAGACTTGGAGGGACAGAGAGGGGGGCTCCTCATCCAGGCCCCACTCTCAGCACAGCCCCTCTCAGGTCTGCAACCCTCCACTTGCTTGTAATGCTTCCTTCAAGGCCAATACCTCCTCTGCATAATAACCTCCATATTTCATTCACACTAAATTCTCAGCCTAATGGACACAAATAATAAATTGCTCGCCAAACAGCTGCTCACATTTACTGCATGATTTCTGACAGATCTGCGGCTCACTTTGAAGAATCCCAAGACTGTGACAAGGAAGGAGATGAGAAATTGTGACATTAACACACTGCAGGTTACATGGCACCGGGGAAGCATCGCCACGTTGAGCTCAGGAAACTGAAGAGCAGAGGACCCGAGGCCCGCATCCCGGCAGCCCTGACGGAGGCTAATTTTTCACTGTCCTTGAAGCTAATCAAGCCTGCAGAAATAGCATCACCAAATGGACTAAACGAGATTGTCAATGAACTCAAACAGATGGCTTAAAATTTCCAGGTGACTTCCAATATTAATTCAGAGAGACTGCTGGACCAGGCCCCAGGCCTGGGATGACGCTGACAGGGATGGTGCTGGAGGAAGACAGCAAAACACATGGATCTTCAGGAGAGAAGATGAAGCAATGATCACAATGTTTCTTCTATCCCGGCAAGAATGCATGCATGCATGCATGCATGCTAAGTCGCATCAGTCATGCTTGACTCTTGCCTACCCTATGGACTGTAGCCCGCCAGGCTCCTCTGTCCAGAGGCTTTTCCAGGCAAGAATACCGGAGCGGGTCCTGGCAAGAATAGCATCGCCCAAGTTGATTCCACTCTGGAACACACTGAGGGCCCGATCACCCAGGAGGAGCCATCCAAGAGTGAGGCTTTGGGACCCGCTGCACGAGTGGGGTGGCCACTCCAGGGCCGGGAGGGACAGGCAGCGGGGAGCCTTGGGCTGGGTCTGTCCTCCTGAGGACCACTGATTTTACACACCTCTGGAGACGGAAGAGCTGAAAGAACGTCAGTGGGTCCTGCAGAGGTCCCGGGCAGGTGGGTTCTACCAGGGACAGCAATGAAGCTGCCACAGGAGAAGCCCACATTGTTATGGACCAGTGGCTCCAAGTACCTGGGTGTCCAGCCCTGAGCTGGGCCTGTGGAGGAGCCAGAGTGGCTAAGGCCACTGCACCTTCCCTTCTGGAAGCTGCCAGAAGCTGCTAGTAATGCAGAACTCCGTAACTGAATAGGGAAGACCCAGGCTACCGTTACAGCAAAATGTGGGCTGGGTATTTGCTGAGCCTCCAGATGGATCATTCTTGGCTTAACTGGGCCCGTGCACAGGCTTGCAGAATCTGTGAATGAGTGAAGGCTGGGGCCAGCCCAGTCCCCTTTCTTTTTTGCGTCTCCCATCAATACTCTCAACAGAGTGAGGTTTAACGTTGCTATTAGTAAACTCTGGAAGTATAATCAGTCCCCAGGCTGCTTGGACTCTGGGACAAAATGAAACTGAAATCCAGACCCCTTCAGTTAGATTCTACTCAGCTTTCTTGATTGGAAAATAAAATCCACCTGAACCAGTCATTACTAACAACAGGACAGTTGCCTTTATCAATATGTTCCACCAACTACGTGGTTGTTATGCCAACTGGGAGATTTGGCTTCACTGGAACAGGACTTACCACTTGGTTCCTAGACCTGGCAAAGGACAGTTAATGCTCTAAGGTGGTGCTCCCCAACCGTTTTTGGCACCAGGGGTAAGTTTCATGGTAGACAGTTTTTCCATGGATGGAGTCGGGGGACGGTTTTAGAATGATTCAAGTGCATTACATTTACTGAGTTCATTGAGTAGGAGGCAGAGCTCAGGTGGTCCTGTGAGTGATGGAGAGTGGCTGTAAATGTAGACATAGGTTCTCTCGATCGCCTGCCACTCACCTCCCACTGTGCAGCCTGGTTCCTAACAGGAACAGTATGGCTCTGTGGCCTGGGGGCCAGGGACCCCTGTTCTAAAGTGATGTTCTGAAAATGGGGTGCTGTTACCAGTGGGTCCAGTTACCTGGACTTTCTTGGAAAGGTGTATCTTTTCAACTGAGGGGTGCCCCCAAAGTCCTCCACATGCAGGCTGGGTGCCCCCACTGGACACGTGTGGTCGACCATCCCCTCTGTCCCCCTGAAGTCCAGTTTCTGGGGGGCAGGATCTGAGCCTGACATAAGGTAAGACATCGTAGTGACTTTGATGGGTGTTCCTTTCCCAGAATACCAAGCCATAAAACAGTCAGGAAAACTCTACAAAATGTGCCTTTTCCTTGGATGTTTAAATTGGCACTCTGAGCCCACAGAGACCACATAAGCAGACACAGATCTCATGGCTATTGTTGTCACATAATTGAAGGAAGGATGCAAACCTCATCCTTGGTTCATCGGGCGGCGTCATCTACAGGTCATCTGTGGGTCTGTTCAGGCCAATGATATGCAGGGAGATGCTGGGATGTTCACAGCTGGCCTGGGAGGAAAGGGAACAGGGGTATGGGGGCCGCCTCCCACCTGGACCAGCCTGGGTGCTAAGTCTGCCAGGAGACATGAGAGGCTCAGTGTAGGGAGGATGAAGCCCTTCAAGGGGAGTATCAGTAGAAGGCGAGGAGATGCCACTATCCTCTGTCTCCTCCCTGGGCAAGCACTGGCCGGCAGGGCAGAAGACTGGGCTTCTGATGAGACATCCCCGCAGGTGGGTCACCAGCTCGTGCCTCCAGTCTGGACGTGGGCATCTGAATTCTGTTGGTCAGAATATGCTGACTTTCTACTAAAACACGATCCCCCCAGTCCTGAGCTATCCGGGGTGTCATAATTCCAATTATAGAGACTTGTCCCAGAGTTCACGGTAAAATCAGGGGGCTGCAGTTTTCTAGGTTTCAGGTCATCCCATCACTCCTAGGTTGGGGAGACTCTTGTGAAAGGGTTCACCAGGGAAACTGTTCCGTTTCTAGGCAATCTCTGGCTCCTAGCCTCCTGAACCGTGAGAGAAAAAAAAAAAAATGTCCTCTGTTTAAGCAGTTGGTGGCTTTAAAAATGTCTGCTGTTTAAGCTGCTTAAGCAGTGGTCTCTGGTGGTTGTTACGGAGCCCAAGCTGACTGATACACCTGGTGCTTCTTTCCTGTGGCCTGGGAACCTGGGACCCTGGGACCCTTGCTTGGGCACCGTTTCCCCCTCACTGCAAACTGCAGGCCGTGTGTCCTGTACTTCTGGACAGCAGGAGGTGTCAGCTCCCAGAGCCCTCTGGTGGCTGGGGAGCCAGGGCCAGGGCTGGTTGGCAGAGGCTGGAAAGTCCTTCTGAGGCAGCCCCGGGGGGGACATGGGGACCCTGTCACCAGGCGGGGCAGGCAGGGCTGCGTCCACTCTCCTGGGCCCCAGCCTCTCTCCAGCTGAGTGGGCAGCAGAAGTTTTGGCATCAGGCCTTCCCCCCCACACTGGCACGATGCAGTTTGCTAAACAGTTTGCTCTGCAAAGATGGGAATTCAATGCAATGTAATGGGACATAATTAACCCTGCCTCTGTTTACTGCCTTGCTCACAGCACATGGGAGAGTCACAGCTCCACAAGGGGGTGGGGAGCTGGCTAGGTGGGAGAGCCGATGAATATATGCAGAGACTGTCCTGGCGCAGCTTCCTGCCTACCTTAGGGTAGTGGTGGGGCTTCACGGTGGGTAGACAGAGCCAGTGTAGGTGGGCAGCTCCATGACCGGCACACACGAGTCACTGATGGTGGCATAGGTGAGCCGCATACTGTACGGAGACCACCAGTGGGCGATGTGGGTCTTCAGGATTTCCTCTGAGGAAACAGACAAAACAGAGATGTGTGAAGGCATGAGTGAGGGCACTGGGGAGCCCCCCCCCCGGGGACATTTCCCTCCTCACAGCCTCTGAGGAGGCCTCCCTGCACCTGGTGCACCTTCATTCCAGACATGCCTGGTCTGACCACTGAAGCCCAGTGCAGCAAACCCAATCAGTCCACCCCAATCAATCAAGGCCTGACCAAAGAGAGGCGAACCATCTAAAAACAACTCTCTCTCTTTTTTTTTTTTTTGCACAAATTTGATCATGATTAGCCCAAAAAGTCCTTTCTGAGTTGACTTACTATTGTTCTGTTGTGGGTTATCACTTTAAGGGGATCAGAAAACCAGAACTAGAGGAGATCAATTCATCTAAAGCAGGGAGCACTCAGCAGAACCACGTGAGGATGTAACTATCTGGAGCTTGAATCTCAGAAAATCAACAAGCAGGAGACGCTGAGGACTCAGGCCTGGCCACAGGGCCCCGGCACAGAGCCGTGTGGGGGGAGATGCTCAAAGGCCGGTGGGCCCCTCACTGTGACAGGAGGCAATTGCATTCCATGCAGCAGAAACTCAGAACATCCTCCCCTTCAGGGAGACTGAGATGGAAACAGCAATAAGCCCAGCCTCCACCGGGCGCTCCCACAGCTCCTCCCTGTCTCAGAGTCTTGGTTAACTAGAGCTCTGACTGGGGATGTGTCCCGTAGGATCTGACGTCTATTCCGGAAAGAAAGATCCCACCCAGTCTTCTGAACAAGCCGAGAGAGGGCACTTCCCAGGTGCCACTCATCAGAGTGCTGGGGTCCGAGAACTACCCCGGGGCTAAACAGCTCTGAGATGTGTTTTATTAACAAATTGCCCCGGATTTGTTTTTAAAATAATGGTCTGCACAGCTCTACAACCATGCAACGCAAGTCCCATTCACCAGTCATTATTCGGGGTAGACCATAAACCAGCTCTGAGAGCCTGCAGCAACAGAAAGGCAATTGCAACGCCTGAAATCACATGGAGAAAACAGAATGAGTGCATCAGACCCACAGGGGATGGTGAGAATCAGAATAAGGGCGAGGGAGGTGGCACCAGAGGTGGAGTCACAGAGGAGCCAGATGGCGAGGCTGGGAACTGGGCCAGCCTGGAGGCCTGGCCCTGCTGGCAGTGGACCCGTCAACTTCAGGATGGAGACAGGGTCAGGGCTAAGGGGGATCAGGGCCACATCAGTCAGGGCTCTGCTGCAGGGGCCACAAAGGCATTCCACAGCCAAGTTTAGGGGCCCTGCAGCTCCTTGTCCCAGGGAGGCTGACCGATGGGCAGTCTGTCCCTCCATCACGGGCTCTACTGGCCTGGGGCGCAGTGAGAGGAACCCCAACGTCCCGCCGGACCTGCAACAGCAGAGCTAGAAGTGACTCCCTTTATGAAGCGCTGGCCTCCCTCTAAATAAAGTCTCCCTGTGCCCCCACCTCCCACCCCCAGGTGCTTCCCTCCTGGTCTCCAGCAGCCTGCAGATACCCCAACCCCTGTGACCCAGGAGCAGCACCAGACAGCAGAGTCTTGTCCCCCAGGAAGTGCCCGGCACATCTGACTCCCATCACCAGATGCACACCAGGCCTGCGGCATGGCGGGTCCAAGAAAGATGCTGAAGGGGCCCCGGTCTTGGGTTCTGCCCCCATCCTGCCATCTACTGGGGGACCCTGAATGAGGCCCCAGCTGTCACCTGAGGGGCACAGCGGCTTCCTCTAACACATCTACCCTGCCAGCGCTCTGTGATCTCCTGGCACCCCAGGAAATGACTCAGAAGTGTTGCCAGAGCCAATAAAAAAACCCAAAGTTCTGCTGAGGCAAAAAAAAAATAAACGAAGCCAGCCAGCTCTCCAGGGCTTGTAATTTTCAAGTGTCTTCAGCAGCCAGCAAAGTGACTTTCAGGTGTGGTTTTGGGAGGTGACACAGAGATGACTCTGCAGAACCACCTGACTTGTCTGGCTGGCGTGTGGGGACAGTGAGTGAAAGACTCCAGCACCTGGGTTGCTGGAGAAAATAGGCACTGCTTGCAGTGCAGTCTGTGGGAGATCCTGCTCCACAGCATCTGTGCTGGGTGGTGGGAGGGTCAGCACGTCAGGTGGGAGAGGGGGAGTGGGGAGAGTGGGAGCGAGCAGAATGCATGGGGTGGGGGTGGGGGTGGGGGGACACGCAAGCATCATCCACCTGAAATCAGGGGCACGAGCTTGACCACGGCGCTCACAGTGTGTTCTTTCAGGACCAGAAAATCCCAAAGGAACAGCAGTGGGTGCAAGTAAGGCGCCTAGACATAATCTTCACACAGGAACACACAGATAGCACTGCCCTGCAGACATGAAACTCGTGCACAGCTTCTCTGACCCTGAGCAACCCCTTGAGTCAGAAGGGACAGAATCAGCAGCCTGTGGGGTCCCCTCCCCACCACCGTCATCCCTATAAGGGTCCAGGGCTTGGTGAGGGGCACGGAGCATGGGACGGCATACTCCTAGCTTCTCATCTGTCCATCATGTGTCCACCTCGTTTCTAGAACTTGCCTTCGGATGCAGTGGAAACATTGCTGCTGTGGTCTGGCCAACACAGGGCAGGGGGGTCACACGTGTGGGGATGAGAGCCAGATCAGGGGAGAAAGGAGCCCCCAGGCTGGGCTGAGAAGCACTATTTCTGTCCCATCCACTAGGAGATGCTGAGTACATCACTGAGCTCTCACTGCACTGCTCAGAGCACATGATGCAGAGGACCACAGGCTTCAGAGGAGAGACGTGCTGGTTAGAAGGGAGCTTGGAAACCAGAGTTCTCAGGAGTGACAAGGGTCTGGTGTCTATGTTGGCAAATATCCAACATCCCATGGCCAGACGATCGGTAACCAAGATGAAATGCCTCCATGCCAAAGGCAGGCCATACACAAAGGGCGGCTTCAGTTCATTCTCTCCAAATGCCCTTAAACACATTGTTCCTTGGTGTTTTTATTTTCCTGTGAGTTCGTTGCTCATTAAAGAGATAATTAAGTATAAGGAAATGCGGGGGGAAAGGGCCAGGCAGATGAAACTGTGACATTTCCCAGTTCATTACGAACATCCCCATTCTGCAAACGTTTTTTTCAGGCTTCTAGCTTAATGATGCAATTGGCTTAAATGCTGTGAACCAAATGTAGTTTATGGGTAGAGTTTTGCAGGGGAAAAAAACCTTAGTTCATCAACTAAATTAATTGCATGAGCCCTTGCCTTGGAACAACAGGAGAAACTTGCCTTCTGAGCAAGTACAGACAACTCATGAGAATGACAGGGTACAGTTTTCCTTCACCTCCCCTGACCCGCTCCGGGACCTTCTTGGAATCAAGCAAGAAGGATGCATCTCGGGACATCCACTTGAAGAGGAAGAAACTTCCATCCATGCAGCTTCCGCTTACAGTGGGATCTGGGCCCACTTCCCTATGTCTTGTCACTGCATCTTAAAGAAGCGAATATTGTCACTCAGGTCTCACATATATGGGCCTGTCCAAGAGGACAAAGTCCCTTTGGGGCTCCAGGCGATGAAGGCCAGTCCAGCCAAGACAAGGAATTCTCAAAATTTCCAGATTGTTTTTCAGATGCAGAACAAGAAGAGGCCACAAAAGTCATTGCATAATTCTTGCTGGGTGTGCTTTCAAGCTGTGGTGCTTGAGAAGATTCTTAAGAGTCCCTCAGACCAGTCAATCCTGAAGGAAATCAGTTCTGAATATTCATGGGCAGGACTGATGCTGAAGCTGAAGCTCCAACCCTTTGGCCACCTGATGTGAAGAACTGACTCACTGGAAATGACCCTGATGCTGGGAAAGACTGAGGGGAAGAGGTTGAAGGCAAAAGGAGAAGGGGGTGTCAGGGGACGAGATGGTTGGATGGCGTCACTGACTCAATGAACATAAGCAAACTCCGGGAGATGGTGAAGGACAGAGAAGCCTGGCGTGCTGCAGTCTATGGGGTCACAAAGAGTCGGACTTAGTGACTGAACAGCAACAACAATCCCTTAGGGAGGTTCTCAGGGAAACACGTGGGAATGGTGTGTACTTCTGTTACAGATGCCCGGGTCCCACTCCCGGCAGAATGGTCGGTGTTTAGTGGGGTGGGGGAAGGGCACAAACACCTTTTCTGCACAAGCTCGCAGGCTGGTTGATACGTGACATCTGATCAAACAGGCCCTGCATTCTGGAGATGCACATCTACAGTCTGTGACAAAAAATGTCGCCTGCCATGGCAATAAACAGGATGCTGTATCTGTGAAGCCAGCAGCAGGATAGCTGGCCTGATGGTGCAGCCCGAGGGAATTTAGGATGGAGGAGGACAGGACGCTGGCTGTAGACAGTGACGACGCCTATCTGGGAATGACTTCAGTGAGCCCAGACTCCTGCATCGTCCGCACAGAGAGATGCACTATGATCATTATCTCGAGAGGTCTGGTCTTGGTGATGAGCAGTACTCTTCTGATGCTTGATTACATTATTTTCCACCAAAAACTCCTACATATCCTGGTTCCTTCCTTTCCTCCTTGGAACAGCCCCTCAGAGCCACTAAGCGGCTGTCTCCAAGGCTATTGTCCTCAGTAGGGTCCCTGAATAAGACACAACTGGCGGTGCAGCAGTAAAGAACTTGCCTGCCAATGCAGGAGATGCAGGTTTGATCCCTGGTTTGGGAAGATCCCCTGGAGGAGGAAACCCACTCCAGTATTCTGGCCTGGGAAATCCCATGGACAGAGGAGCCAACGCCCTAAGCCTCCTCAATCCTTGGACGGCCCGTCCTCCTGGCCTGGGGTCCTCTGTCACCCTGTGGGAAATCCCATGGACAGGGACCCAACGCCCCGAGGCATCCTCGATCCTCGGACGGCCCGTCCTCCTGGCCTGGGGTCCTCTCTCACCCTGTGGTCCGAAGGCCTTGCTGGGCCTCACGTGGGTCTGCCCACATTTTGGCACGGTAGCCTCCACCAGCCCTTCCCGGGCCTGGGGATCCGCAAGTAAGTGTGCGCTTAGTGCTGTCATCTCTAATTCTACAGCACTCAGCCTCTCCACGTGCTTCACTTATCGTTGCTTTTTTTAGATACTCATGAGAACCCTGGATTAAGCCTCATGTTACAGCTGAGAGACTGAAGGCTGAGAGACATTAATTTGATTGAATGAAGACTGAGGACTCAATACTTCCTAAACCCTATGCCAGAGCACAGTAGAGATGAAGCTCAAGTGTCTGAAACGTGGTAAATAAAATATGACCTCCACCCTCACCCCTCATGCAAGTGAGCAGAGACCTCAGGACTGGAAGGGCTGGAGACACAGAAGGTCTCCTTCTTTGGAGGGAAATCAGAGAAGGCTCTCGGGGAGGTGGAATGCTAGCTGTACCTCAATATCCCATCCCTTCTTTGAGGAAAAGAGGTGGTGAATCAAGGCTAGGCACACGACCTTTAAGAAGACAGACCCTTCTCAGCCTCCCAAGGACTCGGGGGATGACGGGAGAACTCTCGGCCATGGGCCAGGACAGAAGATCTCAGTAACTGTGCATGCTAAGTTGCTTCAGTCGTGTCTTGAGTCTTTGCAACCCTCTGGACCACAGCCCACCAGGCTCCTCTGTCCATGGTATTTCCCAGGCAAGAATACTGTTGTGGGATGCCTAGCCCTCCTTCAGGAGATCTTTCCTACTCAGGGATTGAAATCATGTATCTGCATTGGCAGGTGGGTTCTTTAACCACTGATGGCACCTGGTGTGGCCACCTCCTTTCTGTTCTGCTTGCTGGAGACACAAGGTGACACCATGGACCACGCAGGTGACAAACACCAGAGGATGGACCTAGGAGGTCCAGAGAAGTCACAAAGTTCTTCAGGAAAACGTCGGACAAGCCCACTGGGTCTGAGCTGTAGGTCAACATCACTCACAAGAAGAAGACAGAGCACCAGCCAATTTGGATGTCTGCAAAAGACCCACACCCAGAAAAGGACACTCCCCCACCTGTCTTCTGACAGTGCTTTAAGAGGGAAGAGAGATGTTTATTTCTACATGTGAGTGGAGACCAGACCTGCCATCCCCCGGGAGCGGGGTCTGCACCAGGTGTGAATGCCGGGTGGCGAGGATCCACAGGGATGATAGAGGGTCATGCGGACGTGGATGGTTGTGGGCAGAGGGCAGTGGGTAGGGTCCTGGTGGGTACCCAGAGGCCAGGAACTGAGGCGGTCCTGCTGCCTCCCTGATGTTGCAGCTGGTCTTCCCCAGGCCGACAGGCCGCAAGCAACTGAGTCTGGCTGAAAAGAACCCCTGACGCAGACACGAGACATCACCCAAGGGGCCTGAAGGCACAAAGTGGAAGGGAAATGAGAGCCTTCAGCATGCTTGGCAAACCTGCTGCCATGTCCTCCCAGGATTCTTCCACTGCACGGGCTCCTGCAGGGCTGGTTCTGGCAGCCTGATACCCTCACTCAGTATCAGGGGCATGAGGCAAAAGTGAAAGCGAAAGTTGCTCAGTCGTGTCCAGCTCTTTGGGACCTCATGGACTATACAGTCCATGGAATTCTCCAGGCTAGAATACTGGAGTGGGTAGCCTTTCCCTTCTCCAGGAGATCTTTCCAACCCAGGGATCAAACTCAGGTCTCCCTCACTGTGGGCGGATTCTTTACCATCTGACCCACAAGGGAAGCCAAGGATGCTGGAGTGGGTAGCCTATCCCTTCTCCAGTGGGTCTTCCCAACCCAGGAATCAAACCAGGCTCTCCAGCATTGTAGGTGGGTTCTTTACTGACTGAGCTATCAGGGAAGCCTCGACCATAAACCAGACCAGGCACACACACACATCTAAGAGCTGTGCAGCTCACCTCATCTCTGCATTTCTGGACAGCCAGGGGTCACAGACAGCCTGAAGCTGGCCCGGCCAGATTAATAATCCTTGTCCTCCTGCTTTCAACCCAGTCATCTGCCATTTCTACACAGCACTGACCTCCAGGTGTCTGAGGCTCTAGCTCAGTGCCGGGGTGGGCCGGCCACACCGTGGACTCCCTGGGAATGTGGTATTTTGGGGGCAGCTTCTGTTTTCTTAGAGACACAATGTGATGTCACAGACAGCTTCCAAAGGCATAAGATGAGATATTCCTGAGTGCAGAATTGTCGCAGAAGTTGTTCAACCATTGCTTAAAGCAGGAGGCTCAGAGGAGGTCTTCTGCATCTGTAAGTTCCAAAGCTCCGGGCTCATGGTCCTACGACAGCTCGAGAACAGGAACCACACTTTCTGACACACTTTCTCCCTGGGGAAGCACTTTAGATCAGTGCCAATAATCTGGATCCAAGTTCAGTTTTGAAGTAGGGAGTCCTTGCCAGGACTCAAATGAGTTAGGAAGGCAGGAGATGCTGCTAAGAGCTGGACTTCCAGAGGTCTGGGGGAGGTGGCGAGCAGGGCCAACCAGTCTCTGGTCTCTGCACTGTCCTGTGCCCAGCCCTGGGGTCAGAGGTCCCACGCCTGCAAGCCGTGGGCCTCATTTGTAGGAGAAAACCCTCCCCGACTCCCACTCCTCATCCCACCCTTGCTCTCCATCCCCACTGATGAGACTTAAAGACACAAGTAGGTCCTCGTCAGGAAGATCATTGAGTGATGATGAAACACACGCCAAGACAAGGGAGCCCTGAGCTGGAGGCTATACTTTCTGTGGGGAGGAGGCCACCGCTGGAGAACTCATGGGGAGATGAGTCCATGGGTGATGGAGGCCTGAAGAGGAGAGGACCCCAGGGCCCCTCCTGAGGCCAAGTCTTACGTTCAGTATCGGAGTCTTTATTTCCAAAGGGAGTCCCTCAAATCACGTAAGCGTTAGGTCCCACAAGGCCCCACAAAAATTAAGACATGTCCCAGTAGAAAGAAAAGTGACTTTTGCAGAAAAGCCTACACAAAAATAGCACCCCCCAGGAAAACAGGCCATGAGCTACCTTGGGGAGACCTTGACCCAGCTCTGGTACCCCCCACTCCCGTTGGGGCTTCTCCTCCTCACCTGTGAAACCAGGGGGTGCTGACATCACTTTTTCTCAGCCTTTTTGTGTACAAGCACCACTTCTTAAAAGAAAACGCTGCAGACACCACGTTTTAATTTAGCTTGAAGTAGTCCATGGGTTTTGGCATAGACAGTAAAGAATCTGCCTGCAATGCGGGAGACCAGGGTTTGATCCTGGGGTTGAGAGGATCCACTGGAAGAGGGAACAGCAACCCACTCCAGTATCCTGGCCTGAAGAACCCCATGGACAGAGGAGCCTGGTGGGCTACAGTCCATGGAATGCAGTCAGACACTACTGAGCGGCTAACATGACTTCTAAAATAATTCGTGTTTCATTAATCACAATAACATCTGCACAGACTGCACCAACATTAAGTGTACATTGACACATTGTTTATTTGGTCCCATGTATGATGAGCCGTGAGCGTGGGTTCACAGACACCCTGACGTTGCACCATAGTCTGTTCCCACTCCCTGAGTTAGATGTGGACCAGCTTGCTTTGAGCAGGTTCTAGGACATCCACCACCATAGCCAACACCGTCCTGTTTCCTGAGTTCCTGGCAAAGTACCCGCCAGCTGCAAGCAGAGGGTTGCCACAGCTGTATCCACCAGAAAACGGTGAATTTGGACCAGCCTAGCCACAGTGGGCACACTCAGGAGGTGGCAGGAGGCAGAGAGCACAGCAGGTGACCGGGGAGGACAAGTGTTCAGGCCATTCCTCCTGGGCTCCCGGCCTCTCTGAGCATTTCCTGACCTTCCTGCGGATCCGCCCGCAGAGGACCTGGAGGACCTGGAGGCGGCCTTCAAATGACACATGGCCTCCAGTGAACTCCACAGCTCCCGATGTGCTGGCGTCAGCGAGTGGGGTCACGGACCCTTGTTCAAGGTTGACATTCCCGCTTGTGTGCCCAGGACCTTTCCCCGGAGACCACCCTGAGCACCAGCTACTCAGGCACTGGGGTGCATGCTCTGGGGGCAGAAGAGGCTTGGGAAGTTGGCTTTTGCCTTGAGGATCTCACACAAGAGGGGATACCACACCAGGGACCAGGAAAAACATGCCCTGAACACAAGCGTCTGGTCTCCCTCAGCTTCAGGGCAGGCGGCCAAGGGAAGGAGAGGCTCTTGCTGCAGGATCTTGGCCTGCATTTAAAAGTCATTCAAGGGACTTCCCTGGTGGTCCAGTGGTTAAGACTCTGCATGCCAGTGCAGGGGACATGGGTTTGACCCCTGGTTCAGGAATATTCCACATTCCAACAGAGCAACTGAGTCATGCACTGAAACTAGCTAGCCTACATTCTGGAGTCTGTGAGCCGCAACTACTGAAGTCCACATGCCCAAGAGCCCATGGTCTGCAACTCGAGAAGCTGGAGCACTGCGACTTGAGAGGAGCCTGTGCAGAGCAGCAATGAGGACTCTGTGCTACCGAAAAAAAAAAAAAAAAAAATCATTCAAGATCCCAAGAAACAAAGGCCTGTCAGTCCAGTGTTAGCTGTGCACTGTCTTTGGGTGTGGAGGGCGGGGATGCAGGAGAGAAAGGGGAGCCTGTGTGGACTAGGCAGGGCCTTCTGCTGACACCAGGGGCATCCCAGCAGGGTGGTCACCTTCCCTGTCGCTGGGGTTCATGGATGGGGAAAGGCTGCCTCCAATCCTTGGTGGGACCAGAGGTGGGTGGGGAGGACGGGGCTGCCTGAGGTGCCAGACCTCGTTCTCTGCTATGATGTTGAAAGCACAGCAGGTGGGCTGAGTCAGTTATCACACAGGACTGACCACCGGATGGAGGTGGGGATGAGAGAGCGACCCTGCCCACCCTAGATGGCATCCTGGAGAGCGACCTGGAGGGAGTCATGTGCACAGCACACATCCCGCCCTACAGACGTGTGATGTTCAGGGGGAGGGATCCCTGAGCCAGACTCTCCAGGGCCAGTCACCGACTGTGTGACCTCAGGGAAGTCCCTGCCTCAGCTTTCTCATCTGTAAAACCCATCTCTACCTCATGGGTTGTTGTGAGAGTGATATTAGTTCTTATACATAAATGCACTAGCCACAACATCTATTATGATCACGGAACACTTGTCAGCCTGGGCCGTTGGAGTCAGGGAACCACTGAAGGAGCAGAAGAGGCTCAGATGGAAGATGAGCTTGGACCAGACTGATGTGGCCGCCAACCGTGGGCCACTGTGGTATGGTCTCGTGCCTGGCAAGCCTGGGCACCTGGGGGCAGAACCACTAAGTCATCAGGGAACCCTCACTATCAAACACCCTCGCTGTTGCTCCTGGTAACTGGAGGACAGAAAAAGCAAACAGCTCATGCATCCCGGAGGCCCTGGCAGATTGTCTCTGCCCCACTGGGAACAGCAAGCACAGCAGACACACTGGACGCTCAGGCCAAGAAGGGTGGCTGCTTTTCCAGTGTTCATTTTGCAAAGCGCCTGCAAAACTGACCCTGCCTGCCACAGAACAACCCTCAGACCACCCCCCTTGCAAGTCCTCCCCACTTCTCCTTTTTTGTAATTAACAAGATCTTGGCGAGGATAGTAAGCAAGGAAGGCAGGGCTGATCCAGGCAAAATGGAGAAGAAAGGAGAGGTTACCTCATCTGGCAGCCCTGACACAGAAAGCACTTCATTGTGACCCTTAACCCCCAGCCTGGGTCAATCATCCTTGTTTCCTTCTTCCCATCAAAATGTATAGGCCCTACGTTCACATGTGTGTGCGCGCGTGCATGTGTGTATTGTGTGCGCACAAGCATGTGTGTGTGCATATGTGCACATGTTTGTGCATGTGTGTATGTGTGCCTGCATGTGTCTATAGGCGAGTGCAAGTGTGTGTGTGCATGTGTGTATGTGTGCATGTGTGTGTTTCAGTAAGTGTTCATTTACTCCTCCAAACAACCACTCCAAGCAGGTATTACTATCTTTACTTTTCTCTTAAGGAAATTAAAGAGATAAAAGTGTAAGTAACTGGCCCACATCACAGAACAAGGCCCCGAGAAGAGCATGTCTGTGGTAAGCACTGAGAGAGATGGCACGACATCTTCTCTGGCACCTTTCTATCTCCTTCTGCTCCATCTCTCCACCACCTGTGGTTTTGGATGGTGTCTGAACCACTGATCAGGCTTCCCAGGTGGCGCCAGTGGTAAAGAACCCACCTGCCAATGCCGGAGACGCAAGGGACTCGAGTTAGATCCCTGGGTTGGGAAGATCCCCTGGAGGAGGAAATGGCAACCCACTCCAGTATTCTTTCCCGGAAAATCCTGTAGACAGAGGAGGCTGGTGGGCTACAGTCTATGGGGTCGCAAAGAGTCAGACATTTCGGACACTGTCTGAGCCACTGAAGATGAAATGAATGAGCTGGACCAGTGGGGACTTCGGGCAGACCTCAGACCTCCCCCGACCCGGTGCTACTCCACCTGCCAGGCAGGCAGGCAGCCCTGCAGACAGTCTGCCATCTGTGCCCTGGCGCTGACCAAAAATGGTTTTAAATTCAGCTCCTAAAACTCTTCCATTTAAAAGAGAATGTTCAGCCCTAATACTCTTTGATATTAACTTTATAATCTATAATAGTGATTGGTTGAGGTAGAATGTTATCACTCTACAATGATTTTTAGTTTTTTTAGACAGTTTTATTTTTCTTCCTGATATTTTGCTGAATCCTGATCATCTTGTTAATAATATTCACAAGGAAGTTAAAAATGATTGAGATTCTGAAATTGGAATTTTAGTTGGACAGTGACTTAGCTACCAACCACTACAACCAACACTGTTTTTATTTATGAAGGGTTTCTTAAAATGGCTGACTCTATTGTGTCCTCTTCTGAAAGTTAGAATTTTTCATCACAAAGCAAAATGATTGCCTTAAAATTATATGTAACATTTCTTCTATACACTGGCTTTAGCTTTTTTTTTTTTTTAATTTTATTTTTTTAAGTTTATTTTTAATTGGAGGATAATTGTTTTACAGTATTGTGTTGGTTTCTGCCATACATCGGCGTGAATCAGCCGTAGGTATACACATGTCTCCTTCCTCCCGAACCTCCCTGTGGCTTTAGCTTTAAAATTAGATGACAGGAATGTTTTCTTGTAGGATGCATTGCACGAAAGCTCACTATAATACACATTTTCAAAGAAAATCTGAACAGAGCAACAGTCACCTTAATCAGTCTGAGATAGTTTGCATAATTATTTCTTAATATCAGTTGAAAAATATTTTAAAAATAATGGATACCAGAAACAATGTGTATTGAGAAATTAGATCTCAAATTTTTGTATTTCTTTTTGAAGAGGAAGGTTAATTAACTGTGAATTATAAACAGCACTCAGAACAGTTTCTATACCCAACTGCATCGAATCATTAAATATTCTTGGTTCTACTATTCAAAGAACAAGAGTCTGCCTTTTGACTTGTACAAATAGATCCTGACTCTGGAGACATAGCTCAGGGGTTCAGTGTGATTGAGGGGAGGAGAATCCTGGTCACCATGGCTATAGACATCACAGTTACAATCACCATGGCTATAGACATCACAGGTAGGCTCACCATGGGCACAAACATCCCAGGTAGGGTCAGTACGGGTACAGACATCACAGGTAGGGTCACCATGGGTACAGACATCACAGGTAGGGTCATCACAGGTACAGACATCACAGGTAGGGTCACCATGAGTACACACATCACAGGCATGGTCACTATGGCTACAAACATCACAGGTAGGGTAACCACGGGAACAGACATCACAGGCATGGTCACTGTGGCTATAGATATCACAGGTAGGGCCACCATGGGTACAGATATCACAGGCAGGGTTACCACGGGTACAGTCATCACAGGTAGGGTCACTGTGGATACAGACATCACAGGCACTGTCACCGCGGGTATAGTCATCACAGGTACGGTCACCATGGGTCCAGTTGCAGGTGCCACGGCAATGCCTTCAGGATGGACAGGAGAAGGCAGAGCCACAGTGCAAGCCCGCCCCTGTCCCCACCCTATCTCACCCACAGGATGTCCCAGGACCACGTTTGGCCTTGACCTGAAGCTGCTCAGAGCCATCCTGAGGCTGGGAGTCATGGAAATGGGTCCATCCACCCAGGGCACTGGCCAGCAGGCCTGGACCAAGCCCTTCAGGTCCTGCTCCCCACTCCTCACCTGGGAGACTGGAGAGCTCAGCGTGGGCCTACTGTGAGCCACATGAGGAGGGAGAGTGTGCCCCAGCCTGGGGTCCCTCCGCGCCCCCAGGCACAGTGGCTCCAGGGGACGCTCACTGTTGAGAATGTTGGGGACAGTCTTCTCCAGGCCCTGGTCACAAGAAGCATGGTGTGGGCAGGGACAGGAGGGGACACTGAGGAGATGAGGAGGGGGCTCTGGGCTGCGCCTGCCCTGTGGGACTCCAAACTGCCTGCGCTTCATTTGATTCACGGGCTCCCCCAGGACCCATTTCCATGGCTTTTCACACCTGCTGACACCTCCAGAAAGTGGAAGGAGGGGGCTTTGGGTTCCAGGTGCCTCCCTTCACAGAAGACCCCTTAAGTCAGCAAACGACCATCAGCTGAGGGCCCCCTGCCAGGTCACACTCATCGTGACACTGGACTGATGATGAGGGGTGTCAGGCAGCACCGACCAGAGCCAAGCGCCAGCATCAGCACTGTCTGCAGCCATGACGATGCCCTACAGGGTGTGCAGACATCACCAGGGTGACAGCTGCCCCCTGTCCCCCACCCCTGGGCCTTGAGCATCCTGGCCCCTTCCATGGTGGCCATGCAAACAGGCCTGCTTCCAGGAGCGTCTCGAACACCCTGTGTCAGAGAGGTGAAATGGAAACCCTTGTCTTTGTTACAGGTATGGTGTTTTCTGGGAGCCAGGGGACACGTACCAACAGCCATACCTTAGTCAGAGCCTGATCTGTGCCTGGGAGCTGGCGCTGCATGCTTACCCTGATCTTTGCTGCAGTTACCTCCCAGAGGAGGCGGCTGAGGCTCCTGCATGGGGATAATTTGCTCCAGCTCGTGTAGCAGCTAAGTGGGGGAGGCAGTCTTCCTACGACACCCATCTCACTGGATGGTTGGCTCCTCCTCGACAACTGCAGGTCTGCAGACTTTGGAGAGCCTGTGATTTTAGGGCCAACTGATGGAGTGGAATGCAAATATCCATGATGTAAGGCAGACAGCCCTGGAAGGCAAATGGAGATGAAGTGACTCAAGGCCAATTAAAGAGCAGCTCTTCCGTGGGCTGAGGTCAGCATCTGCCTCCCCTGGGCCCCTGGGCCAGGCGGGTGATGCGGACAATAAGCACCTGCTCCGGGTGAGGTGGTGATTGGCTCCAGGGTACCCTGCCCATTGCCTTCTTCCAGCGCGCTCATCCCTGGCTAATCTCCTGCGTAGCTCTAAATGCAGCAGGAAGTGCGAGGTCCCATGGGCCCTGGGAATAATCGGGGGCAGGAGACAGAACTCCAGTGACCAGGCGCTTCCCCCTGAGTCAGAGAAGCGCTCCCAAGGGACACCCCATCCTCCAATGGAGCACACTTCTGAGATATGGTATATTCTAGTCCTGTTTTGTAGGGTCAGAAGTTCTTCGAATGAATCTTCTCAAACTTGTTCAGTACCTGGCAAAAAAATGTCAACTTCTCTTTAGAGTGAAAAACAAGTCACCATGAGTTAATTCTCCCTTTGCCAAAATCCAAACAGCCTACGGAAATCAAAAACCAAGTGAATTCTGCTCTGTTTTCTCTAATCCTCTTTGGCCAAGTGTGGTCCAAAGCAAGGGACTGCCAGTCTCTCTGGGAATAAAATGACCATGCGGAGAAGTTTCCAGAAGCCTGAGAAGAGTGTGCTAGTACTTCTGGGGTTGGGAGGATCTCACGCAGGAGAGATTTTTGTCAAAAAGCCCCCAACTGGACAGGCTGTCAAATGACTTGAAGAGAAGGCAGAATCCATTGGGGCTGCATCCTTACTGCACACACGAGGCTCCCCTTTCTCCTGGGGGCTTCTCTCCCAGTTGAGAGACAGGGCCTCAGGCTTCCCAACCCTACAGAGTGGATTGCCTTCGGGTGCCTTTCCCACATTGTGCCCTTGGAACCTGGAGGGGAGTGCCTTCCCATGAAGAGCAGGTCCTAGCTCCACACATTGCTCTGGTCTTCCACAGGTTCCAACCCACCTAACGTTCCCTGTGTCTCACGGCCGTGCTTATGTGAGTCTGAGCTCATCTTCTCCCAGTCCAGCTGTGGCTTCTTGCCTTGATGAATGCTGCACAAAGGACTACATTCACAACCAGCCAGAACCCGGGCTCTGGGACTAATGGGCCTGTGTGTGCTGAGCCATACCTGGTGGGATGGGCAGGGCAGGTATGTTGTCTGTCCTACCAGGAACCTAACGCTCACTGTGACCACCCTACTGCCAAGCTTGCAACCATGCTTCTGTGACTCCACTTCACGGAGGAGAAAGCTAAGACCCACAGGCAGGGGCGGCTCACCCAGAGGGCCTGCCAGAGCCTTGAGTGGATCCTGGTCTTGGAGTGTGTGGAGTGGGCACTGCCATGAGAAGGAGACTGAGCTGTTTTGAAGGCTCACAGAAGGGCCGAGGGTGGTGCTGGCTCTGGTCCTGATTCCTGGTCCACAGCTCGTCCCAACGCCGCAGGCGCCTGGCCAACCAGGGGCTGAGCCTCCGGCCCATCTCTCCTGTCCACCCCACACTATCCAGCAGCTCGAGCTGTCTCTGCCTTGAAGGCTCCATCTGCCTGGGTCACGTCAGCATTACAACTGTCACCTCTGGATTAAATGACAAGAAGCAGATCAAAACAGCGCAGGCAGTTAAGAAAGGGTTTGGGATGACTCCTAAAACACAGCCCCCATGTGTTCTCACTGTTAATAAGTGTCTGCCGCTTGCACCCTCACTGCTGTGTCGACTGGGAAAAATCAAAGGGTCTGGAGAAATCTGGATCCTGGAAAATTGCAAGACATAAGTAACATGCCTGATAGAGCTGCACTCAGAAATAAATGTTCTCGTTCTAAATACAGGCCATCTTATTTATTCCCGCCTGCATCAGCAGCCTTTTTCCTGCCATTAAATGTTTAACCCGAGGTGCTGAAAGAATTAAATAGGGAGTTAAAGAAGAAATCGGTGAACGTCAAGCCGGGAGGCAGAAGGAGCTTTTCCCTTGCTGCCCACAGCCTCCCTGGCTAATCAGCGCCGTGTGACTTGCATGTTACTCACTGCACACGCCTCACCACCATCCCGGTGGTCTGACAACTCCCACAATTCAGCACCGGGGCCCAAGGACAGCGGAACCGACGTGCCTGAGCTGGCCACCAGGGGGCAGCGTCCAGCAACCCCCCCCCCCCCCCCCGCCCCGCCACGCCCTCACCCTCACCACATACTTAACCTCTGAGACAGGCAGGAGTCTGGGTTTGATTTTTGTTCCAAGGTCACGATCGCTCAGATGTTCGTTATAACCTTGCTGGCTGCTAATTTGCAGCTTCTCCAAACACTGATAGATTGCCTCAATTCTCCCGTCTTCCTTTTCTCCTTCCAGGGGAAAGAGACAACAAATGGATTTCCAATGGCTGGAGACTTTTGAGGAGGAAACTGTCAAGAAGCTGCTCCTGTGGGGTGGACGCCCAAGGCTCCTGATGGCCCTGCGATGACAACCTGCAAACCCGTCTGTCCCATAAAAGCACCCCAGAGGCTCCCCTTGTCACTGCCTCGCACGAAGGGCAGTGTTGCAGGACTCCAGCCATGCCGAAAGGAGCCAGACACACTGAGGGCAAGGGAAGTCCTGCAACTTTTGTTAAACCTCTTTTTTTTTCTTTTAGTAAAGTCTCTCTCTCTCTCTCTTATGAGTTTGAACAAGCTCTGGGAATTGGTGATGGACAGGGAAGCCTGGAGTGCTGCAGTCCATGGGGTTGCAGAGTTGGACACGACTGAGCAACTGAACTGAACTGAAAGTCTCTGTCTCTGCTTCATTTTGTCTATCTCTGAGATTTTCTCTTTGTCTCTGTCTCTCTCCTCTCAGAAAATCATGATGGTGTGATCACTCACCTAGAGCCAGACATCCTGGAATGTGAAGTCAAGTGGGCCTTAGGAAGCATCAGTACAAACAAAGCTAGTAGAGGTGATGGCATTCCAGTTGAGCTATTTCAAATGCTAAAAGATGATGCTGTGAAAGAGCTGCACTCAATATGTCAGCAAATTCGGAAAACTCAGCAGTGGCCACAGGGCTGGAAAAGGTCAGTTTTCATTCCAGTCCCTAAGTAAGGCAATGCCAAAGAATGCTCCAACTACCACACAATTGCACTCATCTCACACACTAGTTAAGTAATGCTCAAAATTCTCCAAGCCAGGCTTCAGCAATACATGAACCATGAACTTCCAGATGTTCAAGCTGGTTTTAGAAGAGGCAGAGGAACCAGAGATCAAATTACCAACATCCGCCGGATCATCAAAAAAGAAAGAGAGTTCCAGAAAAACATCTATTTCTGCTTTATTGACTATGTCAAAGCCTTTGACTGTGTGGATCACAACAAACTTTGAAAATTTTGAAAGAGGTGGGAGTACCAGACCACCTGATCTGCCTCTTGAAAAACCTGTATGCAGGTCAGGAAGAAACAGTTAGAACTGGACATGGAACAACAGACTGTTTCCAAACAGGAAAAGGAGTACATCAAGGCTGTGTATTGTCACCCTGCTTATTTAACTTATAGGCAGAGTACATCATGAGAAATGCTGGGCTGGAAGAAGCACAAGCTGGAATCAAGATAGCTGGGAGAAACATCAATAACCTCAGATATGCAGACGACACCACCCTTATGGCAGAAAGTGAAGAACTGAAGAACCTCTTGATGAAAGTGAAAGAGAGTGAAAAAGTTGACTTAAAGCTCAACATTCGGAAAACAAAGACCATGGCATCTGGTCCCATCACTTCATGGGAAATAGATGGGGAAACAGTGGAAACAGTGGCTGACTTTATTTTTTTGGGCTCCAAAGTCACTGCAGATGGTGACTGCAGCCATGAAGCTAAAAGACACTTAGTCCTTGGAAGGAAACTTATGATCAACCTAGACAGCATACTAAAAGGCAGAGACGTTACTTTGTCCACAAAGGTCCGTCTAGTCAAGGCTATGGTTTTTCCAGTAGCCATGTGTGGATGTGAGAGTTGGACTATAAAGAAAGCTGAGTGCCAAAGAATTGATGCTTTTGAACTGTGGTGTTGGAGAAGACTCTTGCGAGTCCCTTGGACTGCAAGGAAATCCATCCAGTCCATCCTAAAGAAGACCAGTCCTGGGTTTTCATTGGAAGGACTGATGTTGAAGCTGAAACTCCAATACTTTGGCCACCTGATGCAAAGAGCTGACTCATTTGAAAAGACCCTGATGCTGGGAAAGATTTAGGGCAGGAGGAAAAGGGGCCGAAAGAGGGTGAGATGGTTGGATGGCATCACCGACTCAACGGACATGAGTTTGAGTAAACTCCGGAAGTTGGTGATGGACAGGGAGGCCTGGCATGCTGTGGTTCATGGGATCTCAGAGAGTCAGACACGACTGTGCGACTGAACTGAACTCTCCTCTCTCACACACACTCTGCACCTCTGCCTGAGCCTCATCTGTTTTAACATCCTCTGCTTGGGAGATCGCAGTGTGGGAGTAACGAGTTCCTTTTCCCTGCTGCTACAACATCAGAGTCAGAATCAATAAAGGCCCTTTACCCCAGAAGGCCATGTCCTCAGCAGCCTGAAAGGTGTCTTTTACATAGTTTTCAATTCCTCCTTCAGCTTTATGTCCCCTTAAGGATGATTTTCCAGTCTCAGTTAAATGTTTCAATGAAACAAAATTACTTATATAAAGCTTGAGCACATAGAAAGAGACTTGCATGGCTCAGCCTGAGTGCAAAGTAAGCTGGACATCACAGCAGGTGGCGAGACCCCCTGCCCCACCTGGTCTTCTGCAAACTTCAGCTGTGACCACTCAGAACTGGTTCTCATTTCGGGCTTTCATCCTTTTGACCTGCATGGCCACCAAAGCACAGTGTTCTGTGCTCTCTGAAGGGTCTGGCAAACCTTCCATTGGCCCAGGAGCACAGGGGGCTGTCTGAGGGCTTCCAGAAGAGTCCCCATGCATTGAGGTCTGTGCCTCTGTCCTTCAGTTCTGGGGCTTTGACCCCAACACCTTAGGGCCCAGAGCCTCCTCCATGCGAGGCAGGTGGAGAGACCAGAGGCCAGAAGTGCTGAATGTCTGAGTGGAAGTGGCCACGGTGCCCGGATGGGAGGACACTACCTGCTCCACCAGCCATCCATGCTCGGCTCACGGGAGCGAGCATTTCCCTCGCCAGAGCTGCAGGAAGGGCCCAGAAAGTCCCCCGACTTTACCAGCTGGTGTCATGACACAGAGAGGTGGCCGTGGATTTTCTAACCATCATCGTTCCCCAGCTATTTAAAAAATCTCCCCCTCAGTACAAGCTTATGCAGGCACACATCTTGCATGATCTCAAGTTAGCAGTAGATCTCTAAAGACAGAAAGTGGAAAAGACATTGGGGGCCAGCAATGGCAATCTCATGAGATAAAGAAACTTGGGGAAAATGTTTAAGGAATCAGCTCTGGATTCCATAAATCAATTAATGGGTTAGCAGTTGCTTGGTTTTCTGGTTTTCCTGTGTCTGCAGTCTTCAACCAGAACAGGTCACTCTGCCAATGTAGGCTTCCCTGATTTCTCTGCCCAGGAGATCGCCAGCACTGTTTCAGAAGACACCCCCACAGCTCCTCTAGCAGTGTCTCAGAGCGGCGGCAGTGAGGAGGGGCCCAGGCAGGCTAGGTCCCCTGCACAGGGATTCAGCAAGTAGAAGAATTCACTCCCTCCAGGTTCCGGTACCAGCAGCAGCAGCAGCAGCAGCTAAACAGGAGATGCTTAGCGCATATGGTAAACAGACCCTCCCCTCCACCTCCCAGGCCCCTTCAATTTAAGCAAACGACACCCACCCTCCTATACCTCAGTCGCCAGCAGGGAAGTGGAGAGTGGGGGCCTTGGAGATCAGCCCTGGCCTTTCATTTCTCTAGGTAATTCATCCTCTGGATGAAAACCTTTGTTGGTAGTTTATGGACACTGTTGTCTAGTGTTGAAAGGAATGGTTGGTGGTGTCTGAGTGGTTTCTTCATTCAGAGTTTTATACTATGGCTACTCTTCACACTGACAGCGACCCCACCCTGGAACCTCCCCAGGAGGAAGAGGTCTGGAGGCTGTGCGGAGAGCACTAGTGAGGCATGTTGACTTTGAGTTAAGGGCGGAGGTTGTAGGTTTCGCATCAAACAGCTTTGGGTTCTGATCCTAATGGTGCTGCTTATCTAGCTGTGTCGGGCCTTGGACAGGTCAGTGTGAAGCGGAAGGAATGAAGCCCTGACCCTCTGCTTGGCAGTGAGGGGATCTGTGGTGCCTGTAGACTAATTTATCAGTAGTCCAGTAGTGTTTTTATTGGTGTTCCCTCAATGTTTTTAAAATATTGAGTCTCTCTCTCTCTTTGTTTTGGCTGTGCTGGGTCTTCGTGGTGGCACGTCAGCTTCTCTGGTTACAGAGCATGGGCTTGGGTGCCCGGTGGCACGTGGGATCTTGGTTCCCTGACCAGGAATCAAATCCAGATCCCCTGCACTGAGAGGTGGATTCTTAAACACTGGACCCCGGGGGAAGTCTGGTAAATTATTGTTAGTAATAAAAAAATTGTCAGAAAAGAAAGTACTCAGTTGTGTCTGACTCTTTGCGACCCCATGGACCAGGTTCCTCTGTCCATGGGATTTTCCAGGCAAGAATACTGGAGTGGGTTGCCATTTCCTTCTCCAGGAGATCTTCCCAACCCAGGGATTGAACCCGGGTCTCCCACATTGTAGGCAGATGCTTTCCCATCTGAGCCAGCAGGAAAGTCGGGGGAGTTCTGTCTCCTCACAACAAAAATTTGAAGTGATGGACATTAAAGCCCTTGGCGTGTCACAGCTCTCAGACAGACTGTGTTATAGCTCTCAGCTCTCGGACAGACCGTGTTATAGCTCTCAGACAGATCAGTGATACAGCTCAGTTTTATTTAGAAAATAAAAGGAAAGTACACCCTGGAGGCATGAGGGCATGCTGAGCCAAAAGACGTGAAGAGAAGAGAAAGAGAGAGAGAGTTCATGGGAGAGAGAGCGATCCCCAGCCTTTGGCTCCTCGTTTTTTATGTTTTTCCTCACCCTGGGCCTGCCATATGTAAATTGGGCAAGCCAGGAGTGCTGTTTGTTCTACCTGAGGTCCTCTCTCTGGTCCTCAGAACTTCCTTTGTTCTATTTCACGGGCTTATCTCTTCCTTGTCTTTTAGCCACCGCCATTCTGGACTCCTTTTTCCTGTTTTTTAACTACCTAATAAAAATGTTCCAAAATGTGAGTGCCCTGGGGAAACAGATCAATGTTTCCACCTTTCCCCAGAATTTTTATAAAGTTGCTTTTACAACCTTCTCCCCAGACCCTATTTTTCTTGGGCTCCTAGGAAGCATTCCAGGAGCCCAATGTGGCCTATGTTCTAGACAGTCAGGTACATTCACTGTGCTGTTGTAATTTTGTACCGTTAGCAGGCAGCATGCAATTAATTACTCCTCGGTTTGGTGAAGATTTACTGCCGACTGGAGAGATCTCTGGAGTCACTCCAGCTGGACACAGTCATAACAGCTGCTCTAGGGAAGAATTCTTAGGAGGGTAGGGATGGGCAGTGACAGGTAAATCCTTCCTGAATAGTAGGAGGAAGTCTGAACGTGCCAGAGTAGCCTGAGGGAGTCTTGCAAACAGACTGTCTGGTCAGCTTCCCTGGGGACCTGGGGTCTAACCAGGAGGAGGAGCTGTGAGCAGAGCCCGGGAGAGCTCCACTTACTGAGTGCCGAGCGCTCCTAAGAGGCGCTGTGAGCACCGGCAAGCCGTCCAGGGAACCCAGCCCAGGCTGGAGTTGAGCCAGCAGGCTGGTAGGATAGGTGTGCCGGGTCAGCTGTCCTGCTTGTTTGACTATACCTGTGTCTAGCCAGGATGCTGGTTCAGGATACGCTTGTGATGGAAGCTCCAGGGTGTTGTGGAGCAGGGTCTGAAATGAACCCTCACTGGGTATAGGTCCTTGAGTTTTAATACTCTATTGATGTGTTATGTTCATCCATTCATGCAATGAACTTTTTCCGCACCACGTCTGGTGATAGAGGTGAATGGACTGCAGTGAACTTGGTACACGATCTCCTGATGTAGGGAGGGAGGCCAACCGCAGGAGAAACACCAGTGCAGTGAGAGCCGAGAACAGGGGACCTGATCTTCCTTGGAACCTGTGGCAGGCTTCCCAGAGGAAGTGCTCTTTAAGCTGAAACCTGAAGGATGGGTGTGGGTGAGCGGGTTTGGGGCCCAGTGAAGAGATGGCCCAGTGTGTTTCCAAGGCCTGAAGCAGGTGGGCAGGCAGGTATGTGGACTGGAGGCCAGGGCAGTCATGGGAGGTGATGCTGGAGAGGCAGATGGGTCAGGACCCGCAGAACCCTGTAGATCACATGCAGCCCTGTGGGATTCTGGCTGTTGGATGGAGAGCTGTGGAGAACCCAGGAAGACTCCAGCCATGGTCAGGGCATTGGAGTGTGGAGAGTGGATTGAAGAGGCCGTGGGGGCTGTGGGTGGGGAGGGGCATCGGGGAGTGGTGCTCTGGGAGGTGTGCTGGTCACAGGTCAGCTCCAGGAGAACCTTTGATTTGTGTGAGCACCCAAGGTGCCATGTGTAGTCGGGGAGCCCCAGGGTCCTGTGTGACAATGGCGTGACCATGCTTCCATGCTGGGAGAGGGCCCAGGCCTGAACGTGGTCATGCATACACTGGGGCCTCCCCTCTCTGGTCTTCTGTCTGGGTGGGTTTTCCCTTGAAGACTGTGTGTGCGTGCACACACAGCCTGTCTGCTCTGCAGCACCTGTGCAGCCAGATCTCTGTCTCTGCCAGGAGCAGCTGTACAAGATGCAGCACTGGCAGCCGGCGTACCCTCCATCATCTATCTGCATGACACCTTCTACCCACACTACCCCAGACGCTGGGCTTCGACCCCAGGTGGATGATGGTGCCTTCCTACATGGACCCACGGAACTCGCCTGCTCAGACCCCAGTGGATTTCTACCCCTAGGCCCTGTATCCCTCGGGTAAGCACCAAGGTGCAGTGACAGGCCAGGGTATGTGGTGTGGTCAAGGGCGTTGCCTTGGGAGGTAGACAGACCCCACCTGGATTCCAGTCTGACCTCTTCGCAAGCCACACGTCCATTCTGAGTTTTAACTTCCTTGTTTGCAAAATGAGGGTATAATAGTAACTCTCACAAAGAATTGTTAGGAAGAGACTCTAAGATTATCAATCATAAATTGTCTTAATTAATTTTCATATCTCTGCCATGTAGTTTTGTCCCTCTTTCTGTTCTTTAGTGTTCTTTGTGTTCTCTCTTTTCCTTGATTAGTCTTTCCCAAGGTTTGTCGAATGCCATTTTTTTAATGTCATTTTTTAAAATGTATCTTTTGAGGTTCTTAATTCCTGTCTTTTATTTGGTTTTTATTTCATTAATTTCTGCCTCCCCCCCATTTTTCCACTGAAATCATTTTGTTCTTTTTATAATTATGTTGGATACTTAATTAAGTCACTAGTTTCTCAGTTTTCTGATGTATTTAAGTCTCATCTGAGTTTATGAGCCGCTGAGTTTTAAAACATTTTTATTATTGTTCAGTTCTAAATATTAGTCTTATTTTGAGTGATTTTTAATGGTACATTGTTAAATTTCCAAATACAGAGTTTTAATATCACCCTTATGATGCTAATTTCTACTGCGGCTGCCATTTGGTCATATATCATGGTCTGTATGATATAGACTGGCAGTCACAATTTTTTTCTATTAATACCAGATTATAAATAGTTTAGTCTTCGAACTGCTACTCCAGGTTTGCTATGGTAGAACAAAAAGAGCTATAGACAATAGCAAGTGAATGGGTGTGGTTGCTTTCCAGTAAAACTTTATTTTTAACAAGTGGCAGATCACACTTCACTCAGGGGCTTGGAAAGAATGTATTCCCCTATTGGACATGGTCCGTTAAAGTGTGCTTGCTAACTGTGCTGTACAAATATCATCATAGTTTTTATCCCCTTGATCAGTTACTAAGAGGTGTGTGAACATTTTCTACCATGATTGTGGACTTGTCAAATGTTATAAACCTGTTAGTTTTTGTTTTTTTTTTTTTTTAACCTACCTGGAAGCATATAGGCTTGGGATGACTGCATCTTGTTTCTTATATCTTTGTATAGCACATTTGTTACTTGGGTTTTCTACCTTTAACGTCTACTTTATCCGACTATAATTTCATTCCAGTTTTCTTCTGATTAGCCTTCGTGTGGTATCTTTTTTGCCCAACGTTTTATTGTCAGCCTGAGCCCTTTTTGGAGGAGAATATCTTTGTACATTTAAGATGTGTCCGGTTTGACCCACATTGAGAATTTGTGACTTTAGTTGCCAAAGTTGTTCCCGTTAGATTGGGGGAGGGTGTGTCAAGTTTTCTGATTCTTTTTATTTGCTTTCCTTCTATATTCTGTTTCTACGGTTAGTGGTTAGGTTAAACTCTAACATGCACCCTTGATTTAACAAAGGCTAATCAGTTTACCCTGAATGTGAGCTCTAATTCACGAGTCTTGTAATTTTTGCCTGGAATTGTAATTCTTCCCTTGTTTTGATTCCTACCAAATTATTATCTTTGTTGTTTTATTCAGTCTGTGCTTGTTCAGATCTGCCTGTATGCTGACTAGTTTCTTTGCTGCTTATCCTTCCATCTGGGTTCCATTTATTTTTTCAGAAGGTACATTCTGTCAAGGCCTCTAGGAAAGATTTTTGGCAATATGCATTCTTCACATGGGGCTTCGCAGGTGGCACCAGTGGTAAAGAATTCGCCTGCCAATGCAGGAGACATGGGTTCCACACCTGGGTCTAGAAGATCCCCTGGAGGAGAAAAATGGCACCACACCCCAGTATTCCTGCCTGTGAAGTCCCATAGACAGAGGAGCCTGACTGACTACAGTCCATGGGGCCACAAAGAGTTCGACACAACTGAGCGACTGAGCACTATTTTTCACCTATGACAGCCTTTCTCTTGGACGATAGTGTAGCTGGTAGAGAACTCTAGGTTTGCAGTTACTTTCTTTTAGGACTGTGAAGATAGTATTCCTTTTCGTCTGGCTCCTGTGTCTGGTTTGTGTTGCTTTAAGATCTCTCTGTCTTTGGTCAACTGGAGTTCTTTCTCAAAAGGCTGTGTCTAGGTATGTATCTATATCTATCCTTACTTTATTCTGCTTAAAACTCACGGTGCTCAAATCTACGGTTGTACGGCTTTCATCACTTCTGGGAGTTTCTCTTCTAATTATCATGTTAACTATTTGCCTTTTTTCATTCTTTGTATCCTTTCTTCCTAGGTAATCTACTTTGATTATTTGTACTTAATATTTGTACTTAGGTAATTTGTATTTAGGTAATATACTTAGATTATTTGTACTGATTATTTGTACTTATTCTGCTATACGAGTGTCTGCATCATGATACTTCTCACTTTGCCTCCAAGTCTCTTGAATATATGAGAGCTGATTTCTGTGGTGCCTCTGGGAAAATGCTTATTTTCCAATTCCATGTTCTCTCCAACTGTGTCTATTCTGCTGTTTTTATTTTTGTTTTACTGTCCAGTGGGTTTTTTATATCAACGACTGTATTTTTATTACTAGACTATTCCCCTTAAAGCTTTTTTTTCTTCTGTCTTGTATTTTTTGTGAGTTTTCAATTCCTTATTTTATGATTTTAATAATGTAAACAGTAATTCTCTGGTGTTTAACATTTTGATCTGTTTTCTGAAGTTCTTGGGGACAGTGCATGATCCTATGAACATGCTGTGGACTTGTGGTGGATTACATTCCCCCCGATGTTCTGGGGATTTTGACTCATGAGTTCATTTCCAGCAGAGCTAGTCTTACCCTGGGGATTCTGTATAGCTTGGTTTGAGGGTGTGTCCTTCCAGGGCGGCTCTACGTTTTCATCTGCCAGCCTAGAACTACCTTTTATTGTACCTCAGGAAATTTCTGGAGAATTCTAGGAGTGTAAGTCTGAAGTCCACTCTGCTGCCCCCAAGCCTGAGTGAAAGCTGGCATGTGGCCCTGAATTCCTCACAGGGGCCTGTTTTCCCTGCTCTGGCCCTGCCTGGGACACTAGCTCAGTCATCTCCCTAAAGAGCATGAGGTTTCTCTGGTCTTGAAATTGAAACGCACAGCCCTTTGAGGGTCTTTGTGTAAGCAGCACCTCAGCTGTAGCTCTCTGCCTGTGCAGAGAAGACCCATCTCTTGTCGGGAGGGGGAAGGGGCAGTGCTTAGGAGCACGCTTGTAGGTTTCTACATCTGACAGATGTGTCCCTGGCTCCCCTCTAGGGAGCCCTTGCTTGTGCCTCTGACCCATGGCTCTTGCCCATGGCTGTGGTTTCAGCTCCCTGGGGGTTTCCTGGTTAGGGGGAGCAGAGCTCTGCAAGTGAAATGTGTAATAGGTTTTGTACAGTCTTTTTGTGACAGGAGGGTTTTTTTTTTTTTCAGGTAATATGAGCTGCTATATTGCCAAAAATAGGTCTGTGTAGTGCTGAACAGTTCTGCATACCTCATAATCAATACTTAGTAAATGGTGTGTAATTTTAGGATTCCAGAGAGGGTCCTCGCCACCACATGACTCAGACTACCTTTGTGTCGGAGTCATATATTGATCACATTTGGACAGAGCACTCCACAGCTGAAAGAAAGTATATAACCACTGGCCTGATGCAGAACCATTTTCCTGATCAGATTTTCTCAGCTTTAAAAATGGGCACAAAAACATTGGCAGCCAGTAATTAGCTTTCTGAAGATTCTGAACAATCAGACCCCCTTTTCTACACAGACTCTGGCCCAGTGGGGGACCTTTAATGTCGTCTGCAGCATCCCATCTGGTAGAAGTGGACAGAGGGGCCCTGGTGGGGGAGGGTGCCATCTCCCCAGCCGGTTTGTATCTGACTGTACTGAGATGTCAGCATACCCCTGTCTCCTTGGGCCAGTTAAGAGTTGAGTGTCATCTGTGTCCCCTTCTCCCCTTCCCTGGACAGAATGTGGTGTGTCACTGTAAGCTCAGGGGCAGAAACAAGCGGAGCTGAAGCCCAGACCCCTTTCAGAATCTTCTTGCAGGGTTCAGAAGCCGACAGACACTGGCTCCTTGGTGTGTGTGGGCTCCCTGGAGCAGTAGCTCATCTTTCCTGTGTCTGTGCAAGAGACCCTCGGGCATCTCCCGCTGCTAGCTGCCTGACCCCTTAGCTTTCTGCCACCAGCCATGAGCTCTCTAGTTGGTTGTGTCCTGTTTCCATTTGCCAGTTCATTATACCCTTTGACATAGGGGCTCTTCATCGAGAACTAAGACTGGACCTCCAGGGTCTTTGAACAGGCCTTTCAGATTGCATGTGTGTGTGCCTGCAGAGGTTCTGTGATCAGATGACGTGAAGCAGGTGGGGTGCTGCATCTGCGTGATGGTCGGGGCAGCTTGTCTCCTCTGGGCCTGTGGGCGACCCATGGCTTGCTGAACGAGGTGAACAATTGGCTGATTGCTTCCTTCGGGATTGATGAAACCCATAATGCCCGCGGATTCCCTCAGTGGGACCGGCTGTCGCTCTGAGGACCAGAGCTGTGTGCCCCCGCTGCTGGAAAGGAAGATGACTGCCATTGACCCCGCCCCATGTGGAGCCCCGAGGGTTACATGGCATTGCAGAGCAAAGGCTACTCGCTGACCCACCTGAAATCCAGCGACAATTTGGCCATGGACGTGCATGTCAAGTGAGGCGACACTTGGTCCTGCTGCCCTGCAGCTGAAGGAGGAATCTCGGTCCTCAGTAAGATGGGCTCTGGGAGGAGGCCCTGTCCCGGGAGACACTGCCCTCAGGGAAGGGGCACCTTGGGAGGGACCGGTGTGCTCTGGGGAAGGAGCGTGAGAGGAAGATGGCTGGGTGCTTTCACGTGAGAGGCTCTGATGGTGACTGAAGGCCCAGGAGGAATCCTGGGGTCAGAGGCAAATCCCACAGAACCTTGGGGCAGGGCCACAGGGTGGGGTTGAGTGCATGTGTTATGGCTCCTTCCTGTGAAAGTAAGGCGAGCTGGCAGAGGGGAGCACCTGCCTGGCCCAGGACACATGGCCTGTCCAAGAGGCGGCTGAGGACGAGGACCAAAAGACTGACCCCGTGCTGGCCAGTGTAGCCCCGGCCACCTCAGAGGACCAGGGCTCAGTCGGTGCCAGCTCAGACCATGAGGCCAGCCGTCCCGAGGGGCACAACAACACAGATGGGGCCCCAGAGGCCAGACCCTCCAGGGAGGCCAGCCACACACTCCTAACCAAGAGGAATAACTGGATCTTCATTGATGAGGAGCAAGGCTTTGGGGGCCGGGGTCCAGCCCGGGGCCATGGCCATGGGTTCTGAGAGTTCACCTTCTGTTGGCAGCCCACTGGTAGTAGCCTGTGGGGCGGGGGCGTCCTCGGGGCACAGGCGCTCTACAACGGCAGCCAGAGGAGTGGCCGGGGCCGGGGTCTGCAGGAGTTTGGCCCACCAGATTAATTCCCCCGGGCCAAGCCCCGGCGGAGGATGGCCAGCGAGACCCACAGTGAGGACTCTGAGTAGGAGGAGCTTCCAAGCAGCAACAGCAGCGAGGCGCCGAGCCTGGGGATGAGAGTGAGCTCCCAGAGTAGGAGGAGGCCACGGGAAGGAAGGGCGACTTCAGGGAGTCCTGGTGGTCTGGCAGGATGCACCCCCATAACAGCCCTGCAGTGTCCCAGTTTTAAAGATGGGAAGTTGAGGCCCAGAGAGGTTGAGTGATATGTCCAGGGTTACACAGCTGGTTAGGAGTGGAGCTGGGCCTCAGGTGTGTCTGTCGCTGAGGCCTGTTTTCTTCACTCTTTCCTGTTTGGTTTGAGATAACAGCGCATTACAGGGTTGTGAGAAGAGTGTCGAAATCCTCCCTGGGTTTCCTAGACCCTGGTGACAGTGAATAGGCTGAGGCCCAAGCCAGCTAAGGGCCTGGCCTTTTGAGTTGACTCAGTGCTTCGATTTCAGGTGTCTGTAGGGTTAGGTTATTCTTAGCTTGCAGTAAATGGAACCGTTGCCCTTCCTTGTGAATCTTGGTTCAGACACCAACATTGAAAATTGTGGATCCAGCCCTGGGGAGGAGAGTGAGGTGGGCTCTGGTGGGCGAAGGCTTCACTGAGGTCCTGACCAAGAAGCAGCGCTGCCTGCTGGAGGAGGAGAGGAGAAAGAAGGAGCAAGCAGTGCAGGTATGGGGCGTGATGCAAGGGGGCTGGGACGCAGAGACCTGCGGAGTCGGAGTGTTGAGATTTTGGCCCGGGCTGGGAGAGGAAGAATGACATGCTTGTAAGCAGGCAGTGCCTCCCAGGGCCCACTCTCCCTGTGCTCCGTGGGGTAGATGGTGTGATTTCCATGCTCTCAGAGGATGACTGGTCCTTGTTGACACCAGCTGAAATGAAGTGAGCAGGACATAGACCTCTGTCAGCTCCTGAAGTCCAGCCTCCTCCTATTGTAGTCTCAGATCGCAGCCCACTGGGCACTTCCAGGGGTGGTTTGGTTGGCATTGCCGTTCCCGCGTGGTCAAGGTTTTAACTGATGGTTCGTGAATTCTCTGGAGCGGTTTCTGGGTGTGGTTTTGGAGCCCAGAGGCGTCTTTCTGGGGGGAGCTAATTTTTCCCGTCTGCCATCGAGGCTGGACCCCATCACCCTCTTCTCCGTAGGTTCCTGTCAAAGGCCGAAGTCTTTCCTCTTGAATTCCTCTCGGTTTGCGAAGAAGCAGAACAACCTGTGTCTGGAGCAGGGCGACGGGCCTGTGCCCAGCAGCAGCCTGGGCACCGAGATCTGTGAGAGCAGCAGTCAGGGTAGGAGCTTGTGTTCGGATCCCAAGGCTCGGGCCGCCTCCCAGGCTTGCAGTCCTTCTCAGGGTAGGATTCTGCCTTGGGGCCGTGAGCATAGACACAGCATTGCCTGTTTCCTGGCTTCCTCTGCCGAGTCTGGGGTTAATGCCATCTGAGCACCACGTGCCGCTGCAGCCTCTGAACAGATGTACGTTTCCCTGCCTGAAGTGTGGTGGCGAGCAGAGCATTCTGCATCCAGTGACAGGAAAGAGTGGTCCCACCCCTCCTGGCTGAGGTCGCTCAGGAGTTGACTTGACTCTCACCCACATCAGCAATCCTCTCTTCTTACCTTGAGAGCGAGCAGCAGACGAATATTTGGGAGAACAGGAGTCGAGAGCTTTCCTGTCTGTGCTGTGTGCCCTTTCCTTGCCAGAAGGAAGGTTCTGTCGGCCCCTCCCCAAATGTCGTCTTAGACTTGAAACCAGACTAGGGTGGCCCTTAGTTTGTAGAAAATCTCTGTTTCCCTGAAGTTAAAGGAATGTCTTATCCAGTGGTATTTTTCTGGTAATCTTTCATTTTAAAATACGAAACCATGTTAATTGAGCAGATTCTTCTTGAGTTCCTGCTTTGGGCAAGGCCCTGCAGGGAAGGCAGCGGGAACTTGGTGAAATCACCCATTGCTAGCTCTTTTATTCAAAGCAGCTGAGACTTCCAGAGTGAGTGACAACCCCGGAGCCACATGACAGACACCCTGGGTTCTGAGCCTGGTTCTCTTAGTTTTACCACGTGGCCTGTCTTCATGTTTCTGATTAAAACCTTGACTCTAAACATTTCAATGTAATATTGGGAAATAGTCAACTCTGATTGAAAGTACAGTAGTCTTTCAGTATATTTTGGGTGCAGTCAGTTTGGTTTTGTGAGAGTGGTGGGTGTCACAGTGTAAATGTCCAAAAATACGTACCTGCCAGCGTGGTCAAGCAGAATGGACCAACTAGGGAGTTACCCTTGGCTATCAAGGATTTCCCTCCTGGATTGCGCAGTGTCTCGTGGTTGCTCAGACCAGGGGTGTGTGGATGGCTTCAGAAGGGCCCTGGATCTTGGAAAAGAGCTCAGGAGATTTTCTGCACACACACACAGGGTCTGTGACTTTTGTTGGATTCTCAAGAATGCTTGGGCTAACAACAGTTGAGTAATAATCAGCTTGACTCGTTCAAAGACTTGTAGGGAGGTGCCAATTTGTAGAAATAAATAGTTGGCTTATGTGAGAAAAGCTTTACCGCAGCAGAGGTAGTGATACAGAATTCTAATCCCTGTGAGTGAGAAGTTGCTGGCATGTTTACCTGGAGCTCTTTGTTCATGAAATCACGGGAAGCTCGTTTATGGAAATGTTTCTGGGGATGTTGGGGAGTCGAACGAAGGTGTCAGACTGAGGAGGGAGGTGGTTTGGAGACTTGAGTTTGTGTGAGCTGCCCGTGGCCGTGTTTCTGGCTTGGTTGTTCCTCTTTGATGTCCCGACTCTGTCTTTCTCCTAGCAGCCCTCCCCCTTCAGGCCTCTGCTAGTGACTCCTGGACCAAAGCTGCCACTGCCTTCACCAGCACCAAGCCTGCCTCTGCTGAGGTGAGTGGCCCCCAGGCACCAAGCATGTGCTTACCATCAAGGGCCGTCCCAGTGGCCCGCCCATGCTCTCCCTGGCCAGGCAGTGAGCCTGGCTCATCGTTGGTCACCAGTCTTGCTTTCAGCTCTGCAGGAGGTGCCTGTGTGGGAGGGAGAAAGAGGGGATGGCCAGGGAGCACCCACCCTGGGTCCTTGGTGTCTGGCCATGCTCAGAGTGCAGGGGTCCATGTGTACCTGGGATCATGGGCTCGGGCCAGGAGACATGTCATGCCTCAGGTCTCGCTCTGCAGGACTCAGGTGCTGACTGGCCATGTGTCCTGCACAGCAGGGCTTTAAGAGCAGCCAGGGAGACAGTGGTGTTGACCTGAGCTCAAAGTCCCAGAGTCCTTAGCGACCTCCTCGCAGCGCAGCTCCCCATGTGGCACCCTGAAGCCTGAGGATGCAAGTGGGCCTGGCCTGGTGCCCAAGGCCAATAGCCACAAGGAGCAAACTCAAAAGCAGTCAGAGCCAAAGGTCATCTGGAGCCCGGCTCTCCGGGGCCAGGCTTGGCAGAACGGCCGGTGTCTTTTTTCTTCTTTTCTGGCTCCCAGTTCCTTGGAAGCTAGAGGTCAGGGTCACTCCAGGCTGTGTGTCTCAGCCTCTTTGCTCTTCCATCAAGGATTCAGAACAAGGCTCAGGACAGAGCACGGAGCACAGACTGGGACCCATCGGAAGTGAGCGCTCTCTGCAAAACAGAAGGGGCTCCGAGGGGGCCGAACGGCTGCCAGGCGCTGTGGTTCCCCATTCATGGGGTGGAGATTCACGGGGACTCTGTGCTGCCAGTGACACCCATTGAATTTGGAGCCAACCCGAAGGTGAGGCTTGAAGTGTTTCTTCTCCACATCTCCCCAACCCCTGTTTTTGGTGCTTGGAGAGGAAGGAGGGGCCTTTCCTGGAGGAGTGGGCTGGTAGGTGCTGGCAACACTCCAAGGGATGTCGTGGGGTGGCATCCTGGTTGCAGAGCTGCTATGGGCTGGTCCCGTCTCCCTGCCAATGCCAGGCAAGTTCTCAGACCAAGCAGGAAGCCAGGCAGGGAAGGGGATGGCTGCCTTGCTTGGGGGCTTTTCGGAAACAGCTGGCCGTTTTGTTCACATGGTGAATACTGCTTACTTATTTACTTTTAAGTCTTTATTTATGTGGCTGTGCTAGGTCTTAGTTGCGTCACATGGAGTCTTTGGTCTTCGTTGCGGCATATGGGATCTAATTCCCTGAGCAGGGATCGAACCCGGGCCCCCTGCAGCGGGATCCCGGAGTCTTTGCCCCTGGACCACCGGGGAGGTCCCATACTGGGTTTTTTGAGTTGCTGAGGCGATGGGTCTCCTTCACGTGTGTCTCTGCCAGAAGGCGAGCCAGGGTGATTTCGGTGGGCCTTGTTCCCTTTTTTTTACAGGACTCTGATTTCAGCTTGCAGCCCGGCTCTGCCTCTGGTCCCGCAGGGATTCCAGTTGTCAAACCTCAGGACACATTGGCCATGCTTCTCCTGCCCAGCTGTGTGGTCCCTGTGCCAGCAGGCCCCGGGGAAGAGAGCCTCGTCAGTGTGGCTCTCGGGTTGGAAGGGTTGGTTTGTGTCTTGGTGCCGTTTCTAGCTAGTTGAACGCCCGTGGCAAGTTGTTCCCCGCTCTGGTTTTGTGAGCTTAAAATGGAGTGGTGTAACCCCTAAGGTCTGTTGTATTTGGCACTTTGTGATTCAAAACTTCCCGGGTTCCGCAGTCACACACGTTTGAGAATGCTGTGCTAATTTAAGTCAACAAGTGTCCTTACTCTGCGATTATTCAGAAACCCCATGACATGCAGGTGGGCGCTGGACACTGCAGGAAGGGGGTCTAGCACTGTATTTCTGAGCATGTTTCCAGGGCCTGTTTTTCGCAGTCTGGGGGAAGGGGCTGAGACAGGAACTGGGACCTCCATGCCATGCAGTGGGGCCTGCGTGCTGGCCACCAGCTGTGCTTCTGTTGCTGAAACACGGCAGCCCTGCTGGAAGGCTGGGTCTGGGCAGGAGAGGGTGTGGTTCCCCTCTTTGCAGGTGTCCCACTGTGTCCTTCCCTCCAGGCCGGGCTCACCCCCAGCATCCCCATCCTGCAGCGTGACCACCACATCCAGAGAGCCATCAGCCCCTCCCACATGTCCTTCCCCACCGCTGACTTCACTCTGAAGGTAACTTGGGGCCTGGCTTGTGAGTGGGCAAGAGCAAGCAGACCCCACCCCAGCACACCCCCTCCTTCCACCCCTGGACTTAGCTTTGTGCCACCGCTGCCTTCTGGCCCGTAACTTCAATCTCCCCCCACCTCCTTGCATCCAAAGATGGAGTCTGTGCACAAGGCTTGGGAAAACTCGCCCAGCTAGCCGGAGCAGAGCTCGCCAGGAGGCGCCAGCTCAGGCCCGCAGCCCCCACCCTCCAGGGGGGCCTCCCGCGGGATCAGCTTTAGCTCCTTCAGTGGAGTCTCCAAGCCCTCTGTGCCCGTGGCCTCAGTCACACTTTCTGCAGCCCTTCCAGGTACCTCTCCCCTGGTCCAGCTCACGGATCCTTCTCCGTTCCCTCGAGGGAAACATGGGTTTGTAGCCCTGAGGCCCCCCTGCCTTGACCTAAGGAGCATGTTCCTGCCTGGGGGCCATGGGTTCCTGTGTGCTCTGGTCTCTGGCACTTGCTGCTCTCAGCGTCCGACCCTGGGGGGCGACATGACTCTGTGACCTCTGCAGGGCTCTCTCACCTCCTGCAGAGAGGTCCCATCAGAGATTCTGTCGCATGAGCAGCTGTCTGAACGTTGCCCCCTCCTCTGTGAAATAGCAGGGTCGTGATGGCCCAGTGCGGGGTCACCATGCCCATGAGATGAGCTCACATCCAGGGAGGGTTTTGTATCAACTGAGCCTCAATAAGCAGGAGCCAGTTTTACCCCAATGGTCACTGTCCTCATCACGGTGTCAGTGCCCAAAGGAGCCCGTGGGGACTCAAGGGGCCCAGCTGCCAGCGTCTCAGTGGTCCGGTCGCAACAGATCCTTCTGACTCTCCACTGTGGACTCAATAGCAGGGAGATGAAGAGGACCGTGACTGAGAGACCTTGGCAGCCTCCTTTATGACCGAGCCCTTCCTGGGTGTGCGGGGTGGTGGGTGAGAGGGGAAGGCTGGCTGCAGCGGCCCCTCTCCCCAGGCCCTGGGCTGCACAGGAACCCAGGGCCACCTCTGCCACGTTGCCTCCCCCCACCACTTTGCAGGACCTTCTGGGACAGTCAGACTTGATCCTGTTCCCCTGCCTCGAATTGTGTTTCCAGGCAGCCACCTGCCACCTCTCTACCTGGATGGCCATGTGTTTGCGAGTCAGCCCCGGCTGGTTCCTCAGCAGCAGAGTTACCAACAGGTAATGCCAGCGAGACAGGTGACCCAGGGATAGAGGGGAGGGTGCAGCACAGGGCGTGATTGGCTGCTTCATGTACCCGTTCCTGGCCTGTCTCATGTTTTGAACCCCTCACATTACTGCCGTGTACCTGGCACGTTATGGCAGCCAGTCAGTGTTTCCCGAGTGAGCGTGTGAGAGCCGAGGAGGAGGGACGGAGCTGAGTGCTCTGGACGGCTTAGCTTTCCTTTCTTGACGCTCTCCCTCCTGCACCCTAGCCAGGGGATTCACTGAAACGGAATTCTCTTTGGTGATCAGGTATCCTTCTGATGAAGAGAAGAAAGGCCTAGACTCCCAGGCATGGATGCGTTAGAAAGCGGTAGTTGTATAAATGAGCAGGTGTCTGTGTTCATGCACAGTGGGCACAATTCTGTGCTGGCAGGGGCCGCGTGTGGAGGGAGTCTCCCTCCTGAAGCTGGTGCTGGGCCTTCCACGGGGCTCCTGTGCCCGCCAACCCCTGTTCCTGCAGAGCCCAGGGTGAAGCACTGCCCCAGGGGCAGAGGATATGGCCCATCCCGACCTTTTCAGAGCATATTCTTAAACATTATGTCTTTTGGCTCTGCAAGGTCTCATAACTGGGCCATACCACCTGTATTCTTCTGTCCGTGGTGTTATCCATCCACGGCTCCGTTTCTGGACCCGCCTCTGTTGGGGGTGGAGCTCAGGCTCGTTCATGCAGCTGTGCAGGGTCCAGTGTAGGGATGCTTGTAGTGCTGGTTTGGGGTTGCTTCCTGCCGGTTCTCTGCTCTCTCCTGAGAAGGAAGGAAGTGCAGGCAGGGTGTGTTGAGTTCGCTCTATGGGTGGTGTTGGATGCCCCAGGAAGAAAGACCGGGGTGGAGGTGAAGGGGTACTGGTGATGGGCTGTGAGAAACAGCTTGCAGGGCAGCATGGTGACCCACCTGCCTCCCCGTCTGCAGGCTGCCACTGCCCAGCAGATCCCAATTTTCCTTCCCACGTCTCTCTCTCTCTCTCTTTTTTCCATTTATTTGTATTAGTTGGAGGCTAATTACTTTACAATATTGTAGTGGTTTTTGCCATACATTGACATGAACCAGCCATGGATTTACATGAGTTCCCCATCCTGAACCCCCCTCCCACCTCCCTCCCCATCCCATCCCTCTGGGTCATCCCAGTGCACCAGCCCCGAGCACTTGTCTCATGCATCCAACCTGGACTGGAGATCTGTTTCACACTTGATAACATACATGTTTTGATGCCGTTCTCTCAGATCATCCGACCGTCGCCTTCTCCCATAGAGTCCAAAAGTCTGTTCTATACATCTGTGTCTCTTTTTCTGTCTTGCATATAGGGTTATCGTTACCATCTTTCTAAATTCCATATATATGCGTTAGTGCACTGTATTGGTGTTTATCTTTCTGACTTACTTCCCTCTGAATAATGGGCTCCAGTTTTATCCATCTCATGAGAACTGATTCAAATGTATTCTTTTTAATGGCTGAGTAGCATTCCACTGTGTATTATGTACTACAGCTTCCTTATCCATTCGTCTGCTGATGGGCATCTAGGTTGCTCCCATGTCCTGGCTGTTATAAACAGTGCTGCGATGAACATTGAGGTACACGTGTCCCTTTCAGATCTGGATTCCTCGGTGTGTATGCCCAGCAGTTGAATTGCTGGGTCATATGGCAGTTCTGTTTCCAGTGTTTTTTTTTTTTAAGGAATCTCCACACTGTTCTCCATAGTAGCTGTACTAGTCTGCATTCTCACCAACAGTGTAAGAAGGTTCCCTTTTCTCCACACCCTCTCCAGCATTTATTGCTTGTAGACTCTTGGATAGCAGTCATTCTGACTGGCGTGTAACGGTACTTCACTGAGGTTTTGATTTGCATTTCTCTGATAATGAGTGACGTCTCTTAAAGCTCAAGCCCAGCTGGGACTGAGGGGCGGGCCGCATGTCTCCCAGTCTCAGGAGATCTTCAGCTCCTTACAGCCCTTCAGGTGAGATGCCTGGGTTTGAGGGGGCTTTGCGGCTTGCCCCCAGGGGTTCCAGCCTTCACAGGCTGTGGGGCTATTCCCTTGTCCACCTGTTGCTGTGAGCATGTCCACGGGGGATGCGGGTTGGGGTAGAGAGTGAACTGTGGTGTGTTAGAGACCAGGGGCCCAGCCTTGTCTTTTGTCCCCGTGTCCTCCTGCCTCCCTTCCTGCTCTCCCCCATTGCTGCCCTTGGCCCGCTCTCTCAGTGTGTCTGTCCCATGCTTTTGGCATCACACAGGTTTTCCTGTGCCTCATACAGCCTGTATGTCTGCTTAACCAGTGAGGTTCAAACTGGGGTCCCTAGACTAGCAGCAGCAGCATCTAGGAGCTTGCTGTAAATGCAGGTTCTCAGGCCCCATCCCAGGCCTTTGTGTCAGAAACCCTGGGGCTGAGGCAACAGCCCATGTGGGAGTGAGTGCTCTGGGGGCTGAGGTGAGACCAGCCAGTTCAGCCGCTTACCTGACCTGACCATCCATCTGGCTTTTGCAGACACTTTCTTTTGGGCTTTCAAAAGACAGGTGGCACTAGTGGTAAAGAATCCGCCTGCCAACACAAGAGACGCAGTGGACACAGGTTCAATCCCTGGGTGGGGAAGACCCCCTGGAGAAGGAAATGGGAACTAACTCCAGTATTCTTGCCTGGAAAATTCCATGGACAGAGGAGCCTTGTGGGTTACAGTCCATAGGTTGCAAAGAGTCAGACACAATTGAGCCCACACACATATATACACATATACTTTTAATCCAAGAGAAAGCAGAGGTTAGAGAAGTAGTTACATACAGTTCAGGACAAAACCAGATAAAACACGAGGGGGACTTCCCTGGGGGTTCAGTGGACGGGAATCCACCTGTCAATGCAAAGGACACTGCTTCGACGGCTGGTCTGGGAAGATCCAAAGTGCCACGGAGCAACTGAGTCCATGCCCCACAGCTACTGAGCCTGTGCCCTAGAGCCCATGTTCTGCAGTAAGAGAAGACACCGCAATGAGAAGCCTGTGCTCAGCAACTAGAGTGTAGACACCCCTGGCCACAACTAGAGAAATCACATGTGCATCAACGAACACTAAGTGCAGGCAAAAATATGTAAATAGTCAACATGACGAGAGGAGAGCAGGCCAGCTTCTCCGAGTAAAGGGCAGTGTGGAGCTGGCTAGGAATCGTGTTCGAAAGCCAAGTGGAAAGTAAAGCCTCACAGTCGCTTACAGACAGCTAAATGAGCTCTTTGTCCCAGGCTCCCCTGTCGGTCCCACAAATGCAGAGCCATGAGCAGACGTTGTTACAGTTTTAGTTGTAGGTTTAGCAGATATTAATAGGTTTTTGCCATCATCCCTGGAGAAAAACCTGTCAGGGCAGAACCAGAGTCACATGGGTACGTAGAGTAGGTGTGGACACTGGTCAGACATGTGAGAGGATAGTCGAAAGAATGTCCCAAGCAAGTGCCTAGTGTGTTGACTTCTGCTGTCATCCATCCCACAAGCGAAAGCTCATGAATTAATCAGGCCCACCTGAGGGTCTGACATTAGGGCAGAAGGAGAGACAGTGGGTCATTTAGGTGGCTCTGACTCCCGCCTCCACAGGCGACACTGTGAGGACACCCTCATACACCCCACTGAGGAGACTGGTCACAGTTTCCCAGGGCATAAATGCTGGAGTTCAGGGATGTGCACACTTTACTGGATTCAGGCATGCTAGGCTGCTCCCTGTTATGGCTGCACCCATTCCCACTCCTACCATATCCTGCAACCTTTGGGGTTTTTCTCTTCTATAACTAGCCTTTGTATCCTTTCCACATTTCCACAAATCAGAATTGTAGTTATCTTCTTGATGATCAGCAGGATATTAAAAATATTGCTATTTTCTTGATATTAATCTGTTATGGGCTTAAAACAATGTTTAGGAAGTACTTCTTCACTCCTAGCTCACAAGAATATTTTCTTACAGTTTCTGTAGTAGCTTTATTTATTCGGTAACTCAAGGAACTTTTTTTGCTGGACATTGCTCCAGGCCTCCATGGAGGTTCCAGTTCAGCCAGGAGAGACTGTCAAGAAATGAAAAAACAACTACACTAGGTAGCCTATGGGAAGGTGGTGAGGCCTCTGGACAGAAATGCAGCCGTTGAAAAGAGAGGGAGCGCTTGGAGGAGAGGTTTTCCATTTTCAACCGGGTGGTCGGGGTCAGCTTTGTTGTGAAGCAGAGATGGAGTGAAGACTTGAGGGAGGTTTGGGAGCGTGAGGAGACCAGTGTGGCTGGAGCAAAGTGGGTGAAGAGGAGAGCAGCAGGGTAGGGGGTCGAGAGCTGACAGGGATTGGATGTGGAGGCCTCAGGGCACATGCTGAGGGCTTGTGCTCAGAATGAAGTGGAAGTTGGTGGAGGGTGGCTGTGGGTTGGATTGCGTCCCCCAGAAAAAGATGTTGAAGTCCCAACCCCTGGAGTCTGTGGATGTGACAAAATCATGCCTTTTAAAAAAATTCACTGTTTTTACTATTTCATTTCTGGCATTAATAAAGGTCATAAGGAAGAATCATGACTTAAGTGTCCTCTTATTTGTTTTAAGTAATGACCTCTGATAAAAACTCGGAACACGTTTTGAAGGCTGAGTGTTGAAAATAGACTTCCCTGATGTTTTCAAGTACAACAGGCCTAACCTGACTCACATGGAATGCCCCACATCCGTGTTACTTCACTGCAAGCCGTTCAGCAGGTGGCTGTAACAAGCACTGCTTCTGGTCAGCCAGACGACTTCTTTTTTCTGGGTCAGAAACTAGCTTCAGTAGTTGACAATAAAATCAACGGCCCTGCCAGAAACCACAGATAAGGTGACCTTCTGTACTGACATTTAAAGGCAACAGCACCCAGCCTGCCTCCCCACGGCAGGGGTCTGCTGTGCCTTCACCTCTCTTTTCCCCATGGCTGATGCTCCCAGCTGCCCTGTGTGCCAGGTCAGCAGCGTCTCTAGGCCGTGATGTAAGGCAGAGACAACCAGAGTAGCCGGGGATCGGGTTTGGGGGAACCAGGCCAAAGGCACAGAACCTACAGCCAAGGGGAATCCTGGTGCTGAGAGAAAGGAGGAGAAGCCACATGAACTTCCTCACCCTGATCAAGGACCAGGCTGATTACCACGAATGGTTTTTCCTGAAACTCCAGACCAAGCCGCCAATCTAAAGAAGGGTATGTTGGCCCACAATGCTAACCTGAGAATCAAGGGCCAGGAATCCTAACCTGAAGGTCTCTGACCCCCAGGCCCCTTGAGCTCTGGCCCCTCTACTCCATCAGGCACCTCCCTAGGTTTCCACCTTTCTACTTTATTTTCTTTGATCTTAAATTGCATTTATTATTATTTATTTTAATTGTGCCATTTGTCTTTATAAATTTCATTCTTGTTTTCTGAGACAGAGTGGCACTGTGCAGGCTGGAGCAGGGGGCCCGATAAGAGAGAGCAGAAATGAGGCACAGACCCATCTCACATGGGCACCTCACTGACGGCAGATGGGGGCACTGGAGAGCCTAAGGGGCATGGTGGCCTTTCCAATCAAGGCTGTTGGTCACTGAAACTCCACAAGGCCAATCGTGAACTGGACCTCACTCAGCACCACAAACTGACATCACTGCCTAGGAGACCTCCGTGGGGAAGGCAGGGTAATCCCTGGGACATGTCCCTTTGTTTGGCTTCTGTCCAGCACTGTGTTCTCATGGTCTTTGTTTCATGGTCAAAACCTCTTATTTGCGTGAGTTTGAGCCTCTGTATACTTTCACATAAAAGATCACACTCTAATTGTTTTTTCTGTCTTGAAATTTTAAATCATTTCCACTTTTTTGTTCTTCAGTGTGACTTTTAATTCATTTTCATACTCTATGGTGATAAAAGTCGAAATAGTGATTATCTCTATTGGGAAGAGGCAGGCAGTAAAACAAATTTGTAAATTATACCATATTATAGAAGGTGATCAGTGGTGTGGGAAAGAATAGCGTGAAGAAGATTGACTGCCCACCAGGCTGTGGGGAGGGTGGCTGCAAGGGGAAGTCGGGTGAGAAGATGAGACCTGGGCAGACTCGGAGATGAGGGAGGTGGCCAGGAGCTATATTTGAGAGGGTAATCAAGGCAGGGAGAACAGACTATTCAAAAGCACTAATTCTTCAGAAAACCTGGAATGTTGAGTGTGCAGCCAAGAGGCCAGTGTGGTCAGCATGGAGTGAACAAGAGTGAGCATAGCAGAGGAGGTACAGAGGCAATGGGGGTTCACAGATGAGAATGTGGGGCCTTTCTGGTCATTATAAGGACCTCTGGCTTATATTCTGAATGAGAATAAAGCCAGTGAAGGGAACGGAACAGTGGAGACATATCTGGCTTACATTTTGAAAGGAAGGATCACTGTAGCTACTAGAGCTGCTGGGTGCTGGCAGGTGAGATAACTCCATCACCGTCACCCCCAGGACCATTGCCACCATCCCTGGCAGCAGCACTTGCCTCCCTCCAGCCCACAGGAGCAGAGCTCTCGCGGTTCTGTCACGGGAGACTCTGTTCACGCGTGTGGGGGAAAAGGACCAGCTCTGCCTTGCCACTGGCTTCAAAGATCCCCTTAAAACATGCCAAAATATATGAAGCTCAGGCTGTGAAAAAACTGGACATCAGGCCAGGGAGGATCAGCAGTGATCTCTGGGAGCTGAGACATGGAAGAGACGAGCTGTGCAGCTGCCCCAGCTTGCTGTCTACACAGACTGCCCAGGCCATGTCCAGCCGGCCCCCTGGGTGTTGAGGGGGAATTGCAGAGCAGAGGCTGTCAGAGCTGGTAGATGGTGAACCAGAGAGAAGAGGGTGGCAGAGGGAGGAGAGAACCCTGTACGTGGGCAGAGAGTCCACTGGAGACATAGTAGAAACTCTTCATTCAGGTGACATCATATAGAGGACTCAGAGGGATCTTGTCTCAAACTCCCACTGATCAAACCTTAAGGCAAGACTCAACAGGATCAAAGTGTTTCTAAGGTAAGTAAACAACATTACATTTTTAAAAGTTGTGGAATATACCTAGGGAAAAATATACCCAGTACCCAAGGAAAAGAGTATGCCAAGAATCAGAAATATCCAAACCATTATGAGAAGAGAAATCAATGGAATAAAGGCATCTTGATTGGCCCATTTTTTATTGGGTCGTTTATTTTTCTGGAATTGAGCTGCAAGAGCTGCTTGTATGTTTTTGAGATTAATTCAATTGGAAAGGAGAAATTAAAGCTATCTGCAGGCATGATTGTCTATGCAGAAAATCAAATGGAATCTACAAAATATTGACAAGAACTAATCAGTGAATTTAGCAAGTTTGCAGAATAAAAGATATAAGAGACTGCTAACTCCCAATGCCCAATCACTCAACTAATTGTCCCAACACTTTTCTTCACTGACTTAAGTACAGTCAGCCACAAAATTCTTATTTTAGTGTACCTAGGTTTTTTTTCTCTCCTCATTCAAAGTCAGTTTTTTATTTTTTTTATTTATTTTTTAAAAGCCATCATTTTTTGTTTATTATTTTTAAGAAGAAACAATCCAAGTAGGTTTAAACATATTTAATGTAAAATAAAATGTTGATGTAAAGAAAATAGCCAAGAGATATGTATTTGTCAACAATTTATATATATTTTCAGATTTTAATATTAGTGCAGTTAATAGAAATGCAGAGTTATAAAGCATTGGATAAAGTTTACATTTTTTTTTTTTTTGATCTTTGCAAAGCACTTGCTTTATGTTCTTGTTTATTTATTTATTTATTTATTTATTCAGTGGGTTTTGTCATACATTGACATGAATCAGCAATAGATTTACACGTATTCCCCATCCCGATCCCCCCTCCCACCTCCCTCTCCACCCGATTCCTCTGGGTCTTCCCAGTTCACCAGGCCCGAGCACTTGTCTCATGCATCCCACCTGGGCTGGTGATCTGTTTCACCATAGATAATATACATGCTGTTCTTTCGCAACATCCCACCCTCACCTTCTCCCACAGAGTTCAAAAGTCTGTTCTGTACTTCTGTGTCTCTTTTTCTGTTTTGCATAAAGGGTTGTCGTTACCATCTTTCTAAATTCCATATATATGTGTTAGTATGCTGTAATGTTCTTTATCTTTCTGGCTGACTTCACTCCGTATAATGGGCTCCAGTTTCATCCATCTCATTAGAACTGGTTCAAATGAATTCTTTTTAACGGCTGAGTAATATTCCATGGTGTATATGTACCACAGCTTCCTTATCCATTCATCTGCTGATGGGCATCTAGGTTGCTTCCATGTCCTGGCTATTATAAACAGTGCTTGCGATGAACATCGGGGTGCACGTGTCTCTTTCAGATCTGGTTTCCTCAGTGTGTATGCCCAGAAGTGGGATTGCTGGGTCATATGGCAGTTCTATTTCCAGTTTTTTAAGAAATCTCCACACTGTTCTCCATAGTTAGGAAATCAAACCAATTGTGACAAGGATGTTGGGAAACCAGAAATCTGGTAGCAGGTATATTTTCTGAAGAGAAATTGTGATAAAGAGTTAAATTTTTTTAAAAAAGAGAACCTGTTTCCTCTCTGTCTTTTGTTTTGATTTGCTGCATCTCACTGCTTGTATGATCTTAGTTGTCCAACATGGAACCAAAGTCATGTCTCCTGCAGTGGAAGCCTGGAGTCCTGACCACTGAACTGCCAGGGAATTCCCTGTGATCAAGAGTCTTAAAAAAGAAATAGAGAAGTCAACGTTTCCGTCAATATTTCTAACTTTGGGGATATATCAATACTCTAAAAAATAACCATTAATGGAAATAATTATATACATGGAATTGAACCTACAGCCCTTGCACTGAAAGTGCAAAGTCTTAACTGTTTGGGAAGTCCCCCATAATCAATTATGATGCATCTTATATCTATTCAATAACGCATTTTTGAAGAGCTTTTAGAAATTGGAAAAGCTAGTATATTAAATGAAAAAAAAATTAGAAAATCTTTTATGCTAAAGTTGATAGATGACAAGAAGGGACGACAGAGGGTCTGATGGTGGATGGCATCACGGACTCAATGGACATGAGTCTGAGCAGGCTCAGAGAGGTTGTGATGAACAGGGAAGCCTAGGGCCCTGCAGTCCATGGGGTCCCAAAGAGTTGGACATGACTGAGCAACTGAACTGAATATTACATGCTGTTCTAAATTTAATGTGCAGGTACAACTAGAAAATATTCTTAATGGTGACAGTATTTAGTGAACTTAGGGCTCGATTTTCATTTTCCTAAATTGTTTTCAATTACCTCGTTCTACTGGAGAAGGAAATGGCAACCCACTCCAGTACTCTTCCCTGGAAAATCCCATGGACAAAGGAGCCTGGTGGGTTACAGTCCATAGGATCGCAAAGAGTCAGACGCAACTGAGCGACTAACACACACACTGGAATATCTGAATTTCAGAACCTTCCCTCTAAGATGAGAACCAAGATAAAGAGTTTTTTTTTTTTTTTTTTCCAAATCCAGAAGTGCATTAGCTGAAAAGAAACAGAGGCACGAAAAGTGATTTAGTTTTTTCTGCTGAGATAAACACTGAGGCATCCCACTCCTCAAGCAGCATGGAAACAAAGCAAATGAACCAAGAGATACCAAAGGCCAGTAAAGGCAAAAACTTACACTCAAATAACAAAGTGGTGATGACTCTTAATTTTGAATCCCCTATGCCTTGCTGAGTAGGAGACACAAGGTTAGGCTTCAGCCCCTTTCCTCAGCCTAGAAAAGGTGGGATCCCAAGGCTCCGAATGCTCTGAATCACCAGAGAAAGCTGATCGAGGAATGGGTTGATGGAAATTCGGATGAAAGCAAGGTCTTCAGCAGTCCATCTGCTAAAAGCGGGGAAAATCAGGTTAAAGGGGAGATCTTTTCTGTAGGTCCAGGGTACCAGCCCCCCTCCTTATATGAAGCCCCCCAGTGTCTTCATCATACCACTCTTAAGCGGAAGCTCAGACCACAGCACCACCGCCTCCCATTCCCCAAGGGAAACACGTCCAGAACTGACACCATCAGGTCACAGCCATTCACTGCAAATTCCTTCTGAATAATTCCTTGGAGGTGTTAGACATCTCAGAGCAGAGACCTGCGAGCCATGTCTGCCTCCAGCGGGGACTGGAAAGGCACTCTGAGTGTGCTGGGAGAGACACCGTTAAGGCACTGTCCATTACTGCATCTGCTGGTATCTCGGGCTTCCTCACACCTGAGAGGCCCGTTTTTACCCCAGGATGCCCGTGCTCCCGACCACAACCTGTGACCACCCTGAGCTGCCTCCCTAACACTTCGGTCGGTCTTCCCCACCCTCCAGGCTCCTCGGGCTTTGAAAACTCCCTTTCTTGCCAGGCTGCCCACTCCTGCTGCCCCGGATTGCCCCCGTGCTCCCTTCTATCCCTTCCTCAGGCTGCTGGCATGTTTCCACCACCATACCACTGACTTTCCCCAGGGAGGCTCCAGGAAAAGGATACAGCACCAGCACTCCACATCTATGCCTTACAGCCACGGGCGCTACATCTCCACCAGGTCCTGGGGCACGTGGTGCCCTCTCACCCTGGGGATGAGTTTTAGCAGCTCCCATCTTCGCTCTTCCTCTGCCAGGCCTACCCTGGCCTTCTGGGGCCCGGTGACCATCCTCACCTTCGGCATTGCCTGAACCACTCTGGCAAGGACGCATTCTGGAGCTGTGCTTGTCATCTCAGCCCTCTGCAGCACCGGCACCAACACCCAAGCCTTGAATGGTGGCCGTGCATCTCCCTCTGACGCCAACAGAAGGGGCTGAGAGAGTGAGGCCCTCAGGAAGTACTTCCCCTTCTGCTCAAGGACGCCAAAAGTGCGCCTGTGCAATCAGCCCTCAGGGAGCCCTCTTGCACCGTACTGGTTACCGCCTAGCCCTCCTGGCCACACATGGGCAGCTATGGAGACCCCATGGGGCTCGAGGGGCTTGGCTGCCTCACAAAGCCATACTCCTTTCAGGTGGCCCCTATGTGCCTGTGCACACGGGCCCCTACACTGCTGTTCTGGATGGCATGGAATGGACCCCACCAAGTGTTCACAGAGAAACCACCGAGACACAAGTGGTGGCTTTACAGTCTCAAGGTCTAAAGCTAGTTCCACAATGCAACTTTGGTTCCTCCAACATATGCCACAGAAGGGTCTTACTAGATTAAGGTGGGAGTTGAGGGCAAGGGGCCAAGCCACATGACCCATCAGCGTCACCCCTCTGCCCACTCCACATCTATACCTGTGCTCTTTGACCGGAGTGATAGCTACCACGTCCAATGGTCCATGTGCCGTATCAGCTGCTTTCCATGTGTTTGTCCATCACGTCAGTTTTCAGACAGTATGGCCGTGTCGGTGTCCTGTCTCCCATGATGCAGGTCTCCTCCAAACAAAGCACACAGACCCACTCATTCACCAACACCAGCAGCTCAAAGTCTTGTGCATTTTGGTTTCTGCATTTCTCAAAACTGTGATGACAGTAGTGCTCCATCAGGCACTGGATTTAAGTTGGGTCTGAATGGTGAAATCTGCAAAGGATAATGACAATGACAATGACAAATAATATGTGTGACACAGACAGTGACAGAACTATGAAGGAAAGTGAGTGTATGATAGAATGAGTTTCACAGAGAGTTTAGCATTCTGACAGGTGGATGCTTTTGAGTGAGTGTGACAGAGTGAATATGTGATTGGGACAGGAATTTAAAATGACAGCATGTGAAGGAAGAGAATTGGATGCAGAAACCAAGACAGAGAGAGTGTGTGGCAAAGTGTCAGAGATACATTCTACGAGAGGTAGGGTGTGAGAGAGAATATGTGTGATGAAAAAAGCGTTATAGAGCGATGCAGGAATATTATAGAAAGAGTGCATGTGACAGGATGCATGATCATCCTGACTCAGGATGAGAAAGTAAATGTGAGAGACTGTGTGAAAAAAAAAATGGGTCTTGTCACACATATCAGAGTGTGACGGAATGAACCTGACAGTGGGAGGCAGCAGCCTGGTCAAGTGAGTCAGTCCTCGGAGCCCATGTTTCTCCACAGGCATCCGTGCCCAGGTCTCCATCTGGAGGATGTCAGAAAATTGACTTTGTTCAGCTGCCCAAGAAGCACTGCTGTTGAAAAAGCTAGTGGATGTGATGAAATTCCAGCAGAACTTTGCAAATCCGTGAAGGAGGATGGTATCAAGGATTCACATTCATTTTGTCTGCAAATCTGGAAGACCACAGGACTGGAAAAGATCAATCCTCATCCCAATTGCCAAGAAGGGTAGTACCAAAGAATGTGCTAACCATCAGACAATTGCACTCATCTTCCATGCTAGTAAGGTCATGCTTAAAATCTTGCATGCTAGGCTTCAGCATTGTGCAAAACAAGAACTTCCAGATGTCCGAGCTGGGTTTAGAAAAGGAAGAGGAACTATAATCCAGTTGCCAACATTCACTGGATTATATAGAAATCAAGGGAATTTCAGAAAATAATCTCACACTGTTTCCTCGACTAGGCTAAAGCCTTTGACTGTGTGGATCATGACAAACTGTGGAAAGCTCTTAGAGAGATGGGAATAGCAGACCATCCTATCTGTCTCCTGAGGATACTGTGTGCAGGTCAAAAAGAAACAAAACCCTGTATGGGAAAACTGATTGGTCAAGATCGAGAAAGGAGTATGACAGGGCTGTCTTCTGTCACCCTATTTGTTTAATCTATATGCTGAGCACATCATGAGAAATGCCAGGCTGAATGAGTTACAGGCCAGGATCAAGATAGGTGGGAGAAACATCAACAACCTCAGATATATGGATGATACCACTCTAATGGCAGAAAGCAAAGAGGAACTAAAGAGCCTCTTGATGAGGGTGAAGGAGGAGAGTGAAAAAGCTGACTTAAGACTAAATATTTTAAAAACTAAGATCATGTAATCTGGCCCCATTACTGCACGGCAAATAGAAGGAGGGAAGGTGGAAGTAGTGACAGATTTCCTCTCCTTGGGCTTCAAAATCACTGTGGACGGTGACTGCAGCCATGAAATTACAAGACAATCACTTCCTGGCAGGAAAGTGATGACAAAACTCGACAGGGTGTGGAAAAGCAGAGACATCACTCTGCAACAAAGGTTCATAGAGTCAAGGCTATGGTCTTCCCAGTGATCACATACAGTTGTGAGAGCTGGACCATAAAGAAGTCAGAGCCCCAAAGAATCTGTGCCTTCGAACTGTGGTGCTGGAGAGGACTCCTGAAAGTCCCTTGGACAGCAAGAAGATCAAACCAGTCAATCTTAAGGGAAATCAACCATGAATATTCACTGGAAGGATGGATGCTGAACCTGAAGCTCCGTTATTTTGGTCATCTATGGGAACGGTTGACTCACTGGAATAGTCCCTGATACTGGGAAAGTTTGAGGGTAGAAGGAGAAGAGGGCGTCAGAAGATGAGATGGCTGGACGGCATCAGGGATGCAGTGAACATGAACTTGGGCAAACTCCAGGAGATGGTGAAGGACAGGGAGGCCTGGTGTGCTGCAATCCATGGGGTCACAAAGAATCACACAGGACTGGGTGCCCATTGGTGAAGTAGCCCAGATGCTTGCATCTGCCAGCAGCAAACGGGGGCTGAACAGGGAGGTGGGGGCTATATGCTTAAGGGTAAGGACCGGGCCTGGATGCCCTGAGGAAAATCTGAGGGAGCTAACATGAGAGAGCAACCCAAACTGTGGGATAGACAGAGAGAAAAAATGAGAGAGAGAGAGAGAGAGAGAGAGAGAGAGAGAGAGAGAGAGAGAGAGAGAGAGAGAGAGAGAGAGAGAAACTTCCCACAGGAAACTCTAACCCTAAGGCACTGCTGGGCCTGCTCACAGAACAAAGGGCTGAGCGAATACCAGAGGAGAGCTAGCCGGCTGCGGACTGGCCCATCCCTCCTCCAGAGGCAGAGAGGCAGGTAGGCAGCAGCCAGAGCCGAAAGTTGAGGGGCTATCTCGGCCCCAGAGATGGCATCCTCTACCAAACTGTGAGCTCCCAGTTGCTAACCAAGTCTTCCTGGGATCCTGAATGGTTGACATCCACCAGGAGGGTTGCAGTCAGAGATCAGCCCTTATGAGGAAACACATGGCACACCTGAGATGGTGCTATCGCTGCACATCCAGGAAACAGTGGGGCAGGGACCAGGGAGGTGATAAGACGCACCAGCCAGTGGGGAGAGTTCACTCGCCAAGCACCTGGCCGCCTGAGCTGCTAGAACCTGGGAAGGACACAAAACGGAGGCCCAACCAAGTCTGTACCTTTGTCGAGTACCTGGGAACCTGAACCTGAGCGGCTTAGACCTGGGAAGTGCACGCAACCCAGGGCTCACTTTAGACAGTTCCCCTGCAGAGCAACCTGAAGCCTGAGCAGTGTAGACCAGGAAAGCACACATACCATGAGTGGTGCAATGCAGTGTGGCCCAGACACTGCAAGCAATCCCCACAAACACCAGTGATATTTGTTTGTGGTGTTCCTCCCTCCCCACAGCACAACTGAACAAGTGAGCCTAAATAAGTGACCACCTTCGCTCCCTTGTGTCAGGGCAGAAATTAGACACTGAAGAGACTTGCAAACAGAGGAAGCCAAAATAAACAAAGAAGAGGGAACCACTTTGGAAGGGACAGGTGCAACAGATTAAAACCCTGTAGTTAGCACTGACTACATTGGAATGGACCCATAGACCTTGAAAAGTATAAGCAGGAACAAGGAATTTTCTGAAACTGAACTGATCCCACACTAGCCTCAACAGCTCCAGAGAAATTCCTAGATGTATTTTTTTAAACTTTTTAATATTCTTTTATTTTAAGTTCTTTATTACTCCTTTAATTTTCATTTTTATAACCTACTATTACCTTGCAAAAAAGACCCTATTTTTAAAGCAAATTTCATATATATATATATATATATATATATATATATATATACAATAATTTTTGTGATTTTGTTTTGTTTCTTTAATATTGTATTTTTGAGACTCTAATCTCTACTCTAGATTTTAAATCTTTGCTTTTTGGTATTTGTTATCAATTTTGAACCTTTAAGAATCCAATCTTCAGTACCCATTTTTACTCAGGAGTGTGATTACTGGCTTGATTGCTCTCTCCCCCTTTCGGCACTCCTTTTTCTCCCCCAGGTCACCTCTATCTCCTCTGTCCCCCTTCCCTTCTCTACCCAACTGTGTGAATCTCTTTGAGTGTTCTTGGATGTGTAGGACACTTAGAGAACTGATTACTGGCTATATCTGTCTCTCTCTTTTTGACTCCCCCTCTTCTCCTCCTGGTCACCTCTATCTCCTTCCTCCCTCTTCTCTTCTCTATGTAACTCTGTGAACCTCTCTGAGCGTTTCAGACTGTGGAGAGCATATAGGGAATTGATTACTGGCTAGATTGCTCTTTCCACTTTTGATTCCCCCTCTTCTACTGGTCACCTCTCTCTCCTTCCTCCCTCTTCTCTTCTCCATGTAACTCAGTGGAACTCTCTGGGTGTCACTCACTGTGGAGAATCTTTTCACCATTAACCTAAATGTTTTATCATTGCTGCTATATGGATGGAGAAGTCTTGAGGCTACTGTAAGAATCAGGCTGAAAGCCAGAGGTAGGAGGCTTAAATCTAAAGTATGAGAACACCAGAAAACTCCTGACTCCAGGAAACATTAATCGACAAGAGCTCATCCAAAAGCCTCCATACCTGCACTGAAACAAAGCTTCACTCATGAGCCAACAAGTTTCTGAGCAAGACATACCAAGCTAATTCTCCAACAACACAGGGACATAACCATGAGCATTAAAATACAGATGGCCAAAAGTCACACCAAACCCATAGACACCTCAAAACTCACTACTGGACATTTCATTGCACTCCAGAGAGAGGAGATCCAGCTCCACCCACCAGAACACAGATGCAAGCTTCCCTAACCAGGAAACCTTGACAAGCCACTCATCCAACCCCACACACAGGAAGGAACCTGCACAATAAAGAGGATCCACAAACTTCCAGCCTACAGAAAGGCCACTCCAAACACAGCAGTTTAAACAAGATTAAAAGGCAGAGAAATATTCAGCAGGTAAAGGAACATGATTAATGCCCACCAAACCAAACAAAAGAGGAGGAGATAGGGAGTCTACCCCCCAAAATTCAGAATAATGATAGTAAAAGGTGATCCAAAATCTTGAAAACAAAATGGAGTTACGGATAAATAGTCTGGAGACAAGTATTGAGATGATGCAATAAATGTTTAACAAGGACCTAGAAGAAATAAAAAAAGAGTCAATCAATAGTCAATAATGCAATAACTGAGATCAAAAGCACTCTGTAGGTAACCAACCTTAGAATAACTGAGGCAGAAGATAGGATAAGTGACATGGAAGATAGAATGGTGGAAATAAGTGAAGCAGAGAGGAAAAAAGAAAAAAGAATTTAAAGCAATGAGGACATTGTCCTCAGAGACCTCTGGGACAATGTCAAATGCCTCAACATTCAAATCATAGGAATCCCAGAAGAAGAAGACAAAAAAAAAAAAAAAAAAAAAAAAAGGCCATGAGAAAATACTTGAGGAGATAATAGAGGAAAACTTACCTAAAATGGGGAAGGAAATAGCCACCCAAGTCCAAGAAACTCAGAGAGTCCCAAACAGGATAAACCCAAGGTGAAACACCCCAAGACACATATTAATCAAATTAATGAAGATCAAACACAAAGAGAAAATATTACAAGCAGCAAGGGAAAAACAACAAATAACACACAAGGGGATTCCCATAAGGATAACAGCTGATCTTTCAATAGTAACTCTTCAGGCCAGAAGGGAATGGCAGGACATACTTAAAGTGATGAAAGAGAAAAACCTACAGCCCAGATTACTGTACCCAGTGAGGATCTCATTCAAATATGAAGGAGAAATCAAAAGCTTTACAGACAAGCAAAAGCTGAGAGAATTCAGCACCAGCAAACCAGCTCTTCAGCAAACGCTAAAGGATCTTCTCTAGACTGGAAACACAGAAAAGGTGTATAAACTCGAACCAAAAACAACAAAGTAAATGGCAATGGGATCGTACTCATCAGTAATTACCTGAAATTTAAATGGGTCGAATGCCCCAACCAAAAGACAAAGACTGGCTGAATGGATACAAAAATAAGACCCCCTACATATGTTGTCTACAAGAGACCCACCTCAAAACAAGGGGCACATAAAGACTGAAAGTGAAGGGTTGGAAAAAGATACTTCATGCAAATGGAGACCAAAAGAACGCAAGAGTAGCAATACTCATATCAGATAAAATAGACTTTGAAATAAAGGCTGTGAAGGGAAAGAGACAAAGAAGGACACTACATAATAATCAAAGTATCTATCCGAGAAGAAGATATAGCAATTATAAATATATATGCAACCAACATAGGATCACCGTAATATATAAGGCAAATGCTAACAAGTATGAAAGGGGAAATTAACAGTAACACAATAATAGTGCCAGAAAAATAAACGACCCAATCAAAAAATGGGCCAAAGAACTAAACAGACATTTCTCCAAAGAAGGCATACATATGAATAACAAACACATGGAAAGATGCTCAACATCACTCATTATCAGAGAAATGCAAATCCAGACCAAAATGAGGTACCATCTCACGCCAGTCAGAATGGCTGCTGTCAAAAAGTCTACAAGCAATAAATGCCGGAGAGGGTGTGGATAAAAGGGAATCCTCTTACACTGTTGGGGCGAATGCAAACTAGTACGGTCACTGTGGAGAACAGTGTGGAGATTCCTTAAGAAAAACTGGAAATAGAACTGCCATATGACCCAGCAATTCCACTGCTGGGCATACACACCAAGGAAACCAGAATTGAAAGAGAAAATGTGTACCCCAATGTTCATCGCAGCACTGTTTACAATAGCCAGGACATGGAAGTAACCTAGATGTCCACTGGCAGATGAATGGATAAGAAAACTGTGGTACATATACACAATGGAATGTTACTCAGCTATTAAAAATAATGCATTTGAATCAATTCTAATGAGGTGGATGAATCTGGAGCCTATCAAACAGAGCGAAGTAAGTCAGAAAGGAAAACACCAATACAGTATATTAATGCATATATATGCAATTTAGAAATATGGTAATGATGGCCCTGTATGCGAGACAGCAAAAGAGACACAGATGTAAAGAACAGACTTTTGGACTCTGTGTGAGCAGGCAAGGGAGGGGGGTGATTTGAGAGAATAGCACTGAAACATATATATTACCATATGTGAAATAGATCGCCAGTCCAGGTTTGATGCCTGAAAACAGGGTGCTCAGGGCTGGTGCACTGGGATGACCCTGAGTGATGGGACAGGGAACACATGTACACCCATGACTAATTCATGTCAATGTATGGAAAAAAAAAACACTACAGTATTGTAACATAATTAGCCTCCAATTAAAATAAATTAATTAATTAAAAAATAAACATCAGTTTTATTACTGAAGAAACTGATTGGGCAGAATGTGGCTTGGGGAGCTGAGCCAAGTCAATTTGCTGTCTTCCTCTGGACTGGCTGAGACCTGGGGATGGCCGCCCTCGGGGAACCATGGGCCCCAAGGATTGATTCACCTTCCCAGGCTACTGGTCAGCTTCATTCCCTGTCACACTCTGACATGTGTGACAGACCCATTTTCTTCTGTATATATTATCTCTGAGATTTGCTTTCTCATACTGAGTCAGATTATCTGTCACACGCACTCTTTCTGTAATATTCTTGTGTCACTCTATAATGCTTTTTCCATCACACTTACTCTCTCTCACACCCGATCTCTCCTAGACTTTATCTCTGACACTCTGTGTGCCACACACTCACTCTGTCATGGTATCTGTGAGAGAGTTAACTTAGTCAGGTTTCTAGGGAGACCAAGGCTTTTTAAGGAGGAGGTGAATATGAACATTCTTTCTTTTTCACATTGTTTTTCCTTAGACATGGAGGCCTGGTAGGCAGCAGAATCTCTTGCTCAAGGACATGCCTTTTTTTTGAGCTGAGAACCTATGTTATGGGAGAAGGTCTGGGTAAAACTTCCATGGTCTTGAGCTCTGGGTAAACCCAATTCTTCTGGTTAATATCCTGCAGATGTCATCCCAGAATGTATGTTATGGGAAAGGGACTGGGAAAAATTTTCACAGCCTCGAGGCATCCTTTTAATCTATTCTCAGCAGCTAGCAGAAAAGTATAAAATGCTCTGCTTAAACTAGCAAACTGGGTACTCTTTCCACCCCCTTCTGATGTCTATGTCAGAAGCTTTTTCTATCAATATCACTTTAATAAAATTCCTACTACACAAATATCTGAGTGACTGAAGTTGTGTCTCTTGGTCTCGGAATTAAATCTTTTCCTTTGGAGACTAGGAATCCGGCGGCGCCATTCACTGTACACGTTAAGTTATTATCTATCATTTTGGGGGCTGGCTACTGCTATCACTATCATCTGCATCTTAGTTTCTTCCATCACATTCTGTCCTTTTACATTCCTGTCCCAATCACACATTCACTCTGTCATACTCACTCAGAATCATTTACCTGTCACAGTGGTAAACTACGACCTCATTCTATCATACACTGTCTTCCCTTCATTCTCTGTCACTCTCTTGTCAAACATATTATTTCTCATTGTCATTATTTTCCTTTGCAGATCTCGCAATTCAGACCCAACTTAAGTCACATGCCTGAGGGAGCACTGTTTTCATCATAGTTTTGTGAAATGCAGAAACCAAAATGCTCAAGACTCAGCCACTGGTGTTGGGGAGAGAGTGGTTGTGTGTGGTTTGTTTGGAGGAGAACTGCATCAAGGGAGACAGGACACCAGTATGGCAATACTTTCTGAAAACTGATGTGATGGACAAATACATGTAAAGCACCTAAAACAGCGAATGACCATAGTAAGTTTTAGCTATCACTACGGATGAAGGGCACAGGTATAAATGTGGAGTGGGAAGAGGGAGGACGCTGGTGGGTCAAGTGGCTTGACCCCTAACCCTCTAGTCCATTGTACTCTTGTGAGTCCCCTTACGTAGCACAACTATTCTTTCAAATGTCACCTCAGCCTGACAATGGGCCCCTGAGGGAGAGATGTGTCCAGGCCCCCTGCTGGGGTCCTCTAAGCCACAGTGCAGGGGACAGACACAGGCATTATACTGGGTCTACCCACACTCTAAAACTGACTCAGAGACAGAATTGAAAGAAACTGGGTGGGTAAGAAGGTGGGACAGGGATGCCCCACCCACAAGGAAGGGTCAACCATTACTGGTGCCTCTCCCCCACTAGGAGGGTGGGCGAAGGCTGCTGGCCTTGGATTTGGAGGGCCAAGAGGACTCTCCAGCCAGGGGGTGGGGATCAGGGGACAGACTGGAGTACAATCCCTGAGGCAGTCACCTCCTTTGGCAGCAGTGGTCCCTGGCAGATGCACCCCAAGACCAGGCAGTGCTGTCCCAGCTCCATCGTCACTCCCGGCTGTACATTGCCTGTTGACTTGATCCCCTTCCAGACACAGAAGTAGAGCCAGCACCCAGCAGGCCAGAAGACACAGGGTCACCTCCCAGTTGAGGTTCCCCGGCACCATCAGCCCTCTGGAGAGCCTCAAGACTTTATTCCTGGGGAGGGAAAAGCCAAGAGAGTTGTTCCGCCAGAGGGAAAGAAACTGGGCAGCATCCAGGGGAACATTGCCCTTCTCCCAGCCCTTGAGTCTAGCTGGTTCCTCTGGTGCTTCTGAGAGGCCTGCGGCATGCCCACAGCCTGGAGTCCCTGTAGTTTGTGTGCCCGGACCTCCAGGCACCCCTACCCCATGCCATCCCCTGTGGGCCCAACAGTAGTCCCCTCTTCCCCCCCCAGGTGGGCAGGAACAGCCCACTCTGCATCCCTGGTCTCAGGACTCCAGGGCCAGCCTTGGCGCACCCCCATGTGCATGCACCTGCACATGCCCACACGTACGGACAAGGACGCAGACTTGAGCTATATGTGGGAAATGAATGGGACAGACCTGGCCTGGCCCTGGCACTCGACTCCCTTCCGGAAGTTGAAGTCAGCAGAATGATCAAATGTGAACATGGCAGCAGAGATGTAAGGGGAAGGGGCTCATTTGGTGTTTCCACATTTGGTGGGAAACAGTCATGTGCTCATAACCACCTAGGAAAGACATCCTGGGACTGGTGTCAGGGCCTGACTGCACAGGCTCTCTTGGCGCCCATAGTGACATCACCCATCCAGGGGCACGGTCTCCTTTCGGTGCCTCAGCCCCTCAGATGCTCTGGCTGGCGGTGGTGGGCTGAGGTGAAGCGTGAATGTTCATGGAGGACACAGACCCAGGTGCCGGCGGAGGTGGCATGGTGGGAGGTGCTGAAGGCCAGGGAGGCTCAGATGAACCTGGTGACCCAAATGGCCCTGAAGGGCATGAGGGCCTGGGAGGTATGGGAGAGGCGAGTGCAGCCGCAGCTGGAGCCCCAGAGCTGGCGCAGGCACCTCACGCTCCGGGACCTGGCAGAGATGCCCTGCCGGGATTGGGTGGACAGGCCTTGGCGGGGCCCAGTGGCCATGCCGCACCTCGGCCGGATGGACAAGCCACGGCAGGGCCGGGTGACCACGCCACCCTGGGGACCAGGTGGACATGTGGTGCCAGGGCCTCGTGGCCATGCCGGCCTGGGGACAGGAGGACATGCTGGGCCGTGGCCTGGTGTAAATGTTGCATCAGGACTTGATGGGCATGTGCTGCCCGTGGCCGGAGGACCAAGAAGCCAACTTCACAATTTGTATCCTATTTGAAGAGAGGCGAGGGGCTGGGGCTAGATCAGGGAGGAACGGGCCTCCTGTAGACAGTGGAATGGAGAGAAGGTGGTCAGCATGGGGTTGGGAGGGGGTGTGGGGAGGGGGACCAATAAGATGGCTGAAGGGTCTGGCCTTGGGGGTATGGGTCAGAGGTGGCAGGGAGAGATGGAGGGGGGAGATGGCCTGAGGTACTGGAAGGGTGGGAAGCAGACTTGGGGTGGGGATGAAGACAAGTGAGAACGGCCAGAAGGAAACAGGCCTCCGAGTGAAGAGTAGGCCTGAGGCACAGGCAAGGGTGGTGTGAGATGGTCCCTTAACCTCACCGCTACCAGCTCCATCATACTGCAGATCCCATCACCCATGGAGGCAGAGGTGGCTGGCCAGTCTCTGAGCCCACACGTCTAGCCCTACCACAGGGCAGTAGGGAAGGAGCTCACAGTGAACGGCAGCATCCTAGCAATGTTAGTTTGCAAAGGGATCTGGGTGGGTGGCAGGTGTCTGGGTTCATTCTAATAGTCAATTGGAGACCCCCCAAAGGTGAAGTCTAAGGATGTAGACATGTGCACTGAGCCTGTCAGCAGCTGAGGGGGCAGAGAGAATTAGGTGAACAGTTACCACATTTAATTATTCTTTATCCCTCCCTTTTAGACAGCTGACTGCTGAAGACGGTGGCCAGCTCCAAATTTCCATTATCTTCTGTCTTAAGCAGCTTTTCCTGTTGGTTGGGATCAACCAACCAATTACGGGGTACTTTGTGTCCCTGGTCATCCCTAAGCCTAGGCCAAAAAAGAGCACCTAAGATTAACCTAGGCAGTGCATCCTTCCCCAGGGCATTGATTCCTACACTGGTTGCTGATTTATTATGGGGGCCTAACTGTTTGCTTATACTGGCCCTTGTGCACTCTTGGCCCTGTTGTTTTCTCTGGGTGGAGGAGGAGGGTGTTTCAGTATTTCTTGTACCATAAAATAAAGCTGAACTATCATCCTGTGCCTGAATATATTTTCAAATACTGCACCTCCACAGTTTCTTGACTTGGTTCTTGATTTCAAGGGAAGGTTCTGGGCTTCAGATAGTCTAGTAGTACAGTGTCATTGAAGACAATTTAAGAAATGGAAGAAAATTAAAATGTATTATGTCTTGTCATTCAGCATTAACTGCTGTCAGTATTTTGGAATATTTTCTTAGTTTTATAGTGGCAATATCTGGTTCAGCTGGTAAAGAATCTGCCTGCAATGTGGGAGACCTGGGTTCGATCCCTGGGTTGGGAAGATGCCCTGGAGAAGGGAAAGGCAACCCACCCCAGTATTCTGTCCTGGAGAATTCCATGGATTGTATAGTCCATGGGGTCACAGTGTTGCACAATGAATGAGTGACTGTCACTTAATATATAACAATAATGTAATTGTTGAAAATTTAGGATTAATTTTTTCTTGGAATTAATTTAACATATAAGCTTTTTCTCCTTCTAAAATTTCTTCAAAAACATGTATTTGGATGCATGAAGTACCGTAATGTAAGTGTTGAACATTTAATATGTTTCCATTTGTCCCTAATAATGATTCAGTGCAATTCTTCTGTATGTCTTCTCCTGACTGGTTATTTCCTCAAGACAGATTCCAAAGGGTAGAAGTACTTAGTTAAAAATTCACTTTTCTATTGGTTTTTTTAAGGCTATTCATCTACAGTAGGTGGTTGCTACTCAAAAGTGTGACTTCCCACCAGAATTCTAGTTTGCCTACCACCATTTATCAGTAGGTCTGATTACTCCCAAAGTAACAAGCTTAGCTTGCAGAAGATCAAACAATTCAGAAATACTAGAACTGTAACTTTATGGCCTACTGACCTTGTTTCAGTTCAATGTAGAAAAGTTTAGGGACAATTAGTTAAGTCTTTGGGGGAGGAGTTAGCTCCCTCCAATGTCTAGTATTTCCTGAAACCTCACCAAATTTGCTGATAGTTTTAGCAGTACTGTGAATTACAACATATTTTCTTCATGCATGAGCAGGTTATCTGCTGATAAGGTGTGCTCAGTCACTCAGTTCTGTTTGACTCTTTACAACCCCAAGGATTATAGCCTGCCGGGCTTCTCTGTCCATAGAATTTTCCAGGTAAGAATACTTCAGTGGGTTGCCATTTCTGCCTCCAGGGGATCTTCCTGACCTAGGGATCAAAATGACATCTCCTATGTTGGCAGGCAGATTCTTTACCAGTGTGCGACCTGGAAGTGACGCCGTGTTAAAATTGAAAGAAAGTAAATGTGCATCTTCACTGAATAAAGATTCAGTAAATCGTAGTAAGCCCATCCCTAGGTGGCTCAGTGAAAAGAATCCACCTGCCAATGCAGGAGACTTTGGTTTCATCCATGATTCAGGAAGATCCCCTGGAGTAGGAAAGGACAACCCATCCAGTATTCTTGCCTGGGAAATGCCATAGAGAGAGGATCCTGGTGGGCTACAATCCATAGGGCTGCAGAATAGAGTGCAACTGAGCAACTAAACAAAGGGGGAAAAAAAGAAAGAAATCAGAAGAAGTTGGGAATATTTAAGGATATAATATGTTCCTATTCTTAACAGTATGCTCCCACCATGTGACTGTGGGTATTACTTTTGACATTTTTTAAATTTGTGCAGGTCTCAGTTGGAGCATGCAGGATCTTCAGTGCAGCATGCGAGCTCTTATTTAATAGTTGTAGCATGTGGAATCTAGTTGACTCACCAGGAATTGAACCTGGGTGCCCTGCATTGGGAGTGTGGAGGCTTAGCCACTGAACCACCAGGGAAGTCCCTGACATAAGTATTTTCTTTATTTGGGAAACTAATTGTCTGCTCTATTAGATTAATGGGCTTCCCAGGTGCCACAGTGGTAAAGAATCCGCCTGCTAATGCAGGAGATGCAAGAGATGCAGCTTCAAAGCCTGGGTTGAGAAGATACCTTATAGAAGGAAATGGCAACCCACTCCAGTGTTCTTGCCTGGAAAATTCCAGGGACAGAGGAGCCTGGTGGTCTATAGTCTATGGGGTTGTAAAGAGTTGAACATGACTGAGTGACTGAGCATGCATGCTCTTTTAGATTAAGAAATAATTGTTCCCAGTTTTGTTCCTTTAAAACATTGGAAATTGATTTTGAATTTGATTAAAAGCCTATACCACTGTCAAGAACATGTATGGATTTTGTAACCCAGCATCCATTTTCCTACTCTTGGTACTGGTATGATGTCACTCTGGAAAATTGCACCTTTCCTTTTCTCTAGGCCATTGTGATTGTGATAGAGTTGACTTCACCTTTGATTCCAGGGGTGGGCATGTGGCTCAGGCCTGGCCATTGGAGGATCACTTTCTTCCTGCTGTGGTGATATCATCCAGCCAGTGACACTTTGGGTCTCTAGGGGAGGAAGGTTGGCAAAGGACAGAGTGTGAACTGGAGCAAGAAGGTAAATCTCAGGGAACAAAATGCTGGATCCAGCCATGCCTGTAGACAGAAGCTACCTCTGTACCTTGTAGTTGCACAGACCAAGAAATTCTCCCTTTGGTTTAAAAAACCAATGGGGTACTTTTGGTCATTTTTCTTTCACTTGTTTTTTACTTGCAATAGGAACGTCTTGACTATTAGTGAATTGAATGTTCATAAATTTATTTCTTACTTAACTAGTGTGGCCTGAAGACTTGGCCCTTCTTTATTACTTCAAGGTAGAAATAGGCCTATTTTGTTGCTAATGGATTAGCCCCTTGCCGATCAACTCATAACATGGTGGAAAAGGAGCCCAAAGAGTCAAAGGAGGGGAGGGACACTGCAAGGGGCAGCTAGAGAAAGGGGACAAGGAGGAGGACCATCCCTTTCCAGAAAGGGCACCCAGAATTGACCCAAAGGTGGGCTATAGAGTGAATACAGCTAAGACTGTGCCATCCACAGTACTTTTAAGAGCTATATACTATTCCTCAAAATGTGTAATCCATAGTTATTTGAACCAACTTCTTGTATATAGGCCTTTAGGCTGTTTGCAATTTTTCAGTATTATAAACAATGCTGAAATGGATATTCTGGTACATTTGTTTTCGTGTAACTCATTATGTGGAGAAGGAAATGGCTACCCACATCAGTACTCTGGCCTGGGAAATCCCATGGATAGAGGAGCCTGGTGGGCTACAGTCCATGCAGTCGCACAAGTCGGACATGACTGAGTGACTAAACCACTACCACCAACACGTTATGTACAATAGTTCTGATTTAAGAAGGAGGATTGTTGGGTCAAAAAGTAATCTCTTTTTAAAATGTTTTATACATGTTACCAAATTGCCCTCCAAACAGGTTGCATTGATTTAACTCCAGGTATCTGGGTATGAAAGTATTCAGTTTCTTACTTCCTACCCTGAATTTGTCAGCTTGTTGTTTAGTCGCTAAGTTGTGCCCAACTCTTTTGCAACCCCATGAACTGTAGTCCACCAGGCTCCTCTCTGTATGTCCATGGGGTTCTCCAGGCAAGGATAATGGCGTGGGTTGCCATTTCCTTCTTTAGAGGCTCTTCACAACATAGGGATCAAACTCATGTCTCCTACTTGGCAGGCAGATTCTTTATTTTACCACTGAGCAACCTGGGAAGCCCATTTGTCAGGTTAGCCTGGCATATAAAATAATAATAACATACCATAGACCAGCTGGTGTAAGGGCTTCCCTGGTAGCTCAGCTGGTAAAGAATCCTCTTGCAATGCAGGAGACTCCGGTTTGATTCCCTGCTTGGGAAGATCCCCTTAAGAAGGGATAGCCTACCCATACCAGTGTCCTTGGGCTTCCCTGGCAGCTAAGGCAGTAAAGAATCTGCCTGCAATGTGGGAAACCTGGGTTCAATACCTGGGTTGGGAAGATCCCCGGGAGGAGGGCATGGGAACTCACTCCAGTATTCTTGCCTGGAGAATCCCTGTGGACACTGGAACCTGGTGGGCTATAGTCCATAGGGTAGCAAAGAGTTGGACATTATTGAGCGACTAAGCACAGCACACTAAGAACAATGTTTGTGAATAAAATTGCCAATTTAGGGGCGCTCCTAAGATGGCAGAGGAATAGGACTGGGAGACCACTTTCTCCCTCACAAATTCATCAAACGATCATTTGAATGCTAAATAACTAACACAAAAGAGCTTCTGAACACCAGCAGAGGACATCCAGCACCCAGAAAGGCAGCCCATTCTCTTCCAAAGGAGGTAGGACAAAGTATAAATGACAAAAAGAGAGACAAAAGAGCTAGGGATGGAGACCCGTCCTGGGGAGGGAGTCGTGAAGGAGGAGAAGTTTCCAAAAAGCAGGAAACCCTCTCACCAGCAGGTCTGTTGGGAGTTTTGGAATCTCAGAGGGCAACATAACTGAGAGGGAAAAATAAAGAAAAAGCAGATAATATGCACTTAACTGCAACTGCCAGAGGAGAAGTACCCCAGATACTTGCATCTGCCACCAGTGAGTAGGGGCTGGATAGGGAGGCACAGGCTGCATGCTTAGGGTAAGGATTTGGCCTGAATGCCCTGAGAAAAATCTGAGCCTGCTAACGTGAGATAAGAACCCAAACTGTGGAATAGACAGAGAGTAAAAAACAAAAACAAAACAAAACAAAACAAAAAAACGGAGACAAGTTTCCTGGGAAGAACTCTGACTTAATGAGCAGCCTGGCCCTCTCATAGAACAAAGGAATGAGTGAATACCAAACGAGAGCTAGCAGCTGTGGACCGGCCCCTCCCCTCCTGGAGGTGGCCAACAGCCAGAGCCAGAAGGTGAGGGGCAATCTCGGCCCCAGAGACAGCATCCTCCACCAAAGTGTGAGTAGGCTCCCTGTTGGTAACCACGTCTTCCTGGGATCCTGGATGTTTGACATCTGCCAGGAGGGTCACAGCCTGAGATCAGCACCCCAGAGGAGACACATGGCACACCCGAGACGGCACTCTCAAAGCGCACCCAGGGAACTGAGTGGCCAGGACCAGGGAGGTGATTAAGATGCACAACCCACCTGGGACACTGCACTCGCCAAGCTCCTGGTCAACTGAGCTGTTCAGACCTGGGAAGGGCACAAAATGCATGCACAAGTGAGTCTGTGCCCTTGCAGAGTACCCAAGAACCTGAACCTGAGAAGCTCACATCTGGGACATAAACAAAACACAGAGACTGCTTTGAAGAGGTCCCCTGCAGTGCAACTTGGAGCCTGAGCGCTGTAGACTGGGAAAGCACAGGCCATCATGATCCGGGGCAAAACCCGTGTGCTACATACACTGTGAGCACTCCAGACATGACAGCAATATTTGTTTGCAGTGTTCTTAAAGAGACAGGAATAACAGAATACCTGACCTGCATCTTCAGAAATCTGTATGCAGGTCAGGAGCAACAGTTAGAACTGGACATGGAACAACAGACTGGTTTCAACTAGGAAAAGGAGTATGTCAAGGCTTATACTATCACACCACTTTTTAAACTTATATGCAGAGTACATCATGAGAAACACTGGGCTGGATGAAGCACAAGTTGGAATCAAGATTGCCAGGGGAAATATCAATAACATCAGATATGTAGATGACGCCACCCTTATGGCAGAAAGTGAAGAACTAAAGAGCCTCCTGATGAAAGTGAAAGAAGAGAGTGAAAAAGTTGGCTTAAAACTCAAAATTCAGAAAACTAAGATCATAGCCTTGGGCCCCATCACTTCATGGCAAACAGATGAGGAAACAGTGGAAAAAGTGACAGGTTTATTTTTGGAGGCTCCAGTTCAGTTCAGTTCAGTCGCTCAGCCGTGTCTGACTCTTTGTGACCTCCATGAACCACAGCACGCCAGGCCTCCCTGTCCATCACCAACTTCCGGAGTCCACCCAAACCCATGTCCATTGAGTTGGTGATGCCATCCAACCATCTCATCCTCAGTCGTCCCCTTCTCCGCCTGCCCTCAATCTTTTCCCAGCATCAGGGTTTTTTTTTTCAAATGAGTTAGCACTTTGCATCAGGTGGCCAAAGTATTGGAGTTTCAGCTTCAATATAAGTCCTGCCAATGAACACCCAGGATGGATCCCCTTTAGGATGGACTGGTTGGATCTCCTTGCAGTCCCGGGGACTCTCAAGAGTCTTCTCCAACACCACACTTCAAAAACATCCAGTTTTCGGTGCTCAACTTTCTTAGTAGTCCAGGTCTCACATCCATCCTTGACTAATGGAGAAACCAAAGCCTTGACTGGATGGACCTTTGTTGGCAAAGTAATGTCTCTGTTTTTTAATATGCTGTCTAGGTTGGTCATGACTTCCCTTCCAAGGCGTAAGCGACATTTAATTTCATGGCTGCAATCACCATCTGCAGTGATTTTGGAGCCCCATAAAATAAAGTCAGCCACTGTTTCCACTGTTTCCCCATCTATTTTCCATGAAATGATGGGGCAAGATGCCATAATCTTAGTTTTCTGAATGTTACGCAGCTCTTAAATAGAGTTCAGTTACCTGGGTCAAGGTACCTGCTGACCATTTCTGAATCCAGGTAGGACAGGGAGGACACCAAGAGAGTGCTGGCATATTTTATTAAGGGCCAGTTCATGCAGACAACCAGTTCTGGCCCCCAGGTCTGGCTGAGGCCCGCCTACTCCCAGATAACGTTGGGGGAACTGTGCACCACAGCCGATCAGGTCACCCCCATGTCCCACAGCCACCTGGCGGCAGATCATGGGCTGCTAGTTCTGGACACCTTTGGTCCCTGATTCTCCATCTGTGCCCCAGTGGCAGCCCCCACCCCACAGCTTCTGAACCCTCTAGTGCTCATCTTCCTGAGTTCCTCCCCCAACCTCTGCCCTACAACCCCCAGTGAACCTGCAGGCTCCTCAGAAAGGATACAACTCCAGCACTGGGCCTCGCAGGCTCCACCAAATGCCACAGCCTCCGCACCTTGCACTGGGACAGTTGATGCCCCCAGTGCCTGGGGGGCCGCCCCAGCCACAGTGCCCTGCCCAGCAAAACTCATGATGCTGTCAAAGGGCTGCATGGCCACCGCATGTCCCTCTTGAGGTCAACAGGAGCTGAAGAGAGACTGAGCCCCTCATGAGGTCCTCTCCTTCTGTGAAAGGATGCACAGTGCTTCTGCGCACTCTCCTCAGGGTGCTTCCTCACACCAGATTGGTTACTGCCCAGTCTCTTCGGCCACCCATGGGCCACTAGAGAGAACCCATGGTGCGAGAGGGACTCGGTTCCCTCATGAAGCCACACTCCCTTCAGGTACCTCTAATACGCCTGTGCACACAGGCCCCTCCTGTGCCGGCCCAGACGGTGTGGGGTGGACAATGGTGTACACAGAGACGCAGCTGAGACAAGGATCGTGGCTTTCTATGCCCAAGGCCTTGACCATGGCTCCTAAACATCTCCTCAAGGTGATAAGGGCTAATGTCCCTCCCCCACACGCTCCAACACCTCCCCACAAGAAAACTCAAAGTAAAACACACACAGCAGGGCAAGAGTAGGACCTCCAAGAAGAGGGGTCTTCCCCAAGTTGGGGGGTCAGGACTGATCGGCGTCCTAAGACCACCATGGAGGTACCACCCCCAGGACCTCATCTATACCTTAGTATATCCCAAAGGCCCGTCTCCAAACTCCAGCCCCTGGGGCTTAGGGCTTCAATATGGGAACTGAGGGTGGAAGAGGGACCCAGACACTCAGTGTACAGGCCAGTGTTACTGGCTTCCCCATCTATGCTCACATGAGCCTTTTCGGTAGGGAGACAGTGATTGACCCAACCAAGCATAGAAACCAAGTCTCTTCGGCCTGATAATCCACCTTAGCTATACGGACAGGTGTGACACTCAAGGCCTCACAGGCCTGAGCTGAGGGACAGGTGGGAACAGGAAAGTAAGACTTCCTGACATAACAGTGTTAAAGCAAGACAAAGCCATGCGCCCTAAGGAAGTTCCTGGAATCAGAGGAGCTGTGGAGGTGATACCAGCTGTGGTGACCTACGGTCACTCTACTGTCTCCCCAATTCCACTCAGGGGTGCCCTTCCCTCCTTGTGCTCCCTGGTGGGTGGGCGGGCCCAGGCTTCCCCTGCTGTCCTGGCTAGTTATGCGGACCCTCCTTCTCCTGGACCAACACCGCCCCTCACATCTCAAGGCCAGGAGATGACAGAGGTGCTCTAGGCTCCTCTCACCTATTTCCAGGCCACTCCTCCACCTGAGGGGCTGCTTCCCATGTGTCCCCGGCCCTGCCCTCCCACAGAGGCTGCACAGAGGTGCAGGTGTCACTCAAGAGGCTCCCACCCTCGGGCTTCCAGTGGGATCTCCACAGGCAGGAGGGGCCCTGCCTTTGCTGATCTGTGTGCTGCACACTCCCAGGACAGTCGACTATAGGCCCCGCCAACAAAAAGCCACCACCACCGAGTGCCTGGCTGCAAAAACAATGCTCCCAGTCGGCTGCCATAAGCAGCAACCCCCAGGGCTGCAACCTAACTCTCACCACCCACAGACATTCTGCTCTGAGTCTCTGTGCCTCCCAGGAGGGGCAAACAGAATCCCAACTCATTTGCCTCCCAAACCACGCACAAGGGTAACTAGCGGGCCCAACCTGGACCCATCTAAAACGTGCATTCCACAATGCAGCTTTGACCTCTCCAACGTGTGCCACAGAAGGGTCACACTAGACAAAGGTAGCAGATGGTGAGGGGCCGAAACAAACAACCCACCAGCATCTTCCCCATGCCTGTTGCTGTTCATTCAGTCATGTTGGACCCTTTACAAGCCCAAGGACTGCAGCACTCCAGGCTTCCCTGTCCTTCACCACCTACTGGAATTGCTCAAATTCATGTCCGTTGAGTCGGTGATGCCTTCCAACCATCTCATCCTCTGTTGTCCACTTCTCCTCATGTCTTCAATCTTTCCCAGCATCAGGGTCTCTGCCAATGAGTCAGCTCTTCACACCAGGTGGCCAAAGTGTTGGCACTTTCATTTTTACAGAAATCAGTTAAGATGCATCAATTGGAAAGAAAGAAATGTGCATTACAGACAAAATGATTCTTTATGTACGAAGTCCAATGGGATGTATAAAAGAGCTATTACAATTAATTATTCAGTTTAGCAAGGCTTCAGGATACAAGGATACTCTTGAGAGGACTTGGACTGCAAGGAGAACAGACCAGTCAATCCTAAAGGAAATCTACCCTGAAGATTCACTGGAAGGGCTGATGCTGAACCTGAAACTGCTATACTTTGGCTACCTGATGTGAAGGGCCAACTAACTGGAAGAGATCCTGATGCTGGGAAAGATTGAAGGCAACAGTAGAAGGGGGAGACAGAGGATGAGATGGTGAGATAGCATAACCCACTCAATGGACATGAATTTGAGCAAATTGCCGGAGACAGTGGAGGACAGACGAGTCTGGTATGCTACAGTCCATGGGGGCACAAATAGTCGGACATGAATTACAGACTGAAAAGCAACATCATTCATGTGTTATGTGAAAAGTGAAAAGTGCACTTGCTGTGTGGAGTCTGACTCCTTGCCACCCCATGAATTGTAGCCTGCAAGCTCCACTGTTCAGGATTTCTCCAGGCAAAAATACTGGAGTGGATTGCCATTAACATTTCCAGAAGATATTCCCAACCCAGAGATTGAACCTGGGTCTACCACACTGCAGGCAGATTCTTCACCATCTGAGCCACCAGGGAAGGCCTCTGGGAATTTATCTTAATATTTAATATAACTATAAAATGAGAAAATATTCCAAAATTAATACTGAATGACAGTATACAACTTTCTTACTCTCCCACTTCTTACATTGTCTTCAATTACGTTGTACTCCTTGAATATCTGGATCTCAGAACCTCCCTTCCAACTGAAAGCCAAATGCAGAATGAGGAAGTGCAGAAGCTAAAAGTAAAGTCAGAGACAGCACAGTAGCTCGGTTTTATTTTCTGCAGTTAACAATCATCAAACAAACAATTTTATGTAGTTAACAATCACCAAACTCTGACGCCACTGAGCCCTCAAGCAGCAGCACAGACACAAGATGAAACCGGATCAAATTACGGCAGAAAGCAATGCCCTGGGGAAGGACACTTGAGGCTAGGGCACACAGGCTAGGTTTAACCCCCTCTTCCCTGCTGAGGCTTAGCAAAAACGGGGGGCACAAAGTGCTGCAAGGACCACATCACCAGGGAAAGCTGGTCCAGACAGAAGGCGATGGACCTCCGGAGAAGGGCATGATCTTCAGCAGTCAATCGGCTAAAAGGGAGACAAAATGAAATTCAATTTCCCACCGAGAAGGAGGAAGAGGAGCATGTCCTCCCTCTGTTCCCGCACACCGACAAACCCAGGGCACCACACTCCTTTAGGCTTAACCCACCATTATGGCTCCTCCTTGGCCGAGATTGGCCCTGGCCACCACCCACCACCCCCTCCCCGTCCCCGGCCCCCTTTAGAACTGACAGAACCAGCATGCGGCCATTAACACCAAGCTCCTTCCGAATCGGCCCTTGCAGTTGAGTACGTCGAGTCAGGAAGTGACGGGCATTGTCTGCCTCCTCGTGTGATGAGAAAGGCACAGTGAGGCTGCTGGTGGAGATACGGTTAAGGCACCATCCATACTAGTCATTTTGCCTGTATGTTAGTCAGGCTCCCTGCTCACAGAGAACCTCTTTCTCCCACAAAGACGCCGCCGGACACCCTGGATATCACCACACGGCCCTCTGAATCCCTTCAGGTTGCTTTTCCTCACTACCTTCTCTTGGCAGCCAGACCACTCCTGACACATACCCTCCAGCCCCCCAGAGTACCCTCCTCCTACACTTTAGGCCCCACCACCTGCAACCCCCCAAACCACCCCTAGCCCACACCCGGAACACCGCAGCCGCCCGGCCCACCGAGGCTCCTGCAGTAGGATACAACTGGAGGGGACGGTTACTCAGAATTCCGGCTCCAGGTGCAGCGTCTCCACCAGGCCCTGGAACTTGGGGTGCCCCCGGGAACTGTGGAATGACACCGACTGTGCCATCTGACTCTCCTGCAGCGCCGGGGCCTCTGGGATTATTCAGGTCACCGACGCCACCAGGAATTTCATGAATGATGGCATCACCAGGGCCAGCTGGGTCGCCAGGGCCATCCTGGCCACCAGCACCACCCGGCACACTGTGGCTGCCACGTGCTGTGTCCGCGGCAAAGGCCACAGCACCTGCGTCTTCATTGGCTGCCCTCATGTTTCCTCCACCGTGTGCCTCAGCCTCCATCTTGAACTCCCTTCCCCTCTCTCCACAGCGGGAAAGACTGATCTGTCCCTACAGACACCAGCCCTGCAGTGCCACCTGCAGCTCAGCATAGGAAGAGCACCTGTGCACACACACCCTGGTCCTGCCTCCTGATTGGTTCCCCCCGACCATTGGTTCCCGCGATGACTGCAGGCTCTCGGGCAATGGGCGCCCCCTGCTGAAGCTTCATGCGTTAGTGTGCCATGTCACCCCCATGTGCCTGTGCAGATTCACACCTACGTGGTCTGGGCCCTCTGAGTCAGTACTGACTCGGGCCAGAAACCTGGTAAACGGCTTAGCGATGACGCCTCTGTGTGTGGGGCGGCGGCTCCTCAGTGCGCATGCTCCAACAGACCCTCCCCCACTCCTCAACGTGTGCGACTGTTTCTGGTCCAAGCCTGCAAGTTTCAAGTGAGCCCCGGTCCCTGTGCACCTCCAAGTCTGCGCCGCTGCTAACCTGGCCATGCTCACAGGTGACCATCCTGCTGAGTTCGGGTCCTTGTCATCGACTTCTGGAAGATAGCCTGGTCTGTCCGTCTGGTGTCCCACACGTAGCTGACGTGTGCGTTCGTGTGTCTGTAGGCAGGTGTATGCACATGGCCATCTGCCTGTCCATGTCTGTGTGTGCGTGCGCCCGAGAGAGAGAGAGAGTGCCTGTGCACAGGTGCTAGCACATGTGCGTTTACGTGTGTGTGAGAGAGTGTGTGGTCAGGTGCATGCACATGGGAGTGTACGTGTGCTTGTGCACAGGGTTATGCACCTGGGCATGTGTGTCTTTATGAAAGAGACGGATCAGAGGCATGCACATTGGCATCTGTGTGTGCTTGTGTTCATGCGTAGGTGCCTTTGCATGGCAGTGGACAGGGACCCTGTCCTGGAGTCCTGAGACTAGGGATGGGGAGTGGGCTGTGCTTGTTCGCCTGGGGAGGGAAGCAAGGACTGCTGTTGGACTCACTGGGGATGGCATGGGGCTGGGCCTCTTGGGGCTGCAGGCACACAGAATACAGGGACTTCAGGCTGGGGGCTTACCCCAGGCCTGCCCAGAAGCACCAGTCGGACCAGTGGCACACAAGGGCTGCTGAAAGGGCAGTGCCACCCAGGATAACACTAGTCACTTGGCCTCTGCTGGCACAATTCTCACGGGCTTTCCCTCTCCAGGAACAAAGTCTTGCAGCTCTCCAGAGGGCTGGAGGTGCCAGTTGCTCTCAACTGGGAGGTGACCTAGTGTCTGCTGGCCTGCTGGGTGCAAGTCTATTTCTGTGTCTGGAAGGGGTCAAGCCAACAGACACAGTGCAGTCGGTGGTGATGATGGGGCTGGGGCACCACTGCCTGGGAGGTGCTGTGTGTCTCCCAGGGAACCACTGGTACCATGGGAGGTGACTGGATCAGGGCCACTGCCCGAGGAGGGTGCAGGTATTTCAATCAGTCCGCTTGATCCTCACCCCCCTGGCTGGATAGGCCTCTCAGTGGCCCTGCAAATCCAAGGCCAGCAGCCTTCCCCACCCCCAGTGGAGAGATTAGATTTTCCTCCGTTATCACGTTAGTTGTAGGAGTTTTGTAGGTGACCTTGATCAGATTAAGAAAGTCTGTTTGTAGTCCTAGTTTTTGGAGAGTTCTTTATCATAGTGGTTCTTGAATATGGTCAAATGTTTTTGTGGCATCTATCAAAATGGTCATATGGTTTCTCTCCTGTGTTTTCTTCATATGATGAATAACACTGGTTGAAGATTTTTTAATGTATAACCAATCTTTCATTCTTGGGATAGATCTCATTTGGTCATAATGCTTTATATATTGCTGGATTAAATTTGCTAATATTTCATTTTGGTATTTTTGTAACAGTGGTCTCATAAAATGATTTGAGAATTGTTTCCTCTCCTCTACTTTATGAAATAATTTGTATGGCTTGGTGATATTTCTCCTTCATGTATTTCATAGCATTCACTAGTTAAGTCACATGGGCCTGGAGTTTTCTGTTCCATATCTTTTAAAGATTTAGGGATATTTAGGGTTTTCACTTTCTTCTTGAGTCGGTTTTGGGAATTTGTGTCATTCAAGGAATTTCTTAATTTCATCTAATTTGGCAATTTTTTTGGCTGTTTGAAATATTTATTTATTTTAACTGGAGGCTAATTAATTTACAATATTGTAGTGGTTTTTGCCATACATTGACATGAATCAGCCATTGGTGTACATGTGTCCCACATCCTGAATCCCACTCCTTCCTCCTTCCCCATCCCATCCCTCAGGGTCATCCCAGTGCACTGGACCTGAGCACTATGTCTCATGCATCGAACCTGGACTGGTGATGTATTTCACATATGGTAATATACATGTTTCAATTCTATTCTGTCAATCATTCCACCCTCACCTCCTCCCATAGAGTCCAAATGTATGTGCTTTATCTCTTGTGTCTCTTTTGTTGTCTTGCATTTAGTGTTATCACCACCATCTTTCTAAATTCCACATATGTGCATTAGTAAAGAGACACAGATGTACAGAACAGACTTTTGGACTCTGTGGGAGAAGGCGAGGGTGGGATGTTTCGAGAGAACAGCATCGAAACATGTATATTATCTAGAGTGAAACAGATCACCAGCCCAGGTTGGATACATGAGACAAGTGCTCGGGCCTGGTGCACTGGCAAGTCCCAGAGGGATCGGGTAGAGAGGGAGGTGGGAGGGGGGATCGGGATGGGGAATACATGTAAGTCCATGGCTGATTCATGTCAATGTATGACAAAAGCCACTACAATATTGTAAAGTAATTAGCCTCCAACTAATAAAAATAAATGAGAAAAAAGTAGGGTCTTTTGTTGCAAGGTAATAGTTGGTTATAAACATGAAAATTAAAGGAGTAATAAAGAACTTCAAAAGACAAAAATTTTTAAATGATAATAGTAAAAATGTATTTAGGAATTGGTCTGGAGCTGCTGAAGGCAGTGGGGGATTAGTTCAGTTTCATATAGTTCCTTATTCCAGTTTATACTTCTTCTCAAGGACTTTAGGCCCCTTCCGATCTAACTACAGGGTTTTAATCTATTGTACCTGTCATTTCCAGAGCAGTTCCCTCTTTTTTGTCTATTTTGGCTTTCTCTCCTTGCAAGTCTCTTCCGTGTCTAATTTAGGCCCTGGCACAAGGGTGCGATAGTGATCACTTACTTAGGTTTACTTATTCAGTTGTGTTGTGGGGGAGGGAGTTCGTTTCATTTCAGCTCAGTTGCTCAGTCGTTTTTGACTCTTTGTGACGCCATAGACTGCAGCTCGCCAGTCCTCCCTGTCCATCACCAACTCCCAGAGTTTACTCAACTCATATCCATTGAGTCGGTGATGACATCCAACCACCTCATCCTCTGTCGTCCCCTTCCCCTCCTGCCTTCAATCCTTCCCAGGATCAGGGTCTTTTCAAATGAGTCAGTTCTTCACATCAGGTGTCCAAATATTGGAGTTGCAGCTTCAACATCAGTCCTTACAATGAATATTCAGGGTTGATTTCCTTTAGAACTGACTGGTTGGCTCTCCTTGCAGTCCAAAGGACTCTCAAGAGTCTTCTGCAACACCACACATCAAAAACATCAGTTCTTCAGCGCTCAGCTTTCTTTACGGACCAAGTCTCACATTCATGCATGACTATTGGAAAAACCATAGCCTTGACTAGACAGACCTTTGCTGGCAAAGCAGTGTCTCTGTTTTTTAATATGCTGTTTGAGTTGGTCATAACTTTTCTTCCAAGGAGCAAGTGACTGTTAATTTCATGGCTGCAATCACCATCTGCAGTGATTTTGATCCCGCAGAAAATAAACTTGTCACTATTTCCACTGCTTCCCGATCTATTTTCCATGAAGTGATGGGATCAGATATCATGATCTTAGTTTTCTTTTTTTTTCTTAGTTTTCTGAATGTTGAGTTTTAAGCCGACTTTTTCACTCACCTTTTTCACTTTCCTCAGGAGGCTCTTTAGTTTTTTCCTCACTTTCGGCCATAGGTGTTGTGTCATCTGCACATCTGAGGTTATTTCTATTTCTCCTGGCAATGTGATTCCAGCATGTGCTTCACCCAGCCTAGCATTCCTCATGATGTAATGTGCATATAAGTTAAGTAAGCAGGATGACAATATACACCCTTGACGTACTCTTTTTCCTATTTGGAACCAGTCTGTTGTTCCATGTCTAGTTCTTTTTTTTTGTTTTAACAATGGACATTTTCACTTATTCTTATTACATTTTAAAAGCATTTTTTTCTGCATAACACCTCACAGACATTAAGGATTGAGATTTGTTCTCTTTTAAAAATAAAATCAGTCTATTTCAAGAACAATGCATTCATTCATGGACCACATTAACCAATCCATAATTTATGGCCTTTGTTTTTACATAAGCTATTAAACATATGCAATTTAAATCTTTAAGGACAAAGAAATGAATGCCCTGTGATTAAAACAGACCTGAGAAATTTAATTAACGGGATATTTTCACTTCCATGTCTAGTTCTAACTGTTGCTTCCTGACATGCATACAGACTTCTCAAGAGGCAGATCAGGTGGACTGGTATTCCTTTCTCTTTAAGAACACTGCAAACAAATAGCATTGGCATGTCTGGAGTGCTCTCAGTCTATGTACCACACGGCGTTTGCCCCAGGTCATGACGGCCTGTGCTTTACCAGTCTACACTGTTCAGGCTCCAGGTTGCTCTGCAGGGGTGCTCTCCAAAGTGGGTCCTGTATTTCTTGTACTTCCCAGGACTGAGCTGTTCAGGTTCAGGTTGTCAGGCCCTCCCCAAGTGCACAGACAATGTTGGGCATGCGTTTTGTGCCCTTTCCAGGCTTGAGCAGCTCGGGCAACCAGCTGTTTGATGAGCACACTCTCCCAGGTGGCCCATGCGTCTTAATGACCCCCAGGTCCCAGCGACTCACTTTTCTGGGTGCACCGTGGAAGCACTGTCTCTGGTGTGCCGTATGTCTCCTCTGGGCAGCTGATCTCAGGCTGTGACCCCCCTGGCAGATGTCAGCCATCCAGGATCCCAGGAAGACGTGCTTAGCAGCTGGGAGCCTACTCACAGTTTGGTGGAGGATGCCATCTCTGGGACCGAGATTGCCCCTTGCCTTTTGGCTCTGGCTGTCACCCAGCTGTTTCTCTGCCTCTGGCAGGTGAGGAGCCAGTCCACAGCTACTATCTCTCTTCTGATATTCTCTCAGTCCTTTGTTCTGTGAGTGGGCCAGACTGCTCGTTAAGTCAGAGCTCTTCCTGGGAAAGTTCTCTGTCTCTCTCTCTCTCTCTTTTTTTGCTTTAAGTCTCTCTGGCTGTCTCACAGCTTGGGTTGCTGTCTCACGTTAGCTCCCTCACATTGTCCTCAGGGCATTCAGGCCCAGTCCTTACCCTAAGCATACAGTTCGTGCCTCCCTGTCCAGTCCCCACTCACTGGTGGCGGATGTGAGCATCTGGGGGAATTCTCCACTGACAGTTGTGCTTAAGTGCATATTTTCTGGGTTTTTTTTTTTCTTCTTCTTCTTTCTCCCGGTTATGTTGCCCTCTGAGATTCCAAAACTCCCCAGAGACCTGCCAGTGAGAGGGATTCTTGTTGTTTGGAAACTTCTCCTCCTTCACAACTCCCTCCCCAAGACGGGTCTCCATTTCTAACTCTTTTGCCTCTCTTTTTGGCTTTTATATTTTGTCCTACTTCCTTTCAAAGAGAATGGGATGCCTTTCTGGGTGCCTAGTGTCCTCTGCTGGTGTTCAGAAGCTGTTTTGAGTAAGTTGCTCAGCATTCAAATGATCTTTTGATGAATTTGTGGGGGATAAAGTGGTCTCCCCGTCCTATTCCTCCACCATCTTAGGACCACCCCTAAATTGGCAAATTTATTCACATTGTTCCTAATGTGCTGTTCTTAGTTGGTCAGTTGTGTCCAACTCTTTGCGACCCCATGGACTGTAGCCCACCAGGCTCCTCTGTCCATAGGGATTCTCCAGGCAAGAAAACTGGAGTGCCCTCAAGGGTATCTTCCCAAGCCAGGGATCGAACCCAGGTCCCCCACACTGCACATGGATTCTTTACCTGCTAAGCCACCAGAAAAAACCCAAGGATGCTGAAGTGGGTAGCCTATCCCTTCTCCAGCAGATCTCCCTGATCCAGGAATCTAACTGGGGTCTCCTGCGTTACAGGTGGATTCTTTACCAACTGAGCTATCAGGGAATCTGGAGAGTTGTTAAGCCTGAAGCCTTTTGTTTACTGGTCTCTGTACTGGCCTGTGCCCCTCTCTGACAATGACTAGCAGCTGTCTTGAGGCCATCTGAAATAGTGTGATTAGATCCAGATGAAACACGTTTAAGTTGGCCTCCACTGCTTGGTTGGCTTGTATAGTCTCATCTCCTCCTCGGGAGGCTGATTCAAAACCACCTCTTCAAATTGTTGGCATTCAAGCGTCAGAAGCGGTTAGCTTTCTCCACCTGTAGGTTTCCGATTTATTGGGCTCTCAATCACCAAAGGTTTCAGGTCTCAGGCAGAGAGCCTCACCGTTAGAAGAACTGCATTCCTTCCCAGCTCTGCTTGGAGACCACCCGCTGTAGCCCGAGTTCCTCTTTCTTTCATAGGACTTCTCTGAAAGTAGAAAGACCATCAACATATCCCCAACATTTTGATTCTATCAATCCCTCCAACACTTCAGCCTTGGACAGCCTGTCGCCCAACTCCCAAAGACCTATGGGAAGCAGCTTCTTTATCAACCATGCTAAGAATACTGCACATAGAATGAATTACATCTATTTAAAGTGTGTTCCTTGGTGATTTCAGAAAATCATGTCTGCCCATGAAATCAGCACCATAGTAACACTGAGAATGTTCTCATCATCCCTGTGGTTGTCCTTTCCCATTACACCCAACCTGCAGCAACCTAGATGTGTTTCACTCTAGATGTGTTTGCATTTTATATAAATGGATCATCCAATACATAGTCTTGTGTGTCTGAATATGTACTTTGAGTGAAAACACTATGAACATTTGTGTCCATATTTTAGAGGAGACGTACAGTTTTACCTCATAGTTCAGTTGGTTAAAAATCTGCCTGCAATTCAGGAGACCCCAGTTCGATTCCTGGGTCAGGAATATCTGCTGGAGAAGGGATAGGCTACCCACTCCAGTATTCTTGGGCTTCCCTTGTGGCTCAGCTGGTAAAGAATCCACCTGCAATGCGGGAGACCTGAGTTTGATCCCTTGGTTGGGAAGATGCCCTGGATAAGGGAATGGCTACTCACTCCACTATTCTGGCCTGGAGATTCCCATGGACTATACATTCCATGGGGGTATCAAAAAGTTGCAGACGCCTGAGCCACTTCACTTTCATTTTCACCACGTACCAAAGAAAGGCTGTTTGCACTGGACGAGCTCAAACTTGTTTTAAATAAAGACAGTCTCGGAGAGGTGTCTTACAAGGGAACCATCAGATAAATCATACAATGGTGATTGTCTCAGAATCGGATTTTGAAGGCTCTCCAACCCCACTCTGCTCCCTCCACAGTCTGCTAACTTTCACCTTTTCACCATGAAATGGATAGTTAGATGCTGATTTTCAATGCTACTGCAAAGTTGGCGATAAGAGGACAGGAATGGGACCAGTTAAAATGCCACAAAACTCACTGTTGTTACTGAGTGAGATTCAATAGAATGATGCTGAAGATGCTAGCCTGTGGACCACTTTGAGAACCACTGGATGAAAGGATGTATGGGATGAACAGTCCTCCCATCACTTCATAGAAAATAGAAGGGGGAAAGTGGAAGCACTTACAGATTTTATTTTATTGGGCTCCAAAATCACTGTGGATGGTAACTGCAGCCATGAAATTAAAATACCCTTGCTCCATGGAAGGAAAGCTATGATAAAACTAGACAGTATATTAAAAGGCAGAGCCATCACTTTGCCAACAAAGGTCTGTATAGTGAAAGCTATGGTTTTTCCATCAGTCATGTACAGATGTAAGTGTGGGACTATAAAGAAGGCTGAGTGCCAAAGAACTGACACATTTGAACCGTGGTGTTGGAGAAGACTCTTGAGAGTTCCTTGGACAGCAAGGAGATCAGACCAGTCAGTCCTAAAGGAAATCAACTCTGAATATTCATTGGAAGGATTGATGCTGAAACTAAAGCTCTAATACTTTGGCTACCTGATGGGAACAGCCGACTCATTGGAAAAGATGCTGATGCCGGCAAAGATTGAGGGCAGGAGGAAAAGGGGATGACAGAAGATGAGGTTGTTGGGTGGAATCGCTGACACAATGGACATGAGTTTGAGCAAATTCTGGGAGACGGTGAAGGACAGGGAAGCCTGGAGTGCTGCAGTCCATGGGATCCCAGAGTCGGACACTGCTCAGTGACTGAACAACAGCAACAGTCCTGTACTAAAATAGGAACACAAAACTGGCTTCCTTTTTCTTCGTTACTAAATTATGATCACTGAACCAACAGGTATATGAGAAGGAGGGATGTTTTCTCTCTTTGTTGGCTGGTAAAGGATGGGCCTGCCCCAAGGGATCTCTCAGTGACTTTTCAAACCAGTGCTTACAATGGGAAACACCTTTTCTAAATATAGTCCATTTTAAATCCCTGCCTTCCCTGTGGGTTGGGAGGAACACACTGGAAACAGGAAAACATCTCTCCTTCCGAAGGGCAATTACACCATTTGTCTCTAACAAGTACTTCTGAGAATTGCCCTCCCCAGGTCCTAGGAGTCCCTGAAGGTCCTTGGTTTTCATTCTTCCAACAACACTCCCGACCTCTCCTTGCTACCTTCACCTGCCTCATGCCCACAGATTTTGCTCTCTGCTTCAGTGGATCAAGGCTCCAGTGTGCTCCTGGGTTCGTTCTTAGAATCTTCCTGATGAGAGGTGGGTGAAAAGGACAGCTGGTTTCCACTGGCAGCCCTGAGACCAGGTAGAGAGGCTGGATGCACATCTGGCTATGAGAACGTGAGTATTGGCAGTTTTTTTCCAGCCCTGGAATCAAGATAACCTTTATCCTTCTTTTCCTGGTGGGCTGATGAAATGGAAAAGCCTTGGAGTAGGACAGAAGCCACTTCCTGGCACACTACAGGAGAGAGACTGATGGATGTTGTAGGGGCTCCAAGAACAGAAGACTCTTGGCATGGTGATGAGGAGCTTGGAAGGAAAGCAAGGAAGGCTCCTGGGCAGGGGCTTTAACTGGCATCGGGAGTGCCAGCCAGTGTTTCCTCAGGGACTGGGGACTGAGCAAACCCCTTCCCTGGCAGAGGAGCTGGTTGGGGCTGGCACTGAGAACAGAAGCCCATATATATGCCAGGGCTGCTGAGCTAGCCCTGATCACCCTGTGGCATGTTGGGGGGCTTTGAGTTCTCTTTTGGAGGGTCAGGGCTGTGAGCAGGAGCAGTCTTGTGCTCCCTGAACAGCCAGGCAAACTGGGCATTCCAGGTGACCTTGACCAGGGTTTCCCAAAGCTGAACCTCCAAGTCTCCATCTCAGCAATAAGGCCCCGAAGGCAGCCATGTGAAAAGCACAGGGTGGAATCGAGAAAGTCTGAGGCAAAGCTGGCTATGCATCCAAGAGGAGCCTCATCAGGGTGTCTGGGGCGCCTGGTTTTCTCCTGTGCCAGGTCCCAAGTGCAGCTGTGTCTGTGACACCCAACAGGGTTAGTCAGGCTCTGAGCAGCTGACTCCTGTGACCAGGCTCATGGACCCCATCATGCCAAGCCCAGGTGACACAAGAAGACTTGTGGTTGAGTAGACTCGGCACTGGGGACTCAACAGGTAGGTGCCAGGACAGACACCCGAGGGGTAGAGGCGGGTTCTGGCAAACCTTTCATCCTCTTATTGTAGGATTCTGATACCTTTCAAACCTACGATGCGGGAGACATAGAGTGTACACCAGACCCCAGGAGTCAGGGGGCCACTGGCTCAGCTGACTTTCATGCTCCAGAGACCTCCCCTATCTGCATCGTCCATGGAGGGAGCAGGCCTATTGGCGGCTGCTTTTAGCTCTACTGCAACTACTCCTTGCAGCCTTCTCTCCTTCGTGGAGGAACTTCATTATGATGGCTTGCTACACTTGTTTGTGCTTCTAAAGCTTCTCTATACAAACACACAGGAGGCAGGGTATGCACAACAGGCTGTATGAAAATCCACAAATTTAAATGACATGGCTATTTTAACCAGTACCATATAGATATATATATATATAAATGTATATCTAGACCTTCATGCTGTTTCTCATTTTTTAGTATTATGAACAATACCAAAATGAATATCCTACTAGAGTTGTTTTTCGGCACTAGATTTCCTAGGATAGGAATTGTTGGGATAAAGAGTAAACTGCTTTAAATAGTTTGATACATATTAACAAATTGACCCCCAAAAGAGTTGCATCCATTCACATGCTAACCAATTGCGTATGAAAGTGATCATTTTCATGCATCCCACTGCAAACACAATAAATTCAGTCTTTTACATCTTTGCCCATCTAGTCACTCAAGGCACACCTCAATAAAAAGTCCACTTTCCTTTTGATTTTAATATAATTGAACAATATGTAGGGCCTTTGGCCAATGGTATCTCTTCATTGAGAAGTGCCCATTCATATTGTTTATCAGTGTTCTATTTGGGACAGTAATGTTTTTCAGATGGGTAAGTGCTCTTTACAGGTTTGAAATATCGCATGTTGGTCATAATTGGAAAACATACCCTCCACATTCTTTCATTTTATCTTTGTACCTTGTCTTTTTCTGTGTACAAGTTAAAGCAATTTAAATGTGTTTAAGTGATCTTGTTTTCATTATGCTTTCTGAAATTTGTTTCCAATGAACAGCCCTGCCCATTATAAAATTATGAAAACCTTCATTCAAAACAACTTTTGGACTTCACATTTTTTAATCTATTGGGAATGTATTTGGTGAGAAATGACATAGAAATCTAGCATTATTTTCTCTCCAAAGTGTTGGTCAGGTGTCGCAATACCATTTACTAAATAATCCATATCTCCCCACTGAAATGAATTGTCATCTTTACCAAATTCTAAATTCCCATCTGGGCTTATTCTTGAAAATTTGTTCAACCAGTTAATATATGTGGCATGATTGCGGGATGACCTCTCTGAGGAAACTACCTGAAGAAAACTGTAGGGAAGGTAGGGGGCAGAATTAAGAGACAGAAAGACAGAAAAACAGAGACAGACAGACAGACTCTTAGAAAAGAAACCTTTTTGCAATGCTGAAAGGAAAGCTTACAGAACTATTAGGTGGGTGACATTTTGCATGGATCTCTGGTTCTCTGAATCTTCTAAATAATCTCAGATATCCCCATGGCAACTGTGAGGAAACCACTCTATTAACTTGTGCTCTTATATTCATGACAGAGACACAGTTGGATTGGAATCCAACTTCAAAATTGTAATTTAGTAACTTTAAGAATCCTTTTCCAAATTGGGTTTTCTTGGCACCCCACACTTTGGCTACATGCACTAAGGGACCCTATCAGTGAGGTCAGAGAGAAACTGGAAGGTTCTTTCTAGGTGGGGAGGAGATAAAGTCAAGATTGGAGTTGTGGCTCCCAGGCTCTAGGTTACCTAAGACCGTGACAAGTGACTGTCGGTCCTGCAGTCACACTTAAAGATGGCTTCATGGCAGCCTCTACTCAAACCCTAGAGTTTGCCCTCAGAGAACACACAGCCCCATTTGCCCAGTGGTAGCAGCTGGGTTCTCTGCTCCCTTCCCCTGCAATGTGAAGGGAGTCACTTGGCCTTCCCACAACTTAACCGAGTAAGTGATTGCAAAGCACCCCCAAACAGCTTGGGTTTTTTGAGTCTGTTGCTTGAAACTCACCTGTGCTGGTCTGCATGATTGGAAGCTCTTCGTTTGTAAGTGGAAAAACATAGCTGTGAGTAAATGAGGTAGGCTCCCTAGAGGGACATGGAGGACCTCATAGTATTGAAGTTAGGGGCAGAATAACAAAGCACCAGGAAGTTGCAGACCTGTGCAGTTCCCTATGAATTTTTGGATCAGCTTTTCCATTTAGGAAAAAAAAAAAATGCTGTTGAGATTTTGATGAGGACTGCATTGTCTGTAGACCACTTTGTGAGTACTGTCATCTTAACAATATTAAGTCTTCCAATCCATGTGCATGGAAAATCTTTCCATTTAATTTCAGTTCACTTCAATCGCTGAGTCATGTCCAACTCACTGTGACACCATGGACCACAGCATGCCAGTACTCCCTGTCCATCACCAAATCACAGGGTTTACCCAAAACTTATGTCAACTGAGTCGGCGATGCCATCCAACCATCTCCTCCTCTCTTGTCACCTTCTCCTTCTGCCCTCAATCTTTCCCAGGACATGGTCTTTTCAAATGAGTCAGCTGTTCACATCAGGTGGCCAAAGTAAGTATGGGAGTTTCAGCTTCAATATCAATCATTCCAATGAACACTCGGAGCTGATCTCCTTTAGGAAGGACTGGTTGGACCTCCTTGCAGTCCAAGGGACTCTCAAAAGTATGCAACACCACCACAATTCAAAATCTTCAATTCTTCAGCACTCAGCTTTCTTTATAGTCCAACTCTCACATCCATACATCACTACTGGAAAAATCATAGACTTCACCAGACAGACCTTTGTTGTCAAAGTAATGTCTCTGCTTTTTAATATGCTGTCTAGGTTGGTCATAACTTTCCTTCCAAGGAAAGGAGTAAGCGACTTTTAATTTCATGGCTGCAGTCACCATCTGCAGTGATTGTGAAGCCCCCCAAAAATAAAGTCTGCCACTGTTTCCCCATCTATTTGCCATGAAGTGATGGGACTGGATGCCATGATCTTAGTTTTATGAATGCTGAGCTTTAAGCCAACTTTTTCCCTCTCCTCTTTCACTTTCACAAGAGGGTCTTTAGTTCTTCACTTTCTGCCATAAGGGTAGTGTCATGTGCATATCTGAGGTTATTGATATTTCTCCCGTCAATCTTGATTCCAGCGTGTGCTTCTTCCAGCCCGGGGTTTCTCATGATTTAATCCCCATATAAGTTAAGCAGGGTGACAATCAGCCTTGACAGACTCCTTTTCTTATTTGGAAACAGTCTGTTGTTCCATGTCCAGTTCTAACTGTTGCTTCCTGACCTGCATACAGATGTCTCAGGAGGCAGGTCAGGTTGTCTGGTATTCCCACCCCTTTCAGAATTTTTCACAGTTTATCGCTACCCACACAGTCAAAGTCTTTGGCATAGTCAATAAAGCAGAACAAGATGTTTTTCTGCACTTCTCTTGCTTTTTCGATTATCCAGCAGATGTTGGCAATGTGATATCTGGTACCTCTGCCTTTTCTAAAACCAGCTTGAACATCTGGAAGTTCACGGTTCATGTATTCCTGAAGCCTGGCTTGGAGAATTTTGAGACCTTTTAGAACTAGCACCCAAAAAAGATGCCCTTTTCATTATAGGTGACTGGAATGTAAAAGTAGGAAGTCAAGAAAAACCTGGAGTAGCAGGCATATGTGGCCTTGGAGTACAGAATGAAGCAGGGCAAAGGCTAATAGAGTTTTGCAAAGAGAACACACTGGTCATAGCAAACACCCACTTCCAAGAACACAAGAGAAGACTCTAAATGTGCACATCGCCAGAAAGCCAACACCGAAATCAGATCGATTATACGCTTTACAGTCAAAGATGGAGAAGCTCTATACAGTCAGCAAAAGCAAGACTGGGAGCGGACTGTAGCTTGCATCATGAAATCCTTATTGCCAAATTCAGACTGATACTGAAGAAAGTGGGGGAAACCACGAGACCATTCAGGTATGACCTAAATCAAATCCCTTATGATTGTACAGTGGATGTGAGAAATAGATTTAAGGGACTATATCAGATAGAGTGCCTGATGAACTATGGACCAAGGTTCATGACATTGTACAGGAGACAGGGATCAAGACCATCCCCAAGAAAAAGAAATGCAAAAAAGCAAAATGGCTGTCTGGGGAGGCCTTAAAAACAGCTGTGAAAAGAAGAGAAGAGCAAAGAAGAAAAGGAAATATATACCTACTCGAATGCGGGGTTGCAAAACATAGCAAGGAGAGATAATAAAGACTTCCTTAGTGATCAATGCAAAGAAATACAGGAAAATAATAGAATGGGAAAGAACAGAGATCTCTTCAAGAAAATTAGAGATACCAGGGGAACAGTTCATGCAAAGATGGTCTCGATAAAGTATAGAAATGTTATGGACTTAAGAGAAGAAGACGATATTAAGAAGAGGTGGGAGGAATGCATAGAAGAATTGTACAAAAACGATCTTCACTACCCACATAATCATGATGGTGTGATCACTCACCTAGAGCCAGACATCCTGGAATGTGAAGTCAAGTGGGCCTTAGGAAACATCAGTATGAACCCAGCAAGTGGAAGTGATGGCATTCCAGTTGAGCTATTTCAAATGCTAAAAGATGATGCTGTGGAAGTGCTGCACTGAATTTGCCAGCAAATTTGGAAAACTCAGCAGTGGCCACAAGACTGGAAAAGGTCAGTTTTCATTCCAATACCAAAGAAAGGCAATGTCAAAGAATGCTCAAACTACTGCACATTTGCACTCATCTCTCACACTAGCAAAGTAATGCTCAAAATTCTCCAAGCCAGGCTTCAGGAATACATGGACCGTGAACTTCCAGATGTTCAGGCTAGATTTAGAAAAGGCAAAGGAACCAGAGGCCACATTGCCAACATCCACTGGATCATAGAAAAAGCAAGAGAGTTCCAGAAAAACATTTACTTCTGCTTTATTGACTATGCTGAAGAATTTGACTGTGTGCATCATAGGAAACTGTAAAAATTCTGAAAGAGATAGGAACACCAGACCACCTAACCTGCCTCTTGAGAATTCTGTATGCATGTCAGGAAGCACCAGTTAGAACTGGACATGGAAGAACAGACTGGTTCCAAATAGGAAAAGGAGTACATCAAGGCTGTATATTGTCATCCTGCTTATTTAACTTATATGCAGAGTACATCATGAGAAACGCTGGGCTGGATGAAGCACAAGCTGGAATCAAGATTGCTGGGAGAAATATCAACAACATCAGATATGCAGATGACATCACCCTTATGGAAGAGCGTGAAGAAGAACTAAAGAGCCTCTTGATGAAAGAAAAAGAGGAGAGTGAAAATGTTGGCTTAAAGCTCAACATTCAGAAAACTAAGGTCATGGCATCGGGCCCCATCTCTTCATGTCAAATAGATGGGGAAAGAGTGGAAACAGTGGTTGACTTTATCTTTCTGGGCTCCAAAATCACTGCAGATGGTGACTGTAGCCATGAAATTAAAAGACACTTACTCCTTGGAAAGAAAGTTATGACCAACCTAGACAGCATATTAAAAAGCAGAGACATTACTTTGCCAACAAAGGTCCGTTTAGTCAATGCTGTGGTTTTTCCAGTAGTCAAGTTTGGATGTGAGAGTCAGACCACAAAGAAAGCGGAGAGCTGAAGAATTGATGCTTTTGAACTGTAGTGTTGGAGAAGACTCTTGAGAGTTCCTTGGACTGCAAGGAGACCCAACCAGTCCATCCTAAAGGAGATCAGTCCTGACTGTTTATTTGAAGGACTGATATTGAAGTTGTAACTCTAATACATTGGCCACCTGATATGAAGAGCTGACTCATTTATAAAGATGCTGATGCTAGGAATGATTGAGGGCAGGAGGAGAAGCATACAACAGAGCATGAGATGGTTGGATGGCATCACCGACTCAATGGACATGAGGTTGGGTAAACTCTAGGGGTTGGTGATGGACTGGGAGGACTGGCGTGCTGCAGTCCATGGGATCACAAAGAGTCGGAAATGACTGAGCAACTGAACTGACACTGAAAGGTGCTCTGTTCACACAGCAAGTCTTCAAAGCAAATATGAAACACTTCCAACTGTTTCCAAGTCACTTCACAGCATCCCAGAACAAAGCTTATGCATATGTTTCAGAATACAAAGAATAACCAGAACCCAGGGCAAAATCATAATGCCCGATAGCAAATCTAAATTAACCAGGCATGAAGAAAAGTAGGACAGTCCAACCCATAGTGAGAGAAATGGAGCAATAACATGCATGCAGATTGGAAAGAAAGAAGAAAAACTGCCTTTATTTGTAGACATGATCACCCATACAGAAAAATCGGATGGAGTCTCCAAAAGAATAAGTAGTCTAATGATGGAGTTTAGCAAGTTTGCAGGATGTGCCACATTGTAGAAAGAGCTACTGTAAGGATGCACACAAATTAAAACTAAGGCTCAGTATTCCCTGTTGAATACAAGGGGAGAGATGTCCCCTCCTTTCCTTAAATCATTTACTTTAGAAAACGTGTAAGTTCTTTCTCTCTCTCTCTTCAAAATTATGTATATAATTTTATTTTCATTTTTTAATGTTTTGTCTGCACCATGAAGGAGGAAATGGCAACCCACTCCAGTAGTTTTGCCTGGAGAATCGCATGGACAGAGGAGCCTGGTGGGCTACAGTCCACAGGGTCACAGAGAGTCAGACACAACTGAGTGACTGAGCACGCATGCACGCACTGCACCATGATCTTCATGCACGATCTTGCTTCCCTGACCAGGAATCGAACCATTACCCCCTGCAGTTGAAGCACAGAAGCCTAACCATGGGACTGCCAGGAAATTCCCTGAAAGTAAGAGTATTCTTTTAAAGGCCATAAAAGCCTCCCGTTCAGATTTACAACCCAGAAATGTCTTTTTCAAGGACTTATCGAATGTAAACATTAATCAAGAGAGCACTCTCTTTCTCCCAGTTTCCATGGGAGGGGAGACACCTAACTTCAGCGGGCACCTGGCTCCCAATTGTGAAACTGGCTCCCGTCATAAAGATGAGAGACTTTATTTTTCACTAGTGTTAACCAATTGGATTAGTATGCTTCAGATGCTGTAACCAAGTACTGATTCACTCTGCTGATCGACACTGGGAGGACTAAAGAAGAGAAACTTGTTTCCTCACAGTTTTGGAGGCTACATGTCCATAACCAAGGAACCAGTAAATTTGGCTTCCAGTAAGAACTTTTTTTCTGGGCTGCAGACGGCCACAATCTGTATTGTCTTGTGGCCTTTCCTCAGTGCACATGTGGAGACAGAGAAATAATAAAGATGGGGGCGGGGTAAGAGGGAGAGAGAGAGTGCATGTGTTCTCACGTGTCCTCTTCTAAGGACATGGAAGTGTGTGTATATATGTGCGTGCGCAAGGGTGCACAGTCACATGAATGGCTGTGAGACCAGGGCCACATTCTTTTGATATAAATTTGAACTACATTGATTTACAATGTTGTGCTATTTTCTGGTGTACAGCATAGTAATTCAGTTGTATATATTTTTTCATATTATTTTCCATTATACTTAATTATAAAATACTGAATATAGCTTTATGCACTATACAGTAGAACCTTGTTGTTTTTCTATTTCATATACAGCAGTCTGTATCTGCTAATCCAAAACTCCTAATGTATGACTACCCAGCCTTTCCCCTTTGGTAATCATGAGTTTGTTTTCTATGCCTGCACGCTATTGTTTCTGCTTTGTGAATAAATTCTTTTGTATCACATTTCAGATTCCACACATTAGTAATATCATATGATACTCATCTTTCTTTCTCACTTTCCTTCATATGATCATCTCTAGGGCAGGGCTCCGTTATTAGGACCTCCTGTAAAATCAATCATGTTCTTGAGAGCCCTCTATGCAAACAGAGTGGTGTGTGTGCATGCATGTGCGTGTGTGCACAGTCAGTCATGTCTGACTCTATGCAACCTCATAGACGGTAGCCCACCAGTCTCCTCTCTCCAGGGGATTCTCCAGGCAAGAATACTGGAATGGGTTGCCATGCCCTTCTCCAGAGGGTCTTCCCGACCCAGGGATTGTACCCACGTCTCTTGCATCCTGTGCATCAGCAGGCGGCTGCTTTACCACTGCTCCATGTGGGAGGCCCAAATAGAGCCATACTTGGGTTAAAGTCTTCAAATATGGATTTGGAAGGGGCAGCGGATGGGGTGGGGCACAAATCTAAGTCCCAAACATCAATTAACTAATACATAAGAGTCACCGCACTTGCTGGGCATACTTCGGATGAAGCAAAAGTGAGACCTGGTGGTGTGAAGTCCTCTTACTGGAGGACATGGAGGTAAGGAGTCAGATCTGCTGGCTATACAGAAGGCTGAGAGTTCTTTCTGTCTCTGGAATCTCTCATTAGATTTCCTGTGATGTGCATCACATTCTGGTGTAATGCCAGCTCAGTAAGACACCTGATTTTCTTCTGACTTTGTGGAGATGTCCTCTGGGGTGGCACAAGACTGTGTTCTACTTTTTATTTCTTAGCTACTAAAGTCCCTGGAACAGAGAGAGGAGAGAGGGCAGGGTGGCTGGGAACCAGGTATCACTATGGTATGGCCACCTCAAAGAGGGTCAAACAAAGGTTTCAAGATACAAAAGGACTTGGAAGGACAGGGAAGCCACTGGAAAGCCAGGACTGGGCTTCTCATCAAGCTCTCTTCTCAACTGCCAGCATCCATTGTTCCCGCACTTGCCCAGTGCCATGTTTGCATTATTCACACAGATGTTCCTTGGAGCCTCCATCTGGTAAAATGCTATCACAGTCACCTGCCACAGCGGTGAGGCTGGTACGGTCCCATGGCCAAGAAAAGTGGAATCATCAATGGTATTTTTCAGAGAATTAGAACAAATAATTTCAAAATTTGTATGGAAATAGAAAAAACCTCAAATAGCCAAAGCAATCTTGAGAAAGAAGAATGGAAATGGAGGAATCAACCTGCCTGACTTCAGACTATACTACAAAGCTACATTCAGCAAGACAGTATGGACCTGGCACAAAGACAGAAATGTAGATCAATGGAAGAAAAGAGAAAGCCCAGAGATAAATCCACACACCTATGGACACCTTATCTTTGACAAAGGAGGCAAAAATGTACAATGGAGAAAAGACGATCACTTTACCAAATGGTGCTGGGAAACTTTGATAACCACTTCTAAAAGAATGAAACTATAAGACTTTCTAACACCATATTACAAAAATAAACACAAAATGGATTAAAGATCTAAATGTAAGACCAGAAACTATAAATCTCATAAAGGAAAACACAGGCAAAACACTCTCTGACATAAATCACAGCAGGATCCTCTATGACCCACCTCCCAGAGCAATGGAAATGAAAGCAAAAATAAATAAATGGGACCTAATTAAACTTAAAAGCTTTTGCACAGAGAAGGAAATATGAGCAAGGTGAAAAGACAGCCTTCAGAATGGGAAAAATGAAACTGAAGCAACTGACAAAGAATTAATCTCAAAAATACACAAGCAGCACATGCAGCTCAGTGCCTGAAAAATAAACGACCCAATCAAAAAATGGGTCAAAGAACTAAATAGAAATTTCTCCAAAGAAGACATATGGATGGCTAACAAACACATGAAAAGATACTCAACATCACTCATTATTAGAGAAATGTAAATGAAACACACAAAGAGGAACTATCTCACGCCATGAGAATGGCTGCTATTAAAAAGTCTACAAACAATAAATGCTGGAGAGGGTGTGGAGAAAAAGGAACCCTCCTACACTATTTGCGGGAATGCAAACTACTACAGCCACTATGGAGAACCATGTGGAGATTCCTTAAAAACCTGAAAATAGAACTGCCATATGACCCAGCAATCCCGCTCCTGGGCATACACACTGAGGAAACAAGAATTGAAAGAGACATGTGTAACCCAATGTTCATCCCAGCACTGTTTACAATAGCTAGGACATGGAAGCAGCATAGATGTCCATCAGAAGACGAATGGATAAGAAAGCTGTGTTACATATACATAGCGGAAGATTACTCAGCTGTTAAAAAGAATTCATTTGAATCAGTTCTAATGAGGTGGATGAAACTGGAGCCTATCTTACAGTAAGTCAGAAAGAAAAACACCAATACAGTATATTAATACATATATGTGGAACTGAGAAAGGTGGTAGTGATTACCCTACATGCGAGACAGCAAAAGAGACACAGATGTAAAGAACAGACTTTTGGACTCTGTGGGAGAAGGCGAGGGTGGGATGATTTGAAAGAATAGCATTGAAACATGTATATTACCATATGTGAAACAGATCACCAGTCCAGTTTTGGTGCATGAGACAGGGTGCTCAGGGCCAGTGCAACTGGGATGACCCTGAGGAATGGGATGGGGAGGGAGGTGGGAGGGGAATTCAGGATGGGGAACACATGTACACCCATGGCTAATTCATGTCAATGTATGGCAAAAACCACTGCAATATTGTAAATAATTAGCCTCCAATTAAAATAAATTAATTACATTTTTTAAAAAGTAGATGCTTGAATCAAAAGGACATAGATTAAAATCCAGCCTCTCTCTGGATTTGAGATCCTAGCTGAGAGAACTGAAGAAAGTTACCGAGCCTCTCAGCTTCAGTTCCTCAACTCCAAAAGGTATCATGACCATTAGACATGATAATGCAGGCAAAATGCATTAGCATAGTGCCTGCAAAAGATTTTTTATTTAATTATATTTTCTCAAGCTTGCACTAACTGCCTCCCCCCTCATTCTGAGAACACTTAACCCATCGTTCCAGCACTTTTCTTTTCTTGACGTGAAACAAGGCCAGTAAAGCACAAAGTTTTTATTCTACTGTTACTGGATTCTTTGCTCATGAAAACTGAGGTGTTTTGTTTGTTTGATTAGGGCAGGAAACAGATCTAGTAGTAAAAAGGGGTGTGAGGAAATAAGCATTCTGGTGGGGGCGGCACATTTTCTGAAGAGCAATTCTGTATTGTAAATATACCTCCCGGAATCTATATTAAAAACAGAACCATTCACACAGAGACTACAAGAATCCCACTGAGACATTATGTATAATGGGGTAAAACTGAGGAGAATTAAAGTCTTGAGCATTATATTAAATTAAAGAATTAAAGTCTTGAGCATTAAATTACATTATAATGCACCTTTCATGCATCAGTTCAATGCGATGTTTGAAGAAGTTTTAGACAGGGGTAAAGCTCAGATGTTAGATGAGAAAACCCTAGAAAACAGTTAATCCCAAACCTTAAAAACCTTACTCATTCATAGGACTGTTGTATACATTTAATGTACACCTACAACTCAGAATACCAAAGGATTCCAAAAGGTAGACCGTGGCCAATGCTGAACAACAGGACCCAAATACTTTTTATTTTCTTCCATTTCCCAAATTGCCTTCAGTTGCTTTGTGATGCTTGACTATCTGGACCCAGAACCTCCCCTCCCACTCAAGGACAAAGGCAAGAAAATCTGGCTGCTGAAGAGAAACTCAAACACAGAACATAGCTCAGTTTTCCTATCTGTGGTAACCAGTATTTAGGCACCAATCAACACAAGAGGTCAGAGGGAGTTCAATGGCCAGTAGGGGCCAACAATCAGGCGCCCAATCAAGTGGCAAATAGTTCAAAGATCCTGGCCTAGAGAAGGGCACATCACATAGGACAGGACATTTTTGTGGCCTCAACCTCCCTATCCCAGCTGAGAATTCAAGAAGAAGGGGGCACAAAGTGCTGCACTCCCCACTCCGCACTCCCCTGTGTGTCCATCAAAGTGGACATACAGCGTGACAACTGCAGTGGCCCAGCCCTGCTTCACCCAAGCCTGCGGCCTCCGCATGTGTAAAGGCGGGACTTGGCAGAGGCAGAGATGAGCACGCCACCCCTTCCCCAGTCCTTTTGTCCACTCACATCATCAGGTCACTGCCAGTCACCACCAGCTCCCTCTCAATAGCTTCGGGGTCGAGGTCAGCATCCTGAGTCAGGTACCTGCTGACCACGTCCACCACATCCAGGCAGGACAGGGAGGACATCGAGAGGGTGCTGGCACATTTGGTTAAGGGCCAGTTCATGGGGACATCTCGGTTTTGGCCCCCAGGTCTTGCTGAGGCCTGCTTAACCCCAGAACACCTTGGGAGAACTGGGCACCACAGACATCAGGCCAGCCCAAGTCCTCCTGGCCATCTCGTGGCAGCTCACGGGCTGCTAGTTTTGAACACCCTTGGTCCCCGACGTCCCTTCTGTACCCCAGTGGCACCCGCTAACCCGCAGCCTCTGAAGCCTCTAGGGCTCATCTTCCGGCCCTCCGCCACCAACCACTGCCCTACAACCCCGGTGAACCTGCAGGCTCCTTAGAAAGGATACAACTCCAGCACCGGGCCTCATGGGGCTCAACCCAAGGCCAAAGCCTCTGCACTTTGCACTTGGACAGTTGATGCCCCCAGGGCCTGGGGGGCCGCCCCAGCCACAGCGCCCTTCTCTGCAGCCTGCTTTCAGCCTCCAATGGCTCTGTGTGCTCCAGGACAATGTGGCATTGTTTCAGTACCCTCTCCACTGCCCACAAAACCCGCGCCACAGTCAAAGGACTGCATGGCTGCCATGCATCCCTCCCAGAGGTCAACAGGAGCTGAAGAGAGACTGAGCCCCTCACGAAGTCCCTCCCCTTCTGTGAAAGGATGCCCAGTTCGCCTGCACAGACTCCCCTGAGGGCGCCTCTTCGCTCCAGATTGGTTACCGCCTAGAGAGCGCAGCTACCCGTGTGCCACTAGGGAGACCCTGTGAGGCCAGAGGGACTCAGCTCCCTCATGAAACCAAGCTCCCTTCAGGTCGCCCTGATGCGCCTGTGCATATCGGCCCCTCCTGTGCTGGCTCAGATGGCGGGGAATGGACGCAGCCAAGTGTCCACAGACATGCCACCGAGAGAAGGATAGTGGCTTTCTACTCCCAAGGCCTTGACCAAGTCTCCTAAACATCTCCTCAAGGCCATAAGGGTTAATGTCCCTCCCCCACACCCTCCAACACCTCCCCAAAATAAAACTCAAAGTAAAACACACACAGCAGGGCAAGAGTAGGACCTCCAAGAAAAGGGGTCTTCCCCAAGTTGGGGGGTCAGGACTGATCGGCATCCTCACTGAACCCACCATGGAGGCACCAGTCTCAGGACCTCATCTAGACCCTAGTACATCCCAGAGACCCGTCTCCAAACTCCAGCCCCTGGGGCTTAGGGCTTCAATGTGGGAACCGAGGGTGGAAGCAGGACCCGGACACTCAGTCCACAGGCCAGTGTTACTGGCTTACCCATCTATGCTCACATGAGCCTTTTCGGTAGGGAGACAGTGACTGACCCAACCAAGCATAGAAACCAAGTCTCTTCTGCCTGATAATCCACCTTAGCTATACGGACAGGTGTGACACTCAAGGCCTCACAGACCTGAGCTGAGGGACAGGTGGAAACAGGAAAGTAAGACTTCCTGACATAACAGTGTTAAAGCAAGACAAAGCCATGCGCCCTAAGGAAGTTCCTGGAATCAGAGGAGCTGTGGAGGTGATACCAGCTGTGGTGACCTACGGTCACTCTACTGTCTCCCCAATTCCACTCAGGGGTGCCCTTCCCTCCTTGTGCTCCCTGGTGGGTGGGCGGGCCCAGGCTTCCCCTGCTGTCCTGGCTAGTTATGCGGACCCTCCTTCTCCTGGACCAACACCGCCCCTCACATCTCAAGGCCAGGAGATGACAGAGGTGCTCTAGGCTCCTCTCACCTATTTCCAGGCCACTCCTCCACCTGAGGGGCTGCTTCCCATGTGTCCCCGGCCCTGCCCTCGCACAGAGGCTGCACAGAGGTGCAGGTGTCACTCAAGAGGCTCCCACCCTCGGGCTTCCAGTGGGATCTCCACAGGCAGGAGGGGCCCTGCCTTTGCTGATCTGTGTGCTGCACACTCCCAGGACAGTCGACTATAGGCCCCGCCAACAAAAAGCCACCACCACCGAGTGCCTGGCTGCAAAAACAATGCTCCCAGTCGGCTGCCATAAGCAGCAACCCCCAGGGCTGCAACCTAACTCTCACCACCCACAGACATTCTGCTCTGAGTCTCTGTGCCTCCCAGGAGGGGCAAACAGAATCCCAACTCATTTGCCTCCCAAACCACGCACAAGGGTAACTAGCTGGCCCAACCTGGACCCATCTAAAACGTGCATTCCACAATGCAGCTTTGACCTCTCCAACGTGTGCCACAGAAGGGTCACACTAGACAAAGGTAGCAGATGGTGAGGGGCCGAAACAAACAACCCACCAGCATCTTCCCCATGCCTGTTGCTGTTCATTCAGTCATGTTGGACCCTTTACAAGCCCAAGGACTGCAGCACTCCAGGCTTCCCTGTCCTTCACCATCTCCTGGAACTTGCTCAAATTCATGTCCATCATGTCAGTGATGCCATCCAACCATCTCATCCTCTGTCGTCCCCTTCTCTTCCTGTCTTCAAACTTTCCCAGCATCAGGGTCTCTGCCAATGAGTCAGCTCTTCAAATCAGGTGGCCAAAGTGTTGGAGCTTTCCTTTGAACAGAAATCAGTTAAAATGCATCAATTGGAAAGAAAGAAAGAAATGTGTATTTATTTACAGACAAAATGATAGTCTGTGTACAAAGTCCAATGGGATGTATAAAAGAGCTATTACAATTAATTATTCAGTTTAGCAAGGTTTCAGGATATAAGGATACTCTTGAGAGGACGTGGACTGCAAGGAGAACAGACAAGTCAATCCTAAAGGAAATCAACCCTGAATATTCACTGGACGGACTGATGCTGAACCTGAAGCTCCTATACTTTGGCTACCTGATGTGAAGGGCCAACTAACTGGAAGAGATCCTGATGCTGGGAAAGACTGAAGGCAACAGGAGAAGGGGGAAACAGAGGATGAGATGGTGAGATAGCATAACCCACTCAATGGACATGAATTTGAGCAAATTGCCGGAGACAGTGGAGGACAGACGAGTCTGGTATGCTACAGTCCATGGGGGCACAAATAGCTGGACATGAATTATAGACTGAAAAACATCATTCAGGTGTTACATGAAAAGTGAAAAGTGCACTTGCTCTGTGGAGTCCAACTCCTTACAACCCCATGAATTGTAGCCTGCAAGCTCCACTGTTCAGGATTTCTCCAGGCAAAAATACTGGAGTGGATTGCCATTACCTTCTTCAGAGGATATTCCCAACCCAGAGATTGAACCCAGTCTACCACACTGCAGGCAGATTCTTTACCATCTGAGCCACCAGGGAAGGCCTCTGGTAATTTATCTTAATATTTAATATAACTGTAAAATGAGAATATATTCCAAAATTAATACCGAATGACAGTATACAACTTTCTTATTCTCCCACTTCTTACATTGTCTTCAATTACGTTGTACTCCTTGAATATGTGGATCTCAGAACCTCCCCTCCAACTGAATGACAAGTGCAGTATGAGGAAGTGCAGAAACTAAAACTAAAGCCAGAGACAGCACAGTAGCTCAGTTTTATTTCCTGCAGTTAACAATCATCAAACAAAGTATTTTCTGTAGTTAACAATCACCAAACAGACTATGTAGACACTGAGCCCCAAGCAGCAGCACAGGCAGAAGATGAAGCCCAATCAAACTACTGCAGAAAGCAATGCCCTGGGGAAGGACACTTGAGGCTAGGGCACATAGGCTAGGTTTAAACCCCTCTTCCGTGCTGAGGCTTAGCAGAAACGGGGGCCGCAAAGTGCTGCAAGGACCGCAGCACCAGGGAAAGCTGCTCCAGACAGAAGGCGATGGACCTCTGGAGCAGGCCAGGGTCTTCAGCAGTCAATCGGCTAAAAGGAAGGGAAGACGAAATTCAAGGTCCCGCCAAGATGGAGGACGAGCAGCATGTCCTCCCTCTGTTCCCGCACACCGACAAGCCCAGAGCACCACACTTTTCCTTTAGGCTTAACCCTCCATTATGACTCCTCCTGAGCCCAGACTGGCTCTGGCCACCACCCACCACCTACAATCCCCTCCCTGGCCCTGGTCCCCTTTAGAACTGACAGAACCAGCATGCGGCCATTAACATTGAGCTCCTTCCGAATCGGCCCTTGCAGTGGAGTACGTGGAGTCAGGAAGTGGCGGGCGATGTCTGCCTCCGCGTGTGATGAGAAAGGCACAGTGAGGCTGCTGGTGGAGATATGGTTAAGGCACCATCCGCATTTCTCATTTTGCTTGTACGTCAGGCTCCCTGCTCACTGAGACCCGCCTTCTCCCACAAGGAGGCCGCCTAGAAAGTCCAGACATCTCAGCCTATACCCTGAGGACATCCTGGATATCACCGCCGACCCTCTGGATCCCTTCAGGTTGCTTTTCCTCTCCACCATCCACGCTACTCACTTTGCCTGTACGACAGGCTGCCTGCTCATGGAACCACACCTTCTCCCACAAGGCCACTGCCAGACACCCTGGATATCGCCGCCTGACTCTCTGGTTCCCTTCAGGTTGCTTTTCCTCACTATTCTTCCCCTGGCAGTCAGACCACCCCTGACCCATATCCTCTAGCCCCCCAGAGTACCCTCCTCCTAAACTTTAGCACCACCTGCAACCCCCCAAACCCTAGCCCACACCCGGACTCCCACGGCCGCCTGGCCCACCGGGGTTCCTGGAATAGGATACAACTGGAGGGCTCGGTTACTCAGAACTCTGGCTCCGGGTGCAGCATCTCCACCAGGCCCTGGGGCATGAGGTGGCCCCGGGATGTGCGGAATGGCACCGGCTGCGCCACCTGACTCTCCTGCAGTGCAGGGGCCTCTGGGATTAGCCAGGTCACCAGCGCCTCCATGAACTCCATGACTGACGGCGTCAGCAGGGCAAGCTGGGTCGCCAGGGTCATCCTGGCCACCAGCACCACCCGGCATGCTGTGGCTGTCACGTGCTGTGCCCGTTGCAAAGGCCACGGCACCTGGATCTTCACCGGCTGCCCTGGTGGCTCCTCCACCATGTGCCTCGGACTCCATCTTGAACCCTCTTCCCCTCCCTCCACCCGTGGAAAGACTGAACTTCCCTGCAGAACCCAGGCCTCTACTGCGACCTGCAGCTCACCATAGGCAGAGCGCCTGCGCACACACAGCCTGGTCCTGCCTCTCGATTGGTTCCCACCGACCATCCGTTCCCGCGATGACTGCAGACTCTCGGGTAATGGGCGGCCCCTGCTAAAATTTCATGCGTTAGTGTGCCCGGTCGCCCCCATCCACCAGTGCGGACACACCCCCATGTGGTCGGGGTGATCTAAGTCAGCCCTGCCTTGGCCCGGAAACCTGGTAAACGGCTTACCAGTGAGGCCTCTGGGTGTTGGGGGGCAGCTCCTCAGTGCGCATGTTCAAACAGACACCGCCACACTCCTCGGCGCACGCGACTGTTTCCGGTCCAAGGCGGCAAACCCCAAGTGAGTCCTGGTCCCTGTGCACCTCCAAACCTGCGCCGATGCAAACCCGGCCACGCTCATAGGTGACCATCCTGCTAAGCGCAGGTCCTTGTCTTCAACTTCCGGAAGGGAGTCAGGAAAACCCTGTGTCACGCTCTGTCGGTCCCTCTGGTGTCCCATACGTAGCTCACGTGTGCGTTCGTGTGTCTGTAGGCACGTGCATGCACGTGGGCATCTGCCTGTCCGTGTCTGTATGTGTGTGTGCCCGAGAGAGAGAGAGAGTGCCTGTGCACAGGTGCTAGCGCATGTGTGTGTACCTGTGTGTGAGAGAGCCTGTGGTCAGGTGCGTGCACATGGGAGTGTAAGTGTCCTTGTGCACAGGGTCATGCACATGGGCATCTGTGTGTGTGTGTGTGTGTGTGTGTGTGTGTGTGTGTGAAAAAGAGCATGTGTCAGAGGCATACACATTGGCATCTCTGTGTGCTTTGTTCACGTGCAGGTGCCTTTGCATGGCGGTGGACGGGAACCGGTCCTGGAGTCCTGAGACTAGAGATGTGGAGTGGGCTGCGCTTGTTCGCCTGGGGAGGGAAGCGAGGACTGCAGTTGGACTCACTGGGGATGGCATGGGGCTGGGCCTCTTGGGGCTGCAGGCACACAGATGGCAGGGATCCAGGCTAGGGGCTTACCCCAGGCCTGCCAGAAGCACCAGTGGGAACAGCCTCACACAAGGGCTGCCGGAAGGGCAATGCCCTCCAGGAAACCCCTAGTCACAGGGCCTCTGCTGGCACAACTCTCACAGGCTTTCCCTCTCCAGGAACAAAGTCCTGTAGCTCTCCGGAGGGCTGGAGGTGCTGGGGGCCCTCAACTTGGAGGTGACCCTGTGTCTGCCGGCCTGCTGGGTGCTGGTCTATTTCTGTGGCTGGAAGGGGTCAAGTCGACAGACACAGTGCAGCTGGGGGTGATGACGGGGCTGGGGCACCACTACCTAGCAGGTGGTGTGCGTCTGCCAGGGAACCACTGGTGCCACGGGAGGTGACTGGATCAGGGCCACTGCCTGAGGAGTGGGCAGGTACTTCAATCAGTCTGCTTGATCCTCGCCCCCTGGCTGGATAGGCCTCTCAAGGGCCATCCAAATCCAAGGCCAGCAGCCTTCCCCACCCCCAGTGGAGGGATTAGATTTTCCTCCATTATCGCATTAGTTGTAGGATTTTGTCGTTGACCTTGATCAGATTAAGAAAGTCTGTTTGTAGTCCTAGTTTTGGAAGAGTGGTTCTCGAATACTGTCAAATGCTTTTACGGCATCTATCCAAATGATCCTATGGTTTTTCTCCTGTGTTTGCTTCATATGATGAATAACACTGGTTGAAGATGTTTTAATTCATAACCAATTTTTCATTCTTGGGATAGATCTCATTTGGTCATAATGCTTTATGTATTGCTGGATTAAATTTGCTAACATTTCATTTTTTGTGCATAATGAAGAATATTGGTCTATGGTTTTCTTTTCTTGCAATGTCCTCATCCAGTTTTGGTATTTTGGAACGCTGGCCTCATAAGATGATTTGAGAAGTGTTTCCCCTCCTCTCCTTTCTGAAAGAATTTGTGTGGGCTTGGTGATATTTCTCCTTTATGAATTTTATAGCATTCACTAGTTAAGTCACATGGGCCTGGAGTTTTCTGTTCCAAATCTCTGATAGACTTGGGGATATTTAGGGTTTTCACTTTCTTCTTGAGTTAGTTTTGGGAATTTGTGTCATTCAAGGAATTGCTTAATTTCTTCTGTTTTTGCAAGTTTTTTGGCTTTTCTCTTTTGTAATTTATTTATTTGTATTGGAGGCTCATTACTTTACAATATTGTAGTGGTTTTTGACATACATTGACATGAATCAGCCATGGGTGTACATGTGTCCCACGGCCTGAATCCCCTTCCAACTTCCGTCCCCATCCAATCTCTCAGGGTCATCCCAGTGCACCGGCCCTGAGCACCCTGTCTCATGCATCGAATGTGAACTGATGATCTGTTTCTCATATGGCAATATACAGGTTTCAATGCTATTCTCTCAAATCATTCCACCCTCACCTTCTCCCAAAGAGTCCAAAAGTCTGTTCTTTATTTCTGTGTCTCTTTTGCTTTCTTGCATATAGGGCCATCATTACCATCTTTCTAAATTTGATATATATGCATTATTATACTGTATTGGTGTTTTTCTTTCTGACTAACTTCACTCTGTATAAAAGGCTCCAGTTTCATCCACCTCATTAGAACTGATTCAAATGTGTTCTTTTTAAAAGTTGGGTAATATTCCATTGTGTATATGTACCACAACTTTCTTATCCATTCTAAGTCTAAGGATTGGCATCTAGGTTGCTTGCATGTCCTAGCTATTGTAAACAGTACTGTGATGAACATTGGGGTACATGTGTCTCTTTCAGTTCTGGTTACATTGGTGTGTATACCCAGCAGTGGGATTGCTGGGTCGTATGACAGTTCTTTTTCCAGTTTTTTTTTTTTTTTCTTTTTCCAGTTTTTTTAAGGAATCTCCTCACTGTTCTCCATAGTGGCTATACTAGTTTGCATTCCCACAAACAGTGTAGGAGGGTTCCCTTTTCTCTGCACCCTCTCCAGCATTTATTGTCTGAAGACTTTTTGATAGCAGCCGTTCTGACTGGCATGAGATGGTACCTCATTGTGGTTTTGATTTGCAATTCTCTGATAATGAGTGATGTTGGGCATCTTTTCATGTGTCTGCTAGGCATCTGTATATCTTCTTTGGAGAAATGTCTGTTTACTTCTTTGGCCCATTTTTTGAGTGGGTCATTAATTTTTTTGGAATTGAGCTGCATGAGCTTCTTATATATTTTTCAGATTAATTCTTTGTCAGTTTCTTTATTTGCCTTTTTTTTTTTTCCCCATTCGGAAGGCTATCTTTCACCTTGCTTAAGATTTCCTTCGTAGTGTAAAAGCTTTTCAGTTTAAGTAGGTCCCATTTGTTTATTTTTGCTTTCATTTCCATTGGTCTTGGGATGGGTCATAATGTATCCTGCTGTGATTTATTTCAGAGATTGTTTTGCCTATGCTTTCCTTTAGGAGTTTTATAGTTTCTGGTCTTACATTTAGATCTTTAATCCATTTTGGGTTTACTTTTGTGTGTAGTGTTAAAAAGTGTTCTAGATTCATTCTTTTCCAAGTGGTTGACCAGTTTTCCCAGCACCATTTTGTAAAGAGATGGTCTTTTCTTCATTGTGTATTCTTGCCTCCTTTGTCAAAATAAGGTGTCCATAGGTGTGTGGATTTATCTCTGGGCTTTCTATTTTCTTCCATTGGTCTGTATTTCTGTCTTTGTGCCAGGACCATACTGTCTTGATGACTGAAGCTTTGTTGTATAGTCTGAGGTCAGGCAGGTTGATTCCTCCACTTCCATTCTTTCTTAAGATTACTTTGTCTATTCCAGGTTTCATGCATTTCCATACAATTGTGAAATTATTTGTTCTAGTTCTCTGAAAAATACCGTTGGTAGCTTGATAGGGATTACATTGAATCTACAGATTGCTTTGGATTGTATACACGTTTTCACTATATTGATTCTTCTCATCCATGAACACGGTATATTTCTCCATCTATTTGTTTCATCTTTGATTTTTTTCATCAGCGTTTTATAGTTTTCTATATATAGTTCTTTTGTTTCTTAGTTAGATATATCCCTAAGTATTTTCTTCTTTTCATTGCAACGATGAATGGGATTGTTTCCTGAATTTCTCTGTTTTCTCATTGTTAGTGTATAGGAATGCAAGTGATTTCAACGTGTTAATTTGGTATCCTACAACTTTGCTATATTCATTGATTAGCTCTAGTAATTTTCTGGTGTGTTCTTTAGGGTTTTCTATGTAGAGGATCATGTCATCGGCAAACAGTGAGAGTTTTACTTTTTCTTTTCCAACCTGGATTCCTTTTATTTCTATTTCTTCTCTGCTGTGGCTAAGACTTACAAAACCATGTTGAGTACTAGTGGTGAGAGTGGCCACCTTTGTCTTGTGCCTGACTTTAGGGGAAATGCTTTCAGTTTTTCACCATTGAGCATAATGTTTTTGTGAGTTTATCATATATGGCTTTCATTATGTTGACGTATGTTCCTTCCATGCCTGCTTTCTGGAGGTTTTTTTTTCATAAATTGACATTGAATTTTGTCAAATGCTTTCTCTGCATCTATTGATATAATCACACGTTTTTCATCTTTCAATTTGTTAATGTGGTGTATCACATTGATTGATTTGTGAATATTGAAGAATCCTTGCATCCCTGGGATAAAGCCCACTTGGTCATGTTGTATGATCTTTTTAAATATGTTGTTGGATTTTGTTTGCCAGAATTTTGTCGAGGATTTTTGCATTCATGTTCATCAGTGATATTGGCCTCTAGTTCCCTTTTTTTGTGGCATCTTTGTCTGGTTTTGGTATTAGGGTGATTGTGGCTTCATAGAATGAGCTTGGTGGTTTTCCTTGCTCTGCAATTTTCTGAAAGAGTTTGAGTAGGACAGATGTTAGCTCTTCTCCAAATTTTTGGTAGAATTCACCAGTGAAGCCATCTGGTCCTTGGCATTTGTTTGTTGGAAGATTCTTGATTCCAGTTTTTATTTCTGTGCTTGTGATGGGTTTGTTAAGATATTCTGTTTCTTCCTGGTTCACTTTTGGAAGGTTATACTTTTCTAAGAATTTGTCCATTTTTTCCATGTTATCCATCTTTTTGCCATATAGTTGCTCAGAGTGGTTTCTTATGATCCCTTGTGTTTCAATGTCATCTGTTGTGATTTCTCCATTTTCATTTCTAATTTTGTTGATTTGGTTCTTCTGCCTTTTTTCTTGATGAGTCTGGCTAATGGTCTATTTTATTTATCGTCTCAAAGACCCAGCTTTTGGTTTTTGTTGATTTTTGCTATAGTCCCCTTTGTTTCTTTTTCATTTATTTCTGCCCTAATTTTTATGATTTCTTTCCTTCTACTAACCCTGGGGTTCTTCATTAATTCTTTCTCTAGTTGCTTTTGGTGTAAAGTTAGGTTATTTATTTGATATTTCTCTTGTTTCTTGAGGTACACTTGTATTACAATGAACCTTCCCCTTAACACTACTTTTACTGAGTCCCATAAGTTTTGGGTTTTCATGTTTTCATTTTCATTTGTTTCTATGCATATTTTGATTTCTTCTGTGATTTTTTGATTATTCCAAAGTGTGTTGTTTAGCCTCCATATGTTTGTAGTTTTAATCGTTTTATTTTTCCTGTAACTGACATCTAATCTTACCACATTGTGATCAGAAAAGATATTGAAAGAGACACATGTACCTCAATGTTCATCACAGCACTGTTTACAGTAGCCATGAAATGGAAGCAACCTACATGTCCATGGCAGATGAATCGATAAGAAAGCCGCGGTACATATACACAATGGAATATTACTCAGCTATTAAAAAGAATGCATTTGAATCAGTTCTAATGAGGTGGAAGAAACTGGAGCCTATTATACAGAGCGAATTAAGTCAGAAAGAAAAACACAAATACAGCATATTAACACATATATATGGAATTTAGAAAGATGGTAGCAATGACCCTATATGCAAGACAGCAAAAGAGACACAGATGTAAAGAACAGAGTGTTGGACTCTGTGGGAAAAGGCGAGAGTGGGATGATTTGAGACAATAGCATTGCAACATGTATATTAACATATGTAAAACAGATCACCAATCCAGGTTCGATGCATGAGACGGGGTGTTCAGGGCTGGTGCACTGGGATGACCCTGAGAGATGGGATGGGGAAGGAGTTGGGAGGGAGGGTCAGGATGGGCAACGCATGTACACCCATGGGTGATTCTTGTGAATGTATGGCAAAACCACCACAATATTATAAAGTAATGAGCATCCAATTAAAATAAAAAGAAAAAAATAGTTAAAAATACAGATACTTATAAATATTTACAGTAATTTTAAAAAGAGTATAGGTTTAAATGTTTTTTTTTAAACTCTGTACTCGAGAGGTCTTGATAAAAAATATTAGCTCAGTATCCTTTTTTCTGTTATTCCATTTTAAAGACTTGGTTTTTTTTTTAAGATAACAGATCCTTTGTGTATTGCATTTGTAAAATATAACACATTAAAGTTAAAGACAATAAACAGAATTGAATGTCAAAAAAAAGATGCTTGGAATGGTTTCATTTTTGTTTGTTTGTTTGTTTTAATTTACAAAGGCTAGATTTATGGCCCAGGATGTGATCTATCCTGGAGAATGTTCCATGTGCACTTGAGAAAAAGGTGAAATTCCTATTGTTTTGGGGTGAATGTCTTATAGATGTCAATTAGGTCTATCAACTGCTGCATTGTATCATTTCAAGTTTGTGTTTCCTTGCTAACTTTCTGCTTGGTTGATCTAGCCATAAGGGTGAGTGGGTTATTAAAGTCTCCCACTATTATTGTGTTCCTGTTAATTTCCCCTCTCATACTTATCACATTTGCCTTACATATTGCAGTGCTCTTATGTTGGGTGCATATATATTTATAATTGTTACATCTTCTTCTTGGATTGATTCTTTGATCATTATGTAGTGTCCCTCTTTGTTTCCATGACCTTTATTTCAAAGTCTATTTTATCTGATATGAGTATTGCTACTCCTGCTTTCTTTTGGTCTCTATTTGCATGAAATATATTTTTCCAGCCTTTCACTTCCAGCCACAAGCTTTCAGTTTTTGACCCTTTGTTTGTGGTGGGTCTCTTGTGGACAGCATATATATGGGTCTTGTTTTCATATCCATTCAGCCTGTCTTTGTATTTTGGTTGGGGCATTCAACCTATTTACATTTAAGGGAATTGTTGATGAGTATGATCCCGTTGCCATTTACTTTGTTGTTTTGGGTTCGAGTTTATAAACCTTTTCTGTGTTTCCTGTCTAGAGAAGATCTTTTAGCATTTGTTGAAGAACTGGTTTGGTGGTGCTGAATTCTCTCAGCTTTTGCTTGTCTGTAAAGCTTTTGATTTCTCCTTCATATTTGAATGAGATCCTGGCTGGGTAGAGTAATCTGGGTTGTAGGTTTTTCTCTTTCATCTCGTTAAGCATGTCCTGACATTGATTTCTGGCCTGAAGAGTTTCCATTGAAAGATCACCTGTTATCCTTATGGGAATCCCTTTGTGTGTTATTTGTTGTTTTTCTCTTGGTGCTTTTAATATTTGTTCTTTGTGTTTATTCTTTGTTAATTTGATTAATATGTGTCTTGGGGTGTTTCGCCTTGGGTTTATCCTGTTTGGGACTCTGGGTTTCTTGAACTTGGGTGGTTATTTCCTCCCCATTTTAGGGAAGTGTTCAACTATTATCTCCTCAAGTATTTTTTCATGGCCTTTCTTTTTGTCTTCTTCTTCTGGGACTCCTATGATTCGAATGCTGGGGCATTTACCATTGTCCTAGAGGTGTCTGAGGTTGTCCTCATTTAATTTTTCTTTTTTCCTTTTTTCCTTTATGCTTCATTCCTTTCCACCATTCTATCTTCCGCATCATTTATCCTAGCCTCTGCCTCAGTTATTCCACGGTTGGTTCCCTCCAGAATCCTTTCAGTTCAGTTCAGTAGCTCAGTCATGTCCGACTCTTTGCGACCCCATGAATTGCAGCACGCCAGGCCTCCCTGTCCATCACCCACTCCCGGAGTTGACTCAAACTCATGCTCATCAAGTCAGTGATTCCATCCAGCCATCTCATCCTCTGTCATCCCCTCCTCCTCCTTCCCCCAATCCCTCCCAGCATCAGGGTCTTTTCCAATGAGTCAACTCTTCACATGAGGTGGCCAAAGTACTGGAGTTTCAGCTTCAGCATCAGTCCTTCCAATGAACACCCAGAACTGATCTCCTTTAGGATGGACTGGTTGGATCTCCTTGCAGTCCAAGGGACTCTCAAGAGTCTTCTCCAACATCACAGTTCAAAAGCATCAATTTTTCAGTGCTCAGCTTTCTTCACAGTCCAACTCTCACATCCATACATGACCACGGGAAAACCATAGCCTTGACTAGACGGACCTTTGTTGGCAAAGTAACGTCTCTGCTAGAATCCTTTAGATCCCAGTTATTGCATTATTAATTATTGATTAACTTTTTAACTTCTCCTAGGTCCTTGTTAAACATTTATTGCATCTTCTCAATCCTTGTCTCTCGTCTGTTTATCTGTAACTCCATTTTTTTTTTTTTTAAAGATTTTGGATAATCTTTCCTATCCTTATTCTGAATTCTTTTTCAGGTAGACTCACTATCTACTCCTCTCTTGTTTGATTTGGTGGGCATTTATGATGCTCCTTTACCTGTTGCATATTTCTATGCCTTTACATTTTGTTTAGATTGCTGTATTTTGGCTGGCCTTTCTGTAGGCTGGAAGTTTGTGGTTCCTCTTTATTGTGGAGGTTGTTCCCTGTGGGTGGGGTTGGACCAGTGGCTTGTCAAGATTTCCTGGATAGCGAAGCCTGCCTCGGTGTTCTGGTGGGTGGGGCTGAATCTCTTCTCTCTGGAGTGCAGTGAAGTGTCCAGTAGTGTGTTTTGGGGTGTCTATGGGTTTGGCGTGGTGTTGGGCAGCCTGTATTTAAATACTCAGAGCTATAGTCCTGCATTGCTGGAGAATCAGCATGGTTTGTCTTGCTCTGGAATTTGTTCACTCTTGGGTGAAGCTTGGTTTCAGTGCAGGTCTGGAGCCTTTTGGATGAACGCTTATCAATTAATGTTCATTGGAGTCAGGAGTTTTCTGGTGTTCTCAAGTTTTGGATTTAAGCCTCTTGCCTCTGGCTTTCAGTCTTACTCTTACAGTAGACTCAAGACTTCTCCATCCATATAGCACAGATGATAAAACATCTAGCTTAATGGTGACAAGATTCTCCATAGTGAGCAGCATCCAAGGAGGTTCACCGAGTTACATGGAGACTAGAGGATGGAGGAGAGTAAAAGTGGTGACCAGGATGAGATGAGGGGGAGTCAAAAGGGGAGAGAGCACTCTAGACAATTATCAATTCCCTAAGTGTTCTCCACAGTCTGGACCACCCAGAGAGGTTCAAAGAGTTACATAGAGAAGAGAAGAGGAAGAGATTGAAGTGACCTGGGGAGAAAAGGGAGAGTCAAAAGGGGAGAAAGCAATGAAGCCAGTAATCACACCCCTAAGGAAAAATGGGTACTGATGATTAGATTCTTAAAGGTACAAAACTGACAACAAATACCAAAAACCAAAAATTAAAACTCTCGAGTAGAGGTTAGACCTTCAAAAATACAATATTAAAAACAAAAAATTCAAGCACAAAATTATATATATATATGTGTGTGTGTGTATATATATATATATATATATAATCTGCTTTAAAAATAGGGTCTTTTGTTTCAAGGTAATAATAGGTTATAAACATGAAAACTAAAGGAGCAATAAAGAACTTAAAAAGAGAAAAATTAAAAAATGATAATAGTAAAAATATATCTAGGAATTGGTCTGGAGCTGCTGAAGGCAGTGTGGGGCCAGTTCAGTTTCATGTAGTTCCTCATTCCAGTTTATACTTCTTCTCAAGGACTTTAAGCCCCTTCCAGTGTTTAGTCAGTGCTAACCACAGGGTTTTAATCTGTTGCACCTGTCACTTCCAGAGCGGTTCCCTCTTCTTTATTTTGGCTTCCTCTCTTTGCAAGTCCCTTCATTGTCTAATTTAGGCCCTGACATGAGGGGACGAAGGTGGTCACTTATGTAGGCTCACTTGTTCAGTTGTGCTGTGGGGGAGTGAGTTCAGTTCATTTCAAATCAGTTGCTCAGTCTTTTCTCACTCTTTGTGACTCCATGGACTGCAGTACGCCTAGACCTCCCTGTCCATCACCAACCCCCAGAGTGTCCATCACCAACCCACCAACCTCAAACTCATGTCCCTTAAGCCAGTGATGCCATGCAACCATCTCATCTTCTGTCATCCCCTTTTCCTTCGGCCTTCAATCTTTCCCAGGATCAGGGTCTTTTCAAATAAGTCAGTTCTTCACATCAGGTGGCCAAATATTGGAGTTTCACCTTCAACATCAGTCCTTCCAATGAACACTAGGAGTGATCTCCTTTAGGATGGACTGGTTGTATCTCCTTGCAGTCCAAGGGACACTCAAGAGTCTTCTCCAACACCACAGTTCAAAACAATCAATTCCTCAGCGTTCAGCTTTCTTTGTAGTCCAACTCTCACATCCATATGTGACTACTGGAAAAGCCATAGCCTTGAACAGACGGACGTTTGTTGGCAAAGTAATGTCTCTGCTTTTTTATATGCTGTCTAGGTTAGTCATAACTTTCCTTCCAAGGAGTAAGCATCTTTTAATTTCATGGCTCAGTCACCTTCTGCAGTGATTTTGAAGACCACAAAACAAAGTCTGCCACTGTTTCCCCATCTATATGCCATTAAGTGGAATCAGTATTGATTCCAGCTTGTGCTTCATCCAGCAAAGCATTTCTCATGATGTACTCTGCATATAAGTTAAATTAGCAGGGTTACAATATACAGCCTTGACATACTCCTTTCCTGATTTGGTTTCAGTCTCTGGTTCCATGTCCAGTTCTAACTGTTGCTTCCTGACCTGCATACAGATTTCTCAAGAGGCAGGTCAGGTTGTCTGGTATCCTCACCTCTTTCAGAATTTCCCAGTTTATTGTGATCCACACAGTCAAAATCTTTGGCATAGTCAATAAAGCAGAAATAGATGTTTCTCTGTAATTCTCTTTTAAACTCTTTTTCAATGATTCAGTGGATGTTGGCAATTTAATCTCTGGTTCCTCTGCCTTTTCTAAAACCAGCTTGAATATCTGGAAGTTCACAGTTCATGTATTGCTGAAGCCTAGAGTGGAGAATTTTGAGACATTTTAGAAATAACACCCAAAAAAGATTACAGGGGGCTGGAATGTATAAGTAGGAAGTGAAGAAACACCTGGAATAATAGGCAAATTTAGCCTTGGAATACAGAATGAAGCAGGGCAAAGGCTAATAGAGTTTTGCCAAGAGAACACACTGGACATAGCAAACACCCTCTTCCAACTATACAAGAGAAGCCTCTACACGTGGACATCACCAGATGGCCAACACCTAAATCAGATCAATTATATTCTTTGCAGCCAAAGATGGAGAACTCTATACAGTCAGCAAAAACAAGACTGGGAGCTGACTGTGGCTCAGATCATGAACCCCTTATTACCAAATTCAGACTTAAATTGAAGAAAGTGGGGAAAACCACTAGACCATTCAGGTATGACCTAAATCAAATCCCTAATGATCATACAGAAGAAGTGACAAATAGACTCAAGGGGCTAGAGCTGATAGAGAGAGTGCCTGATGAACTCTGGATGGAGTTTTGAGACATTGTACATAAGACAGGATTCAAGACCATCCCCAAGAAAAAGAAATGCAAAAAAGTAAAATGGCTGTCTGAGGAGGCCCTCCAAATAGCTGTGAAAAGAAGAGACAGGAAAGGCAAAGGAGAAAAGGAAAGATATTCCCATTTGAATGCAGAGTTCCAAAAAATAGCACAGAGAGATAAGAAGCCTTCCTCAGGGACCAGTGCAAAGAAATAGAGGAAAACAATAGGATGGGAAAGACATGAGATCTCTTCAAGAAAATTAGAGATACCCAGGGAACATTTCATGCAAAGATGGGTACAATAAAGGACAGATATGGTGTGGACCTAACAGAAGCAGAAGATATTAAGAAGAGGTGGCAAGAATACACAGATGAACTGTACAAAAAAGGTCTTCACGACCCAGATAATTATGATGGTGTGATCACTCACCTAGAGCCAGACATCCTGGAATGTGAAGTCAAGTGGGCCTTAGGAAGCATCACTATGAACAAAGCTACTGGACATGATGGCTTTCCAGTCGAGCTATTTCAAATCCTAAAAGATGATGCTGTGAAAGTGCTGCACTCAATATGCCAGCAAATTTGGAAAACTCAGCAGTGGCCACAGGACTGGAAAAGGTCAGTTTTCATTTCAATCCCAAAGAATGCTCGAGCTACTGCACAATTGCACTCATCTCACATGCTAGTAAAGTAATGCTCAAAATTCTCCAAGCCAGGCTTCCACAGTACGTGAACTGAAAACTTCCAGATGTTCAAGCTAGTTTTCGAAAATGCAGAGGAACCAGAGATCACATTGCCAACATCCATTGGATCATCAAAAAAGCAAGAGAGTTCCAAAAAAAAATGTATTTCTGCTTTATTGACTATGCCAAAGCCTTTGACTGTGTGGATCACAATAAACCGTGAAAAATTCTGAAAGAGATGGGAGTACTAGACCACCTGACTGGCCTCTTGAGAAATCTGTATGCATGTCAGGAAGCAACAGTTACAGCTAAACATGAAACAGAAGACTGCTTCCCAATAGGAAAAGGAGTACATCAAGGCTGTTTATTGGCACCCTGTTTATTGAACTTTTAAGCAGAGACAAACATGAGAAACCCTGGGCTGGATGAAGCACAAGCTGGAATCAAGATTGCCAGGAGAAATAGCAATAACCTCAGATATGCAGATTTCACCACCCTTCTGGCAGAACGTGAAGAAGAACTAAAGAGCCTCTTGATGAAAGTGAAAGAGGAGAGTGAAAAAGTTGGCTTAAAGCTCAACATTCAGAAAACTAAGATCATGGTATCGGTCCCACCACTTCATGGCAAATAGATATGGAAACAGTGGAAACAATGGCTGACTTTATTTTTCTGGGCTCCAAAATCACTTCAGATGGCGACTGCAGCCATGAAATTAAAAGACACTTACTCCTTGGAAAGAAAGTTATGACCAATCTAGACAGCATATTAAAAAGCAGACATTACTTTGCCAACAAAGGTCCGTTTAGTCAATGCTGTGGTTTTTCCGGTAGTCAAGTTTGGATGTGAGAGTGGGACTATAAAGAAAGCTGAGTGCCAAAGAATTGATGCTTTTGAACTGTGGTGTTGGAGAAGACTCTTGAGAGTCCCTTGGACTGCAAGAAGATCCAACCAGTCCATCCTAAAGGAGATCGGTCCTGAGTGTTTATTGGAAGGACTGATGTTGAAGCTGGAACTGAAATACTTTGGCCACCTGATGCGAAGAGATGACTCATTTGAAAAGACTCTGATGCTGGTAATTATTGAGGGCTGGAGGAGAAGGGGACGACAGAGGATGAGATGGTTGGATGGCATCACCGACTCAATGGACATGAGTTTGGGTAAACTCCAGGAGTTGGTGATGGACAGGGAGGCCTGGCGTGCTGCAGTCCATGGGGTCCCAAAGAGTCAGACACAACTAAGCGACTGAACTGAAGTGATTGTGTAGAATTACTTAATTGAATGATGACCGTGTGTTGATCTCATATACACAACTCTGCTCAATTAAATAAATAGGTCTACTATGTTCTTTATGTAGATTCTTTCTGTCAGTTCAGTTCAGCTGCACAGTGGTGTCCAACTCTTTGTGCCCCCATGGACTGACGAACGCCAGGCTTCCCTGTCCATGACCAACTCCCAGAGCTTGCTCAAACTCATGTCCAAGAGCTAATGATGCCATCCAACCATCTCATTCTCTGTTGTCCCCTTCTCCTCCTTCCTTCAATCATTCCCAACACCAGGGTCTTTTCAAATGAGTCAGTTCTTCCCATCAGGTGGCCAAAGTATTGGAGTTTTAGCTTCAGCATCCCTCCTGCCAATGAATATTCAGGGTGGATTGTCCTTTATGTTGAACTGGTTGGATCTCCTTGCTGTCCTAGGATTCTTCAGGATTTTATATATAGGATCAAATCATCTGTGAATAGAGTTACTCATGATTCTTACATTCCAATTTGGGTGCTCTTTTTTCCTTTTTCTTACTTAATTGCAATGATTACAAATTCCAGTCCAATGTTGAGCAGAAATGATGAAAGTCAGCATCCTTGCCTTCTTCCTGATCTTTTTTAAGGCAGGTGTTTACAGCCATAAATTTCCCTCTGAGCACTTCTTTCAAAGCATACCATAAGTTTTTGTGTGTTGTTTTTTCAGTTTCATTCATCTCAATGTATTTTCTAATTTACCTCTGATTTGTTCTTTGATTCTTTGATTCAAGACTATGTTACTTAATTTCCACATATTTGTGAATTTTCCATTTTTCTCTGTCTTACTTGCAGTTGCAGATCATAATATGGGTGATTTCAATCTTTTAAACTTTCCCAAGACTTTTGTGGCCCAACACAATGTCTCTTCTGGAGAATATTCCATGTATTCTGCTGTTGTTGGGTGGCGGATACTGTATACATATGCTAGGTCTAGTTGGCTTTTTATGTTTTTCAAGTCCTCTTTTTCTTTACTGATCTTCTGTTTGGTTGTTCTACCCATTTTTTTTTTCATTTATTTTTATTAGTTGGAGGCTAATTACAATATTGTAGTGGTTTTTGTCATACATTGACATGAATCAGCCATGGATTTACATGTATTCCCCATCCCGGTCCCCCTCCCACCTCCCTCTCCACCCGATTCCTCTGGGTCTTCCCAGTGCACCAGGCCCGAGCACTTGTCTCATGCATCCAACCTGGGCTGATGATCTGTTTCACCCTAGATAATGTACATGTTTCAATGCTGTTCTCTTGAAACATCCCACCCTCGCCTTCTCCCACAGAATCCAAAAGTCTGTTCTGTACATCTGTGTATCTTTTTCTGTTTTGCATATAGGGTTATCATTACCATCTTTCTAAATTCCATATATATGTACTAGTATACTGTAATGGTCTTTATCTTTCTGGCTTACTTCACTCTGTATAATGGGCTCCAGTTTCATCCATCTCATTAGAACTGATTCAAATGAATTCTTTTTAATGGCTGAGTAATATTCCATGGTGTATATGTACCACAGCTTCCTTATCCATTCATCTGCTGATGGGCATCTAGGTGGCTTCCATGTCCTGACTGTTATAAACAGTGCTGTGATGAACATTGGGGTGCACGTGTCTCTTTCAGATCTGGTTTCCTCAGTGTGTATGCCCAGAAGTGGGATTGCTGGGTCATATGGCAGTTCTAGTTCCAGTTTTTTAAGAAATCTCCACACTGTTCTCCATAGTGGCTGTACTAGATTGCATTCCCACAAAACAGTGTAAGAGGGTTCCCTTTTCTCCACACCCTCTCCAGCATTTATTGCTTGGAGACTTTTGGATAGCAGCCATCCTGACTGGGGTGTAATGGTACCTCATTGTGGATTTGATTTGCATTTCTCTGATAATGAGTGATGTTGAGCATCTTTTCATGTGTTTGTTAGCCATCTGTATGTCTTCTTTGGAGAAATGTCTGTTTAGTTCTTTGGCCCATTTTTTGATTGGGTCATTTATTTTTCTGGAATTGAGCTGCAGGAGTTGCTTGTATATTTTTGAGATTAATCCTTTGTCTGTTGCTTCGCTTACTATTATTTTCTCCCAATCTGAGGGCTGTCTTTTCACCTTGCTTATAGTTTCCTTTGTTGTGCAAAAGCTTTTAAGTTTCATTAGGTCACACTTGTTTATTTTTGCTTTTATTTCCAATATTCTGGGAGGTGGGTCATAGAGGATCTTGCTGTGATTTATGTTGGAGAGTATTTTGCCTATGTTCTCCTCTAGGAGTTTTACAGTTTCTGGTCTTACATTTAGATCTTTAATCCATTTTGAGTTTATTTTTGTGTATGGTGTTAGAAAGTGTTCTAGTTTCATCCTTTTACAGGTGGTTGACCAGTTTTCCCAGCACCACTTGTTAAAGAGGTTGTCTTTTTTCCATTGTATATCCTTGCCTCCTTTGTCAAAGATAAGGTGTCCATAGGTTCGTGGATTTATCTCTGGGCTTTCTATTCTGTTCCATTGATCTATATTTCTGTCTTTGTGCCAGTACCATACTGTCTTGATGATTGAGGCTTTGTAGTATAGTCTGAAGTCAGGCAGGTTGATTCCTCCAGTTCCATTCTTCTTTCTCAAGATTACCTTGGCTATTCAAGGTTTTTTGTATTTCCATACAAATTGTGAAATTATTTGTTCTAGTTCTGTGAAAAATACCGTTGGTAGCTTGATAGGGGTTGCATTGAATCTATAGGTTGCTTTGGGTAGTATAGCCATTTTGACAATATTGATTCTTCCAATCCATGAACACGGTATGTTTCTCCATCTGTTTGTGTCCTCTTTGATTTCTTTCATCAGTGTTTTATAGTTTTCTATGTATAGGTCTTTTGTTTCTTTAGGTAGATATACTCCTAAATATTTTATTCTTTTTGTTGCAATGGTGAATGGTATTCTTTCCTTAATTTCCTTCTGTTTTCTCATTGTTAGTGTATAAGAATACAAGGGATTTCTGTGTGTTAATTTTACATCCTGCAACTTTACTATATTTGTTGATTAGCTCTAGTAATTTTCTGGTAGAGGCTTTAGGGTTTTCTATGTAGATGATCATGTCATCTGCAAACAGCGGGAGTTTCACTTCTTCTTTTCCTATCTGGATTCCTTTTACTTCTTTTTCTGCTCTGATTGCTGTGGCCAAAACTTCCAAAACTATGTTGAATAGTAGTGGTGAGAGTGGGCACCCTTGTCTTGTTCCTGATTTTAGGGGAAATGCTTTCAATTTTTCACCATTGAGGGTAATGCTTGCTGTGGGTTTGTCATATATAGCTTTTATTATGTTGAGGTATGTTCCTTCTATTCCTGCTTTCTGGAGAGTTTTAATCATAAGTGGGTGTTGAATTTTGTCAAAGGCTTTTTCTGCATCTATTGAGATAATCATATGGTTTCTATCTTTCAACTTGTTAATGTGGTGTATTACATTGATTGAATTGCAGATATTAAAGAATCCTTGCATTCCTGGAATAAAGCCCACTTGGTCATGGTGTATGATTTTTTTAACATGCTGTTGGATTCTGTTTGTTCTACCCATTATTAAAGGTAGAGTATTGAAGTCTCCCACTACCATTGTAGAATGGGTGTGTCTCCCTTCCATTCTGTCAGTTTGCTTCAAACAATTTGGGATTTTGCTGTTCGGTGTAAACTGTGTTTACAGTAATTATATCTGGTTTATGAATTTGTCTTTTTAATCATTGTATGATCTTTGTCTTTTATGATAAATTTTGACTTAAAGTCTATTTTTATCTGATAATACTACAGCCATCCTAGATCTCTCTTGAGTATTATTTGTACGGAAAGCTTTTTCAACTCTTAACTTTTAACCTACTTGTGCTTTTGGTTCTAAAGTGAGTTTCTTGTACATGGCATGTAGTTGGGTCATGTTTTTTAGATCCACTTTTTTGCATCTCTAATTTTATTTGGAGCAGACAATCCTCTTATATTTAAATTAGTTATTAATAAGAGCTTCCTTTCACCAATTTTCTTTTTCCTTGGATATGTATTATATCTTTTATCTCTCAGTTACTCCATTACTGACAAACATGGGCTAGATTGGTATTTTCTAGATTCCTACCATCTTGAGCCCCTTCTCATTTCTTTCAGTCTCTATGTTCTTAGTGGTTTCCCTGGAGAGTACAATGAATATCTTTTATCAATATTTAGAACAACCTAGTTTGAACTAACTCAATTATTGAAGCAAAGTTGACATTAATTCAAACTCGGTTATTCTAAACCCCTTTATACTGTTATTGCCACAGTTACCATCTTTCTACATTACACAGTGCCCATTGGCACTGTTTTATAATCATTGTTTTATGTTTTTGTATTTAATCATATATGAAAACAGAGAAGTTATAAACCTATAACCCTAAACAAATGGAACAGAATAGAAAGCCCAGAGATAAATCCACACACCTATGGACACCTTATTTTGACAAAGGAGGCAAGAATACACAATGAAGAAAAGACCATCTCTTTACAAAATGGTGCTGGGAAAACTGGTCAACCACTTGGAAAAGAATGAATCTAGAACACTTTTTAACACTACACACAAAAGTAAACCCAAAATGGATTAAAGATCTAAATGTAAGACCAGAAACTATAAAACTCCTAAAGGAAAGCATAGGCAAAACAATCTCTGAAATAAATCACAGCAGGATACATTATGACCCATCCCAAGACCAATGGAAATGAAAGCAAAAATAAACAAATGGGACCTACTTAAACTGAAAAGCTTTTACACTACGAAGGAAATCTTAAGCAAGGTGAAAGATAGCCTTCCGAATGGGGAAAAAAAAAAAGGCAAATAAAGAAACTGACAAAGAATTAATCTGAAAAATATATAAGAAGCTCATGCAGCTCAATTCCAAAAAAATTAATGACCCACTCAAAAAATGGGCCAAAGAAGTAAACAGACATTTCTCCAAAGAAGATATACAGATGCCTAGCAGACACATGAAAAGATGCCCAACATCACTCATTATCAGAGAATTGCAAATCAAAACCACAATGAGGTACCATCTCATGCCAGTCAGAACGGCTGCTATCAAAAAGTCTTCAGACAATAAATGCTGGAGAGGGTGCAGAGAAAAGGGAACCCTCCTACACTGTTTGTGGGAATGCAAACTAGTATAGCCACTATGGAGAACAGTGAGGAGATTCCTTAAAAAAACTGGAAAAAGAAAAAAAAAAAAAAACTGGAAAAAGAACTGTCATACGACCCAGCAATCCCACTGCTGGGTATACACACCAATGTAACCAGAACTGAAAGAGACACATGTACCCCAATGTTCATCACAGTACTGTTTACAATAGCTAGGACATGCAAGCAACCTAGATGCCAATCCTTAGACTTAGAATGGATAAGAAAGTTGTGGTACATATACACAATGGAATATTACCCAACTTTTAAAAAGAACACATTTGAATCAGTTCTAATGAGGTGGATGAAACTGGAGCCTTTTATACAGAGTGAAGTTAGTCAGAAAGAAAAACACCAATACAGTATAATAATGCATATATATCAAATTTAGAAAGATGGTAATGATGGCCCTATATGCAAGAAAGCAAAAGAGACACAGAAATAAAGAACAGACTTTTGGACTCTTTGGGAGAAGGTGAGGGTGGAATGATTTGAGAGAATAGCATTGAAACCTGTATATTGCCATATGAGAAACAGATCATCAGTTCACATTCGATGCATGAGACAGGGTGCTCAGGGCCGGTGCACTGGGATGACCCTGAGAGATTGGATGGGGACGGAAGTTGGAAGGGGATTCAGGCCGTGGGACACATGTACACCCATGGCTGATTCATGTCAATGTATGTCAAAAACCACTACAATATTGTAAAGTAATGAGCCTCCAATACAAATAAATAAATTACAAAAGAGAAAAGCCAAAAAACTTGCAAAAACAGAAGAAATTAAGCAATTCCTTGAATGACACAAATTCCCAAAACTAACTCAAGAAGAAAGTGAAAACCCTAAATATCCCCAAGTCTATCAGAGATTTGGAACAGAAAACTCCAGGCCCATGTGACTTAACTAGTGAATGCTATAAAATTCATAAAGGAGAAATATCACCAAGCCCACACAAATTCTTTCAGAAAGGAGAGGAGGGGAAACACTTCTCAAATCATCTTATGAGGCCAGCGTTCCAAAATACCAAAACTGGATGAGGACATTGCAAGAAAAGAAAACCATAGACCAATATTCTTCATTATGCACAAAAAATGAAATGTTAGCAAATTTAATCCAGCAATACATAAAGCATTATGACCAAATGAGATCTATCCCAAGAATGAAAAATTGGTTATGAATTAAAACATCTTCAACCAGTGTTATTCATCATATGAAGCAAACACAGGAGAAAAACCATAGGATCATTTGGATAGATGCCGTAAAAGCATTTGACAGTATTCGAGAACCACTCTTCCAAAACTAGGACTACAAACAGACTTTCTTAATCTGATCAAGGTCAACGACAAAATCCTACAACTAATGCGATAATGGAGGAAAATCTAATCCCTCCACTGGGGGTGGGGAAGGCTGCTGGCCTTGGATTTGGATGGCCCTTGAGAGGCCTATCCAGCCAGGGGGCGAGGATCAAGCAGACTGATTGAAGTACCTGCCCACTCCTCAGGCAGTGGCCCTGATCCAGTCACCTCCCGTGGCACCAGTGGTTCCCTGGCAGACGCACACCACCTGCTAGGTAGTGGTGCCCCAGCCCCGTCATCACCCCCAGCTGCACTGTGTCTGTCGACTTGACCCCTTCCAGCCACAGAAATAGACCAGCACCCAGCAGGCCGGCAGACACAGGGTCACCTCCAAGTTGAGGGCCCCCAGCACCTCCAGCCCTCCGGAGAGCTACAGGACTTTGTTCCTGGAGAGGGAAAGCCTGTGAGAGTTGTGCCAGCAGAGGCCCTGTGACTAGGGGTTTCCTGGAGGGCATTGCCCTTCCGGCAGCCCTTGTGTGAGGCTGTTCCCACTGGTGCTTCTGGCAGGCCTGGGGTAAGCCCCTAGCCTGGATCCCTGCCATCTGTGTGCCTGCAGCCCCAAGAGGCCCAGCCCCATGCCATCCCCAGTGAGTCCAACTGCAGTCCTCGCTTCCCTCCCCAGGCGAACAAGCGCAGCCCACTCCACATCTCTAGTCTCAGGACTCCAGGACTGGTTCCCGTCCACCGCCATGCAAAGGCACCTGCACGTGAACAAAGCACACAGAGATGCCAATGTGTATGCCTCTGACACATGCTCTTTTTCACACACACACACACACACACACACACACACACACACAGATGCCCATGTGCATGACCCTGTGCACAAGGACACTTACACTCCCATGTGCACGCACCTGACCACAGGCTCTCTCACACACAGGTACACACACATGCGCTAGCACCTGTGCACAGGCACTCTCTCTCTCTCTCGGGCACACACACATACAGACACGGACAGGCAGATGCCCACGTGCATGCACGTGCCTACAGACACACGAACGCACACGTGAGCTACGTATGGGACACCAGAGGGACCGACAGAGCGTGACACAGGGTTTTCCTGACTCCCTTCCGGAAGTTGAAGACAAGGACCTGCGCTTAGCAGGATGGTCACCTATGAGCGTGGCCGGGTTTGCATCGGCGCAGGTTTGGAGGTGCACAGGGACCAGGACTCACTTGGGGTTTGCCGCCTTGGACCGGAAACAGTCGCGTGCGCCGAGGAGTGTGGCGGTGTCTGTTTGAACATGCGCACTGAGGAGCTGCCCCCCAACACCCAGAGGCCTCACTGGTAAGCCGTTTACCAGGTTTCCGGGCCAAGGCAGGGCTGACTTAGATCACCCCGACCACATGGGGGTGTGTCCGCACTGGTGGATGGGGGCGACCGGGCACACTAACGCATGAAATTTTAGCAGGGGCCGCCCATTACCCGAGAGTCTGCAGTCATCGCGGGAACGGATGGTCGGTGGGAACCAATCGAGAGGCAGGACCAGGCTGTGTGTGCGCAGGCGCTCTGCCTATGGTGAGCTGCAGGTCGCAGTAGAGGCCTGGGTTCTGCAGGGAAGTTCAGTCTTTCCACGGGTGGAGGGAGGGGAAGAGGGTTCAAGATGGAGTCCGAGGCACATGGTGGAGGAGCCACCAGGGCAGCCGGTGAAGATCCAGGTGCCGTGGCCTTTGCAACGGGCACAGCACGTGACAGCCACAGCATGCCGGGTGGTGCTGGTGGCCAGGATGACCCTGGCGACCCAGCTTGCCCTGCTGACGCCGTCAGTCATGGAGTTCATGGAGGCGCTGGTGACCTGGCTAATCCCAGAGGCCCCTGCACTGCAGGAGAGTCAGGTGGCGCAGCCGGTGCCATTCCGCACATCCCGGGGCCACCTCATGCCCCAGGGCCTGGTGGAGATGCTGCACCCGGAGCCAGAGTTCTGAGTAACCGAGCCCTCCAGTTGTATCCTATTCCAGGAACCCCGGTGGGCCAGGCGGCCGTGGGAGTCCGGGTGTGGGCTAGGGTTTGGGGGGTTGCAGGTGGTGCTAAAGTTTAGGAGGAGGGTACTCTGGGGGGCTAGAGGATATGGGTCAGGGGTGGTCTGACTGCCAGGGGAAGAATAGTGAGGAAAAGCAACCTGAAGGGAACCAGAGAGTCAGGCGGCGATATCCAGGGTGTCTGGCAGTGGCCTTGTGGGAGAAGGTGTGGTTCCATGAGCAGGCAGCCTGTCGTACAGGCAAAGTGAGTAGCGTGGATGGTGGAGAGGAAAAGCAACCTGAAGGGATCCAGAGGGTCGGCGGTGATATCCAGGATGTCCTCAGGGTATAGGCTGAGATGTCTGGACTTTCTAGGCGGCCTCCTTGTGGGAGAAGGCGGGTCTCAGTGAGCAGGGAGCCTGACGTACAAGCAAAATGAGAAATGCGGATGGTGCCTTAACCATATCTCCACCAGCAGCCTCACTGTGCCTTTCTCATCACACGCGGAGGCAGACATCGCCCGCCACTTCCTGACTCCACGTACTCCACTGCAAGGGCCGATTCGGAAGGAGCTCAATGTTAATGGCCGCATGCTGGTTCTGTCAGTTCTAAAGGGGACCAGGGCCGGGGAGGGGATTGTAGGTGGTGGGTGGTGGCCAGAGCCAGTCTGGGCTCAGGAGGAGTCATAATGGAGGGTTAAGCCTAAAGGAAAAGTGTGGTGCTCTGGGCTTGTCGGTGTGCGGGAACAGAGGGAGGACATGCTGCTCGTCCTCCATCTTGGCGGGACCTTGAATTTCGTCTTCCCTTCCTTTTAGCCGATTGACTGCTGAAGACCCTGGCCTGCTCCAGAGGTCCATCGCCTTCTGTCTGGAGCAGCTTTCCCTGGTGCTGCGGTCCTTGCAGCACTTTGCGGCCCCCGTTTCTGCTAAGCCTCAGCACGGAAGAGGGGTTTAAACCTAGCCTATGTGCCCTAGCCTCAAGTGTCCTTCCCCAGGGCATTGCTTTCTGCAGTAGTTTGATTGGGCTTCATCTTCTGCCTGTGCTGCTGCTTGGGGCTCAGTGTCTACATAGTCTGTTTGGTGATTGTTAACTACAGAAAATACTTTGTTTGATGATTGTTAACTGCAGGAAATAAAACTGAGCTACTGTGCTGTCTCTGGCTTTAGTTTTAGTTTCTGCACTTCCTCATACTGCACTTGTCATTCAGTTGGAGGGGAGGTTCTGAGATCCACATATTCAAGGAGTACAACGTAATTGAAGACAATGTAAGAAGTGGGAGAATAAGAAAGTTGTATACTGTCATTCGGTATTAATTTTGGAATATATTCTCATTTTACAGTTATATTAAATATTAAGATAAATTACCAGAGGCCTTCCCTGGTGGCTCAGATGGTAAAGAATCTGCCTGCAGTGTGGTAGACTGGGTTCAATCTCTGGGTTGGGAATATCCTCTGAAGAAGGTAATGGCAATCCACTCCAGTATTTTTGCCTGGAGAAATCCTGAACAGTGGAGCTTGCAGGCTACAATTCATGGGGTTGTAAGGAGTTGGACTCCACAGAGCAAGTGCACTTTTCACTTTTCATGTAACACCTGAATGATGTTTTTCAGTCTATAATTCATGTCCAGCTATTTGTGCCCCCATGGACTGTAGCATACCAGACTCGTCTGTCCTCCACTGTCTCCGGCAATTTGCTCAAATTCATGTCCATTGAGTGGGTTATGCTATCTCACCATCTCATCCTCTGTTTCCCCCTTCTCCTGTTGCCTTCAGTCTTTCCCAGCATCAGGATCTCTTCCAGTTAGTTGGCCCTTCACATCAGGTAGCCAAAGTATAGGAGCTTCAGGTTCAGCATCAGTCCGTCCAGTGAATATTCAGGGTTGATTTCCTTTAGGATTGACTTGTCTGTTCTCCTTGCAGTCCACGTCCTCTCAAGAGTATCCTTATATCCTGAAACCTTGCTAAACTGAATAATTAATTGTAATAGCTCTTTTATACATCCCATTGGACTTTGTACACAGACTATCATTTTGTCTGTAAATAAATACACATTTCTTTCTTTCTTTCCAATTGATGCATTTTAACTGATTTCTGTTCAAAGGAAAGCTCCAACACTTTGGCCACCTGATTTGAAGAGCTGACTCATTGGCAGAGACCCTGATGCTGGGAAAGTTTGAAGACAGGAAGAGAAGGGGACGACAGAGGATGAGATGGTTGGATGGCATCACTGACATGATGGACATGAATTTGAGCAAGTTCCAGGAGATGGTGAAGGACAGGGAAGCCTGGAGTGCTGCAGTCCTTGGGCTTGTAAAGGGTCCAACATGACTGAATGAACAGCAACAGGCATGGGGAAGATGCTGGTGGGTTGTTTGTTTCGGCCCCTCACCATCTGCTACCTTTGTCTAGTGTGACCCTTCTGTGGCACACGTTGGAGAGGTCAAAGCTGCATTGTGGAATGCACGTTTTAGATGGGTCCAGGTTGGGCCAGCTAGTTACCCTTGTGCGTGGTTTGGGAGGCAAATGAGTTGGGATTCTGTTTGCCCCTCCTGGGAGGCACAGAGACTCAGAGCAGAATGTCTGTGGGTGGTGAGAGTTAGGTTGCAGCCCTGGGGGTTGCTGCTTATGGCAGCCGACTGGGAGCATTGTTTTTGCAGCCAGGCACTCGGTGGTGGTGGCTTTTTGTTGGCGGGGCCTATAGTCGACTGTCCTGGGAGTGTGCAGCACACAGATCAGCAAAGGCAGGGCCCCTCCTGCCTGTGGAGATCCCACTGGAAGCCCGAGGGTGGGAGCCTCTTGAGTGACACCTGCACCTCTGTGCAGCCTCTGTGCGAGGGCAGGGCCGGGGACACATGGGAAGCAGCCCCTCAGGTGGAGGAGTGGCCTGGAAATAGGTGAGAGGAGCCTAGAGCACCTCTGTCATCTCCTGGCCTTGAGATGTGAGGGGCGGTGTTGGTCCAGGAGAAGGAGGGTCCGCATAACTAGCCAGGACAGCAGGGGAAGCCTGGGCCCGCCCACCCACCAGGGAGCACAAGGAGGGAAGGGCACCCCTGAGTGGAATTGGGGAGACAGTAGAGTGACCGTAGGTCACCACAGCTGGTATCACCTCCACAGCTCCTCTGATTCCAGGAACTTCCTTAGGGCGCATGGCTTTGTCTTGCTTTAACACTGTTATGTCAGGAAGTCTTACTTTCCTGTTTCCACCTGTCCCTCAGCTCAGGTCTGTGAGGCCTTGAGTGTCACACCTGTCCGTATAGCTAAGGTGGATTATCAGGCAGAAGAGACTTGGTTTCTATGCTTGGTTGGGTCAGTCACTGTCTCCCTACCGAAAAGGCTCATGTGAGCATAGATGGGTAAGCCAGTAACACTGGCCTGTGGACTGAGTGTCCGGGTCCTGCTTCCACCCTCGGTTCCCACATTGAAGCCCTAAGCCCCAGGGGCTGGAGTTTGGAGACGGGTCTCTGGGATGTACTAGGGTCTAGATGAGGTCCTGAGACTGGTGCCTCCATGGTGGGTTCAGTGAGGATGCCGATCAGTCCTGACCCCCCAACTTGGGGAAGACCCCTTTTCTTGGAGGTCCTACTCTTGCCCTGCTGTGTGTGTTTTACTTTGAGTTTTATTTTGGGGAGGTGTTGGAGGGTGTGGGGGAGGGACATTAACCCTTATGGCCTTGAGGAGATGTTTAGGAGACTTGGTCAAGGCCTTGGGAGTAGAAAGCCACTATCCTTCTCTCGGTGGCATGTCTGTGGACACTTGGCTGCGTCCATTCCCCGCCATCTGAGCCAGCACAGGAGGGGCCGATATGCACAGGCGCATCAGGGCGACCTGAAGGGAGCTTGGTTTCATGAGGGAGCTGAGTCCCTCTGGCCTCACGGGGTCTCCCTAGTGGCACACGGGTAGCTGCGCTCTCTAGGCGGTAACCAATCTGGAGCGAAGAGGCGCCCTCAGGGGAGTCTGTGCAGGCGAACTGGGCATCCTTTCACAGAAGGGGAGGGACTTCGTGAGGGGCTCAGTCTCTCTTCAGCTCCTGTTGACCTCTGGGAGGGATGCATGGCAGCCATGCAGTCCTTTGACTGTGGCGCGGGTTTTGTGGGCAGTGGAGAGGGTACTGAAACAATGCCACATTGTCCTGGAGCACACAGAGCCATTGGAGGCTGAAAGCAGGCTGCAGAGAAGGGCGCTGTGGCTGGGGCGGCCCCCCAGGCCCTGGGGGCATCAACTGTCCAAGTGCAAAGTGCAGAGGCTTTGGCCTTGGGTTGAGCCCCATGAGGCCCGGTGCTGGAGTTGTATCCTTTCTAAGGAGCCTGCAGGTTCACCGGGGTTGTAGGGCAGTGGTTGGTGGCGGAGGGCCGGAAGATGAGCCCTAGAGGCTTCAGAGGCTGCGGGTTAGCGGGTGCCACTGGGGTACAGAAGGGACGTCGGGGACCAAGGGTGTTCAAAACTAGCAGCCCGTGAGCTGCCACGAGATGGCCAGGAGGACTTGGGCTGGCCTGATGTCTGTGGTGCCCAGTTCTCCCAAGGTGTTCTGGGGTTAAGCAGGCCTCAGCAAGACCTGGGGGCCAAAACCGAGATGTCCCCATGAACTGGCCCTTAACCAAATGTGCCAGCACCCTCTCGATGTCCTCCCTGTCCTGCCTGGATGTGGTGGACGTGGTCAGCAGGTACCTGACTCAGGATGCTGACCTCGACCCCGAAGCTATTGAGAGGGAGCTGGTGGTGACTGGCAGTGACCTGATGATGTGAGTGGACAAAAGGACTGGGGAAGGGGTGGCGTGCTCATCTCTGCCTCTGCCAAGTCCCGCCTTTACACATGCGGAGGCCGCAGGCTTGGGTGAAGCAGGGCTGGGCCACTGCAGTTGTCACGCTGTATGTCCACTTTGATGGACACACAGGGGAGTGCGGAGTGGGGAGTGCAGCACTTTGTGCCCCCTTCTTCTTGAATTCTCAGCTGGGATAGGGAGGTTGAGGCCACAAAAATGTCCTGTCCTATGTGATGTGCCCTTCTCTAGGCCAGGATCTTTGAACTATTTGCCACTTGATTGGGCGCCTGATTGTTGGCCCCTACTGGCCATTGAACTCCCTCTGACCTCTTGTGTTGATTGGTGCCTAAATACTGGTTACCACAGATAGGAAAACTGAGCTATGTTCTGTGTTTGAGTTTCTCTTCAGCAGCCAGATTTTCTTGCCTTTGTCCTTGAGTGGGAGGGGAGGTTCTGGGTCCAGATAGTCAAGCATCACAAAGCAACTGAAGGCAATTTGGGAAATGGAAGAAAATAAAAAGTATTTGGGTCCTGTTGTTCAGCATTGGCCACGGTCTACCTTTTGGAATCCTTTGGTATTCTGAGTTGTAGGTGTACATTAAATGTATACAACAGTCCTATGAATGAGTAAGGTTTTTAAGGTTTGGGATTAACTGTTTTCTAGGGTTTTCTCATCTAACATCTGAGCTTTACCCCTGTCTAAAACTTCTTCAAACATCGCATTGAACTGATGCATGAAAGGTGCATTATAATGTAATTTAATGCTCAAGACTTTAATTCTTTAATTTAATATAATGCTCAAGACTTTAATTCTCCTCAGTTTTACCCCATTATACATAATGTCTCAGTGGGATTCTTGTAGTCTCTGTGTGAATGGTTCTGTTTTTAATATAGATTCCGGGAGGTATATTTACAATACAGAATTGCTCTTCAGAAAATGTGCCGCCCCCACCAGAATGCTTATTTCCTCACACCCCTTTTTACTACTAGATCTGTTTCCTGCCCTAATCAAACAAACAAAACACCTCAGTTTTCATGAGCAAAGAATCCAGTAACAGTAGAATAAAAACTTTGTGCTTTACTGGCCTTGTTTCACGTCAAGAAAAGAAAAGTGCTGGAACGATGGGTTAAGTGTTCTCAGAATGAGGGGGGAGGCAGTTAGTGCAAGCTTGAGAAAATATAATTAAATAAAAAATCTTTTGCAGGCACTATGCTAATGCATTTTGCCTGCATTATCATGTCTAATGGTCATGATACCTTTTGGAGTTGAGGAACTGAAGCTGAGAGGCTCGGTAACTTTCTTCAGTTCTCTCAGCTAGGATCTCAAATCCAGAGAGAGGCTGGATTTTAATCTATGTCCTTTTGATTCAAGCATCTACTTTTTAAAAAATGTAATTAATTTATTTTAATTGGAGGCTAATTATTTACAATATTGCAGTGGTTTTTGCCATACATTGACATGAATTAGCCATGGGTGTACATGTGTTCCCCATCCTGAATTCCCCTCCCACCTCCCTCCCCATCCCATTCCTCAGGGTCATCCCAGTTGCACTGGCCCTGAGCACCCTGTCTCATGCACCAAAACTGGACTGGTGATCTGTTTCACATATGGTAATATACATGTTTCAATGCTATTCTTTCAAATCATCCCACCCTCGCCTTCTCCCACAGAGTCCAAAAGTCTGTTCTTTACATCTGTGTCTCTTTTGCTGTCTCGCATGTAGGGTAATCACTACCACCTTTCTCAGTTCCACATATATGTATTAATATACTGTATTGGTGTTTTTCTTTCTGACTTACTGTAAGATAGGCTCCAGTTTCATCCACCTCATTAGAACTGATTCAAATGAATTCTTTTTAACAGCTGAGTAATCTTCCGCTATGTATATGTAACACAGCTTTCTTATCCATTCGTCTTCTGATGGACATCTATGCTGCTTCCATGTCCTAGCTATTGTAAACAGTGCTGGGATGAACATTGGGTTACACATGTCTCTTTCAATTCTTGTTTCCTCAGTGTGTATGCCCAGGAGCGGGATTGCTGGGTCATATGGCAGTTCTATTTTCAGGTTTTTAAGGAATCTCCACATGGTTCTCCATAGTGGCTGTAGTAGTTTGCATTCCCGCAAATAGTGTAGGAGGGTTCCTTTTTCTCCACACCCTCTCCAGCATTTATTGTTTGTAGACTTTTTAATAGCAGCCATTCTCATGGCGTGAGATAGTTCCTCTTTGTGTGTTTCATTTACATTTCTCTAATAATGAGTGATGTTGAGTATCTTTTCATGTGTTTGTTAGCCATCCATATGTCTTCTTTGGAGAAATTTCTATTTAGTTCTTTGACCCATTTTTTGATTGGGTCGTTTATTTTTCAGGCACTGAGCTGCATGTGCTGCTTGTGTATTTTTGAGATTAATTCTTTGTCAGTTGCTTCAGTTTCATTTTTCCCATTCTGAAGGCTGTCTTTTCACCTTGCTTATATTTCCTTCTCTGTGCAAAAGCTTTTAAGTTTAATTAGGTCCCATTTATTTATTTTTGCTTTCATTTCCATTGCTCTGGGAGGTGGGTCATAGAGGATCCTGCTGTGATTTATGTCAGAGAGTGTTTTGCCTGTGTTTTCCTTTATGAGATTTATAGTTTCTGGTCTTACATTTAGATCTTTAATCCATTTTGTGTTTATTTTTGTAATATGGTGTTAGAAAGTCTTATAGTTTCATTCTTTTAGAAGTGGTTATCAAAGTTTCCCAGCACCATTTGGTAAAGTGATCGTCTTTTCTCCATTGTACATTTTTGCCTCCTTTGTCAAAGATAAGGTGTCCATAGGTGTGTGGATTTATCTCTGGGCTTTCTCTTTTCTTCCATTGATCTACATTTCTGTCTTTGTGCCAGGTCCATACTGTCTTGCTGAATGTAGCTTTGTAGTATAGTCTGAAGTCAGGCAGGTTGATTCCTCCATTTCCATTCTTCTTTCTCAAGATTGCTTTGGCTATTTGAGGTTTTTTCTATTTCCATACAAATTTTGAAATTATTTGTTCTAATTCTCTGAAAAATACCATTGATGATTCCACTTTTCTTGGCCATGGGACCGTACCAGCCTCACCGCTGTGGCAGGTGACTGTGATAGCATTTTACCAGATGGAGGCTCCAAGGAACATCTGTGTGAATAATGCAAACATGGCACTGGGCAAGTGCGGGAACAATGGATGCTGGCAGTTGAGAAGAGAGCTTGATGAGAAGCCCAGTCCTGGCTTTCCAGTGGCTTCCCTGTCCTTCCAAGTCCTTTTGTATCTTGAAACCTTTGTTTGACCCTCTTTGAGGTGGCCATACCATAGTGATACCTGGTTCCCAGCCACCCTGCCCTCTCTCCTCTCTCTGTTCCAGGGACTTTAGTAGCTAAGAAATAAAAAGTAGAACACAGTCTTGTGCCACCCCAGAGGACATCTCCACAAAGTCAGAAGAAAATCAGGTGTCTTACTGAGCTGGCATTACACCAGAATGTGATGCACATCACAGGAAATCTAATGAGAGATTCCAGAGACAGAAAGAACTCTCAGCCTTCTGTATAGCCAGCAGATCTGACTCCTTACCTCCATGTCCTCCAGTAAGAGGACTTCACACCACCAGGTCTCACTTTTGCTTCATCCGAAGTATGCCCAGCAAGTGCGGTGACTCTTATGTATTAGTTAATTGATGTTTGGGACTTAGATTTGTGCCCCACCCCATCCGCTGCCCCTTCCAAATCCATATTTGAAGACTTTAACCCAAGTACGGCTCTATTTGGGCCTCCCACACGGAGCAGTGGTAAAGCAGCCGCCTGCTGATGCACAGGATGCAAGAGACGTGGGTACAATCCCTGGGTCGGGAAGACCCTCTGGAGAAGGGCATGGCAACCCATTCCAGTATTCTTGCCTGGAGAATCCCCTGGAGAGAGGAGACTGGTGGGCTACCGTCTATGAGGTTGCATAGAGTCAGACATGACTGACTGTGCACACACGCACATGCATGCACACACACCACTCTGTTTGCATAGAGGGCTCTCAAGAACATGATTGATTTTACAGGAGGTCCTAATAACGGAGCCCTGCCCTAGAGATGATCATATGAAGGAAAGTGAGAAAGAAAGATGAGTATCATATGATATTACTAATGTGTGGAATCTGAAATGTGATACAAAAGAATTTATTCACAAAGCAGAAACAATAGCGTGCAGGCATAGAAAACAAACTCATGATTACCAAAGGGGAAAGGCTGGGTAGTCATACATTAGGAGTTTTGGATTAGCAGATACAGACTGCTGTATATGAAATAGAAAAACAACAAGGTTCTACTGTATAGTGCATAAAGCTATATTCAGTATTTTATAATTAAGTATAATGGAAAATAATATGAAAAAATATATACAACTGAATTACTATGCTGTACACCAGAAAATAGCACAACATTGTAAATCAATGTAGTTCAAATTTATATCAAAAGAATGTGGCCCTGGTCTCACAGCCATTCATGTGACTGTGCACCCTTGCGCACGCACATATATACACACACTTCCATGTCCTTAGAAGAGGACACGTGAGAACACATGCACTCTCTCTCTCCCTCTTACCCCGCCCCCATCTTTATTATTTCTCTGTCTCCACATGTGCACTGAGGAAAGGCCACAAGACAATACAGATTGTGGCCGTCTGCAGCCCAGAAAAAAAGTTCTTACTGGAAGCCAAATTTACTGGTTCCTTGGTTATGGACGTGTAGCCTCCAAAACTGTGAGGAAACAAGTTTCTCTTCTTTAGTCCTCCCAGTGTCGATCAGCAGAGTGAATCAGTACTTGGTTACAGCATCTGAAGCATACTAATCCAATTGGTTAACACTAGTGAAAAATAAAGTCTCTCATCTTTATGACGGGAGCCAGTTTCACAATTGGGAGCCAGGTGCCCGCTGAAGTTAGGTGTCTCCCCTCCCATGGAAACTGGGAGAAAGAGAGTGCTCTCTTGATTAATGTTTACATTCGATAAGTCCTTGAAAAAGACATTTCTGGGTTGTAAATCTGAACGGGAGGCTTTTATGGCCTTTAAAAGAATACTCTTACTTTCAGGGAATTTCCTGGCAGTCCCATGGTTAGGCTTCTGTGCTTCAACTGCAGGGGGTAATGGTTCGATTCCTGGTCAGGGAAGCAAGATCGTGCATGAAGATCATGGTGCAGTGCGTGCATGCGTGCTCAGTCACTCAGTTGTGTCTGACTCTCTGTGACCCTGTGGACTGTAGCCCACCAGGCTCCTCTGTCCATGCGATTCTCCAGGCAAAACTACTGGAGTGGGTTGCCATTTCCTCCTTCATGGTGCAGACAAAACATTAAAAAATGAAAATAAAATTATATACATAATTTTGAAGAGAGAGAGAGAAAGAACTTACACGTTTTCTAAAGTAAATGATTTAAGGAAAGGAGGGGACATCTCTCCCCTTGTATTCAACAGGGAATACTGAGCCTTAGTTTTAATTTGTGTGCATCCTTACAGTAGCTCTTTCTACAATGTGGCACATCCTGCAAACTTGCTAAACTCCATCATTAGACTACTTATTCTTTTGGAGACTCCATCCGATTTTTCTGTATGGGTGATCATGTCTACAAATAAAGGCAGTTTTTCTTCTTTCTTTCCAATCTGCATGCATGTTATTGCTCCATTTCTCTCACTATGGGTTGGACTGTCCTACTTTTCTTCATGCCTGGTTAATTTAGATTTGCTATCGGGCATTATGATTTTGCCCTGGGTTCTGGTTATTCTTTGTATTCTGAAACATATGCATAAGCTTTGTTCTGGGATGCTGTGAAGTGACTTGGAAACAGTTGGAAGTGTTTCATATTTGCTTTGAAGACTTGCTGTGTGAACAGAGCACCTTTCAGTGTCAGTTCAGTTGCTCAGTCATTTCCGACTCTTTGTGATCCCATGGACTGCAGCACGCCAGTCCTCCCAGTCCATCACCAACCCCTAGAGTTTACCCAACCTCATGTCCATTGAGTCGGTGATGCCATCCAACCATCTCATGCTCTGTTGTATGCTTCTCCTCCTGCCCTCAATCATTCCTAGCATCAGCATCTTTATAAATGAGTCAGCTCTTCATATCAGGTGGCCAATGTATTAGAGTTACAACTTCAATATCAGTCCTTCAAATAAACAGTCAGGACTGATCTCCTTTAGGATGGACTGGTTGGGTCTCCTTGCAGTCCAAGGAACTCTCAAGAGTCTTCTCCAACACTACAGTTCAAAAGCATCAATTCTTCAGCTCTCCGCTTTCTTTGTGGTCTGACTCTCACATCCAAACTTGACTACTGGAAAAACCACAGCGTTGACTAAACGGACCTTTGTTGGCAAAGTAATGTCTCTGCTTTTTAATATGCTGTCTAGGTTGGTCATAACTTTCTTTCCAAGGAGTAAGTGTCTTTTAATTTCATGGCTACAGTCACCATCTGCAGTGATTTTGGAGCCCAGAAAGATAAAGTCAACCACTGTTTCCACTCTTTCCCCATCTATTTGACATGAAGAGATGGGGCCCGATGCCATGACCTTAGTTTTCTGAATGTTGAGCTTTAAGCCAACATTTTCACTCTCCTCTTTTTCTTTCATCAAGAGGCTCTTTAGTTCTTCTTCACGCTCTTCCATAAGGGTGATGTCATCTGCATATCTGATGTTGTTGATATTTCTCCCAGCAATCTTGATTCCAGCTTGTGCTTCATCCAGCCCAGCGTTTCTCATGATGTACTCTGCATATAAGTTAAATAAGCAGGGTGACAATATACAGCCTTGATGTACTCCTTTTCCTATTTGGAACCAGTCTGTTCTTCCATGTCCAGTTCTAACTGGTGCTTCCTGACATGCATACAGAATTCTCAAGAGGCAGGTTAGGTGGTCTGGTGTTCCTATCTCTTTCAGAATTTTTACAGTTTCCTATGATGCACACAGTCAAATTCTTCAGCATAGTCAATAAAGCAGAAGTAAATGTTTTTCTGGAACTCTCTTGCTTTTTCTATGATCCAGTGGATGTTGGCAATGTGGCCTCTGGTTCCTTTGCCTTTTCTAAATCTAGCCTGAACATCTGGAAGTTCACGGTCCATGTATTCCTGAAGCCTGGCTTGGAGAATTTTGAGCATTACTTTGCTAGTGTGAGAGATGAGTGCAAATGTGCAGTAGTTTGAGCATTCTTTGACATTGCCTTTCTTTGGTATTGGAATGAAAACTGACCTTTTCCAGTCTTGTGGCCACTGCTGAGTTTTCCAAATTTGCTGGCAAATTCAGTGCAGCACTTCCACAGCATCATCTTTTAGCATTTGAAATAGCTCAACTGGAATGCCATCACTTCCACTTGCTGGGTTCATACTGATGTTTCCTAAGGCCCACTTGACTTCACATTCCAGGATGTCTGGCTCTAGGTGAGTGATCACACCATCATGATTATGTGGGTAGTGAAGATCGTTTTTGTACAATTCTTCTATGCATTCCTCCCACCTCTTCTTAATATCGTCTTCTTCTCTTAAGTCCATAACATTTCTATACTTTATCGAGACCATCTTTGCATGAACTGTTCCCCTGGTATCTCTAATTTTCTTGAAGAGATCTCTGTTCTTTCCCATTCTATTATTTTCCTGTATTTCTTTGCATTGATCACTAAGGAAGTCTTTATTATCTCTCCTTGCTATGTTTTGCAACCCCGCATTCGAGTAGGTATATATTTCCTTTTCTTCTTTGCTCTTCTCTTCTTTTCACAGCTGTTTTTAAGGCCTCCCCAGACAGCCATTTTGCTTTTTTGCATTTCTTTTTCTTGGGGATGGTCTTGATCCCTGTCTCCTGTACAATGTCATGAACCTTGGTCCATAGTTCATCAGGCACTCTATCTGATATAGTCCCTTAAATCTATTTCTCACATCCACTGTACAATCATAAGGGATTTGATTTAGGTCATACCTGAATGGTCTCGTGGTTTCCCCCACTTTCTTCAGTATCAGTCTGAATTTGGCAATAAGGATTTCATGATGCAAGCTACAGTCCGCTCCCAGTCTTGCTTTTGCTGACTGTATAGAGCTTCTCCATCTTTGACTGTAAAGCGTATAATCGATCTGATTTCAGTGTTGGCTTTCTGGCGATGTGCACATTTAGAGTCTTCTCTTGTGTTCTTGGAAGTGGGTGTTTGCTATGACCAGTGTGTTCTCTTTGCAAAACTCTATTAGCCTTTGCCCTGCTTCATTCTGTACTCCAAGGCCACATATGCCTGCTACTCCAGGTTTTTCTTGACTTCCTACTTTTACATTCCAGTCACCTATAATGAAAAGGGCATCTTTTTTGGGTGCTAGTTCTAAAAGGTCTCAAAATTCTCCAAGCCAGGCTTCAGGAATACATGAACCGTGAACTTCCAGATGTTCAAGCTGGTTTTAGAAAAGGCAGAGGTACCAGATATCACATTGCCAACATCTGCTGGATAATCGAAAAAGCAAGAGAAGTGCAGAAAAACATCTTGTTCTGCTTTATTGACTATGCCAAAGACTTTGACTGTGTGGGTAGCGATAAACTGTGAAAAATTCTGAAAGGGGTGGGAATACCAGACAACCTGACCTGCCTCCTGAGACATCTGTATGCAGGTCAGGAAGCAACAGTTAGAACTGGACATGGAACAACAGACTGTTTCCAAATAAGAAAAGGAGTCTGTCAAGGCTGATTGTCACCCTGCTTAACTTATATGGGGATTAAATCATGAGAAACCCCGGGCTGGAAGAAGCACACGCTGGAATCAAGATTGACGGGAGAAATATCAATAACCTCAGATATGCACATGACACTACCCTTATGGCAGAAAGTGAAGAACTAAAGACCCTCTTGTGAAAGTGAAAGAGGAGAGGGAAAAAGTTGGCTTAAAGCTCAGCATTCATAAAACTAAGATCATGGCATCCAGTCCCATCACTTCATGGCAAATAGATGGGGAAACAGTGGCAGACTTTATTTTTGGGGGGCTTCACAATCACTGCAGATGGTGACTGCAGCCATGAAATTAAAAGTCGCTTACTCCTTTCCTTGGAAGGAAAGTTATGACCAACCTAGACAGCATATTAAAAAGCAGAGACATTACTTTGACAACAAAGGTCTGTCTGGTGAAGTCTATGATTTTTCCAGTAGTGATGTATGGATGTGAGAGTTGGACTATAAAGAAAGCTGAGTGCTGAAGAATTGAAGATTTTGAATTGTGGTGGTGTTGCATACTTTTGAGAGTCCCTTGGACTGCAAGGAGGTCCAACCAGTCCTTCCTAAAGGAGATCAGCTCCGAGTGTTCATTGGAATGATTGATATTGAAGCTGAAACTCCCATACTTACTTTGGCCACCTGATGTGAACAGCTGACTCATTTGAAAAGACCATGTCCTGGGAAAGATTGAGGGCAGAAGGAGAAGGTGACAAGAGAGGAGGAGATGGTTGGATGGCATCGCCGACTCAGTTGACATAAGTTTTGGGTAAACCCTGTGATTTGGTGATGGACAGGGAGTACTGGCATGCTGTGGTCCATGGTGTCACAGTGAGTTGGACATGACTCAGCGATTGAAGTGAACTGAAATTAAATGGAAAGATTTTCCATGCACATGGATTGGAAGACTTAATATTGTTAAGATGACAGTACTCACAAAGTGGTCTACAGACAATGCAGTCCTCATCAAAATCTCAACAGCATTTTTTTTTTTTCCTAAATGGAAAAGCTGATCCAAAAATTCATAGGGAACTGCACAGGTCTGCAACTTCCTGGTGCTTTGTTATTCTGCCCCTAACTTCAATACTATGAGGTCCTCCATGTCCCTCTAGGGAGCCTACCTCATTTACTCACAGCTATGTTTTTCCACTTACAAACGAAGAGCTTCCAATCATGCAGACCAGCACAGGTGAGTTTCAAGCAACAGACTCAAAAAACCCAAGCTGTTTGGGGGTGCTTTGCAATCACTTACTCGGTTAAGTTGTGGGAAGGCCAAGTGACTCCCTTCACATTGCAGGGGAAGGGAGCAGAGAACCCAGCTGCTACCACTGGGCAAATGGGGCTGTGTGTTCTCTGAGGGCAAACTCTAGGGTTTGAGTAGAGGCTGCCATGAAGCCATCTTTAAGTGTGACTGCAGGACCGACAGTCACTTGTCACGGTCTTAGGTAACCTAGAGCCTGGGAGCCACAACTCCAATCTTGACTTTATCTCCTCCCCACCTAGAAAGAACCTTCCAGTTTCTCTCTGACCTCACTGATAGGGTCCCTTAGTGCATGTAGCCAAAGTGTGGGGTGCCAAGAAAACCCAATTTGGAAAAGGATTCTTAAAGTTACTAAATTACAATTTTGAAGTTGGATTCCAATCCAACTGTGTCTCTGTCATGAATATAAGAGCACAAGTTAATAGAGTGGTTTCCTCACAGTTGCCATGGGGATATCTGAGATTATTTAGAAGATTCAGAGAACCAGAGATCCATGCAAAATGTCACCCACCTAATAGTTCTGTAAGCTTTCCTTTCAGCATTGCAAAAAGGTTTCTTTTCTAAGAGTCTGTCTGTCTGTCTCTGTTTTTCTGTCTTTCTGTCTCTTAATTCTGCCCCCTACCTTCCCTACAGTTTTCTTCAGGTAGTTTCCTCAGAGAGGTCATCCCGCAATCATGCCACATATATTAACTGGTTGAACAAATTTTCAAGAATAAGCCCAGATGGGAATTTAGAATTTGGTAAAGATGACAATTCATTTCAGTGGGGAGATATGGATTATTTAGTAAATGGTATTGCGACACCTGACCAACACTTTGGAGAGAAAATAATGCTAGATTTCTATGTCATTTCTCACCAAATACATTCCCAATAGATTAAAAAATGTGAAGTCCAAAAGTTGTTTTGAATGAAGGTTTTCATAATTTTATAATGGGCAGGGCTGTTCATTGGAAACAAATTTCAGAAAGCATAATGAAAACAAGATCACTTAAACACATTTAAATTGCTTTAACTTGTACACAGAAAAAGACAAGGTACAAAGATAAAATGAAAGAATGTGGAGGGTATGTTTTCCAATTATGACCAACATGCGATATTTCAAACCTGTAAAGAGCACTTACCCATCTGAAAAACATTACTGTCCCAAATAGAACACTGATAAACAATATGAATGGGCACTTCTCAATGAAGAGATACCATTGGCCAAAGGCCCTACATATTGTTCAATTATATTAAAATCAAAAGGAAAGTGGACTTTTTATTGAGGTGTGCCTTGAGTGACTAGATGGGCAAAGATGTAAAAGACTGAATTTATTGTGTTTGCAGTGGGATGCATGAAAATGATCACTTTCATACGCAATTGGTTAGCATGTGAATGGATGCAACTCTTTTGGGGGTCAATTTGTTAATATGTATCAAACTATTTAAAGCAGTTTACTCTTTATCCCAACAATTCCTATCCTAGGAAATCTAGTGCCGAAAAACAACTCTAGTAGGATATTCATTTTGGTATTGTTCATAATACTAAAAAATGAGAAACAGCATGAAGGTCTAGATATACATTTATATATATATATATCTATATGGTACTGGTTAAAATAGCCATGTCATTTAAATTTGTGGATTTTCATACAGCCTGTTGTGCATACCCTGCCTCCTGTGTGTTTGTATAGAGAAGCTTTAGAAGCACAAACAAGTGTAGCAAGCCATCATAATGAAGTTCCTCCACGAAGGAGAGAAGGCTGCAAGGAGTAGTTGCAGTAGAGCTAAAAGCAGCCGCCAATAGGCCTGCTCCCTCCATGGACGATGCAGATAGGGGAGGTCTCTGGAGCATGAAAGTCAGCTGAGCCAGTGGCCCCCTGACTCCTGGGGTCTGGTGTACACTCTATGTCTCCCGCATCGTAGGTTTGAAAGGTATCAGAATCCTACAATAAGAGGATGAAAGGTTTGCCAGAACCCGCCTCTACCCCTCGGGTGTCTGTCCTGGCACCTACCTGTTGAGTCCCCAGTGCCGAGTCTACTCAACCACAAGTCTTCTTGTGTCACCTGGGCTTGGCATGATGGGGTCCATGAGCCTGGTCACAGGAGTCAGCTGCTCAGAGCCTGACTAACCCTGTTGGGTGTCACAGACACAGCTGCACTTGGGACCTGGCACAGGAGAAAACCAGGCGCCCCAGACACCCTGATGAGGCTCCTCTTGGATGCATAGCCAGCTTTGCCTCAGACTTTCTCGATTCCACCCTGTGCTTTTCACATGGCTGCCTTCGGGGCCTTATTGCTGAGATGGAGACTTGGAGGTTCAGCTTTGGGAAACCCTGGTCAAGGTCACCTGGAATGCCCAGTTTGCCTGGCTGTTCAGGGAGCACAAGACTGCTCCTGCTCACAGCCCTGACCCTCCAAAAGAGAACTCAAAGCCCCCCAACATGCCACAGGGTGATCAGGGCTAGCTCAGCAGCCCTGGCATATATATGGGCTTCTGTTCTCAGTGCCAGCCCCAACCAGCTCCTCTGCCAGGGAAGGGGTTTGCTCAGTCCCCAGTCCCTGAGGAAACACTGGCTGGCACTCCCGATGCCAGTTAAAGCCCCTGCCCAGGAGCCTTCCTTGCTTTCCTTCCAAGCTCCTCATCACCATGCCAAGAGTCTTCTGTTCTTGGAGCCCCTACAACATCCATCAGTCTCTCTCCTGTAGTGTGCCAGGAAGTGGCTTCTGTCCTACTCCAAGGCTTTTCCATTTCATCAGCCCACCAGGAAAAGAAGGATAAAGGTTATCTTGATTCCAGGGCTGGAAAAAAACTGCCAATACTCACGTTCTCATAGCCAGATGTGCATCCAGCCTCTCTACCTGGTCTCAGGGCTGCCAGTGGAAACCAGCTGTCCTTTTCACCCACCTCTCATCAGGAAGATTCTAAGAACGAACCCAGGAGCACACTGGAGCCTTGATCCACTGAAGCAGAGAGCAAAATCTGTGGGCATGAGGCAGGTGAAGGTAGCAAGGAGAGGTCGGGAGTGTTGTTGGAAGAATGAAAACCAAGGACCTTCAGGGACTCCTAGGACCTGGGGAGGGCAATTCTCAGAAGTACTTGTTAGAGACAAATGGTGTAATTGCCCTTCGGAAGGAGAGATGTTTTCCTGTTTCCAGTGTGTTCCTCCCAACCCACAGGGAAGGCAGGGATTTAAAATGGACTATATTTAGAAAAGGTGTTTCCCATTGTAAGCACTGGTTTGAAAAGTCACTGAGAGATCCCTTGGGGCAGGCCCATCCTTTACCAGCCAACAAAGAGAGAAAACATCCCTCCTTCTCATATACCTGTTGGTTCAGTGATCATAATTTAGTAACGAAGAAAAAGGAAGCCAGTTTTGTGTTCCTATTTTAGTACAGGACTGTTGCTGTTGTTCAGTCACTGAGCAGTGTCCGACTCTGGGATCCCATGGACTGCAGCACTCCAGGCTTCCCTGTCCTTCACCGTCTCCCAGAATTTGCTCAAACTCATGTCCATTGTGTCAGCGATTCCACCCAACAACCTCATCTTCTGTCATCCCCTTTTCCTCCTGCCCTCAATCTTTGCCGGCATCAGCATCTTTTCCAATGAGTCGGCTGTTCCCATCAGGTAGCCAAAGTATTAGAGCTTTAGTTTCAGCATCAATCCTTCCAATGAATATTCAGAGTTGATTTCCTTTAGGACTGACTGGTCTGATCTCCTTGCTGTCCAAGGAACTCTCAAGAGTCTTCTCCAACACCACGGTTCAAATGTGTCAGTTCTTTGGCACTCAGCCTTCTTTATAGTCCCACACTTACATCTGTACATGACTGATGGAAAAACCATAGCTTTCACTATACAGACCTTTGTTGGCAAAGTGATGGCTCTGCCTTTTAATATACTGTCTAGTTTTATCATAGCTTTCCTTCCATGGAGCAAGGGTATTTTAATTTCATGGCTGCAGTTACCATCCACAGTGATTTTGGAGCCCAATAAAATAAAATCTGTAAGTGCTTCCACTTTCCCCCTTCTATTTTCTATGAAGTGATGGGAGGACTGTTCATCCCATACATCCTTTCATCCAGTGGTTCTCAAAGTGGTCCACAGGCTAGCATCTTCAGCATCATTCTATTGAATCTCACTCAGTAACAACAGTGAGTTTTGTGGCATTTTAACTGGTCCCATTCCTGTCCTCTTATCGCCAACTTTGCAGTAGCATTGAAAATCAGCATCTAACTATCCATTTCATGGTGAAAAGGTGAAAGTTAGCAGACTGTGGAGGGAGCAGAGTGGGGTTGGAGAGCCTTCAAAATCCGATTCTGAGACAATCACCATTGTATGATTTATCTGATGGTTCCCTTGTAAGACACCTCTCCGAGACTGTCTTTATTTAAAACAAGTTTGAGCTCGTCCAGTGCAAACAGCCTTTCTTTGGTACGTGGTGAAAATGAAAGTGAAGTGGCTCAGGCGTCTGCAACTTTTTGATACCCCCATGGAATGTATAGTCCATGGGAATCTCCAGGCCAGAATAGTGGAGTGAGTAGCCATTCCCTTATCCAGGGCATCTTCCCAACCAAGGGATCAAACTCAGGTCTCCCGCATTGCAGGTGGATTCTTTACCAGCTGAGCCACAAGGGAAGCCCAAGAATACTGGAGTGGGTAGCCTATCCCTTCTCCAGCAGATATTCCTGACCCAGGAATCGAACTGGGGTCTCCTGAATTGCAGGCAGATTTTTAACCAACTGAACTATGAGGTAAAACTGTACGTCTCCTCTAAAATATGGACACAAATGTTCATAGTGTTTTCACTCAAAGTACATATTCAGACACACAAGACTATGTATTGGATGATCCATTTATATAAAATGCAAACACATCTAGAGTGAAACACATCTAGGTTGCTGCAGGTTGGGTGTAATGGGAAAGGACAACCACAGGGATGATGAGAACATTCTCAGTGTTACTATGGTGCTGATTTCATGGGCAGACATGATTTTCTGAAATCACCAAGGAACACACTTTAAATAGATGTAATTCATTCTATGTGCAGTATTCTTAGCATGGTTGATAAAGAAGCTGCTTCCCATAGGTCTTTGGGAGTTGGGCGACAGGCTGTCCAAGGCTGAAGTGTTGGAGGGATTGATAGAATCAAAATGTTGGGGATATGTTGATGGTCTTTCTACTTTCAGAGAAGTCCTATGAAAGAAAGAGGAACTCGGGCTACAGCGGGTGGTCTCCAAGCAGAGCTGGGAAGGAATGCAGTTCTTCTAACGGTGAGGCTCTCTGCCTGAGACCTGAAACCTTTGGTGATTGAGAGCCCAATAAATCGGAAACCTACAGGTGGAGAAAGCTAACCGCTTCTGACGCTTGAATGCCAACAATTTGAAGAGGTGGTTTTGAATCAGCCTCCCGAGGAGGAGATGAGACTATACAAGCCAACCAAGCAGTGGAGGCCAACTTAAACGTGTTTCATCTGGATCTAATCACACTATTTCAGATGGCCTCAAGACAGCTGCTAGTCATTGTCAGAGAGGGGCACAGGCCAGTACAGAGACCAGTAAACAAAAGGCTTCAGGCTTAACAACTCTCCAGATTCCCTGATAGCTCAGTTGGTAAAGAATCCACCTGTAACGCAGGAGACCCCAGTTAGATTCCTGGATCAGGGAGATCTGCTGGAGAAGGGATAGGCTACCCACTTCAGCATCCTTGGGTTTTTTCTGGTGGCTTAGCAGGTAAAGAATCCATGTGCAGTGTGGGGGACCTGGGTTCGATCCCTGGCTTGGGAAGATACCCTTGAGGGCACTCCAGTTTTCTTGCCTGGAGAATCCCTATGGACAGAGGAGCCTGGTGGGCTACAGTCCATGGGGTCGCAAAGAGTTGGACACAACTGACCAACTAAGAACAGCACATTAGGAACAATGTGAATAAATTTGCCAATTTAGGGGTGGTCCTAAGATGGTGGAGGAATAGGACGGGGAGACCACTTTATCCCCCACAAATTCATCAAAAGATCATTTGAATGCTGAGCAACTTACTCAAAACAGCTTCTGAACACCAGCAGAGGACACTAGGCACCCAGAAAGGCATCCCATTCTCTTTGAAAGGAAGTAGGACAAAATATAAAAGCCAAAAAGAGAGGCAAAAGAGTTAGAAATGGAGACCCGTCTTGGGGAGGGAGTTGTGAAGGAGGAGAAGTTTCCAAACAACAAGAATCCCTCTCACTGGCAGGTCTCTGGGGAGTTTTGGAATCTCAGAGGGCAACATAACCGGGAGAAAGAAGAAGAAGAAAAAAAAAAACCCAGAAAATATGCACTTAAGCACAACTGTCAGTGGAGAATTCCCCCAGATGCTCACATCCGCCACCAGTGAGTGGGGACTGGACAGGGAGGCACGAACTGTATGCTTAGGGTAAGGACTGGGCCTGAATGCCCTGAGGACAATGTGAGGGAGCTAACGTGAGACAGCAACCCAAGCTGTGAGACAGCCAGAGAGACTTAAAGCAAAAAAAGAGAGAGAGAGAGAGACAGAGAACTTTCCCAGGAAGAGCTCTGACTTAACGAGCAGTCTGGCCCACTCACAGAACAAAGGACTGAGAGAATATCAGAAGAGAGATAGTAGCTGTGGACTGGCTCCTCACCTGCCAGAGGCAGAGAAACAGCTGGGTGACAGCCAGAGCCAAAAGGCAAGGGGCAATCTCGGTCCCAGAGATGGCATCCTCCACCAAACTGTGAGTAGGCTCCCAGCTGCTAAGCACGTCTTCCTGGGATCCTGGATGGCTGACATCTGCCAGGGGGGTCACAGCCTGAGATCAGCTGCCCAGAGGAGACATACGGCACACCAGAGACAGTGCTTCCACGGTGCACCCAGAAAAGTGAGTCGCTGGGACCTGGGGGTCATTAAGACGCATGGGCCACCTGGGAGAGTGTGCTCATCAAACAGCTGGTTGCCCGAGCTGCTCAAGCCTGGAAAGGGCACAAAACGCATGCCCAACATTGTCTGTGCACTTGGGGAGGGCCTGACAACCTGAACCTGAACAGCTCAGTCCTGGGAAGTACAAGAAATACAGGACCCACTTTGGAGAGCACCCCTGCAGAGCAACCTGGAGCCTGAACAGTGTAGACTGGTAAAGCACAGGCCGTCATGACCTGGGGCAAACGCCGTGTGGTACATAGACTGAGAGCACTCCAGACATGCCAATGCTATTTGTTTGCAGTGTTCTTAAAGAGAAAGGAATACCAGTCCACCTGATCTGCCTCTTGAGAAGTCTGTATGCATGTCAGGAAGCAACAGTTAGAACTAGACATGGAAGTGAAAATATCCCGTTAATTAAATTTCTCAGGTCTGTTTTAATCACAGGGCATTCATTTCTTTGTCCTTAAAGATTTAAATTGCATATGTTTAATAGCTTATGTAAAAACAAAGGCCATAAATTATGGATTGGTTAATGTGGTCCATGAATGAATGCATTGTTCTTGAAATAGACTGATTTTATTTTTAAAAGAGAACAAATCTCAATCCTTAATGTCTGTGAGGTGTTATGCAGAAAAAAATGCTTTTAAAATGTAATAAGAATAAGTGAAAATGTCCATTGTTAAAACAAAAAAAAAGAACTAGACATGGAACAACAGACTGGTTCCAAATAGGAAAAAGAGTACGTCAAGGGTGTATATTGTCATCCTGCTTACTTAACTTATATGCACATTACATCATGAGGAATGCTAGGCTGGGTGAAGCACATGCTGGAATCACATTGCCAGGAGAAATAGAAATAACCTCAGATGTGCAGATGACACAACACCTATGGCCGAAAGTGAGGAAAAAACTAAAGAGCCTCCTGAGGAAAGTGAAAAAGGTGAGTGAAAAAGTCGGCTTAAAACTCAACATTCAGAAAACTAAGAAAAAAAAAGAAAACTAAGATCATGATATCTGATCCCATCACTTCATGGAAAATAGATCGGGAAGCAGTGGAAATAGTGACAAGTTTATTTTCTGCGGGATCAAAATCACTGCAGATGGTGATTGCAGCCATGAAATTAACAGTCACTTGCTCCTTGGAAGAAAAGTTATGACCAACTCAAACAGCATATTAAAAAACAGAGACACTGCTTTGCCAGCAAAGGTCTGTCTAGTCAAGGCTATGGTTTTTCCAATAGTCATGCATGAATGTGAGACTTGGTCCGTAAAGAAAGCTGAGCGCTGAAGAACTGATGTTTTTGATGTGTGGTGTTGCAGAAGACTCTTGAGAGTCCTTTGGACTGCAAGGAGAGCCAACCAGTCAGTTCTAAAGGAAATCAACCCTGAATATTCATTGTAAGGACTGATGTTGAAGCTGCAACTCCAATATTTGGACACCTGATGTGAAGAACTGACTCATTTGAAAAGACCCTGATCCTGGGAAGGATTGAAGGCAGGAGGGGAAGGGGACGACAGAGGATGAGGTGGTTGGATGTCATCACCGACTCAATGGATATGAGTTGAGTAAACTCTGGGAGTTGGTGATGGACAGGGAGGACTGGCGAGCTGCAGTCTATGGCGTCACAAAGAGTCAAAAACGACTGAGCAACTGAGCTGAAATGAAACGAACTCCCTCCCCCACAACACAACTGAATAAGTAAACCTAAGTAAGTGATCACTATCGCACCCTTGTGCCAGGGCCTAAATTAGACACGGAAGAGACTTGCAAGGAGAGAAAGCCAAAATAGACAAAAAAGAGGGAACTGCTCTGGAAATGACAGGTACAATAGATTAAAACCCTGTAGTTAGATCGGAAGGGGCCTAAAGTCCTTGAGAAGAAGTATAAACTGGAATAAGGAACTATATGAAACTGAACTAATCCCCCACTGCCTTCAGCAGCTCCAGACCAATTCCTAAATACATTTTTACTATTATCATTTAAAAATTTTTGTCTTTTGAAGTTCTTTATTACTCCTTTAATTTTCATGTTTATAACCAACTATTACCTTGCAACAAAAGACCCTACTTTTTTCTCATTTATTTTTATTAGTTGGAGGCTAATTACTTTACAATATTGTAGTGGCTTTTGTCATACATTGACATGAATCAGCCATGGACTTACATGTATTCCCCATCCCGATCCCCCCTCCCACCTCCCTCTCTACCCGATCCCTCTGGGACTTGCCAGTGCACCAGGCCCGAGCACTTGTCTCATGTATCCAACCTGGGCTGGTGATCTGTTTCACTCTAGATAATATACATGTTTCGATGCTGTTCTCTCGAAACATCCCACCCTCGCCTTCTCCCACAGAGTCCAAAAGTCTGTTCTGTACATCTGTGTCTCTTTACTAATGCACATATGTGGAATTTAGAAAGATGGTGGTGATAACACTAAATGCAAGACAACAAAAGAGACACAAGAGATAAAGCACATACATTTGGACTCTATGGGAGGAGGTGAGGGTGGAATGATTGACAGAATAGAATTGAAACATGTATATTACCATATGTGAAATACATCACCAGTCCAGGTTCGATGCATGAGACATAGTGCTCAGGTCCAGTGCACTGGGATGACCCTGAGGGATGGGATGGGGAAGGAGGAAGGAGTGGGATTCAGGATGTGGGACACATGTACACCAATGGCTGATTCATGTCAATGTATGGCAAAAACCACTACAATATTGTAAATTAATTAGCCTCCAGTTAAAATAAATAAATATTTCAAACAGCCAAAAAAATTGCCAAATTAGATGAAATTAAGAAATTCCTTGAATGACACAAATTCCCAAAACCGACTCAAGAAGAAAGTGAAAACCCTAAATATCCCTAAATCTTTAAAAGATATGGAACAGAAAACTCCAGGCCCATGTGACTTAACTAGTGAATGCTATGAAATACATGAAGGAGAAATATCACCAAGCCATACAAATTATTTCATAAAGTAGAGGAGAGGAAACAATTCTCAAATCATTTTATGAGACCACTGTTACAAAAATACCAAAATGAAATATTAGCAAATTTAATCCAGCAATATATAAAGCATTATGACCAAATGAGATCTATCCCAAGAATGAAAGATTGGTTATACATTAAAAAATCTTCAACCAGTGTTATTCATCATATGAAGAAAACACAGGAGAGAAACCATATGACCATTTTGATAGATGCCACAAAAACATTTGACCATATTCAAGAACCACTATGATAAAGAACTCTCCAAAAACTAGGACTACAAACAGACTTTCTTAATCTGATCAAGGTCACCTACAAAACTCCTACAACTAACGTGATAACGGAGGAAAATCTAATCTCTCCACTGGGGGTGGGGAAGGCTGCTGGCCTTGGATTTGCAGGGCCACTGAGAGGCCTATCCAGCCAGGGGGGTGAGGATCAAGCGGACTGATTGAAATACCTGCACCCTCCTCGGGCAGTGGCCCTGATCCAGTCACCTCCCATGGTACCAGTGGTTCCCTGGGAGACACACAGCACCTCCCAGGCAGTGGTGCCCCAGCCCCATCATCACCACCGACTGCACTGTGTCTGTTGGCTTGACCCCTTCCAGACACAGAAATAGACTTGCACCCAGCAGGCCAGCAGACACTAGGTCACCTCCCAGTTGAGAGCAACTGGCACCTCCAGCCCTCTGGAGAGCTGCAAGACTTTGTTCCTGGAGAGGGAAAGCCCGTGAGAATTGTGCCAGCAGAGGCCAAGTGACTAGTGTTATCCTGGGTGGCACTGCCCTTTCAGCAGCCCTTGTGTGCCACTGGTCCGACTGGTGCTTCTGGGCAGGCCTGGGGTAAGCCCCCAGCCTGAAGTCCCTGTATTCTGTGTGCCTGCAGCCCCAAGAGGCCCAGCCCCATGCCATCCCCAGTGAGTCCAACAGCAGTCCTTGCTTCCCTCCCCAGGCGAACAAGCACAGCCCACTCCCCATCCCTAGTCTCAGGACTCCAGGACAGGGTCCCTGTCCACTGCCATGCAAAGGCACCTACGCATGAACACAAGCACACACAGATGCCAATGTGCATGCCTCTGATCCGTCTCTTTCATAAAGACACACATGCCCAGGTGCATAACCCTGTGCACAAGCACACGTACACTCCCATGTGCATGCACCTGACCACACACTCTCTCACACACACGTAAACGCACATGTGCTAGCACCTGTGCACAGGCACTCTCTCTCTCTCTCGGGCGCACGCACACACAGACATGGACAGGCAGATGGCCATGTGCATACACCTGCCTACAGACACACGAACGCACACGTCAGCTACGTGTGGGACACCAGACGGACAGACCAGGCTATCTTCCAGAAGTCGATGACAAGGACCCGAACTCAGCAGGATGGTCACCTGTGAGCATGGCCAGGTTAGCAGCGGCGCAGACTTGGAGGTGCACAGGGACCGGGGCTCACTTGAAACTTGCAGGCTTGGACCAGAAACAGTCGCACACGTTGAGGAGTGGGGGAGGGTCTGTTGGAGCATGCGCACTGAGGAGCCGCCGCCCCACACACAGAGGCGTCATCGCTAAGCCGTTTACCAGGTTTCTGGCCCGAGTCAGTACTGACTCAGAGGGCCCAGACCACGTAGGTGTGAATCTGCACAGGCACATGGGGGTGACATGGCACACTAACGCATGAAGCTTCAGCAGGGGGCGCCCATTGCCCGAGAGCCTGCAGTCATCGCGGGAACCAATGGTCGGGGGGAACCAATCAGGAGGCAGGACCAGGGTGTGTGTGCACAGGTGCTCTTCCTATGCTGAGCTGCAGGTGGCACTGCAGGGCTGGTGTCTGTAGGGACAGATCAGTCTTTCCCGCTGTGGAGAGAGGGGAAGGGAGTTCAAGATGGAGGCTGAGGCACACGGTGGAGGAAACATGAGGGCAGCCAATGAAGACGCAGGTGCTGTGGCCTTTGCCGCGGACACAGCACGTGGCAGCCACAGTGTGCCGGGTGGTGCTGGTGGCCAGGATGGCCCTGGCGACCCAGCTGGCCCTGGTGATGCCATCATTCATGAAATTCCTGGTGGCGTCGGTGACCTGAATAATCCCAGAGGCCCCGGCGCTGCAGGAGAGTCAGATGGCACAGTCGGTGTCATTCCACAGTTCCCGGGGGCACCCCAAGTTCCAGGGCCTGGTGGAGACGCTGCACCTGGAGCCGGAATTCTGAGTAACCGTCCCCTCCAGTTGTATCCTACTGCAGGAGCCTCGGTGGGCCGGGCGGCTGCGGTGTTCCGGGTGTGGGCTAGGGGTGGTTTGGGGGGTTGCAGGTGGTGGGGCCTAAAGTGTAGGAGGAGGGTACTCTGGGGGGCTGGAGGGTATGTGTCAGGAGTGGTCTGGCTGCCAAGAGAAGGTAGTGAGGAAAAGCAACCTGAAGGGATTCAGAGGGCCGTGTGGTGATATCCAGGGTGTCCGGCGGCGTCTTTGTGGGAGAAAGAGGTTCTCTGTGAGCAGGGAGCCTGACTAACATACAGGCAAAATGACTAGTATGGATGGTGCCTTAACCGTATCTCCACCAGCAGCCTCACTGTGCCTTTCTCATCACACGAGGAGGCAGACAATGCCCGTCACTTCCTGACTCGACGTACTCAACTGCAAGGGCCGATTCGGAAGGAGCTTGGTGTTAATGGCCGCATGCTGGTTCTGTCAGTTCTAAAGGGGGCCGGGGACGGGGAGGGGGTGGTGGGTGGTGGCCAGGGCCAATCTCGGCCAAGGAGGAGCCATAATGGTGGGTTAAGCCTAAAGGAGTGTGGTGCCCTGGGTTTGTCGGTGTGCGGGAACAGAGGGAGGACATGCTCCTCTTCCTCCTTCTCGGTGGGAAATTGAATTTCATTTTGTCTCCCTTTTAGCCGATTGACTGCTGAAGATCATGCCCTTCTCCGGAGGTCCATCGCCTTCTGTCTGGACCAGCTTTCCCTGGTGATGTGGTCCTTGCAGCACTTTGTGCCCCCCGTTTTTGCTAAGCCTCAGCAGGGAAGAGGGGGTTAAACCTAGCCTGTGTGCCCTAGCCTCAAGTGTCCTTCCCCAGGGCATTGCTTTCTGCCGTAATTTGATCCGGTTTCATCTTGTGTCTGTGCTGCTGCTTGAGGGCTCAGTGGCGTCAGAGTTTGGTGATTGTTAACTACATAAAATTGTTTGTTTGATGATTGTTAACTGCAGAAAATAAAACCGAGCTACTGTGCTGTCTCTGACTTTACTTTTAGCTTCTGCACTTCCTCATTCTGCATTTGGCTTTCAGTTGGAAGGGAGGTTCTGAGATCCAGATATTCAAGGAGTACAACGTAATTGAAGACAATGTAAGAAGTGGGAGAGTAAGAAAGTTGTATACTGTCATTCAGTATTAATTTTGGAATATTTTCTCATTTTATAGTTATATTAAATATTAAGATAAATTCCCAGAGGCCTTCCCTGGTGGCTCAGATGGTGAAGAATCTGCCTGCAGTGTGGTAGACCCAGGTTCAATCTCTGGGTTGGGAATATCTTCTGGAAATGTTAATGGCAATCCACTCCAGTATTTTTGCCTGGAGAAATCCTGAACAGTGGAGCTTGCAGGCTACAATTCATGGGGTGGCAAGGAGTCAGACTCCACACAGCAAGTGCACTTTTCACTTTTCACATAACACATGAATGATGTTGCTTTTCAGTCTGTAATTCATGTCCGACTATTTGTGCCCCCATGGACTGTAGCATACCAGACTCGTCTGTCCTCCACTGTCTCCGGCAATTTGCTCAAATTCATGTCCATTGAGTGGGTTATGCTATCTCACCATCTCATCCTCTGTCTCCCCCTTCTACTGTTGCCTTCAATCTTTCCCAGCATCAGGATCTCTTCCAGTTAGTTGGCCCTTCACATCAGGTAGCCAAAGTATAGCAGTTTCAGGTTCAGCATCAGCCCTTCCAGTGAATCTTCAGGGTAGATTTCCTTTAGGATTGACTGGTCTGTTCTCCTTGCAGTCCAAGTCCTCTCAAGAGTATCCTTGTATCCTGAAGCCTTGCTAAACTGAATAATTAATTGTAATAGCTCTTTTATACATCCCATTGGACTTCGTACATAAAGAATCATTTTGTCTGTAATGCACATTTCTTTCTTTCCAATTGATGCATCTTAACTGATTTCTGTAAAAATGAAAGTGCCAACACTTTGGCCACCTGGTGTGAAGAGCTGACTCATTGGCAGAGACCCTGATGCTGGGAAAGATTGAAGACATGAGGAGAAGTGGACAACAGAGGATGAGATGGTTGGAAGGCATCACCGACTCAACGGACATGAATTTGAGCAATTCCAGTAGGTGGTGAAGGACAGGGAAGCCTGGAGTGCTGCAGTCCTTGGGCTTGTAAAGGGTCCAACATGACTGAATGAACAGCAACAGGCATGGGGAAGATGCTGGTGGGTTGTTTGTTTCGGCCCCTCACCATCTGCTACCTTTGTCTAGTGTGACCCTTCTGTGGCACACGTTGGAGAGGTCAAAGCTGCATTGTGGAATGCACGTTTTAGATGGGTCCAGGTTGGGCCCGCTAGTTACCCTTGTGCGTGGTTTGGGAGGCAAATGAGTTGGGATTCTGTTTGCCCCTCCTGGGAGGCACAGAGACTCAGAGCAGAATGTCTGTGGGTGGTGAGAGTTAGGTTGCAGCCCTGGGGGTTGCTGCTTATGGCAGCCGACTGGGAGCATTGTTTTTGCAGCCAGGCACTCGGTGGTGGTGGCTTTTTGTTGGCGGGGCCTATAGTCGACTGTCCTGGGAGTGTGCAGCACACAGATCAGCAAAGGCAGGGCCCCTCCTGCCTGTGGAGATCCCACTGGAAGCCCGAGGGTGGGAGCCTCTTGAGTGACACCTGCACCTCTGTGCAGCCTCTGTGGGAGGGCAGGGCCGGGGACACATGGGAAGCAGCCCCTCAGGTGGAGGAGTGGCCTGGAAATAGGTGAGAGGAGCCTAGAGCACCTCTGTCATCTCCTGGCCTTGAGATGTGAGGGGCGGTGTTGGTCCAGGAGAAGGAGGGTCCGCATAACTAGCCAGGACAGCAGGGGAAGCCTGGGCCCGCCCACCCACCAGGGAGCACAAGGAGGGAAGGGCACCCCTGAGTGGAATTGGGGAGACAGTAGAGTGACCGTAGGTCACCACAGCTGGTATCACCTCCACAGCTCCTCTGATTCCAGGAACTTCCTTAGGGCGCATGGCTTTGTCTTGCTTTAACACTGTTATGTCAGGAAGTCTTACTTTCCTGTTCCCACCTGTCCCTCAGCTCAGGCCTGTGAGGCCTTGAGTGTCACACCTGTCCGTATAGCTAAGGTGGATTATCAGGCCGAAGAGACTTGGTTTCTATGCTTGGTTGGGTCAATCACTGTCTCCCTACCGAAAAGGCTCATGTGAGCATAGATGGGGAAGCCAGTAACACTGGCCTGTACACTGAGTGTCTGGGTCCCTCTTCCACCCTCAGTTCCCATATTGAAGCCCTAAGCCCCAGGGGCTGGAGTTTGGAGACGGGCCTTTGGGATATACTAAGGTATAGATGAGGTCCTGGGGGTGGTACCTCCATGGTGGTCTTAGGACGCCGATCAGTCCTGACCCCCCAACTTGGGGAAGACCCCTCTTCTTGGAGGTCCTACTCTTGCCCTGCTGTGTGTGTTTTACTTTGAGTTTTCTTGTGGGGAGGTGTTGGAGCGTGTGGGGGAGGGACATTAGCCCTTATCACCTTGAGGAGATGTTTAGGAGCCATGGTCAAGGCCTTGGGCATAGAAAGCCACGATCCTTGTCTCAGCTGCGTCTCTGTGTACACCATTGTCCACCCCACACCGTCTGGGCCGGCACAGGAGGGGCCTGTGTGCACAGGCGTATTAGAGGTACCTGAAGGGAGTGTGGCTTCATGAGGGAACCGAGTCCCTCTCGCACCATGGGTTCTCTCTAGTGGCCCATGGGTGGCCGAAGAGACTGGGCAGTAACCAATCTGGTGTGAGGAAGCACCCTGAGGAGAGTGCGCAGAAGCACTGTGCATCCTTTCACAGAAGGAGAGGACCTCATGAGGGGCTCAGTCTCTCTTCAGCTCCTGTTGACCTCAAGAGGGACATGCGGTGGCCATGCAGCCCTTTGACAGCATCATGAGTTTTGCTGGGCAGGGCACTGTGGCTGGGGCGGCCCCCCAGGCACTGGGGGCATCAACTGTCCCAGTGCAAGGTGCGGAGGCTGTGGCATTTGGTGGAGCCTGCGAGGCCCAGTGCTGGAGTTGTATCCTTTCTGAGGAGCCTGCAGGTTCACTGGGGGTTGTAGGGCAGAGGTTGGGGGAGGAACTCAGGAAGATGAGCACTAGAGGGTTCAGAAGCTGTGGGGTGGGGGCTGCCACTGGGGCACAGATGGAGAATCAGGGACCAAAGGTGTCCAGAACTAGCAGCCCATGATCTGCCGCCAGGTGGCTGTGGGACATGGGGGTGACCTGATCGGCTGTGGTGCACAGTTCCCCCAACGTTATCTGGGAGTAGGCGGGCCTCAGCCAGACCTGGGGGCCAGAACTGGTTGTCTGCATGAACTGGCCCTTAATAAAATATGCCAGCACTCTCTTGGTGTCCTCCCTGTCCTACCTGGATTCAGAAATGGTCAGCAGGTACCTTGACCCAGGTAACTGAACTCTATTTAAGAGCTGCGTAACATTCAGAAAACTAAGATTATGGCATCTTGCCCCATCATTTCATGGAAAATAGATGGGGAAACAGTGGAAACAGTGGCTGACTTTATTTTATGGGGCTCCAAAATCACTGCAGATGGTGATTGCAGCCATGAAATTAAATGTCGCTTACGCCTTGGAAGGGAAGTCATGACCAACCTAGACAGCATATTAAAAAACAGAGACATTACTTTGCCAACAAAGGTCCATCCAGTCAAGGCTTTGGTTTCTCCATTAGTCAAGGATGGATGTGAGACCTGGACTACTAAGAAAGTTGAGCACCGAAAACTGGATGTTTTTGAAGTGTGGTGTTGGAGAAGACTCTTGAGAGTCCCCGGGACTGCAAGGAGATCCAACCAGTCCATCCTAAAGGGGATCCATCCTGGGTGTTCATTGGCAGGACTTATATTGAAGCTGAAACTCCAATACTTTGGCCACCTGATGCAAAGTGCTAACTCATTTGAAAAAAAAAACCCTGATGCTGGGAAAAGATTGAGGGCAGGCGGAGAAGGGGACGACTGAGGATGAGATGGTTGGATGGCATCACCAACTCAATGGACATGGGTTTGGGTGGACTCCGGAAGTTGGTGATGGACAGGGAGGCCTGGCGTGCTGTGGTTCATGGAGGTCACAAAGAGTCAGACACGGCTGAGCGACTGAACTGAACTGAACTGGAGCCTCCAAAAATAAACCTGTCACTTTTTCCACTGTTTCCTCATCTGTTTGCCATGAAGTGATGGGGCCCAAGGCTATGATCTTAGTTTTCTGAATTTTGAGTTTTAAGCCAACTTTTTCACTCTCTTCTTTCACTTTCATCAGGAGGCTCTTTAGTTCTTCACTTTCTGCCATAAGGGTGGCGTCATCTACATATCTGATGTTATTGATATTTCCCCTGGCAATCTTGATTCCAACTTGTGCTTCATCCAGCCCAGTGTTTCTCATGATGTACTCTGCATATAAGTTTAAAAAGTGGTGTGATAGTATAAGCCTTGACATACTCCTTTTCCTAGTTGAAACCAGTCTGTTGTTCCATGTCCAGTTCTAACTGTTGCTCCTGACCTGCATACAGATTTCTGAAGATGCAGGTCAGGTATTCTGTTATTCCTGTCTCTTTAAGAACACTGCAAACAAATATTGCTGTCATGTCTGGAGTGCTCACAGTGTATGTAGCACACGGGTTTTGCCCCGGATCATGATGGCCTGTGCTTTCCCAGTCTACAGCGCTCAGGCTCCAAGTTGCACTGCAGGGGACCTCTTCAAAGCAGTCTCTGTGTTTTGTTTATGTCCCAGATGTGAGCTTCTCAGGTTCAGGTTCTTGGGTACTCTGCAAGGGCACAGACTCACTTGTGCATGCATTTTGTGCCCTTCCCAGGTCTGAACAGCTCAGTTGACCAGGAGCTTGGCGAGTGCAGTGTCCCAGGTGGGTTGTGCATCTTAATCACCTCCCTGGTCCTGGCCACTCAGTTCCCTGGGTGCGCTTTGAGAGTGCCGTCTCGGGTGTGCCATGTGTCTCCTCTGGGGTGCTGATCTCAGGCTGTGACCCTCCTGGCAGATGTCAAACATCCAGGATCCCAGGAAGACGTGGTTACCAACAGGGAGCCTACTCACACTTTGGTGGAGGATGCTGTCTCTGGGGCCGAGATTGCCCCTCACCTTCTGGCTCTGGCTGTTGGCCACCTCCAGGAGGGGAGGGGCCGGTCCACAGCTGCTAGCTCTCGTTTGGTATTCACTCATTCCTTTGTTCTATGAGAGGGCCAGGCTGCTCATTAAGTCAGAGTTCTTCCCAGGAAACTTGTCTCCGTTTTTTTGTTTTGTTTTGTTTTGTTTTTGTTTTTTACTCTCTGTCTATTCCACAGTTTGGGTTCTTATCTCACGTTAGCAGGCTCAGATTTTTCTCAGGGCATTCAGGCCAAATCCTTACCCTAAGCATGCAGCCTGTGCCTCCCTATCCAGCCCCTACTCACTGGTGGCAGATGCAAGTATCTGGGGTACTTCTCCTCTGGCAGTTGCAGTTAAGTGCATATTATCTGCTTTTTCTTTATTTTTCCCTCTCAGTTATGTTGCCCTCTGAGATTCCAAAACTCCCAACAGACCTGCTGGTGAGAGGGTTTCCTGCTTTTTGGAAACTTCTCCTCCTTCACGACTCCCTCCCCAGGACGGGTCTCCATCCCTAGCTCTTTTGTCTCTCTTTTTGTCATTTATACTTTGTCCTACCTCCTTTGGAAGAGAATGGGCTGCCTTTCTGGGTGCTGGATGTCCTCTGCTGGTGTTCAGAAGCTCTTTTGTGTTAGTTATTTAGCATTCAAATGATCGTTTGATGAATTTGTGAGGGAGAAAGTGGTCTCCCAGTCCTATTCCTCTGCCATCTTAGGAGCGCCCCTAAATTGGCAATTTTATTCACAAACATTGTTCTTAGTGTGCTGTGCTTAGTCGCTCAATAATGTCCAACTCTTTGCTACCCTATGGACTATAGCCCACCAGGTTCCAGTGTCCACAGGGATTCTCCAGGCAAGAATACTGGAGTGAGTTCCCATGCCCTCCTCCCGGGGATCTTCCCAACCCAGGTATTGAACCCAGGTTTCCCACATTGCAGGCAGATTCTTTACTGCCTTAGCTGCCAGGGAAGCCCAAGGACACTGGTATGGGTAGGCTATCCCTTCTTAAGGGGATCTTCCCAAGCAGGGAATCAAACCGGAGTCTCCTGCATTGCAAGAGGATTCTTTACCAGCTGAGCTACCAGGGAAGCCCTTACACCAGCTGGTCTATGGTATGTTATTATTATTTTATATGCCAGGCTAACCTGACAAATGGGCTTCCCAGGTTGCTCAGTGGTAAAATAAAGAATCTGCCTGCCAAGTAGGAGACATGAGTTTGATCCCTATGTTGTGAAGAGCCTCTAAAGAAGGAAATGGCAACCCACGCCATTATCCTTGCCTGGAGAACCCCATGGACATACAGAGAGGAGCCTGGTGGACTACAGTTCATGGGGTTGCAAAAGAGTTGGGCACAACTTAGCGACTAAACAACAAGCTGACAAATTCAGGGTAGGAAGTAAGAAACTGAATACTTTCATACCCAGATACCTGGAGTTAAATCAATGCAACCTGTTTGGAGGGCAATTTGGTAACATGTATAAAACATTTTAAAAAGAGATTACTTTTTGACCCAACAATCCTCCTTCTTAAATCAGAACTATTGTACATAACGTGTTGGTGGTAGTGGTTTAGTCACTCAGTCATGTCCGACTTGTGCGACTGCATGGACTGTAGCCCACCAGGCTCCTCTATCCATGGGATTTCCCAGGCCAGAGTACTGATGTGGGTAGCCATTTCCTTCTCCACATAATGAGTTACACGAAAACAAATGTACCAGAATATCCATTTCAGCATTGTTTATAATACTGAAAAATTGCAAACAGCCTAAAGGCCTATATACAAGAAGTTGGTTCAAATAACTATGGATTACACATTTTGAGGAATAGTATATAGCTCTTAAAAGTACTGTGGATGGCACAGTCTTAGCTGTATTCACTCTATAGCCCACCTTTGGGTCAATTCTGGGTGCCCTTTCTGGAAAGGGATGGTCCTCCTCCTTGTCCCCTTTCTCTAGCTGCCCCTTGCAGTGTCCCTCCCCTCCTTTGACTCTTTGGGCTCCTTTTCCACCATGTTATGAGTTGATCGGCAAGGGGCTAATCCATTAGCAACAAAATAGGCCTATTTCTACCTTGAAGTAATAAAGAAGGGCCAAGTCTTCAGGCCACACTAGTTAAGTAAGAAATAAATTTATGAACATTCAATTCACTAATAGTCAAGACGTTCCTATTGCAAGTAAAAAACAAGTGAAAGAAAAATGACCAAAAGTACCCCATTGGTTTTTTAAACCAAAGGGAGAATTTCTTGGTCTGTGCAACTACAAGGTACAGAGGTAGCTTCTGTCTACAGGCATGGCTGGATCCAGCATTTTGTTCCCTGAGATTTACCTTCTTGCTCCAGTTCACACTCTGTCCTTTGCCAACCTTCCTCCCCTAGAGACCCAAAGTGTCACTGGCTGGATGATATCACCACAGCAGGAAGAAAGTGATCCTCCAATGGCCAGGCCTGAGCCACATGCCCACCCCTGGAATCAAAGGTGAAGTCAACTCTATCACAATCACAATGGCCTAGAGAAAAGGAAAGGTGCAATTTTCCAGAGTGACATCATACCAGTACCAAGAGTAGGAAAATGGATGCTGGGTTACAAAATCCATACATGTTCTTGACAGTGGTATAGGCTTTTAATCAAATTCAAAATCAATTTCCAATGTTTTAAAGGAACAAAACTGGGAACAATTATTTCTTAATCTAAAAGAGCATGCATGCTCAGTCACTCAGTCATGTTCAACTCTTTACAACCCCATAGACTATAGACCACCAGGCTCCTCTGTCCCTGGAATTTTCCAGGCAAGAACACTGGAGTGGGTTGCCATTTCCTTCTATAAGGTATCTTCTCAACCCAGGCTTTGAAGCTGCATCTCTTGCATCTCCTGCATTAGCAGGCGGATTCTTTACCACTGTGGCACCTGGGAAGCCCATTAATCTAATAGAGCAGACAATTAGTTTCCCAAATAAAGAAAATACTTATGTCAGGGACTTCCCTGGTGGTTCAGTGGCTAAGCCTCCACACTCCCAATGCAGGGCACCCAGGTTCAATTCCTGGTGAGTCAACTAGATTCCACATGCTACAACTATTAAATAAGAGCTCGCATGCTGCACTGAAGATCCTGCATGCTCCAACTGAGACCTGCACAAATTTAAAAAATGTCAAAAGTAATACCCACAGTCACATGGTGGGAGCATACTGTTAAGAATAGGAACATATTATATCCTTAAATATTCCCAACTTCTTCTGATTTCTTTCTTTTTTTCCCCCTTTGTTTAGTTGCTCAGTTGCACTCTATTCTGCAGCCCTATGGATTGTAGCCCACCAGGATCCTCTCTCTATGGCATTTCCCAGGCAAGAATACTGGATGGGTTGTCCTTTCCTACTCCAGGGGATCTTCCTGAATCATGGATGAAACCAAAGTCTCCTGCATTGGCAGGTGGATTCTTTTCACTGAGCCACCTAGGGATGGGCTTACTACGATTTACTGAATCTTTATTCAGTGAAGATGCACATTTACTTTCTTTCAATTTTAACACGGCGTCACTTCCAGGTCGCACACTGGTAAAGAATCTGCCTGCCAACATAGGAGATGTCATTTTGATCCCTAGGTCAGGAAGATCCCCTGGAGGCAGAAATGGCAACCCACTGAAGTATTCTTACCTGGAAAATTCTATGGACAGAGAAGCCCGGCAGGCTATAATCCTTGGGGTTGTAAAGAGTCAAACAGAACTGAGTGACTGAGCACACCTTATCAGCAGATAACCTGCTCATGCATGAAGAAAATATGTTGTAATTCACAGTACTGCTAAAACTATCAGCAAATTTGGTGAGGTTTCAGGAAATACTAGACATTGGAGGGAGCTAACTCCTCCCCCAAAGACTTAACTAATTGTCCCTAAACTTTTCTACATTGAACTGAAACAAGGTCAGTAGGCCATAAAGTTACAGTTCTAGTATTTCTGAATTGTTTGATCTTCTGCAAGCTAAGCTTGTTACTTTGGGAGTAATCAGACCTACTGATAAATGGTGGTAGGCAAACTAGAATTCTGGTGGGAAGTCACACTTTTGAGTAGCAACCACCTACTGTAGATGAATAGCCTTAAAAAAACCAATAGAAAAGTGAATTTTTAACTAAGTACTTCTACCCTTTGGAATCTGTCTTGAGGAAATAACCAGTCAGGAGAAGACATACAGAAGAATTGCACTGAATCATTATTAGGGACAAATGGAAACATATTAAATGTTCAACACTTACATTACGGTACTTCATGCATCCAAATACATGTTTTTGAAGAAATTTTAGAAGGAGAAAAAGCTTATATGTTAAATTAATTCCAAGAAAAAATTAATCCTAAATTTTCAACAATTACATTATTGTTATATATTAAGTGACAGTCACTCATTCATTGTGCAACACTGTGACCCCATGGACTATACAATCCATGGAATTCTCCAGGACAGAATACTGGGGTGGGTTGCCTTTCCCTTCTCCAGGGCATCTTCCCAACCCAGGGATCGAACCCAGGTCTCCCACATTGCAGGCAGATTCTTTACCAGCTGAACCAGATATTGCCACTATAAAACTAAGAAAATATTCCAAAATACTGACAGCAGTTAATGCTGAATGACAAGACATAATACATTTTAATTTTCTTCCATTTCTTAAATTGTCTTCAATGACACTGTACTACTAGACTATCTGAAGCCCAGAACCTTCCCTTGAAATCAAGAACCAAGTCAAGAAACTGTGGAGGTGCAGTATTTGAAAATATATTCAGGCACAGGATGATAGTTCAGCTTTATTTTATGGTACAAGAAATACTGAAACACCCTCCTCCTCCACCCAGAGAAAACAACAGGGCCAAGAGTGCACAAGGGCCAGTATAAGCAAACAGTTAGGCCCCCATAATAAATCAGCAACCAGTGTAGGAATCAATGCCCTGGGGAAGGATGCACTGCCTAGGTTAATCTTAGGTGCTCTTTTTTGGCCTAGGCTTAGGGATGACCAGGGACACAAAGTACCCCGTAATTGGTTGGTTGATCCCAACCAACAGGAAAAGCTGCTTAAGACAGAAGATAATGGAAATTTGGAGCTGGCCACCGTCTTCAGCAGTCAGCTGTCTAAAAGGGAGGGATAAAGAATAATTAAATGTGGTAACTGTTCACCTAATTCTCTCTGCCCCCTCAGCTGCTGACAGGCTCAGTGCACATGTCTACATCCTTAGACTTCACCTTTGGGGGGTCTCCAATTGACTATTAGAATGAACCCAGACACCTGCCACCCACCCAGATCCCTTTGCAAACTAACATTGCTAGGATGCTGCCGTTCACTGTGAGCTCCTTCCCTACTGCCCTGTGGTAGGGCTAGACGTGTGGGCTCAGAGACTGGCCAGCCACCTCTGCCTCCATGGGTGATGGGATCTGCAGTATGATGGAGCTGGTAGCGGTGAGGTTAAGGGACCATCTCACACCACCCTTGCCTGTGCCTCAGGCCTACTCTTCACTCGGAGGCCTGTTTCCTTCTGGCCGTTCTCACTTGTCTTCATCCCCACCCCAAGTCTGCTTCCCACCCTTCCAGTACCTCAGGCCATCTCCCCCCTCCATCTCTCCCTGCCACCTCTGACCCATACCCCCAAGGCCAGACCCTTCAGCCATCTTATTGGTCCCCCTCCCCACACCCCCTCCCAACCCCATGCTGACCACCTTCTCTCCATTCCACTGTCTACAGGAGGCCCGTTCCTCCCTGATCTAGCCCCAGCCCCTCGCCTCTCTTCAAATAGGATACAAATTGTGAAGTTGGCTTCTTGGTCCTCCGGCCACGGGCAGCACATGCCCATCAAGTCCTGATGCAACATTTACACCAGGCCACGGCCCAGCATGTCCTCCTGTCCCCAGGCCGGCATGGCCACGAGGCCCTGGCACCACATGTCCACCTGGTCCCCAGGGTGGCGTGGTCACCCGGCCCTGCCGTGGCTTGTCCATCCGGCCGAGGTGCGGCATGGCCACTGGGCCCCGCCAAGGCCTGTCCACCCAATCCCGGCAGGGCATCTCTGCCAGGTCCCGGAGCGTGAGGTGCCTGCGCCAGCTCTGGGGCTCCAGCTGCGGCTGCACTCGCCTCTCCCATACCTCCCAGGCCCTCATGCCCTTCAGGGCCATTTGGGTCACCAGGTTCATCTGAGCCTCCCTGGCCTTCAGCACCTCCCACCATGCCACCTCCGCCGGCACCTGGGTCTGTGTCCTCCATGAACATTCACGCTTCACCTCAGCCCACCACCGCCAGCCAGAGCATCTGAGGGGCTGAGGCACCGAAAGGAGACCGTGCCCCTGGATGGGTGATGTCACTATGGGCGCCAAGAGAGCCTGTGCAGTCAGGCCCTGACACCAGTCCCAGGATGTCTTTCCTAGGTGGTTATGAGCACATGACTGTTTCCCACCAAATGTGGAAACACCAAATGAGCCCCTTCCCCTTACATCTCTGCTGCCATGTTCACATTTGATCATTCTGCTGACTTCAACTTCCGGAAGGGAGTCGAGTGCCAGGGCCAGGCCAGGTCTGTCCCATTCATTTCCCACATATAGCTCAAGTCTGCGTCCTTGTCCGTACGTGTGGGCATGTGCAGGTGCATGCACATGGGGGTGCGCCAAGGCTGGCCCTGGAGTCCTGAGACCAGGGATGCAGAGTGGGCTGTTCCTGCCCACCTGGGGGGGGAAGAGGGGACTACTGTTGGGCCCACAGGGGATGGCATGGGGTAGGGGTGCCTGGAGGTCCGGGCACACAAACTACAGGGACTCCAGGCTGTGGGCATGCCGCAGGCCTCTCAGAAGCACCAGAGGAACCAGCTAGACTCAAGGGCTGGGAGAAGGGCAATGTTCCCCTGGATGCTGCCCAGTTTCTTTCCCTCTGGCGGAACAACTCTCTTGGCTTTTCCCTCCCCAGGAATAAAGTCTTGAGGCTCTCCAGAGGGCTGATGGTGCCGGGGAACCTCAACTGGGAGGTGACCCTGTGTCTTCTGGCCTGCTGGGTGCTGGCTCTACTTCTGTGTCTGGAAGGGGATCAAGTCAACAGGCAATGTACAGCCGGGAGTGACGATGGAGCTGGGACAGCACTGCCTGGTCTTGGGGTGCATCTGCCAGGGACCACTGCTGCCAAAGGAGGTGACTGCCTCAGGGATTGTACTCCAGTCTGTCCCCTGATCCCCACCCCCTGGCTGGAGAGTCCTCTTGGCCCTCCAAATCCAAGGCCAGCAGCCTTCGCCCACCCTCCTAGTGGGGGAGAGGCACCAGTAATGGTTGACCCTTCCTTGTGGGTGGGGCATCCCTGTCCCACCTTCTTACCCACCCAGTTTCTTTCAATTCTGTCTCTGAGTCAGTTTTAGAGTGTGGGTAGACCCAGTATAATGCCTGTGTCTGTCCCCTGCACTGTGGCTTAGAGGACCCCAGCAGGGGGCCTGGACACATCTCTCCCTCAGGGGCCCATTGTCAGGCTGAGGTGACATTTGAAAGAATAGTTGTGCTACGTAAGGGGACTCACAAGAGTACAATGGACTAGAGGGTTAGGGGTCAAGCCACTTGACCCACCAGCGTCCTCCCTCTTCCCACTCCACATTTATACCTGTGCCCTTCATCCGTAGTGATAGCTAAAACTTACTATGGTCATTCGCTGTTTTAGGTGCTTTACATGTATTTGTCCATCACATCAGTTTTCAGAAAGTATTGCCATACTGGTGTCCTGTCTCCCTTGATGCAGTTCTCCTCCAAACAAACCACACACAACCACTCTCTCCCCAACACCAGTGGCTGAGTCTTGAGCATTTTGGTTTCTGCATTTCACAAAACTATGATGAAAACAGTGCTCCCTCAGGCATGTGACTTAAGTTGGGTCTGAATTGCGAGATCTGCAAAGGAAAATAATGACAATGAGAAATAATATGTTTGACAAGAGAGTGACAGAGAATGAAGGGAAGACAGTGTATGATAGAATGAGGTCGTAGTTTACCACTGTGACAGGTAAATGATTCTGAGTGAGTATGACAGAGTGAATGTGTGATTGGGACAGGAATGTAAAAGGACAGAATGTGATGGAAGAAACTAAGATGCAGATGATAGTGATAGCAGTAGCCAGCCCCCAAAATGATAGATAATAACTTAACGTGTACAGTGAATGGCGCCGCCGGATTCCTAGTCTCCAAAGGAAAAGATTTAATTCCGAGACCAAGAGACACAACTTCAGTCACTCAGATATTTGTGTAGTAGGAATTTTATTAAAGTGATATTGATAGAAAAAGCTTCTGACATAGACATCAGAAGGGGGTGGAAAGAGTACCCAGTTTGCTAGTTTAAGCAGAGCATTTTATACTTTTCTGCTAGCTGCTGAGAATAGATTAAAAGGATGCCTCGAGGCTGTGAAAATTTTTCCCAGTCCCTTTCCCATAACATACATTCTGGGATGACATCTGCAGGATATTAACCAGAAGAATTGGGTTTACCCAGAGCTCAAGACCATGGAAGTTTTACCCAGACCTTCTCCCATAACATAGGTTCTCAGCTCAAAAAAAAGGCATGTCCTTGAGCAAGAGATTCTGCTGCCTACCAGGCCTCCATGTCTAAGGAAAAACAATGTGAAAAAGAAAGAATGTTCATATTCACCTCCTCCTTAAAAAGCCTTGGTCTCCCTAGAAACCTGACTAAGTTAACTCTCTCACAGATACCATGACAGAGTGAGTGTGTGGCACACAGAGTGTCAGAGATAAAGTCTAGGAGAGATCAGGTGTGAGAGAGAGTAAGTGTGATGGAAAAAGCATTATAGAGTGACACAAGAATATTACAGAAAGAGTGCGTGTGACAGATAATCTGACTCAGTATGAGAAAGCAAATCTCAGAGATAATATATACAGAAGAAAATGGGTCTGTCACACATGTCAGAGTGTGACAGGGAATGAAGCTGACCAGTAGCCTGGGAAGGTGAATCAATCCTTGGGGCCCATGGTTCCCCGAGGGCGGCCATCCCCAGGTCTCAGCCAGTCCAGAGGAAGACAGCAAATTGACTTGGCTCAGCTCCCCAAGCCACATTCTGCCCAATCAGTTTCTTCAGTAATAAAACTGATGTTTATTTTTTAATTAATTAATTTATTTTAATTGGAGGCTAATTATGTTACAATACTGTAGTGTTTTTTTTTTCCATACATTGACATGAATTAGTCATGGGTGTACATGTGTTCCCTGTCCCATCACTCAGGGTCATCCCAGTGCACCAGCCCTGAGCACCCTGTTTTCAGGCATCAAACCTGGACTGGCGATCTATTTCACATATGGTAATATATATGTTTCAGTGCTATTCTCTCAAATCACCCCCCTCCCTTGCCTGCTCACACAGAGTCCAAAAGTCTGTTCTTTACATCTGTGTCTCTTTTGCTGTCTCGCATACAGGGCCATCATTACCATATTTCTAAATTGCATATATATGCATTAATATACTGTATTGGTGTTTTCCTTTCTGACTTACTTCGCTCTGTTTGATAGGCTCCAGATTCATCCACCTCATTAGAATTGATTCAAATGCATTATTTTTAATAGCTGAGTAACATTCCATTGTGTATATGTACCACAGTTTTCTTATCCATTCATCTGCCAGTGGACATCTAGGTTACTTCCATGTCCTGGCTATTGTAAACAGTGCTGCGATGAACATTGGGGTACACATTTTCTCTTTCAATTCTGGTTTCCTTGGTGTGTATGCCCAGCAGTGGAATTGCTGGGTCATATGGCAGTTCTATTTCCAGTTTTTCTTAAGGAATCTCCACACTGTTCTCCACAGTGACCGTACTAGTTTGCATTCGCCCCAACAGTGTAAGAGGATTCCCTTTTATCCACACCCTCTCCGGCATTTATTGCTTGTAGACTTTTTGACAGCAGCCATTCTGACTGGCGTGAGATGGTACCTCATTTTGGTCTGGATTTGCATTTCTCTGATAATGAGTGATGTTGAGCATCTTTCCATGTGTTTGTTATTCATATGTATGCCTTCTTTGGAGAAATGTCTGTTTAGTTCTTTGGCCCATTTTTTGATTGGGTCGTTTATTTTTCTGGCACTATTATTGTGTTACTGTTAATTTCCCCTTTCATACTTGTTAGCATTTGCCTTATATATTACGGTGATCCTATGTTGGTTGCATATATATTTATAATTGCTATATCTTCTTCTCGGATAGATACTTTGATTATTATGTAGTGTCCTTCTTTGTCTCTTTCCCTTCACAGCCTTTATTTCAAAGTCTATTTTATCTGATATGAGTATTGCTACTCTTGCGTTCTTTTGGTCTCCATTTGCATGAAGTATCTTTTTCCAACCCTTCACTTTCAGTCTTTATGTGCCCCTTGTTTTGAGGTGGGTCTCTTGTAGACAACATATGTAGGGGGTCTTATTTTTGTATCCATTCAGCCAGTCTTTGTCTTTTGGTTGGGGCATTCGACCCATTTAAATTTCAGGTAATTACTGATGAGTACGATCCCATTGCCATTTACTTTGTTGTTTTTGGTTCGAGTTTATACACCTTTTCTGTGTTTCCAGTCTAGAGAAGATCCTTTAGCGTTTGCTGAAGAGCTGGTTTGCTGGTGCTGAATTCTCTCAGCTTTTGCTTGTCTGTAAAGCTTTTGATTTCTCCTTCATATTTGAATGAGATCCTCACTGGGTACAGTAATCTGGGCTGTAGGTTTTTCTCTTTCATCACTTTAAGTATGTCCTGCCATTCCCTTCTGGCCTGAAGAGTTACTATTGAAAGATCAGCTGTTATCCTTATGGGAATCCCCTTGTGTGTTATTTGTTGTTTTTCCCTTGCTGCTTGTAATATTTTCTCTTTGTGTTTGATCTTCATTAATTTGATTAATATGTGTCTTGGGGTGTTTCACCTTGGGTTTATCCTGTTTGGGACTCTCTGAGTTTCTTGGACTTGGGTGGCTATTTCCTTCCCCATTTTAGGTAAGTTTTCCTCTATTATCTCCTCAAGTATTTTCTCATGGCCTTTTTTTTTTTTTTTTTTGTCTTCTTCTTCTGGGATTCCTATGATTTGAATGTTGAGGCATTTGACATTGTCCCAGAGGTCTCTGAGGACAATGTCCTCATTGCTTTAAATTCTTTTTTCTTTTTTCCTCTCTGCTTCACTTATTTCCACCATTCTATCTTCCATGTCACTTATCCTATCTTCTGCCTCAGTTATTCTAAGGTTGGTTACCTACAGAGTGCTTTTGATCTCAGTTATTGCATTATTGACTATTGATTGACTCTTTTTTTATTTCTTCTAGGTCCTTGTTAAACATTTATTGCATCATCTCAATACTTGTCTCCAGACTATTTATCCGTAACTCCATTTTGTTTTCAAGATTTTGGATCACCTTTTACTATCATTATTCTGAATTTTGGGGGGTAGACTCCCTATCTCCTCCTCTTTTGTTTGGTTTGGTGGGCATTAATCATGTTCCTTTACCTGCTGAATATTTCTCTGCCTTTTAATCTTGTTTAAACTGCTGTGTTTGGAGTGGCCTTTCTGTAGGCTGGAAGTTTGTGGATCCTCTTTATTGTGCAGGTTCCTTCCTGTGTGTGGGGTTGGATGAGTGGCTTGTCAAGGTTTCCTGGTTAGGGAAGCTTGCATCTGTGTTCTGGTGGGTGGAGCTGGATCTCCTCTCTCTGGAGTGCAATGAAATGTCCAGTAGTGAGTTTTGAGGTGTCTATGGGTTTGGTGTGACTTTTGGCCATCTGTATTTTAATGCTCATGGTTATGTCCCTGTGTTGTTGGAGAATTAGCTTGGTATGTCTTGCTCAGAAACTTGTTGGCTCATGAGTGAAGCTTTGTTTCAGTGCAGGTATGGAGGCTTTTGGATGAGCTCTTGTCGATTAATGTTTCCTGGAGTCAGGAGTTTTCTGGTGTTCTCATACTTTAGATTTAAGCCTCCTACCTCTGGCTTTCAGCCTGATTCTTACAGTAGCCTCAAGACTTCTCCATCCATATAGCAGCAATGATAAAACATTTAGGTTAATGGTGAAAAGATTCTCCACAGTGAGTGACACCCAGAGAGTTCCACTGAGTTACATGGAGAAGAGAAGAGGGAGGAAGGAGAGAGAGGTGACCAGTAGAAGAGGGGGAATCAAAAGTGGAAAGAGCAATCTAGCCAGTAATCAATTCCCTATATGCTCTCCACAGTCTGAAACGCTCAGAGAGGTTCACAGAGTTACATAGAGAAGAGAAGAGGGAGGAAGGAGATAGAGGTGACCAGGAGGAGAAGAGGGGGAGTCAAAAAGAGAGAGACAGATATAGCCAGTAATCAGTTCTCTAAGTGTCCTACACATCCAAGAACACTCAAAGAGATTCACACAGTTGGGTAGAGAAGGGAAGGGGGACAGAGGAGATAGAGGTGACCTGGGGGAGAAAAAGGAGTGCCGAAAGGGGGAGAGAGCAATCAAGCCAGTAATCACACTCCTGAGTAAAAATGGGTACTGAAGATTGGATTCTTAAAGGTTCAAAATTGATAACAAATACCAAAAAGCAAAGATTTAAAATCTAGAGTAGAGATTAGAGTCTCAAAAATACAATATTAAAGAAACAAAACAAAATCACAAAAATTATTGTATATATATATATATATATATATATATATATATATATGAAATTTGCTTTAAAAATAGGGTCTTTTTTGCAAGGTAATAGTAGGTTATAAAAATGAAAATTAAAGGAGTAATAAAGAACTTAAAATAAAAGAATATTAAAAAGTTTAAAAAAATACATCTAGGAATTTCTCTGGAGCTGTTGAGGCTAGTGTGGGATCAGTTCAGTTTCAGAAAATTCCTTGTTCCTGCTTATACTTTTCAAGGTCTATGGGTCCATTCCAATGTAGTCAGTGCTAACTACAGGGTTTTAATCTGTTGCACCTGTCCCTTCCAAAGTGGTTCCCTCTTCTTTGTTTATTTTGGCTTCCTCTGTTTGCAAGTCTCTTCAGTGTCTAATTTCTGCCCTGACACAAGGGAGCGAAGGTGGTCACTTATTTAGGCTCACTTGTTCAGTTGTGCTGTGGGGAGGGAGGAACACCACAAACAAATATCACTGGTGTTTGTGGGGATTGCTTGCAGTGTCTGGGCCACACTGCATTGCACCACTCATGGTATGTGTGCTTTCCTGGTCTACACTGCTCAGGCTTCAGGTTGCTCTGCAGGGGAACTGTCTAAAGTGAGCCCTGGGTTGCGTGCACTTCCCAGGTCTAAGCCGCTCAGGTTCAGGTTCCCAGGTACTCGACAAAGGTACAGACTTGGTTGGGCCTCCGTTTTGTGTCCTTCCCAGGTTCTAGCAGCTCAGGCGGCCAGGTGCTTGGCGAGTGAACTCTCCCCACTGGCTGGTGCGTCTTATCACCTCCCTGGTCCCTGCCCCACTGTTTCCTGGATGTGCAGCGATAGCACCATCTCAGGTGTGCCATGTGTTTCCTCATAAGGGCTGATCTCTGACTGCAACCCTCCTGGTGGATGTCAACCATTCAGGATCCCAGGAAGACTTGGTTAGCAACTGGGAGCTCACAGTTTGGTAGAGGATGCCATCTCTGGGGCCGAGATAGCCCCTCAACTTTCGGCTCTGGCTGCTGCCTACCTGCCTCTCTGCCTCTGGAGGGGGGATGGGCCAGTCCGCAGCCGGCTAGCTCTCCTCTGGTATTCGCTCAGCCCTTTGTTCTGTGAGCAGGCCCAGCAGTGCCTTAGGGTTAGAGTTTCCTGTGGGAAGTTTCTCTCTCTCTCTCTCTCTCTCTCTCTCTCTCTCTCTCTCTCTCATTTTTTCTCTCTGTCTATCCCACAGTTTGGGTTGCTCTCTCATGTTAGCTCCCTCAGATTTTCCTCAGGGCATCCAGGCCCGGTCCTTACCCTTAAGCATATAGCCCCCACCTCCCTGTTCAGCCCCCGTTTGCTGCTGGCAGATGCAAGCATCTGGGCTACTTCACCAATGGGCACCCAGTCCTGTGTGATTCTTTGTGACCCCATGGATTGCAGCACACCAGGCCTCCCTGTCCTTCACCATCTCCTGGAGTTTGCCCAAGTTCATGTTCACTGCATCCCTGATGCCGTCCAGCCATCTCATCTTCTGACGCCCTCTTCTCCTTCTACCCTCAAACTTTCCCAGTATCAGGGACTATTCCAGTGAGTCAACCGTTCCCATAGATGACCAAAATAACGGAGCTTCAGGTTCAGCATCCATCCTTCCAGTGAATATTCATGGTTGATTTCCCTTAAGATTGACTGGTTTGATCTTCTTGCTGTCCAAGGGACTTTCAGGAGTCCTCTCCAGCACCACAGTTCGAAGGCACAGATTCTTTGGGGCTCTGACTTCTTTATGGTCCAGCTCTCACAACTGTATGTGATCACTGGGAAGACCATAGCCTTGACTCTATGAACCTTTGTTGCAGAGTGATGTCTCTGCTTTTCCACACCCTGTCGAGTTTTGTCATCACTTTCCTGCCAGGAAGTGATTGTCTTGTAATTTCATGGCTGCAGTCACCGTCCACAGTGATTTTGAAGCCCAAGGAGAGGAAATCTGTCACTACTTCCACCTTCCCTCCTTCTATTTGCCGTGCAGTAATGGGGCCAGATTACATGATCTTAGTTTTTAAAATATTTAGTCTTAAGTCAGCTTTTTCACTCTCCTCCTTCACCCTCATCAAGAGGCTCTTTAGTTCCTCTTTGCTTTCTGCCATTAGAGTGGTATCATCCATATATCTGAGGTTGTTGATGTTTCTCCCACCTATCTTGATCCTGGCCTGTAACTCATTCAGCCTGGCATTTCTCATGATGTGCTCAGCATATAGATTAAACAAATAGGGTGACAGAAGACAGCCCTGTCATACTCCTTTCTCGATCTTGACCAATCAGTTTTCCCATACAGGGTTTTGTTTCTTTTTGACCTGCACACAGTATCCTCAGGAGACAGATAGGATGGTCTGCTATTCCCATCTCTCTAAGAGCTTTCCACAGTTTGTCATGATCCACACAGTCAAAGGCTTTAGCCTAGTCGAGGAAACAGTGTGAGATTATTTTCTGAAATTCCCTTGATTTCTATATAATCCAGTGAATGTTGGCAACTGGATTATAGTTCCTCTTCCTTTTCTAAACCCAGCTCGGACATCTGGAAGTTCTTGTTTTGCACAATGCTGAAGCCTAGCATGCAAGATTTTAAGCATGACCTTACTAGCATGGAAGATGAGTGCAATTGTCTGATGGTTAGCACATTCTTTGGTACTACCCTTCTTGGCAATTGGGATGAGGATTGATCTTTTCCAGTCCTGTGGTCTTCCAGATTTGCAGACAAAATGAATGTGAATCCTTGATACCATCCTCCTTCACGGATTTGCAAAGTTCTGCTGGAATTTCATCACATCCACTAGCTTTTTCAACAGCAGTGCTTCTTGGGCAGCTGAACAAAGTCAATTTTCTGACATCCTCCAGATGGAGACCTGGGCACGGATGCCTGTGGAGAAACATGGGCTCCGAGGACTGACTCACTTGACCAGGCTGCTGCCTCCCACTGTCAGGTTCATTCCGTCACACTCTGATATGTGTGACAAGACCCATTTTTTTTTTCACACAGTCTCTCACATTTACTTTCTCATCCTGAGTCAGGATGATCATGCATCCTGTCACATGCACTCTTTCTATAATATTCCTGCATCGCTCTATAACGCTTTTTTCATCACACATATTCTCTCTCACACCCTACCTCTCGTAGAATGTATCTCTGACACTTTGCCACACACTCTCTCTGTCTTGGTTTCTGCATCCAATTCTCTTCCTTCACATGCTGTCATTTTAAATTCCTGTCCCAATCACATATTCACTCTGTCACACTCACTCAAAAGCATCCACCTGTCAGAATGCTAAACTCTCTGTGAAACTCATTCTATCATACACTCACTTTCCTTCATAGTTCTGTCACTGTCTGTGTCACACATATTATTTGTCATTGTCATTGTCATTATCCTTTGCAGATTTCACCATTCAGACCCAACTTAAATCCAGTGCCTGATGGAGCACTACTGTCATCACAGTTTTGAGAAATGCAGAAACCAAAATGCACAAGACTTTGAGCTGCTGGTGTTGGTGAATGAGTGGGTCTGTGTGCTTTGTTTGGAGGAGACCTGCATCATGGGAGACAGGACACCGACACGGCCATACTGTCTGAAAACTGACGTGATGGACAAACACATGGAAAGCAGCTGATACGGCACATGGACCATTGGACGTGGTAGCTATCACTCCGGTCAAAGAGCACAGGTATAGATGTGGAGTGGGCAGAGGGGTGACGCTGATGGGTCATGTGGCTTGGCCCCTTGCCCTCAACTCCCACCTTAATCTAGTAAGACCCTTCTGTGGCATATGTTGGAGGAACCAAAGTTGCATTGTGGAACTAGCTTTAGACCTTGAGACTGTAAAGCCACCACTTGTGTCTCGGTGGTTTCTCTGTGAACACTTGGTGGGGTCCATTCCATGCCATCCAGAACAGCAGTGTAGGGGCCCGTGTGCACAGGCACATAGGGGCCACCTGAAAGGAGTATGGCTTTGTGAGGCAGCCAAGCCCCTCGAGCCCCATGGGGTCTCCATAGCTGCCCATGTGTGGCCAGGAGGGCTAGGCGGTAACCAGTACGGTGCAAGAGGGCTCCCTGAGGGCTGATTGCACAGGCGCACTTTTGGCGTCCTTGAGCAGAAGGGGAAGTACTTCCTGAGGGCCTCACTCTCTCAGCCCCTTCTGTTGGCGTCAGAGGGAGATGCACGGCCACCATTCAAGGCTTGGGTGTTGGTGCCGGTGCTGCAGAGGGCTGAGATGACAAGCACAGCTCCAGAATGCGTCCTTGCCAGAGTGGTTCAGGCAATGCCGAAGGTGAGGATGGTCACCGGGCCCCAGAAGGCCAGGGTAGGCCTGGCAGAGGAAGAGCGAAGATGGGAGCTGCTAAAACTCATCCCCAGGGTGAGAGGGCACCACGTGCCCCAGGACCTGGTGGAGATGTAGCGCCCGTGGCTGTAAGGCATAGATGTGGAGTGCTGGTGCTGTATCCTTTTCCTGGAGCCTCCCTGGGGAAAGTCAGTGGTATGGTGGTGGAAACATGCCAGCAGCCTGAGGAAGGGATAGAAGGGAGCACGGGGGCAATCCGGGGCAGCAGGAGTGGGCAGCCTGGCAGGAAAGGGAGTTTTCAAAGCCCGAGGAGCCTGGAGGGTGGGGAAGACCGACCGAAGTGTTAGGGAGGCAGCTCAGGGTGGTCACAGGTTGTGGTCGGGAGCACGGGCATCCTGGGGTAAAAACGGGCCTCTCAGGTGTGAGGAAGCCCGAGATACCAGCAGATGCAGTAATGGACAGTGCCTTAACGGTGTCTCTCCCAGCACACTCAGAGTGCCTTTCCAGTCCCCGCTGGAGGCAGACATGGCTCGCAGGTCTCTGCTCTGAGATGTCTAACACCTCCAAGGAATTATTCAGAAGGAATTTGCAGTGAATGGCTGTGACCTGATGGTGTCAGTTCTGGACGTGTTTCCCTTGGGGAATGGGAGGCGGTGGTGCTGTGGTCTGAGCTTCCGCTTAAGAGTGGTATGATGAAGACACTGGGGGGCTTCATATAAGGAGGGGGGCTGGTACCCTGGACCTACAGAAAAGATCTCCCCTTTAACCTGATTTTCCCCGCTTTTAGCAGATGGACTGCTGAAGACCTTGCTTTCATCCGAATTTCCATCAACCCATTCCTCGATCAGCTTTCTCTGGTGATTCAGAGCATTCGGAGCCTTGGGATCCCACCTTTTCTAGGCTGAGGAAAGGGGCTGAAGCCTAACCTTGTGTCTCCTACTCAGCAAGGCATAGGGGATTCAAAATTAAGAGTCATCACCACTTTGTTATTTGAGTGTAAGTTTTTGCCTTTACTGGCCTTTGGTATCTCTTGGTTCATTTGCTTTGTTTCCATGCTGCTTGAGGAGTGGGATGCCTCAGTGTTTATCTCAGCAGAAAAAACTAAATCACTTTTCGTGCCTCCGTTTCTTTTCAGCTAATGCACTTCTGGATTTGGAAAAAAAAAAAAAAAAAACTCTTTATCTTGGTTCTCATCTTAGAGGGAAGGTTCTGAAATTCAGATATTCCAGTGTGTGTGTTAGTCGCTCAGTTGCGTCTGACTCTTTGCGATCCTATGGACTGTAACCCACCAGGCTCCTTTGTCCATGGGATTTTCCAGGGAAGAGTACTGGAGTGGGTTGCCATTTCCTTCTCCAGTAGAACGAGGTAATTGAAAACAATTTAGGAAAATGAAAATCGAGCCCTAAGTTCACTAAATACTGTCACCATTAAGAATATTTTCTAGTTGTACCTGCACATTAAATTTAGAACAGCATGTAATGTTCAGTTCAGTTGCTCAGTCATGTCCAACTCTTTGGGACCCCATGGACTGCAGGGCCCTAGGCTTCCCTGTTCATCACAACCTCTCTGAGCCTGCTCAGACTCATGTCCATTGAGTCCGTGATGCCATCCACCATCAGACCCTCTGTCGTCCCTTCTTGTCATCTATCAACTTTAGCATAAAAGATTTTCTAATTTTTTTTTCATTTAATATACTAGCTTTTCCAATTTCTAAAAGCTCTTCAAAAATGCGTTATTGAATAGATATAAGATGCATCATAATTGATTATGGGGGACTTCCCAAACAGTTAAGACTTTGCACTTTCAGTGCAAGGGCTGTAGGTTCAATTCCATGTATATAATTATTTCCATTAATGGTTATTTTTTAGAGTATTGATATATCCCCAAAGTTAGAAATATTGACGGAAACGTTGACTTCTCTATTTCTTTTTTAAGACTCTTGATCACAGGGAATTCCCTGGCAGTTCAGTGGTCAGGACTCCAGGCTTCCACTGCAGGAGACATGACTTTGGTTCCATGTTGGACAACTAAGATCATACAAGCAGTGAGATGCAGCAAATCAAAACAAAAGACAGAGAGGAAACAGGTTCTCTTTTTTAAAAAAATTTAACTCTTTATCACAATTTCTCTTCAGAAAATATACCTGCTACCAGATTTCTGGTTTCCCAACATCCTTGTCACAATTGGTTTGATTTCCTAACTATGGAGAACAGTGTGGAGATTTCTTAAAAAACTGGAAATAGAACTGCCATATGACCCAGCAATCCCACTTCTGGGCATACACACTGAGGAAACCAGATCTGAAAGAGACACGTGCACCCCGATGTTCATCGCAAGCACTGTTTATAATAGCCAGGACATGGAAGCAACCTAGATGCCCATCAGCAGATGAATGGATAAGGAAGCTGTGGTACATATACACCATGGAATATTACTCAGCCGTTAAAAAGAATTCATTTGAACCAGTTCTAATGAGATGGATGAAACTGGAGCCCATTATACGGAGTGAAGTCAGCCAGAAAGATAAAGAACATTACAGCATACTAACACATATATATGGAATTTAGAAAGATGGTAACGACAACCCTTTATGCAAAACAGAAAAAGAGACACAGAAGTACAGAACAGACTTTTGAACTCTGTGGGAGAAGGTGAGGGTGGGATGTTGCGAAAGAACAGCATGTATATTATCTATGGTGAAACAGATCACCAGCCCAGGTGGGATGCATGAGACAAGTGCTCGGGCCTGGTGAACTGGGAAGACCCAGAGGAATCGGGTGGAGAGGGAGGTGGGAGGGGGGATCGGGATGGGGAATACGTGTAAATCTATTGCTGATTCATGTCAATGTATGACAAAACCCACTGAATAAATAAATAAATAAATAAATAAACAAGAACATAAAGCAAGTGCTTTGCAAAGATCAAAAAAAAAAAAATGTAAACTTTATCCAATGCTTTATAACTCTGCATTTCTATTAACTGCACTAATATTAAAATCTGAAAATATATATAAATTGTTGACAAATACATATCTCTTGGCTATTTTCTTTACATCAACATTTTATTTTACATTAAATATGTTTAAACCTACTTGGATTGTTTCTTCTTAAAAATAATAAACAAAAAATGATGGCTTTTAAAAAATAAATAAAAAAAATAAAAAACTGACTTTGAATGAGGAGAGAAAAAAAACCTAGGTACACTAAAATAAGAATTTTGTGGCTGACTGTACTTAAGTCAGTGAAGAAAAGTGTTGGGACAATTAGTTGAGTGATTGGGCATTGGGAGTTAGCAGTCTCTTATATCTTTTATTCTGCAAACTTGCTAAATTCACTGATTAGTTCTTGTCAATATTTTGTAGATTCCATTTGATTTTCTGCATAGACAATCATGCCTGCAGATAGCTTTAATTTCTCCTTTCCAATTGAATTAATCTCAAAAACATACAAGCAGCTCTTGCAGCTCAATTCCAGAAAAATAAACGACCCAATAAAAAATGGGCCAATCAAGATGCCTTTATTCCATTGATTTCTCTTCTCATAATGGTTTGGATATTTCTGATTCTTGGCATACTCTTTTCCTTGGGTACTGGGTATATTTTTCCCTAGGTATATTCCACAACTTTTAAAAATGTAATGTTGTTTACTTACCTTAGAAACACTTTGATCCTGTTGAGTCTTGCCTTAAGGTTTGATCAGTGGGAGTTTGAGACAAGATCCCTCTGAGTCCTCTATATGATGTCACCTGAATGAAGAGTTTCTACTATGTCTCCAGTGGACTCTCTGCCCACGTACAGGGTTCTCTCCTCCCTCTGCCACCCTCTTCTCTCTGGTTCACCATCTACCAGCTCTGACAGCCTCTGCTCTGCAATTCCCCCTCAACACCCAGGGGGCCGGCTGGACATGGCCTGGGCAGTCTGTGTAGACAGCAAGCTGGGGCAGCTGCACAGCTCGTCTCTTCCATGTCTCAGCTCCCAGAGATCACTGCTGATCCTCCCTGGCCTGATGTCCAGTTTTTTCACAGCCTGAGCTTCATATATTTTGGCATGTTTTAAGGGGATCTTTGAAGCCAGTGGCAAGGCAGAGCTGGTCCTTTTCCCCCACACGCGTGAACAGAGTCTCCCGTGACAGAACCGCGAGAGCTCTGCTCCTGTGGGCTGGAGGGAGGCAAGTGCTGCTGCCAGGGATGGTGGCAATGGTCCTGGGGGTGACGGTGATGGAGTTATCTCACCTGCCAGCACCCAGCAGCTCTAGTAGCTACAGTGATCCTTCCTTTCAAAATGTAAGCCAGATATGTCTCCACTGTTCTGTTCCCTTCACTGGCTTTATTCTCATTCAGAATATAAGCCAGAGGTCCTTATAATGACCAGAAAGGCCCCACATTCTCATCTGTGAACCCCCATTGCCTCTGTACCTCCTCTGCTATGCTCACTCTTGTTCACTCCATGCTGACCACACTGGCCTCTTGGCTGCACACTCAACATTCCAGGTTTTCTGAAGAATTAGTGCTTTTGAATAGTCTGTTCTCCCTGCCTTGATTACCCTCTCAAATATAGCTCCTGGCCACCTCCCTCATCTCCGAGTCTGCCCAGGTCTCATCTTCTCACCCGACTTCCCCTTGCAGCCACCCTCCCCACAGCCTGGTGGGCAGTCAATCTTCTTCACGCTATTCTTTCCCACACCACTGATCACCTTCTATAATATGGTATAATTTATAAATTTGTTTTACTGCCTGCCTCTTCCCAATAGAGATAATCACTATTTTGACTTTTATCACCATAGAGTATGAAAATGAATTAAAAGTCACACTGAAGAACAAAAAAGTGGAAATGATTTAAAATTTCAAGACAGAAAAAACAATTAGGGTGTGATCTTTTATGTGAAAGTATACAGAGGCTCAAACTCACGCAAATAAGAGGTTTTGACCATGAAACAAAGACCATGAGAACACAGTGCTGGACAGAAGCCAAACAAAGGGACATGTCCCAGGGATTACCCTGCCTTCCCCACGGAGGTCTCCTAGGCAGTGATGTCAGTTTGTGGTGCTGAGTAAGGTCCAGTTCACGATTGGCCTTGTGGAGTTTCAGTGACCAACAGCCTTGATTGGAAAGGCCACCATGCCCCTTAGGCTCTCCAGTGCCCCCATCTGCCGTCAGTGAGGTGCCCATGTGAGATGGGTCTGTGCCTCATTTCTGCTCTCTCTTATCGGGCCCCCTGCTCCAGCCTGCACAGTGCCACTCTGTCTCAGAAAACAAGAATGAAATTTATAAAGACAAATGGCACAATTAAAATAAATAATAATAAATGCAATTTAAGATCAAAGAAAATAAAGTAGAAAGGTGGAAACCTAGGGAGGTGCCTGATGGAGTAGAGGGGCCAGAGCTCAAGGGGCCTGGGGGTCAGAGACCTTCAGGTTAGGATTCCTGGCCCTTGATTCTCAGGTTAGCATTGTGGGCCAACATACCCTTCTTTAGATTGGCGGCTTGGTCTGGAGTTTCAGGAAAAACCATTCGTGGTAATCAGCCTGGTCCTTGATCAGGGTGAGGAAGTTCATGTGGCTTCTCCTCCTTTCTCTCAGCACCAGGATTCCCCTTGGCTGTAGGTTCTGTGCCTTTGGCCTGGTTCCCCCAAACCCGATCCCCGGCTACTCTGGTTGTCTCTGCCTTACATCACGGCCTAGAGACGCTGCTGACCTGGCACACAGGGCAGCTGGGAGCATCAGCCATGGGGAAAAGAGAGGTGAAGGCACAGCAGACCCCTGCCGTGGGGAGGCAGGCTGGGTGCTGTTGCCTTTAAATGTCAGTACAGAAGGTCACCTTATCTGTGGTTTCTGGCAGGGCCGTTGATTTTATTGTCAACTACTGAAGCTAGTTTCTGACCCAGAAAAAAGACGTGGTTTGGCTGACCGGAAGCAGTGTTGTTGTTACAGCCACCTGCTGAACGGCTTGCAGTGAAGTAACATGGATGTGGGGCATTCCATGTGAGTCAGGTTAGGCCTGTTGTACTTGAAAACATCAGGGAAGTCTATTTTCAACACTCAGCCTTCAAAACGTGTTCCGAGTTTTTATCAGAGGTCATTACTTAAAACAAATAAGAGGACACTTAAGTCATGATTCTTCCTTATGACCTTTATTAATGCCAGAAATGAAATAGTAAAAACAGTGAATTTTTTTAAAAGGCATGATTTTGTCACATCCACAGAGTCCAGGGGTTGGGACTTCAACATCTTTTTCTGGGGGACGCAATCCAACCCACAGCCACCCTCCACCAACTTCCACTTCATTCTGAGCACAAGCCCTCAGCATGTGCCCTGAGGCCTCCACATCCAATCCCTGTCAGCTCTCGACCCCCTACCCTGCTGCTCTCCTCTTCACCCACTTTGCTCCAGCCACACTGGTCTCCTCACGCTCCCAAACCTCCCTCAAGTCTTCACTCCATCTCTGCTTCACAACAAAGCTGACCCCGACCACCCGGTTGAAAATGGAAAACCTCTCCTCCAAGCGCTCCCTCTCTTTTCAACGGCTGCATTTCTGTCCAGAGGCCTCACCACCTTCCCATAGGCTACCTAGTGTAGTTGTTTTTTCATTTCTTGACAGTCTCTCCTGGCTGAACTGGAACCTCCATGGAGGCCTGGAGCAATGTCCAGCAAAAAAAGTTCCTTGAGTTACCGAATAAATAAAGCTACTACAGAAACTGTAAGAAAATATTCTTGTGAGCTAGGAGTGAAGAAGTACTTCCTAAACATTGTTTTAAGCCCATAACAGATTAATATCAAGAAAATAGCAATATTTTTAATATCCTGCTGATCATCAAGAAGATAACTACAATTCTGATTTGTGGAAATGTGGAAAGGATACAAAGGCTAGTTATAGAAGAGAAAAACCCCAAAGGTTGCAGGATATGGTAGGAGTGGGAATGGGTGCAGCCATAACAGGGAGCAGCCTAGCATGACTGAATCCAGTAAAGTGTGCACATCCCTGAACTCCAGCATTTATGCCCTGGGAAACTGTGACCAGTCTCCTCAGTGGGGTGTATGAGGGTGTCCTCACAGTGTCGCCTGTGGAGGCGGGAGTCAGAGCCACCTAAATGACCCACTGTCTCTCCTTCTGCCCTAATGTCAGACCCTCAGGTGGGCCTGATTAATTAATGAGCTTTCGCTTGTGGGATGGATGACAGCAGAAGTCAACACACTAGGCACTTGCTTGGGACATTCTTTCGACTATCCTCTCACATGTCTGACCAGTGTCCACACCTACTCTACGTACCCATGTGACTCTGGTTCTGCCCTGACAGGTTTTTCTCCAGGGATGATGGCAAAAACCTATTAATATCTGCTAAACCTACAACTAAAACTGTAACAACGTCTGCTCATGGCTCTGCATTTGTGGGACCGACAGGGGAGCCTGGGACAAAGAGCTCATTTAGCTGTCTGTGAGCGACTGTGAGGCTTTACTTTCCACTTGGCTTTCGAACACGATTCCTAGCCAGCTCCACACTGCCCTTTACTCGGAGAAGCTGGCCTGCTCTCCTCTCGTCATGTTGACTATTTACATATTTTTGCCTGCACTTAGTGTTCGTTGATGCACATGTGATTTCTCTAGTTGTGGCCAGGGGTGTCTACACTCTAGTTGCTGAGCACAGGCTTCTCATTGTGGTGTCTTCTCTTACTGCAGAACATGGGCTCTAGGGCACAGGCTCAGTAGCTGTGGGGCATGGACTCAGTTGCTCCGTGGCACTTTGGATCTTCCCAGACCAGCCGTCGAAGCAGTGTCCTTTGCATTGACAGGTGGATTCCCGTCCACTGAACCCCCAGGGAAGTCCCCCTCGTGTTTTATCTGGTTTTGTCCTGAACTGTATGTAACTACTTCTCTAACCTCTGCTTTCTCTTGGATTAAAAGTATATGTGTATATATGTGTGTGGGCTCAATTGTGTCTGACTCTTTGCAACCTATGGACTGTAACCCACAAGGCTCCTCTGTCCGTGGAATTTTCCAGGCAAGAATACTGGAGTGAGTTCCCATTTCCTTCTCCAGGGGGTCTTCCCCACCCAGGGATTGAACCTGTGTCCACTGCGTCTCTTGTGTTGGCAGGCGGATTCTTTACCACTAGTGCCACCTTTCTTTCGAAAGCCCAAAAGAAAGTGTCTGCAAAAGCCAGATGGATGGTCAGGTCAGGTAAGCGGCTGAACTGGCTGGTCTCACCTCAGCCCCCAGAGCACTCACTCCCACATGGGCTGTTGCCTCAGCCCCAGGGTTTCTGACACAAAGGCCTGGGATGGGGCCTGAGAACCTGCATTTACAGCAAGCTCCTAGATGCTGCTGCTGCTAGTCTAGGGACCCCAGTTTGAACCTCACTGGTTAAGCAGACATACAGGCTGTATGAGGCACAGGAAAACCTGTGTGATGCCAAAAGCACGGGACAGACACACTGAGAGAGCGGGCCAAGGGCAGCAATGGGGGAGAGCAGGAAGGGAGGCAGGAGGACACGGGGACAAAAGACAAGGCTGGGCCCCTGGTCTCTAACACACCACAGTTCACTCTCTACCCCAACCCGCATCCCCCGTGGACATGCTCACAGCAACAGGTGGACAAAGGAAGAGCCCCACAGCCTGTGAAGGCTGGAACCCCTGGGGGCAAGCCGCAAAGCCCCCTCAAACCCAGGCATCTCACCTGAAGGGCTGTAAGGAGCTGAAGATCTCCTGAGACTGGGAGACATGCGGCCCGCCCCTCAGTCCCAGCTGGGCTTGAGCTTTAAGAGACGTCACTCATTATCAGAGAAATGCAAATCAAAACCTCAGTGAAGTACCGTTACACGCCAGTCAGAATGACTGCTATCCAAGAGTCTACAAGCAATAAATGCTGGAGAGGGTGTGGAGAAAAGGGAACCTTCTTACACTGTTGGTGAGAATGCAGACTAGTACAGCTACTATGGAGAACAGTGTGGAGATTCCTTAAAAAAAAAAAAACACTGGAAATAGAACTGCCATATGACCCAGCAATTCCACTGCTGGGCATACACACCGAGGAATCCAGATCTGAAAGGGACACGTGTACCTCAATGTTCATCGCAGCACTGTTTATAACAGCCAGGACATGGGAGCAACCTAGATGCCCATCAGCAGACGAATGGATAAGGAAGCTGTAGTACATAATACACAGTGGAATGCTACTCAGCCATTAAAAAGAATACATTTGAATCAGTTCTCATGAGATGGATAAAACTGGAGCCCATTATTCAGAGGGAAGTAAGCCAGAAAGATAAACACCAATACAGTGCACTAACGCATATATATGGAATTTAGAAAGATGGTAACGATAACCCTATATGCAAGACAGAAAAAGAGACACAGATGTATAGAACAGACTTTTGGACTCTATGGGAGAAGGCGACGGTCGGATGATCTGAGAGAACGGCATCAAAACATGTATGTTATCAAGTGTGAAACAGATCTCCAGTCCAGGTTGGATGCATGAGACAAGTGCTCGGGGCTGGTGCACTGGGATGACCCAGAGGGATGGGATGGGGAGGGAGGTGGGAGGGGGGTTCAGGATGGGGAACTCATGTAAATCCATGGCTGGTTCATGTCAATGTATGGCAAAAACCACTACAATATTGTAAAGTAATTAGCCTCCAACTAATACAAATAAATGGAAAAAAGAGAGAGAGAGAGAGAGACGTGGGAAGGAAAATTGGGATCTGCTGGGCAGTGGCAGCCTGCAGACGGGGAGGCAGGTGGGTCACCATGCTGCCCTGCAAGCTGTTTCTCACAGCCCATCACCAGTACCCCTTCACCTCCACCCCGGTCTTTCTTCCTGGGGCATCCAACACCACCCATAGAGCGAACTCAACACAGCCTGCCTGCACTTCCTTCCTTCTCAGGAGAGAGCAGAGAACCGGCAGGAAGCAACCCCAAACCAGCACTACAAGCATCCCTACACTGGACCCTGCACAGCTGGATGAAGGAGCCTGAGCTCCACCCCCAACAGAGGCGGGTCCAGAAGCGGAACCGTGGATGGATAACGCCACGGACAGAAGAATACAGGTGGTATGGCCCAGTTATGAGACCTTGCAGAGCCAAAAGACATAAAGTTTAAGAATATGCTCTGAAAAGGTCAGGATGGGTCATATCCTCTGCCCCTGGGGCAGTGCTTCACCCTGGGCTCTGCAGGAACAGGGGTTGGCGGGCACAGGAGCCCCGTGGAAGGCCCAGCACCAGCTTCAGGAGGGAGACTCCCTCCACACGCGGCCCCTGCCAGCACAGAATTGTGCCCACTGTGCATGAACACAGACACCTGCTCATTTATACAACTACCGCTTTCTAACGCATCCATGCCTGGGAGTCTAGGCCTTTCTTCTCTTCATCAGAAGGATACCTGATCACCAAAGAGAATTCCGTTTCAGTGAATCCCCTGGCTAGGGTGCAGGAGGGAGAGCGTCAAGAAAGGAAAGCTAAGCCATCCAGAGCACTCAGCTCCGTCCCTCCTCCTCGGCTCTCACACGTTCACTCGGGAAACACTGACTGGCTGCCATAACGTGCCAGGTACACGGCAGTAATGTGAGGGGTTCAAAACATGAGACAGGCCAGGAACGGGTACATGAAGCAGCCAATCACGCCCTGTGCTGCACCCTCCCCTCTATCCCTGGGTCACCTGTCTCGCTGGCATTACCTGTTGGTAACTCTGCTGCTGAGGAACCAGCCGGGGCTGACTCGCAAACACATGGCCATCCAGGTAGAGAGGTGGCAGGTGGCTGCCTGGAAACACAATTCGAGGCAGGGGAACAGGATCAAGTCTCACTGTCCCAGAAGGTCCTGCAAAGTGGTGGGGGGAGGCAACGTGGCAGAGGTGGCCCTGGGCTCCTGTGCAGCCCAGGGCCCGGGGAGAGGGGCCGCTGCAGCCAGCCTTCCCCTCTCACCCACAACCCCGCACACCCAGGAAGGGCTCGGTCATAAAGGAGGCTGCCAAGGTCTCTCAGTCACGGTCCTCTTCATCTCCCTGCTATTGAGTCCACAGTGGAGAGTCAGAAGGATCTGTTGCGACCAGATCACTGAGACGCTGGCAGCTGGGCCCCTTGAGTCCCCACGGGCTCCTTTGGGCACTGACACCGTGATGAGGACAGTGACCATTGGGGTAAAACTGGCTCCTGCTTATTGAGGCTCAGTTGATACAAAACCCTCCCTGGATGTGAGCTCATCTCATGGGCATGGTGACCCCGCACTGGGCCATCACGACCCTGCTATTTCACAGAGGAGGGGGCAACGTTCAGACAGCTGCTCATGCGACAGAATCTCTGATGGGACCTCTCTGCAGGAGGTGAGAGAGCCCTGCAGAGGTCACAGAGTCATGTCGCCCCCCAGGGTCGGACGCTGAGAGCAGCAAGTGCCAGAGACCAGAGCCCACAGGAACCCATGGCCCCCAGGCAGGAACATGCTCCTTAGGTCAAGGCAGGGGGGCCTCAGGGCTACAAACCCATGTTTCCCTCGAGGGTACGGAGAAGGATCCATGAGCTGGACCAGGGGAGAGGTACCTGGAAGGGCTGCAGAAAGTGTGACTGAGGCCACGGGCACAGAGGGCTTGGAGACTCCACTGAAGGAGCTATAGCTGACCCCGCGGGAGGCCCCCCTGGAGGGTGGGGGCTGTGGGCCTGAGCTGGCGCCTCCTGGCGAGCTCTGCTCCAGCTAGCTGGGCGAGTTTTCCCAAGCCTTGTGCACAGACTCCATCTTTGGATGCAAGGAGGTGGGGGGAGATTGAAGTTACGGGCCAGAAGGCAGCGGTGGCAGAAAGCTAAGTCCAGGGGTGGAAGGAGGGGGTGTGCTGGGGTGGGGTCTGCTTGCTCTTGCCCACTCACAAGCCAGGCCCCAAGTTACCTTCAGAGTGAAGTCAGCGGTGGGGAAGGACATGTGGGAGGGGCTGATGGCTCTCTGGATGTGGTGGTCACGCTGCAGGATGGGGATGCTGGGGGTGAGCCCGGCCTGGAGGGAAGGACACAGTGGGACACCTGCAAAGGGGGGAACCACACCCTCTCCTGCCCAGACCCAGCCTTCCAGCAGGGCCGCCATGTTTCAGCAACAGAAGCACAGCTGGTGGCCAGCACGCAGGCCCCACTGCATGGCATGGAGGTCCCAGTTCCTGTCTCAGCCCCTTCCCCCAGACTGCGAAAAACAGGCCCTGGAAACATGCTCAGAAATACAGTGCTAGACCCCCTTCCTGCAGTGTCCAGCGCCCACTTGCATGTCATGGGGTTTCTGAATAATCGCAGAGTAAGGACACTTGTTGACTTAAATTAGCACAGCACTCTCAAACGTGTGTGACTGCGGAACCCGGGAAGTTTTGAATCACAAAGTGCCAAATACAACAGACCTTAGGGGTTACACCACTCCATTTTAAGCTCACAAAACCAGAGCGGGGAACAACTTGCCACGGGCGTTCAACTAGCTAGAAACGGCACCAAGACACAAACCAACCCTTCCAACCCGAGAGCCACACTGACGAGGCTCTCTTCCCCGGGTCCTGCTGGCACAGGGACCACACAGCTGGGCAGTAGAAGCATGGCCAATGTGTCCTGAGGTTTGACAACTGGAATCCCTGCGGGACCAGAGGCAGAGCTGGGCTGCAAGCTGAAATCAGAGTCCTGTAAAAAAAAGGGAACAAGGCCCACCGAAATCACCCTGGCTCGCCTTCTGGCAGAGACACACGTGAAGGAGACCCATCGCCTCAGCAACTCAAAAAACCCAGTATGGGACCTCCCCGGTGGTCCAGGGGCAAAGACTCCGGGATCCCGCTGCAGGGGGCCCGGGTTCGATCCCTGCTCAGGGAATTAGATCCCATATGCCGCAACGAAGACCAAAGACTCCATGTGACACAACTAAGACCTAGCACAGCCACATAAATAAAGACTTAAAAGTAAATAAGTAAGCAGTATTCACCATGTGAACAAAACGGCCAGCTGTTTCCGAAAAGCCCCCAAGCAAGGCAGCCATCCCCTTCCCTGCCTGGCTTCCTGCTTGGTCTGAGAACTTGCCTGGCATTGGCAGGGAGACGGGACCAGCCCATAGCAGCTCTGCAACCAGGATGCCACCCCACGACATCCCTTGGAGTGTTGCCAGCACCTACCAACCCACTCCTCCAGGAAAGGCCCCTCCTTCCTCTCCAAGCACCAAAAACAAGGGTTGGGGAGATGTGGAGAAGAAACACTTCAAGCCTCACCTTCGGGTTGGCTCCAAATTCAATGGGTGTCACTGGCAGCACAGAGTCCCCGTGAATCTCCACCCCATGAATGGGGAACCACAGCGCCTGGCAGCCGTTCGGCCCCCTCGGAGCCCTTTCTGTTTTGCAGAGAGCGCTCACTTCCGATGGGTCCCAGTCTGTGCTCCGTGCTCTGTCCTGAGCCTTGTTCTGAATCCTTGATGGAATAGCAAAGAGGCTGAGACACACAGCCTGGAGTGACCCTGACCTCTAGCTTCCAAGGAACTGGGAGCCAGAAAAGAAGAAAAAAGACACCGGCCGTTCTGCCAAGCCTGGCCCCGGAGAGCCGGGCTCCAGATGACCTTTGGCTCTGACTGCTTTTGAGTTTGCTCCTTGTGGCTATTGGCCTTGGGCACCAGGCCAGGCCCACTTGCATCCTCAGGCTTCAGGGTGCCACATGGGGAGCTGCGCTGCGAGGAGGTCGCTAAGGACTCTGGGACTTTGAGCTCAGGTCAACACCACTGTCTCCCTGGCTGCTCTTAAAGCCCTGCTGTGCAGGACACATGGCCAGTCAGCACCTGAGTCCTGCAGAGCGAGACCTGAGGCATGACATGTCTCCTGGCCCGAGCCCATGATCCCAGGTACACATGGACCCCTGCACTCTGAGCATGGCCAGACACCAAGGACCCAGGGTGGGTGCTCCCTGGCCATCCCCTCTTTCTCCCTCCCACACAGGCACCTCCTGCAGAGCTGAAAGCAAGACTGGTGACCAACGATGAGCCAGGCTCACTGCCTGGCCAGGGAGAGCATGGGCGGGCCACTGGGACGGCCCTTGATGGTAAGCACATGCTTGGTGCCTGGGGGCCACTCACCTCAGCAGAGGCAGGCTTGGTGCTGGTGAAGGCAGTGGCAGCTTTGGTCCAGGAGTCACTAGCAGAGGCCTGAAGGGGGAGGGCTGCTAGGAGAAAGACAGAGTCGGGACATCAAAGAGGAACAACCAAGCCAGAAACACGGCCACGGGCAGCTCACACAAACTCAAGTCTCCAAACCACCTCCCTCCTCAGTCTGACACCTTCGTTCGACTCCCCAACATCCCCAGAAACATTTCCATAAACGAGCTTCCCGTGATTTCATGAACAAAGAGCTCCAGGTAAACATGCCAGCAACTTCTCACTCACAGGGATTAGAATTCTGTATCACTACCTCTGCTGCGGTAAAGCTTTTCTCACATAAGCCAACTATTTATTTCTACAAATTGGCACCTCCCTACAAGTCTTTGAACGAGTCAAGCTGATTATTACTCAACTGTTGTTAGCCCAAGCATTCTTGAGAATCCAACAAAAGTCACAGACCCTGTGTGTGTGTGCAGAAAATCTCCTGAGCTCTTTTCCAAGATCCAGGGCCCTTCTGAAGCCATCCACACACCCCTGGTCTGAGCAACCACGAGACACTGCGCAATCCAGGAGGGAAATCCTTGATAGCCAAGGGTAACTCCCTAGTTGGTCCATTCTGCTTGACCACGCTGGCAGGTACGTATTTTTGGACATTTACACTGTGACACCCACCACTCTCACAAAACCAAACTGACTGCACCCAAAATATACTGAAAGACTACTGTACTTTCAATCAGAGTTGACTATTTCCCAATATTACATTGAAATGTTTAGAGTCAAGGTTTTAATCAGAAACATGAAGACAGGCCACGTGGTAAAACTAAGAGAACCAGGCTCAGAACCCAGGGTGTCTGTCATGTGGCTCCGGGGTTGTCACTCACTCTGGAAGTCTCAGCTGCTTTGAATAAAAGAGCTAGCAATGGGTGATTTCACCAAGTTCCCGCTGCCTTCCCTGCAGGGCCTTGCCCAAAGCAGGAACTCAAGAAGAATCTGCTCAATTAACATGGTTTCGTATTTTAAAATGAAAGATTACCAGAAAAATACCACTGGATAAGACATTCCTTTAACTTCAGGGAAACAGAGATTTTCTACAAACTAAGGGCCACCCTAGTCTGGTTTCAAGTCTAAGACGACATTTGGGGAGGGGCCGACAGAACCTTCCTTCTGGCAAGGAAAGGGCACACAGCACAGACAGGAAAGCTCTCGACTCCTGTTCTCCCAAATATTCGTCTGCTGCTCGCTCTCAAGGTAAGAAGAGAGGATTGCTGATGTGGGTGAGAGTCAAGTCAACTCCTGAGCGACCTCAGCCAGGAGGGGTGGGACCACTCTTTCCTGTCACTGGATGCAGAATGCTCTGCTCGCCACCACACTTCAGGCAGGGAAACGTACATCTGTTCAGAGGCTGCAGCGGCACGTGGTGCTCAGATGGCATTAACCCCAGACTCGGCAGAGGAAGCCAGGAAACAGGCAATGCTGTGTCTATGCTCACGGCCCCAAGGCAGAATCCTACCCTGAGAAGGACTGCAAGCCTGGGAGGCGGCCCGAGCCTTGGGATCCGAACACAAGCTCCTACCCTGACTGCTGCTCTCACAGATCTCGGTGCCCAGGCTGCTGCTGGGCACAGGCCCGTCGCCCTGCTCCAGACACAGGTTGTTCTGCTTCTTCGCAAACCGAGAGGAATTCAAGAGGAAAGACTTCGGCCTTTGACAGGAACCTACGGAGAAGAGGGTGATGGGGTCCAGCCTCGATGGCAGACGGGAAAAATTAGCTCCCCCCAGAAAGACGCCTCTGGGCTCCAAAACCACACCCAGAAACCGCTCCAGAGAATTCACGAACCATCAGTTAAAACCTTGACCACGCGGGAACGGCAATGCCAACCAAACCACCCCTGGAAGTGCCCAGTGGGCTGCGATCTGAGACTACAATAGGAGGAGGCTGGACTTCAGGAGCTGACAGAGGTCTATGTCCTGCTCACTTCATTTCAGCTGGTGTCAACAAGGACCAGTCATCCTCTGAGAGCATGGAAATCACACCATCTACCCCACGGAGCACAGGGAGAGTGGGCCCTGGGAGGCACTGCCTGCTTACAAGCATGTCATTCTTCCTCTCCCAGCCCGGGCCAAAATCTCAACACTCCGACTCCGCAGGTCTCTGCGTCCCAGCCCCCTTGCATCACGCCCCATACCTGCACTGCTTGCTCCTTCTTTCTCCTCTCCTCCTCCAGCAGGCAGCGCTGCTTCTTGGTCAGGACCTCAGTGAAGCCTTCGCCCACCAGAGCCCACCTCACTCTCCTCCCCAGGGCTGGATCCACAATTTTCAATGTTGGTGTCTGAACCAAGATTCACAAGGAAGGGCAACGGTTCCATTTACTGCAAGCTAAGAATAACCTAACCCTACAGACACCTGAAATCGAAGCACTGAGTCAACTCAAAAGGCCAGGCCCTTAGCTGGCTTGGGCCTCAGCCTATTCACTGTCACCAGGGTCTAGGAAACCCAGGGAGGATTTCGACACTCTTCTCACAACCCTGTAATGCGCTGTTATCTCAAACCAAACAGGAAAGAGTGAAGAAAACAGGCCTCAGCGACAGACACACCTGAGGCCCAGCTCCACTCCTAACCAGCTGTGTAACCCTGGACATATCACTCAACCTCTCTGGGCCTCAACTTCCCATCTTTAAAACTGGGACACTGCAGGGCTGTTATGGGGGTGCATCCTGCCAGACCACCAGGACTCCCTGAAGTCGCCCTTCCTTCCCGTGGCCTCCTCCTACTCTGGGAGCTCACTCTCATCCCCAGGCTCGGCGCCTCGCTGCTGTTGCTGCTTGGAAGCTCCTCCTACTCAGAGTCCTCACTGTGGGTCTCGCTGGCCATCCTCCGCCGGGGCTTGGCCCGGGGGAATTAATCTGGTGGGCCAAACTCCTGCAGACCCCAGCCCCGGCCACTCCTCTGGCTGCCGTTGTAGAGCGCCTGTGCCCCGAGGACGCCCCCGCCCCACAGGCTACTACCAGTGGGCTGCCAACAGAAGGTGAACTCTCAGAACCCATGGCCATGGCCCCGGGCTGGACCCCGGCCCCCAAAGCCTTGCTCCTCATCAATGAAGATCCAGTTATTCCTCTTGGTTAGGAGTGTGTGGCTGGCCTCCCTGGAGGGTCTGGCCTCTGGGGCCCCATCTGTGTTGTTGTGCCCCTCGGGACGGCTGGCCTCATGGTCTGAGCTGGCACCGACTGAGCCCTGGTCCTCTGAGGTGGCCGGGGCTACACTGGCCAGCACGGGGTCAGTCTTTTGGTCCTCGTCCTCAGCCGCCTCTTGGACAGGCCATGTGTCCTGGGCCAGGCAGGTGCTCCCCTCTGCCAGCTCGCCTTACTTTCACAGGAAGGAGCCATAACACATGCACTCAACCCCACCCTGTGGCCCTGCCCCAAGGTTCTGTGGGATTTGCCTCTGACCCCAGGATTCCTCCTGGGCCTTCAGTCACCATCAGAGCCTCTCACGTGAAAGCACCCAGCCATCTTCCTCTCACGCTCCTTCCCCAGAGCACACCGGTCCCTCCCAAGGTGCCCCTTCCCTGAGGGCAGTGTCTCCCGGGACAGGGCCTCCTCCCAGAGCCCATCTTACTGAGGACCGAGATTCCTCCTTCAGCTGCAGGGCAGCAGGACCAAGTGTCGCCTCACTTGACATGCACGTCCATGGCCAAATTGTCGCTGGATTTCAGGTGGGTCAGCGAGTAGCCTTTGCTCTGCAATGCCATGTAACCCTCGGGGCTCCACATGGGGCGGGGTCAATGGCAGTCATCTTCCTTTCCAGCAGCGGGGGCACACAGCTCTGGTCCTCAGAGCGACAGCCGGTCCCACTGAGGGAATCCGCGGGCATTATGGGTTTCATCAATCCCGAAGGAAGCAATCAGCCAATTGTTCACCTCGTTCAGCAAGCCATGGGTCGCCCACAGGCCCAGAGGAGACAAGCTGCCCCGACCATCACGCAGATGCAGCACCCCACCTGCTTCACGTCATCTGATCACAGAACCTCTGCAGGCACACACACATGCAATCTGAAAGGCCTGTTCAAAGACCCTGGAGGTCCAGTCTTAGTTCTCGATGAAGAGCCCCTATGTCAAAGGGTATAATGAACTGGCAAATGGAAACAGGACACAACCAACTAGAGAGCTCATGGCTGGTGGCAGAAAGCTAAGGGGTCAGGCAGCTAGCAGCGGGAGATGCCCGAGGGTCTCTTGCACAGACACAGGAAAGATGAGCTACTGCTCCAGGGAGCCCACACACACCAAGGAGCCAGTGTCTGTCGGCTTCTGAACCCTGCAAGAAGATTCTGAAAGGGGTCTGGGCTTCAGCTCCGCTTGTTTCTGCCCCTGAGCTTACAGTGACACACCACATTCTGTCCAGGGAAGGGGAGAAGGGGACACAGATGACACTCAACTCTTAACTGGCCCAAGGAGACAGGGGTATGCTGACATCTCAGTACAGTCAGATACAAACCGGCTGGGGAGATGGCACCCTCCCCCACCAGGGCCCCTCTGTCCACTTCTACCAGATGGGATGCTGCAGACGACATTAAAGGTCCCCCACTGGGCCAGAGTCTGTGTAGAAAAGGGGGTCTGATTGTTCAGAATCTTCAGAAAGCTAATTACTGGCTGCCAATGTTTTTGTGCCCATTTTTAAAGCTGAGAAAATCTGATCAGGAAAATGGTTCTGCATCAGGCCAGTGGTTATATACTTTCTTTCAGCTGTGGAGTGCTCTGTCCAAATGTGATCAATATATGACTCCGACACAAAGGTAGTCTGAGTCATGTGGTGGCGAGGACCCTCTCTGGAATCCTAAAATTACACACCATTTACTAAGTATTGATTATGAGGTATGCAGAACTGTTCAGCACTACACAGACCTATTTTTGGCAATATAGCAGCTCATATTACCTGAAAAAAAAAAAAACCCTCCTGTCACAAAAAGACTGTACAAAACCTATTACACATTTCACTTGCAGAGCTCTGCTCCCCCTAACCAGGAAACCCCCAGGGAGCTGAAACCACAGCCATGGGCAAGAGCCATGGGTCAGAGGCACAAGCAAGGGCTCCCTAGAGGGGAGCCAGGGACACATCTGTCAGATGTAGAAACCTACAAGCGTGCTCCTAAGCACTGCCCCTTCCCCCTCCCGACAAGAGATGGGTCTTCTCTGCACAGGCAGAGAGCTACAGCTGAGGTGCTGCTTACACAAAGACCCTCAAAGGGCTGTGCGTTTCAATTTCAAGACCAGAGAAACCTCATGCTCTTTAGGGAGATGACTGAGCTAGTGTCCCAGGCAGGGCCAGAGCAGGGAAAACAGGCCCCTGTGAGGAATTCAGGGCCACATGCCAGCTTTCACTCAGGCTTGGGGGCAGCAGAGTGGACTTCAGACTTACACTCCTAGAATTCTCCAGAAATTTCCTGAGGTACAATAAAAGGTAGTTCTAGGCTGGCAGATGAAAACGTAGAGCCGCCCTGGAAGGACACACCCTCAAACCAAGCTATACAGAATCCCCAGGGTAAGACTAGCTCTGCTGGAAATGAACTCATGAGTCAAAATCCCCAGAACATCGGGGGGAATGTAATCCACCACAAGTCCACAGCATGTTCATAGGATCATGCACTGTCCCCAAGAACTTCAGAAAACAGATCAAAATGTTAAACACCAGAGAATTACTGTTTACATTATTAAAATCATAAAATAAGGAATTGAAAACTCACAAAAAATACAAGACAGAAGAAAAAAAAGCTTTAAGGGGAATAGTCTAGTAATAAAAATACAGTCGTTGATATAAAAAACCCACTGGACAGTAAAACAAAAATAAAAACAGCAGAATAGACACAGTTGGAGAGAACATGGAATTGGAAAATAAGCATTTTCCCAGAGGCACCACAGAAATCAGCTCTCATATATTCAAGAGACTTGGAGGCAAAGTGAGAAGTATCATGATGCAGACACTCGTATAGCAGAATAAGTACAAATAATCAGTACAAATAATCTAAGTATATTACCTAAATACAAATTACCTAAGTACAAATATTAAGTACAAATAATCAAAGTAGATTACCTAGGAAGAAAGGATACAAAGAATGAAAAAAGGCAAATAGTTAACATGATAATTAGAAGAGAAACTCCCAGAAGTGATGAAAGCCGTACAACCGTAGATTTGAGCACCGTGAGTTTTAAGCAGAATAAAGTAAGGATAGATATAGATACATACCTAGACACAGCCTTTTGAGAAAGAACTCCAGTTGACCAAAGACAGAGAGATCTTAAAGCAACACAAACCAGACACAGGAGCCAGACAAAAAGGAATACTATCTTCACAGTCCTAAAAGAAAGTAACTGCAAACCTAGAGTTCTCTACCAGCTACACTATCGTCCAAGAGAAAGGCTGTCATAGGTGAAAAATAGTGCTCAGTCGCTCAGTTGTGTCGAACTCTTTGTGGCCCCATGGACTGTAGTCAGTCAGGCTCCTCTGTCTATGGGACTTCACAGGCAGGAATACTGGGGTGTGGTGCCATTTTTCTCCTCCAGGGGATCTTCTAGACCCAGGTGTGGAACCCATGTCTCCTGCATTGGCAGGCGAATTCTTTACCACTGGTGCCACCTGCGAAGCCCCATGTGAAGAATGCATATTGCCAAAAATCTTTCCTAGAGGCCTTGACAGAATGTACCTTCTGAAAAAATAAATGGAACCCAGATGGAAGGATAAGCAGCAAAGAAACTAGTCAGCATACAGGCAGATCTGAACAAGCACAGACTGAATAAAACAACAAAGATAATAATTTGGTAGGAATCAAAACAAGGGAAGAATTACAATTCCAGGCAAAAATTACAAGACTCGTGAATTAGAGCTCACATTCAGGGTAAACTGATTAGCCTTTGTTAAATCAAGGGTGCATGTTAGAGTTTAACCTAACCACTAACCGTAGAAACAGAATATAGAAGGAAAGCAAATAAAAAGAATCAGAAAACTTGACACACCCTCCCCCAATCTAACGGGAACAACTTTGGCAACTAAAGTCACAAATTCTCAATGTGGGTCAAACCGGACACATCTTAAATGTACAAAGATATTCTCCTCCAAAAAGGGCTCAGGCTGACAATAAAACGTTGGGCAAAAAAGATACCACACGAAGGCTAATCAGAAGAAAACTGGAATGAAATTATAGTCGGATAAAGTAGACGTTAAAGGTAGAAAACCCAAGTAACAAATGTGCTATACAAAGATATAAGAAACAAGATGCAGTCATCCCAAGCCTATATGCTTCCAGGTAGGTTAAAAAAAAAAAAAAACAAAAACTAACAGGTTTATAACATTTGACAAGTCCACAATCATGGTAGAAAATGTTCACACACCTCTTAGTAACTGATCAAGGGGATAAAAACTATGATGATATTTGTACAGCACAGTTAGCAAGCACACTTTAACGGACCATGTCCAATAGGGGAATACATTCTTTCCAAGCCCCTGAGTGAAGTGTGATCTGCCACTTGTTAAAAATAAAGTTTTACTGGAAAGCAACCACACCCATTCACTTGCTATTGTCTATAGCTCTTTTTGTTCTACCATAGCAAACCTGGAGTAGCAGTTCGAAGACTAAACTATTTATAATCTGGTATTAATAGAAAAAAATTGTGACTGCCAGTCTATATCATACAGACCATGATATATGACCAAATGGCAGCCGCAGTAGAAATTAGCATCATAAGGGTGATATTAAAACTCTGTATTTGGAAATTTAACAATGTACCATTAAAAATCACTCAAAATAAGACTAATATTTAGAACTGAACAATAATAAAAATGTTTTAAAACTCAGCGGCTCATAAACTCAGATGAGACTTAAATACATCAGAAAACTGAGAAACTAGTGACTTAATTAAGTATCCAACATAATTATAAAAAGAACAAAATGATTTCAGTGGAAAAATGGGGGGGAGGCAGAAATTAATGAAATAAAAACCAAATAAAAGACAGGAATTAAGAACCTCAAAAGATACATTTTAAAAAATGACATTAAAAAAATGGCATTCGACAAACCTTGGGAAAGACTAATCAAGGAAAAGAGAGAACACAAAGAACACTAAAGAACAGAAAGAGGGACAAAACTACATGGCAGAGATATGAAAATTAATTAAGACAATTTATGATTGATAATCTTAGAGTCTCTTCCTAACAATTCTTTGTGAGAGTTACTATTATACCCTCATTTTGCAAACAAGGAAGTTAAAACTCAGAATGGACGTGTGGCTTGCGAAGAGGTCAGACTGGAATCCAGGTGGGGTCTGTCTACCTCCCAAGGCAACGCCCTTGACCACACCACATACCCTGGCCTGTCACTGCACCTTGGTGCTTACCCGAGGGATACAGGGCCTAGGGGTAGAAATCCACTGGGGTCTGAGCAGGCGAGTTCCGTGGGTCCATGTAGGAAGGCACCATCATCCACCTGGGGTCGAAGCCCAGCGTCTGGGGTAGTGTGGGTAGAAGGTGTCATGCAGATAGATGATGGAGGGTACGCCGGCTGCCAGTGCTGCATCTTGTACAGCTGCTCCTGGCAGAGACAGAGATCTGGCTGCACAGGTGCTGCAGAGCAGACAGGCTGTGTGTGCACGCACACACAGTCTTCAAGGGAAAACCCACCCAGACAGAAGACCAGAGAGGGGAGGCCCCAGTGTATGCATGACCACGTTCAGGCCTGGGCCCTCTCCCAGCATGGAAGCATGGTCACGCCATTGTCACACGGGACCCTGGGGCTCCCCGACTACACATGGCACCTTGGGTGCTCACACAAATCAAAGGTTCTCCTGGAGCTGACCTGTGACCAGCACACCTCCCAGAGCACCACTCCCCGATGCCCCTCCCCACCCACAGCCCCCACGGCCTCTTCAATCCACTCTCCACACTCCAATGCCCTGACCATGGCTGGAGTCTTCCTGGGTTCTCCACAGCTCTCCATCCAACAGCCAGAATCCCACAGGGCTGCATGTGATCTACAGGGTTCTGCGGGTCCTGACCCATCTGCCTCTCCAGCATCACCTCCCATGACTGCCCTGGCCTCCAGTCCACATACCTGCCTGCCCACCTGCTTCAGGCCTTGGAAACACACTGGGCCATCTCTTCACTGGGCCCCAAACCCGCTCACCCACACCCATCCTTCAGGTTTCAGCTTAAAGAGCACTTCCTCTGGGAAGCCTGCCACAGGTTCCAAGGAAGATCAGGTCCCCTGTTCTCGGCTCTCACTGCACTGGTGTTTCTCCTGCGGTTGGCCTCCCTCCCTACATCAGGAGATCGTGTACCAAGTTCACTGCAGTCCATTCACCTCTATCACCAGACGTGGTGCGGAAAAAGTTCATTGCATGAATGGATGAACATAACACATCAATAGAGTATTAAAACTCAAGGACCTATACCCAGTGAGGGTTCATTTCAGACCCTGCTCCACAACACCCTGGAGCTTCCATCACAAGCGTATCCTGAACCAGCATCCTGGCTAGACACAGGTATAGTCAAACAAGCAGGACAGCTGACCCGGCACACCTATCCTACCAGCCTGCTGGCTCAACTCCAGCCTGGGCTGGGTTCCCTGGACGGCTTGCCGGTGCTCACAGCGCCTCTTAGGAGCGCTCGGCACTCAGTAAGTGGAGCTCTCCCGGGCTCTGCTCACAGCTCCTCCTCCTGGTTAGACCCCAGGTCCCCAGGGAAGCTGACCAGACAGTCTGTTTGCAAGACTCCCTCAGGCTACTCTGGCACGTTCAGACTTCCTCCTACTATTCAGGAAGGATTTACCTGTCACTGCCCATCCCTACCCTCCTAAGAATTCTTCCCTAGAGCAGCTGTTATGACTGTGTCCAGCTGGAGTGACTCCAGAGATCTCTCCAGTCGGCAGTAAATCTTCACCAAACCGAGGAGTAATTAATTGCATGCTGCCTGCTAACGGTACAAAATTACAACAGCACAGTAAATGTACCTGACTGTCTAGAACATAGGCCACATTGGGCTCCTGGAATGCTTCCTAGGAGCCCAAGAAAAATAGGGTCTGGGGAGAAGGTTGTAAAAGCAACTTTATAAAAATTCTGGGGAAAGGTGGAAACATTGATCTGTTTCCCCAGGGCACTCACATTTTGGAACATTTTTATTAGGTAGTTAAAAAACAGGAAAAAGGAGTCCAGAATGGCGGTGGCTAAAAGACAAGGAAGAGATAAGCCCGTGAAATAGAACAAAGGAAGTTCTGAGGACCAGAGAGAGGACCTCAGGTAGAACAAACAGCACTCCTGGCTTGCCCAATTTACATATGGCAGGCCCAGGGTGAGGAAAAACATAAAAAACGAGGAGCCAAAGGCTGGGGATCGCTCTCTCTCCCATGAACTCTCTCTCTCTTTCTCTTCTCTTCACGTCTTTTGGCTCAGCATGCCCTCATGCCTCCAGGGTGTACTTTCCTTTTATTTTCTAAATAAAACTGAGCTGTATCACTGATCTGTCTGAGAGCTATAACACGGTCTGTCCGAGAGCTGAGAGCTATAACACAGTCTGTCTGAGAGCTGTGACACGCCAAGGGCTTTAATGTCCATCACTTCAAATTTTTGTTGTGAGGAGACAGAACTCCCCCGACTTTCCTGCTGGCTCAGATGGGAAAGCATCTGCCTACAATGTGGGAGACCCGGGTTCAATCCCTGGGTTGGGAAGATCTCCTGGAGAAGGAAATGGCAACCCACTCCAGTATTCTTGCCTGGAAAATCCCATGGACAGAGGAACCTGGTCCATGGGGTCGCAAAGAGTCAGACACAACTGAGTACTTTCTTTTCTGACAATTTTTTTATTACTAACAATAATTTACCAGACTTCCCCCGGGGTCCAGTGTTTAAGAATCCACCTCTCAGTGCAGGGGATCTGGATTTGATTCCTGGTCAGGGAACCAAGATCCCACGTGCCACCGGGCACCCAAGCCCATGCTCTGTAACCAGAGAAGCTGACGTGCCACCACGAAGACCCAGCACAGCCAAAACAAAGAGAGAGAGAGACTCAATATTTTAAAAACATTGAGGGAACACCAATAAAAACACTACTGGACTACTGATAAATTAGTCTACAGGCACCACAGATCCCCTCACTGCCAAGCAGAGGGTCAGGGCTTCATTCCTTCCGCTTCACACTGACCTGTCCAAGGCCCGACACAGCTAGATAAGCAGCACCATTAGGATCAGAACCCAAAGCTGTTTGATGCGAAACCTACAACCTCCGCCCTTAACTCAAAGTCAACATGCCTCACTAGTGCTCTCCGCACAGCCTCCAGACCTCTTCCTCCTGGGGAGGTTCCAGGGTGGGGTCGCTGTCAGTGTGAAGAGTAGCCATAGTATAAAACTCTGAATGAAGAAACCACTCAGACACCACCAACCATTCCTTTCAACACTAGACAACAGTGTCCATAAACTACCAACAAAGGTTTTCATCCAGAGGATGAATTACCTAGAGAAATGAAAGGCCAGGGCTGATCTCCAAGGCCCCCACTCTCCACTTCCCTGCTGGCGACTGAGGTATAGGAGGGTGGGTGTCGTTTGCTTAAATTGAAGGGGCCTGGGAGGTGGAGGGGAGGGTCTGTTTACCATATGCGCTAAGCATCTCCTGTTTAGCTGCTGCTGCTGCTGCTGCTGGTACCGGAACCTGGAGGGAGTGAATTCTTCTACTTGCTGAATCCCTGTGCAGGGGACCTAGCCTGCCTGGGCCCCTCCTCACTGCCGCCGCTCTGAGACACTGCTAGAGGAGCTGTGGGGGTGTCTTCTGAAACAGTGCTGGCGATCTCCTGGGCAGAGAAATCAGGGAAGCCTACATTGGCAGAGTGACCTGTTCTGGTTGAAGACTGCAGACACAGGAAAACCAGAAAACCAAGCAACTGCTAACCCATTAATTGATTTATGGAATCCAGAGCTGATTCCTTAAACATTTTCCCCAAGTTTCTTTATCTCATGAGATTGCCATTGCCTGGCCCCCAATGTCTTTTCCACTTTCTGTCTTTAGAGATCTACTGCTAACTTGAGATCATGCAAGATGTGTGCCTGCATAAGCTTGTACTGAGGGGGAGATTTTTTAAATAGCTGGGGAACGATGATGGTTAGAAAATCCACGGCCACCTCTCTGTGTCATGACACCAGCTGGTAAAGTCGGGGGACTTTCTGGGCCCTTCCTGCAGCTCTGGCGAGGGAAATGCTCGCTCCCGTGAGCCGAGCATGGATGGCTGGTGGAGCAGGTAGTGTCCTCCCATCCGGGCACCGTGGCCACTTCCACTCAGACATTCAGCACTTCTGGCCTCTGGTCTCTCCACCTGCCTCGCATGGAGGAGGCTCTGGGCCCTAAGGTGTTGGGGTCAAAGCCCCAGAACTGAAGGACAGAGGCACAGACCTCAATGCATGGGGACTCTTCTGGAAGCCCTCAGACAGCCCCCTGTGCTCCTGGGCCAATGGAAGGTTTGCCAGACCCTTCAGAGAGCACAGAACACTGTGCTTTGGTGGCCATGCAGGTCAAAAGGATGAAAGCCCGAAATGAGAACCAGTTCTGAGTGGTCACAGCTGAAGTTTGCAGAAGACCAGGTGGGGCAGGGGGTCTCGCCACCTGCTGTGATGTCCAGCTTACTTTGCACTCAGGCTGAGCCATGCAAGTCTCTTTCTATGTGCTCAAGCTTTATATAAGTAATTTTGTTTCATTGAAACATTTAACTGAGACTGGAAAATCATCCTTAAGGGGACATAAAGCTGAAGGAGGAATTGAAAACTATGTAAAAGACACCTTTCAGGCTGCTGAGGACATGGCCTTCTGGGGTAAAGGGCCTTTATTGATTCTGACTCTGATGTTGTAGCAGCAGGGAAAAGGAACTCGTTACTCCCACACTGCGATCTCCCAAGCAGAGGATGTTAAAACAGATGAGGCTCAGGCAGAGATGCAGAGTGTGTGTGAGAGAGGAGAGTTCAGTTCAGTCGCACAGTCGTGTCTGACTCTCTGAGATCCCATGAACCACAGCATGCCAGGCCTCCCTGTCCATCACCAACTTCCGGAGTTTACTCAAACTCATGTCCGTTGAGTCGGTGATGCCATCCAACCATCTCACCCTCTTTCGGCCCCTTTTCCTCCTGCCCTAAATCTTTCCCAGCATCAGGGTCTTTTCAAATGAGTCAGCTCTTTGCATCAGGTGGCCAAAGTATTGGAGTTTCAGCTTCAACATCAGTCCTTCCAATGAAAACCCAGGACTGGTCTTCTTTAGGATGGACTGGATGGATTTCCTTGCAGTCCAAGGGACTCGCAAGAGTCTTCTCCAACACCACAGTTCAAAAGCATCAATTCTTTGGCACTCAGCTTTCTTTATAGTCCAACTCTCACATCCACACATGGCTACTGGAAAAACCATAGCCTTGACTAGACGGACCTTTGTGGACAAAGTAACGTCTCTGCCTTTTAGTATGCTGTCTAGGTTGATCATAAGTTTCCTTCCAAGGACTAAGTGTCTTTTAGCTTCATGGCTGCAGTCACCATCTGCAGTGACTTTGGAGCCCAAAAAAATAAAGTCAGCCACTGTTTCCACTGTTTCCCCATCTATTTCCCATGAAGTGATGGGACCAGATGCCATGGTCTTTGTTTTCCGAATGTTGAGCTTTAAGTCAACTTTTTCACTCTCTTTCACTTTCATCAAGAGGTTCTTCAGTTCTTCACTTTCTGCCATAAGGGTGGTGTCGTCTGCATATCTGAGGTTATTGATGTTTCTCCCAGCTATCTTGATTCCAGCTTGTGCTTCTTCCAGCCCAGCATTTCTCATGATGTACTCTGCCTATAAGTTAAATAAGCAGGGTGACAATACACAGCCTTGATGTACTCCTTTTCCTGTTTGGAAACAGTCTGTTGTTCCATGTCCAGTTCTAACTGTTTCTTCCTGACCTGCATACAGGTTTTTCAAGAGGCAGATCAGGTGGTCTGGTACTCCCACCTCTTTCAAAATTTTCAAAGTTTGTTGTGATCCACACAGTCAAAGGCTTTGACATAGTCAATAAAGCAGAAATAGATGTTTTTCTGGAACTCTCTTTCTTTTTTGATGATCCGGCGGATGTTGGTAATTTGATCTCTGGTTCCTCTGCCTCTTCTAAAACCAGCTTGAACATCTGGAAGTTCATGGTTCATGTATTGCTGAAGCCTGGCTTGGAGAATTTTGAGCATTACTTAACTAGTGTGTGAGATGAGTGCAATTGTGTGGTAGTTGGAGCATTCTTTGGCATTGCCTTACTTAGGGACTGGAATGAAAACTGACCTTTTCCAGCCCTGTGGCCACTGCTGAGTTTTCCGAATTTGCTGACATATTGAGTGCAGCTCTTTCACAGCATCATCTTTTAGCATTTGAAATAGCTCAACTGGAATGCCATCACCTCTACTAGCTTTGTTTGTACTGATGCTTCCTAAGGCCCACTTGACTTCACATTCCAGGATGTCTGGCTCTAGGTGAGTGATCACACCATCATGATTTTCTGAGAGGAGAGAGACAGAGACAAAGAGAAAATCTCAGAGATAGACAAAATGAAGCAGAGACAGAGACTTTCAGTTCAGTTCAGTTGCTCAGTCGTGTCCAACTCTGCAACCCCATGGACTGCAGCACTCCAGGCTTCCCTGTCCATCACCAATTCCCAGAGCTTGTTCAAACTCATAAGAGAGAGAGAGAGAGACTTTACTAAAAGAAAAAAAAAGAGGTTTAACAAAAGTTGCAGGACTTCCCTTGCCCTCAGTGTGTCTGGCTCCTTTCGGCATGGCTGGAGTCCTGCAACACTGCCCTTCGTGCGAGGCAGTGACAAGGGGAGCCTCTGGGGTGCTTTTATGGGACAGACGGGTTTGCAGGTTGTCATCGCAGGGCCATCAGGAGCCTTGGGCGTCCACCCCACAGGAGCAGCTTCTTGACAGTTTCCTCCTCAAAAGTCTCCAGCCATTGGAAATCCATTTGTTGTCTCTTTCCCCTGGAAGGAGAAAAGGAAGACGGGAGAATTGAGGCAATCTATCAGTGTTTGGAGAAGCTGCAAATTAGCAGCCAGCAAGGTTATAACGAACATCTGAGCGATCGTGACCTTGGAACAAAAATCAAACCCAGACTCCTGCCTGTCTCAGAGGTTAAGTATGTGGTGAGGGTGAGGGCGTGGCGGGGCGGGGGGGGGGGGGGGGTTGCTGGACGCTGCCCCCTGGTGGCCAGCTCAGGCACGTCGGTTCCGCTGTCCTTGGGCCCCGGTGCTGAATTGTGGGAGTTGTCAGACCACCGGGATGGTGGTGAGGCGTGTGCAGTGAGTAACATGCAAGTCACACGGCGCTGATTAGCCAGGGAGGCTGTGGGCAGCAAGGGAAAAGCTCCTTCTGCCTCCCGGCTTGACGTTCACCGATTTCTTCTTTAACTCCCTATTTAATTCTTTCAGCACCTCGGGTTAAACATTTAATGGCAGGAAAAAGGCTGCTGATGCAGGCGGGAATAAATAAGATGGCCTGTATTTAGAACGAGAACATTTATTTCTGAGTGCAGCTCTATCAGGCATGTTACTTATGTCTTGCAATTTTCCAGGATCCAGATTTCTCCAGACCCTTTGATTTTTCCCAGTCGACACAGCAGTGAGGGTGCAAGCGGCAGACACTTATTAACAGTGAGAACACATGGGGGCTGTGTTTTAGGAGTCATCCCAAACCCTTTCTTAACTGCCTGCGCTGTTTTGATCTGCTTCTTGTCATTTAATCCAGAGGTGACAGTTGTAATGCTGACGTGACCCAGGCAGATGGAGCCTTCAAGGCAGAGACAGCTCGAGCTGCTGGATAGTGTGGGGTGGACAGGAGAGATGGGCCGGAGGCTCAGCCCCTGGTTGGCCAGGCGCCTGCGGCGTTGGGACGAGCTGTGGACCAGGAATCAGGACCAGAGCCAGCACCACCCTCGGCCCTTCTGTGAGCCTTCAAAACAGCTCAGTCTCCTTCTCATGGCAGTGCCCACTCCACACACTCCAAGACCAGGATCCACTCAAGGCTCTGGCAGGCCCTCTGGGTGAGCCGCCCCTGCCTGTGGGTCTTAGCTTTCTCCTCCGTGAAGTGGAGTCACAGAAGCATGGTTGCAAGCTTGGCAGTAGGGTGGTCACAGTGAGCGTTAGGTTCCTGGTAGGACAGACAACATACCTGCCCTGCCCATCCCACCAGGTATGGCTCAGCACACACAGGCCCATTAGTCCCAGAGCCCGGGTTCTGGCTGGTTGTGAATGTAGTCCTTTGTGCAGCATTCATCAAGGCAAGAAGCCACAGCTGGACTGGGAGAAGATGAGCTCAGACTCACATAAGCACGGCCGTGAGACACAGGGAACGTTAGGTGGGTTGGAACCTGTGGAAGACCAGAGCAATGTGTGGAGCTAGGACCTGCTCTTCATGGGAAGGCACTCCCCTCCAGGTTCCAAGGGCACAATGTGGGAAAGGCACCCGAAGGCAATCCACTCTGTAGGGTTGGGAAGCCTGAGGCCCTGTCTCTCAACTGGGAGAGAAGCCCCCAGGAGAAAGGGGAGCCTCGTGTGTGCAGTAAGGATGCAGCCCCAATGGATTCTGCCTTCTCTTCAAGTCATTTGACAGCCTGTCCAGTTGGGGGCTTTTTGACAAAAATCTCTCCTGCGTGAGATCCTCCCAACCCCAGAAGTACTAGCACACTCTTCTCAGGCTTCTGGAAACTTCTCCGCATGGTCATTTTATTCCCAGAGAGACTGGCAGTCCCTTGCTTTGGACCACACTTGGCCAAAGAGGATTAGAGAAAACAGAGCAGAATTCACTTGGTTTTTGATTTCCGTAGGCTGTTTGGATTTTGGCAAAGGGAGAATTAACTCATGGTGACTTGTTTTTCACTCTAAAGAGAAGTTGACATTTTTTTGCCAGGTACTGAACAAGTTTGAGAAGATTCATTCGAAGAACTTCTGACCCTACAAAACAGGACTGGAATATACCATATCTCAGAAGTGTGCTCCATTGGAGGATGGGGTGTCCCTTGGGAGCGCTTCTCTGACTCAGGGGGAAGCGCCTGGTCACTGGAGTTCTGTCTCCTGCCCCCGATTATTCCCAGGGCCCATGGGACCTCGCACTTCCTGCTGCATTTAGAGCTACGCAGGAGATTAGCCAGGGATGAGCGCGCTGGAAGAAGGCAATGGGCAGGGTACCCTGGAGCCAATCACCACCTCACCCGGAGCAGGTGCTTATTGTCCGCATCACCCGCCTGGCCCAGGGGCCCAGGGGAGGCAGATGCTGACCTCAGCCCACGGAAGAGCTGCTCTTTAATTGGCCTTGAGTCACTTCATCTCCATTTGCCTTCCAGGGCTGTCTGCCTTACATCATGGATATTTGCATTCCACTCCATCAGTTGGCCCTAAAATCACAGGCTCTCCAAAGTCTGCAGACCTGCAGTTGTCGAGGAGGAGCCAACCATCCAGTGAGATGGGTGTCGTAGGAAGACTGCCTCCCCCACTTAGCTGCTACACGAGCTGGAGCAAATTATCCCCATGCAGGAGCCTCAGCCGCCTCCTCTGGGAGGTAACTGCAGCAAAGATCAGGGTAAGCATGCAGCGCCAGCTCCCAGGCACAGATCAGGCTCTGACTAAGGTATGGCTGTTGGTACGTGTCCCCTGGCTCCCAGAAAACACCATACCTGTAACAAAGACAAGGGTTTCCATTTCACCTCTCTGACACAGGGTGTTCGAGACGCTCCTGGAAGCAGGCCTGTTTGCATGGCCACCATGGAAGGGGCCAGGATGCTCAAGGCCCAGGGGTGGGGGACAGGGGGCAGCTGTCACCCTGGTGATGTCTGCACACCCTGTAGGGCATCGTCATGGCTGCAGACAGTGCTGATGCTGGCGCTTGGCTCTGGTCGGTGCTGCCTGACACCCCTCATCATCAGTCCAGTGTCACGATGAGTGTGACCTGGCAGGGGGCCCTCAGCTGATGGTCGTTTGCTGACTTAAGGGGTCTTCTGTGAAGGGAGGCACCTGGAACCCAAAGCCCCCTCCTTCCACTTTCTGGAGGTGTCAGCAGGTGTGAAAAGCCATGGAAATGGGTCCTGGGGGAGCCCGTGAATCAAATGAAGCGCAGGCAGTTTGGAGTCCCACAGGGCAGGCGCAGCCCAGAGCCCCCTCCTCATCTCCTCAGTGTCCCCTCCTGTCCCTGCCCACACCATGCTTCTTGTGACCAGGGCCTGGAGAAGACTGTCCCCAACATTCTCAACAGTGAGCGTCCCCTGGAGCCACTGTGCCTGGGGGCGCGGAGGGACCCCAGGCTGGGGCACACTCTCCCTCCTCATGTGGCTCACAGTAGGCCCACGCTGAGCTCTCCAGTCTCCCAGGTGAGGAGTGGGGAGCAGGACCTGAAGGGCTTGGTCCAGGCCTGCTGGCCAGTGCCCTGGGTGGATGGACCCATTTCCATGACTCCCAGCCTCAGGATGGCTCTGAGCAGCTTCAGGTCAAGGCCAAACGTGGTCCTGGGACATCCTGTGGGTGAGATAGGGTGGGGACAGGGGCGGGCTTGCACTGTGGCTCTGCCTTCTCCTGTCCATCCTGAAGGCATTGCCGTGGCACCTGCAACTGGACCCATGGTGACCGTACCTGTGATGACTATACCCGCGGTGACAGTGCCTGTGATGTCTGTATCCACAGTGACCCTACCTGTGATGACTGTACCCGTGGTAACCCTGCCTGTGATATCTGTACCCATGGTGGCCCTACCTGTGATATCTATAGCCACAGTGACCATGCCTGTGATGTCTGTTCCCGTGGTTACCCTACCTGTGATGTTTGTAGCCATAGTGACCATGCCTGTGATGTGTGTACTCATGGTGACCCTACCTGTGATGTCTGTACCTGTGATGACCCTACCTGTGATGTCTGTACCCATGGTGACCCTACCTGTGATGTCTGTACCCGTACTGACCCTACCTGGGATGTTTGTGCCCATGGTGAGCCTACCTGTGATGTCTATAGCCATGGTGATTGTAACTGTGATGTCTATAGCCATGGTGACCAGGATTCTCCTCCCCTCAATCACACTGAACCCCTGAGCTATGTCTCCAGAGTCAGGATCTATTTGTACAAGTCAAAAGGCAGACTCTTGTTCTTTGAATAGTAGAACCAAGAATATTTAATGATTCGATGCAGTTGGGTATAGGAACTGTTCTGAGTGCTGTTTATAATTCACAGTTAATTAACCTTCCTCTTCAAAAAGAAATACAAAAATTTGAGATCTAATTTCTCAATACACATTGTTTCTGGTATCCATTATTTTTAAAATATTTTTCAACTGATATTAAGAAATAATTATGCAAACTATCTCAGACTGATTAAGGTGACTGTTGCTCTGTTCAGATTTTCTTTGAAAATGTGTATTATAGTGAGCTTTCGTGCAATGCATCCTACAAGAAAACATTCCTGTCATCTAATTTTAAAGCTAAAGCCACAGGGAGGTTCGGGAGGAAGGAGACATGTGTATACCTACGGCTGATTCACGCCGATGTATGGCAGAAACCAACACAATACTGTAAAACAATTATCCTCCAATTAAAAATAAACTTAAAAAAATAAAATTAAAAAAAAAAAAGCTAAAGCCAGTGTATAGAAGAAATGTTACATATAATTTTAAGGCAATCATTTTGCTTTGTGATGAAAAATTCTAACTTTCAGAAGAGGACACAATAGAGTCAGCCATTTTAAGAAACCCTTCATAAATAAAAACAGTGTTGGTTGTAGTGGTTGGTAGCTAAGTCACTGTCCAACTAAAATTCCAATTTCAGAATCTCAATCATTTTTAACTTCCTTGTGAATATTATTAACAAGATGATCAGGATTCAGCAAAATATCAGGAAGAAAAATAAAACTGTCTAAAAAAACTAAAAATCATTGTAGAGTGATAACATTCTACCTCAACCAATCACTATTATAGATTATAAAGTTAATATCAAAGAGTATTAGGGCTGAACATTCTCTTTTAAATGGAAGAGTTTTAGGAGCTGAATTTAAAACCATTTTTGGTCAGCGCCAGGGCACAGATGGCAGACTGTCTGCAGGGCTGCCTGCCTGCCTGGCAGGTGGAGTAGCACCGGGTCGGGGGAGGTCTGAGGTCTGCCCGAAGTCCCCACTGGTCCAGCTCATTCATTTCATCTTCAGTGGCTCAGACAGTGTCCGAAATGTCTGACTCTTTGCGACCCCATAGACTGTAGCCCACCAGCCTCCTCTGTCTACAGGATTTTCCGGGAAAGAATACTGGAGTGGGTTGCCATTTCCTCCTCCAGGGGATCTTCCCAACCCAGGGATCTAACTCGAGTCCCTTGCGTCTCCGGCATTGGCAGGTGGGTTCTTTACCACTGGCGCCACCTGGGAAGCCTGATCAGTGGTTCAGACACCATCCAAAACCACAGGTGGTGGAGAGATGGAGCAGAAGGAGATAGAAAGGTGCCAGAGAAGATGTCGTGCCATCTCTCTCAGTGCTTACCACAGACATGCTCTTCTCGGGGCCTTGTTCTGTGATGTGGGCCAGTTACTTACACTTTTATCTCTTTAATTTCCTTAAGAGAAAAGTAAAGATAGTAATACCTGCTTGGAGTGGTTGTTTGGAGGAGTAAATGAACACTTACTGAAACACACACATGCACACATACACACATGCACACACACACTTGCACTCGCCTATAGACACATGCAGGCACACATACACACATGCACAAACATGTGCACATATGCACACACACATGCTTGTGCGCACACAATACACACATGCACGCGCGCACACACATGTGAACGTAGGGCCTATACATTTTGATGGGAAGAAGGAAACAAGGATGATTGACCCAGGCTGGGGGTTAAGGGTCACAATGAAGTGCTTTCTGTGTCAGGGCTGCCAGATGAGGTAACCTCTCCTTTCTTCTCCATTTTGCCTGGATCAGCCCTGCCTTCCTTGCTTACTATCCTCGCCAAGATCTTGTTAATTACAAAAAAGGAGAAGTGGGGAGGACTTGCAAGGGGGGTGGTCTGAGGGTTGTTCTGTGGCAGGCAGGGTCAGTTTTGCAGGCGCTTTGCAAAATGAACACTGGAAAAGCAGCCACCCTTCTTGGCCTGAGCGTCCAGTGTGTCTGCTGTGCTTGCTGTTCCCAGTGGGGCAGAGACAATCTGCCAGGGCCTCCGGGATGCATGAGCTGTTTGCTTTTTCTGTCCTCCAGTTACCAGGAGCAACAGCGAGGGTGTTTGATAGTGAGGGTTCCCTGATGACTTAGTGGTTCTGCCCCCAGGTGCCCAGGCTTGCCAGGCACGAGGCCATACCACAGTGGCCCACGGTTGGCGGCCACATCAGTCTGGTCCAAGCTCATCTTCCATCTGAGCCTCTTCTGCTCCTTCAGTGGTTCCCTGACTCCAACGGCCCAGGCTGACAAGTGTTCCGTGATCATAATAGATGTTGTGGCTAGTGCATTTATGTATAAGAACTAATATCACTCTCACAACAACCCATGAGGTAGAGATGGGTTTTACAGATGAGAAAGCTGAGGCAGGGACTTCCCTGAGGTCACACAGTCGGTGACTGGCCCTGGAGAGTCTGGCTCAGGGATCCCTCCCCCTGAACATCACACGTCTGTAGGGCGGGATGTGTGCTGTGCACATGACTCCCTCCAGGTCGCTCTCCAGGATGCCATCTAGGGTGGGCAGGGTCGCTCTCTCATCCCCACCTCCATCCGGTGGTCAGTCCTGTGTGATAACTGACTCAGCCCACCTGCTGTGCTTTCAACATCATAGCAGAGAACGAGGTCTGGCACCTCAGGCAGCCCCGTCCTCCCCACCCACCTCTGGTCCCACCAAGGATTGGAGGCAGCCTTTCCCCATCCATGAACCCCAGCGACAGGGAAGGTGACCACCCTGCTGGGATGCCCCTGGTGTCAGCAGAAGGCCCTGCCTAGTCCACACAGGCTCCCCTTTCTCTCCTGCATCCCCGCCCTCCACACCCAAAGACAGTGCACAGCTAACACTGGACTGACAGGCCTTTGTTTCTTGGGATCTTGAATGATTTTTTTTTTTTTTTCGGTAGCACAGAGTCCTCATTGCTGCTCTGCACAGGCTCCTCTCAAGTCGCAGTGCTCCAGCTTCTCGAGTTGCAGACCATGGGCTCTTGGGCATGTGGACTTCAGTAGTTGCGGCTCACAGACTCCAGAATGTAGGCTAGCTAGTTTCAGTGCATGACTCAGTTGCTCTGTTGGAATGTGGAATATTCCTGAACCAGGGGTCAAACCCATGTCCCCTGCACTGGCATGCAGAGTCTTAACCACTGGACCACCAGGGAAGTCCCTTGAATGACTTTTAAATGCAGGCCAAGATCCTGCAGCAAGAGCCTCTCCTTCCCTTGGCCGCCTGCCCTGAAGCTGAGGGAGACCAGACGCTTGTGTTCAGGGCATGTTTTTCCTGGTCCCTGGTGTGGTATCCCCTCTTGTGTGAGATCCTCAAGGCAAAAGCCAACTTCCCAAGCCTCTTCTGCCCCCAGAGCATGCACCCCAGTGCCTGAGTAGCTGGTGCTCAGGGTGGTCTCCGGGGAAAGGTCCTGGGCACACAAGCGGGAATGTCAACCTTGAACAAGGGTCCGTGACCCCACTCGCTGACGCCAGCACATCGGGAGCTGTGGAGTTCACTGGAGGCCATGTGTCATTTGAAGGCCGCCTCCAGGTCCTCCAGGTCCTCTGCGGGCGGATCCGCAGGAAGGTCAGGAAATGCTCAGAGAGGCCGGGAGCCCAGGAGGAATGGCCTGAACACTTGTCCTCCCCGGTCACCTGCTGTGCTCTCTGCCTCCTGCCACCTCCTGAGTGTGCCCACTGTGGCTAGGCTGGTCCAAATTCACCGTTTTCTGGTGGATACAGCTGTGGCAACCCTCTGCTTGCAGCTGGCGGGTACTTTGCCAGGAACTCAGGAAACAGGACGGTGTTGGCTATGGTGGTGGATGTCCTAGAACCTGCTCAAAGCAAGCTGGTCCACATCTAACTCAGGGAGTGGGAACAGACTATGGTGCAACGTCAGGGTGTCTGTGAACCCACGCTCACGGCTCATCATACATGGGACCAAATAAACAATGTGTCAATGTACACTTAATGTTGGTGCAGTCTGTGCAGATGTTATTGTGATTAATGAAACACGAATTATTTTAGAAGTCATGTTAGCCGCTCAGTAGTGTCTGACTGCATTCCATGGACTGTAGCCCACCAGGCTCCTCTGTCCATGGGGTTCTTCAGGCCAGGATACTGGAGTGGGTTGCTGTTCCCTCTTCCAGTGGATCCTCTCAACCCCAGGATCAAACCCTGGTCTCCCGCATTGCAGGCAGATTCTTTACTGTCTATGCCAAAACCCATGGACTACTTCAAGCTAAATTAAAACGTGGTGTCTGCAGCGTTTTCTTTTAAGAAGTGGTGCTTGTACACAAAAAGGCTGAGAAAAAGTGATGTCAGCACCCCCTGGTTTCACAGGTGAGGAGGAGAAGCCCCAACGGGAGTGGGGGGTACCAGAGCTGGGTCAAGGTCTCCCCAAGGTAGCTCATGGCCTGTTTTCCTGGGGGGTGCTATTTTTGTGTAGGCTTTTCTGCAAAAGTCACTTTTCTTTCTACTGGGACATGTCTTAATTTTTGTGGGGCCTTGTGGGACCTAACGCTTACGTGATTTGAGGGACTCCCTTTGGAAATAAAGACTCCGATACTGAACGTAAGACTTGGCCTCAGGAGGGGCCCTGGGGTCCTCTCCTCTTCAGGCCTCCATCACCCATGGACTCATCTCCCCATGAGTTCTCCAGCGGTGGCCTCCTCCCCACAGAAAGTATAGCCTCCAGCTCAGGGCTCCCTTGTCTTGGCGTGTGTTTCATCATCACTCAATGATCTTCCTGACGAGGACCTACTTGTGTCTTTAAGTCTCATCAGCGGGGATGGAGAGCAAGGGTGGGATGAGGAGTGGGAGTCGGGGAGGGTTTTCTCCTACAAATGAGGCCCACGGCTTGCAGGCGTGGGACCTCTGACCCCAGGGCTGGGCACAGGACAGTGCAGAGACCAGAGACTGGTTGGCCCTGCTCGCCACCTCCCCCAGACCTCTGGAAGTCCAGCTCTTAGCAGCATCTCCTGCCTTCCTAACTCATTTGAGTCCTGGCAAGGACTCCCTACTTCAAAACTGAACTTGGATCCAGATTATTGGCACTGATCTAAAGTGCTTCCCCAGGGAGAAAGTGTGTCAGAAAGTGTGGTTCCTGTTCTCGAGCTGTCGTAGGACCATGAGCTCGGAGCTTTGGAACTTACAGATGCAGAAGACCTCCTCTGAGCCTCCTGCTTTAAGCAATGGTTGAACAACTTCTGCGACAATTCTGCACTCAGGAATATCTCATCTTATGCCTTTGGAAGCTGTCTGTGACATCACATTGTGTCTCTAAGAAAACAGAAGCTGCCCCCAAAATACCACATTCCCAGGGAGTCCACGGTGTGGCCGGCCCACCCCGGCACTGAGCTAGAGCCTCAGACACCTGGAGGTCAGTGCTGTGTAGAAATGGCAGATGACTGGGTTGAAAGCAGGAGGACAAGGATTATTAATCTGGCCGGGCCAGCTTCAGGCTGTCTGTGACCCCTGGCTGTCCAGAAATGCAGAGATGAGGTGAGCTGCACAGCTCTTAGATGTGTGTGTGTGCCTGGTCTGGTTTATGGTCGAGGCTTCCCTGATAGCTCAGTCAGTAAAGAACCCACCTACAATGCTGGAGAGCCTGGTTTGATTCCTGGGTTGGGAAGACCCACTGGAGAAGGGATAGGCTACCCACTCCAGCATCCTTGGCTTCCCTTGTGGGTCAGATGGTAAAGAATCCGCCCACAGTGAGGGAGACCTGAGTTTGATCCCTGGGTTGGAAAGATCTCCTGGAGAAGGGAAAGGCTACCCACTCCAGTATTCTAGCCTGGAGAATTCCATGGACTGTATAGTCCATGAGGTCCCAAAGAGCTGGACACGACTGAGCAACTTTCGCTTTCACTTTTGCCTCATGCCCCTGATACTGAGTGAGGGTATCAGGCTGCCAGAACCAGCCCTGCAGGAGCCCGTGCAGTGGAAGAATCCTGGGAGGACATGGCAGCAGGTTTGCCAAGCATGCTGAAGGCTCTCATTTCCCTTCCACTTTGTGCCTTCAGGCCCCTTGGGTGATGTCTCGTGTCTGCGTCAGGGGTTCTTTTCAGCCAGACTCAGTTGCTTGCGGCCTGTCGGCCTGGGGAAGACCAGCTGCAACATCAGGGAGGCAGCAGGACCGCCTCAGTTCCTGGCCTCTGGGTACCCACCAGGACCCTACCCACTGCCCTCTGCCCACAACCATCCACGTCCGCATGACCCTCTATCATCCCTGTGGATCCTCGCCACCCGGCATTCACACCTGGTGCAGACCCCGCTCCCGGGGGATGGCAGGTCTGGTCTCCACTCACATGTAGAAATAAACATCTCTCTTCCCTCTTAAAGCACTGTCAGAAGACAGGTGGGGGAGTGTCCTTTTCTGGGTGTGGGTCTTTTGCAGACATCCAAATTGGCTGGTGCTCTGTCTTCTTCTTGTGAGTGATGTTGACCTACAGCTCAGACCCAGTGGGCTTGTCCGACGTTTTCCTGAAGAACTTTGTGACTTCTCTGGACCTCCTAGGTCCATCCTCTGGTGTTTGTCACCTGCGTGGTCCATGGTGTCACCTTGTGTCTCCAGCAAGCAGAACAGAAAGGAGGTGGCCACACCAGGTGCCATCAGTGGTTAAAGAACCCACCTGCCAATGCAGATACATGATTTCAATCCCTGAGTAGGAAAGATCTCCTGAAGGAGGGCTAGGCATCCCACAACAGTATTCTTGCCTGGGAAATACCATGGACAGAGGAGCCTGGTGGGCTGTGGTCCAGAGGGTTGCAAAGACTCAAGACACGACTGAAGCAACTTAGCATGCACAGTTACTGAGATCTTCTGTCCTGGCCCATGGCCGAGAGTTCTCCCGTCATCCCCCGAGTCCTTGGGAGGCTGAGAAGGGTCTGTCTTCTTAAAGGTCGTGTGCCTAGCCTTGATTCACCACCTCTTTTCCTCAAAGAAGGGATGGGATATTGAGGTACAGCTAGCATTCCACCTCCCCGAGAGCCTTCTCTGATTTCCCTCCAAAGAAGGAGACCTTCTGTGTCTCCAGCCCTTCCAGTCCTGAGGTCTCTGCTCACTTGCATGAGGGGTGAGGGTGGAGGTCATATTTTATTTACCACGTTTCAGACACTTGAGCTTCATCTCTACTGTGCTCTGGCATAGGGTTTAGGAAGTATTGAGTCCTCAGTCTTCATTCAATCAAATTAATGTCTCTCAGCCTTCAGTCTCTCAGCTGTAACATGAGGCTTAATCCAGGGTTCTCATGAGTATCTAAAAAAAGCAACGATAAGTGAAGCACGTGGAGAGGCTGAGTGCTGTAGAATTAGAGATGACAGCACTAAGCGCACACTTACTTGCGGATCCCCAGGCCCGGGAAGGGCTGGTGGAGGCTACCGTGCCAAAATGTGGGCAGACCCACGTGAGGCCCAGCAAGGCCTTCGGACCACAGGGTGAGAGAGGACCCCAGGCCAGGAGGACGGGCCGTCCGAGGATCGAGGATGCCTCGGGGCGTTGGGTCCCTGTCCATGGGATTTCCCACAGGGTGACAGAGGACCCCAGGCCAGGAGGACGGGCCGTCCAAGGATTGAGGAGGCTTAGGGCGTTGGCTCCTCTGTCCATGGGATTTCCCAGGCCAGAATACTGGAGTGGGTTTCCTCCTCCAGGGGATCTTCCCAAACCAGGGATCAAACCTGCATCTCCTGCATTGGCAGGCAAGTTCTTTACTGCTGCACCGCCAGTTGTGTCTTATTCAGGGACCCTACTGAGGACAATAGCCTTGGAGACAGCCGCTTAGTGGCTCTGAGGGGCTGTTCCAAGGAGGAAAGGAAGGAACCAGGATATGTAGGAGTTTTTGGTGGAAAATAATGTAATCAAGCATCAGAAGAGTACTGCTCATCACCAAGACCAGACCTCTCGAGATAATGATCATAGTGCATCTCTCTGTGCGGACGATGCAGGAGTCTGGGCTCACTGAAGTCATTCCCAGATAGGCGTCGTCACTGTCTACAGCCAGCGTCCTGTCCTCCTCCATCCTGAATTCCCTCGGGCTGCACCATCAGGCCAGCTATCCTGCTGCTGGCTTCACAGCTACAGCATCCTGTTTATTGCCATGGCAGGCGACATTTTTTGTCACAGACTGTAGATGTGCATCTCCAGAATGCAGGGCCTGTTTGATCAGATGTCACGTATCAACCAGCCTGCGAGCTTGTGCAGAAAAGGTGTTTGTGCCCTTCCCCCACCCCACTAAACACCGACCATTCTGCCAGGAGTGGGACCCGGGCATCTGTAACAGAAGTACACACCATTCCCACGTGTTTCCCTGAGAACCTCCCTAAGGGATTGTTGTTGCTGTTCAGTCACTAAGTCCGACTCTTTGTGACCCCATAGACTGCAGCACGCCAGGCTTCTCTGTCCTTCACCATCTCCCGGAGTTTGCTTATGTTCATTGAGTCAGTGACGCCATCCAACCATCTCGTCCCCTGACACCCCCTTCTCCTTTTGCCTTCAACCTCTTCCCCTCAGTCTTTCCCAGCATCAGGGTCATTTCCAGTGAGTCAGTTCTTCACATCAGGTGGCCAAAGGGTTGGAGCTTCAGCTTCAGCATCAGTCCTGCCCATGAATATTCAGAACTGATTTCCTTCAGGATTGACTGGTCTGAGGGACTCTTAAGAATCTTCTCAAGCACCACAGCTTGAAAGCACACCCAGCAAGAATTATGCAATGACTTTTGTGGCCTCTTCTTGTTCTGCATCTGAAAAACAATCTGGAAATTTTGAGAATTCCTTGTCTTGGCTGGACTGGCCTTCATCGCCTGGAGCCCCAAAGGGACTTTGTCCTCTTGGACATGCCCATATATGTGAGACCTGAGTGACAATATTCGCTTCTTTAAGATGCAGTGACAAGACATAGGGAAGTGGGCCCAGATCCCACTGTAAGCGGAAGCTGCATGGATGGAAGTTTCTTCCTCTTCAAGTGGATGTCCCGAGATGCATCCTTCTTGCTTGATTCCAAGAAGGTCCCGGAGCGGGTCAGGGGAGGTGAAGGAAAACTGTACCCTGTCATTCTCATGAGTTGTCTGTACTTGCTCAGAAGGCAAGTTTCTCCTGTTGTTCCAAGGCAAGGGCTCATGCAATTAATTTAGTTGATGAACTAAGGTTTTTTTCCCCTGCAAAACTCTACCCATAAACTACATTTGGTTCACAGCATTTAAGCCAATTGCATCATTAAGCTAGAAGCCTGAAAAAAACGTTTGCAGAATGGGGATGTTCGTAATGAACTGGGAAATGTCACAGTTTCATCTGCCTGGCCCTTTCCCCCCGCATTTCCTTATACTTAATTATCTCTTTAATGAGCAACGAACTCACAGGAAAATAAAAACACCAAGGAACAATGTGTTTAAGGGCATTTGGAGAGAATGAACTGAAGCCGCCCTTTGTGTATGGCCTGCCTTTGGCATGGAGGCATTTCATCTTGGTTACCGATCGTCTGGCCATGGGATGTTGGATATTTGCCAACATAGACACCAGACCCTTGTCACTCCTGAGAACTCTGGTTTCCAAGCTCCCTTCTAACCAGCACGTCTCTCCTCTGAAGCCTGTGGTCCTCTGCATCATGTGCTCTGAGCAGTGCAGTGAGAGCTCAGTGATGTACTCAGCATCTCCTAGTGGATGGGACAGAAATAGTGCTTCTCAGCCCAGCCTGGGGGCTCCTTTCTCCCCTGATCTGGCTCTCATCCCCACACGTGTGACCCCCCTGCCCTGTGTTGGCCAGACCACAGCAGCAATGTTTCCACTGCATCCGAAGGCAAGTTCTAGAAACGAGGTGGACACATGATGGACAGATGAGAAGCTAGGAGTATGCCGTCCCATGCTCCGTGCCCCTCACCAAGCCCTGGACCCTTATAGGGATGACGGTGGTGGGGAGGGGACCCCACAGGCTGCTGATTCTGTCCCTTCTGACTCAAGGGGTTGCTCAGGGTCAGAGAAGCTGTGCACGAGTTTCATGTCTGCAGGGCAGTGCTATCTGTGTGTTCCTGTGTGAAGATTATGTCTAGGCGCCTTACTTGCACCCACTGCTGTTCCTTTGGGATTTTCTGGTCCTGAAAGAACACACTGTGAGCGCCGTGGTCAAGCTCGTGCCCCTGATTTCAGGTGGATGATGCTTGCGTGTCCCCCCACCCCCACCCCCACCCCATGCATTCTGCTCGCTCCCACTCTCCCCACTCCCCCTCCCCCACCTGACGTGCTGACCCTCCCACCACCCAGCACAGATGCTGTGGAGCAGGATCTCCCACAGACTGCACTGCAAGCAGTGCCTATTTTCTCCAGCAACCCAGGTGCTGGAGTCTTTCACTCACTGTCCCCACACGCCAGCCAGACAAGTCAGGTGGTTCTGCAGAGTCATCTCTGTGTCACCTCCCAAAACCACACCTGAAAGTCACTTTGCTGGCTGCTGAAGACACTTGAAAATTACAAGCCCTGGAGAGCTGGCTGGCTTCGTTTATTTTTTTTGCCTCAGCAGAACTTTGGGTTTTTTTTATTGGCTCTGGCAACACTTCTGAGTCATTTCCTGGGGTGCCAGGAGATCACAGAGCGCTGGCAGGGTAGATGTGTTAGAGGAAGCCGCTGTGCCCCTCAGGTGACAGCTGGGGCCTCATTCAGGGTCCCCCAGTAGATGGCAGGATGGGGGCAGAACCCAAGACCGGGGCCCCTTCAGCATCTTTCTTGGACCCGCCATGCTGCAGGCCTGGTGTGCATCTGGTGATGGGAGTCAGATGTGCCGGGCACTTCCTGGGGGACAAGACTCTGCTGTCTGGTGCTGCTCCTGGGTCACAGGGGTTGGGGTATCTGCAGGCTGCTGGAGACCAGGAGGGAAGCACCTGGGGGTGGGAGGTGGGGGCACAGGGAGACTTTATTTAGAGGGAGGCCAGCGCTTCATAAAGGGAGTCACTTCTAGCTCTGCTGTTGCAGGTCCGGCGGGACGTTGGGGTTCCTCTCACTGCGCCCCAGGCCAGTAGAGCCCGTGATGGAGGGACAGACTGCCCATCGGTCAGCCTCCCTGGGACAAGGAGCTGCAGGGCCCCTAAACTTGGCTGTGGAATGCCTTTGTGGCCCCTGCAGCAGAGCCCTGACTGATGTGGCCCTGATCCCCCTTAGCCCTGACCCTGTCTCCATCCTGAAGTTGACGGGTCCACTGCCAGCAGGGCCAGGCCTCCAGGCTGGCCCAGTTCCCAGCCTCGCCGTCTGGCTCCTCTGTGACTCCACCTCTGGTGCCACCTCCCTCGCCCTTATTCTGATTCTCACCATCCCCTGTGGGTCTGATGCACTCATTCTGTTTTCTCCATGTGATTTCAGGCGTTGCAATTGCCTTTCTGTTGCTGCAGGCTCTCAGAGCTGGTTTATGGTCTACCCCGAATAATGACTGGTGAATGGGACTTGCGTTGCATGGTTGTAGAGCTGTGCAGACCATTATTTTAAAAACAAATCCGGGGCAATTTGTTAATAAAACACATCTCAGAGCTGTTTAGCCCCGGGGTAGTTCTCGGACCCCAGCACTCTGATGAGTGGCACCTGGGAAGTGCCCTCTCTCGGCTTGTTCAGAAGACTGGGTGGGATCTTTCTTTCCGGAATAGACGTCAGATCCTACGGGACACATCCCCAGTCAGAGCTCTAGTTAACCAAGACTCTGAGACAGGGAGGAGCTGTGGGAGCGCCCGGTGGAGGCTGGGCTTATTGCTGTTTCCATCTCAGTCTCCCTGAAGGGGAGGATGTTCTGAGTTTCTGCTGCATGGAATGCAATTGCCTCCTGTCACAGTGAGGGGCCCACCGGCCTTTGAGCATCTCCCCCCACACGGCTCTGTGCCGGGGCCCTGTGGCCAGGCCTGAGTCCTCAGCGTCTCCTGCTTGTTGATTTTCTGAGATTCAAGCTCCAGATAGTTACATCCTCACGTGGTTCTGCTGAGTGCTCCCTGCTTTAGATGAATTGATCTCCTCTAGTTCTGGTTTTCTGATCCCCTTAAAGTGATAACCCACAACAGAACAATAGTAAGTCAACTCAGAAAGGACTTTTTGGGCTAATCATGATCAAATTTGTGCAAAAAAAAAAAAAAAAAAAAGAGAGAGAGTTGTTTTTAGATGGTTCGCCTCTCTTTGGTCAGGCCTTGATTGATTGGGGTGGACTGATTGGGTTTGCTGCACTGGGCTTCAGTGGTCAGACCAGGCATGTCTGGAATGAAGGTGCACCAGGTGCAGGGAGGCCTCCTCAGAGGCTGTGAGGAGGGAAATGTCCCCGGGGGGGGGCTCCCCAGTGCCCTCACTCATGCCTTCACACATCTCTGTTTTGTCTGTTTCCTCAGAGGAAATCCTGAAGACCCACATCGCCCACTGGTGGTCTCCGTACAGTATGCGGCTCACCTATGCCACCATCAGTGACTCGTGTGTGCCGGTCATGGAGCTGCCCACCTACACTGGCTCTGTCTACCCACCGTGAAGCCCCACCACTACCCTAAGGTAGGCAGGAAGCTGCGCCAGGACAGTCTCTGCATATATTCATCGGCTCTCCCACCTAGCCAGCTCCCCACCCCCTTGTGGAGCTGTGACTCTCCCATGTGCTGTGAGCAAGGCAGTAAACAGAGGCAGGGTTAATTATGTCCCATTACATTGCATTGAATTCCCATCTTTGCAGAGCAAACTGTTTAGCAAACTGCATCGTGCCAGTGTGGGGGGGAAGGCCTGATGCCAAAACTTCTGCTGCCCACTCAGCTGGAGAGAGGCTGGGGCCCAGGAGAGTGGACGCAGCCCTGCCTGCCCCGCCTGGTGACAGGGTCCCCATGTCCCCCCCGGGGCTGCCTCAGAAGGACTTTCCAACCTCTGCCAACCAGCCCTGGCCCTGGCTCCCCAGCCACCAGAGGGCTCTGGGAGCTGACACCTCCTGCTGTCCAGAAGTACAGGACACACGGCCTGCAGTTTGCAGTGAGGGGGAAACGGTGCCCAAGCAAGGGTCCCAGGGTCCCAGGTTCCCAGGCCACAGGAAAGAAGCACCAGGTGTATCAGTCAGCTTGGGCTCCGTAACAACCACCAGAGACCACTGCTTAAGCAGCTTAAACAGCAGACATTTTTAAAGCCACCAACTGCTTAAACAGAGGACATTTTTTTTTTTTTTCTCTCACGGTTCAGGAGGCTAGGAGCCAGAGATTGCCTAGAAACGGAACAGTTTCCCTGGTGAACCCTTTCACAAGAGTCTCCCCAACCTAGGAGTGATGGGATGACCTGAAACCTAGAAAACTGCAGCCCCCTGATTTTACCGTGAACTCTGGGACAAGTCTCTATAATTGGAATTATGACACCCCGGATAGCTCAGGACTGGGGGGATCGTGTTTTAGTAGAAAGTCAGCATATTCTGACCAACAGAATTCAGATGCCCACGTCCAGACTGGAGGCACGAGCTGGTGACCCACCTGCGGGGATGTCTCATCAGAAGCCCAGTCTTCTGCCCTGCCGGCCAGTGCTTGCCCAGGGAGGAGACAGAGGATAGTGGCATCTCCTCGCCTTCTACTGATACTCCCCTTGAAGGGCTTCATCCTCCCTACACTGAGCCTCTCATGTCTCCTGGCAGACTTAGCACCCAGGCTGGTCCAGGTGGGAGGCGGCCCCCATACCCCTGTTCCCTTTCCTCCCAGGCCAGCTGTGAACATCCCAGCATCTCCCTGCACATCATTGGCCTGAACAGACCCACAGATGACCTGGAGATGACGCCGCCCGATGAACCAAGGATGAGGTTTGCATCCTTCCTTCAATTATGTGACAACAATAGCCATGAGATCTGTGTCTGCTTATGTGGTCTCTGTGGGCTCAGAGTGCCAATTTAAACATCCAAGGAAAAGGCACATTTTGTAGAGTTTTCCTGACTGTTTTATGGCTTGGTATTCTGGGAAAGGAACACCCATCAAAGTCACTACGATGTCTTACCTTATGTCAGGCTCAGATCCTGCCCCCCAGAAACTGGACTTCAGGGGGACAGAGGGGATGGTCGACCACACGTGTCCAGTGGGGGCACCCAGCCTGCATGTGGAGGACTTTGGGGGCACCCCTCAGTTGAAAAGATACACCTTTCCAAGAAAGTCCAGGTAACTGGACCCACTGGTAACAGCACCCCATTTTCAGAACATCACTTTAGAACAGGGGTCCCTGGCCCCCAGGCCACAGAGCCATACTGTTCCTGTTAGGAACCAGGCTGCACAGTGGGAGGTGAGTGGCAGGCGATCGAGAGAACCTATGTCTACATTTACAGCCACTCTCCATCACTCACAGGACCACCTGAGCTCTGCCTCCTACTCAATGAACTCAGTAAATGTAATGCACTTGAATCATTCTAAAACCGTCCCCCGACTCCATCCATGGAAAAACTGTCTACCATGAAACTTACCCCTGGTGCCAAAAACGGTTGGGGAGCACCACCTTAGAGCATTAACTGTCCTTTGCCAGGTCTAGGAACCAAGTGGTAAGTCCTGTTCCAGTGAAGCCAAATCTCCCAGTTGGCATAACAACCACGTAGTTGGTGGAACATATTGATAAAGGCAACTGTCCTGTTGTTAGTAATGACTGGTTCAGGTGGATTTTATTTTCCAATCAAGAAAGCTGAGTAGAATCTAACTGAAGGGGTCTGGATTTCAGTTTCATTTTGTCCCAGAGTCCAAGCAGCCTGGGGACTGATTATACTTCCAGAGTTTACTAATAGCAACGTTAAACCTCACTCTGTTGAGAGTATTGATGGGAGACGCAAAAAAGAAAGGGGACTGGGCTGGCCCCAGCCTTCACTCATTCACAGATTCTGCAAGCCTGTGCACGGGCCCAGTTAAGCCAAGAATGATCCATCTGGAGGCTCAGCAAATACCCAGCCCACATTTTGCTGTAACGGTAGCCTGGGTCTTCCCTATTCAGTTACGGAGTTCTGCATTACTAGCAGCTTCTGGCAGCTTCCAGAAGGGAAGGTGCAGTGGCCTTAGCCACTCTGGCTCCTCCACAGGCCCAGCTCAGGGCTGGACACCCAGGTACTTGGAGCCACTGGTCCATAACAATGTGGGCTTCTCCTGTGGCAGCTTCATTGCTGTCCCTGGTAGAACCCACCTGCCCGGGACCTCTGCAGGACCCACTGAGGTTCTTTCAGCTCTTCCGTCTCCAGAGGTGTGTAAAATCAGTGGTCCTCAGGAGGACAGACCCAGCCCAAGGCTCCCCGCTGCCTGTCCCTCCCGGCCCTGGAGTGGCCACCCCACTCGTGCAGCGGGTCCCAAAGCCTCACTCTTGGATGGCTCCTCCTGGGTGATCGGGCCCTCAGTGTGTTCCAGAGTGGAATCAACTTGGGCGATGCTATTCTTGCCAGGACCCGCTCCGGTATTCTTGCCTGGAAAAGCCTCTGGACAGAGGAGCCTGGCGGGCTACAGTCCATAGGGTAGGCAAGAGTCAAGCATGACTGATGCGACTTAGCATGCATGCATGCATGCATGCATTCTTGCCGGGATAGAAGAAACATTGTGATCATTGCTTCATCTTCTCTCCTGAAGATCCATGTGTTTTGCTGTCTTCCTCCAGCACCATCCCTGTCAGCGTCATCCCAGGCCTGGGGCCTGGTCCAGCAGTCTCTCTGAATTAATATTGGAAGTCACCTGGAAATTTTAAGCCATCTGTTTGAGTTCATTGACAATCTCGTTTAGTCCATTTGGTGATGCTATTTCTGCAGGCTTGATTAGCTTCAAGGACAGTGAAAAATTAGCCTCCGTCAGGGCTGCCGGGATGCGGGCCTCGGGTCCTCTGCTCTGCAGTTTCCTGAGCTCAACGTGGCGATGCTTCCCCGGTGCCATGTAACCTGCAGTGTGTTAATGTCACAATTTCTCATCTCCTTCCTTGTCACAGTCTTGGGATTCTTCAAAGTGAGCCGCAGATCTGTCAGAAATCATGCAGTAAATGTGAGCAGCTGTTTGGCGAGCAATTTATTATTTGTGTCCATTAGGCTGAGAATTTAGTGTGAATGAAATATGGAGGTTATTATGCAGAGGAGGTATTGGCCTTGAAGGAAGCATTACAAGCAAGTGGAGGGTTGCAGACCTGAGAGGGGCTGTGCTGAGAGTGGGGCCTGGATGAGGAGCCCCCCTCTCTGTCCCTCCAAGTCTGAGTCTTTCTCCCCCCAGCATTCAGGGCCTGGGGACCCTTTGCAGTGGGGGCTGCATTCTGCATCACAGAGGCTTCAGGCACATCCCTGCCCCTCCCCACTGGATGCCAGCATGACCATTGAAGATGCCCCAGAACCAGACTGTGAACCACTGGTTCTGAGTGAAGATTCACAAGCGGCTGCCTGGGTCCAGATCCCAGTTCTCTGCTCTGGGGCGAGTTCCCCATCTCCTGCCTCATTCCAATCCCTCATCTGCAAGATGGGGATGAATGTTAACAATTAAGGGTTCATGCTTGTGGGTGTCGTGAAGTTTAGACAGTGCACACAGCACAGGCTGGTCCTCCTGTCTCATGCCCGTGAATCCTGCCTGCTGGCCATTGGCACTCAGCCCTGCCCTCAGAACTTCAGGACCATTTCTAACTGCTGGTCCAACATCTTCCCTTCAACTGGTCAGTTTGTGATTCTCAGAGAAGGTAAATAAGCAGATGTCAGGGGTTTTATTTAACTCACTATTTAACCAGTGGGGCATTAGAACCAGTCTCAGGGACAGATGAGAAGCTCCGTGTGTGTGGACAGTCTGACAAGAAATATAAGGACAGGCTTGAGGGTTAATGATCCCCCTGGGCCTAACTGTAACCTTGGGCTCTTTGACACACTGGACAGAAATCCACATGAGATGCCCACCGCAGCAGGGCTGCCCGGGCCATTGCAAGGCAAGCCGGCCTTTGCACAGGAAGATACTCAGCGACCTCGATTGGTCTTTGCAGGTTTCAGATAATTCCTCTAACTATCTCTGAATGATATCCTAAACCAGGCTTTCCCAGTTGCTCAGAAGTGAAGAATTTACCTGCCAATGCAGGAGCCGCAGGAGATGTGGGTTTGATCCCTGGGTTGGGAAGATCCCCTGGAGAAGGGCATGGCAACCCACTCCAGTATTCTTGCCTGGAGAATCCCATGGATGGAGGAGCCTGGTGGAGTACAGTCCAGCGGATCACAGAGAGTAAGACCCGACTGAAGTGACTGAGCATGCACACACATGTGAAGCTCAAACTCCAGTTCTGGGCTGGGCCTGGTACGTGGTATGAGCTGGGTAAACATGTGCCGAGTGGACAAATTAAGTTTAAAATTAGCTGATAAAGTTCTGTTTCTTTTTTTTTTTTTTTAGTTTTATTTTATTTTTTTTTTATTTTTTATTTTTTTATTATTATTATTTTTTTTCCAGTGGGTTTTGTCATACATTGATATGTTCTTGATAAAGTTCTGTTTCAATAGGATCCTTGTAGATATGGATTTCTTTGGTTGTCCTGGAAGCAAAACTTGACAGGTACTTGGCCCTTGCTGACGTTCTGCTGTCTCAGTACAGGATGCTGTAGAGGAGAGCACCCTTTACCTGTCCTGGGATTGTAGCTGGGACCCTCACAACAAGACAGATTAACAAGAGGGAAGCACAGTTTACACACATGACCCACACATAGCATGGGAAAACATCTCAATCCAAAGCATCAATTCACAAGTGCAGCTTTTACAGCCTTGTCTACCAGGAGCAATAAACTTGTAGAGAATTACCAGGGCGAGGAGGCAGGTTTAGGGTTCCCAGGGTGGAAGCTGTGGAGAGTGCACAAACCAGAGGGCCCAGTGTGGCAATGTGTAGACTACAGGTTCCCTGGTGCATCTCTGCGCCAGTGAGAGTCTGTCTCCAGGAAGAGGGAACTATTTCCTGCCTTTAGGCAGAAAACAGGATCTTTGCTGGGTTCACTGCTTCCTAATTGCCCTCCACTCAAAATAATTGTCATGTCAAAAAGGCATATTTTGGGGTGACCTAGTCTGGTTTCCTTCAACACTAGAGGAACTAAAGCTAGAGAAGGTCAAAGTAAGGCACTTACTTTGTGGAGGGATGGAAGAAGGAAGGAAACCTACGTAATGCCCTCAACAATCTAGGCAAGGATAGACAAACAAAGAAATATATAATAGTCAAAAAGTTAAGTATCACAAGATAGGCATCGGTTCTGTTCAGAATTTTGCTGAAAGATAGAAACCCAAGGTAGAGGGTGAGGGAAGGGGTAAAAACAGGCAGGATTTGGTCACTTTGGGACATAGACAGAGGTATTCCAGATCCAGGAGGAGCATGCAGGGAGGTTCCTCGATCAGGCATGGGCCCAGTTTGGTTGTGTGTTGTTTTCACACTTGTCATTCCCTCTGCCCTTTTCTCAGGAGCCAGGGCATGGTGTCGTGTCTCACAGCCCTGCGGTGAGGCCCCCTCCACTATTCCACAGGGGCAGGGATGAGAACCCAGACCCTGAGGGCAGGGTCTGCAGCTCCCCTGGTGGTGCTAGTGGTAAACAACCTGTCTGCCAATGCAGGAGATGCAGGTCCATCCCTGGGTCAAGAAGATCCCCTGGAGCAGGGAATGGCAACCCACCGCAGGATTCTTGTCTGCAGAATCCCAGGGACAGAGGAGCCTAGCAAACTGCAGCCCGTGGGGTCACAAAGGGTCCAACACGACTGAGCACACAGCTAAATCCACACAGAACCTGAAAGGTGCCCTGGGACTCAAGCCAAGCAGGGCCACCCGTCCCTCCACATGGCCTCCACAGGGAGATGCGGAGAGTCCTGAAAGGCCAGGTGCCACTTCCTGCAGACTGGTCAGGGCCCTTCAAGAGGACAAAGTAAACGTTTCCTGTGTCAGTCATCTCCCCTTCATCCTGCTCACTTCCCACCCTTTGCTGTCACTCTTCAGCTAGCCCAACTCCCCTGCAGCATTCTCGGAGGTGGCTGAATTCCAGGCTCCCCAGTTCTTGCCCTGGCAGGCAGCTACTGCCTTTAGCATGTGCCAGGCACTATGGTGGGCCCGTGATGGTCCCTCCATCAGACGACCGGGGTCCAGGTGCCATGGCAGCTCTGGATCAGTGGCCAGGGGAAGCGTGGCAGGAGGCACATGAGTGCTGGGAAGCATGAGGCAGCCCCTTGCTCACAGAGCCAGAGCAGAGTCAGGGCCTCCATGGGAAAGGGTTCCCCACAGAGAACTGAGAATGGGGGGGGCGGTGGCACTAGGCCCAGGGATGTGGTGCGTCCTCGTTACTCTGGGCACAGTGATCTCCACCTCTCCAGGAAGTGTACCTGCGGCGGGGCCGGCTGTTTTTGATGAGAAAGCCCGGCTGCAGTTGCATTTGTTGGTTTCCTTTGCAGGTCTGTTGAGCTGGGTGTTGAATTAAGATGTAGCAGAGCCCCAACAGGATCATTTTGAACTGGCGTCGAACCGCGCTGATGTCTGTGTGTGTGTGTGTGTGTGTGTGTGTGTCTTCTCCTGCAAACACTCTGGCATATGCTGTCCAACCACCAGCCAGGGTGCCCGTCCTGTGTCCAGTGGTCGTGGGGTTGATCACAGAGCCTGAGAAGGAAGGCTAGTGCCCCGTGTGCCTGATGCTCCTGGGCCAGGCGGGCTCTCCCCGCTCCCCGCCTCTCGCTTCTGTTCTGTTTCACCTCTGTTTGTTCACATTAAGGGCCAGCACCAAGACCTAGATCTGCCTGGCTGGGGGCTGGCCATCTTTGGTCAAGTGTAGGAGCTCTCGTTTACTTGTCCTTGTCTGTTTCACTCTCTGCCCCTGTGCCCGGCCCCCACCTGCTAGACCTTTAAAATGCTGAAAATCTGCTTTGAGCAGCCTCTCCCCCGTCAGTGCTGATAAACCATATGGTGGTGTGCGTGCTTGCCTTACACACATGGTGCTGGGATATAGATACAGACATGCATGTGCAGACATTTGTGCACCTGTGTGGTGGCCTGCCTCCTCATTTTCCTCTCAGAACTCTGTAAAGACCTAGCACACGTGTGTGTGTATGTGTGTGTGTGTGTGTGTGTGTGTGTGTGGCTCGCTGCTTCCAGCTGTGCACTTTCCCAGAGGCTGGCACTCTCAGGGCCCTCCCCCACTTCACCCACTGCCTCCAGGCTCCTCCTGCACCCTCTCCACCCATGATGCACCCTCTTCCAACCTCGAGAGGAAATACCACTTCTGTCTGCCCGGTCAGTATGAAGTGTGGGCTCCCTGGGAGACTGGCACATTGGGTCTGGAGCAAGCCATTATTCAGGATCAGGGGCATGACAGAGGTCATCAGAGCAACGGAAACGCCACAGAAAAGCAGGGCGTTTGTTCCTGAGGACCTGAGTGCCACACTCCTTTCAACAATTAACCACCACCTCCTCCCTTGTGGCTCAGCTGGTTAAAAATCTGCCTGCAATGCAGGAGACCTGGGTTTGATCCCTGGGTTGGGAAGATCCCCTGGAGAAAGGAAAGGCCACCCACTCCAGTATTCTGGCCTGTAGAATTCCAGGGACTATATCGTCCATGGGGCAACAAAGAGTCAGACACGATTGAGTGACTTTCACTTTCACTTTTCTTTCTATTTTCACCACCACCCCCACTTCCACCATCAACACCCCCAACAGTACCTCCACCTCTGCCATCACCATCATCACCTCCATCTCATCCACCAACACCTCCACCTTTACCATCAACACCAACCACCACCTCTACCACCCTCATCACCACTGCCTGACTTGCCCATTGTTGCTTTTTAACTAGGGGTAGAACCGAGGCTCAAACACAAGATTCCTGACACCTGACCCACCGTGTGTGTCCTTGTTCCAGAGCTTTCACTTCTGCCGTGTCTCACTTAGTGCCTAACCTCTCAGGTGGTATGCAGAGGATAACTTCTCTAACTCTCCCTTTCCTGGTTTTCTCCACTGGGGTGTGTGGCCTGGGTTTGGGGTTTTTTTAAAGCTCCTCAGGTAATTCGGAAGTGTGAGCAAGTCAGCAAAGCCCTTCTTGGGAGCAGTAGTTTTTTCACCTGGAATGGAAGGTCCATGTCATTTTCTTTCTTTTTTAAAAATAATTTCATCTCTTTCTTTCTTTTGGCTGTGCTGGGTCTTCGTTGCTGCCCAGGCTTTCTTTAGTTGTTGTGAGCAGGTGCTACTCTCTAGTTATAGAGCGTTGGCTTGTCATTACAGTGGCTTCTCTTGTTGCAGACCACGGACTCTAAGCACACGGGCTTCAAGAGTTGCAGCATGTTAGCTCAGTAGTTGTGGTTCCCAGGCTCTAGAGCACAGGCTCAGGAATCGTAGTGCCTGAGCTTAGTTGCTCCAAGGCATGGGGGATCTTCCTGGACCTGGGGTTGAACCCATGTCCCCTGCATTTGCAAGTGGATTCTTTACCACTGAGCTACCAGGAAAGCCCTATGTCATTTTCAAATCAAAGATACTGCCCCCCACCTCCATCACTGAACCTGCCATCCTACTAACGTATTTCTAATCTTTTGTCTTTATATGAATGACCATGGGAAGATACATGTTTCATCTGAATTTGATTTCCAACTTTATTCAGAGGTGTTTGGGGGATGAATTAGAAATGCATATGCTCTCTAATGCCCACAGGGTTAGACCTCACTCCGTTTCTACCTCATGTATTAAGTAGTGACCTGGCTACCAAAACATTCACATGACTTCATCTCAGGGAGCCGTTCAAGGGCCTTGACTCAGCTGGACAGCTGTTGTGTTTGTGATATCAGATAGGGTGTTTTTTTTTTTAATCCATGAGCCCAAGAAGCTCTTCATAGTGACTGCAGAAATATGGAAGGCCAAGTCTGGAGAAATGCCAGATCTTTATTGCATTGATGCTTTGGAAAGGGGGTTCTCAACAATACTGGGTTTTTTTTTTTTTTCTTTTTTTTTTTATTATTATTTTTTTTTTCCAGTGGGTTTTGTCATACATTGATATGAATCAGCCATGGATTTACATGTATTCCCAATCCCGATCCCCCCTCCCACCTCCCTCTCCACCCGATTCCTCTGGGTCTTCCCAGTGCACCAGGCCGGAGCACTTGTCTCGTGCATCCCACCTGGGCTGGTGATCTGTTTCACCATAGATAGTATACATGCTGTTCTTTTGAAATATCCCACCCTCACATTCTCCCACAAAGTTCAAAAGTCTGTTCTGTATTTCTGTGTCTCTTTTTCTGTTCTGCATATAGGGTTATCGTTATCACCTTTCTAAATTCCATATACATGTGTCAGTATGCTGTAATGTTCTTTATCTCTCTGGCTTACTTCACTCTGTATAAGGGGCTCCAGCTTCATCCATCTCATTAGGACTGGTTCAAATGAATTCTTTTTAATGGCTGAGTAATATTCCATGGTGTATATGTACCACAGCTTCCTTATCCATTCATCTGCTGATGGGCATCTAGGTTGCTTCCATGTCCTGGCTATTATAAACAGTGCTGCGATGAACATTGGGGTGCACGTGTCTCTTTCAGATCTGGTTTCCTCAGTGTGTATGCCCAGAAGTGGGATTGCTGGGTCATATGGCAGTTCTAGTTCCAGTTTTTTAAGGAATCTCCACACTGTTTTCCATAGCGGCTGTACTAGTTTGCATTCCCACCAACAGTGTAAGAGGGTTCCCTTTTCTCCACACCCTCTCCAGCATTTACTGCTTGTAGACTTTTGGATAGCAGCCATCCTGACTGGCGTGTAATGGTACCTCATTGTGGTTTTGATTTGCATTTCTCTAATAATGAGTGATGTTGAGCATCTTTTCATGTGTTTGTTAGCCATCTGTATGTCTTCTTTGGAGAAATGTCTGTTTAGTTCTTTGGCCCATTTTTTGACTGGGTCATTTATTTTTCTGGAATTGAGCTGCAGGAGTTGCTTGTATATTTTTGAGATTAATCCTTTGTCTGTTTCTTCATTTGCTATTATTTTCTCCCAATCTGAGGGCTGTCTTTTCACCTTACTTATAGTTTCCTTTGTAGTGCAAAAGCTTTTAAGTTTCATTAGGTCCCATTTGTTTAGTTTTGCTTTTATTTCCAATATTCTGGAAGGTGGGTCATAGGGGATCTTGCTTTGATTTATGTCGGAGAGTGTTTTGCCTATGTTCTCCTCTAGGAGTTTTATAGTTTCTGGTCTTACATTTAGATCTTTAATCCATTTTGAGTTTATTTTTGTGTATGGTGTTAGAAAGTGTTCTAGTTTCATTCTTTTACAAGTGGTTGACCAGTTTTCCCAGCACCACTTGTTAAAGAGGTTGTCTTTTTTCCATTGTATATCCTTGCCTCCTTTGTCAAAGATAAGGTGTCCATAGGTTCGTGGATTTATCTCTGGGCTTTCTATTCTGTTCCATTGATCTATATTTCTGTCTTTGTGCCAGTACCATACTGTCTTGATGACTGTGGCTTTGTAGTAGAGTCTGAAGTCAGGCAGGTTGATTCCTCCAGCTCCATTCTTCTTTCTCAAGATTACTTTGGCTATTCGAGGTTTTTTGTATTTCCATACAAATTGTGAAATTCTTTGGTCTAGTTCTGTGAAAAATACCGTTGGTAGCTTGATAGGGATTGCATTGAATCTATAGACTGCTTTGGGTAGAATAGCCATTTTGACAATATTAAGACAAGGGTGCCCACTCTCACCACTACTATTCAACATAGTGTTGGAAGTTCTGGCCACAGCAATCAGAGCAGAAAAAGAAGTAAAAGGAATCCAGATAGGAAAAGAAGAAGTAAAACTCTCACTGTTTGCAGATGACATGATCCTCTACATAGAAAACCCTAAAGACCCTACCAGAAAATTACTAGAGCTAATCAATGAATATAGTAAAGTTGCAGGATATAAAATTAACACACAGAAATCCCTTGCATTCCTATATACTAACAATGAAAAAACAGACAGAGAAATTAAGGAAACAATACCATTCACCATTGCAACAAAAAGAATAAAATACTTAGGAGTGTATCTACCTAAAGAAACAAAGGACCTATACATAGAAAACTATAAAACACTGATGAAAGAAATCAAAGAGGACACAAACAGATGGAGAAACATACCGTGTTCATGGATTGGAAGAATTAATATTGTCAACAATACTGTTAATCACAGGTTTCCACATTCTCATCAATCAAAATGTCTTGTGCTTTAGAATCCTGGGAATCTGGTCATGGATGTCCAGATAGATAAACTTCTGGTGAAGAACATGTGTTCTCCATTGTTATGGTTTGTGTTTAAAGGGAAGAGAGATCATTCTGAAGACCCCATCCCTAGATATGCAGGGACTGAATCGTCTTTAGCAGACTTACACAGAGCAGGAGAATAACCTGTGCTTTGCTCCTCATCTTAGCAGCCAGTTCTCCAGTGTGGCCAGACCCTCAGAGGGAAAGGTAAGATCACATGGTCTCTTCCTGTGTTGAAAGTGAAATTCTGGGGCCCCCCTGGTGGCTTTATGGTAGAGAATCTGCCTGCCAGTACAGTGCACACAGGTTCGATGCCTGGTTCGGGAAGATCCCACATGCTGGGGAGCGGCTGAGCCAGTGTGCCACAAGTATGGAGCCTGTGCTCTACAGCCTGCAAGTCACAACTGTGAGTGTGTGTGCTGCAGCTCCAGAAGTCCAAGGGCCCTAGAGCCCATGCTCTGCAACAAGAGAAAACACCACAATGAGAAGCCTGTGTATCACAACTAGAAAGTAGCCCCCCCGGGCAATGACTAAAGAAAACTGTGCGGCAACAAAGACTCAGCACAGACAAATAAATGAACTTATTTTTCAAAAAAAGAAAGTGAAATTATGGAACTGTACATCACATAGTAACTTGTCTTACAGCTGCATCATCCTTTTATTTTGCAAAGTGCAATCTCCCTGCAGATATTTTTGTACAATCAAGTGTCTGCTCCAAACGCCCGGGTGTGTAGCCATATACTTGCTCACAGCAGCATTTGTCATTTGATGTCATTTCAGTTTGTTCAATGCTTTCTGTTACCATCATCCTTTTTCTAAAATTGTCCTCTCTAAGTATTTTTCATTCCAGCTTCATCCAGGGGCTGAACATAACTGGAAAAGCCAGCATCAGTTGTAGGCCCTTTATTTCACTGGATCAGCAGGCCTTTTGCTCCCCTGCCCTTTACTGCCACATGAATGTCAGAACCTTTGCCAGAATTTGGAAAACTGAGAAGTGACACGGCACATTAATCCCTGTGCAGGAGATGCTGCTCCATTAATATTTTATGGGAAACAAATGGACTAATAAAAAATTCACATACTGCTCATCAGGAGGAGTCGCTGTGTTTTGACTTGAAGGCACATTTGGCTGGAGATTCGTGAGGAGGCTGTGGTATTTTCTCAGCCAAGCTGTGCTATTTCAGCAACAGCAGCTCGCACATGGCTCCTCCTACCAGGGCAGTCCTCACCCTGTACTGAAATTTGGGGATTCTCTGTCTCCCCACAAACTGGGAGCTCCACTAAAACCAGGCATTGGGCCTCTGCATGCCAACACCTAGATCCGTGTCCACACTGAGCCCTGACTAAGTAAATTCTCTTTGAATGAATAAAAGTATTTATGAGTGGATAAAGCACTTTAGAATAAAGAAAATTGATGGCATGTCTTCCAAGAACCTTTGCATCCTGTTAATCATTTGGTTTCATGTTCTTTTTAAAACACAATTTGTCCAGTCCTTGAAACATGATTTTCTATTTTCTGTGACTATCAAAATGCTTCTGTGTCTCACTCCATCTCAACACTGGATCAACTCTTGTGTCTCTCACAGCCCAGCTCCATCTCATGTTCTTAGATTCAGTTCAGTTCAGTTCAGTCACTCAGTTGTGTCTGACTCCTTGCGACCTCAGGGACTGCAGCACGGCAGGCTTCCATGTCCATTACCAACTCCCAGATCTACTCAAACTCATGTCTGTCGAGTCGGTGATGCCATCCAACCATCTCATTCTCTGTAATCCCCTTCTCCTCCCACCTTCAATCTTTCCCAACATCAGGGTCTTTTCCAATGAGTCAGTTCTTTGTATCAGGTGGCCAAAGTATTGGAGTTTTAGCTTCAGTATCAGCCCTTCCAATGAAAATTCAGGACTGATTTCCTCAAGGATGGACTGGTTGGATCTCCTTGCTGTCCAAGGGACTCTCAAGAGTCTTCTCCAACACCACAGTTCAAAAGCATCAGTTCTTCAGCGCTCAGCTTTCTTTATACTCCAACTCTCACATCCACACGTGACTCCTGGAAAAACAATAGCTTTGACTAGACAAACCTTTGTTAGCAAAGTAATGTCTCTGCTTTTTAATATGCTGTCTAGGTTGGTCACAGCTTTCCTTGCAAGGAGTAAGCGTCTTTTAATTTCATAGCTGCAGTCACCATCTGCAGTGATTTTGGAGCCCAAGAAAATAATATCTGTCACTGTTTTCATTGTTTCCCCATCCATTTGCCATGTAGTGATGGGACCAGATGCCGTGATCTTAGTTTTCTGGATGTTGAATTTTAAGCCAACTTTTTCACTCTCCTCTTTCACTTTCATCAAGAGGCTTTTTAGTTCCTCTTCACTTTCTGCCATAAGGGTGATGTCATCTGCATATCTGAGATTATTGATGTTTCTCCCAGCAATGTTGATTCCAGCTTGTGCTTCATCCAGCCCAGCATTTCTCATGATGTACTCTGCATATAAGTGAAATAAGCAGGGTGACAACATACAGCCTTGACGTACTCCTTTCCCTGTTTTGAAACAGTATGTTTGTTGTTCCATGTCCGGTTCTAACCGTTGCTTCTTGGCCTGCATACAGATTTCTCAGGAGGCAGGTCAAGTGGTCTGGTATTCCCATCTCTTGAAGAATTTCCCACAGTTCAAATTCTATTTTCTCCTCTCTTTTAACTGTGACCAGATTTCTCTTTATTCTTTAGAACCTTACCTGCCTACCAATTCTCTTATTAACTCAGAGAACATCTAGGGAGAGCAGAAATCGGGGCAGAGACAATCATATGGACCAAGGAAATGTCACCACGTGGTCCGCCCACCAGAAACACCTGGATCACTTAGCTTGGTGGTTCTCAAACTGGGGCACCAGTTAGCCCAGTTAGATGCCTCAGCCCCACCCAGAGTCTCAGATTCAGTTTGTATTTCCAACATTTCCCAGGTGCTGCTGGTCTGGAGGTCCCCACCTGAGGAATACTGACTCTGGTCATTAAACGTGGGGGGAGGGGGCAGATACTGTTTCTCCTCCAGGGCCCAGGGTCAGCACTTACGCTCTGGTCATCTCTCTCTGGACAGGCACTGCCTCCCCAAGTGCAGGTGACAACAGGGTGTGCCTGCTGCCTAGGTGTACCCAGGCCACACTCAGGGCCCAGGAGACAGCTCCCCCATCTCCTTCCACATCCACACTTCTTGAAGGTGGCAGTGTGTGTGTATATGTGCATGCTCAGTCATGTCTCAATTTTTTGGGACCCCATGGACTGTATCCCTCCAGGCTCCTCCATCCATGGGATTCTCCAGGCAAGAATACTGGAGTGGGTTGCCATTTCCTCCTCCAGAGGATCTTCCTGACCTGGGGATCAAACCTGCACCTCTTGCATCTCCTGCATTGACAGGCAGATTCTTTACCACTGAGCCACCTGGAAACCCGTGTGTGTGTGTGTGTGTGTGTGTGTGTGTGTGTGTGTGTGTGTGTGTGAATATATATGTATGAAAGTGAAAGTCACTCAGTCATGTCCAACTCTTTGCAACCCCTTGGACTATACAGTCCATGGCATTCTCCAGGCCAGAATACTGGAGTGGGTAGCCTTTCCCTTCTCCAGGGGATCTTCCCAACCCATGGATAGAACCCAGGTCTCCTGCATTGTGGGCAGATTCTTTACCAGCTGAGCCACAAGGGAAACCCAAGAATACTGATGTGGGTAGCCCATTCCTTCTCCAGAGGATCTTCTCGACCCAGGGATAAAACTGGGATCTCCTGCATTGCAAGCAGATTCTTTACCAACTGAGCAATCAGGGAAGCCATATATAATATATAATATATATATATATATATATATGCATTTTATTTTCTCTACTGGTTACCTTTATAAAATGAAACAATACTCTTACAAGTTTCTCTCGTATCTCATTAACTACAGGCAAGAATTTTAAGCAACCCACTTGGTAAAATGGATCTGAAAGTCATGCCCTTTCCTACAGGTCCATTCTCTGCCCCTCCCACCTAGAAAATTCTGTCCTTTTAATATTTTTATATCCTTGAAATTGATGCCATTTGTGTTCTTCCCCTAACCCATAACTAAACTTTCCCGATTTATCTGTAGGTTGATTCTGAAAGACTACAATCAATAAATAGCATAACTTTTTCATAAAAAATTGTCTGTCTTGGTAGTGCTAAGTAGCATCCTATGACTGTGTCTCTTTTTTGTTCAGCTTTTTTTTTTCTGAAGTTTTAAATTGCCTTTATTTTTATTTGAACTATTTTATTTTATCACACCCTCATCATCTTCCCCCAGACTCTATCAGGTATTCTGTTGCTTTGCATTCTTCCTCACTTGCGTCTCTGCAAGACCACTCCACTACCCCAATTCTAGTCTGGACTCATTATTCTTTTTCACACCGGCACTGTGCCACCCGGGGAGACCCCCTCAATGCTCTCTGTGTTGGAGCCACTGTTCCTTAGATCTCACATCCCATCTTCTTTCTTGATTTACTTCCACTTTTGTCTGGAGTACACCCTCCAGATGCTTTCCTAAGAAAGAACTATGGGAGTTAAACTTTCTGAGTTCCTGAATATTTAAATATGTCTCTCTCAAATCTCTTGAAAAACTTAGTTGTATGTAGAATTGCAGTTTGAAAACCACTGTCCCTCAAATTTAGGGCTATAATTCCATCTCACGTCCAGTGTTGCCGATGACAAACCTGAGGTCAGTCTGACACTCGTTCCTCTGTGAATTATTCTTTTCCCCTGAAAGATATTTGAATGAACTAATGTGTCTAAATGTGGGTCGGGTTTCTCTGTTTTTTTGTGTGTGTGTGTGCACCATCTGTCTCATCCAGACACTCTCAGATGACACTCCTGCTCAACCACATTTCCCAACTCCATGCTGACTGCACCTCAAACTCCAGGTCCCCAAAATTCTCTCTGGGGTTGACTCTGCAGGTGTTTTAATCTGCTGCTTTTTCAACCAGCCTCATACCTCATGATTCTTACATGTGAAATGTGGTGAAACCATTCCTATAATCTTTATGTGTGTTTATACCTGTTTTATTCCTTCATTATCATCATGATTGCATTTCTGGTGGGAGAAGACAGAAATAAATGTGATGGATCCACCAATTTAAATTGGAAACTTCCAGTTATCCTTAAGAACCTTTTTCTTATTTAAAAAATCATCTCTGCATTATAGAAAATAATAGTCACTTGCCACCCCACTGCCCACAGGTAACTGCTCTGAGTATTTTGATACATTTTCCTGATATTTTTATCTAGAAATGCACACTTGTTATTTATTTGCTCATTTTTAAAATAATCATTTTTCCCAGCACAATCTATTGTACAAGTCTTCTTTTCCTTACAGATTTGGGATGACAGTTTAATATTATTAAATATTAAATTCTTAGATAAACTATTCTGTTCTAATATAAACCCTGTGACTTAAGGCTGCCCATCACTGATGAATTTATTCAGTGTTATATCAGTTACAAAGTCTATAGCTACTCTGTACCATTAGCAATAAATCCCTTCTCGTCAATCTTCCTCTTCAAACTATCTTGTCATTTTCATCCATTTCTTCTTGTATGTGAACTTTAGTATTATTTTATTCATCCTCTTCTCCTCCTGCCTTCAAGCTTTCCCAGCATCAGGGTCTTTTCCAATGAGTCAGTTATTTGCATCAGATGGCCAAAGTATTGGAGTATCAGCTTCAGCATCAGTCCTTCCAAAGAATATTCAGGACTGATTTCCCTTAGGATGAACTGGTTTGATCTCCTTGCAGTCCAAGGGACTCTTAAGAGTCTTCTCCAACACCACAGTTCAAAAGCATCAATTACTATTATTTTCTCCCAATCTGAGGGCTGTCTTTTCACCTTACTTATAGTTTCCTTTGTAGTGCAAAAGCTTTTAAGTTTCATTAGGTCCCATTTGTTTAGTTTTGCTTTTATTTCCAATATTCTGGGAGGTGGGTCATAGAGGATCTTGCTGTGGTTTATGTCGGAGAGTGTTTTGCCTATGTTCTCCTCTAGGAGTTTTATAGTTTCTGGTCTTACATTTAGATCTTTAATCCATTTTGAGTTTATTTTTGTGTATGGTGTTAGAAAGTGTTCTAGTTTCATTCTTTTACAAGTGGTTGACCAGTTTTCCCAGCACCACTTGTTAAAGAGGTTGTCTTTTTTCCATTGTATATCCTTGCCTCCTTTGTCAGAGATAAGGTGTCCATAGGTTCGTGGATTTATCTCTGGGCTTTCTATTCTGTTCCATTGATCTATATTTCTGTCTTTGTGCCAGTACCATACTGTCTTGATGACTGTGGCTTTGTAGTAGAGTCTGAAGTCAGGCAGGTTGATTCCTCCAGCTCCATTCTTCTTTCTCAAGATTACTTTGGCTATTCGAGGTTTTTTGTATTTCCATACAAATTGTAAAACAGACAAAGGATTAATCTCAAAAATATACAAGCAACTCCTGCAGCTCAATTCCAGAAAAATAAATGACCCAATCAAAAAATGGGCCAAAGATCTAAACAGACATTTCTCCAAAGAAGACATACAGATGGCTAACAAACACATGAAAAGATGTTCAACATCACTCATTATTAGAGAAATGCAAATCAAAACCACAATGAGGTACCATTACACGCCAGTCAGGATGGCTGCTATCCAAAAGTCTACAAGCAATAAATGCTGGAGAGGGTGTGGAGAAAAGGGAACCCTCTTACACTGTTGGTGGGAATGCAAACTAGTACAGCCGCTATGGAAAACAGTGTGGAGATTTCTTAAAAAACTGGAACTAGAACTGCCATATGACCCAGCAATCCCACTTCTGGGCATACACACTGAGGAAACCAGATCTGAAAGAGACACGTGCACCCCAATGTTCATCGCAGCACTGTTTATAATAGCCAGGACATGGAAGCAACCTAGATGCCCATCAGCAGATGAATGGATAAGGAAGCTGTGGTACATATACACCATGGAATATTACTCAGCCGTTAAAAAGAATTCATTTGAACCAGTCCTAATGAGATGGATGAAGCTGGAGCCCCTTATACAGAGTGAAGTAAGCCAGAAAGATAAAGAACATTACAGCATACTATCACATATATATGGAATTTAGAAAGATGGTAACAATAACCCTATATGCAAAACAGAAAAAGAGACACAGAAATACAGAACAGACTTTTGAACTCTGTGGGAGAATGTGAGGGTGGGATATTTCAAAAGAACAGCATGTACACTATCTATGGTGAAACAGATCACCAGCCCAGGTGGGATGCATGAGACAAGTGCTCCAGCCTGGTGCACTGGGAGGACTCGGGGGAATTGGGTGGAGAGGGAGGTGGGAGCGGGGATCGGGATGGGGAATACGTGTAAATCCATGGCTGATTCATATCAATGTATGACAAAACCCACTGAAATGTTGTGAAGTGATTGGCCTCCAACTAATAAAAACAAAAAAAAAGATTAAAAAAAAAAAGCATCAATTATTTGGCACTCAGCCTTCTTTATGGTCCAACTCTCACATGCATGAATGCAGTCATCATATGCAGTGATTTTGGAGCCCAAGAAGGTAAAGTTTGTCACTGTTTCCATTGTTCCCCCATCTCTTTGCCTTGAAGTGATGGGACCAGATTGCCATGATCTTCATTTGTTGAATGTTGAGTTTCAAGCCAGCTTTTTCACTCTCCTCTTTCACTTTCATCAAGAAGCTCTTTAGTTCCTCTTCACTTTCTGCCAGAAGGGTGGTATTATTTTCATATCTGAGGTTATTGATATTTCTCCCGGCAATCTTGATTCCAGGTTGTGCTTCATCCAGCCCAGCTTTCTCATGATGTGCTCTTCATGTGACTTAAATCAGCAAGGTGAAAATATTGACATACGCCTTTCCTGATTTTAAACCAGTCTCTTTTTCTGTGTCCGATTCTAACTGTTGCTTCTTGACCTGCATACAGGTTTCTCAGGAGGCAGGTAAGATGGTCTGGTATTCTGATCTTTTGAAGAATTTTACACAATTTGTTGTGATCCACACAAAGATGTGTCAAAGACGCAGTTGAAGATGCAAATGGTGACTGCAGCATGAAATTAGAAGAAGCTTGCCCCTTGGAAGAAAAGCTATGAACAACCTCGCTAACATATTAAAAAACAGAAACATTACTTTGCCAACAAAGGTCCATCTAGTCAAAGCTATGGTTTTTCCAGTAGTCATCTATGCATGTGAGAGTTGGACTATAAAGAAAGCTGAGTGCTGAAGAATTGATGCTTTTGAACTGGAGAGGACTCTTGAGAGTCCCTTGGACTGCAAAGAGATCCAACTGGTCCATCCTAAGGGAAATCAGTCTTGGATATTCATTGGAAAGCCTGAGACTGGAGCTGAAGCTCCAATACTTTGGCCACCTGATGCAAAGAAATGACTCATTAGAAAAGGCCCTAATGCTAGGAAAGATTAAAAGAGGGAGGAGAAGGGGATGACAGAGGATGAGGTGGTTGGATCACATGTGTTTGAGTGGACATGAGTTTGAGTGGACATGAGTTTGAGTAAGCTCTGGGTGTGGTGAAGGACAGGGAAGCCTGGCATGCTGCATTCCATGGGATCACAAAGAGTCGGACATGACTGGGCGACTGAACAACAACAGACTTAAAACAGCTGAGAAATCTGAGATCAGCGTAAATCTGTATTTTTTTCTCACAACTTATTTCCTTATTACTGGATCATTGTGGCATTTCTTTTCCTGTAGACTTCTTAGTATCTATGAGAATATTTTTAGGTGCTCTGTTAATTTCCCTGGAATCAGAAAACCCTTTAATCTGGAAGTTCACATCTGTACTATGTAGGCATCTTCTGGTGTCTTCGGCGATTGCATCTCTTCCCATCACTGCAGTTCCTCCATAAGAAGCACTTAGATTCTCAGATGTGAGGACCATCTGCTGTCTTCCATCTCTCTCCCACCAGGACACCTTCCTCTGCCTTCTGGGGGAGTTTCCCAAATTTTCTTCCATTTCTCTGGATCAAATTTCTCTCGTTTTTCAATATCAGTCTCTTTACAGTCTCCTCATCTCACCTCTTTGGTTGCACTTCTAAATAGCAAAGCTCTGCAGCCTGTCTCTGTGACCTTCCATCACACCTCAACAGGAATGCCTGCATCAAACAGATCCAAAGACCAGGCCCTTCAGCTGCCCAACTCTCCACAATGTTTGTCTAACAAGGACCAGAGCTCTCTAACAAGAGGGCTAAGATGTAGCTTTTCTAGTGTTTCTGCCTTTTACTTTGCATCTTAATAACCGTGGATAACCTACCTCAACATAGAAAAGGCCATATATGATATGCCTGCAACAAACAAACAAAAGCCTTTCACAATTATTCTCAATTGTGAAATATTGAAAGCATTCCTCCTAAGATCAGGAACAAGACAAGGGTGTCCATTTTTGCCAGTTTTATTCAACATACTTCTGGAAGTCCTAGTTACAGCAATCAGAGGAGAAAAAGAAATAAAAGGAATCCTGAATGCAAATGCTGATTCCCAACCAGTAATGTAAAAGAAGCTGAAGTTGAACGGTTCTATGAAGACCAACCTGACCTTCTAGAACTAACATCCAAAAAAGATGTCCTTTTTATTACAGGGGACTGGAATGCAGAAGTAGGAAGTCAAGAAACACATGGGGTAACAGGGAAATTTTACCTTGGAGTACAGAATGAAGCAGGGCAAAGGGTAATAGAGTTTTGACAAGAGAATGCACTGGTCATAGCAAATACCCCTTCCAACAACACAGGAGAAGATGTTACACATAGACATCACCAGATGGTCAACACTAAAAGCAGACTGACTATATTCTTTGCAGCCAAAGATGGAGAAGCTCTATACAGTCAGCAAAAACAAGAGAGGGAGCTGACTGTGGCTCAGATCATGAACTCCTTATTGCCAAATTCAGACTTAAATTGAAGAAAGTAGGGAAAACCAATAGGCCATTCAGGTATGACCTAAATTAAATCCCTCACAGTTACACAGTGGAAGTGAGAAATAGATTTAAGGGATTAGATCTCATAAACAGAGTGCCTGATGAACTATGGATGGAGGTTCATGCCATTGTTCAGGACACAGGGAGCAAGACCATCTCCAAGGAAAAGAAATGCAAAAATGCAAAATGGCTGTCTGAGGAGGCCTTACAAATAGCTGTGAAAAGAAGAGAAGCAAAAAGTAAAAGATAAAAGGAAGATATACCCATTTGAATGTAGAATTCCAAAAAATAGCAAGTAGAGATAAGAAAGCCTTCCTCAGTGATCAGTTAAAGAAATAGAGGAAAACAACAGAATGGGAAAACTAGAGATCTCTTCAAGAAAATTAGAGATACCAAGGGAACATTTCATGCAAAGATGGGCTCAATAAAGGACAGAAATGGTATGGACTGAACAGAAGCAGAAAATATTAAGAAGAGGTGGCAAGAATACACAGAAGAACTGTACAAAAAAGATCTTCATGGCCCAGATAATCATGATGGTGTGATCACTCACCTAGGCCAGACATCCTGGAATGTGAAGTCAAGTGGGCCTTAGGAAGCATCACTATGAACAAAGCTAGTGGAGGTGATGGAATTACAGTTGAGCTATTTCAAATCCTAAAAGATGATGCTGTGAAAGTGAGGCACTCAATATGCCAGCAAATTTGGAAAACTCAGCAGTGTTTTCCAGGACTGGAGAAGGTCAGTATTCATTGCAATCCCAAAGAAAGGCAATGCAAAAGAATGCTCAAACTACCACACAACTGCATTCATCTCACATGCTAGTAAAGTAATGCTCAAAATTCTCCAAGCCAGGCTTCAACAGTACATGAATCGTGAACTTCCAGATGTTCAAGCTGGATTTAGAAAAGGCAGAGGAATCAGGGATCAAATTGCCAACATTCACTGGATCATCAAAAAAGTGAGAGAGTTCCAGAAAAACATCCATTTCTGCTTTATTGACTATGCCAAAACCTTTGACACTGTTGATCTCAATAAACTGTGGGGAATTCTTAAAGGGATGGAAACAAAAGACCACCTGACCTGCCTCTTGTGAAATCTGTTTTCGGGTCAGGGAGCAACAGTTAGAACTGGACATGAAACAACAGACTGGTTCCAATATAGGAAAAGGAGAACGTAAGGCTGTAGGTTGTCACCATGCTTATGTAACTTATATGCAGAATACATCATGAGAAATGCTGGACTGGAGGAAGCACAAACTAGAATCAAGGCTTCCAGGTTGGAATTTAGAAAGATGGTAACGATAACCCTATATGCAAAACAGAAAAAGAGACACAGAAATACAGAACAGACTTTTGAACTCTGTGGGAGAAGGCGAGGGTGGGATGTTTCGAGAGGAATCGGGTGGAGAGGGAGGTGGGAGCGGGGATTGGGATGGGGAAGACGTGTAAATCCATGGCTGATTCATATCAATGTATGACAAAACCCACTGAAATGTTGTGAAGTAATTAGCCTCCAACTAATAAAAAAATTAAAAATAAATAAATAAATGAACAAATAATAAACAGATGGATAAATACCTTAAAAAAAAAAAAAAAAAGACTTCCAGGAGAAATATCAATAACCTCAGATATGCAGATGACACCACCCTTATGGCAGAAAGTGAAGAACTAAAGTGCCTGTGGATGAAAGTGAAAGAGGAGAGTGAGAAAGTTGGCTTAAAGCTCAACATTCAGAAAACTAAGTTCATGGCATGCGGTCCCATCACTTCATGGCAAATAGATGGGGAAACAGTGGAAACAGTGACAGACTTCATTTTTTGGGGAGCGGCTGCAAAATCACTGCAGATGTTGACTGCAACCATGAAATTAAGAGATGATTACTCCTTGGAAGCAAAGTTATGACAAACCTGAACAACATATTAAAAACAGAGACATTACTTTGCCAACAAAGGTCTGTCTAGTCAAGGCTATTATTTTTGCAGTAGTCATGCATGCGTTTGAGAGTTGGAGTATAAAGAAAGCTGAGCACTGAAGAACTGATGCTTTGGAACTGTGGTGTTGGAGAAAATTATTGAGAGTGCCTTGGACTGCCAGGAGATCCAACCAGTCCATCCTAACGGAAATCAGTTCTGAATACTCATTGGAAGGACTGATGTTGAAGCTGAAACTCCAATACTTTGGCCACTTGATGGGGAGAACTGACTCATTTGAAAAGACCCTGATGCTGGGAAAGATTGAAGGTGGGAGGAGAAGGGGAAGATAGAAGATGAGATGGTTGGATGGCATCACCAACTCAATGGACATGAGTTTGAGTAAACTCCGGGAGTTGATGATGGACAGGGAGGCCTATCGTGCTGCAGTCCATGGGGTCACAAAGAATCAGACACGACTGAGCAACTGAATTGAACTGAGATCAGAAAAGAAGAAGTACATCTCTCACTGTTTGCAAATGACATGATACTGTATACAGAAAACCCTAGAAGTAGTATTAGAAAATTACTAGAGCCAATTAGTGAATTTAGCAAAGTGGCAGGATACAAAATCGGTACACAGAAATCACTTTCATTTCTATATATTAGCAATGAAAAATCAGAAACAGCAATTAAAGAATCAACTCATTCACTATTGCATCAAAAGTAATTAAATATCTAGGAATAAGCTTACCTAAGGAGACAATACAATTGTACACAGAAAATAATAAGACACTAATAAAAGAAATCAAAGATGACATAAACAGATGGAAAGATAGTCCATGTTCTTGGGTTGGAAGAATCTATATTGTGAAAATGACTAAACTACCAAATGCAATCTACAGATTTAATGCAATCCTTATCAAATACGAATGGTATTTTCACAGAACTAGAACAAAATTTCACAATTCATATGGAAACACAAAAGACACCAAATAGCCAAAACAGTCTTGAGAAAGAAGAATGGAGCTGGAAGAATCTACCTTCCAGATTTCTGGTTATACTACAAAGCTACAGTCATCAGGGCAGTATGATATGGGCAAAAAAAAAAAAAAAGAAAAAGAAATATAGTCCAGTGGAACAGATAGAAAGCCCAGAAATAAACCCATGCACCTATGGATACCTTATATATATATAAGAATACACAATGGGGCAAAGCCTCTTCAATACATGGTGCTGGGAAAACTGGACAGCTACATGTAAAAGAATGAAATTGGAACACTTCCTAACACCATACACAAAGATAAAGTCAAAATGGAATAAATACGTAAATGTATGACAAAATACTATAAAACTCTTAGCGGAAAACATGGGCAGAACACTCGATGACATAAATCAAAGCAAGATCCTCTATGACCCACCTCCTAGAGTAATGGAAATAAAAATGAAAGTAAACAAGTGGGACCTGATTAAACTTAAAAGCTTTTGCACAGCAAAGGAAACGATAGGCAAGGTGAAAAGACAACCTTCAGAATGGGAGAAAAAAATAGCAAATGAAAGAACTGACAAAGGATTAATTTCCAAAATATGCAAGCACCACATACAACTCAATACCAGAAAAGCAAACAACCCAATCAAAAAGTGGGGGGAAAACCTAAACATACATTTCTCCAAGGAAGACATACAGATGGCTAACAAACACAAGAAAAGATTCTCACCATCACTCATAATTAGAGAAATGCTAATCAAAACTACGGTGAGACATCACCTCACACTAGTCAGAATGGCCATGATCAAAAAGTCTACAGACAATAAATCCTGGAGAGTGTGGAGAAAAGGGAACACTCTTGCACTGTTGGTGGGAATGCAAATTGATACAGCCATGATGGAAGACAGTATGGAGATTCCTTCAAAAACTAGGAATAAATCCATCACATGACCCAGCAATCCCACTCCAAGGCATATACCCTGAGGGAAGCAAAACTGAAAGAGACACATGTATCCCATTGTTCATTGCAGCACTATTTACAATAGCTGAAACATGTAAGCAACCAAGATGTCCATAGACAGATGAATGAATAAAGAAGTAGTGGTATATATACACAGTGGAATATTCAGTTCAGTTCAGTTCAGTCGTTCCATCGTGTCCGACTCTTTGTGACACCATGAATCACAGCACGCCAGGCCTCCCTGTCCATCACCAACTCCCAGAGTTTACCCAAACCCATTACCATCGAGTCGGTGGTGCCATCCATCCATTTCATCCTCTGTCATCCCCTTCTCCTGCCCCTAATCCCTCCCAGCATCAGGGTCTTTTCCAATGAGTCAACTCTTCGCATGAGGTGGCCAGAGTATTGGAGTTTCAGCTTCAGCATCCGTCCTTCCAATGAACAGCCAGGACTGATCTCCTTTAGGATGGACTGGTTGGATCTCCTTGCAGTCCAAGGGACTCTCAAGAGTCTTCTCCAACACCACAGTTCCAAAGCATCAATTCTTCAGTGCTCAGCTTTCTTCACAGTCCAACTCTCACATCCATACATAACCATGGGAAAAACCATAGCCTTGACTAGACAGACCTTTGTTAGCAAAGTAATGTCTCTGCTTTTTAATATGCTATCTAGGTTGGTCATAACTTTCCTTCCAAGGAATAAGTGTCTTTTAATTTCATGACTGCAATTACAATTATTCAGTCATAAAAAGGAACACATTTGAATCAGTTCTAATGAGGTGGATGAACATGGAACCTATTATACTGAGTGAAGTGAGTCAGAAAGAGAAAGATAAATACCATATTCTAACACGTATATACAGAATCCAGAAAAATGGTACTGAAGAATTTATTTACAGGGAAACAATGGAGAAACAGACATAGAGAATAGACTTATGGACATGGGGAGAGGGGAGGAGAGGGTGAGATGTATGGAAAGAGTAACATGTAAACTTACATTACCATATGTAAAATAGATAGCCAACAGGAATTTGCTGTATAACTCAGGAAACTCCAACTGGGGCTCTGTATCAATCTAGAGATGTGGGATGGGGAGGGAAATGGGCGGAAGTTTCAAAAGGGAGGGGATATATGTATACCTATGACTGATTCATGTTGAGGTTTGACAGAAAACAGCAAAATTCTATAAAGCAATCATCCTTCAATAAAAAATAAATTCTAAAAATAACACTGAATAGCTATTCAATATTCTAAATAATTGAAGCTGCCTTAATTGAAATCAACTATATTGTTGATAGTGAAAAATAATTCTTTCTTTTATCTGGACAATGTGGACAACTTCCTGGAATAGGCCTTATTACTTGAAAATCACACACCCTTGGCTCACATTACATATCTCTGGGCTCAGACTAAGAGTGATGCTGATTTTCCCTTAAAAGCATATCAACATTTGATGCCATTCCTTTTTCTATCTTAATTATGGATCATTCTCAGGAACTGAAGAGCCAATATTTATAGAACACCAATCCTGTGCTCAGCACTGTGTGAGCTACTGATGTGGATGTTAGCCTTCATTGCTTCCAGTAACTCAGAAAGTAGTTGGGAAAGTTAAAATAATCACATATGAAAATAGAGAAAACTATTCAACAGTCACTAAGCCCTGTTGATGTCATGATCTTAGTTTTCTGAATGTTAAGCTTTAAACCAACTTTTTCACTCTCCTCTTTCACTTTCATCAAGAGTCTTTTTAGTTCCTCTTCACTTTCTGCCATAAGGGTGGTGTCGTCTGCATATCTGAGGTTATTGATATTTCTCCCGGCAATCTTAATTCCAGCTTGTGCTTCTTCCAGCCCAGCGTTTCTCATAATGTACTCTGCATATAAGTTAAATAAGCAGGGTGACAATATACAGCCTTGATGTACTCCTTTTCCTATTTGGAACCAGTCTGTTGTTCCATGTCCAGTTCTAACTATTGCTTCCTGACCTGCATACAGGTGTCTCAAGAGGCAGGTCAGGTGGTCTGGTATTCCCATCTCTTTCAAAATTTTCCACGGTTTATTGTGATCCACACAGTCAAAGGCTTTGGCATAGTCAATAAAGCAGAAATAGATGTTTTTTCTGGAACTCTCTTGCATTTTTGATGATCCAGCGGATATTGGTACTTTGATCTCTGGTTCCTCTGCCTTTTCTAAAACCAAGGAAAAACTGATGCCTTTGAAGTGTGGTGTTGGAGAAGACTCTTGAGAGTCCCTTGGGCTGCAAGGAGATCCAACCAGTCCATCCTAAAGGAGATCAGTCCTGGGTGTTCATGGAAGGACTGATGCTGAAGCTGAAACTTCATTACTTTGGCCACCTCATGCGAAGAGTTGACTCATTGGAAAAGATCCTGCTGCTGGGAGGGATTGGGGGCAGGAGGAGAAGGGGATGACGGAGGATGAGATGGCTGGATGGCATCACCGACTCGATGGGCATGAGTTTGAGTAAACTCCGGGAATTGGTGATGGACAGAGAGGCCTGGCATGCTGTGATTCATGGGGCTGCAAAGACTCGGACCCGACTGAGTGACTGAACTGAACTTAACTGAAGCCCTGTTAATGGGCTACAGTCCGAGGGGTCACAAAAGAGCTGGACACAATTTAGAAACTAAATAGCAACAACCACATGCTCTCCATAGCAGAGGAGTTTTCTTCTTGGGGGGAGGGGGGGAGCTTCTAAGACTTGTAGAACTTCAAAGGAAGAGGAGACTAATGAAACTTAGCACAACTAGGGAAGATATTGTGGCTGAAGGATGTTTTGAAGGATGAGAAGAATTCAGACAGACAATCAGTGGGAAAAAAGATCACGGAGGTAGAAATGACCAGCTTTGCATGATGCCCAGGGCCAGGGGCAGTACACAAGCTGGACACCCATATTCACTGGCCCTGCAAATGGTCCTGACTTGCTCATGGTAAGAGGAAAAAGCAAAACACATTGAGTAATGGAGAATGAGAGCATGATGGGTTGTGTGGGACAAGCTAGATTGTGGAGGGCCTCAAAAGACCAACAGAGAACACTGGAAGGTGCATGGTAATCCACAGGGAACACATTATGTTTCTTAGTTGGGGATGGACATGTTGGAAGCATGTTTGGGGATAATTAGCAGAGAAACAAGAGGCAGAGTTGCCTGGGATATCTAGAATTAAGATCAAGGAGGCAGACTTGTAGGTAACCACAGGGACCCCCAGTTGAGGTGATGAAACCTGAGGCTGTTAAACGGTCTAAGGGGGAGTGGAGAAGCAAAGAAGGGATGAGAATCTGGAAGGAAAACCCAATCAGATGGGAATGGAAGATGAGAGAGGATTTGGGCAGGGATGCTCCCTTTAACACGCAGCCCCACACAGTGTTGGGGCTCAGTGCCTTTGTCTAGTGTAAGATAATGTCGAATCTTCAATCCAGTAAACTCCCTTGCCATTATTCAAACAAAAGAAAAACAGGGAAATATTATTAAATTTTATGAAACAAATTTTGGGAAACCAAACAAGGGATTTTGGGCTTTACAGTTCAATGCTAACTCCTTTTGAATCAGGGCCAAACTAATATCTCAACAGGTTGCTAGAAGAAATTATCTTAAAAAACATGTTTAAATGAAAGACAGAATTCAGGCCCTCATCATTTACGGAGTGACTTGGTTCAAAGGTAGTCCATTTAGATATAATGGGTGGATTTACACGAGTTCGTAGACTTACCAAAGCCGATCTGAAATCTTCCCTCAGTGTAATACCTTAATCAATTCACAGGGAAAGTTTCACTAAATAGTTAGATGAAAAATAATAGAGTAACAAACACTTTTTAGTTCAGTTCAGTTGCTCAGTCGTGTCCGACTCTTTGTGACCCCATGGACTGCAGCACACCAGGCCTCCCTGTCCATCACCAAATCCCGGGGTTTATTAAAACTCATGTCCATTGATTCAGTGATGCCATCCAACCGTTTCATCCTCTGTTGTCCCCTTCTCCCACCTCCAATCATTCCCAGCATCAGGGTCTTTTCAAATCAGTCAGCTCTTAGCAACTGTGGCCACAGTATTGGACTTTCACCTTCAACATCAGTCCTTCCAATGAATATTCAGGACTGATTTCCTTTAGTATGGACTGGATGGATCTCCTGGCAGTCCAAGGAACTCACAAGAGTCTTCTCCAACACCACAGTTCAAAAGCATCAATTCTTTGTTGCTAAGCTTTCTTTATAGTCCAACTCTCACATCCATATATGACTACTGGAAAAACCATACCCTTGACGAGATGGACCTTTGTTGGCAAACTAATGTCTCTGCTTTCTAATATGCTGTCTAGGTTGGTCATAACTTTTCTTCCAAGAAGTAAGCATCTTTTAATTTCACGACTGCAATCAACATCTTCACTGATTTTGGAGCCCAAAATACAGTGCGTCACTGTTTCCACTGTTTCCCAATCAATCTATTTGCTGTGAAGTGATGGGACCAGATGCCATGATCTTAGTTTTCTGAATGTTGAGTTTTAAGCCAACTTTTTCACTCTCCTCTTTCACTTTCATCAAGAGGCTCTTTAGTTCTTCTTTGCTTTCTGCCATATGGGTGCTGTCATCTCCATATGTGTGGTTATTGATACTTCTCTTGGCAATCTTGATTCCAGCTTGTGGTTCATCAAGCCCAGTGTTTCTCATGATGTACTCTGCTTAGAAGTTAAATAAGCAGGGTGACAATATATAGCCTTGACGTACACCTTTCCCTATTTGGAACCAGTCTGTTGTTTCATGTCCTGTTCTAACTGTTGATCCCTGACCTGAAAACAGATTTCTCAAGAGGCAGGTCAGCTGGTCTGGTATTCCCACCTCTTTAAGAATTTTCCACAGTTTGTGGTGATTGATCCACACAGTCAAAGACTTTGGCATAGTCAATAAAGCAGACATAGATGCTTTTCTGGAACTCTCTTGCTTTTTCAATACCCCAGTGGATGTTAGAAATTTGATCTCTGGTTCCTCTGCCTTTTCTAAAACCAGCTTGAACATCTGGAAGTTCAACATTCATGTACTGTTGAAGCCTGGCTTGGAGAATTTTGAACATTATTTTACTAGCGTGTGAGATGAGTGCAACTGTGCAGTAGTTTGAGCATTCTTTGGCATTGCCTTTCTTTGGTATTGAAATTAAAACTAACCTTTTTCAGTCCTGTAGCCACTGCTGAGTTCTCCAAATTTGCTGGCATATTGAGTTCAGCACTTTCACAGCATCATTTTTTAGGATTTGAAATAGCTCAATGGAAATTCCATCACCTTCACTAGCTTTGTTCATAGTGATGCTTCCGAAGGCCCTCTTGACTTAGCATTCCAGGATGTCTGGCTCTAGGTGAATGATCATACCATAGTTATTGTCTGTGTCGTGAAGATCATTTTTTGTATAGTTCTTCTGTGTATTGTTGCCACCTCTTCTTAATATCTTCTGCTTCTGTTAGGTCCATACCATTTCTGTTCTTTATTGAGCCAACCTTTGCATATAATGTTCCCTTTATAGCTCTAATTTTCTTGAAGAGATCTCTAGTCTTTCCCAGTGTATTGGGAAAGACTATTGCTTTCCCAAGATTATCCCAGTCTATTGCTTTCCTCTATTTCTTTGCACTGATCACTGAGGAAGGCTTTTATTATCTCTCCTTGCTCTTCTTTGGAACTCTGCATTCACATGGGTATATCATTTCTTTTCTCTTTTGCTTTTGGCTTCTCTTCTTTTCACAGCTATTATTGTAAGGCCTCCTCAGACAGCCATTTTGCTTGTTTGCATTTCTTTTTCTTTGGAATGGTCCTAATCCCTGTCTCCTGTACAATAACACAGATCTCCATCCATAGTTCATCAGGCACTCTGTCTATGAGATCTAATCCCTTGAATCTTTCTCACTTCCACTGTATAATCGTGAGGGATTTGATTTAGGTCATACATGAATGGTCTATTGATTTCCCCTACTTTCTTCAATTTAAGTCTGAATTTGGCAATAAAGAGTTCATGATCTGAGCCACAGTCAGCTCCCTCTCTTGTTTTTGCTAACTATATATAGCTTCTCCATCTTTGGCTGCAAAGAATATAATCAATCTGCTTTTGGGATTGACCATCTGGTAATGTCCATGTGTAGCATCTTCTCTTGTGCTATGTGTGTGCTATGACCAGTGCATTCTCTTGGCAAAACTCTATTAGCCTTTGCCCTACTTCATTTTGTACTCCAAGAACACATTTGCCTGTTACTCCAAGTGTTTCTTGACTTCCTACTTTTGCATTCCAGTCTCCTATAATAAAAAGGATATCTTTTTGTGTGTTAGCTCTAGAAGGTTGTGGAGGTCTTCACAGAACCATTCAACTTCAGCTTCTTCAGCACTTACTCGTCGGGGCATAGACTTGGATTACCATGATATTGAAATGGTTTGCCTTGGAAATGAAGAGAGTGCATTCTGCTGTTTTTGAAATTCTATCAAAATACTGCGTTTCAGACTCTTTTGTTGACTATGATGGCTACTCCATTTCTTATAAGGGATTCTTGCCCACAGTAGTAGATATAATGGTAATCTGAGTTAAATCCACCCATTCCAGTCGATTTTAGTTCACTAAATGTTGACGTTCCTAAAATGTTCACATTCAGACATATCTTTACTATTTCCTTTTTACCAGGCAATGAGCTGAAGGTAAATAAATCAGCAGGGATGTATGGAGTGAGGCGACTATGGCCCTTTAAACCTGTGGTTCTGGCCTTCGGCTGCGAGCTCAAGATCACGTGGCAATGAATGTGATTAAACACTACATTGGTAGACCCTTAGCCGACTCACATAAATCCCTTAAGCCAGCAATACTTCTTAGGATTAATGCACTCATAGAAAAAGATTCACAAAAGATGCAACAGAGAAATAGTTTCTGTGACAAAACATTTCTTCTTGGGGCAAAGACAAGTGATCCTGTCAGCAGACCAGCTGCAGAGGTTACATGCACAGTCAGGTGAGGTCTGGCTAACGCATTCATCCACAGCCTTGTCCGAGGACTCCTTATTCCAGAACTGTGGGCCTGGCTGTAAACAGTTTTCAAGGGGTTAAGGGAGCCTAGAAGGGTGAAAGTTACTCAGTGTGGAACGTCCTTAGCATTGTTCTGAGTAGTCACTGAGAAGACCTCAACCTCTGACATGGTCAATATCAGCCTGAGAGTAACGAGAAAGGGCTTAGAGTCAGCATGCTTAGCAGAAGCTTTACTGCACACCCAGGGCAGCTTGCATTGTTCCTCAGAAGTCTGTTTCTCTCATAGTCACTTGGACCACTATTCAGAAGCAACTCCCCCAACAGCACCCACACAGACCAGGAAAACTTCACAGCAGGTATTAGAGCAGCCCCATAAGGAAGCATGTGTCTCAGGCACAAACCAACTTATTAGAACCACCCCACCTTGATGCAAACACACTTACCCATCATGGAGATGTGATGCAAGAGCACGGGCTAAGCAAAGCCAATGAGGACACGGTGGGAGGAGAGGAGGGAGGTGAGATGCATGGAGAGAGTAACATAGAAATTTACAAGACCATATGTAAAATAGATAGTCAATGGGGACTTGCTGTATGACTCAGGGAACTCAAACAGGGGCTCTGCGACAGACCGAAGGGTGGGATGAGGAGGGAGATGGGAGGGAGGGAGGGAGGGAGGGGACATGGGTGTACCTATGGCTGATTCTTGTTGATGGATGACAGAAAACCACAAAATTCTGTAAAGCAATTATCCTTCAATTTTCAAAGTTAAAAAAAAAAAAAGCCAATAAGTACTGTAACGTTTGGGCTTTGGTGTTTATAGAAGAAAAGAATGTAGCATAGTTGATTTGACCCAAAGGTATTTCCACAAGACAGGACTTTAGAACACCCCTTCCTACAAGGAGAGTCTCCAGGGTTCACCAGTTGATGAAACACTTACCACCTTACCACAGAAAGAATTGGATACAGTGTTATTTTTTAGTCACTAAGTTGTGTCTGACACTTTCATGATCCCATGGACTGTAGCCCACCAGGCTCCTCTGTCCACAAAATTCTCCAGGCAAGAATATTGGAGTGGGTTGCTATTTCCTTTTCCAGGGGATCTTCCCGACCTAGGGACTGAACCCAAGTCTCCTGCATTGGCAGGCAGATTCTTTACCATTGAGCCACCAGGAAAGCCCCAAAGCAGTATGTCATCTTGTTAAATTAGAAAACACAGCAGCATCTTTATTTTTTTTTTTTAGCAGCATCTTTAATTATGGATGTTTCATATGCACACACAGGTTGCTAGAAGGCAGGTGGCCCTTGGTTTGGTTCCTCCAGAATCACAACCCAAAATAAAAATTCTAGAGCAAGTAGTTTCCTTGGGAGATGTGCTTTGCAGAGGAAGGATGTAGAGCTTCCATAGAGATAGGAAGTGAGCCAAGAAAAGGTGCATTTCAAGAAAGATTAAGGGAGCTTAACCCTGCTGGAGAACTCTGCAAGCCTATGCAGAGTTTTCCGACTTATCATGTATGAGGATGAGGGAGCTGGGGTATTTATACTCCAGTTTCTATGGGTCATAAACATCAATTCTCTGACATTTTCAGTTTGCCCTGAGCACTGACAAAGTAGGTTTCAGGTACAAGGAAAAAAACCTCCAAGCTACTGATGAGATTCTGGCAGTTTAATGTCTGGGGGATATGTGCCATAGCCACGAGGCAGAGGGGACACGGGCAGGATCTGCCACACAGGTCTCACTCAGAAAATCTCCAAAATATTAATCCAGGAGACAGGGTGTTAAGGCAAACATGCTGTTTCTCCCAAAGTATATTTTTCTCTCATTTCCTTCAAGCGGATCCCCAGTTCCCATTTTCTGGAGTTCCATCACTAGGAAGACAAAAAGGTCTAAAAGAAGAAGCAGGTATTAGTTTGCTAGGGCTGCCACAACAAAATGTCACCGACTAGGTAGCTTGCACAACAGAAATTCACTTTTCTTTTTTTTTTTTTTTTTTTAAGGTTTCATGTCAACACCTTGTGAACACATGTATTTATTTATTTATTTATTTTTATTATTTTTTCCAGTGGGTTTTGTCATACATTGATATGAATCAGCCATGGATTTACATGTATTCCTAAAAAAATAATTTTATTTATTTTGGGGTGTGCTGAGTCTTTGCTGCTGTACAGGCATTTCTCTAGTGGTGGGGAGTGGGGTTACTCTCTAGTCGTGGTGTATAAGCTTCTCATTGTGGTGGCTCCTCTTGTTGCAGAGCACGGGTTCTAGGGCATACAGCCTACAACAGTTTGGGCTCGTGGGTTCTAGAGCACAGGCTCAACAGTTGTGGGGCATGGGGTACCTGCTTCGTGGCATGTGTGGTCTTCTCAGGTCAGGGATCAAACCTGTGTCTTCTGCATTAGCAGGCAGGTTCTGTACTACTGAGCTACCAGGAAAGCCCCAGAAATTCATTTTCTGACAGTTATGAAGGCTGGAAGTCCAAGATTAAGGTGTCAGCAGGTCAGGTTTTTCCTGAAGCCTCTCTTCTTGGCTTGTAGATGGTGGTCTTCACCCTAAATCTTCAGATGGCACCTTCCCTGTGCATGCTCAACCCTGTGTCCCTTTATGTCTCCAAACTTCTTCTTATAAGAACCACAATCAGAACGAATTAGGGTCTACTCATATGACTTCATTTAACATTAATTACCTTTTTAAATTCCCTGTCTTCAAACAGAAGCACATTCTGAAGTGCTGGGTTTAGGGCCTCAACATGTGAATTTGGAGGGGGGCAGAAAATTCAGCCTATGACAGAGAGTAATGAGCATATTCATCACTTAGATGTGTAAAAGTTCTGTGAAGAAGGGAAGCAGTGTTTTTACCAGGCTCAAGCAAACAGTTACAAGCAAAAAAATGAATAGGTGGAAATTTAACTTCTGTCTTAATTTGGAAGGGACCTTTCATGAGTTCCTTGGGATCTCAGTTCAGGCTATGTGAGGATCATCTGCAATAAGATCAGCCTTGACTTTCAGTAAATCTTAGCTCTATTGTGTTAAAGCCTGAAATACAGAAATGGTAAGAACCTAACAGAAACAGAAGAGATTAAGAAGAGGTGGCAAAAATACACAGAACTATACAAAAAAAAAAAAAAAAAAAAAAAGGTCTTAATGACCTAGATAATCATGAGGGTGTGATCACTCACCTAGAGCCAGACATCCTGGAATTTGAAGTCAACTGGGCCTTAGGAAGCATCACTACAAAGAAAGCTAGTGGAGGTGATCGAATTCTAGCTGAGTTATTTCCATCTTAAAAGATGATGCTGTGAAAGTGCTGCTGCACTCAATATGCCAACCAATTTGGAAAACCCAGCAGTGTCTGGACTGGAAAAGGTCAGTTTTCATTCCAATCCCAAAGAAGGGAAATGCCAAAGAATATACAAACTACTGCACAATTGTGTTCATTTCACATGCTAGCAAGGTAATGCTCAAAATCCTTCAAGCTAGCCTGTTGAAGTATGTGAACTGAGAACTTCCAGATGTACAAGCTGGCTTCAGAGAAGGCTGAAGAACCAGAGATCAAATGGCCAACATCTGTTGGATCCTAGAAAAAGCAAGAAAATTCCAGAAAAACCATTACTTCTGCTTCATTGACCATGTTATAAAGCCTTTGACTGTGTGGGTCACAACAAACTGGAAAATTCTTAAAGAGATGGGAATACCAGATGACCTTCTTTGCCTCCTGAGATTCCTGTATGCATGTCAAGGAGTAACAGCCAGACCTCAACATGGAACAGACTGGTTCAAAATTGGGAAAGGAGTATATCAAGGCTGTATATTATCACCCTGGTTATTTAACTTATATGCAGGGTACATCATGTGAAATGCCAGGCTGGATGAAGCCTGAGCTGAAATCAAGATTGCTGGGAGAAATACCAATAACCTCAGATATGACACCACCCTTATGGTAGAAAGTGAAGAGGAACTAAAGAGCCTCTTGATAAAAGTGAAAGAGAAGAGTGGGAAAGCTGGCTTGAAACTCAACATTCAAAGAATTAAGATCATGGCATCCAGTCCCATAATTTCATGGCAAGTAGATGGGGAAACAATGGAGACAGTGTCAGATTTTATTTTCTTGGACTCCAAAATCACTGCAGATGGTGACTGCAGCCATGAAACTGAAAGGCACTTTCTCCTTGGAAGAAAAGTTATGACCAAACTAGACAGTGTAGTAAAAAGCGGAGACATTAATGACAAAGGTCCGTCTAGTCAAAGCTATGCTTTTCCCAGTAGTCATGTATGCATGTGACAGTTGGACCAGAAAAAAGGCTGAGTGCCAAAGAATTGATGCTTTTGAACGGTGGTGTTGGAGAAGACTCTTGAGCGACCCTCGAACTGCAAGGACCTCAGTCCACTCAATCCTAAAGGCAATCAACCCTGAATAGTCATATGAAGGACTGATGCTGAAGCTGAAGTTCTAATACTCTGACCACCTGATGCCAAGACTTGACTCATTGGACAATAACCTGATGCTGGGAGAGACTGAGGGTAAGAGGAGAAAGGGGCAACAGAGGATGAGATGCTTGGAAAACTCCAAGCATCATCGACTCAATGGACATGAGATTGAGCAAGCTCTGGAGATGATGAAGGACAGGGAAGCCTGGAGTGCTACAGTTCATGGGATCGAAAAGAGTCTAAACAACAATTGTATTAAATCATGAAAGCTGTAGCAACAAGATGAACTGACCCCTCCTGAGTGCCTTCTATGCATCAGGCGCTGTGTTATGGAATCTATACCCATTAAGTGATCCCTATAGGTTTGATAATACTTAATAGATGAGAAAACAGGATTCAAGATACAAAGTAACTCTATTTTTAGTTCTTTATCAAAGCAACTGAACCTGCTTTGCCATTAACAAGAATATGAAGACAAGCCTCACGCGTACTCCAATTTTTATATTTAATTCAGCAAATATTTGAAAGGTAAACCTATTATGCATTGAGATCAGACTTGGGGAAAGATGGGAAGAGTGAGATAACTAATAAGACTGTGAACCTGTCCCAAGAGGCTGACTGTGTAACTGGGAGAGAAGAGAAATGGTCCAGGTAAAAGGAAGAAAGGATACATCCAGATGCAGTCCAAAGCCTCAGGAGAACTTTGCCCAAGAGGACACTGATCCCTACAGAGAGGACACGGGAAAGCTCAGAGGTGCAGTTCGTACTGAGATGAGTAAACTACAGGAGGAGACATGGAAGCAGGCGTGTTCCCCGAGTCTCTCTCTGTTCTTCAACAGCATGCATTGATGAAGCTGAGCAGACAGTTTAGGCCAGGAGGGAGCACTTTCAGACAGAAGATCAACCTCTGAGAGCAAACCCTTGGCAAGGGGCACACTGTGTGGAGCCAGTGCAGTGGAGGAAGGAGAGGGCCACCTGTAGGCTCTGCGTGTGTGGCAGGTGTAGGCAGCTGGCGTGGAGAAAGTCTTTATAAAATGAGGAGCCAACATTAAAAAACCGGGAGATCTCTTACCGAACTTCAGCTTTCTTGGCCATTCTGGACAAAGCAAAAGCCCTGGCACCTGGCCCACACACCCTCCTATTGTGAGTGGCAGCTCCTCCTGGGCTAGATCGTGCTCTCTCCACATGTTCCAGCCCCCTCGCTTCCTGTGGTTTTCACCCACTGGCCTCACTTCTTCAAGCTGCCTGCCAGGGCCCTGGAGCAGCAGGGACACTGTCACTTGGCTCAGTCTCGTGCTGAGTCAGAGGACTAAAAAGGTCAACAGGTTCTGTGCTTAAATCTTGTCACTACGATTTTACTACCTGTTACCTTAGCTTCCTCATCTGCTAAGTGGGTGTAATAGTATACTCAAATATATAGCAACCACTCAGTATGTGTAATTTGCTTAGCATAGCATCTGGACCCATCAGTTCAGTTCAGTTGCTCAGTCATGTCCAACTCTTTGAGACCCCATGGACTGCAGAACGCCAGGCTTCCCTGTCCATCACCAACTCCCAGGGCTTGCTCAAACTCATGTCCATCGAGTCAGTAATGCCATCCAAGCGTCTCATCCTCTGTCACCCCCTTCTCCTCCTGCCTTCAACCTTTCCCATCACCGGGGTTTTTTTCCAATGAGTCAGTTCTTCACATCAGGTGCCAAAATATTGGAGCTTGAGCTACAGCGTCAGTCCTTCCAATGAATATTCAGGACTGATTTCCATTAGGATTCACTGGTTATACCTCTTTGCAGTCCAAGGGACTCTCGACAGTCTACTCCAACACCATAGTTCGAAAGCATCAATTCTTCAGCCTTCAGCCTTCTTTATGATCCAGTTCTCATATCCATACACGACTACCGGCAAAACCATAACTTTGTCTACACAGACCTATGACGGCAAAGTAATGTCTCTGCCTTTTACTATGCTGTTTATGTTGATCATAGCTTTTCTTCCAAGGAGCAAGTGTCTTTTAATTTCATGATTGCAGTTACCATCTGCAGTGATTTTGGAGTCCAAGAAAATAAAACCTGTCACTGTTTCCATTGTTTCCCCATCTATTTGCCAAGAAGTGACGGGACCAGATGCCATGATCTTATTTTTTTGAATGTTGAGTTTCAAGCCAGCTTTTTCACTCTCCTCTTTCACTTTCATCAGGAGGCTCCTCAGTTCCTCTTTGCTTTCTGTCATAAGGGTTGTGTCATCTGCATATCTGAAGTAATTGATATTTCTCCCAGCAATGTGGCCATGCCAACAGCAAGCTGCTTAAAAACAGTCCCCAGAGCCCCAGAGGGAGACAATGGCAGGCTGATGACAAGGTGGCATGGAGCACTTTTTTCTGCCTTTGTCAGCCAATGGTAGGTCCCAAAAGCAGATAAAAGATCCTGGCATAATTTTCCTGGTTCCCTTCCCCATAACATCTTTGTGCACCAAATTTATCCCAGCCTTTCAACTTATGGAACCCTCCCTGCTGTCCTAGCGACTGTGCACTGTTACTACACCCAGCACACAGATGTGAAACCTGAGGCTGGAAAAGGCTCATCACTGGCTCAAGATCTTAAACCCAGACATGGCCTCTGAGCCATGATGCCACAATGCCAAGGACAAACCCAGGCAAGGACACTGATCTGGGCTGCTCAGCCTCGTGCTGTGAGGCTGATGGCCATATACCCTCATGGGTAACCAGGGTACGTGGAGGGTCACTGGGGCACAGAAGCTGAGGTGGGAAAGCAAGAGACAGCTTCCAAATCATGGGCTGACAGAAAACCACAATTTTGCTCAGGGAAAACATGGCCTTTGCAATTTGGGGACCAGGTTAATCCTAAGAATATGATTAGCTACCAAGCATGGATCAGGTGAGGCCAGGGTGCCACTCCCTAAAGGCAGCTTTCCATCCCGTTCAAAGCTAACAAACAGGCTTCTCTGAGACAGAGGGGGCCACCCAGCAGGGGAAGCGGCACCAGCAGCAGAACAATGTCCTTTCCTCTCATCTCCTCTACCTGCATTTCCTATCGGCGCTTGAGAAGTGTGCTATGAAAGCAAGTCAACCAGCTGAGCCTAATGCTGCTGAGCTTCCAGTGTCATTGCCTGTATCTCAAAACCAGAAACTTTTGAATCATGTTAACACCCAGAATTGTGTGGGTGGACCCAGGTTTTCTGGGGCTGTACTGGGAGACCGCACAGGGCTCCTTCAGCTCTTGTCCTGAAACAAGATGGTGGACAGGTTTCCAAAATTACAAACCAGTGAATACACGTGCTTGCCAAGAGTCCTTCTTCTTTTTAGGTCTAGGTTCCACCTATTTCTACCACAGAAGAGCATGGTTGGTACCAATAGATTTCACATCCTGAGGCTCTTTGGCAGATGGTGGGGTGTATAGTCATCCAGGTTGACTGGGGCTGGCCCTCAGTCCTGCCTGTCCCAGGAAGGGCATCCCTCTAGGCCAAAGGCTGGAGGAAGGTAACAGATCCAGTACCCCTGGGCCTCTGTCAGTCCTCTGAAAATGTTGGCTCTTACTGGAGCTAGGATCACTTGTGCCTAATGCTTTGTCCAAAAGCTTTGGGGGGTCACACGAGTTTAGGGATTTAGAAATCATTAATGGTGACACAGAGATCATCAACACCCAGACAGGAGCATGCAAACACACTGACATGACGGCAGTGAACCATGTGACTTTTACTACCAAGTGGGCTACATAGAGAAAACTCGGGATACTATAAGTAGCTTCTTGTTATCATCCATTTTTGGTTTTATTACCAAAACGGTTTAGGTCAAGCTGGTGAAAACACTTGGCTGCTGAAGTATTCTGGGTGATGGAATGTGGACAGCAGATCATGGACCTAAGGCAGCAGGCAGATGTTGACTCCTGCACAGTTCAGGGAAGAGGCTCACAGCTTCATGGATTCCTGGTCCTGCTAGGAACTTGTGGTCCTAGCACTGGTCCCCCCAGTTCACAAATCCTGGCAGTTTGACTCAGTTCACAATGCCTTCTGTCTCCAGGGGCCGCTATATACATCCTTGCTCAAAATCCACCAATGGCCCTCAAGCCCCAACCCAGGCTGCATCCTATGGAACCTTTGGGACGGAGGGCCAATGGTGTCCATGTTCTCCTCCTTTCCTAGTTTGAGGCTCCTCAGTGTCTCCCTGTCTCCCAGCTGCAGGCTTCAAGGTACATGCCTGCATTCCTACTCATTCTGGGGAAAGTTCTCTTAGCAAAAGAGATGCTTCTTCAACCAGTATTCATAGTTGGTGCTTCTATGACCACCTCACTCCCATCAGATACACAAACAAATAGTATTACTCCTAATGGGGACATTACACTGTGCTCATCGTTCAGACAAATAAATGGAGACTCAGAGAGGGAGTGATTTGCTGAGACTCACGCTCCAGCAATGGTGGTGCTGGGGACCAATCCAGCTTTGAGATGGCAGAGCAGAGTGTCTGCTTCCTCCCACACCACCTCTGTGGAGGACCAGAGCCTGCCCAGCCTACCTGGCTGCTGCACATGCCTGCACGCAGCCTTGCCTCTGCAGGCAGTGGATGAAACTTCACAGCGCATCAAAGGCTCTAGAAATCCTTTGCCGAAAATCCCTCAGGGAACCTATACAGATAGTGTCAGGCTGGGGGCCCTCCACAAGCTCACTTGCTTCAGCTACACACCTGGGTTCCGTTCCCTCCATGGGTCTGACCCTTCTGGGGGCCCTTCCCCCATTTCCCTGCCAAAGAGACCCTCTTCACTACAAGACCCGGCCCAGACAGCCCTCCCATCTGAAAAGCCCTCCATGGTCCCTTGATGTAAGTCCGTGTTTGATCCCCCACGTTTCATGCTCCCCAACCTCTGCCTCGTTTCAGGCTCTGGGCTTTACAGGTCTGCTTGGAAGATGGGCTCCAACCTCCCCACCCCCAGCCCTGAGTGATGCAGGTGTGAGGGAACACCTGTCGGCCTGCACAGTGGAGGAGCCTCTTGCAGGACAGGTGTCTTTGGACTTGAATGTGCTTTGCCTTGTGAGATCTGGCACCCAGACCTGCCCTCTCCCATCAGATTGTGCTTACACCATGGCTAGCAGATGGCTGCATGACCAGCACACTGGAAGCAGTTCTCTTGCCCAACCCAGCAGTTGTCTAATGCAAAAGATGCCAAGAGCCCCTCCCACCAGGCTGCATGCAGGGCAGAGTGTGGTGCCACCTGGGCAAAAGCACTTGGCGTCCTGTGTGTACACACAGCCACCGCTCAGGCACCAATTCCTAGTGTTAGTTCTCCCGCTCTGTCAGTAGCGATCACGAGGCCTCAGGCACTGTGAGGGCCCGCCCACCAGGGCCCACTGTGGACACCTCGATGCCTGTCTGTGCTCTGCACCTCCCGATGGGCTGGCAGGAACTGTCAGGTCAACATCGCAGGTGAAGGGATGCCCTCCCCAACCCTGCCTGCTCCCCGTCCCCTTGGTGGTGAGTCCCCAGCCAGCCTCCAGCACCAACTCCCCCCCACCCCACCCCCAGGAATAGCCTCACAAAGGACCCATCCCGAGAAGGCTGGCCCTGGAGTGGTCTGAGGAGAGGTGGCGAGACGGGTCCTTGGTACGGAGTCGACATCCCTGCCCCACTGGTTATGAGGACCCATCCTGGGGGTAGTCGGTGTGCACTCGACCCTGGGCTCAAGGCCGCAACCCAGCTGCTAGAACTTTTGCTGGGCTGGCAGGGGGAGAGGAACTCCCCAGCAAATGAGAAGATCCAGGCGTGTGAAACGTGGGGTGAATAGAGGGGAGTGACTGCTTTGCTTTGCTGTCTGCAGGGGGATGACCAGCCTAGGATGAAGAACAGTGAGAACCAAGGAGGGGGCGGGGGGGAGGCGGCCAGGGTTTTCCTGGTAGCTGAGAAAGCTTCAGGCAGTGGACAAACATCAGCCCAAGATTCAATAGGAGTGGCTGAACCTCAGACACTGAACATTCCGCCAAGTCAGGCCTGACCCACTGGCATCAGATGTCCTCTTGGGAAAACATGCATCCCTGACACGAAGGGAGACTGGGAGGCAGGCCCCAGAAGACCGACACATCCCAGACATCTCTGAACTTCTGAGCCTGCCGCCCACCTCGCACCACATAAAGAGCTGGTTCCCCCCCGCTCCCAGGGAGAAAACTGAACCAGAGTCCTCCCTCACAGGTACCCCCTCCATCCCAGGAAGCAGGGGAGCCAGCCGCCCTGATCTGCAGCAAGACCCACGGCACTACCAGCATGAAAACCGAGGAAGCACGGGAAGAACTTATCATCTACTGCCCGGCCACCAAGCAGAGAAAAGTCACTGTGCAACACAGGCTGGGCTCTCCGTGCCTGGTGATGGAGGAGATGGACAACACTCCCCTTCCCCCATACCTGCTGTCCAGGGGCTGCAGCAGAGGTCGTGAGGTCACACTGAGTGGCCAGGAGCCAGGGACCATGACGAGGGCTGCCGCCTCCCAGGAGGCCAGACCCACAGAGCAGGGCAGGTGGTCAAGACAATGCAACCTCCTGGAGGCTTGATAGGTGGGCAACCAACCAAGGCACAGTCCAAACGACACCAAGGCCAAGGGCAGCCACCCCAGTAAACAGGTCAAGATCCCTTGCCCAGTTTCAGCTGCCGAGCCAGTTCCAGGTCTGGAACTAAGGAACAGGAATCGGGCAGGTCCCCAGGAGAAGGATGCTGCCGCACCACAGCAAACAGACACGGGAAGGACTGCATCCCCTCCCAAAGGGACCTTGGGGTCTGAGATGGTGAACCCACACAGTGAGGTGGGGCCACCAGAGGGGTGGAGGTTGCCAGACACACAGCCAACATGACACCAACATGAGAAACATGGTTAACTCTGACTCTGCGGACCCTTCAGGACGACCCCCAGGTTGGGGTTTCTGGGCACAGGGGGTCAAGGGGCAAGGGACACGGGGCCAGTCCCGAGGAGCTGTCAGTCGGTCTTGAGGTGGGAGGGCCTGGAATGCAGTATCCCCCACAGCCAGGTATAGGGCTTAATGAGATGTCTGTCGAGGAGTCCTTCAGAACCTGGGGGAACATGTGATGTGAGGGAAAGATGGTAAGGCTGAATGGAACCCTGTGTGAACTCCAGTGAGTAAAACAGAAACACACAGAAAAAGAGGGGGGATACTCACCCCACTCATGAACTGGAGAACCTTCCCACCTCTGGTGGCACCTCATGGGTGGCCTCTGCTCCTGAAACACACAGAAAAAGAGGGGGATACTCGCCCCACTCACGAACTGGAGAACCTTCCCACCTCTGGTGGCGCCTCATGGGTGGCCTCTGCTCCTGAAACACACAGAAAAAGAGTGGGATACTCGCCCCACTCACGAACTGGAGAACCTTCCCACCTCTGGTGGTGCCTCATGGGCGGCCTCTGCTCCTGACTCCTCACATCTTCTTTGTGCTTGGCCAAGTCACCACGGTGGGCACGCAAGTTCTCACAGGGTAGCCGGATAGGGCTCCCGCCCAGCGCATGAGAGTCCAGTCACTGAATTCCTCTCACCATGAGTATGGGATGGCAATGCACACTCCAGTCCACCCTCCCTGCTCCTCATTCTCGCAAACTAAACAGCTGGATCCGTTTTGTGGGCTGCAGCCTGGTGTCCAGAAGCCACCTCCAGTGCTGGGGGTTGTGGCACCCGGGTCGTGGCCAACCTGCCGAGATGGAGGACAGTGAAGGGCATGTAGACCCCAGAGCTTGGGAGTGATGGACACGTGGAAACCAGCATCTCCCACTCCCGGGTCAGACGTGATATAAAGGCCTGTGATGTGAAAGCGAGCAGGGCACCATCAGAGGCTCACAGAAGGTCTCCCAGTCCCCCTGGGTGGTGCCCCATCCCTTGGGCAGTCAGCACCCTGAGGAGTGGCAGCAGAGTGGCCACCCGTGTCCGCAGGACCCATGCGTGCCACGTCCTCTCAAAGAATTGCAGCAGAGCTGAGATGAAATCAGAATCACATCCAGCTCTCAGGCTGGCCCCTCCTTCTGGGCCATATGGAGAGGGGTGCAGTCGACAAGAGCTACCCTGGGGACAGAGGAGAAGTAGGTCTGGCTGACTTCCCAGAGCTACATGGCTGCCCCTGGGCTTGTCCTGCATGTGGGGTCTAGGGCCCAGAACCAAAGCTAGGCAGGTACCGAGGGACCGACACGGATGTAAAGGAGCCCTCTCTCACGGGCGGAGTGCTGGACACCAGGGCAGCGTCTCCTCAGGGACTGCTCGCCCCAGGTGCCAAGCCTGGGGATGGACGGTGGCCCCCAGTGGGAGGGCCTGACAGACACAGGCTGACCTGTGGGGTACTTATGGCTCCGAGACACCAGGTAAATACTGAGTCCGTAGCTAGCTTGCAAAGAGAAGATGACGAATCTGCAATACAAACATCAGGGCAGGATGAGCACCCAGACCCCACAAGAAGTGCCCACAACTCGGCACAGAAAGGACACACAGCTCAGCGGAGAGATGGGAAACAGGCATTTCAGAGAGGAAACCACATCGTCCAAGGAGCACACGAGGGAAACCGAGAATCTGGGTTGAGCCTGTCCCAGGTCAGTGCTGGGACAAAGTGGAATGCAAACGTACAGCAAACGTATAGCAGGGACAAAGTGGAACCCTCACCAAGCCCCAGAGATCCAGGCAGGGTGCGAGGCAGCACTCCCCATGGCTCGGTCCTCACATCTGGGCATGTGAGGAGAGCTGGGGCCAGCAGCAGGGAAGGGACAGGTGCAGAGAAATGCCACGAAGCAGGGCCTCACAGCTGCCCCCATCAGCAGCCACACTTCATAGGTGTCCAGTTCACTAGGCAAGGTCTAGTTCAAAACCAGGATGCTGGATGAACAGCAGCAGCCCACCCACTGTTCACAGGACCCTCACTCATGATCTGAAACCACTACTGGTTTCAGATGTGTCTGGGGTGTCTGGAGGCAGCTGGTAACCAGTCTAGGGGCGAGAAGTGGGGCACCAGCATAAGGGGGTTGTGTGTGGTGATCACTTGGGTCCCCACAGTGCTGAGGCCTCAAATTCAGGAGGCAGCCCCTGCCCCTCATCTTGTGGCCAGGAGGCTTCTGCAAGGAGAGAGCAGGCTGCCTGCTGGAAGGGAAAGCACTGCTCTGACTCAACATTCCCACGGCAGCAGTTGTGTGGGTACCCAGCTAACAGGAATGAGGGAGACACCAACCTTGCCTTCCTGGGTCTCGGCAACCCTCTGGGGGTCCAGACTTGTGCACAGCAGCCACAGTCTGGGAGGAAGAGGGGGGCAAGGGCTGGCAGCAGGAAGATGTAGGGAGCCCCAGAACTCCCAGATGAGAATGCCTGACACTCAGGCAGATGGAGAAAGGGGTGTTACAGTTGTGCCTGGAAGGAGGACAGTAGGTGGTCAGGACAAGAGGAGCCAGAGGTCCAGGGGCAGGGCAAGAGGAGTCAGCAGTCCAGGAGCAGAACTGCATGAGAAAGTGTGGGGTCCTGGATGAGCTCTGCACAGAGCCCAGGACCAGCACAGCCACCAGAGTGCTGGGCGACAAGGAAGGAGACCTGGGACCACTGGAAGCCCCCCAGGGTACCACGGATGGGTTGGGGGTTTAAATAGGAGAGGGCTCCGCTGTGCTTTCCATCTGGAGTTGAGGACAGATGTGCTTGTGGTGTGACACAGAATCAATGGTGTGTGCAATAGTGGCTGGAGCAGGAGAGACAAGAGGGGTCCAGACCAGTAGGGAGCCGTAAGCTGACAGCACCGGCCCCAGGCCATGAGGCCTGAGCTCAGCTAGTAGCAGTGGGGACAGGAAAAGGAGCATTTACTCTGATCAGGCACTTGGAAGGCAGGGACACAGCAGGCAGGGCGGCATTCAGGAGCAGAGTCAGGTGGCTGCCCTGGGTGGGCTGAGCCCCCAGAAGAGAGGAAGAGGACAGGAAAAAGTGTTGAAGGCGAAACTGCCTTTCTCTGAGACATCTCAGGTCCCAGGGCCAGCAGGAAACACAGTGAGGATTTTCTTTCACACCTGCAAAAACAAAACAAAACAAAAACAGATAGACTGTTGCTCAGCACTGGGCCGGCAGTCCCAGGGTGCCTTGGAGGGGAGCCAGCGTGGGCTTTCAGCCCAGAGATGGGAAACTGTGCCCAGAGGCTGCGCCTCTACCTGCTTCACTGGCCCCTGGGTTCCACTCTGAAGCTCAGATGCAGTTGCTGAAGACCCTGGGTCATGGTTACTTTGACTCTCGCCATCTCACGGACTGGATGCCTATGGCAAGGACTCAAAAGGGCACAGTCCGGCCTCCGCCATGAAGCTGGACAGGCCCACTCTCCGTGGGTTCCCTGGGCCCACAACTTCAATCCTGTCAGCCCCACCCCGCCTCCAGTGGCTCCACCCGCCCCAGCCCCGCCCCACCCTGCCTCCTTCTTCAGAAGCTCCTCCTCATCCAGGTCTTTCCCACACTTCAGCCCCAGACTCCTTGCCCTGTTCCTCCTGCCTCTGCCCCTCTCTTCTGCCCGGCCGCTCATTTCCTGGTCCTCCTCTGGGTCCTGCTCCCGGCCGCCGGTCTGGAGGCTCCTCCTGGCCTGACCTTCCAGGTGCCTCAGAGTGTGGCAGGTCCTGTTTTGTCTCCTAGCATACAGGGCCAGTGAGGGAATGCACCTTTGTTCATACGTGCGTGTCTGCGTACGTACGTGACTACGAAAATGCGTGTATGCGTACCTGTATGTGTATGGGCAGCCGTGCACACCGGAAATGACAGGTGTCAGTGTTTGTGGGCACGATGCAACTGAGGCCAGCCGACGCTGTCAGCAGTCTCGGTCCCAGTGGTGGACCACTGTCCTGCCTAGTGGCCGCAGCCCAGCCATCCTAAAGCACCTGCGACTCACTGTGTTTGCAGGAAGGGGAGACCTGCTTCATGCACGGAGGGTACCTCCAGGCAGGGGTTTCCAGGCTCTGGGACCAGGAGCGACTGCCAGGTGGCCAAGCAGCACCTCCAGGTCCCCTCTATGGCCAGAATCCCCACCTGCTTTATTTTCTCCTGTATGTCCTGGTAATGCCCTGGGACACATGTGAAGGTGTCCTCAACCTCCTTCCAGGCTCCTACTCCACCCCTGGACTGTGACCTCATGCGAGCCCCACCCACCCGCTACGAGCCACCCCCGCCCAGGCCTGACCCTGCAGGGCTCAGCTGCTTGCTCACGGTTCCCCTCCTGGTGGGGCCCAACCAGGAGTCCATGGAGGGCAGCCGACTGACTACGGCGACCCCTGGATCCTTCCAGAGCGGCAGTGACAGGAGAGGAGTCATTTTCTCTGGTTCCTTGTGGGGGTCTCCTGGGCTGTAAATCACCATCACTCCTGGGGGATGGGTTTCTGTGCTGTGGGCTGAGGCATCATGGGGTCCCTGCCCAGCCATGTGAGGACAGGCCAGCTGCTGTGATGAGCAGAACCAACCCTGAGGGAACGTGCATGTGTGTTTCACATCAGTTGGGCCCTCCTGGGTCCCTATGGTATGAGTCCTCTGCTGAGGAGAAGACCGTGGTGGCTTGTCCAAGATTGGTGTTTTGTCATGTGATTTTCTTCCTGTTCCTCTGGTCCTCGTGCAGGTGAAGGTGCCCAGTCAAGCAGGCGGAAGTGTGTTTTCTCCTCTGGCCACCAAGCAGTAACCCTCTGCTTTGAGTGGTAGAAGCACTTGAGCCCCTTCTTGCTCAGGGATTCCACCCACACTGGTGAGATTTGGAGGCACCCAAGACGGGATGGGTTGGCTGAGAAACTGAATGGTGGAAACTGGCAAGCCTGGGATCCAGTCACATACCCCAGTAGAAGACGTAGCAATGGCCAAGCCCCAGGGGCCAGCCAGGCTACCTGGGAACCAAGTCAGACCCAGTGAAAAGTGTGACTCTTTGTCACCCAGCAGGTGGGCAGAGGTTCAACCAAATGATGATGCTTAGGGCCAGCCAGGGCGTGAGGACATAACACCCTTGCCTGTAGTTGGTGGAGTGGAAATGGGGGATGCCTTTGCAGAAGGCCATTTGATGGTGTGTGTCAGCACCTCGGGTGTGTGTCCTTTGCCCTGGGCCTCCTCCTGCATGGCTCTTCAGTGAGTGTGTGGTCATTTTGAGGGGCTATATTGGCAGAATGAGTTTTCCCTTCCCTTCCATCAGGGGGAAGCATCAGTAACTTGTTGGATCCCTGAAACTGGGAGATGAAAACAGACACCGTGTAAGGTGAAAACATACACATGAAGTTGTGCAGACAAAGAGGAATGTGCCCAAGGTCCTGGGACTGAAGAAGACATCCCCCCACTCCCCCCTTGCCCCAGCGGAGAGATGTCCAGACAGGACTGACCCTCTGTATTCATTTGCCAGCAGTCACATCAGGATTGCACCCGGTGGCTCAAAGTACGAATCTTGTTGGTTCAGGAGGCCGGCAGCCAAGGTCGAGGCTGACGTTGGCTGTCATGAGGGCTGTGGAGAGAGTCTGTCCCATCTCTTCCCCTCTCTCTTCCAGGGCGTTGCTGGCCATAGTGAGAGTGTCTGGGCTTGGAGAGCTCCGCCTTCCTCTTCACCCCAGTTCTCCTGTGTGCCTGTCTGTCTCTAAATATGTCCTTTGTATGAAGACAGCTGTCCTATTAGGGGAGGGTCCCTCCTATTGAGCTCACTTGACCCCCATCAGCTCTGTGAAGACCTTTCCTTTGTCTGTAAGGTCACACTGAGGTACTTGGGATTGAGACTCCAGCACCTGAATTTTAGGGGACATGATGTGACTCCTCACTCCCTACAAAGGCTCAGAGGTAGGAACAGACTGGAATGTTCCAAGGATGGAAGGACGGCCTTCATGGCTGCCAGGGGTGAATCAAGGGGCAAGGAGAGCAGGCTGCCAGGGCAGGAGTGAGACCACGTGGGGCCTCGTGGGCCTGTGAGAACCGTGGCTTTGCTGTGCTCAGAGAAGGAAAGGCTTGGGAGGCTCTGGGCTGGGTGCCTCTGGGACCGTGTCCCCATCCTCACAGCCACGTGGAAACAGAGGCTTCCAGCCAGGTGCTGAGACCCTGATGAGGTTCAGGCCTACGGCTCTGCCCCTCTGCCTCCAGCCCCCTCCAGTGAACAGGGACCCCCCCTTCAGGTACAAGGAAAGAAGTGAGAATGGAGGGGCGTGTGGTCAGCTCCCCTACAGTCATGGGGTATCTCTCTATCCCTCGGTGCCTCCTCAGGTGTCAAATGAGGTGACAGTAACCTAGTGGGTTATTTGAGGTTTGAATTCTGTGATCCCTGCGTGGTCCTGTCCCAGGGCCTGGCACAAGGAGCACACCCATCCCAGAGGTTCCTTCTCTTCTTTGTTCTTTCTCTAGGCTCTGGGCAAGGGGCCAGGGCAACTGATGACAGTGGAGGCCATGGTGTGGGAAGGGCTGGGAGGAAGGTGGCTCCCAAAGGCGTGGGAAAGATACCTGGCAGGGCCGTCTGAGGTCCAGGGCAGCCCCAGGACCGAGGCCAGGTTGGTCAGCACAGATCTGCCCTCATCAGCCCTGGTCTAAGATGGGGTATATGCAGAGCATGGGCAGGGATGGGCCCGGGAGCTGACGGATGGGGTAGGGCCTTGGGGTGGGGAAGCCAAGGCCAGGACAGTGCCCGTCTGTGCTGGGAGTGGACCAGAACCTGGTCACTGCACTGTGAAGCCAGGGAACCCACCCTCCCTCCTCAGTGCTCCCAGGGTTTTGGTGCCCTCTGTCTTGAAACTCACCACGTGCCTCTCTCCCACTGTCCTGCCCTCCTTGCTGACCTCCCCACAGATTGCGTGTGATGGATGGGTCCTCTGGGTCGCCACTCCCCTATTAGTGGACTGCATGGAGACAGATGGAAAGAGCCAGACCTTTCTGACCACCCCCCACATCTGTGTCAGCGGGTTTGGAGGATGCTCAGGCACATGGGGCTGAGGGCTGGCCCAGGGCTGTGAGCTTGGAGGCTGCTGTGTCAGGCTCCTGACCTTTGTGGTTCTGTGTATCTGCAGCCACGTGAGGCCCTGGAAGCCCTGGGAGGTGAAGTTCAGCTGTCTGTTCTTCTGACAGCCTTATGCAAGTTTCATCTTAAATGGTGTCAAGCCCCTGGAGAGGCAGTGGCAGCCTGTGTTATGTGACCACTGGCACTGAACCCTGGCCGTCCACACGCACACTGGGACTGGGTGGATGTGGCCTGAAAGGAGCTGCTGGAGCAGAGGCTGGGGATTAGCCCCACCCAGATCCAGGCCTTGCTGCAGGACAGGGACAAGTTCGGCCTTAGAGTGATCACGGGCAAGTGAGGCCCTGCCCCACGCTGCCTGCATGCCCCCCGGTGCTGCCCTGGATCTCAGCTTGCTTTCCCAAACGATCGTTTGTTTTCTGTTGAACCAGTTGGTGGGGGAGGGGCTGAGATTTCTTCAGAGGGACAGTGAGGGTCCCTTGGCTGGGAGACAATGGCATGAGGTGCCTAACCACCTCCCTGGCCTCAGTCCCCGTTTGTGCTCTGAGCAGACGCGGATCCAGGTCTGCACATGGCACTTTGTGTGTGTGTGTGTGTGTGTGTGTCCCCACGTGTGTCTGTGTGCCCGGCAGAGACCATGAGAGTCAGTAAAGCACCCAGCCTGGGTTTAATACCCACACTGCCAGCAGCCAGGCCTGAGCAAGACCCCTGACTCCCCAGGGGTAAGGCCCCAAAGAAGCACTTCTCTGCTGGTAAATCCCTTGGGGACCTGATGTCTGCAGGTTCCCCCCAGAGCCCTCCTGCTCTGTCCCTGTGGCCTGCAGTGGTCAGACTGAGAGCTGCCCATGGCCTGGTGGGTTTGTGGAGCACCAGGCCTCTCCTTTTTATTCCGCTCCCTCACTGGCTTGGCTTCACACCGAATTCCCTTCACCAAGGTGAGCCCATCTGAAAATGCTCACCCAGAAGACCCAGTTCACCTCGGGCTTCCTCCATGATATGGTCTTAGTCTCCAGCAGGCATGACTCTGAATCACCTTGTCCTCCTTCTGTGTCCTGTCTTTGCACATAGGTCTCGTGGAAATTGGGGACACTTTGCTGTGCCCAGAAAACCTAGATCCCAATGAGGTAGAGGAGCTGGAGAATCAAGCCCTGCTACCCAACCTTCTCCAGAAGTACCTGACTGTATTTGCCAAGCCCCACCGGCTGCTGCAGCCCGTCCCTGGGAGGGGCGGGAAGGACATCTTCCAGGTGGACATCGCCGAGCACTTGATCCCCTTTGGGCAGGAGACCTGTTCAGGCTGGGCTCTTGAGAGGAAGGTCACCAAGAGACCTGCACATGGTGACACTGTCCAGTCACCACTGCGCCCTGGATGTGCCTGTCTAGTTCCATCTGAATTGGCCCCACCCTTGGGTGTGCTGCCAACTTGGTGCAGATTGGGGGTCTGGGACACTCCTCGTGTGGTGCTGCTCAGAACTCAGTGTGAGTCTCCAGGACTTTGACCTTCACGGTAAGAGGGCATCGCCACTCGTTTTGGCCCTGCTGTGTCTGGGTGGTTGAGAGAAATGTGTTGTTAGGAAACCAGTTAGTGTTTTTCCCTCTCTGTTCTGGTCCAAACTCCCCGATGTTGGAAAAGTGACAGAGGGTGATGGGGAAGGCTGGGGGCTTGGCTGAGTGTTGGCAGGCAGAGATGCCCACAGGCCCATAAACAGGCTGTGGTTTGTCCTTGCAAGTGACCCTTGCCCTTTTCTAATGTGTCCCTTGGCTCACAAAGCATGTGTGTTAGATGCGGTGCCTGGCCGCCTCACGTCCAAAGACAGGCTCCTAAATATACCTGTGAGGGCAGAGCGACAAGGGCTGGTGTTCACCTTGTGGAAACCTTGTACTTGTCTTTGGGTTTGGGGTCATGTGTTTGCAAGGCCCTTGGCGGGTGGGGTGACCCTGCTTTCTGGTCAGCCTCTTGGGGGGAGGCCCCTGGATCAACAGCTGGAGATGCTCAGCTGCTGAGCAGAAACTTGTGGCATCGTTGGGGGCCCCAGGAGGAGTCCCTTCTGTTTCAGGGTGCATGGCTCAGGGAAGGTGACACCCCCAAGGTCAGGAGCCCAGCTGGGCCATCTGCTGAGCAGTGACCTGCCCATCCTGGGCTGGCCTCAGCACTCGGCTACTGAACCAGACCCTTGGCCAAGCATGTGAAATGTTGCTTCCATTGAGAAGGGACTGCGGGGACCAGACTGAAGCCTGCATGGGGCGTGGGCTTCCAGCCTCATCCAGCTCACCCTGTGCTGTGTGAATAGCATGGGCAGACAGAAAGAACACAGGCTCATGGTTCTCATTCATTCTTTATTTACTCTTATGTAGTTTTGCTCCACTTTATTAGGGCCAAAAATCGATTTTTGATTACAAAAGAGTACTTTTGAGTGTCCCTAAGAACCTGAGAGATCATGGATTGGGCTTGTCCTTGACCTGCTCACAGAGGACACACATGTACTCTCCCTGCTCCTCCTCCGACCCAGGGGCCTCATTTGGGGCTGTGCTGGAAAGGGCTGCCGTCAGGATGGAGTAACAGGTGTTGTACAAAGCCATCACTGAATCATAATCTGGGTACTCTGGGGGGCTCTCGGGCATTTGCCCTGTACTCTCCCTCCCAGAAGTAGCTGGGGGTACAGACATGGCACTGTTGGACGTACCCTTTCCACTGGGGCCGCCCTGCTCGCTGAGGAGATGCTTTACCCCGGCCCGTCCGGCTACACTGCCCATAGACCAAAGGCGAGAGAGCACAAATGATCGCCGGCTGAGGGTTCTGCGAGCAGGTGGGGTTCCCTTCTGGACTTTCTTGCCCGCCTCTTGGGTGCACTGGTTGTGGTGGAGTCGAGGAGAGTGTCTGGTCGCCACCACTCGCTTCTTTCTCTTTGAGATGTTCTGCAGGAGGAGAGGCTTGTCTCTCTGAAAGTTGGAGTTGTGATAGATCTGAAAGAAAATGAATCACTTTAAGACAGTGAGGGGAAGAAGAGGCCTTCCTTGCCACCCTCCTCCCCACCACCGTCCTGGCCATGGCTATGTATAGAGACAAGGTCTCTTCATTCTGGCAGGTTATGAGGCCTTAGCATGTTGTTCCCTAGAGCTCCCCCGGGGCCATCCTCCCTTGAGGTGTTACTGGCGGTCCCTGACATTCAGTGGTCCCTCAGGGTCTGGAGTCACCCCTGTGGATCCTGTCTAAGGGGGGTGGTGGAACATGACAGACCTTGTATTCTCCTCTTTCCTTAACCACCCTCTCACGAGAACAATGTTCCCCTGGGAAATGAAACCCGTCCAGCACTCAGCTTATCTAGTCTAGCCTCCCCAGAAGGACTCTCTACATTACCATCATCTTCTTCCCTGCAGAGCAACCCAAAGGGGAGATTTTACTGAAACCATACAGGTTCAGTTCACAGATGAAGCTCTTGATGCTTTCTGTCTCGAAGATCTGGTCTGCACCTCTGCGCTGGAGGACCTCTGCCTGGAAGAGATCTGCCTCGATGACCACCATGTCTCCCTCATCATTCCAGCGCACAGAGGTGAAGGCCGCATCCTCCACGATCCTCCAGAGCTTCCTGGGGAAGGACAGCCCGAGGAAGGTGTTGTTCTCTTCCTTGTTGGCCATTTCTGGCTTCAGGCCCTGTGGGAGCAGATCGTATTGGAGGCCTGGATCTAGGCTCTCAGGTTGGTCAACCTGCTTCTCCAAAGCTTCCCCTGAATCAACATTTGGATCTGGGGAGGAATCACGGGGGTCCCCTGCTGCAGGCTCCCCATAAGTTAATGGAGCCAGAGGGGCTGCATGTGCCTTGTGGGAATTCTGACTAGCCATGGAGCCAGTCTAGCTCAGGAGCATTCTCTACCCCAGCAGTGAATGCTCAGGGCAGAAGGGGCTCAGGCCAGGGTCGGGGTGGCCCATAAATACTCTCTGGAGATTCTAGAATCTGGGTCATGGGCCAGGCAGCCAATTAAGTGGTCAGCTTCCTTAATTGTTTCATGATGTCACAGAGGTGATGTGGAGAGGCAGCCCTGGCCCCGTGTAGGGGAGAGGGTCTAGGGACAGAGATGGATCCCCAGCTGGTCTCTTGTCTGAAAGTACAGAAAAGTATGTTTCAGGTTGCCTGCAAAGGCTCCCATCTGCTGCCAGGTGCTTTGTTTCAGGGGGCCAGGCCCTGGATGGGTTGACGAAAGTGCCCCTGGCCCCACCCCCCTCCCTACCAATGGGCAGGCCTGTGGCTGGCTTTTGCTTAAGGGCCAGGCCTTGGCGAGTCCTGGCTTGGCCACCACCGAGAGAGATCCCAGGGGTCAGATGGGCCCCTGGCAGCTGTCCCTCCCAGAAGATGGGATCCATAGCAGGCTGGTTAGCCTAGCCTGTGTTGGTGGTCCCATCTTCCCACCCCACCGGCCATGGCCTTGCCCCTCTTCTGGCTTTGTTGTCTTCTGGCTGGTGCTGCCAGTTGTTAGGTCCCGCTCAGATGGCCCCAAAGTCAGAGTCCTGTTGTCCTGCCACCCAAGCTGAGCTCTCCCCAGAGCAGGGCTGTGCTCGAGCACAGTAGAGGGACCTCAGGTTCCACTTGACTGTTCCCCAAGCACCTGAGACACAGACTCCCCAGGACGCCCTGTAGGAGGGCACAGCCAGGTGCTCTGCTGAGCTTGCGGCTTCCCGAGCTCTGCCCACCCCCAGATACCATCCCACTGCAGATCACAGGCTGCTGTCTTCAGTTTCCATTTCTTCCCATAAAGACTGCTCTCCTGGCCCTAGAGTCCTCACTTTGGGAACACCTGTGTGTGTGCTCCTCCTATCCCCTGCCCAGAGCCTCAAATTCAGTCTCCTTGGAGGCTGCCTCAAAATTACTGTTTCCTTCATCAATGGGTTGCCTGGGCTTCTGCTACCCCTGATCCTGGCCTCCCATGTCCAACTTGGGTGTCCGTGGATACCTGCTCCTTGAAGGACTTGAGCGGGGGCTCAAGGTACAGCCTGTCCTGTTGAAAGCAAGCATTTCACTGGTCCTCTCCAAAGCCAGCTCTGATTTCTCCGCCCCTGCCCCTGTCTCCACCACCACTGTGGACCTGTTCTCCCTTACCCAGATGGCAGGTACATCGAATGGTTTTGTTGGCACTGGTTAGGTGCCTTTCAAGGGGCGTCCTTTGCAGACACTCACTCCCAGAGACATGTCTGATTGTTGAGCTAGATGTGACCAGAGGAAGCCCCTGTCTACCTGTATTTGAAAATGGATGAGAGCCCAGGTGTGGGAGTGGACAAAACTCCAGTGAGAGTCACCTGTTTTCACTGCACATGGGCGATAGGGCAGTGGGTTTGGAGATGTGTGTTCTCTGACCTTGGTGGGACACTGTTCTTCAAAATCACTGTGTAGGGAACAGACCGGCACCTTAGAGAGGCCTGTGTGTGAGGACCCTAGGGCACTGTCCCCCTAGAGACAGTGTTCTCCCAGTTCTGCCACTCAGCAGGGTCATTTACCCCGTGTGAGGACCACTGCCTGATGTCTGAAAGGGGAGAGCCCACTTCCAGTTAGAGGGACTGTTAAATTTGGTTGTTGAGGAGTGTTTCAGCAGGAAAAAGCTGCTCCAGGAAAAGCAAGAACCACTCTTTGTCTCTGTCCCAGCCTATCTTCCATCCAAACCATTATATTCATTCATTGCAGCCCCAACAAAGATCAAGTCATTGATTAATGACCAATTACAAAAAGAGATCATTTAAAGCTCATTAACACTTTAGGTTCTGGATCCCCGGTACCAGGAAAGAGAGTGCAGTTCCATGGACTTCTTGGGCATTACTTCAAGGGAGTGTGACCAAAGTTCTGCAGGATTCCTTGCAGATATGGGTGGAAAACACATCCTTTACCCCTGTGGTCAATGTGACAAGAGCCAGGACCCCTTCCTTCCTGCCCCGGAAAGAGATGTCTCTGGGCTTTATCCACGATGCAAAAGGACACCTCACAGCAACAATCCCTTTCAGACTTTCCCATCACACCCAAGCCACAATGCAATACTGAGGGGTGCCACCACCCAGCCTCATCAAAATCACCCCTCACAGAAGGAACCCAGCTTTCCAAAGCCCCAAAGCGACCTGGCTCAGACACCAAGCCCGGGGTGCTCCTGCTGGAGCCCCACTGCCCAGCCCCGTGTTGCCTTGTTCTGTGGGACTGGAGGATGTCTCTCCAAGTTACTCTTGTGACTCTGGATCCTAGACAATCACTCTAGGAGTGGGGTTTGTCCTGCTTCTCCTAGTATCCCCACTGCTAACATGGCCTTTCAGGGAGCAGAGGCTCAGCAAAAGTCTTCAGAATAAATGAGCCAGTGGGCACAGGGCTCAGATTAATTGTCTGCTATGCCCTTAAATAACCCAGACAAATCCAAAGAAACAGAGATAACTTAGTTTTTGAGACTGATACCCACAAAGGACAGTAACATGAATTCACTATGATCACCTTTATTAGTATCTAAATCTCTCCCCATCAATATTGCTGCTAAGTAAGCTCACGTTTCCAAGACAATTCTAATTCCAATTCCAATGTACCCCTTTCAGGGTCACAAATCAAAATGGAAGAGTGCCCAATCTCTTTTACAAAAGAGCAAAACTCCTGTACTTGAACTGGGTAACCACAAACACATTTGATCCTCATCATTCACAAACTAGGACATTAAAGGTTATTTAGCCTTCTGTTAAACTATCAAAGTTTGGAAATGTTCTAAAGAAAACAGAGATGAATCTCCATGTCATTGCAGAGAACAGGAACCCAAAGATGCTACACAGCGGTTCTGCCAACTGGCCCAGGCCCTCACTTCTGAGGAGGCTATCCATTCAGTCTTCAGTCACAGAGGGAAGGATTGCCTGGCTGCTGCTCTGACTCAGGCCCCCTTTTCCTCCTCCCTTGCCACTGCAGACAGGGGTGGGAAGGCCCCCAAAGCACTTTGTTTGACTCTGAGCAGAAACACCATGACTTGCCAGTTGCTGGTCTCTGCCTAGGCTTGCGGACCCCACAGGAACTCACAGCAGGCAGAGTGGCTGCCCTCCCCAGGGGCAGAGGAGGCTGAGGGGGATGCAGCCTCCACTGCCTCAGACCCCAAGAGCTACACCTCCACAGGGCCCTGGGCCTCGCCTGGGTCCTGAAGGTCTTCCTCGGGCTTGCTTGGCTCCTCAGCTCACTCATCTCAACCATGAGCAAGGTGCCTGGTATCAAACCACAGACAGGAGTGACACAGGGGGACAGATCAGGACCACGGGCTTCGGCTGAGAAACACAGCTGGGATGGTCTGACACAGGCCATTTGAAAGTCTCCTCTTGAGGGGTCCCCTCAGTCCTCCCTCAGGGTCCTCACCTAAACTGCTTCAGAACCTAAGAATCTCCTCTCCAATCTATAAGGCCTCACCTCCTATATCAAGTCTCCAATGTCCCTGAGACCTTGTGCTCATGCAGCCAACAGGGTTGCCCCCGGGCTGACAGCAGGTGCCGGGACTGGTGGGATTCCCCGTGTCCTCCCTCAAAGTCCTCATCTTGACCCCTGGCAGGTTCGGGGATGCCCCTTGTGTTGACCGGAGGCAGGACCCTCACACCAAGGCCGTCACTCCACTGAGACCCTCAAGGAGAGTCTGTGGACATGACATCATGGCTCCGTGCCCAGGGTTTCCCAGAGCTGAGATGATGCCCCCGGCCGTCCTCAACCCTCCTTCTGCTCTTCACTTTGACTCTTAGCAGGTCTGGGTACCACCCTCTCACCCCGACATTGCTCCCCTTAGAACCAGGCTCTCCCCAGCCAGGGCCCCTGAGAGGCAAGCGGGAGTAGGGGGCTCATTCACACAACCTTGCCAGGGACCCCAGCATCTGAGAGCATTGAAGACCTGGATGTCCTGGGGCCCCAGAGCCCCCCTCAGGGTTTAACCTTGACTCCTAGCACAGCTGGATTCCTTCACTCTGCTGACCTTAACCCGGGCACCTGACCCAGGCCCTCACTTCTCCCCTCCCAATGGGATCATTGACGTCACACCTGGACGTTGTTACCCCTGGTCACCCAGGGCTGTCAGGAGGGTGGCACATGCATCCCCTGGGGACCCTTAGACTCCTCTGGTTCTCACCTGGAGTCTCTGCAGGACGTGGGCCCCTCCATCTGCCCACCTGTGACTGCACCCCAAAGACCAAGCCTCTGAATCCCTGAGTTCACTGAAGAAGTGAGGGGGCATAGGGTCTCAGCCTGACAACCCAGACCAGGGCCCCCAGGAGGCCCAGTAGGAGTGGAGTTATATTCTATGGGACCCTCTGTTCTGGGGTGCCTGGACCCCCTCGTCCTCACTCATGAGGGGGCCTCCTTAACCCTTGAGAGAAGGGTGCAGTCCCAGCATAGATGCTGGATGTGGCCTGCTAAACCCATGACCACGAGGGAGCACAGGGAACCATTCAGCTTCACATGGGGGCCCCTCATCAATCACCAGACTTTGTAAACTTTTGCATAAAAGATGCTGTTTTAGCCAAAGAGAGTGAGGAGTGGCAGGTGAGTTAGCAAGAACTCAGCTGCCTGGAGATGGCCTTGGGCCTCAGAGTGACTTTAGACTCCCAGTCTAAGTGTGGGTGTGTCCTGCTTCTCCCAGTGTCCCCACTGCTAACACAAGACCTTCCACAGAACAGAGGCTCCATTAAGGTCTATGGAATAAATGAGCCAGGGATCAGGGAGCTTATTAATCTCATCAATTTTCTCCTAATTTCTTAAATAATATCCAGTAAAATCCAAGTAAACAGATATGGCTTAGCTGTAGAAAAGAACAGACTAAAAGTATAAGAAGAAGTATCACTACAATTTTTTTTTAAATTTTCTGATTCTTCCACCAACTATATACAGCTAAGTAAGTTTACCTGTGCAAACTAATTGTAATTCCAATCCATGTTACCTTGCTCAGGTTCACAAAATAAAATGGGACAGTCTCCAATCTCTTTTACAAAACAGCAAAACTCTGGCCTTTAAACTGGGTAAGTACAAATACAAGTGTGATCAATGTCATTCACAGGGTTAGATATTGAAATTTATTAAATTTTCAGCTGAAAAACCATTTGAACAATTCCTAAAGAAAACAGAGATGAATCTCCATGTCATCATAGAGAACAGGAACCCAAAAATGCTACACACTGGCTACCCCAACTGGCCCAGGCCCTCACTACTGAGAAGGCTGACTGTTCGCTCTTCAGTCACAGAGGGAAGGATCATCTGGCTGCTGCTCTGGCTCAGGGCCCCTCTTCCTCCTCCCTCACAGCCTCTGCAGACGGGGGTGGGAAGACCCTGGAAAACCTTTCATTGACCCTGAGCAGACACTCTGTGACTTGATACTTGCTAGTCTCCGCATAGGCCCGGGGACCCCACAGGAACTCATAGCGAGCAGGGTCACTGTCAGGCATCTGCCGGTACTCCAGGTAACCCTCCCACACCCACACATGGGTCAGCAGCTCCCTGGGCTCCCCAAAGACCGAGTGCTTCCTCCTGGGACACACCCCCATCCTGCTGAGTGTTTCCCAGACCACCTCCTCAGGGATGCAGTCTCCATTTTGGATGATCAGGCTGAGGACCAGCACCAGGAACCCAGCCTTGGGCAGGCTCTGCCCACCACTCGGCATTGCATCGCAGGTGAGGCCCAGGGTGGGGACCAAGATGTATATGTGCTCCCTGGGGTCCACCTCCTTCATTGCCATGCCAAAGACCAGTTGCAGGCACTGGGTGGCTTTACGGAAGACCACAGGTATGTGGTCCTCGTTATCTGTGAGGGTCATATCCAGTATTTCGGTCTTTGAGGTCAGCTCCTTGGCACGATACTTGAGGAGCAGGAACTTCAACAGGTTAGCCATCATCTCCTTCAGAGCTTCTTGGGGCAAAGCCTCCACAAAGGCTGAGGAGGAGACTGGGAGAGAGAAGGCATAGGGGGCTGCAGCCTTCCCCTACTCAGACCCCAGGAACTGCCCCTCTACCTGGCCCTCTGCCTCCCCTGGGTCCTGAAGGTCTTCTTTGGGTTTGCCCAGCTCACTCATCTTGATCCCAAGTGCGATGCCTGGGACCAAATCACAGACAGGAGTGAGGCAGAGGGACAGATGCGGACCACGTGCCTGGAGGAGAGAGCGGGTGTGAGCGGCCTCACCTGAGAAACGCACTCTGGGCGATCTGACACAGGCCACTTACAGGTCTCCTCTTAAGGGGTGCTCTCGAGCCTCACAGGGGTGCTCTTCCTGGGCGGCCAGGCACCTGGATGCCTGAAGGAGGAAGGGCAATGTCTCCCCAGGGTGCAGTCAGAACAGCCAGAAATTCCTGGGCTGACAGGGTGCGGGGATGTGGGCTTTGTGGTTTCCCCTCTGTTCTTGGAAGGGGAGCCCCTGGTGCACACTCAGGACACCCTCCTCACCTTGACTCCTGGCACTGCCTGGACCTCCTCTGCTCTCTGGCCTCAGGACATGGGCCTCAGACCTCTGCTTCGCCTCCTGGTTCCTGGAGTTCCTGTTAGAGACATGGAGGGGACACCTGGGGGGTAGACTGAGACATATCCCTGGGCCTTCCGTGCTGGTAGGAAGGGTGGACTCTTGAGGTACCCCCAGTTGTAGGGTGGGAAGGCCCCTCAGGGCTCCCTTGTAGTGCTCACCTTTCCCCTGGCACAACCTGGTACCTCCCCTTTGGGGGCCTGCAGGGAAACTCAGAACAAGACCCAAGTCTGAACAGAAAACGCTGATGGGCCCCACGTATGGCCGCACCTGCCCAGGGCTTCCTGTGGATTCTAGTTTGGGGAGATGCTCGGTCCTCAGCTCCTCCTCATGTCCCTCCTGGCCTCCCAAAACTGACCACAGGGACGGGACGGGAGTCTACTCAGTTATCCCTCCAGATTTGTGGAGTATACCCTCTGCGGACCTGAACACTGCCCCCTCTGCCCGAACACCTCAGGTCCTGAGGTCCCTAAGTCATAAGTCAGGAAAATGCTCATGCCGCCCTGGGGCCTCCAAGACCCCCATCAAAGGCAAGGATCCCTTTCTGTCTTAAGGTCTAACCACCTCACTCATTCCTCCCGTGGGGCCTGGAGTCCAGGCAGGGTCTGGGATTGTTCCGTCTGCCATTTTGAGACTTCACTACTTTCACGTGGTCCCCCGTCCTCTGAGACCCCCATGTCAGGAATTCAGACATGCCTAGTGTGCTCTTCTCACACCAATGTCTCCCAGGGCCGACTACAGGGGCGGGAATCTGTGGGGTTTCGTCGGTCCTCACTCAGGGTCCCTTCTGTCCTCTTTCAGGCACCTCACCTTGCCTCCGGGCAGGACCTGGGATACTTGCCGCCTTTCCCTGACTGAAGCCCCACCCCTTGCACCAAGGCCCTGGTCTCTCCAAGACCCGGATGTCAGGAAGTCAGACCATGCCTGTTGCATTCATCCTACTCTATGCTAGCCCTGGACTGACAGCAAAGATGGGCTTCTCTGAGGTCTCCTCTAATTGCCGTACAGGGTTCCCTAGTACGTCCTCAGGGTCCTCAACTTGACACCCCACAGGACCTGGGAATCGGCCCACCTGAGGCCTTGCCCCATATGCGAGGCCCCCAGTCTGAGATCCGGATTTCAGGAAGTCTGCCCCCTGTACCAGGACCCCAATCTGAGACCCGTATGTCAGGAAGTCAGACCATGTCTGCTGCACTCATCCTAACCCAGGGCTGCCAAGGACTGACAGCAGGGACAGGGTTCTCTTGGTCTCCTCTGATTGGGGTCCAGCATCCCCTCAGTCTTCCCTCAGGGTTCTCACCTAAACTCCTTCAGAACCTAAGAATCTCCCCTCCAATCTCTGAGGCCTCGCCCCTTATATCAAGTCTCCAACATCTCTGAGACCCTGCACTCATGCCCCCACCAGATTCGACCAGGTTGACAGCAGGTGCTGGGACCTTTGGGATACCCTGTCCTTCCCCAAGGTCCTCATCTTGAGCCCTGGCAGGTCTGGGGATGCCCCTTGTTTTGACCTGAGGCGGGACTCTCACACCAAGGCCATCACTTCACTGGGACCCCCAGGGGGAATCTGTGGACACGACATCAGGACTCCAAGCCCAGGGCTTCCCAGGGCTGAGATGATGCCCTTGGCCATCCTCAACCCTCTCTCTGCTCTTCACTTTGACTCTCAGCAGATCTGGCACCACCGTTTGTCCCTGACCTTGCTCCCCTTAGAACCAGGCCCTCCCCAGCCAGGACCCCTGAGAGGCAAGCGGGAGTAGGGGGCTCATTTCCACAACCCTGCCGGGGACTCCAGTGTCTGAGAGCATTGCAGACCTGGATGTCCTGGGGTCCCAGAGCCCCCCATCAGGGTTTAACCTTGACTCATAGCACACAACTGGATTCCATCACTCTGCTGACCTGAAACTGGGCAACTGACTCAGGCCCTCACTTCTCCCCTCCCATCAGGATCAGTGAGGTTACATCTGAATGCTGTGCCCCTGGTCCCCCAGGGCTGTCAGGAGGGCTGCACATGCATCCTCTGTGGACCCTCACTCTCCTCTAGCCCTCACCTCGATTCTTCACAGGACATGGGCACCTCACTTTGCCCACCTAAGACGGTGCCCCACAGACCAAGCCTCTGACTCCCTAAGTTCACTGAGGAAGTGAGGGGGCATGGAGTCTCAGCCTGACAGTCCTGACCAGGGTGCCCAAATGTCCCAGTTGGGGTCGAGTTGTGTCCACTGTTCTGGGATGACTGGACCCCCTCATCTTCTTTCAGGAGGAAGCCTCCTTAACCCTTGAGAGAAGGCTGCAGTCCCAGCACAGATGCCGGATGGGGGGCTGCTGTGCCCATGACCGTGGGGAAACAGAGGGAACCACTCGCCTTCCCATGGGAGCCCCTCAGTGTCACCAGACTTCAGAAACTTTTGTATGAATGACGTTTTAGCTGAAGTGGGTGAGCAGCGGCAGGTGAGTTAGCAATAACTCAGCAGCTGGGAGATGGTCTTGGCCACTCATAGTTACTTCACACTCCTCCTCTCTGGGGTATCCCCAGGGTCGTCTCCTGGTGGCTCTCTTCCACTGGTGTGCACGGATGCCCTCCCCACCCCCCCCCACCCCCGCACGGGCTCATTTTGTGCAGAGTGGCCAGAGGGGCTCTCAGGGGCCAAGAACTTGTGAGTTATGGGTTCTAAGTCACCACTGGTCGGGCAACTTTAGACTCTTCCCCCAGGAAGGAGAGACATTCAGGAGGAGGGTGGGTGGCTGACCTGCCTTGCCCTGCCCCTGGGGCCCCTGAGGGCCAAGGACTCAGCCTCACTGCAATACAGCCCAGACCCCATGATGGCCTGGCCTCCACCAGCCCCCATACAAACCCCCAGAGCACCACTCAGAGGCCAGAGGTGCTGCCTGAGTGAGGCTTGGGCATTCCCACGTTTGCTGAGGGAGGGAGCATGTGGAGTTCGTCATCTGCGGGGCTTGCATGGGGCCTTGGGGGGCCCCCTTGCTGGGACCTCAGACCCTGGAAATGGGGACCTTCCCTCCCTTTCCAGAGGCTAAGTGGACGGCTGAGCACCTTGCTGCCCAGTCACAGGCCCTGCTTGTGGGGTCGGGTGTGGACAAGACCCAGGCCGTGGTGTCTCATCAGCCTCCCCTGCTGGTTTGTAGCTCAATTCACCCCAGGGCCTTGGCTCATAACAGTTCCCACAGAGTCCCAGGCGGTTCCTCCTGCAGAGAGTTGGCACTCCAGAGCACCGCCAGCTTTGCTCACTGCAGATTAAGCCTTGTTTCTCTCATCCAGAAATCAGCCTCTTCCAGCCTCCCCATCTCATCCCTGTTTGGCCATGGCACCTCATTTTGTGAAGGGACAGAGCATGGGAGCCCAGGGGATGAATAGGCCACAGAGGACCCAAGATGAGCACTGGGCCAAGGGAGGCTCAGGCAGAGCTGGTGGAAAGTGAGTTGGCCATGGATCACTGGCTCCCCAGGGTCTGCCCGACTGGGCCTCCAGGGTCACTCTTACATAGTTGGAGCACTTATGAGGCAGGCCCCCTCTCTGAGACACCCTGTTTGGTTGAATTGCATTTCCAGTCTCCTAGACACTGTCACCTGTGGGGCCCCAGGGACAGAACTAAACCCGTGCCTCTGAAACCGCCTGGCCTCTCTTCTGGTGACCAGGGCATGTGTCGGGCTCAAGACAGTTTGACTCTCCAGGGCCAGCCCATCAAGGCCATGCTCCCTCCCTCCACTCCTGTGTAACCTTAGGCTGCTGCCTCTGCCCAGCCCAGGAGGACGTGTGCTTAACCACTTCACTCTGCAGACATCAGTCAGAATCTACCAAGGACTGAGAGGTGTGAGTGAAGTACCACATGGGTCTCTTTTGATGTCAGGCAGCCTTGACTTTGTAAATAAAAGTTGCCTTTTGTGACAAGCAGATAACTTGAGATTGCTATCTGCCCATCTCTGCTTTCTCTATAGATTTACAGGTAAGCAGGTGCCACACATGCTGAGATTTCTGGGAACATGGTTTTTAAATAGCAACATCTGCATGTGATTCCAGGTCAGGAGACATGCAGGAGTCAAGACAAAAAAAGCTAATGAAACCTGAAAAGTTAAGGCGTTCCGCAGGCAGTGAACCTTCATAAGGGTCTGCATTTTGGCTTGGAAGTGAGCAGCCTGGTCGGGCGTCACGGCAGCTCAGTTCTGGGGCTGACAGAGCCCTGGCCTGTGCCGCCCTGTGTCCTTTCTGAAGGCCTCCTCTGCCTGCGCCTGACTGCCAACAAGGGAGACCCAGCCTTCCGGTTCCAGTGGACTGGTGTGTGCACTCTCCCCTCACCTGACCTCAGAGCCATTGTCTCTGCAGTGTGACCCTGGAGGGCTATTTGCTATGCTCCTCAGGAAAAACACTCTTTCAAGAGAAAACACTTTATAAACTGAACACCCCAGCGAGCAGAGGGTGCTGAGCTATAACACCCTTGGTGTGCTCAGCTGAAAAAGGAAAATAAAAGAAAGAAGAAAATGTCACCAGATGTAGGCCCTGCAATGAAGCCAAACCTTGGGCCTGCTGTCCAAACACCAGCGGGTCCCCAAACTGCACAGCCACATGCCTTGGGCATGGACCACAGGCTCCAGCCCTGTGCATCTCAGGACAATAAAGGCTCTTTTGGGGCCCCTGACAAGGAGAGGCATAATTTCTCCTAATCTGTCAAGTGAGGACCCTGCTGGACAGTGTCCCTGTGCCTGTGAAGCCACTCTGCCAGGCTCTTGTCAAGCCCTTGATGGCTCTTTTCAATGAGTGGGTGTAGAGCATCTGAGGGGCTTCCCCAGGTGTGTATGAGGTGCCTGCACTGTGGCGAGGGTGAGGCCATCTATCTTACCTTCCTGAGCAAGCAGCTGCCTGAGGGGCTCAAATACTCAGCCAGGCTCAGGATGGAGGTACTGAAGATGCATGCTGGGCGGGAAATCCCTCATGTTTTCAGGCTCTTTATTGCCCTGCAGTGTTCTGACCACAGGGCCGCCTCTATATGTCTGAATAGGGTGCATATTTGGGGTCCTCTGGGGTGCACCTGAAGTGGGGATTATAGGAAAGAATGGCTAGAGATTATGGGAAAGAGGGGCTGCTTGAGTAGTAGTATAAGGGGTTCTGGGCCTGAGCCACAGTGGGCATCAAGGTGATTCACAGAGGCATCAGCATGGCCAATGGGAGCTGTTCAAGGCCCAGGCTGAAGATCTGGGTGGGCACAGTGGTGGGGCCCACCACCATCACAGAAGGAGCCATCTGGGCAGGAGGCCAGGTGAAGCAGAACCACGGGTCCTCAATGGGCAGGGCCACCTCCTCAGGACAGGGACTAGTGAGACTAGAGTCTGCGTCCCCTAGGGCTGCCAGGCATCAGGACCCATCGAGGGGTGTGTGGCTGCTGTCCACGGACCAGCAGCAGGGATGGCATAGGTCCTGGCCAGGGTGGTGGCAGGGGCGAGTTCCAGGTGGCTCGCGGTCCCCTGGGCACCCTCAGGCCAAGGTGACAGGCCGTCCTGTGGCTGCATTGTGCTGGGTGCAAGAGTGATGCCTAGGGCTGCCCTCCTGCCCTCCAGCTGCTGAGACACAGACTTAACACCCCTCTCCTCTTCATCTGCCCCAGGAGGTATGGGCTGTCTCTCTCCAACAGGGGACTGCAGCAGAACTGTAACTGGGATTCACTGAGAGACAGAGAAAGAGAGAGAGAATAGCCAAGTTCAATTCAAGAGCTAGAGAGAGAGAGAATAGCAAAGTTCAATTCTCATAAGGCTTACTGAAACCAGCACCCTCCTGGCTAGACCCCTGGGTGCTCTCACCCAGCCATCCCTAGGCCCCATGGAGAAAGTGGGACCCTGTCCCACAGGAAGCAGTGTCCCAGCTTGCCCATCCTCAACACTCACTAACTCACCATTGCCTCTTGCACTTGGAAAATGACTCAGAGTGGCCCAAGAGTATCCATACAAGGCCCGGAGAGGGGACTTGGCATTTGCAGTGGGCAGACTGCGGAAGCTCCTCTGCTTTCTGTTCAGGTGTTGACCCCTGGCTTGCACTTTCTCGGCTGACCAGGACACTTCCCAGGAAAGGACCTGTGCTTTCCTGCACTAAATTTCTGTTCCACAGCTACGGGAATCATGTGCCTAGCCGCTCAGTCATGTGCGACTCTTTGCAACCCCATGGACAATAGCCCACCAGGCTCCTCTGGCCATGGGGATTCTCCTGGCAAGAATACTGGAGTGGGTTACCATGCCCTCCTCCAGGGGATCTTCTCACCCCAGGGATGGATCCCAGGTCTTCCACCTTGCAGGTGGATTCTTTCAGGTCTGAGCCACGAGGGAGTCATAGGGGCATACAAAATCCTCCCCCACCTGCTTCCCCTAGGGCACATACACCAGTCCCCAGTCCTGTCTTTACACATAGCTTTCCCGGCAGGCCTGCCACCAACTCTGGCGGTCCTGAGGTTGGCTGGCACCCTGCCTCCAGGGCCTAGCAAGTACTCCCCTGCCTTTACCTTACTCAAGACACAGACAGGCGGCTCCTCTGTAAGCAGGTTGTTCAGGCAGAGCGAGGTGAGCACATTCTGGCGTGCTCTGCTGAATCCATACAGGCTAAGCTGGCAGATGAAGCTCTTCATACAGTCTGTCCCAAACACCTTGTCTGAGCCCACGCTCTCCAAAATATTCTCTAAGAGCCCCTCACTGATGCCTATGCAAGTGCCATCCTCCCACCAGATGGACACAAAGCAGTGACTGTTGATGATGGTCCACCGCTTCCTGGGAAAGTGGAGGGAGAGGAGGCTGCCCTCTCCCCCCAGGCAGGGCACCACATTGGTGTGCAGCCTCTTCAACAAAGGCTCTCCACTCAAAGCCAGGAAAGCGCTCTCTTCCAGCAGCAGCCTGAAGCTGCAGTGGCCTGTGGGCATGGGCTGGGCCAGGGTGACTGAAAGGTCCACAGGGAGGAGCGCAACTCCCTGAGCTGAGGGCTGGAGCCCCTGTGTTTGGAAGAAAGGGAGCACCCCTCCAAAGTCAGGGACCCTGTCCATTGAGGGGGGCCCTCCTGTCCACAGCCATGTGGAGGGTGGTACTTCCCTCCTTCCTGGAAAAGGGACAGTGCAGTGGCCAGGAAGAGTCCAGTCTCACAAGGGTGCTCAGTCCCTCACCAAAGGTCTCTGCTCGCTCGGGGCTGACATCACAAGGCAGTCATTAAGTGACCTAATAAGGGACTGGCTGCATCCAGGCTGGTCAGCGTGTCAGCCTCTTGGTCCACGCCCATCATGGCAGTGGGTACCATGACACTCGTGCACAGGCGTGAAGTCTCAGGCCAAGCCCTTGTGTAAACCAGGCGTAGCCTTCTGGTCCTGGCATCCTGGGGCCAGGCAGATGCACACCGACAGACGTGTGACCCTCAAAGTCAGCCCATCCTCTGTGTTTACATATGCTTTGAGGGATCTGCCTGGTAACCTTGCAGTCAAACACAGCTTCATCCAAGGAGGGGGTCCATGCTCAAGGGTACAGCCATCTGGCCCTCTGTGCACTGTTGCTGGCCAGGCAGCCAGTCCCCCACACAGACCCTCTCTGGGCCCTGCCATAGGTCTGTGGGAACCCCAAGGTGGGGGCTGTAGAGGCATTGGCTGAGGTCCCGGGGACACAGAAGGAGGACAGGCCACCATCGTCTGGGCTCCGCAGTCTGCCCATGTCCACCCCAGGCCAGCCTTGCTCTGCACACCCCTGTCCCAGGCATGTGGGAAGGGGCAGTCACCCTGGGCCTTCACACACAGTATAGCTCCCTTTCCTGTGACCGCCATCCATGGGACCTCCATCTGGCTCTGTGTCCAGGCTGTGACAGTTGCCATCCTACTCTGGGGCCCAGTGCTCTAGCATCAAAGTGGCAGCCATGCAGGGTGGCCCACATGGGCGACCCACCCCACTAATGCCCACCACTCCAACTCTGCTCCTGGGGATGAGGATCTTCCTGAGATTTCCAGAATCAGAAATGCCTCTGACCTTGAGGCATCAGCCAGCCAGGGCCCAGGAGCCCGGCCCAGTGGATGAGAGAGAGGGTTCAGGTGAGGAGATGCCAAGGTGGGCACCTCAGCCCTGCTGATCCCCAGCTGTCTGGCTCACCCACTCTGAGCCTCTGCTTCCCCACATGGGTAATTGTAGGGGCACATGCCTCACGGGGCAGTGAGGACTCAGGGGAGGTACAGGAGGTGGTGAGGTTCCTGACACTTAAGTCTGCCATGTGGTTACCGGGAAGCTTGCTGTGTCTCAAGCAAGTCTGCATCTAAGGCACACAAGCACTGATCTCCCAGTGGACCTTGGCTCCATGCTGGAAGTCTCCCATCACCAGCAAGGGATGGGTTCCTTGTCGATTCTTGCAAACTGGGAGCTGAAACAGCACCTAAATTAAATGTCTCTAGACACAGCTCGGGCAAGCTAGATAGAACCAGTGTGTCCCATAGACAGAAGCCCTACTCAGTGCCCTCCCATGTGGTCCAATGGCTAGGACTCTATTCTCTCAATGTAGGGGGCCCAGGTTTGATTCCTGATCAGAGTACTAGATTCCACATGCAGCAACTAAGAGTTAGCATGCTGCATCTTAGATTCACATGCCACAACTTAGAGTTCACGTCCTGCAGCTAAAGACCCTGCATGCCACATCTAAAAAGATCCCAAGTGCTGAAACTGAGGATTCCGAAAGCCACACAGGAGGATCCCACATGCCTCAGTGAATATCAAAGATCCCATGTGCCACAACAAAGACCAGACACTGTCAAATAAAGTGGAAAAAAAAAAAAAAAAACAGAGCTGGAGGAATCCAGCTTCTTGACCTTAGACCACAATACAAAGCTTTAGTAATCAAAACAGTATGGTACTGGCACAAAAACAGACATACAGATCAGTGAAATAGGATAGAAATAATAGAAACAAGCCTATGCACCTATGGTCAATTAATCTACAACAAAGGAGGCAAGAAAGCAGTATACAGTGGAGAAAAGACAGTCTCTCCAGTAAGTAGTGCTGGGAAAACTGGACAGCTGCATATAAAAGAATGAAATTAGAATATCATCTAACACTATATATAAAAACAAACTCAAAATGGATTCAAGACCTATGTGTAAGATTGAATATGTAAAACTTCTGGATGAAAACATGGGCAGAACACACTCTGACATAAATCACAATAGCATTGTTTTGGGATCCATCTCCTAAAGTAAAAGAAATAAAATTTAAAAAAAGACAAATGGGCTTCCTAGGTGGCACTACTGATAAAGAACTTGCCTGCCAAGGCAGAAGACATAAGAGACGAAGGTTCAATACCTGGGTCAGGAAGATACCCTGAATTAGGGCATGGAAACCCACTCCAGTATTCTTGCCTGGAGAATTCCATGGACAGAGGAGCCTGGTCAGCTACAGTCAATAGGGTGGCAAAGGGTCAGACACGACTGAAGCTACTTAGCATAGCGCAGGGACCTAACTTAACCTAAAAGTTCTTTCACAGCAAAAGAAACCATTGAAAAAATGAAAAGAACCTACTGAATGAGAGAAAATGTTGCAAATGACTGATTTGGGGTTAATAGCCAACATATATAAATAGCTCAAAAACATAGTGTCAGAAAATTTAAAAAAAATCTTTAAAAGTGGGCAGAAAAACTGAATAAAAACTTTGCCAAAGTAGATATACGGATAGCTAACAGGCACATGAAAATGTGCCCAACATCACGAACCCATCAGGGAAATGCAAATCAAAATCACAATGAAATGTCACCTCATACCTGTGAGAACGGCTATCATCAAAAAGAACACAAATAACAAATGGTACCAAGGATGTGGCAAAAAGGGGATCTTTGTGCACTGTTGGTGGGAATGTAAATTGGCACAGTCATTGTGGAAAACAGTAGGGACGTTTCTCAGAAAACTAAAATTGAACTGTGTGACCAAGCATTCCACTCCTGGGTATATATCTGAAAACAATAACAACAACAACAAACCTCTAATTTGAAAAGATACATGCACCCCAATGTTCATGGTATGTCAAGATATGGGAGCATTCTAAGTGTCCATTAATGGATGAATGGATAAATAAGGTGTGGCGCACACACACAAACACACACACATATGCATAATGGAATACTACATAGCCATAGTAACGAATGGCATTTTGCCATTTGCAGCAAAATGGATGGACTTGGAAGGCAATATGCTAAGTGAAATGAGTCTGATAGAGAAAGACAAACACTGTATGATCACACTTAGATGTTGAATTTTAAAAAAATAAAACAGGCTAATAACCTCAGATACGCAGATGACACTACCCTTATGCCACAAAGCGAAGAGGAACTAAAGAGCCTCTTGATGAAGGTGAAAGAGGAGAGTGAAAAAGCTGGCTTAAAACTCAACACTCAAAAAATGAAGATCACGGCATCTGGTCCCATCACTTCATGGCAAATAGATGGGGAAACAATGGGAACAGTGACAGACTTTATTTTCTTGGGCTCCAAAACCACTGCAGATGGTGACTGCAGCCATGAAATTAAAAGACACTTGCTCCTTGGAAGAAAAGCTATGACACACCTAGACAGCATATTAAAAAGCAGAGACCATTGCTTTGCTGACAAAGGTCCATCTAGTCAAAGCTGTGGTTTTTCCAGTAGTCATGCATGGATGTGACAGTTGGACCATATAGAAGGCTGAGCACTGAAGAATTGATGCTTTTGAACGGTGGTGTTGGAGAAGACTCCTGAGAGTCCCTTGGACTGCAAGGAGATCCAACCAGTCCATCCCAAAGGAAATCAGTCCTGAATTTTCATCAGAAGGACTGATGCTGACGCTGAAATGCCAATATTTGGCCACCTGATGCGAATAACTGACTCATTAGAAAAGACCTTGATGTTGGGAAATATTGAATGCAGGAGAAGAAGGGGAGGACAGAGGGTGAGATGGTTGGATGGCATCACCACCTCATTGGGTATGAGGTTGAGCAAGTTCCGGGAGATGGTGAAGGACTGGGAAACCTATTGTGCTGCAAGTCCATGGGTTCACAAATAGTCAGACATGACTGAGCAACTGAAAAACTACTGAATGTTAAAATAGAAGAATCTGACTCACAGACACAGAACAAACTAGTGGTTACCAGCTGGGAGAGGGAAGGAGTAATGGGCAAGAGAGGAATAGGGGAGTAAGAGGTACAAACTATTATGTATAAAAGAAGCTACAAAGATATATTGCAAAACATGGGGAATACAGCCAGTATTTTTTAATAACTATAAATGGAGTGTAACTTTTAAAACTGTAAATCACTATATTGTATATCTGTAACATATAGTTCTGTATAGCCAATATACTTCAATTAAAAAAGTGAGTTTTCTCAAATGGTTCTGGGGTTTCTAGAATTAGCTCTGTAATCTGATTAGGTTTAAAGCTGCTAATGACTCTGTAAGTAAAGACAGCATCGACAGTCTATGGCAACAGATATATGGAAAATATCTGCCTTGGATATGCATGATGAAGCACTTAAAAGAAGTGCTGGGTACAAGGTGTTCTGTGACTGTGTATATGATACTTTTGAACATTTTTGGAACACTGGTAGATATGATGAGCTTTCTGGTTGCTCCCAATGTAGTTTGAAAGAGTGATGAAAGAGAAGGATTAGCTCAGTTTACAGTAAAAGACCTAAAAGATTCTATGTGTACCCGTAAGGAGACACGTATCTCCTGTAGATACAGGGTTGAGATTGCTAATGATGACATGCAAATGCTCATCCTTCAACTGGTTGAATTAGACTTGAAGTTGAATTCTGCCACTAGAGTGTTTCCTGTTAAAATGAGAGTGCTGACTTGGAAAGAATGGGATTCTGTACATTGTGATAGAGCCTTGTAGGGAGACCCTGATGAAGCTGGGGACACTAAGCCCATCAAGTCTGGTGAGTCATCCTTGTAGTAGAAGAATACTCCCCATGCTCAATGGGAAGCAGCCTCCTGACCCTCAGTGGGATCAGGCTCCCCATTTAAAGCTAGATCAAGCCAGAATGATTCACTAAGCATAGATTCTGTATTTAATATTGCAACTCAGGGAGTTAGAAAGGGCTCTTACTCGTTTGTCTGGTTGGTTGAACTATGCGCCAAAAGTTGGCCCACCGTGAGTGGAAATGTCAGACCTGCCTTGATTTAATACAGAGGGAAGGCATTCAGAGTTTTATGGAGATTTGACTGTTGGTGTGGATTTGTCATTTAACACCTACTCATCCATACTGGGAGAATCCCAAAGACATAACTTTCACCAAGACTGTGAGGGGAGCCCCAGTACCCTTGAGGAACTCTGTGATTGCTTTTCTTTGTGGCCAGAACTCACAGTAGGAACTGCAATCACTGAACTGGGAAACCTAACTGCAGTAGGAATATTTAGGTCCCCAGATGGCCAGAGCCAAGTGGGAGCACACAACCACCAAGGGAAAGGTTGGCCTTGTTACAGTAATGGAGAGCAGAGTCAAGGCACCAATCAGAACAGTCTGATTTGGGCAGCTCTATGGTTTTGTCTAGTTGCTCATGATCTTTTTATTTTTTTATTTTTTTTATTTTTATTATTATTATTATTATTATTATTTTTTTGGTCATACATTGATATGAATCAGCCGCTCATGATCTTTTTAAAAGTAAAAGATTTAAGTAGCTCAGTAAGTTATTACTTGATCTGTAGAAGCAGAGATGCCACCAGTCAAATGAACAAAAGTCTATTCTGAATCACAGAAACAGAATCGCAGTTCTTTGACCAATTCCCAGACTTTAGCCATTAAAACTCTCAGAAGAAAATGCAGAGGTACATTTTTATGACGTTGGATTTCAGAAATGGATTCTTAGATGTGACACCAAATGCATGAAAAACAAAATGAAAAAGACAACGTGGGTAAACCTCGAAAACATCATGTTAGGTGAAGGAAGCCAGTCAGCAAAGACCACATATTATGATTCCATTTATATGAAATATCCAGAATAGGGAAATTTACAGATAAAGAAAGAATATTAATGGTTACCTAAAGCGAAAGTGAAAGAGGAGAGTGAAAAAGTTGGCTTAAAGCTTAACATTCAGAAAACTAAGATCATGGCATCTGGTCCCATCACCTCATGGGAAATAGATGGGGAGACAATGGAAACAGTGTCAGACTTTTTATTTTGGGGGGCTCCAAAATCACTGGAGATGGTGACTGCAGCCATGAAATTAAAAGACGCTTACTCCTTGGAAGGAAAGTTATGACCAACCTTGATAGCATATTAAAAAGCAGAGACATTACTTTGCCAGCAAAGGTCCGTCTGGTCAAGGCTATGTTTTTTCCAGTGGTCATGTATGGATGTGAGAGTTGGACTGTGAAGAAAGTTGAGCTCCAAAAAATTGATGCTTTTGAATTATGGTGTTGGAGAAGACTCTTGAGAGTCCCTTGGGCTGCAAGGAGATCCAACCAGTCCATCCTCAAGGAGATCAGTCCTGGGTGTTCATTGGAAGGACTGATACTGAAGCTGAAACTCCAATACTTTGGCCACCTCATGCGAAGAGTTGACTCATTGGAAAAGACCCTAATGCTGGGAGGGATTAGGGGCAGGAGAAGAAGGGGACGACAGAGGATGAGATGGCTGGATGGCATCACCGACTCGATGGGCATGAGTTTGAGTAAACTCTGGGAGTTGGTGATGGACAGGGAGGCCTGGCGTGCTGTGATTCATGGGGTCGTAAAGAGTCGGACACGACTGAGCAACTGAACTGAACTGAACTGGACTGAACTGGAGGCTGGGGGCTTCCCAGGTGGCACAGTGGTATAGAATCCACCTGCCAATGCAGGAGATGCAGGTTCGATCCCTGGCTTGCAAAGATCCCCTGGAGAAGGAAATGACCACCCACTCCAGTATTCTTGCCTGGGAATTCCTATGGACAGAAGGGGCTGACAGGCTTCTGCCCATGGGGTTGCAAAGAGTCAGACATGACTGATCGACTGAACACACACACATACAAGGCTGGGGGTGAGCTGGGGGGAGGTGGTGGTGGAGACAGTGTCTATAAATGTTCATCCACTTTGGTTCTTACTGGTGTGCTGGAAATTTTCTAAAATTGATTGTGGTCATGCTTGTCTGGCTCTCCAAACACACTAACAATGATTGCATTTTACACTTTAAAATGGTGAATTGTGTGCTATATGAATTTGTATCAATAGACATATTTCAAATAATGTTTAAAAAGAAGAAATAGAATATCTAAATAAAACTATTAAAAGCCAGGATTTTGGAGACTTCCCTGGTCATCCAAAGTTTAGGAATCTGCCTGCCACAGCAGGGAACGCATGTTTGATCTCTGGTCTGGGAAGATTCTGCATGCCATGAAGTAACTGGTCCCATGTACCACAAGTACTGAAGCCCGTGCACCCTAGAACTCATGCTGCACAACAAGAGAGTGGTCTCCATTAGTTGCAACTAGAGAAAGCCTGCATGCAGCAAAAATGTCCCAGCACAGCCAAAAATGAAAGAAATAATTTTTTTTATCTTTCTGGCTTACTTCACTCTGTATAATGGGCTCCAGTTTCATCCATCTCATTAGAACTGATTCAAATGAATTCTTTTTAATGGCTGAGCAATAAAGTAAGGATTTTGAATTAGTACATAAAAATTCTTTCCACAAAGAAAAAGCCTGTGTACAGATAGCTTTACTGGTGAATTCTACCAAACATTAAAAGAATGAACACCGATCCTCACACACTGTACCAAAATGTTAAAGAGAGGGGAAACACTTCCCAACTCATTCTACACAGCCAGTAGTATTTACCAAACTGAATAAAGTCAGCACAAGGAAAGACAGCTATAGACCATGACAAATGTACAAAATGGTCAACAATATGCTGATCAACTGGGTCCAGCACCACATAAGAGGGACAGTACACAATAGTCAAGTTGGGTTTATCCCAGATATGCAGTTGTTTTAACATGTGAAAATCAATTAATGTCATGTGTTATATTAATGGAAGAAAGGACAAAAACCACAAGATTACCTCAATATATTCAGGAAAAGCATTTGGCAAAATCAAACACTCTTTTATAATAAAAAATATTTAATGAGTTAAGAATAGAAGAATAACTCCTCAACCCAATGAGGGTATCTATAAAGAAAAACTTACAGCAAACTTCATACTCAATACTGAGGTGCGACGAATGATACACTGAAAATGAGTGAAGAGTAAATTTTCTGATATGTAAAATATGTATCAATAAAATTGGTAGATCAGTTGTTCGCCTTGGTCTCCTGGGTGCTATTTCTGATTGGTAGAGAGAAAGAACACCTACCAGGAACTTATTGCTTGCCTCTCTGGAGAGTAACTGAACTTGGTAGTTTCAATCACCATGGCACTTTCTCTTCCCTTCACCCTTTCACAATCACTGCCTGTTACCCACAGGTACCATCTTGGCTGGGTGCTGTGTGACCCTGGGAAAGGAATAGAGAAAAGCAGAGGGAGTCATATGTGGGGGAGTGGAGCTGGGAGACATGTCAGTATGAGAGAAAGGATGCTTTTAGCATTTCCACAATGGTTTCCAACCATTTTAAAATTTGGAGAGGCCACATCAAAATCTGGATTTACAGTTCAATTTAAAAAAGAGGGGAAGCATGGACAACACTTGGCCCTTGTGCTGGGCTGGTGTTTCTCCTGCAGCTGGGCAGCTTCGTTCATTTTTATCAGCCACTGAGCCCCCACCAGCATCTGTATTTGTGTGTTCCTTTTGCCTTGCCCTGCGCCACAACCTTTTGTTCTGTCCACAGAATGATCCTATTGGGACTTCTCACATAGGACTTCAAGTCACACTTCTGGGTTAGTGGTGCATGCAGTGACCTTCCCTCTCTCTCCTATTGTTAGCTCTTCCACAAAGCCTCCTCCTGTTCTGCCCTCCATATCTGACCTCACTCTTCCGTTTCTCTTCTGAACTTTGCTCAGATCTGAGCAGGCAAACCCAACACCTGCCTCTGCCTTGGGTATTTGCATGCTGTTCTAGGGCCTCCACTAAGACTCTCATCCTGGTTTCTGTCTTACTGATTGCCACCTTGACTGCCATACCCCGTATATACCCTGTACACAGTAGGTGCCTAATATTTTACAGACCGGATGGTCCTGCTGGCCTGGCCTGCTGCTGAGGAAGGAAAGTTGCTATCACCATAGGAAAAGATTCAGCACAGAAAATCATGGTACACTAACTCAGAGCAGTGACAATTGAAGGAATTTAGCAGCAAAGACCATGGAGAAATGCTCTTTGCTTGAACTGAGCTAAGCCTGTTCAGAGATATTCCCATTCAGAGATATTTCACAATGTGGCTCAGTGGTAAAGAATCTGCCTGCAATGCATAAGATGAAGGATCGATCCCTGGGTCAGGAAGAGCCCCTGGAGGAGTAAATGACAACCCACTCTAGTATTCTTGCCTGGGAAATCCTGTGGACAGAAGAACCTAGCGGGCTGAGGTCCATGAGGTCGCAAAGAATCAGACACAAGTGAGCAACTGAGCACACAGGATCTCACTCAAACTGCAAGTGGCCTCATTCCTTCCAACAACAATGCTCTCCTGACGGTGACTGGTAAATAGCATGTTGGCAGCTGGGGGAGTGAAAGGTGATCTGGCCTTGCAAATGTGACAATCATATTTTCTGACAACCCCATAGGCAAAGCGCTACTTCTCCCTCCCACTAGAACAGGCTAGAGTACAGGGTTGATGTGCAGAGCACATAAATCACTATTTATTGCCTGTCTCCACCTGAGAAACCACCTGGAGAGTAGGAGAAAGCCAAGAACAGAGGTTTGGAGGTGGGCCGGGGGCTGGGAAGAGAAGTCCTAACCTTTTTTCCTTTAAACCATTAAGGTCAATGTTTTTTCTCTGTGGACCTTGCTCTTCAGCCATGAAAAAATGTCTTCTCAAGAAAGAATGAAATCACACTCCTAAGGAACTGAGAACAACTCTTGCTAGGTGAGTAACTAACTCACTGAAAGTCTCCACTGAAGAATTCAGGCTCCATTACTTCTGACTATTGTGCATTCTTTTTTTTTTTTTTTTTTTTTGCTATGCATTTATCTCATAATTTAACTTTTTTAAATTTATTTTTATTAGTTGGAGGCTAATTACTTTACAATATTGTAGTGGTTTTTGCCGTACATTGACATGAATCAGCCGTGGATTTGCATGTGTTCCCCATCCCGATCCCTCCTCCCAACTCCCTCCCCATCCCATCCCTCTGGGTCTTTCCAGTGCACCAGCCCTGAGCACTTGTCTCTTGCATCCAACCTGGGCTGGTGGTCTGTTTCACCCTTGATAGTATACTTGTTTCGATGCTATTCTCTCAGAACATCCCACCCTCGCCTTCTCTCACAGAGTCCCAAAGTCTGTTCTGTACATCTGTCTCTCTTTTTCTGTTTTGCATATTGGGTTATCATTACCATCTTTCTAAATTCGATATATATGTGTTAGTATACTGTATTGGTCTTTATCTTTCTGGCTTACTTCACTCTGTATAATGGGCTCCAGTTTCATCCATCTCATTAGAACTGATTCAAATGAATTCTTTTTAATGGCTGAGTAATATTCCATTGTGTATATGTACCACAGCTTCCTTATCCATTCGTCTGCTGATGGGCATCTAGGTTGCTTCCATGTCCTGGCTATTATAAACAGTGCTGAGATGAACATTGGGGTGCACATGTCTCTTTCAGATCTAGTTTCCTCGGTGTCTATGCCCAGGAGTGGTATTGCTGGGTCATATGGCAGTTCTATTTCCAGTTTTTTAAGAAATCTCCACACTGTTCTCCATAGCGGCTGTACTAGTTTGCATTCCCACCAACAGTGTAAGAGGGTTCCCTTTTCTCCACACCCTCTCCAGCATTTATTGCTTGGAGACTTTTGGATAGCAGCCATCCTGACTGGCATGTAATGGTACCTCGTTGTGGTTTTGATTTGCATTTCTCTGATAATGAGTGATGTTGAGCATCTTTTCGTGTGTTTGTTAGCCATCTGTATGTCTTCTTTGGAGAAATGTCTGTTTCGTTCTTTGGCCCATTTTTTGATTGGATCATTTATTTTTCTGGAATTGAGCTGCAGGAGCTGCTTGTATATTTTTGAGATTAATCCTTTGTCTGTTGCTTTGTTTGCTATTATTTTCTCCCAATCTGAATGCTGTCTTTTCACCTTGCTTATAGTTTCCTTTGTTGTGCAAAAGCTTTTAAGTTTTATTAGGTCCCATTTGTTTATTTTTGCTTTTATTTCCAATATTCTGGGAGGTGGGTCATAGAGGATCCTGCTGTGATTTATGTCGGAGACTGTTTTGCCTATGTTCTCCTCTAGGAGTTTTATAGTTTCTGGTCTTACATTTAGATCTTTAATCCATTTTGAGTTTATTTTTGTGTATGGTGTTAGAAGGTGTTCTAGTTTCATTCTTTTACAGGTGGTTGACCAGTTTTCCCAGCATCACTTGTTAAAGAGGTTGTCTTTTTACCATTGTATATCCTTGCCTCCTTTATCGAAGATAAGTTGTCCATAGGTATGTGGGTTTATCTCTGGGCTTTCAATTCTGTTCCATTGATCTATATTTCTGTCTTTGTGCCAGTACCATACTGTCTTGATGATTGAGGCTTTGTAGTAGAGTCTGAAGTCAGGCAGGTTGATTCCTCCAGTTCCATTCTTCTTTCTCAAGATTACTTTGGCTATTCGAGGTTTTTTGTATTTCCATACAAATTGTGAAATTATTTATTCTAGCTCTGTGAAAAATACCATTGGTAGCTTGATAGGGATTGCATTGAATCTATAGATTGCTTTGGGTAGTATAGCCATTTTCACAATATTGTGTCTTCCAATCCATGAACACGGTATATTTCTCCATCTATTTGTGTCCTTTTTGATTTCTTTCATCAGTGATTTATGCATGCATTCTAAGTCGTTCATGGACTGTAGCCCACCAGGCTCCTCTGTCCATGGAATTTCCCAGGCAGGAATGCTGGAGTGGTTTGCCATTTCCTCCCCCAAGGAATTTTCCCGACCCAGGAATCCAACCCGAGTGTCCTGCAGCTCCTGCATTGCAGGCGAATTATGTACCAATAGGTGGCGGTAGGAGTTAAAGAACCCCCTTACCAAAGCAGGATAGGACTGAAGTGACTTAGCAGGCACGCACAAGCCACTGGGGAAGCCATTCCTGACTATGGAAGACACAATGACCCTGCATTCACAGACTATATAAGGCAGAGGACCACAGCACAAGGGGCAGTGAACACGTGGTGACGTGTTCCCTCCCCGTCCTGGAAGTGAACGTGTCAGTCTCTCAGCCGCGTCTGACTCTTTGCGACCCCTTGGAAGCTGCCAGTCTCCTCTGTCCATGAAATTCTGGAGTTGCCATTCCTGTCTCCAGTGGATCTTCCCGACCCAAGGATCAAACCTGGGTCTCTCACATTGCAAGCAGATTCTTTACCATCTGAGCTATCAGGGACGCCCCTCCTCCTTCTGGGCAATCTCGTTAATATGCAAGTCTTCTCTGTGTAGCTGGGTGGAGCCTGAGATCTCAGCTCTCTTCTCTGCACTCAGGTGATGGGGTGCTGCTGATCCAGAACCACTGGTAGGCTGCAGAGGAGGGCAGGAGTTGAGGTGGGGGGTGGTGAGTGGGTTGCAAGGGAGACAAAGCAGCCAGAGTGGGCCTTGCTCACCCCAGGCACAGGTGGGTGCACCGTGGTGGTCCTTGAGAAGGCTCAGGATTTGTTCAAGCAGTCCTGGCCCCTTGCAGCTACTTTTGGCTTCTCCCTTCTTAGAGATTAGGGATTCCCTGGTGTCTTGGGATCATGGTAAAGCACCTGCTTGCAGTGCAGGAGACCCGGGTTCAATTCTGGGGTCAGGAAAATCCCCTGGAGAAGGGAATGGCAACTTATTCCACTGTTGCCTCAAGATTTCCATGGATGGATGAGACTGGCAGAGAGTCGGACATGACTGAGTGACTTTCACTTTCCTTTAAAGATCCACCGAAGTATGGTGATGGCCCTGGACCTGGTCACTGTGTGCAGGAAAATGTCAGTGTGTAATGCTGGGCACTGGGTGGGATGGGCTGGGACCAGCAAATGACCTCCCCAATCTGTCCTTTCCCAAAGTACCAGAGAGATGAGTGGGATCATCTTTTAGGAACGCCCTGAGGAACATAGGGGAGACCTCCCACACCTCTCCCCAGGCTCTCCTCAAGGAGACCCTGGGTCCACTCTGGAGGTGCCCCGAAGTGCCTGACAGTTCTCCCTCAGCCTTAAACTTCTTTGTTTCCCACCGGCCACGGGCAAAGCCTCCCGGCTGCACCACACAGAAGGAGTCGCAGGGGCAGGAGGTCCAGGGTCCTGGTGTCTCCGCCAGAGCTGGCAAGTCCTTGGCCCCAAGTGCACAGGCACTCCAGAGATGCTGGCCGGCAGAAGTTTCCTCCCTGCCAGGGCATCTCTCCTCGTCCCTTCTTCAGGACTCCTCGGCGCCCCCTCCATGGGACCATGCAGGCCCTGGTCTCCCCGGTGACCAAGGTCATCTTCGTGGCTCTGTTCCTCTTCACTATCCTGCTCATCCTCTACGTGATCCTGTGGTACATTTGATGGGACCTGAACAACGACTACTTCTGAAGTAGGTAAACCTCTACCTCAGCCCCCTGAGACCCCAGCCCCGTGACCCCGAGTTCATCCCCAGAATCCACGTCTCTTCCAAGAAACCCACGCTCTGCCTATGGATTCTGTGTTGCTCCCCAGGACCCCAAGCCCTCTCCCAGTCCTGCATCCCTCCCTGTACTCTGGGTGCTCACATCTCTGACACCGCACTTCTTTCCAGTGCCCCTCCCCAGATTCCTTGGAGGTGTTGTGGTCTGTGTGTTAACCTGGCATGGATGGAGGTGCTGTGGTCTCTCTGCTGATGTGGCAGGGATGGAGCTGGGGTGGTCTGTGAGCTGACCTGGCTGGATGGAGTTTGGTTGGTTTGTGTGGCACAGATAGACTTGGTGTGGTCTGTGTGCTGACCTGGCATAGATTGAGGTGGGTGGTTGTGTGCTGAACTGGCGTGGATGGAGCTGGGGTTGTCTTTGTGGTGACCTGGTATGGATGGAGCTGGGGTGGTCTGTGTGCTGACATGACAAGGATGGAGGTGGGGTGGTCCGTCTGCTAACCTGGCATGAATGGAGGTGGGGTGGTCTGTGTGTTGAACTGGCAAAGATGGACCTGGGGTGGTCTGTGTGCTGACCTGGCATGCATGTAGGTGGGGTGGTTCTCTGCTGACCTGGCATGGATGGATTTGTGGTGATCCGTGTACTGAAATGGCATGGATGAAGGTGGGGTGTTATGTTTGCTGAGCTGGCATGGATGGAGGTGGGTGGTCTGTGTGCTGACCTGCCGTGGATGGAGCTGGTGTGATCTGTGTGCTGACCTGACAAGGGTGGAGGTGGGGTGGTCTGTGTGCTGACCTGGCAAGGATGGAGGGCAGGTTGTCTGTGTGCTGACCTGGCATGGATGGAAATGGGGCATTCTCCGTCCCCCTTCTGATGTCTATGTCAGAAACTTTCTCTGTCCCTTTTCTTAGGTTAATAAAACTCTGCTACACAAAAACTCTTTAGTGATCAAACCTGGCCCCTGGTCCCGAAGCTAAATCTTCTTTTTCAGAGGTCTGACGTCGTTCACCATAAGCAATCAGAGGTGGGTTTGATTTTTCTGCTTGACCCCTTGCCCTTTGTAAATGAGAAACCAGCTTTATGTGTGTACGAAGTAAGTATTAATTAGCAGCACACAACTCTGACTCTCATTTTCTTAAACTGAGAGCATCAAAACTATTTTTACAGTGACTTGCATTAGCCCCAGAAGCTCCACACCTTGGCCCCGTGCCTTGCTCCTCCTTCAGGGAGGTTTAGTGGGTCTGACTGGCAAGCCCGTGGGAAAGCCTGTGGAGTTCAGTGCTGACAGTGCATTAGTGCCGTTTGTTGGTCTGTTCATTTACTCTAATGTGTACTTGGAAAAGCCATTATGAGATGTTCTGTTGAGATTTCTTATTCTCCTAATGGTTGATGCAGTGTAGCTTGGAATAGATCCAGAAATCAGTAAGTGGGATGTACTCTACACCTTTTATTTTTTAACAGAGTTTTATTGCATTTTTACTTGGAGGATAATTACTTCACAATATTTTGATGGTTTCTGCTATACATCAACATGAATCAGCCATAGGTATACACATGTCCCCTCCCTCTTAAAAACCTCCCTCCCACTTACCTCTGCATGCCACCCCTCTAGGTGTCACAAATTGGGGTCCCTGTGTCATACAGCAAATTCCCACTGGCTATCTACTTTACATGCTGTAGTGTATGTGCTTCCATTCTAATCTCTCAGTGCATCCCACCCTCTCCTTTCTGCACTGTGTCTGCATCTCTATGTCTCTATGTCTGCATCTCCATTTCTTCCCTGCAAGTAGGTTCATCAGCACCATCTTTCTGAAAGTGAAAATGAAGTCGCTCAGTCAAGTCCGACTCTTTGCAACTCCATAGACTATAGCTTATCAGGTTCCTCTGTCCATGGGATTTTCCAGGCAAAGGTACTGGAGTGGGTTGCCATTTCCTTCTCCAACCATCTTTCTATATTCCCCATATATATGCTAATATACAAAATTTGTCTTTCTCTTTATGATCTACTTCACTTTGTGTAGTAGCCTCTAGGTTCATCTACCTCATTAGCAGTGACTCAACTGTGTTCTTTTTAATGGCTGAGTAATATCCCATTGTACTTCTTTATTCATTCATCTGTTGATGGATATCTAAGTCGCTTCCATGTTCTAGCTATTGTAAATAGTGCTGCAGTAAACCATGAGGTACATGTGTCTTTTTCAGTTATGGTTTCCTCAGGGTATGTGCACAGTAGTAGCATTGCTATGTCTTACGGTAATTTTAATCCTAGTTTTTTTAAGGAATCTCCATACTGTTCTCCATAGTGGCTATATCAGTCTGTATTCCCACCAAGAGTGCAGAAGGAGGCCCCTTTCTTCACACCCTCTCTAGCATTTATTGTTTGTGGACTTTGATGATAGCCATTCTGACCACTGTTGGATGGCACCTCACTGTAGTTTTGATTTGCATTTCTCTAATAATGAGCAATATTGACCATCATTTCATGTGTGTTTTAGTCATCAGTATGTCTTATTTGGAGAAATGTCTGTTTAGGTCTTCTGTCCACTTGTTGATTGGGTTGTTTGTTTTTCCATTATTGAGCTGCATGAGCTGCTGGTATATTTTAGAGGTCAGCTCTTTGTCAGTTGTTTGATATGCTATTATTTTCTCCAATACTGAGGGCTGTATTTTCACCTTGCTTATAGTTTCCTTTGTTGTGCAAAACTTTTAAGTTACTTAGATCCCATTTGCTCATAGTAGTCTCTTATGATCTTCTGTATTTCTTTTTTTTTTTTTATTGTAACTTCTTTTTCATTTCTTATGTTATTGATTTGAATCTTCTCTTTTTGTTTTCTTGGTGAGTCTAGCTAACAAATTGTCAATTCTGTTTATCTTCTCAAAGCACCAGCTTTTAGTTTTATTGATCTTTGCTACTGTCTCCATTTATTTTTCATTTATTTCTGCTGTTTCTTTTTTGTTTCTTTTTGCTCATAAATCTTGATGAGTTCTTTACTTGTACTTAGGATTTGTTGTTGTTGTTGTTGTTGTTCTAGTTGTTTTAGGTATAAAATTAGATGATTTGATAGTTTCTTGAGGTAGGTTTGTATTGCTATAAAGTTCATTCTTAGCATATCTTTTACTGAATCCCATAGGTTTTGCTTGTTGCGTTTTCATTTTCATTTATTTCTAGGCACATTTTTGTTTTCTTTTTGATTTCTTCACTAGTCTGTTGGTTATTTGGAAGCATGTTGTTTAGCCTCCATGTGTTTATAGTTTTGTTTTGGGTTTTTTTTTATAGGTGATGTGTAATCTTACAGAGTTGTGGTAGTAGAAGATGCTTGAAATAATTTCAGTTTTTAAAAATATACCAAGGCTTGATTTGTGGCCCAGTATGTGATCTGTCCTGGAGAGTGTTCCATGTGCAATTGAGAAAAAAGTGAAATGTATTGTTTTTGGATGAAATGCCCTGTAGGTATCAATTAGGTCTAACTGGTCCAATGTATCATTTAAAACCTGTGTTTCCTTATTAAATCTGTCTGGATGATCTGTCCATTGGTGTGAGTAGGGTATTACAGTCTCCCACTATTATTGTGTTACTGTCAATTTCTCCTTTAATAATTGTTAGCATTTGCTTTATGTATTGAGATGCTTATATGTTGGGTGCATATATATTTATAATTGTTATATTTTCTTCTTGGATTGATCCTTCAATCATTATGTAGTGTCCTTCTTTGTGTCTTGAAATCTTTATTTTAGAGTCTACTCTACCTTATATGAGTATTGCTACTCTCGTTTTTGATTTCCATTTGCATGGAATATCTTTTTCCAGTCCCTCACTTTCAGTCTGTATGCATCCCTGGGTCTCAGGTGGGTTTATTGTAGACAGCATATATAGGGGTCTTGTTTTTGTATCCATTCAGCCAGTCTGTATGTTTTGGTTGGAGTATTTAGCCCATTTACATTTAAGGTAATTACTGATATGTGTTATCCTGTTACCATTCACTTTATTGTTTTGGGTTTGTTTTTGTGGCTTCTTTTTTGTATTTCCTATCAAGAGGAGTTCCTTTAGCATTTGTGGAAGAGCTAGTTTTGTGGTGTGGAATTGTCCTAGCTTTTGCTTGTCTGTAAAGCTTTTGATTTTTCCTTTGAGTCTCAATGAGATCCTTGTTGGATAGAGTAATCTGGGTTGTAGGTGTTTCCCAATCATCACTTAAGTATGTTCTGCCATTCCTTCTCGGAGAAGGCAATGGCAACCCACTCCAGTACTCTTGCCTGGAAAATCCCATGGGCAGAGGAGCCTGGTGGGCTGCAGTCCATGGGGTCGTGAAGAGTCGGACACGACTGAGCAACTTCACTTTCACTTTTCACTTTCATGCACTGGAGAAGGAAATGGCAGCCCACTCCAGTGTTCTTTCCTGCAGAATCCCAGGGACGGCAGAGCCTGGTGGTCTGCCATCTATGGGGTCGCACAGAGTCAGGCACGACTGAAGTGTCGTGCAGCAGCAGCAGCAGCAGCAGTAGCCATTCCTTCTGGCCTGCACGGTTTCTGTTGAAAGATCAGCTGCTCACCTTATGGGGATCCCCTTGTGTGTTATTTGTTGCTTTTCCCTTGCTGCTTTTTGTGTTTAATTTTTGTTAGTTTGATGTCTTGGCATGTTTCTCCTTGGGTTTATCCTATGTGGGACTCTCTGGGCTTTGTGGACTTGGGTGGCTATTTCCCTTCCCATTTTAGAGAAGTTTTTAACTATAATCTCCTCAAATATTTTCTCATATGCTTTCCTTTTGTCGTCTTCTTTTGGGAAGCTATGATTTGAATGTTGTTACGTTTAATGTTGTGCCGTAGGTCTCTGAGACTGTCCTCATTATTTTTTATTCTTTTTTCTTTATTATGTTCTATTTCAGTTATTTCAACCATTCGGTCTTCCAGCTCACTTATCCGTTCTTCTGCTTCAGAGACTGTGTTGACTTGCTCCAGGGTGCTTTTTTCCCCCCTTTATTTTTAATAGAAGGATACTTGCTTTACAAAATTGTGTTGGTTTCTGCAGTGCATCCACATGAATCAGCCATAGGTATACGTATGACCCTCCCTCTTGAACCTCCTTCCCACCTCTCATCCCATTCCACTCCTCTTGGTTGTCACAGAGCCCAGTTTGAGTTCCCTGAATCATGCAATATATCCCCACTGGTCATCTATTTTACATATGGTAGTGCATATGTTTCCATGCTATTCTCACAATTTCCTTCCTGCCCCCATCCTTTCTTCACAATTTTGTTCTCTATGTGTGTGTCTCGTTTGTTGCCCTACAAAAAGTTTCATTGGTGCCATTTTCTAGATTTCCAATATATGTGTTAATATATATTGGTTTTTCTCATTCTAACTTGCTTCACCTCTTTAATAGGCTGTATGTTCATCTACCTCATTATCACTGACTCAACTGTATTCCTTTTTATGGCTGAATAATATTCCATTATATATATGTACCACAACTTCTTTATCCATTCATCTGTCGATGGACATCTAGATTGCTTCCATGTTCTAGCTACTGGAAATAGTGCTGCAGTGTACATTAGGATACATGTGTCTTTTTCAAAGATGGTTTCTCCAGTGGTTTTAATCTCAGTTATTCCATTGTTCATTGTTGATTGTTTATGCTTTAATTCTTCAAGGTGCGTGTTGAACATTTCTTGCATCTTCTCAGTCTGTGTCTTTAGTCTATCCATGCCTCCATTTTATTTCCAGAAGTTTGGATCATCTCTACTATCATTCCTCTGAATTCTTTTTCAGGTAGATTGCCTATTTCCTGTTCAGTTGTTCAATCCTGTGGGTTTTAACCATGTTCCTTCATCTGCTGGATGTTTCTCTGTCATTTCATTTTGTTTAATTTACTGCATTTGGGCTCTCTTATTTGCAGGTTGAAAGGCTGTAGTTCCTCTTAACTATGGAGTCTGCCTCCCCTGAGTGGGGTTGGACCAATGCCTTGTGAAGGTTTTCTGGTTGGGGGGATCTGTATTTGTGTTCTGGTGGGTGGAGCTAGATCTTGTCATTCTGAAGGGCAGTGGCTGGGTCCGGTAGTGTGGTTTGGGGTGTCTGTGGGCTCAGTATGGCTTTGGGAAGCCTGTCTGCCAACATGCAAGGTTGTGCCCCTATTTGGCTGAAGGATAGGCAAGGGGTGTTTGGCACTACAGCTTGCTGGCTTTTGGGTTGGCTTAGTCTTAGTGTTGAGATGGAGGCCTTTGGGAGGGCACTTGCCTATTAATGTTCTATGGGGCTGGGAGTTCTCTCTAGTCATCCAAAGTCCTGGAGTTATTAGCCTTCAGCCATTTCCTTCTCCAGGGGATCATCATCACCAAGGCATCAAAGCCATGTCCCTTGCATTGCAGGCAGATTCTTTTGTTGTTGTTGTTGTTGTTGTTGTTTTTCAATTATTTTTATTAGTTGGAGGCTAATTACTTCACAACATTGCAGTGGGTTTTGTCATACATTGACATGAATCAGCCATGGAGTTACATGTATTCCCCATCCCGATCCCCCCTCCCACCTCCCCCCCACCCAATTTCCCTGGGTCCTCCCAGTGCACCTGGCCCGAGCACCTGTCTCATGCATCCCACCTTGGCCGGTGGTCTGTTTCACCATAGATAATATACATGCTATTCTCTCGAAACATCCCACCCTCGCCTTCTCCCACAGAGTCCAAAAGTCTGTTCTGTACATCTGTGTCTCTGCAGGCAGATTCTTTACTGTCTGAGCCCCCAGGGAAGCCCCTAAAGAATGCCTCATACTAATTAAATATTCAACAAATACGTGTTGAAAATGAAGAGTATAGTCATGAGTAGCAGAGACTGATTATCATGATGATTACTGTTGTTATTTCACAAATTTTGCTGTCAGATTATAGCAGAAATGTGTATGGTAGGATGTAGGAACACAGTACAGTTTCCAACTGTGTATTCATCTGAAAGTTTCTACGGTGATGGCAGGTCCTCAGTTACCTTCTAAAGACAGTGACAGGATTTCATTGCTTTGTACTCTCTCTCTCTCTCTCTCTCTCTCTTAACCTTCCTTCACTTTCTCATCTACTCATGGTTGTTGAGTAGTGGCTAAGTCATGTCAGCCTCTTTGTGAACCTATTGACTGTGGCCCACCAGGCTCCTCTATCCATGGGATTTCCCAGCAAAAAGCAAGGTTTTGGTAAAGAGCACAGGGGCAGAGACCTCTGAGGACACAAGGATGGGAAGGCCCACAAGGAGGGGATGAGGGTCAGAAAGTTTTGGGTTTATGTGATGTCTGGGCAGGAACCACAGCTCCCAGGCCTGGCCGTGGACACTACCCAGCATCCCTTCTCCCTGCTGTCTGTCTGCCCAGCCCCACTTTTGTCAGGAGTGCTGAGGTCTAGACTGTGGTACTTGTTGGGCTCTAGATACAGCTGTCTGCTTGCAAGTGTGTGGGAGGGATGGAGTGCTCTTAACGATTCATTACAACTCTGGAAAGCGGGACCTAGAGGCTGGGGTTGATCTGGCTCCAAGGAGTTGAGGGACCTATATCAGTCCCAGGGCCAGAGGCCAGACCAGAGCTGCTGAAAAAAGAGCCCAGAGAATTTCTTGAAAAACCTGTGAAATTGGTTATTAGGAACCAACACTGAAAAGACTACAAATGGAAACCTGATATAAACTAAAATGTGAAACAAATGTAAGGTATTGTTGTCACTGGTGTTTCACAGATAGATGGATTAAATGTGTTCCATAATCAGCACGTTTATCCCAGAAATTTCAGTTATATTTCCAACACATAGCATCACAACTTCATGGAAGGTATCTTCCATTTTCACAAAAATGAGGGGTGACACTTTGCTGGGAAAGAGGCTTGAGCTGGAATGCCCAGCTCCAGGGCACATGGAGGCTTAGTAGTGTTTGTTCCCAAGTCCCTGGAGGCCTGGATCCTGCTGGGGAGTCTGGTCCAAGCCAGAACAAAGCAGACAGTAAATGTTTAAAAAGAGTTCAGTGCTGGGCACCATGCCAGGCTCTCTCTAGCCCACCGTAGTCAAGCAGTGGAACCGAAGCCTGGTTAAGCTCCAGGGATGGGGTAGCAGCCCCAGTCAGGGAGGCTGGGGGCAATAAAATAGGCACTGGTTTTCTTTCCTTCTCTTTTATATCATGCCTGTGCTATGTTGCAATATATTCAATTTGCAATGCTGTGACTGTTATCAGCACACAGCCACCTGATTCAGGTATGATGAATTTATGGGAGATCTATACCCTTTGTTAGATTTTTTGCCCTAGAAGTCAAGCAGATGGCTGAGTATCAGGTCCTTGTGGACCTGTGCATGTGAGATTCAGGTTTTGTGTATACAGTGAAAGATTGTTTGTATGGATGCTCTCCTAGAGTTACACATTCCTGGGTTAGAGATACAGATTTCTGTGTTTATGTAGAAGGAAGGAAGAAAGGGTCCCTGGAAGTTCACCATGGGTATCCTGGAGGTTCAGCAGAAGGCAGGCCTCAGGAACCTCGTCCTGGAGCTCAAGGTATAGGTGCAGGACAACCCCCTTTAGAAGGAGGAGGTGCAGTTCAGCAAGGTGCTGGTAGCCTCCACCCTGGACCCCTTGGCCCTGACCCTCCTGTCCTGCAAGCTGGAGGTAAGCCTTGAAGGCTGCAATTGGGACTCTGTCCCTCCACTGCAGACCCTCAGTCAGCCTTGGGGAGGGGGGGCAGTCGTGGTTTCCCGGCCAGAGCACCCAGGCCCGTGTGCACCGTGGTTTCCTGGCTCCAGTGTCTTCAAGGTCTCCCCAGCGCCTCCCTGGCCTTCCAGCCATCCGAGCCTGAGTCCACTGCCTGCCTCAGCTTGGCATCTTAGCTGAGGCCACGGCTGCCGTCCACCTGGAAACTAAGATGAGCTGGAAGAGGCCATGGCAGGAGAGGCAGGCCTGTGGTGGCTTGTGTGGTGGGTGCTGGGAAGGCTTTTCCGGGAGGCACTCTGGGTGCAGGCTGAGCGTCTATTCCCTGGTGCCTCCGTGGTGGTCTGTGGCATTCTCCTGGGTTGGCTGTTCTGGTCACTGGACACTGCCAGGAAGGGACAGATGAGGCCTCAGTGCCCAGGAGCCAGGAGGCGCCTGACAGAGACCTTGCCCAGATCTGGGCCTCGTTCCTCTGCCCCCTGACCTGGGAGATGTCACAGAAAGAGTGGGTGATGTGGCCAGGGGTCTCTGGTGTAGCCAGGCCTGGCTCTGGGATCCTGGCTAGCTGGGTGACCTGAGACAGCTGGACCCCTCGGGGTCTGGGGGTGGGCACACACTTGGGTCTCACTCCGAGGCCTTCCCATGGCAGTCCCTCCTATGTGGATGTCCCCGCAGTGGATCCAGGCTGCGCTTCCCTGACACCTTCCTCTCCTCAGACATTCTGGAATCAAAGAACAGCACCATCAAGGATGTGCAGTATGAGCTGGCCCAGGTCTGCAAGGTGCGGGAAGCCCCCACCCCTCTCTCACCCAGGACCCAACTGATCTTGATGTCAGGGTGCTGACGCAGTCTGAGGCCGTATGTGCCTGCCCAGGGTCACCAGGCCTGCGTGTGGCCCAGAGTCTCTGCTGCTGCCACCCAGTGCACATCCTGCCTGATGTCCTGGGTGAAACTTGCTCTGGCAGCATGCTGCTAACCTGGCCTCTGGGGCAGTTGTAGGGGTGTGGGGTCTTCTCTGCTCCCTCAGGTGAATGTCCGTGTCCTCCATGCAGGGGCAGTTCGAGCTCTGGCCTTTTTCAACCACTCACAGAGACTTCCTACACAGTGCTCTGACCCTGGTACTGTCTGAGTCCTTCACTGAGCATCTCCAGCTCCCCAGCCAAGCCCATAGCTCTGTCAGAGCTGAGCTTGTGGGGAACACAGATACAGTGCTGCCTGCAGAGAGCAGACACCCCACAAGTGTGACTCAGACATGAGCCCTGGGTCTTGGAACCCCAGGTTAAGGCAGTGCTGTCATGGGCCCTCGCTCTCTGGTGACCAAATCCCCCAGCCTTCCCTGCCCATTGGGCCCTCCCTGGTGCTCTGAGAACCCCCATATGTCCTCACACAAAATTAGGGCCATGCACTGGGTGCGTGTGGCTCTTGGGAGAACTTCCATAACCCACATCTGATTGTCGGGAGGGCTGAACCCCAGAGAAGGACCAGGACTGGGGCCCAGCCCCTGAGTTCTCCTGGAGCCCGGCCCTCACTCACCCTTCCCTCTCAGCTCCCAGCACTTTGTCTTGAATGCGTTGGGGACAAGGGGGCCCTCTGAGCTTTCTTCCTGAGTCAGGCCAGGCTCTCAGCATGTAATGTGCTCTGCTCTTGAAAGGCTTACCACCACCTTGTGAAACCACCACCTTTTGAAAAAGAGTGGGGGGACAGATATCCTGTTTGCACGGGTCTTGCCAGCACTGTTACCCAGATCTCAAGCTTTTCTCAGAAGGGGGAATGGAATAGATGGCGACAGACATGGCGGAAAGGGTGGTCCCTTGGAAGGCAGGGATGGTGAGCCTGAGTGACAAATGCCCGAGGGGACCAGGAATTCTGAGGACACCCTGTCTTCAGCCTCCCCAGCATGAATCAGGGACGTTCCCTGAGGTCCCACACATGAAGTGGTTGGATAGCCCCTGTGAAGTCCTCATACTCGGGTCAAACTACTTCTGGACAGTAGGGAAGCCCCTGGCTACCGTTTGGCTGAGCTGGGGAGTGTCTGTCACCTGCTCACCTGGACTTGCATTCACAGGAGTGGAGACTCAGTGACTTCGATCCACTTGGCCACCTGCTGGGTGAATGGGGGCTTGTGGACACTCAGCTGCACAGTCTCCACGGGGCTGTTGAGAGGCACTGTGTGACTGCCCCAGCTGGGGGCCACTTGCTGCACCCTTGCTGCCCCAAATCTAGGTCTGGAGAAGGCCAATCCCAGTGAGAAGCTACTTTCAGACTTCAGCTCACATCCCAGGAACTAGTCTTCCAACCTAAGCAGGTCACTCGGGGTTTCCTGTGTTAGTGCTCACAGCTCCCATCCCCTAGAGAGTGTGCCTGACCTGGGGACACATGCCCTCTGCTGCCAAAAGTGACATTAGACTGTGCTCCCAGGGATGGACCACAAGGGGTGATGAGAAAACTTCGGCCCTACTTGCTTGGAGGCACTCTGCCCCCAGCCCCTGCCTTCTCTGCACTCAGGTATGGAATGTGAAAGAGCAGGAGGGGGAACCTGGGTCCCCAGTGAGACCCTCTCAGCAAATCTGGGCCTTGGTTGGGCTTGGAGGATGTGACTGAGAGTTTTCTGGACAGGATGCCACATTTAGAAGGCCTCCTGCAGTGTAAGTTTCAGGGCTACATAGCAATTAAGTGCAGAGCATGGTGCCTGAGCTGACATCTGTGGCTCCTGCAGGCTGAACGCTGAACCCTGAATGTTGGAAGATTGTCTGGAGTCACAGGACGTGCTTGCTGTCTCTGCTGAGATTATCTCAATGGGGACCCAGGATCCCCCTCCTACTCTCTAGCAGCCATCAAAGTGCAGCCACTCCCCACTGTAAGCCCTAAGGAAACTCTGGAAGTAGAAGAATACCTGCTCTCTAGCAGCCATCAGACAGCAGCCACTCCCCACTGTGAACCCTGAGGAAACTCAGGAAGGAGAATACCTTCCTTCCAGAAGCCATCAGGCTGCAGCCACTTCTCATGGTGAGCCCTGAAGAAACTCGGGAAGGAAAATACCTGCTCTCTACCAGCCATCAGACTGCAGACACTCCCCACAGCGAACCCTGAGGAAACTCGGGAAGGAGAGGACAGGATACTGGTCCCAGGTAGTAAAGTGTGTATCAAAGGGAATGATTTCAGTGAGATGGCTGGTGCATCTTCCCATACATGGAAAAGTGCTAAATTCCTTAACTTTAGATGCAGCCTCTTGGGTTTGAAATCTTAAAAGATTCTTACTGAATAAAACATAACTGTCAACACCTAGGTTATAAAGATTTTTATGTCTACACAAATCAAGTAGAGACTTTCAATCAACAACAAAAAAACAAATATCAACATTCAGAACGCTGGCACCAGTGGTGGACACTCCCCAAAAGATGCAGCTTGTGGAGCAATTAGAATAATCATAACCCCTTTGTCCATAAGATTATGGAATGGACACTGACACTGGGGGATTGTTACAGGGAAGAACAAAATCTGACTCCATGTTGAATGTTTTACTTTAACCTTTGTTTCCTGGTGGATTGTTTACTACAAGGATACTGTCCATACATAATGGCCTGTCTCAGGAAACCCTGCCCCTCTGCCTTTGTTTAGGACCTGTTCATCTGTGGATGGCTAGACGAAAGGAGAAAGTTACACATCTCCTTCCAAGACTGGCCATTCCAGGAGATATTTGCCAGATTAATGGCCTTTTTACTTTATTTCTTCACCTCCCCAGCTCTGTGTTCTATAAAAGACACTGGCATCCAGACCCTGACAAGACGGTTTCCTGGAGATATTAGTCAGCTGTCTTCTGAGTCTTTCAGCTTTCCAAGTAAAGTTGTATTCCTTGCCTCAGCACCTCACCTCTGACTTATTGGCCTGTTGTGAGGCAAGCAGAGCGAGCTTGGACTTGATAACAATCCCACATGCCTTGCAGTCAAAAAATCAAAACATAAAATGGAAGCAATATTGTAACAAATTCAATAAGGACTCTGAAAATGGACCATATCAAAAAGATCTGAAATCAAAAACCAAAAGGAACTCAGCGGTTGTCTGAAATATTTATAAAGGAGTTAGTGTCCCTCTTTCCCATACCTCCTGAAGCCACACTGGACTGTTTGGCCCTGTCTATTCAAGATACCCTCTCTGGATCCCAAGTGGAGGTGCTCTGCCCCCATTGCCCACCTGGGTCTCAGGTGGTAGAAGACACACAACCTAGGAGGTTTCTTCTGTGGTCCAAGGGAGTGTCACCCCAGCCACCCTGTCTCCCTACCCATAATAAATAAGGAGGGTTGTCAGCACCTGGACACGTGATGTCACGGGCACCTGGACTGCCTTGTCCTTGTGAGATTTGATGTGAAGATAACACAGAAAGTGAACCAGCCAATAACGATCCAGTCAGGAATAAACCCCTCTTCACAGGGACCCTGTGAGACCCAAGCCCTCACTCTGCCCACCCTGTTCTGACTTTTGGGAACTGCCTTTTGTCATTCTCTGGGCAGGAGGTGGAAAGGACAACCCAGTCTCTCTTCAACCTCCTGGAACCCAGATGGGCACTGGGGGCAGCAGCACTGCCACCTGGATTCCAGACAGGGTGTCCTGAATGGACAAGGCCTAACCATTCAGTGAAGCTGGCCCTTGTCCATAGTGCACTGACCTGCTGCAGGGTCTCGGGTTTCCTGGCATCCAACTCACCCATTTTCAACCACAGCTTGAGGTATCTTGGGAGCCCCTCATTGGTGGGCACTCAGGAGTAGAGAGCTGCATGCCCAGTGAGAAGGAAGAGAAGCAGGTGGGGCAGGGGTCCAGCATGGAGTGTCCAAGGTCCCTCTGCCCCCCCCTCCCCAAGAACACCCAGCCCCACCTGCCATGGCCTTTCTCCTCTTTAGTATGTGACTTTGTGGTTGATGTTGCCAAACACCTTCCTCTGGGAGAGAAGGCGCCATGACCATGGAAGGGGTGGAGGGGAGGAGGTGCTGTAGCCTTAAAGGAAGCTTGAGAACTAACTTTCCTGAGCCCTGAACATACTGCCTGTTAAATCTGTACCAACCGAGGCCAAGATCCAGACAGATGCTCTGTGGAAACACTTTTTGTGTCCAACAAGAGAAACAACTGAGGCTAAGATCTGGGCAGATTCTCTGAGGAAACGCTTTTCATGTCCAACAGGAGAACCAACTGAGGCCAAGATCCAGGCCGATTTTCTGTGGAAATTCTTTTCGTGTCCAGCATGAGGACCAACTGAGGTCAAGATACAGGCAGATTCTCTATGGAAACACTTTTTATGTCCAACAAGAGAAGCAACTGAGGCCAGGTTCTGGACAGATTCTCTGCAGAAACATGTTTCGTGTCCAACAACAGAGCCAACTTAGGCCAAGATACAGGCAGATTCTCTCTGGAAACACTATTCGTGTCCAAGAAGAGGACCAACTGAGGCCAAGATCTGGCAGGTTCTCCGTGGACTTTTCATGTCCAAGAAGAGAGGATTTGTTAACCCACAGCTGAACCCCGAGACGTGGGATGTGTTGTAACTGGCAACAGCAGAGAAGGTGTTTGAGAGGCTTCTTCCCGGGTGGCTCCCCTGAGGCCCACTGAAGTTACTGGACCAGAGGGGGAGAACTCGCACTTCTCTCCTCATTGCAGGCCAGACAGTGCCCCCAACCTCACAGACCCGCTCCTCCACCTCCCTCTGAGTTCAACAGAAACCTCCAGGTCACGAGGCCAAAGTGCAGTCTTCTTGGTGAGCCAAACAGAGGCTGGTGGGATGGTGGGTGGAGGCTGAAAGCTTTTGTAGAAGAAAAACACGCACGTGCATTCCTGTGTGTCGTGGCCAGACACTGCAGTAATTGGTGTTCCCTACACATTTATGGGTGGGTTTTAGTTTCTGTATTTTCTAAACTTCTTTTTTTTAAACAACTGCATATTATGAGAAAAATTTTGCTATCAACCATGAGAACTTGCAAAATAAGATCTTTAAGTTTTTTATTTATTTATTTTTTGCTAAAATGTTACAGGAGTTTTCTCTTGGTGAGAGATGAACAGCCTCCTACTTTTAAATATTACTTTAATTGGCTGCGCTGGGTCTTAGTTGTGGCATGCAGGGTCTTCAGTTGCAGCATGTAGGATCTAGTGCACTGACCAGGGATTGAACCCAGCCCTTCTGTGTTGGGAGCTCAGAGTCTTAGCATCTGGACCAGCTAGGAATGCTGTAGTATCCTACTTAAAAAAAAAAAGTTATTTATTTTTGGCTGTGCTGGCTCTTAGTTGCTGTGTGGGCTTTTCTCTGGTTGTAGGGAGTGGGGGCTACTCTCTAGTTTCTGTGCTTGAACTCACTCTGGTGGCTTCTCTTGTTGGGAAGCATGGGCTCTAGGCACCTGGGCTGCAGTAGTTGTGAACAGACTTAGTTGCTCCACAGCATGTGGGATCTTCTCAGATCAGGGATTGAACCCTTGTAGCCTGCATTGGCAGGCAGATTTTTAACCACTGCACTGCCAAGGAAGTCACTCCCCTCCCCCCTTCATGCCAACTTCCTACTTTTAAAAAAAGACTAAACACAACCTGTTTAGTAAATTTTCAGGAGTCTGAGCTCTGAGGTCAGAGTCTGTGGTGTCATTCTCCCAAAGGCTTCAGATCCTGGTTGAGCTCATGAGTCTGGCGACCAGGGTGGGTCAGGCGGCTGAAGACAGGCTTGGTCTCTGGTGCTCTGCCCTCACCTACTCACCCAGGGTCCCTGTACCCTGGCAGCTAAGCAGAGCAGTGTGAAGGTGGGGCTGATAAAGCTCTGAGGCCTCTGCAGTCAGAGTGGAATGTGCCTTGGAGGCAGCTGGCTGTCCTGTCACCGTGACTGCTGCTGTCCTGTGTGCCCATGCAGGGAGGTCATGGTGTCAGGTGGAGGCCTGGCCACTGTCGTGGGGGAAGGATGGGACCTCAGACAGCTCACACCAACACACACACCCCCACTCTCAACTCTGCTTCAGATTATGGCTTGTGGATGCTGGCAGCTCCCCAGGGCTGGGAGGGTGTGTAAAGCACCAGCCCCATTGCTCAAGTTCAGCTGAGACCCGAAGGTCTGGGGTCACCATCCCTGCCGCCATCCAGGTTGTCTCACTTCTGTGAGGGAAGGCCTGTGCAGGGCTGTGGGTGATGGGGAATTTAGGGGTGTTGTGGGCTGGCCCAGGAGTCAGTTCTTCAAGGGGAGGGGAGGGGAGGGGAGGGGAGGGGAGGGGAGGGAGAAGCATTGAAATGCTCAGGCTTCCAGGGGATTCCAGGCCCAGCTCTAAAGGGAGGTACAGATGAGAAACTGCAAGTTCATATAGCACACAATTCACCCATTTAAAATGTAAAATGCAATTATTTTTAGTGTGTTTGAAGAGTCAGACAAGCATAACCACAATCAATTTTAGAAACTTTCCAGCACACCAGTGAGAACCAAAGTGGATGAACTCAGGACTGGTTCTCATTTCGGGCTTTCATCCTTTTGACCTGCATGGCCACCAAAGCACAGTGTTCTGTGCTCTCTGAAGAGTCTGGCAAGCCTTCCATTGGCCCAGGAACACAGGGAGCCGTCTGGGGGCTTCCAGAAGAGTCCCCAGGCATTGAGGTCTGTGCCTCTGTCCTTCAGTTCTGGGGCTTTGACCCCAACACCTTAGGGCCCAGAGCCTCCTCCATGCGAGGCAGGTGGAGAGACCAGAGGCCAGAAGTGCTGAATATCTGAGTGGAAGTGGCCATGGTGCCCAGATGGGAGGGCACTACCTGCCCCACCATCCATCCATGCCCGGCTCACGGGAGCAAGCATTTCCCTCACCAGAGCTGGAGGAAGGGTCCAGAAAGTCCCCCGACTTTACCAGCTGGTGTCATGACACAGAGAGGTGGCCATGGATTTTCTAACCATCATCATTCCCCAGCTATTTAAAAAATCTCCCCCTCAGTACAAGTTGATGCAGGCACACATCTTGCACGATCTCAAGTCAGCAGTAGATCTCTAGAGACAGAAAGTGGAAAACAGATTGGGGACCAGGCAGTGTCAATCTCATGAGAGAAGGAAACTTGGGGAAAATGTTTAAGGAATCAGCTCTGGATTCCATAAATCAATTAATGGGTTAGCGGTTGCTTGGTTTTCTGATTTTCCTGTGTCTGCAGTCTTCAACCAGCACAGGTCATTCTGCCAGTGTCTGAATGGTGCTGGAGGAGCCTGGTGGGCTACAATCCATGAGGTTGCAAAGAGTCGGACACAACTGAGTGACTGAGTCCTATTCTAAACCTGAGGCAGCCTTTCTCATGAACCTTATAGTCCATGGGGCTGAAGAAGAGTCATACAGTACTTAGCGACTGAACGATAAAAATGGAAATACAAGAAAAGTCACAGATCTTGGTTTTTTATGTCTGATGACTTTCGGCAGTTACATTCATCTGTGTAGCTATCACTCCAAACAAGAAGTTGTCTGTTTTTTCTGCCAGTCGTAGGTTATTAGACTTCCAGTGGCTGGGGTCCAGGGACCCGGCCAATCCTTTGTACTGCTGCATATTCTGCCTGCAGCCTCACTTCCTGCAAATCAGTGAGAAATCTTCCCAGAATTGAGAGGTCCTCACACTGCATCATTAGCACCCTGGTGGTTGTCTAGTAACTAACAATCAACAAGAGACTCAAAAGTAGATTAAAAACCTCAGAGACCTGGTTTTAGAGATGTTTTATGGTTTTTACACATAATCAAAGTAAAACCTCACTTGTGAGTGTGAGTTCTGCTGTCATAGGTCTCTTTGTATCCAGAAGTTCATCTGCTGTCATGGGAGAAGCAGTAGGGTAGTCCTTGCGCTGGGCCTGCCCTATGTAAATTGGGCTGGCCAGGAGTGCGGTTTGTTTTACCTGAGGTCCTCACTCTGGTCCTTGGACCTTCCTTTGTTCTATTTTTTGCGGGCTTTTCCCTTCTTTGTCTTTTAGCCACTACCAATCTGGACTCCTTTTTTCTATTCTAACTACCTAACAAGAATGTTCCAAAATGTGGGTGCTCCAGGGAAACAGATAAAAGTTTCCACCTTTCCCCAGAATTTTTTAAAGTTGCTTTTACAACCTCCTTCTCCCCAGACCCTTTTTTTCTTGGGTTCCTAGGAGGCATTTCAGCAGCCCACTGTGGCCTATGTTCTAGACAGTTATGTACATTCATTGTGGTGTTGTAGTTTTGCACCATGAGCAGGCGCCATGCAATTACTCCTGGGCTTGGTGAAGATTTACTGCCGACTGGAGAGATCTCTGGAGTCACTCCAGCCAGACACAGTCGTAACTGCTGCTCCTGGGAAGTCTTCTAAGGAGGGTAGGGATGGGCAGTGACAGGTAAATCCTTCTGGGGTGGGTAGGGATGGGCAGCGGCAGGTAAATCCTTCCTGAAGAGTAGGAGGAAGTCTGAATGTCCCAGAGTAGCCTGAGTGAGCCTGGCAAACAAACTGTTTGGTCAGCTTCCCTGGGGACCTGGGGTCTAGACAGGAGGAGCAGCTGTGGGCCGAGCCTTGGGTAGCTCCGCTTACTGAGTGCTGAGTGCTCCTAAGAGGTGCTGTGAGCACCGGTGAGCTGTCCAGGGAACCGGGGTTGAGCCAGCAGGCTGGTAGGATAGGGTGTGCCGGGTCAGATGTTCTGCTTGTTTGACTGCACCTGTGTCTAGCCACGATGCTGGCTCAGGATGCACTTGTGAGGGAAGCCCCAGGGGTGCTGTGGAACAGGGTCTGCAATGAACCCTCACTTGGTCTAGGTCCTTGAGTTTTAACACTCTATCGATGTGTTATGTTCATCCATTCATGCAATGAACTTTTTCCTTACCACGTCTGGTGGTAGAGGTGAGTGGACTGCAGTGAACTTGGCACACGATCCCCTGATGTAGGGAGGGAGGCCAACCGCAGGAGAAACACCAGTGCAGTGAGAGCCGAGAACAGGGGACCTGATCTTCCTTGGAACCTGTGGCAGGCTTCCCAGAGGAAGTGCTTTATAAGCTGAAACCTGAAGGAGGGGTGTGGGTGAGCGGGTTTGGGGCCCAGGGAAGAGACGGCCCAGTGTGTTTTCAAGGCCTGAAGCAAGTGGGCAGGCAGGTATGTGGACTGGAGGCCAGGGCAGTCATGGGAGGTGATGCTGGAGAGGAAGATGGGTCAGGACCCGCAGAACCCTGTAGATCACATGCAGCCCTGTGGGATCCCAGCTGTTAGATGGAGAGCTGTGGAGAACCCAGGAAGACTCCAGCCATGGTCGGGGCATTGGAGTGTGGAGAGTGGATTGAAGAGGCAGTGGGGGCTGCGGGTGGGGAGAAGCATCGGGGAGAGGTGCTCTGGGAGGTGTGCTGGTCACAGGTCAGCTCCAGGAGAGCCTTTGATCTGTGTGAGCACCCAAGCTGCCACGTGTAGTGGGGTAGCCCAAGGGTCCCGTGTGACAGTGGCATGACCATGCATCCATCCTGGGAGAGGGCCCGGGCCTGAACATGGTCATGTGTACACTGGGGCCTCCCCTCTCTGGTCTTCTGTCTGGGTGGCTTTTCCCTGGAAGAGTGTGTGTGTGTGCACACACAGCCTGTCTGCTCTGCAGCACCTGTGCAAGCAGTCTCTTTCTCTGCCAGGCGCAGCTGTACAAGATGCAGCACTGGCAGCCAGCGTACCCTCCCCCCTCTACCCGTAGCACACCTTCTACTTGTACCACACCCAGATGCTGGGCTTTAACCCCAGGTGGATGATGATGCCTTCCTACATGGACCCACGGATCTCACCCACTGGCACCCCAGTGGATTTCTACCTCTAGGCCCTGCATCCCTTGGGTTAGCACCAAGGTGCAGTGAAGGCCAGGATATGTGGTGTGGTCAAGGGTGTTGCCTTGGGAGGTAGACAGACCCCACCTGGATTCCAGTCTGACCTCTTTGCAAGTCACACATCCATTCTGAGTTTTAACTTCCTTGTTTGCAAAATGAGGGTATAACATTTCCTCTCCCAAAGAATTTTTAGGGTTAGGGTTAGGGTAGATTCCACATGCCCAGTGCAACCAAGCCCATGTGCCACAACTACTGAGCTCACCACGATGTAGAGTCCGTGCTCCATGACAAGAGAAGCCTCTGCAATGAGAAGCCTGAGCACAGCAATTTGAGAGTAGCTCCCACTGGCTGCAAGCAAGAAAAACTGCATACAGTTAAAAAGATGTGGCACAGCCAAAAATAAACAAATACTTTTCATAAATAAAAATTTTAAGGAGTCCTTTTTTTCCAGCTATAGCTTTCTTAGACATTGTAGGTTTCAGTTAATTAAGTTCATCCTGCACTAAAATCTGCTCTGGTCCTACAGAGCCAATCTTAAGAAGTAAGATCCAAAAGGATCAAACTGTTCCCAAGCATCATAACAGGATTCCAGAATAAAGCTCAAGAATAAGTTTAGGGATAGAAAAATATCAAGCATGCAAGGGAAATTTGATGCTTGGCATCCAATGTAAAATTACCAGGAGGCAAAGGCGCAGGAAACTCCAGTCTATTATAACAGAAATCAGTGTGTTGTTGTTCAGTCGCTCAGTCGAGTCTTTAAGTCTTTGCTACCCCACGGACTGCTCTCGCTAGGCTTCCCTGTCCATCATCTCCCAGCACTTGCTCAAACTCATGTCCGTTGCGACGTGATGCCATCCAACCATCTCGTCTTCTGCCATTCCCTTCTCCTGCTGCCTTCAATCTCCCAGCATCAGGGTCTTTGGCAATGAGTCAGATCTTCGTGTCAGGTGGCCAAAATGTTGGAGACTTCATTTTAACAGAAATCAGTTAAAATGCATCAACTGGAAAGGAAGAAATAAATGTGTATTTATTTACAGATAAAATGATTGTCTATGTAGGAAGTTCAATGGGATCTACAAAAGAGCTATTATAATTAACTAATGAGTTTAGCATGGTTTCAGGATACAAAGATACTCTTGAGAGTGCCTTGGACTGCAAGATCAAAGCAGCCAATCCTAAAGGAAATCAGTCCTGAATTTTCATTGGAAGGACTGATGCAGAAGCTGAAGCTTCAGCACTTTGGCCAGCAGACGCAAAAAGCTGACTCACTGGAAAAAGACCCTGATGTTGGGAGAGGTTGAAGGCAAAAGGAGAATGTGAAGACAGAGGATGAGACTGTTTGACAGCAAAACCCACTCAATGGACATGAACTTGAACACACTCCAGGAGATAGCGGGGACACAGAGCCTGGTGTGCTACAGTTCATGGGGTTGCGAAGAGTTGGACACAAATTAGAGACAGAACAACAACAACAACATCCTGATATTATATCTTAATATATAAATGTAACTATAAAACTGAGAAAATATTTAAAAATCAATTCTGAATGGCAGTACACAACTTTCTTATTCTCCCACTTCTTACATTGTCTTCACTTATGTTGTACTCCTTGAATATCTGGATCTCAGAACCTCCCCTCCAACCGGATGATGAACGCAGTATTAGGAAGTGAACAAGCTAAAACTAAAGTCAGAGACCGCACAGTAGCTCAGTTTTATTTTCCGCATTTAACAATGACCAAACAAACTATGTGGACCCTGAGCCCCCAAGCAGCAGCACAGGCACAAGACGAAGCCCGATCAAACTACTGCAGAAAGCAATGCCCTCGGGAAGGACACTTGAGGCTAGGGCACATAGGCTAGGTTTAAGCCCCTCTTCTGTGCTGAGACTTAAAAAAAGTGGGGGCAAAAAAAGTGCTGCAAGGTCCGCATCACCAAGGAAAGCTGCTCCAGACAAGAAGGCAATGGACGTGGGGATCAGGCCGTGGTCTTCAGCAGTCAATCGGCTAAAAGGGAAGGAAAATGAAATTCAAGTTCCCATGGAGAAGGAGGAAGAGGAGCATGTCCTCCGTCTGTCCCTGCACACCGCCAAGCCCAGAGCACCACACTTCTCCTCTAGGCTCAACCCTCCATTATGGCTCCTCCTGGGACGAAACTGGACACTGCCTAGCACCCATCACTCCCGGCTCCGGCCCTGACCCTGTTTAGAACTGACAAAACCAACATGCAGCCGCTAGCCTAGAGCTTTTTCCCGAACAGGCCCTTGCAGTTGAGTACGTGGAGTCCGGAAGTGACGGGCGTTGTCCACCTCCTCATGCGATGAGAAAGGCACAGTGAGGCTGCTGGTGGAGATATGGTTAAGGCACCATCCACACTAGTCGTTTGCCTGTACGTCAGGCTCCCTGCTCACAGAGAACCACCTTCTCCCACAAGGCCGCCACCTAGGCTGTCAGGACCCCCCAGCCTATACCCTGAGGACACCCTGAATATCACTGCCGGACACTCTGGTTCCCTTCAGGTTGCTTTCCCTCACCACCATCGCCTGGCAGCCAGACCACCCCTGACCCATATCCTTCAGCCCCCCAGAGTACCCTCCTCCTGCAGTTTAGGCCCCACCACCTGCCTCCCCCCAAACCATCCCTAGGCCACACCCCAACCCCTGCGGCTGCCCGGCCCACCAGGGCTCCTGGAATAGGATACAACTGGAGGGCTCAGTTACTCAGAACTCTGGCTCCAGGTGCAGCATCTCCACCAAGCCCTGGTGCTTGGGGTGCCCCTGGGATCTGTGGAATGGCACTGGCTGTGCCACCTGACTCTCCTCCAGTGCTGGGGCCTCTGGGATCAGCCAGGTCGCTGGCATCACCAGGGCCAGCTGGGTTGCGAGGGCCATCGCGGCAACTAGCACCACCAGGCACACCTTGGCTGCCACGTGCTGTACCCGCTGCAAAGGCCTCGGCAGCTGCATCTTCATCGGCTGCCCTCGTGGCCCCTCCATCTTGTGCCTCGGACTCCATCTCAAACCGCTCTCCCCCTCCCTCCGTGTCGGGAAAGACTGAACCCTCCCTACAGATCCCAACCCTGTAGTGAGACCGGCAGCTCAGCATCAGCAGAGCGCCTACACACACACACCCAGTTCCTGCCACACGATTGGTTCCCACCGACCACTGGTTCCCGCGATGACTGCAGGCTCTCGGGCAATGGGCGCCCCGTGCAGAAGCTTCACGAGTTCGTGCGCCATGTTGCCCCAATGCACATGTGCAGACGCACACCCACGTGGTCTGTGCCCTGTGAGTCAGCCCTGCGTCAGGCCCAGAAACCTGGTAACCAGCTCAGCCGTGAGGCCTCTGGGTGGCGCTCCACCCTTTAGTGTGGGGGCAGCTCCTCAGTGCGCATGCTCAAACAGACCCCACCCCACTCCTCAGGGCACGTGACTGTTTCCGGTCCAAGCCTGCAAACCCCAAGTGAGCACCGGTCCCTGTGCACCTCCAAGACTGCACTGCTGCCAACCTGGCCATGCTCACAGGTGAGCGTCCTGCTGAGCGCAGGTCCTTGTCATCAACTTCCGGAAGGGAGTTGGGCATCCTGGGTCAGGGCTGGTCTGTCCCTCTGGTGTCCCACACGTAGCTCACATGTGTGTGTCCGTGTGTGTCCATGTGCACGTGAGCAGGTGCATGCACATGGATATCTGATGTGCATGTCTCTGTGTGTGTGTGTGTGTGTGTGTGTGTGTGCCTGAGAGAGACAGAGTGTGCACAGGTGCTAGCCCATGTGCGTGTACGTGTGTAAGAGAGTGCATGTGCACAGGTGTGTGCACACAGGCATGTGCATGTGTGTTTGTGGAGGTGCTTGCAAATGGGCATTCACATGTGTGTGTGTGAGAGGGAGAGAGCATGTGGTCAGGTGCATATGCACATGAGCGTCTGTGTGTGTGTGTGTGTGTAAAAGAGAGCACAGGTCAGAGACATGCACATTGGCATCTGTGTGTGCTTGTGTTCATGTGCAGGTGCCTTCCCATGGCGGTGCATGGAGACTCAGTCCTGGAGTCGCGAGACTAGGGATGCAGAGCGGGCTGTGCTGGCCGCATGGGGAGGGAAGTGGGGACTGCTGTTGAACTCACTGGGAACGGAATGGGGCAGGGCCACCTGGGGCTCCAGGCACACAGACTGCAGGGACTCCAGACTGCAGGGACTCCAGGCTGGGGGCTTACCCCAGGACACCCAGAAGCACCGGTGGGACCAGCAGCACTCAAAGGCTGCTGGAAGGGCAATGTCCCCCAGGACAAACCCTTGACTAGATTAAGAAAGTCTGTTTGCAGTCCTAGTTTTCAGAGAGTTTTTATCATAGTGGTTGTTGAATATTGTCAAATGATTTTACAGCATCTATTGAGATGATCATATGGTTTTTCTCCTGTGTTTTCTTAATATGATGAATAACACTGGTGGATGATTTTTTTTAATGCATAACCAATCTTTCATTCTTGGGATAGATCTCATTTGATCATAATGCTTTATATATGGTGGGATTAAATTTGCTAACATTTCATTTTTGTGTGCTTAACTTAATGAATATTGCTCTATGGTTTTCTTTTCTTGCAATGTGTTCATCTGGTTTTGGTATTTTGTAAGGCTGGCCTCATAAAATGATTCGAAAATTGTTTCCCCTCCTCTCCTTTCTGAAAGAATTTGTATGGGCTTGGTGATATTTCTCCTTTACGTATTTCATAGCATTCAGTAGTTAAGTCACATGGGCCTGGAGTTTTCTGTTCCATATTTTTGATAGATTTAGGGATATCTAGGGTCTTCACTTTCTTCTTGAGTTAGTTTTGGGAATTTGTGTCATTCAAGGACTTTCTTAATTTCATCTAAAAAGGCATTTTTTTTTTTTTTTTTGCTTTTCATTTTTAAAAATTTATTTATTTAATTGGAGGCTGATTACTTTACAATATTGTAGTGGTTTTTGCCATACATTGACATGAATCAGCCATGGGTGTACATGTGTCCCCCATCCTGAATCCCCCTCCGACCTCCCTCCCCATCCCATCCCTTGGGTCATCCCAGTGCACTGGCCCTGAGCACCCTGTCTCCTGCGTTGAACCTGGACTGGCGATCTATTTCTCATATGGTAATGTACATGTTTCAATGCTATTCTCTCAAATCATTCCACCCTCGCCTTCTCCCACAGAGTCCAAAAGTCTGTTTTTTATCTCTGTGTCTCTTTTGCTGTCTCGCATATAGAGTCATCATTACCATTTTTCTAAATTCCATATTAATATAATGTATTGGTGTTTTTCTTTCTGACTTACTTCATTCTGTATAATAGGCTCCAGTTTCATCCACCTCATTAGAACTGATTCAAATGTGTTCTTTTTAGTCGCGGAGTAACATTCCACTGTGTATATGAACCACAGCTTTCTTATCTGTTCATCTGCTGACAGACATCCAGGTTGCTTACATGTCCTAGCTATTGCAAACAGTGCTACGATGAACACTGGGGCTCACATGTCTCATACAATTCTGGTTTCCTCGGTGTGTATGGCCAGCAGTGGGATTGCTGGGTCATATGGCAGTTCTATTTCCAGGTTTTAAAGGCATCTCCACACTGTCCTCCATAGTGGCTGTACTAGTTTGCATTCCCACCAACAGTGTGAGAGGGTTCCCTTTTCTCTGCACCTTCTCCAGCATTTATTGTCTGGAGACTTTTTGATAGCAGCCATTCTGACTGGCGTTTTGGTTTTGATTTGCATTTCTCTGGTAATGAGTGATGTTGGGCATCTTTTCATGTGTTTGCTAGCCATCTGTATGTCTTCTTTGGAGAAATGTCTGTTTGGTTCTTTGGCCCACTTTTTGATTGGGTCATTTATTTTTCTGATGTTGAGCTGCATGAGCTGCTTGTATATTTTTGAGATTAATTCTCTGTCAGTTGCTTCATTTGCTATTATTTTTTTTCCATTCTGAAGGCTGTCTTTTCACCTTGCTTATAGCTTCTTTCATCATGCAAAAGCTTTTCAGTTTACTTAGGTCCCATTTGTTTATTTTTGCTTTCATTTCCACTGTGCTAGGAGGTGGGTCATAGACGATGCTGCTATGATTTATGTCAGAGAGTGTTTTGGCTATGTTTTCCTCTAGAAGTTTTATAATTTCTGGTCTTACATTTAGATCTTTAATCCATTTTGAGTTTATTCTTGTGTATAGTGTTAAAAAGTGTTCTAGTTTCATTCTTTTACAAGTGGTTGACCAGTTTTCCCAGCACCACTTGTTAAAGAGATTATCTTTTCTCCATTGTGCATTCTTGTCTCCTTTGTCAAATATAAGGCGTCCATAGGTGTGTGGATTTATCTCTGGGCTTTCTCTTTTGTTCCATTGATCTATATTTCTATCGTTATGCCAGTACCATACTGTTTTGATGATTTTAGCTTTGTAATATAGCCTGAAGTCAGGCAAGTTGATTCCTCCAGTTTGACTCTTCTTTCTCAAGATTGCTTTGGCTATTCAAGATTTTTTTGTATTTCCACACAGATTGTGAAATTATTTGTTCTAGTTCTCTGAAAAATACCGTTGGTAGCTTGATAGGGATTGCATTGAATCTATAGATTGCTTTGGGTAGTATACTTATTTTCACCGTATTGACTCTTCTGATCCACTAACATGGTATATTTCTCCATCTACTTGTGTCATCTTTGATTTCTTTCATCAGTGTTTTATAGTTTTCTGTATATAGGTCTTTTGTTTTTTTAGGTAGATTTATTCCTAAGTGTTTTATTCTTTTCATTGCAATGGTGAATGGAATTGCTTCCTCAACTTCTCTGATTTCTCACTGTTAGTGTATAGGAATGCAAGGGATTTCTATGTGTTGATTTTACATTCTACAACTTTACTATATTCATTGATTAGCTCTAGTCATTTTCTGGTGGTGTCTTTAGGGTTTTCTGTGTAGAGGATCATGTCATCTGCAAACAGTGAGAGTTTTACTTCTTCTTTCCCAACCTGGATTCCTTTTATTTCTTTTGCTTCTCTGATTGCTGTGAGTAAAACTTCCTAAACTATGTTGAATAGTAGTGGTGAGAGTGGGCATCCTTGTTTTGCTCCTGACTGTAGGAGAAATGCTTTCAATTTTTCACCATTGAGGCTAACGTTTGCTGTGGGTTTATCATATATGACTTTTATTATGTTGAGGTATGTTCCTTCCATGCATACTTTCTGGAGGGTTTTTTATCATAAATATCTTCCCTGGTGGCTCAGACGGTAAAGCATCTGCCTACAGTGCGGGAGATCCGGGTTCAATCCCTGGGTCGGGAAGATCTCCTGGAGAAGGAAATGGCCACCCACTCCAGTATTCTTGCCTGGAAAATCCCATGGATGGAGGAGCCTGGTAGGCTACAGTGCATGCGGTGGCAAAGAGTCAGACACAACTGTGCTACTTCACTTTCACTTTATCATAAATGGGGGGTTGAATTTTGTCAAAGGCCTTCTCTGCATCTATTGAGATAATTATATGGGTTCTGTCTTTCAATTTGTTAATGTGGTGTATCACGTTGATTGATTTCCAAATATTGAAGAATCCTTGCCTCCCTGGCATAAAGCCCACTTGGTCATGATGCATGATCTTTTTAATATTTTGTTGGATTCTGTTTGCTAGGATTTTCTTGAGGATTTTTGCGTCTATGTTCATCAGTGATATTCGCCTGTTGTTCTCATTTTTTGTGGCATCTTTGGCTTTGATATTGAGGTGATGGTGGCCTCATAGAATGAGTTTGGCAGTTTACCTTCCTCTGAAATTTTCTGGAAGAGTTTGAGTAGGATAGGTGTTAGCGCTTCCCTGAATTTTTGGTAGAATTCACCTGTGAAGCCATCTGGTCCCCGGGCTTTGGTTTGTTGGAAGATTTTTTTGTTTCCAGGTTTGATTTCCATGCTTCTGATAGGTTTGTGAAGATTTTCTGTTTCTATTTCAGTTTTTGGAAGGTTATACTTTTAAAAGAATTTGTTCATTTCTTCCAAGTTAATCCATTTTATTGCCATAGAGGTCCTGATTGTGGTCTCTTATGATCCTTTGTATTTCTGTGTTGTCTGATGTGATTTCTCCATTCTCATTTCTAATTTTGTTGATTTTATTCTTCTCCTTTTTTCTTGATGAGTCTGGCTAAAGTTTTGTCTGTTTTATGTATCTTCTCAAAGAACCAGCTTTTCGTTTTGTTGATTTTTGCTATAGTCTCCTTTGTTTCTTTTTCACTTATTTCTTCCCTAATTTTTATGATTTCTTTCCTTCTACTAGCCCTGGAGTTCTTCTTTACTTTTTCTAGTTGCTTTAGGTGTAAAGTTAGGTTATTTATTTGATTTTTCTCTTGTTTCCTGAGGTAAGCTTGTAATGCTATGACCCATCCCCTTTGCACTGCTTTTACTGAATCCCATAGCTTTTGGGGTGTCGTGTTTTCATTTGTTTATATGCATATTTTGATTTCTTCTGTGATTTGTTGCTTATTCTGAAGCATATTGTTTAGCCTCCAAATGTTTGTATTTTTAATAGTTTTTTCTCCTGGAGTTGACATCTACTCTTTCCACATTGTGATCAGAAAGGATGCTTGAAATAATTTCAATTTTTTTTAATTTACCAAGGCTAGATTTATGGCCCAGGATGTGATCTGTCCTGGAGAATGTTCCATGTACACTTGAGAAAAAGGTGAAATTCATTTTTTGAGGGGTGAAATGTCCTATAGATATCAATTAGCTCTAGCTAGTCCATTGCCGAAGAATTGTTGCTTTTGAGTTGTGCTGTTGGAGAAGACTCTTGAGAGTCCCTTGGACTGCAAGGAGATCCAACCAGTCCATCCTAAAGGAGATCAGTCCTGAGTGTTCATTGGATGGACTGATGCTGGAGCTGAAAGTCCAGTACTTTGGCCACCTCATGGAAAGAGTTGACTCATTGGAAAAGGCCCTGATGCTGGGAGGGATTGGGGGCGGGAGGAGGAGGGGATGACAGAGGACGAGATGGCTGGATGGCATCACCGACTCGATGGACATGAGTTTGGGTAAACTCTGGGAGTTGGTGATGGACAGGGAGGCCTGGTGTGCTGCGATTCATGGGGTCGCAAAGAGTCGGACCCGACTGAGCGACTGAACTGAACTGAGTCCATTGTATCATTTAATGTTTGTGTTTCCTTGCTAATTTTCTGTTTGTTTGATCTATCCATAGGTGTGAGTGGGGTATTAAAGTCTCCCACTATTGTTGTGTTACTGTTAATTTCCCCTTTCATACTTGTTAGCCTTTGCCTTACATATTGCTGTGCTCCTATGTTGGGTGCATATAGATTCATGATTATTGTATCTTCTTCTTGGATTGATGCTTTGATCATTATGTAGTGTCCTTCTTTGTCTCTTTTCACGGCCTTTATTTCAAAGTCTATTTTATCTGATATGAGTATTACTACTCCTGCTTTCTTTTGGTCTCCATTTGCATGAAATGACTTTTTCTAGCCCTTCACTTTCAGTCTGTATGTGTCCCTTGGTTTGACGTGGGTCTCTTGTAGACAGCATATATAGGGGTCTTGTTTTTGTATCCATTCAGCCAGTCATTGTCTTTTGGTGGGGCATTCAACCCATTTACATTTAAGGTCGTTATTGATATGTAATATCCCGTTGCCATTTACTTTGTTGTTTTGGGTTCGAGATTATACACCTTTTCTGTGTTTCCTGTCTAGAGAAGATCCTTTAGCATTTGTTGAAGAGCTGGTTTGGTGGTGCTGAATTCTCTCAGCTTTTGCTTGTCTGTAAAGGTTTGATTTCTCCTTCATATTTCAATGAGATCCTTGCTGGGTATAATAATCTGGGTTGTAGGTTTTTCTCTTTCATCACTTTAAGTATGTCCTGTCATTCCCTTCTGGCCTGAAGAGTTTCCATTGAAAACCCAGTTGTTATCCTTATGGGGATCCCCTTGTGTGTTATTTGTTGCTTTTCCCTTGCTGCTTTTAATATGTGCTCATTGTGTTTGCTCTTCATTACCTTCATTAGTATGTGTCTTGGGGTGTTTCAGCTTGGGTTTTTCCTGTTTGGGACTCTCTAGATTTCTTGGACTTGGGTGGCTATTTCCTTCCCCATTTTAGGGACGTTTTCAACTTTTATCTCCTCAAGTATCTTCTCAGGCCCTTTCTTTTTGTCTTCTTTTTCTGGGACTCCTATGATTCGAATGTTGAGGCATTTAACACTGTCCCAGAGGTCTCTGAGTTTGTCCTCATGTCTTCTAATTATTTTTTCTTTTTTCCTATATGCTTCATTTATTTACACCATTCTATCTTCCACCTCACTTATCCTATCCTCTGCCTCAGTTATTCCACTGTTGGCTCTGTCCAGATGCTTTTAATCTCAGTTATTGCATTATTCATTATATATTGACTCTTTTTTATTTCTTCTAGGTCCTTGTTAAACATTTATTGCATCTTCTCAATCCTTGTCTCTAGTCTATTTATCTGTAACTCCATTTTGTTTTCAAGATTTTGGATCGTCTTTACTATCATTATTCTGAACTCTTTTTCAGGTAGACTCCCTATCTCCTCCTCTTTTTTTGTTTTGTTTTGTTTTTTTTGTTTTGGTGGGCATCTATCATGTTCCTTTACCTGCTGACTATTTCTCTGCCTTTTCATTTTATTTAGATTGCTGTGTTTGAGGTGGCCTTTCTGTATGCTGGAAGTTTGTGGTTCCTCTTTATTGTGGAGGTTGCTCCCTGTGGGTGGGGTTGGACGAGTGGCTTGTCAAGGTTTCCTGTTTAGGGAAACTTGCGTCTGTGTTCTGGTGGGTGGAGCTGGGTCTCTTCTCTCTGGATTGCAGTGAAGTGTCCAGTAGTGACTTTTGGAGTGTCTGTGGGTGTGGTGTGACTTTGGGCCACCTGTATTTTCATGTTCAGGGCTGTGTTCCTGCATTGCTGGAGAATCAGCGTGGTATGTCCTTCTCTGGAACTTGTTGGCTGTTGGGTGGAGCTTGGTTTCCGTGTAGGTGCGGAGACTTTTGGATGAGCTCTTGTCACTTCATGTTCCCTGGAGTCAGGAGTTTTCTGGTGTTCTCAAGTTTGGGATTTTAGCCTCCTGCCTCTGGCTTTCAGTTGTATTCCTACAGTAGCCTCAAGACTTCTCCATCCATACAGCACAGATGATAAAACATCTAGGTTAATGGTGGAAAGAGGTTCACAGAGTTACATGGAGAAGAAAAGAGGGAGGAGGAAGATAGAGGTGACGTGGGGGAGAAAGTGAGAGCACAAAGGGGAGAGAGTGATCAAACCAGTAATCACACCCCTAAGTAAAAATGGGTATTGAAGATTAGATTCTTAAAGGTACAAAATTGATAACAAGTACCAAAAAGCAAAGATAAAAATTTTAGAGTAGAGGTTAGACTCTCAAAAATACGATATTAAAAATACAAAACAAAATGAATCACAAAAATGATAAAAAAAAATATATGTATGAAATTTGCTTTACAAACAGGGTCTTTTTTTGCTAGGTAATAACAGGTTATAAAATGAAAATTAAAGGAGTAATAAAGAATTTAAAAATAAAAAAATAAACGTTAAAAAATGATAATAGTAAAAATATATCTAGGAATTTGTCTGGAGCTCTTGAGGGCTGTGCGGGGGTCAGTTCAGTTTCAGAAAGTTCCTTGTTCTAGCTTATACTTCTTCTCAAGGTCCATAGGCCCCTTCCAGTTCTTAGTCAATGCTAACTACAGGGTTTTAATCTGTTGTACCTGTCATTTCCAGAGTGGTTCCCTTTTCTTTGTTTATTTTGGCCTCCTCTGTTTGCAAGTCTCTTCAGTGTCTAGTTTCCAACTTGACACAAGGGGGCGAAGGTGGTCACTTATTTAGGCTCGCTTGTTGTGTTGTGGGGAGGGAGTTCAGTTCAGTTCATTTCAGTCATTCAGTCATGTCCGACTCTTTGCAACCCCATGGACTGCAGCACACCAAGTCCTCCCTGTCCATCACCAACTCCCAGAGTTTACTCCAATTCATGTCCATTGAGTCTGTGATACCATCCAACCATCTTATCCTCTGGCGTCCCCTTCTCTTCCCACCTCCAATCTTTCCCAGCATCAGGGTCTTTTCAAATGAGTCAGCTCTTCACATCAGGTGGCCAAGTATTGGCGTTTCAGCTTCAAAATCAGTCCTTCCAATGAATATTCAGGACTGATTTCCTTTAGGATGGACTGGTTGGATCTCCTTGCAGTCCAAGGGACTCTCAAGAGTCTTCTCCAACACCACAGTTCAAAAGCATAAATCATTCAGCGCTCAGCTTTCTTTATAGTCCAACTCTCACATCCACACCTGACCTCTGGAAAAGCTATAGACTTGACTAGACGGACCTTTGTTGGCAAAGTAACTTCTCTGCTTTTTAATATGCTCTCTGGGTTGGTCATAACATTCCTTCAACGGAGTAAGAGTCTTTTAATTTCATGGCTGCAATCACCATCTGCAGTGATTTTGGAGCCCCCCAAAATAAAGTCAGCCATTGTTTCCACTGTTTCCGCATCTATTTGCCATGAAGTGATGGGACCGGATGCCATGATCTTAGTTTTCTGAATGTTGAGCTTTAAGACAACTTTTTCACTCTCCTCTTTCACTTTCATCAAGAGGCTCTTTAATTCTTCTTCACTTTCTGTCACAAGGGTGGTGGCATCTGCATATCTGAGGTTATTGATATTTCTCCTGGCAATCTTGATTCTAGCTTGTGCTTCTTCCAGCCCAGCGTTTCTCATGATGTACTCTGCATATAAGTTAAATAAGCAGGGTGACAATATACAGCCTTGATGTACTCCTTTTCCTGTTTGGAACCAGTCTTTGGTTCCATGTCCAGTTCTAACTGTTGCTTCCTGATCTGCATACAGCTTTCTCAGGAGTCAGGTCAGGTGGTCTGATGTTCCCATGTCTTTCAGAATTTTCCATAATTTATTATGATCCACACAGTCAAAGGCTTTGGCATACTCAATGAGGCAGAAATAGATGTTTTTCTGGAACTCTCTTGCTTTATCAATGATCCAGAATATGGTGGCCATTTGATCTCTGCTTCCTCTGCCATTTCTAAAACCAGCTTGAACATCTGGATGTTCACGGTTCATGTATTGTTGAAGCCTGGCTTGGAGAATTTTGAGCATTACTTAACTAGCATCTGAGATGAGTGCAACTGTGTGGTAGTCTGAGCATTCTTTGGCATTGCCTTTCTTTGGGGTTGGAATGAAAACTTATCTTTTCAGTGGTCCTGCGGCCACTGCCGAGTTTTCCAAATTTGCTGGCATATTGAGTACAGCACTTTCACAGCATCATCTTTTAGGATTTGAAATAGCTCACCTGGAGTTCCATCAACTCCACTAGCTTTGTTCGTACTAATGCTTCCTAAGGCCCACTGGACTTCACATTCCAGGATGTCTGGCTCTAGGTGAGTGATCACACCATCGTGCTTATCTGGGTCTTAAAGATCTTTTTGTACAGTTCTGTGTATTTCTGCCACCTCTTCTTAATATCTTTTGCTTCTGTTAGATCTATGCCATTTCATCTTTTCATGAAATGTTCCCTTGGTATCTCTAAATTTCTTGAAGAGATCTCTAGTCTTTCTCATTCTATTGTTTGCCTCTGTTTCTTTGCAGTCATCACTAAGGAAGGCTTTCTTATCTCTCCTTGCTATTCTATGGAACTCTGCATCAAAATGGGTATATCTTTCCTTTTCTCCTTTGCTTTTCACTTCTCCTCTTTATAGAGCTATTTGTGAGGCATACTCAGACAGCCATTTTGCTTTTATGCATTTCGTTTTCTTGGGGATGGTCTTGTTCTCTGTCTCCTGTACAGTGTTATGAACCTCCATCCATAGTTCATCAGGCACTGTGTCAATCAGATCTAGTTCCTTAAATCTATTTCTCACGTCCACTGTATAATCCTAAGGGATTTGATTTAGGTCATACCTGAATGGTCTAGTGGTTTTCCCCACTTTTTTTCAATTTAAGTCTGAATTTGGCAATAAGGAGTTTATGATATGAGCCACAGTCAGCTTCCTGTCTTGATTTTGCTGACGGTATAGAGCTTCTCCATGTTTGGCTGCAAAGAATATAATCAGTCTGATTTCGGTGTTGACCATCTTGTGATGTCCATGTGTAGAGTCTTCTCTTGTGTTGTTGGAAGAGGGTATTTGCTATGACCAGTGCGTTCTCTTGGCAAAACTCTGTTAGTCTTTGCCCTGCTTCATTCTGTACTCCAAGTCCAAATTTGCCTGTTACTCCAGGTGTTTCCTGACTACCTACTTTTGCATTGCAGTCCCCTGTAATGAAAAGGACGTCTTTTTTTTTTTTTTTTTAAGGACATCTTTTTTGTGTGTTAGTTCTAGAAGGTCTTGTAGGTCTTCATAGATCCATTAAATTTCAGCTTCTTCAGCATTACTGGTTGGGGCATAGACTTGGATTACCGTGATATTGAATGGTTTGCCTTGGAAACGAACAGAGCTCATTCTGTCGTTTTTGAGACTGCATCCATGTACTTCATTCATTTTGGACACTTTTGTTGACTATGAGGGCTACTCCATTTCTTCTAAGTGATTCTTGCCCACAGTAGTAGATATAATGGTCATCTGTGTTAAATTCACCCATTCCAGTCCATTTTAGTTCACTGATTCCTAAAATATTGACGTTCACTCTCGCCATCTCCTGTTTGACCACTTCCAATTTGCCTTGATTCATGGACCTAACACTCCACTGTGTAATATTGTTCTTTACAGCCATCGGACTTTCCTTCCATCACCAGTCACATCCACAACTGGGTGTTGTTTTTCCTTTGGCTCCATTTCTTTGTTCTTTCTGGAGTTATTTCTCCAGTGATCTCCAGTAGCATATTGAGCACCTACCAACCTGGGGAGTTCATCTTTCAGTGTTCTATCTTTTTGCCTTTTCACTCTGTTCATGGGGTTCTCAAGGCAAGAATACTGAAGTGGTTTGCCATTCCCTTCTCCAGTAGACCACATTTTGTCAGAACTCTCCGCCATGACCCATCCATCTTTGGTGGCCCTACACAGCATGGCTCATAGATTCATTGACTTAGACAAGGCTTCAGTCCATGTGACTAGATTGGTTAGTTTTCTGTGATTGAACCCAGGTCTTCCACATTGCAGGCAGATTCTTTACCAGCTGAGCCACCAGGGAAGCCCAGTTGTATGTTTAGTCGATATTAATACATTTTCACCATCATCCCTGGAGAAAATTCTGTGTCAGGGCAGAACCAGATTCACATGGGAATGCAGAGAGTAGGTGTGGGGACTCTGGCCAGACATGTGGGAGGAAAGCCCAAAGAATGTACCAAGCAAAGGTCTAGCGTGTTGGCTTCTGCTGTCCTCCATACCACAAGTGGAAGCTCATGAATTAACCAAACCCACCTGAGGGTCTGACATTAGGGAAGAAGGAGTATCAGTGGGCCATCTACATGGCTCTGACTCCTGCCCCCACAGGCGACACCATGAAGACACCCTCATACACCCCACTGAGGGGACTGGTCATAGTTTCCCAGGAGCAGAAATGCTGGTGTTCAGGGATTTGCAGGCTTCACTGGATGTGGCCGTGCCAGGCTGCTCCCTGTTATGGCTGCACCCATCTCCACTCCTACCGTATGCTGCGACCTTTGGGGTTTTTCTCTTCTATAACTAGCCTATTTGTATCTTTTGCCCATTTCCACAAGTCAGAATTGCAGTTATCTTCTTGATCAGTGGGTTATTGAAAATATTGGTATATTCTTGATATTAATCTGTTACGGGCTTAAAACAATATTTAACAAGTACTTCCCCACTCCTAGCTAAGAAGAATGTTTTATTACATTTTCTAGAGTAGCTTTATCTATTCGGTAAGTCAAGGAACATTTTTTGCTGGACACTGTTCCGGGCCTCCATTGGAGATTCCCATCTAGATGGGATAGACTGTCAAGAAATGAAATAATAACTACATTAGGTAGCCTACGTGAAGGTCTTGAGAACTCTGGCTGGAAGTGCAGCTGGAGGAAAGAGAGGGAGAGCTTGGAGGAGTGGTTTTCCATTTTCAACCAGAGTGAAGGAGTAATAAAGCACTTAAAAATAAAATTAAAAAATAAAAAGATAAGAAGAAGATATCTAGGAATTTCTCTGGAGCTGTTGAGGACAGTGTGGGGTCAGTTCAGTTTCCTTGTTCCAGCTTAAACTTATTTTCAATGTCCATAAGCCCCTTCCAATGCTTAGTCAGTGCTAACTACAGGGTTTTAATCTGTTGCACCTGTCACTTCCAGAGCGGTTCCCTCTTTGTTTATTTTGGCTTCCTCTGTTTGCAGGTCTCTTCAGTGACTAATTTCCACCTTGACACAAGGGGGCAAAGGTGGTCACTTATTTAAGCTCGTTTGTCCAGTTGTATTGTGGGGAGGGAGTTCAGTTCAGTTCATTTCAGTCATTCAGTCATGTCTGACTCTTTGAGACCCCATGGACTGCAGCTCGCCAAAGAATCCCTGTCCATCACCAACTCCTGGGGTTGACTCAAACTCATGTCCATTGAGTCTGTGATGCCATCCAACCATCTCATCCTCTGTCGGCCCCTACTGCTCCTGCCTTCAATCTTTCCAGTATCAGGGTCTTTTCAAATGAGTCACTTATTCGCATCAGGTGGCCAAAGTATTGAAGTTTCAGTTTCAACATCAGTCCTTCCAATGAATATTCAGGACTGATTTCCTTTAGGATGGACTGGATGGATCTCCTTGCGGTCCAAGGGACCCTCAAGAGTCTTCTCTAACACCACAGTACAAAAGCAACTATTCTTCGACGCTTAGCTTTCTTTATAGTCCAACTCGCACATCCATACATGACTACTGGAAAAATCATAGCTTTGACTTTACGGATCTTTGTCCGTAAAGGAATGTCTCTGCTTTTTAATACGCTGTCTAGGTTAGTTATAGCTTTTCTTCCAAGGAGTAAGCATCTTTTAATTTCATGGCTGCAGTCACCATCTGCAATGATTTTGGAGCCCAAGAAACTAGTCTCTCACTGCTTCTGTTGTTTCCCCATCTATTTGCCATGAAGTGATGGGTTCGGTTGCCATGATCTCAGTTTTTGAATGTTGAGTTTAAAGCCAACTTTTTCACTCCCCTCTTTCACTTTCATTAAGAGGCTCTTTAGTTCTTTGCTTTCTGCCATAGGAGTGGTGTCCATCTGCATAGCTCAGGTTATTGATATTTTCCCAGCAATTTTGATTTCCACCTTTTGAGTCATCCTGCCCAGCATTTCACATAATGTACTCTGCATATAAGTTAAATAAGCAGTGTGACAATTTACGGCCTTGACATACTCCTTTCCCAATTTTGAACCAATCCATTGTTCCATGTCCAGTTCTAACTGTTGCTTCTTGACCTGCATACAGATTTCTCAGGAGGCAGGTGCAGTGGTCTGGTATTCCCATCCCTTTAAGAATTTTCCACAGTTTGTTGTGATCCATGCAGTCAGAATCTTTGGCGTAGTCAGTAAAGTAGAAGTAGATGTTTTTTCTGGAATTCTTTTGCTTTTTCTATGATCCAGTGGGTGTTGGCAATGTGATGTCTGCTTCCTCTGCCTTCATCTTGAACATCTGGAAGTTCTTGGTTCGCATACTCTTGACCGTGGCCCGCGTGAGCTCCAGCCTGTGGTCTTCTGTCCAGTGTGTGTGCAGGGCCCCGCCTCACCCTGAGGACGGGGAATGGACAGCTGTGCACGGGCCTCTGACCTGGGGAAGGCTACCCGCATGCACAGCCCTGGGGCTGGGTCTCTCCTGTCCCTTGTGTGTGTGGCGGAGCAGGGCGGCCGCAGACGGGGATGGCTGGCGGCTGCCGTCCACTGTTGCAGAGCCCTGTGCCTTCATGCAGGTGGGGTCTTGGCGTCCTCTGGACCCTTTGTTGGGAAACGGCAGCTGTGGGAGGGATGCTTGGGCAGGCTATATGGCCCGGGTGAGGCAGGGCATGGCGGGGCGTTGGGCTTACAGCAGGACTGTGGGGGTCAGTGGGACAGAACAGCATACATCTCCCGCTCCAGTCCTTCTGCTCTGGAGCGAGTCAGCCACTCCAGGGTGTATATCTGCCCATGTCCATTCAGTAGCCTCTTCCATTTTACTTACTTACTCTGTTTCACGTTTTGGTGAAGAGGTCTCAAGTATGAGTATGTTCACTTCAGTGAGCTGGCAGTGTGTATGCACATGGGGGGGCCGTGGGTGTGCCTGAAACCTCCTGCTGTTGAGAGTTAGCCCACGGCGTGTAGGGTGTGCTGCTCTGCTCTCTGAGGGGCCTGTGAGTTGAGGGCAGCAGCTATTGACACGACCTTGCCTGATCTCTGCTTCCAGATCCTGCAGTCCCTCTCGGTGCCGATGAAGGCGCTGGAGCAGCAGGTGAACCAAGGCCAGCAGGGCCCCTTGAGAATGGTGCTGCTCAGCCAGGTGAAGATGGCCCTGGAGCCAGCCCCAGCCCCGCACCCCATCCTGCACCTGCAGCCCCAGCAGCTCCTGCAGTTCCAGCAGTGGCACCTGCTGCAGCAGCCCTACTCTCCACCCCCGCTGTACCCATTCCAGCCACCACAGGCCCACCTGCACCAGTTCCCCCAGCAGCCCCAGCCACCCATGCAGCAGCAGCTCGCCCACTTGCAGCAGCAGATGCAGTCGATGCCGACGGTACAGCCACCCGGCCAGACTGCCCAGGCCCTGAAGACCCCGCCGCCCAGGCGCAGGCTCAGCCCCCGCTGTTTGGACATGACCCAGCAGTGGAGAGTTAGTAATATGCATCTCTGTCTTTCCCTCTCCTGAAACCCTTGTACCTTCTCTGAGAGCGTTTGAGGGCAGGCTAAGGATTCATGTCAGGGTAATACTTAGAAAATAGGAGCTATAGTTAGGAATTGTTAGGTTTCTCCGGTGGTTTGGGCCTCCGTCCCTACCCTGAAGTGAACACCGGTGCCCTTGGAATGGTGGGCTGTCTCAAGGACCACTCGGAGCACTCGGCACCCAGACATAAACTCTGGTGGTTCCCAGTTTTGAATCACGTAATATTGGTGATTGAGTAGCTCCATTTGTAGCAGCTGTATTTGTAGGACCTTTTGCAGAGGTCCTCAGACTGCTGGTGGGGACATCATGGGAAAGCATGACTAACTTCATAAATTCACATCAAACTCTGAACTTTTTCATGTTTTGTGCACACATTCACAGAATGGGGTTTCTAATTCATTTTCCTTGTATAATTCTGTTCTAGTCCCAGAAGAAGGCTTCTTCCTGGGATGTGTGTTTGCAATCGTGGATTATCCAGAGCAGATGTCTGACAAGCAGCTGCTGGCCACCTGGAAAAGGGTGAGGTCACTGAGATACATGTACCTGCGCACACACATACACGTGTACCTACGCCTATAACCGCTGGGTTGGCCAAGAAGCTCATTTGTTTTTACTGTAAGGTGGCTCTGATAGCACTTAATTGACTTTAACTTCATGCAAAACAATTTTGTTAGATTGTTCTGTCACAGCTGTCTTATCAGTGTGCATTCTTTTAAACAGTTATCAAAATTGGTGAATTTCTGTGCAGCCATTTTAATATTGAAGATGAAAGAAACAAAGGAATATTTCGGGCATATTATGCTTAATTATTTAAAGAAAGGTAAAAACACAATTGAAAAAAAAAGAGAGAGAGAGCTTTGTCCAGTGTATGGAGAAGGTGCTGTGACTGATCAAACGTGCCAGAAGTGTTTTGCAAAGTTTCCTGCTGGAGGTGTCTTGCTGGATGATGCCCCTCAGCTGGGCAGACCCATTGAAGTTGATAGCGACCAGATCGAGATGTTAGCTGAGAACAGTCAACATTATACCACATGTGAGGTAGCCAGCATACTCAGAACATCCGAATCCAGCACTGAGAATGAATTGTACCAGCGTGGCTGTGTTCATTACTTTGATGTTTGGGTTCCACACAAGTGAAGCGAAAAAAGCCTTCCTGACTATTTTTCCACATGCAGTTCTCTACTGAAACATAACAAAAAACGTTTTGTTTTTACAACAAATTGTGACCAGTGATGAAGCAATACTGTACAATAATGAACAGAAGAGATATGGGGGCAAGTGAAATGAACTACCACCAACCACACCAAAGAAGGTGGTGTTGTGTATATGGAGGGAATGGAAGGGAGTTCTCTGTTGTGAGCTCCTTCTGGAAGACCAAACGATTAATTCCAACAAGTACTCCTCCTGATTAGACCATCTGAAAGCAGCCGTTGATGAAAAGCACCCGGAATTAACCAACAGAAAACTCACATTCTTCCATTTTTCGTTGATGTTTGATGACCAGGCAAAAACTGTTAGAGCTTGTATGGGAAGTTCTGATTCATCCACCTTATTCACCAAACATGGCGCCTTTGAATTTCCATTTATTTTGGTCTTTACAAGATTCTCTTACTGGAAAAAAAAATTTTTTTTAATTGTCTGGAAGACTGTAAAAGGCACCTGGAACAGTTCTTTGCTCAGAAAGATAAAAAGTCTTGGGAAAATGCAATTATGAAGTTGCCTGAAAAATGGCCGACGGTAGTGGAACAGAACAGTGAATACGTTGTTCAGTAAAGTTCTTGGGGCAGATAAAAAGTATGTCTTTTAGTTAAAGAAATCAAAGGAACTTTTTTGCCAACCCAAGAAGTTCTCACCCTTTTGGTAACGGTGTTCCCCTCAGTGCCACACGACCGTGTAACCACTGCAGTTGGGACATAGGACGGTATCAAAAAATTCAGAAATTCAGAAACTGAATTTAACTTCATCTTGCTTTGCTTTCTTTTTTTCCTTTTAGAATAAAGTTTCTTAAAGGCAGTGCTTCTGGCCCCAGGGACCAGTTGGCGATGTCTGACACCTTTCTTGCTGTCCCAGCAGGGGAAGTGCTCATGGCACCTGGGATGGGGGTCAGGGTTCAGCTGGCCCCCTGAGACGTGCGATGCCCCACAGTTCAGATCAGCTGGTTTATCTAAAATGTCCACAGCGCCCTGTCTTAGAAAGAGAGCATCCTGCTCTTCCTCCAGAAGTTCAGATGAAACGGGGCTTAGAGTTCATTTTTGCTGTGTAGTGCTGGGTGGGAAAGCCCATAGATATAACTGATAGTTCATTCACACTTTGGGAAATACACTGTGTACATGATGTGGTGGGTCTCGTGAACTGCTGTCCGACTGGAGATCACAAGTCCCTCTTCCCCGGGCGTGGGAGCTGACTGACCGTGGGTCTCATGTGTGTGCAGATCATCCAGACACATGGAGGAGCCGTGGACCCCACGTTCTCGAGCCGCTGCACCCACCTGCTCTGCGAGAGTCAGGTCAGCGGGCTGTTCACACAGGTGAGGGCTCAGCTCTTCTGGGACTGGGGGGCTCTGAGAGATGCTGGGACAGTCATGCTTGGAAAGGTCTTTCTCCCACCTCTGAAGACAGGAAACTGCTTCTCACTGGTTTCCATCCACCTTTGGCGTGTGGACACCTCTGGCCCCTGGCTTCTCTGTCTGTCAGGACTGGGGAGGAAAGGCAGGTTCCCAATGAGGGGGAGGTGGACACCGTCCGCCCCGGCAGGGCCACCCGAGCATGGAGCGGCGGGAGCAGGGTCGCTCGGAGCTGCTGACAGGCAGCTCCCCCTCGGGGCGGCCTGCGCTCATCCCCTGAGGGCTCATTTCTGTTCTTCTCTGATGGGTTCTTGTTCATGGACTGACTGCCGTTAGTGTGTATGTGGTACATGGCCTCTGAGAAATGCCTGGTGAAGAGCACGTAGGGGTCATCCCGCGGTTAACTTCAGGGGCAGTTACGTTTTCATAACTCGCTGTGTTCTCACGGGGCAATTTGAATTCTGATGATCGGGAGTGTCATCTCTTTCCATGATTAAAGTCATTTCCTGGGCCGTCAGCTCTCCTCCCCGTGGTCGGCTCTTGTTCCTGTGTTTCAGGTTGTGTTCAAGTTAACCTATGACACTGTTGTAGTTTATTAACTTAGTAAATTGAGTGCTAAGCTCCTGAAATTCCTATATTTATTGGACTTCCAGTAAAAATGACCTTGTAGTTACACAGTTCTGTATGTCACCTGCAGTAAAGCCCCCAATGACCGGCCCGTATTGTTGTGTTTGCAGGCGATAAAGGAGAGGAAGAGGTGCATCACAGCACACTGGCTGAACACGGTCCTGAAGAAGAAGCTGGTGCCGCCCCATCGGGCCCTGCACTTTCCACTGGCCTTCCCGCTGGGGGACAAGCCATGCTCCCAGCATGTAAGGCGCTCCCTGCCTCCCTGAACAGAACCAGCATCTTGTTTCCTTCTCTGTCCCCCTGTCACAGTCTCAGCTTCCTGACATTTAACAGGTTCCCCCAAGTCTTTGACACTGTTTAATAAGTGCCTACACCCTGGTGGCTCCTGCCTGCAATGCAGGAGACCCGGGTTCAATCCCTGGGTTGGGACGATCCACTGGAGAAGGAAATGGCAACCCACTGCAGTATCCTTTTCTGGAAGATCCCATGGACAGAGGAGCCTGGAGGGCTACAGTTTATAGGGTCGCAAAGAGTCAGACATGACTGAGCAACTTCACTTTCACTTTACAGTTAAGCGTCTGACACCAGAAGTGGCCACAGCTGGGCGGACATCATCTCCTGTCGGTTCTCCCTGTCAGATGAGCCCAAAACCGGGATCTGTAAGAGGAACTGACCAATATTCGTCGGCTTAGTAAAGTAACTTCCATTAACATGATCGGAACAGTGTCATGCTAACACAGGAAAACATTGTCCATTTGGTATGTTTGCTTTCCGTCCCCCCTTGCTGTCTCATGTGCAGCGTTGTCAGCAGTGACAGCATTCTCAGAGGTGATGTTGCCAAGTGCCCCTCAATGCCGGAGGAGGAATGGAAACACGTGTGTCTGTAGCGCAACCAACAGGGAGAAGAAAGAGTCACACTAACTGGGTTAAACCATCATTACATCTTGATCTTACTGGACCTTTCCCCCCCAGATTATCTCCGTGACTGGGTTCGGCGACAGCAACAGGGACGACCTGAAGCGAATGGTGTACCTGGCAGGTGCCAAGTACATGGGCTACCTGTGCCGCAGCAACACCATCCTCGTCTGCAGAGAGTAAACGCAGCCACCACCACGTCCGCCCTCAGCCTGCTTGGCACCACTCTGGGTCTCTCAGTCAGCCAGGGTTTCATCTCTGCCCGCACAGGGCCTCTAAGGGTCCCTCAGTCAGTCGGGGTTCTGTCTCAGCCCACATGGGACCTCTCGGGGTCCCTCAGTCAGCCAGGGTTCCATCTCTGCCCACACAGGGCCTCTGAGGGTCCCTCAGTCAGCCGGGGTTCTGTCTCGGCCTTCACAGGGCCATTCTGGATCTCTCAGTCTGTCAGAGTTCCATGGTGGACATCAGAGTCTGCTGAAAGAATGGCAGTGCTATTCGTCGTAATGTTAGCAGAAGAATGAAAGCATATGATAAAGGAGGCTGCAGTCAAATTAAGTGACAATGGTGAGGTGAAAGCAGGGTGGGCGATGACCTCATGATCACGTGGACACCTCCTTACAGCCCGATCAGCTCTGCAGAACCGTCCCTGCCATGTCCAGCGTGAGCAAGTGTGGGCTGGTTTGTGTTAACAGAAGTACAAATTTGAACACCGGTAACTCTAATGAATGTGTTTTCTCTCCCCTCGATCCCAACCAAAAAAGACCAACTGGTTTAAAGTACGAGAGAGCCAAAGAGGGGCAGATCCCGTGCGTGAATGTCAAGTGGCTGGGGGACATCCTGCTGGGGAACTTCGAGGCCCTGCAGCAGACACAGTATGGCTGTTATACCGCCTTTGGCCTGCAGGACCCCTTCGCCCCGACCCCACACCTGGTGGTGAACCTTCTGGGTGAGCAGGCCAACTCCCTGTGGCCGTGGGCTGGGGCTCCAGACACCGCTCTTGGCTTCAGGGTCACGTCGGTTTTTATCTCCTCTCCTGTTTCCTCTCCACGCTGTCTCCCACTGCACTGAGCCCAGAAGTTTTGTTGGCTTGTATTTTTGTTTGCTTTCTTTTAATGGACTCTCAGAAGTGGAAGGAACACTAGAAAGCCTTTTGATCTTGTCTTTCAAGCCAGCTCTCATTTAACTTGCTCTGTGAGAAACGGCACCCCCCCCCGCCCCCCACTTTCTGCTGCACAGATCCCGAGGAAGGCCCACTGCCCTGACTGTACACCAGATGGTGCTTAACCCCATTTACCCACCTGAGCGTCACTCCAGGAAGTGGTCGCTCGAACGCTGCTTTAACATGTGCTCCCATGAAGGAGCCCGTCCAGTTCTGGTCCTAAAGGTCTCAGTCGCAAGAAATCCCTTTCTGGTTTTGAGCCACAGCCAGCCTGCTTCCCTGGGACAGACCTGGCTATGACGTCCACTCTGAAGCCGTGGTGCGGACGCCAGGCCCTTCCTCGGTGGACACGTGTCCTTGAGGGCCCAGCCGGGCCGCCGCCCCCACGTGCCGTGCTCCTCACAGTCAGTTTCTAGGACGCCAGACCACGGGGCTCCCGGAACTGTCTGGGGTTCAGCACATGCGGGTGGGCGGTGGCTGCACTGGGCCACAGGCTGCTGGTTTGCTCAGCTTGGTCTCGTACGGAACACTCGGCACCCGCCAGGCTTCCCTGTAAACTCAGGAGTAGTCCTTACGGTCCCCTTGTTGGAGGCCATCACCCGAGCCACTGCGTGTCCAGGACGACCCACACCTGGAGAGGCTTCTCATTTCTGCTATTATTGATACACTTCCATTTTAATTTCTTTATTGGGATACGGTTGGTTCATAATGTTGTGCTATGGAAAACAGTGTGGAGATTTCTTAAAAAACTGGAAATAGAACTGCCATATGACCCAGCAATCCCACTTCTGGGCATACACACTGAGGAAACCAGATCTGAAAGAGACACGTGCACCCCAGTGTTCATCGCAGCACTGTTTATAATAGCCAGGACATGGAAGCAACCTAGATGCCCATCAGCAGATGAATGGATAAGGAAGCTGTGGTACATATACACCATGGAATATTACTCAGCCGTTAAAAAGAATTCATTTGAACCAGTCCTAATGAGATGGATGAAACTGGAGCCCCTTATACAGAGTGAAGTAAGCCAGAAAGATAAAGAACATTACAGCATACTAACACATATATGTGGCATTTAGAAAGATGGTAACGATAACCCTATATGCAAAACAGAAAAAGAGGCACAGAAATACAGAACAGACTTTTGAACTCTGTGGGGGAAGGTGAGGGTGGGATATTTCAAAAGAACAGCATGTATACTATCTATGGTGAAACAGATCACCAGCCCAGGTGGGATGCATGAGACAAGTGCTCGGACCTGGTGCACTGGGAAGACCCAGAGGAATCGGGTGGAGGGGGAGGTGGGAGGGGGGATCGGGATGGGAAATATGTGTAAATCTGTGGCTGATTCATATCAATGTATGACAAAAAAAAATAATAATAAAATAAAAAAAAAGATAGCAAATTATCCTAAAAAAAAAAATAATAATGTTGTGCTAGTTTCAGGTGTGCAGCAAACTGAATCAGTCACACTTGTACATACGTCTACTGTTTTTAAAGCTTCTCTTCCCACGTTGCTATTACAGAGTATGGAGTAGAGTTCCCTGTGCTATATGGCAGGTCCTTATTGTTAACCTGTTTCATAATAGTGTGTGTGTGTCCTGAAAGAGCTTTTATATTGACAAGGGCTCCTTTATGTACATAGTGTTTCTGAAAAGTAACCTGTTCTCTCTTCAGATGCTTGGAGAGTTCCTTTGAAAGGGTCAGCAGAGTTGTTGATGGTATGTCAAGTTAGTCACCTTACTTACGGTGTTACAAAGAAGTAGGAATATGTTTGTATCTGTAACTAATTCTTTTAGTAATTGGCCATCATGACCAATGAGGGCTGAATCTTCTCACCTGTCATAAGCTGTTCAGTGCACCCTGTGTCTTTACCCTCTTCGTTGGTGATATTGGGAGTCACTCATTCACGTGACACACGTTAGCCGCATGACTTCTTCAGAGAGCTACGTGAGTGCTTACAGAACCGCAGAGCAGAATACAGGGAGAGCGTGTGTTCCCGTGGTGTTCAGGAGGTGGGAACTGGGGCGCCAGAGTGTCAGCCCTGACCGCAGCGCTTCACTGTGGCGGTGGACTTCCAGGCCACTGGCTGGGGTCTCTGATGGGCTGCCTTCAGGATGGGCTGTTCTGCACTGGAGTGCCAGGGGTTGGTTGGTGGGCAGCTCTGGTAGGGCTGCCTTTCACTTGGGGGGGAGGGTCATCTCCACCCTCATCTCAGATGGAGAGGTGGTTGCTCCCCATAGTAGAACATAAATGTGTGTGCTTGTGTAAGAAAGACTGGGTTAGAGGCAAGGAAGGGGTGAGGGGGCAGCAGCCACAGTGCGAGGCTGGCTGTGGGGGCCTCTAGGGGCACTGGCTCCCCACCGGGCTCCACATCTCTGCACGTCAGGGCCTCCAGCTGGTTTTGGGAGCATGGGCGCTGTGCCCGGGACACAGAGTGGCCGTCAGAGGCCTGCCTTCCCCTCCAGTGTCCTGTGACCCGACCGTCCTGCACCCTCATAGGGGAACCTCCGTCTTTCTGGAGGGGTGTAATTGCAATCATTGTGTTTTCCAGATTCCATTGAGACACAAAGTATTTGAGGTAAAAAGTGTTTCGACAAGTTCAAGGTTGAGGATTAAATCTATCACAAGTGCTAGGAGAGGGGTGAAGACATCTTAAGAACTGTCGGGTCTGGTGAATAGAGAGGGTGGCCAGCGCCAGGGCCTCCCTGGACAGTTGCATGTGCCCGTGGTCTCTGCCAGTTGTGCCTTGGGGAGTGTTTCTTGTGTGTGGTGAGATGGGTAGAAAGCGCTCAGAAGCTGCTGTGTTACTGGGGAGGTTGACTAAGGTACATCATACTTTAATTACAGGGTGTAAGACTACCTCCCAAAGCGAAGCAGAATGAAGTAACTAATATCCAGCCTTCTTCCAAAAGAGCCAGGTAGGAAGAATCACCTTGGTTTTTTTTTAATGGTTGATGATCTTTTACAGTCTGTTCTAGGAAATGGTGGCAGTTGGGGAAATTCCTAAGATTTTCACTTGGAAGGGCTTTCCAGGTGACACTAGTGGTAAGGAACCCGCCTGCTAATTCAGGTGACATGAGACATGGGTTCAGTCCCTGGGTCGGGAAGATCCCCTGGAAGAAGGCATGGCTACTCACTCCAGTATTCTCGCCTGGAGAATCCCCATGGACAGAGGAGTCGGGCGGGCTACAGTCCATGGGGTCACAAAGAGTTGGGCACGACTGAGCAACTAAACCACCAGGACTTGGAAGGATGTGCTGCTTGCATTGCAGCTGTATCATGACATCTCTCGTTTCATCACTGGAGGTAAACGGGGATTAGCCAGTGTCTTTTCCTTTCTTATTAAAAAAAAAAGTCCAATCTTCAGTTTTATCTTTTTTCTATCTTGCCAGAACCCCCATTGTGTGAAAACGAGCTGCTGTGGTGGGATGGGGGCGGGGGGACTGGAACCCGGCTCTAGGCATCCTCAGTGTGTGCCCGGGAGCCCACGTCCGACCCCTGACCCAGGTCAGGATGGGGGATGGAGCCCCCTCTGTGGGGCTGGGGTGGGGGTGTTGTCAGACTTGTTCTGGTCTCACCTGGTGGAGGTAAGCCGGTGGTTTAACCAGAACCGAGAGACCCTCTGAGCTGCATTGAGTGAGGGTCTTTGTCTCTTCCCTGCTCCTCAGTCCCCTCCTTCCAGTCCCCACAGCCACCCAATCTGGGGATTGTTGGATTCTTTAGCAAAAGCCTAATTGTGTGATTATATACATCATTAAAACACGACAGATTTTTTTTTATTTCATAGACTGTCTCAAATATAAGCTAAAAATAGGGCTTGAACAAATTTAAGCAAAGAAGTTTAATATAGAGTGTGCGCTTGAGTCGACCAGCTTTGCTCTGCGTCAGAGCTTCTGGGGTGAGATGGGTCCTGTGGGATACGGTGGGGGACTGGGGACCACAGAGGGCCCTGGAAGCCCTCCCTTCCACCCTCACAGACCCCCAGGGACAGTGCAGGCTGGGGGGTGGTGGGTGGTGCCTGATTAGCCCTTCCCCTAGGGGTGCCAGCTGAGAGTCCTTTGGGGTGACTTTGTGTAAATGGTGGGAAAGAAAGAGCAGGTGAATCACTGCACTTTCCCTTTAAGAACAGAAAACCACACACAGGTAACGCTCTCAGAGCTTCTTAAAGCTGTTAAAATTAAAATGTCTTGTTTGGTAAAGAACATCTTAGGGAAGTAATAGCCGTTCTCTTCTATGTGTGTTTCATAGAATCAGAGATATTCCACCTCCCACCAAGAAGTTATCACCAGAACTGACCCCTTTTGTGCTTTTCACTGGATTTGAGTCTATTCAAGTTCAAGAGTACATAAAGTACTCCTTCTATTTCGCATAAGGATTTTTAGGAATTTTCCTTTCTGTTTATATTTGCTTTAGGCTAGCAGTTTTATTAGGTTAATATGTAATTAGGAATATCATGTTGTAACGTTGCTCATCGTGTTTATTTATAAACTGCGTCATCATTACGTCGTTGCTTTCCCGCCTCATTCTTGCTGCTACTTCCTCCTTAGATGCTTTCTTTCTCGTTAGGACGACTCAGGTGAGGAGACCAAGAGCAGTCTTGTAATCACACATTAGCAAAGCCACGCAAATACCATTTTCATAAGGGCATTAGCTTACGAGAGTAGCTGTGCCCCTTCAGGTTTCCTAAATGAACCCACCATCTCCTCAAGACTTGTTCTCTCTGGTGGGGCAGGCCCAGGGGTCACAGGTGTTTTTGTATTTATTTACATAAATGCACTTCTGGAAGTAACACCAGGAGGGATTGTGGGCTTGTGTCTGGAGAAGGAATGGTTAAAATATAGTTGGCCTGTATCACAGGGATTCAAACATTTCCCTTTATTTTTTTAAAGGAAAAGAAATAATTATAAATGCTACTATAAAATTATTTTTTACTTTTAAAATTGGGTATGAAGAGATCATCTTTTACACGTCTATGTCTTAAGTCGATTTTTATGTCATCATTTCTTAGAGACTGTGTCTTAATGTGCCTTATCAATACTCACTTCGGCGTAGACAGCCTGGGAGGTTCACTCCTTGTGTAGCGAGCTGCCTTGTTCTCAGAGCTTTCTACTTCTTCAAAGGGGTGTCCTCCTGGTGTCCAGTGAAGGTCCTGCTTTAATCTTGACTTGTGTGGCACGGATTAGGGAAATGTACATTGTCGTTTCCAGTTTCCACTTTGCTCGCACGGTGGCGTAGGTCTGGCTTCACCGCTTTCACCATTTTGGGTGGCCAAGAGCCCCATTCATGGTCTAGACAAGTCCCGGGCTGAGGGCGGGCAGGCGGCTCTGCAGACCAAATGGTCTCACCTCTGCTCTGTGTTCCCGGCCCCCAGAAGCTCTACATCCTGGGTGGGGAGGTCGCCGAGCCTGCACAGAAGTGCACCCACCTCATCGCCAGCAAGGTGAAGCGGACCGTCAAGTTCCTGATGGCCGTTTCCGTGGTGAAGCACATCGTCACCCCAGAGTGGCTGGAGGAGTGCTTCAAGTGCCAGAAGTTCATCGGTAAGTGGCCGAGCCGCATCTTGTGCACTGGATGCCCAGTTAGGAGGGTTTTTGCCTTGAAATTTGTCCCCATTTTCATCCCAGCACACATCAAGTTCATTTTTTAACTCTGTGAATTTAAATGGATAAATAACAAATTATTTCATGTCCCAGTGAGGCATTTGATATCTGTGCATTTTACTGTGAAATAGGAAGGTTGTGGTAATTGGGGAAGTACTGGGGAAGAGCTCTGTAGCCTTGCCTTCTTCTCCTGATGATCCGTCCTGTATGTCATGCTGGCTGTTGAACGGGGTTCCAGGTGTGGGACAGTGAATGGAGCAGGGCCAGGGAGCCCAGGAGTGTCCTGGGAACATGGGGCAAGTGGCCTGGGGGGACAGTGTGGGTCACCAACCCCCAGGACAGGCAGGGGCATCTGTGGTGGGACCTTCATTCCATTGCTCTGTGCCCCCCTCCCACACGCCTCCTGCCGGAGGCTGCATAGGTGGTCCTTGGGTGGTGTCCATGGTGGTCCCTTCTCCGCTCTGCCTGCTCTCACCTGGTGCTGCTCTCGAGTCATCTGTGGGAAGCACTCTGAAGTCTGTAGTTGCTGTTGCTCCTCGACCGACTCTCATTTATCCCCTATTTCCTCACATGTCTCCTTTCTTTCTTGACCATGAGGCTGTCACTCTTTCCATGTCGCCCCGCTGTGACCAGTGACTGCTGGTCTCCTCTCCATTCTTCCCATCAGTCGTGACCACCTGGTAGCTTTTGGCAAAACAAGAGCGTCCTAGACTTGTCTTAGGCTTTTCTGCCCTGGTACTGGCACCATCATGTCCCAGGGACCACCCCCCCACCCCACCCCCAGTTCCAATCTCAGGGCAGACCTGGGGAGCTGATGGCGCTCAGGCCCATGGGGTCTGCCTATGCCAAGCTGACTCACACAGTGCTTCTCGTGTCTGTCTGTCCGGTTCCAGTCCCACACCACAGGGCTCAGGCTTGTCTCTCCCTTCCCATGTCTGTACTCCAGCAGTGAGACGCCTGCTCCTGATGTCCTAAATACATTAGCTTCCTGGACGAGTCCCATGTAGTCAGCCCCCGTTGGCCACCCCTGCACCCCCACCCCTGCAGCACACCGCCCCCGCCTGGGCTCTGACAGCTTTAAGACTGGACGCTTCCTATCATGGGGGAGGGGTATTTTGACATTTTGTATTTATATCTATATAGTTTGGGACACTAATTGTGTAGGATATTTCTTTCTGGAATACACATGCCCTTTGCACTGCTGTGGAAAGTTTGACTCTTGCCACAACTCCGACCAAGTTAATATAATTCTGCTGCTCCTCTTAGAAACCCAAGGTTGTTGCAGCTACTGTGTTCCTTTCAGTGTCATCTCTCACCTTAAACAGGGACTGCTTCCTGTCATCCCTCACAGCTCTTCAGCAGGCAGAGCAACGTTCATTCTGCTGTAGAAACTAGCATTTCAAATACATCACTTCATTTAAGTATGTAACTTCATGCATGACAATACTTCTTTGTTCATTTCTTAACTTCATTTTTTAGACATTCTTCTCTTCTTTCACCTAGTGTAGTGCCTTCTTTTTCTGCTGGTGGCTGATGGACTTGCATTTCTAGCAGTTGTTTAAATCTCAGTGTCTCCTGAGTGACCTGATGGAGTCAGCAACTATGCTCTCTGAGCTGAGGATGGTTTTCTCGTTTTTCAGGTGTTGTTTTAAAAAGAGAAGGGCAACTGGCAGACCCACAGTGTGACTCAGCCTGACCCTGGACTGTTAGTTTGGTTATGATGATGAAATAAATGGTTTTCTGAACAAGATATATGCATAAGAAGATTAAAACATTTTGTGATCTTTACTTTTTCACAAATTAGGTATTATTTAAAAATTCTTAGATCCTCAAAATCTGGTAAAACCATTCTTTACAAATTGCTGTACATGTTCATGTATAAAAGGAACTTGTTTTTGGTACATCTGTAAAATATGGCTAATTTACTCTCAGCTGGAGTCCAGTGGCTCTGAAGTCATTGGTCCCTGTGAGCACACGCTGGCTGTGAAGCTGGTTCCCGGCCTGGCCCTCCATGCTGGCACTCTTCACCTGGATCTGGGTTGGGGCGCTGTGGCCCCCCAACAGTGTGAAGTTACAGCTGAGGGGGGAGTGGGGAGCTGCCCAGGGATGAGAGGAGGGTCCATGGACGGCTGTCAGAACATTTGTTCCTAAAAGCTAAGAAACACTGATCCAGGAAGAAGAGTGTCTTTGGCCTGGCTGGCTGTTTTTGGGAGGAAAGTAAATGAAATATAATCGGGGAGACTTACTCATTCACAGGTTTCACAGGTGGATGCCAGCACCTGGCTCACTGGGGCACCTGGAGCCAGTCACATGTGATGCATCCCAGTGCCACGCACTTTCTGAGGCTGTGCTGTCTTCCTTTTCAGACGAGCAGAACTACCTTCTCTGAGATGCGGAGGCCGAAGTGCTTTTCTCCTTCAGTTTGGAGGAGTCCTTGAGGAGGGCCCATGTTTCTCCGCTTTTCAAGGTACGCCTGGACTGGAGCTCAGATCAGCTGCTGCAGCTGGGCAACCATGACGGAGTGGGCGGCTTGCACCCAGAGAGCTGGGCTCTCCCCACTCCCCCTGTGCAGTCAGGCCTCCTCTAGGTTCTGTTCCGGGTCGAAGAGAATCGATATGGGGAGAGATGCATTACAAATAACCCAGGTTCAAAGAGTATGCTATGAATAGTGTGTAAGAGATTTACATTTTTATTTTTGCTTTTACCAACTTGCATTAATACTATTCTCATAAAATGTATATTCAGCTGGAAAATGGAGACCAATCTTGAGAAAATATTACTGAATACGTGTCTAATAATTCTAAACTACAGTGTTTAAATGTTTCTAAGTTAGAACAGTTTGAAAAATTTTTTGTATCAAACAGTGGCTTAGTAGATTAATAGAGGTAATCAGTTTTTCTTTCTTTTTTTTTTCTCTTAAGGAGGCAACTTTGGAATTCAAAGAGATTTTCAGTACTGAATTAAGAGTACATTACCTGATAAGAACAGATACTACACTTGATCTTAGCCAAAAGGCGGAGAAGAACATTATAGCATACTGACACATGTATATGGAATTTAGAAAGGTGATAACGATAACCCTATATGCAGAACAGAAAAAGAGACACAGAAATACAGAACAGACTTTTGAACTCTCTGGGAGAATGTGAGGGTGGGATATTTCAAAAGAACAGCATGTATACTATCTATGGTGAAACAGATCACCAGCCCAGGTGGGATGCACGAGACAAGTGCTCCTGCCTGGTGCACTGGGAAGACCCAGAGGAATCGGGTGGAGAGGGAGGTGGGAGGGGGGATCGGGATTGGGAATACATGTAAATCCATGGCTGATTCATAGCAATGTATGACAAAACCCACTGGAAAAAAAAATAATAATAATAAAAATTTAAAAAAAAAAAAAAAAAAAAAAGAGTACATTACCTAAAATAGTCTGTGTTTTTCTAAATGTTTAAGGAGTTTAAAACAAAATGGTATTTTTGTTACATTTAAGAGTAAAGGTGTTAGAAAAATTTAATCTTCAAAATCATTTTGTAATCCATTTGAGCTTTAGAAATTGTGGAAAATGTTTTTCTTGCTCTTATCACAGAATACTTCATGTCTTACAGGAATTAAAGTTCTAGTCACTTTTTAATAATTATAGGTCACACCTAGCATATGAGAGTGCTTATTTCTGAAATTCCATGTCTGGGTTCACCAGGTCCACTTCAGGTTGGGGACTAGGGGGGTCTAGTACTGTGTAGCTCCATGAAATTAGACATTTTGTCAAAATTCTTGGGTAGAATGAGAAATTACACACACTGAAAATTCAGTTTGAAACCAGTACACATATTTTCATTTTTAGGTGAAATACTTTTATATCACTCCTGGGATCTGCCCAAGTCTATCAACCATGAAAATGATTATGGAATGTGCAGGAGGCAAAGTATTGTCTAAACAGCCATCTTTCCAGAAACTCATGGAACATAAGGAGGATAAGGTACACAGAAGTGTAATACTGTTGAATGCATCAGTGTCATGTATGAGGCTCAATAACCAAGAAGCTGCTTTTCTCTTTCTTAGAGTCTGTCAGAAATTTTAATATCCTGTGAAAATGACCTTCACTTGTGTCAAGAATATTTTGCCAGAGGATTAGGTATGTTCATTGCTCTGCTGCGTGTTGGTGTGCATGGGTGAGGGCAGGTGCGTCTGTTTGACAGGTTTTGTCTTTGTTCCTTGCAGATATTCACAATGCAGAGCTTGTTCTCACTGGAGTGCTCACTCAGACACTGGACTACAAGTCATATCCTTTGGGAAGGTGGTGGGTGGGCCCGTCTCATCGTTAGTGTCAGAGCTGCGTGCGCTCCGTGAGCCCACAGATTAGGGCACTATTGCCAGGGTTAGTGATAGAACCGCTGAGAGGCCCATTGAATTTCGTAGGCTGTTCTTCTAGAGTAGGTGCTCTTACATCTTTCCAGGCTCTTTCCCGCCCTCCATGTTGAGATCTGAATGCCCATCTGCCCTGCCTTTCCTTGTGGGAGGAAGACTTAGTATAAAGATTACCTGAGCCATCTGTGGCTGACCTCTTGGGCCTCTCCTCGCGTCTGCAGCCTGAGAGCAGCCCTGTCATCCTGCCGCAGGCGGTGGCCTGGGCTGCAGGACCTGGCATGTGCCCTGCAGGAGAAGGGAGGGGCTGATTTTCTGTGGCAGGGCTTCGGGCACCTGGGGCTCTTTATCTGAACTCGGGAACCTTGTTGGGTGTTGACAGTGGTCCACACTGCTGTGGGAACTTGTTTTCCTCAACACGCCTACACATAAATTTAACTGATGCACGTGCGCTGGTGCCAGGAGCCGCACAGGCCTGCCCTTGGCCCTACTCCCTCAGACGCCCTTGTTTTTCAGCTGCTTTGTTTGAGACAAGTGTTTTTAAGCATGAAGACAAATATATTAAATATGTTGCATCTTATTAAGGTGTGTAATTTTATTCTGAGGAAACATAAATCATGTTTTGTATTATATGAGTTTAAAGAGCCTATGTTAGGTTTTATGATTCATTTGCCAGGTTTTTAAATGTTTTCATAACACTGTTAATGGAACTTTAGCTTCAAATAAAATGATGCAAATAAAGACCTTGCTATCTCTAAATTATAGATGTTAAAGGTTTGAAATATTTTGTACTTTTATTTTTATTTCTTATACTCTTTTCTATTATATTGAAATCTTGCCCACATTTTAAATATATGTACTTTTGAACTTTACTTAGAATTGAGTGATCCTTTATTATGACACATTTTTTTGGTATAGTTTATAGGATTTGCATTAAGCTGGATCACATTTTAAGTAATTTCAAGGCAAAATATTTTCTAGTAGAATTTTTTCCTGTGGAAGTAATTTCTGGAAGGTAGCCATTTTCTATCAAGGTGAGACATAGACTCCTGAGTAGAGCTATGTTCAGAACATTAGCAGTTATTACCACAGGCACAGACTGGCCAGAGTCATTAATACCACAGAAACCCACATCTCTCCTGCTTTTGTTCCAGATATGGTTCTAATACACTTCCTGTTGGGTTGTAGGTACAAAAACGTTAAGTGGAGACCATCGTCTTACCAGTGACTACTGACATACAAGTGTGTTTAATATACTACAGGTATTAGTGTGCTCAAGACCAGTGCTGTCACAGAGGTTCAGCCCTGCCCCAATGTCACTGCCCAGCAGTGTGCTCCTCAGACACTGAATTTGCCTCCATGGCAACCGCTGAGGTGTCTTCCTAGAAGGAGCTGTAATTGGCTCCAGTCTGTTCTCCAGTTGTGCAATCTGTACAGTTTAATTCCCGAACGCAGTTTAGGTGGAGCACGTGCAATAAACACGTTAGGACTTCCACGTCACAGGAGTTGTCAGCATTGCCGTAAGGCTCAGGCGTCGCTTAGTTACGTGGGATGTCCTCCCGGCTCTGACCTGGAGCCACGTGGAGTTAGTCCTGCAAATCACCACTCAGTGTCACAGTTGTGAGGTGAGGCTCCACACCTGCGACCTCACCTGTGCTCTAGGCCCTGGACTGTGATGACTTTCCCGTGACCCATCTCTTACCATGTGGGCACCCTTAAGTCTCTCAGCACACGTGGATGACATGCTGATGGTCTCCTGGAAACATCAATCTATCAAGCTCTTTAAAACACACCCAGTTGGCACTTACATCTTTAACAGACTATCTCACAATGTGTGTCCTTTTCAGTTCCTACTTTTGTACCTAAGCAAACAAACCTACCTATAGAACTGACTGTCTTCTCACGAACCACAAGTGGAATGAACGTTAATGTGAAAGAATTTAGAATCCACAAGGTCCTGAAAGTACAGAGGAGTTTCATGAGTTGACACAAAATGTTGATTGCACAGTATTCAGAGTATGGGCCTGCTGCTTATACCCTTGAAGAAAAGTGAACATGATAATGGCATAATCTATGCATCTGTTCAGTCTTCAGTGAAGAAAGGGGTTTGTTTAAGCACCATGCAAGTCTGACTGACTTGATTAACCTTTCAGTGAGTGTTTTTTCAAGAGCTGCCAAGAAATACTCCTTAAAAACTCCAAGACCTGCACAGCTGCTGAACAGTGACTTGGAGGATCAGAGGAAATTACATATGAAGATTTAAGGAAAAAAAAATGATAAAGTAAATCAACTTGTTAGGTTGATTAGGTTATAAAATAAGAAAGGAAGTCTTTCAGTCCTGTTGTTTGGTCTGACTCAAGAATTAGTAGAAGTATAATGTAGACCACATATGTAATTTAAAAATTTCTAGTAGCCACAATAAAAATGCTCTTAGATTTTAGTTTCTATAGTTTAATATACCTGAAGTGTTATTTAATTTTTAAGTAACATTTAAAAATTTTTTAAAAATACTTTAGATTTCACAGCACTTACAGTTCAAAAAGTAGGCTTACATACCCAAGTTATTTTACGTGTAGGGTTTATTTTTTTTAAAGTTAACTTTAACGATGATTGACAGTTGAGCCCATCTTTCACACCAGGCATATGTCCAGTGCATGGTGAGCTGGTGTGGCTGGTCTCCACTGTCTCACTTTGCAAACAGGTGGGAGAAACAGGGATGCCACTGAAGATGGCACACTTGGTATCCGAACAAGCCCAGGATCATATCATACCTCTGTGTAGACAAGTAGGAAACTTTGAATTCAGATGGTAGAACAGAAGGAAATGGAAATCACCTCCTCACACAAATACATCTACACATGGAACAGTTCTCACAATACCTCCCAGTGGGAAAGCTCAGGCACCAAGGAGCACAAGAAAGTTCTCCACGTAACACCGTAGGATGAAAGGGGGGATAAAAAGGGAAGAAGGACAGGCCCGGCACCCTGGGTAGAAGCTCTGATAGAGGACAGGTTCTGCCCCCCTTGAAAGGCCCTCTCCCAAGCGGAGACCAGCCGGGATGGAGAGGGGGTCTTCAGAGACTTGGAGGAGCATGGAGCAGGCAGAGCAGAGAGCCCAGGAGAGAGGCTCTGTGCTACCTGCACACAATCTCCAGCCTGAGATGCGTGCCTGCTGATTCCTGCAGGACTGACCCAGGGAGAGGACTGCAGTTGGCTGCATGAAGAGCCTGAAGGGCTGGAATGTGGTATGGCCGCAACTGGCGTGGCGTGGAAGATGCCCCAGCTGTCGTAGAAGCAAAGCACAGATGTTAAGGGGTGTGTGAAGAGCAGGGCAGGGCCCCCATCAACCTCTTCCTCACTCACCCAGCACAGCACTGGCTCCACGAGCTCTGGGAGCACGCTGGCACCAGCAGGGCCCTCACCCACGGAGGCGGAGCTGAAATCATCCTCCCCATTGCTGTGCCATGGACCAATCTCTACCACTGCCTCTAGCTCTGTCCACTTGGTGCCTGCAGGACACACGAGCAGACAGCGGGGGCTCCCCGGCTGGGACAGGTTGGGCCCGGGCAGCTGTGGGCTTTGTGGGTGTACACGGGGGCCGGGCCAGGCCTGAGCTGCTCCCCGCTTCCATGGCAGGTCCGGGTGCACAACTACTGATTTCAGAGGATCTGCACTGGTGACTTTGTGAGCACAGCACCTGACGGCCACCAGGGCTGCCTGCCTGCACCCCCACAGAGGATGGGGTCCCAAGCAGACCTACACCAAGACAGAGGGTCATAAAAATGTCAGAAGTGAAAGAGATGTCTAAAGGAAGTAAGAGGAAAACAAAGGATTCATTACAAGAGAACCCCCACAAGGCTGCCAGCAGATTCCTCTCCAAAATCATTGCAAGTTAGAAGGGAGTGGCAAGATAAATTCAAAGCCCTTAAAGGGAAAACCCCACAGCCTAGGATACTCTACCGAGGAGGACTATCATTTAGAAGAAAAGGAGAGGAAATTTCTCAGACATGATGCCACAAGATGAACCCCCAGGTCGGAAAGGTATCCAATAAGCCACTGGGGAAGAATAGAGGGCAGTTACTAATAACTCTAGAAAAATGAAGACTGGGCCAAAGGAAAAATGACACTCCATTGATGATGTGTCTGGCAGGAAAGTAAAGCCCAATGCTGTAGAGGACAATAATGCATAGGACTCTGGAATGTTAGATCCATGAATCAAGGAAAATTGGAAGTGGTAAAGCAGGAGATGACAACATTGAACATTGACATCTTAGGAATCAGTGAACTAAAATGGACTGGAATGGGTGAAATTTAATTCAGATGACCGTTATATCTACTACTGTGGGCAAGAATCCCTTAGAAGAAGTGGAGTAGACCCCATAGTCAACAGAAGAGTCTGAAATGAAGTACTTGGGTGCAATTTCAAAAGTGACAGAATGATCTCTGTTTATTTCCAAGGCAAGCCATTCAGTATCACAGTAATCCAAGTCTATGCCCCAACCGCTAATCCTGAAGAAGCTGAAGTTGAACGGTTCTATGAAGACCTACAAGACCTTCTAGAATTAACTCCCAAAAAGATGTCATTTTCATCTTAGGGGACTGGAATGCAAAAGTAGGAAGTCAAGAGATAACCTGGAGTAACAGGCAAGTTTGGCCTTGGAGTACAGAATGAAGCAGGGCAAAGGCTAGCAGGGTTTTGCAAAGAGAATGCACCTGTCATAGCAAAGACACTCTTCCAACAACACAAGAGATGGCTTTACATGGACATCACCATATGGTAAATATAAAAATCATATTGATTATATTCTTTGCAGCTGAAGATGGAGAACCTCCATACAGCTAGCAAAAACAACGGTGGCTCATTTCATGAACTCCTTATTGCAAAATTCAGACTTCAGTTGAAGAAAGTAGGGGAAAATGACTAGACCGTTCAAGTATGACCTAAATCAAATCCCTTACGATTATACAGTGGATGTGACAAGTAGATTGGAGGTATTCAGTCTGATAGACAGTGCCTGAAGAACTGTTGACAGAGGTTTATGGCATTGTCCAGGAGGTGTTGATCAAAGTGATCCCAAAGGAAAAGGAACATAAAAAGGTAAAATGGTTGTCTGAAGAGGCCTCACAAATAGCTGAGAAAAGAGAAATGAAAGGCAAAGGAGAAAAGGAAAGATATACCCATCTGAATGCAGAGTTCCAAAGAATAGCAAGGAGAGATATGAAAACCTTCCTCAGTGAACAATGCAAAGAAATATAGGAAAACACTATAATAGGACAGACTAGAGATCTCTTCAAGAAAATTAGAGATACCAAGGGAACATTTCATGCAAAGATGGGCACAGTAAAGGACAGAAACGGTATTGACCTAATAGAAGCAGATGATATTAAGAAGAGGTGGCAAGAACACACAGAAGAACTATACAAAAAAAGATCTTCATGACCCAGATAACCACGATGATGTGATCACTCACTTAGAGTCAGACATCCTGGAATGGGAAGTCAAGTGGGACTTAGGAAGCATCACTATGAACAAAGCTAGTGGAAGTGATGGAATTCCAGTTGAGCTATTTCCAGTCCTAAAAGATGATGTGAAAGTGCTGCACTCAATATGCCAACAATTTTCGAAAACTTAGCAGTGGCTGCAGGACTGGAAAAGGTCAGTTTTCATTCCAATCCCAAAGAAAGGCAATGCCAAAGAATGCTCAAATGACCACACAATTGGACTCATTTCACAAGCTAGTAAAGTAATGCTCAAAATTCTCCAAGCCAGGCTTCAACAGTGCATGAACTGTGAAATTCCAGGTGTTCAGGCTGGATTTAGAAAAGGCAGAGGAACCAGAGATCAAATTGCCAACATCCACTGGATCATAGATAAAGCAAGAGAGTTACAGAAAAAAACGTCTCCTTCTGCTTTATTGACTGTGCCAAAGCCTTTGACTGTGTGGATCACAACAAACTGTGGAAAATTCTTAAAGAGATGGGAATAGCAGACTACATTACCTGCCTCCTGAGAAATCTGTATGCAGGTCTAGAAGCAATAGTTAGAACCGAACACGGAGCAACAGACTGGTTCCAAATTGGGAAAGGAGTAAACAAAAACTGTATATCCTCACCCAGTTTGTTTAACTTATATGCAGAGTACTTCTTTCAAAATGCCACGCTGGATGAAGCACAAGCTAGAATCAAGATAGCCGGGAGACATATCAATAACTTCAGATATGCAGATGACACAATTTTTATGGCAGAAAGTAAAAAAGGAACTAAAGAACCTCTCTTTTGATGAAAGTGAAAGAGGAGAGTGAAAAGCACTTTCATCAAGAGAGAGGTTCTTTAGTTCCTTTCTCCTTTCTGCCATAAAAATGGTGTCATCTGCATATCTGAACTTATTGATATGTCTGCCGGCTATCTTGATTCTAGCTTGTGCTTCATCCAGCACAGCATTTTGAATGAGAACATAGGCAAAACACTCTCCGACATAAATCACAGCAGGATCCTCTATGACCCACCTCCCAGAATATTGGAAATAAAAGCAAAACTAAACAAATGGGACATAATTAAACTTAAAAGCTTTTGCACAACAAAGAAAACTATAAGCAAGGTGAAAAGACAGCCTTCAGAATGGGAGAAAATAATAGCAAATGAAGAAACAGACAAAGGATTAATCTCAAAAATATACAAGCAACTCCTGCAGCTCAATTCCAGAAAAATAAATGACCCAATCAAAAAATGGGCCAAAGATCTAAACAGACATTTCTCCAAAGAAGACATACAGATGGCTAACAAACACATGAAAAGATGTTCAACATCACTCGTTATCAGAGAAATGCTAATCAAAACCTCAATGAGGTACCATTACATGCCAGTCAGGATGGCTGCTATCCAAAAGTCTACAAGCAATAAATGCTGGAGAGGGTGTGGAGAAAAGGGAACCCTCTCACACTGTTGGTGGGAATGCAAACTAGTACAACCACTATGGAGAACAGTGTGGAGATTTCTTAAAAAACTGGAAATAGAACTGCCATATGACCCAGCAATCCCACTCCTGGGCATACACACCGAGGAAACCAGATCTGAAAGGGACACATGTACCCCAGTGTTCATTGCAGCACTGTTTACAATAGCCAAGACATGGAAGCAACCTAGATGCCCATCAGCAGATGAATGGATAAGAAAGCTGTGGTACATATACACCATGGAATATTACTCAGCCATTAAAAAGAATACATTTGAATCAGTTCTAATGAGATGATAAAACTCTGTATAACAGAGTGAAGTAAGCCAGAAAGATAAACACCAATACAGTATACTAATGCATATATATGGAATTTAGAAAGATGGTAACGATAACCCTATATGCAAGACAGAAAAAGATACACAGATGTATAGAACAGACTTTTGGATTCTATGGGAGAAGGCGAGGGTGGGATGATCTGAGAGAACAGCATCAAAACATGAATATTTTCAAGTGTGAAATAGATCTCCAGTCCAGGTTGGGTGCATGAGACAAGTGCTCGGGGCTGGTGCACTGGGATGACCCAGAGGGATGGGATGGGGAGGGAGGCGGGAGAAGGGTTCAGGATGGGGAATACGTGTAAATCCATGGCTGATTCATGTCAATGTATGGCAAAAACCACTACAATATTGTAAAGTAATTAGCCTCCAACTAATAAAAATAAAAGGAAAAAAACCTAAAACAAACAAACAAAAAAACAGACAAAAAAATTAAAATCATGGCATCTGATCCCGTCAGTTAATGGCAAATAGATGGGGAAACAATGGAAACAGTGAGAGGCTTTATTTTCTTAGGCTCCAAAATCACTGCAGATTGTGATTGCAGCCATGAAATTAAAAGACACTTGCTCCTTGGAAGAAAAGCTATGACCAACCTAGACAGCATATTAAAAAGCAGACATTACTTTGCTGACAAAGGTCCTCTAGTCAAAGCTATGGTTTTTCCAGTAGTCATGTATGGATGTGAGAGCTGGACCATAAAGAAAGATGAGCACTGAAGTATTGATGCTTTAGGAGTGTGTTGTTGGAGAAGACTCTTGAGAGTCCCTTGGACAGCAAGGAGGTCCAACCAGTGAATCCTAGAAGAAATCAGTCCTGAATATTCATTGGAAGGACTGAGGCTGAAGCTCTAATACTTAGGCCACCTGATGCGAAGAACTGACTCATTGGAAAGGACCCTGATGCTGTGAAAAGTAAAAGGCAGGAGGAGAAGGGGATGACAGAGAATGAAATGGTTGGATGGTATCACCAACTTGATGGATATGAGTTTGAGCAAGCTCTGGGAGTAGGTGATGGACAGGGAGGCCTGATGTGCTGCATTCCCTGGGGTCGCAAAGAGTCAGACACAACTGAGCGACTAAACTGATCTGACAAGTGAAGTGCGTGTGCTCAGTTGCTCAGTTGTGTCCAACTCTCTGCGACCTCATGGACTGCAGCCCACCAGGCTCCTTTGTTCATGGGATTTCCCAGGCAAAAATACTGGAGTGGGGTGCCATTTCCTACTCCAGGGCATCTTTCCAACCTGGGATCATACCCACATCCCTTGTCTCTCTTGCATTGGCAGGCAGATTCTTTACCACTGAACCACCTGGGAAGCCCTGAAGTGAAATAGAATCTGCAAATTGAAAAACAAAAGACTCCCTACAAACCAAAGTCCAGGACCTGATGGCTTCAAATGGGAATTCTACCAAACATACAAAGAACTTATACCAATTCTACTCAAAGTCTTTCAAAAAGACTGAAGTGGAGGGAACACTCCTAAAGACACTCTATGAAGCCACCATCACCCTGATACCAAAATCAAAGACACTACAAACACAATTATAGGCCAATATCTTTGATGAATATGTTGTTGTTGTTTGATTCATCTTTGACGAATATAGATGCAAAAATTCTCAACAAATTAGCAAACCAAATCCAACAAGGCATAAAAAGGATCATAAACAACAACCAAGTCAGATAAATCCCAGGATTGCACGGATGGTTCAACATACGCAAAATTAATGTCATATACCACATCAACAAAAGACAAAAACCAAGATCATATGATTCTCAGTAGATTCAGAAAATGCCTTTGCAAAAATTCAGCATTCATTCATGATTAAAAAAAATTACAAAAGTGGGTATAGAGGGACTGTGTCTCAACATAATAAAAATCTATGGCAAATTCACAACTAGTATAACACTAAACAGTGAAAAGCTGAAAGTCTTCCCCCTAAAATCTGTAACAAAGATAGAACTCTCACCACTTCTACTCAACATAGTGTTGCAAGTCCTAGCCACAATAATAAGACAAGAAATAAGGGTATCTAAATTGGAGGGAAGTGGTGAAACTGTCATGATATGCAGAGGACACAATACTATATATAGAAAACCCTAAAGACTCCACACAAAACTACTAGAATGGAGAAATGAATTCAGTAAGGTAGCAGGATACAGGATTAACATACAGAAATTGATTGCATTTCTTACACAAAAAATGAAATATCAAAAAGGGAATGTTTAAGAAAAAACAACTACCTTTTAAAAATTGCATCCCCCACCCAAAATAAATTACTTAAGAATAAACCTGATAAAGGAAGTGAAAGAATTATACACTGAGAACTGTAAGATATTAATAAAGGATCCTTTTGTTGTTCACCTCAAACTATCACCAACATTGTTAATTGGCTATATCCCAATACAAAATAAAAGGTTTAAAAAAAATAAAATGACTAAAATACATTAATAAAGGAAACTGAAGATGGCTGAAAGATTGTGGAATGATATCTCATGCTCTTGGATTGAAAGAATGAATGTTAAAATGGCTATACTACTCAAAGCAAGCTATAGAGTTAATGCAATCCATAGCAAGTTATGCATGACATTTTTCACAGCTAGAATAATCCTAAAATCTATATAGAAACATAAGGACCCAGAACTGCCAAAACAAATTTGGAAAAAAAAGAATAAAGCAGACCTAACCTTCCCAGACTTCAGATAATACTACAAAGCTACAGTAATCAAAACAGCTTGGCATTGGCACAAAAACAGACATACCGATCAATGGAATAGAACAGAAAGCCCAGAAGTAAACCCACACACCTACAATCAGCAACAACAAAAAAATACAGTGAGAAGAAAACAGTTTCTTCAGCAAGTAATGTTGAGAAAGCTGGACAGCTGCATGTAAATCAATGAAGTTAAAACAAGACCTCTCACTGAACTCAAATTCAGTCTCAAAATGCCTTAAAGACTTAAAACACATGACACCATAAAAGTCTTGGAAGAGAACTCACTGGCAAAACAGGCTCTGAATAGAAATAGAATAGAAATAAAAACAAAAATAAACAAGTGGGACCCATTAAAACTTGTGCACTGTTAGTGGAAATGTAAGGGAGGTTTAAGAGGGAGGGAACATGTGTATACTTATGGCTGATTCGTGTTGATGTGAGGCAGAAACCAACACAATATTGCAAAGTAATTACCCTACAATTTAAAAAATAAAAGAAAAAAATGGTACAACCACTGTAGAAAACATTATAACACTTCCTAAAAATTTTTAAACTAGAATTATCATGTGATCCAGCAATTCTATTGCATATATACCCCAAAGATCTGGAAGCAAGGTCTCCATGAGACATGTATGCACCCCTGTCTGTAGAGTCATTATTCACAATAAATAAAAATTGGAAGCAAAGCAAGTGTACACCCACTGATAGACAAACAAAAGTGGTCCATACATACACCAGAATATGATTCAGCCTTAAAAAGGAAGGAAGTTCTGACACCTGCTATGTTGTGGGTGAACCTCCAGAATGTAAGGCTAAGTGATATACACCAGTCACAGGAGGGCAAATGCTGTAAGACTCTGCTAATGTAAGAGGCCTGGAGTGGTCACTTCCACAGAGGCAGAAAGTGTATGATGAGGCCAGGGGCTGGGGAGGACGAAGGGGAACCAGTGTTTAATGGGGGCAGACTTTGGAAAAATGGAAAGTCCTGGAGATGGGTGGTGGGTAAGACCACACAACAACCTGAAAGGACCTAATGCCACTTAAGCACACACTTAAAAGTGGTTAATGTGGGAAGCTGTATGTGTGTTTCACGTCTTTTAAAAAAGGAGATAAAGATACAATGCTAATTAAGCCAGCAAGTGGGGGAAAGATTGGGAAGGAAGATTCTAGTGTGAGTTTCTTCTTCCTCAAGACGGTCACTGAATGCTCTTAAACCAAGTTTTCAAAACCTCAGATTCACACAGAATTAAATTATAACCACGTCCGTCTAGTCAAAGTTATGGTTTTTCCAGTAGTCATGTGTGGATGTGAGAGTTGAAAGAAAGCTGAGAGCTGAAGAATTGATGCTTTTGAACTGTGGTGTTGGAGAAGACTCTCGAGAATCCCTTGGACTGCAAGGGGATCCAACCAGTCCGTCCTAAAGGAAGTAGTCCCGAATATTCATTGCAAGGACTGATGTTGAAGTTTAAACTCCAACCTTTGGTCGCCTGATGTGAAGAACTGACTCATTTGAAAAGACCCTGATGCTGTGAAAGATTGAAGGCGGGAGGAGAAGGGGACAACAGAGGATGAGAATGTTGGATGGCATCACCGACTCAATGGACATGAGTTTGAGTAAACTCCGGGAGTTGGTGAAGGACAGGGAAGCCTGTCATGCTGTGGTCCATGGGAGGAGAACTCAGCCATAGTTGTGAAACCTGATGACGCCTGACCCACGACCAGAGGGTCCCACCACTGTGCCCTGTCTCAGAGCGGGTCCTGTGAATGAACACATGGAGGCATGGAGACTGCTCTTTACCATCACTTCATCTGAGCAACAGCTGCCAGGCTAGCCGTGGGCGGGGTGGGAGGGGGCACCACGAACGCAGTCTGTCCACCCAGTGGAAGACCGCAGAGTGCATGAGATGAGTAGAGGACACCTGTGCACACAGGCAAGTATGGAAAATGCCATAAGCCCCCTTCACACAAAAAGTTACACTCTGAGAGCACGTCCGTAAGTCCAGTTTGTTTGTAAGTCCAACAAAGTTAGCAGACAATTGGCTGCATAATACTGTGCTGTAATAGGTTTATAGTTCTATAAATAATAATTTATAATTCTTTTCACACAAATAATACCTAAAAAAACATACAAAAGATAAAGAAAATATGTTTAATCTCACAGGACAGTACCTTGAAGAGTACAGTAGTCCAGCACAACAGCTGGCACACAGGGGCTGGCATCCGTGAACAGGCAAGAATGATTGACTGGAGGAGGGAGGGGGGATGGGAGATGGTGGAGGTGAAGGATGGTGAGCGATGGGAGATGGAGGGCGAGCTGTGGGGTCAGTCACGCCTGACACTGATGGAACACACATGTGCATCTTTGAAAGTTTGCAACTTGAAGATTCATATGTTGGGGATTTACTGTTCCATGTTACATGAAAACATCAAGATGCAGAATGGCAGATGCTGCAATACCACGAAGATGGAAATAGTTTCCACAAGCGGTAAACCTTCATTTTAAACAGATGTATTGTATTCTGTTACGTGGACACATCATATGTCTTTGGTCCACTCCCTGCTGATGGATATTCACACTGTTTTCTTCTGGTTTTTTTTTTTTTTTGTTACTAAAAATGCTGTCATAGAAATCATTTAACACATATCTCACACACAGGTAAGACTGTGCTGGTTAAGCTCATTAATGGCATTGCAGTTGCTGTGTTAAAAAGGCCATATAGTCAGTTTTCACTAAATAAGCTCATGGTTTCAAACACAAAACCCCCAAAGCTCAGTGCTTTAATACAACAGGAGTTCATCCCTTGCAGCTGTTACATCCTGGGGAACTGGTCAGCTGTAGCCATGCTGGTCCTCCTCCAGGACCCAGGCTGAGAAGGCAGCCATCATCTGGAAAGGACACACTCATGGCCATGGGAAACCAGAAGGGCGCTGCAGAAAAAGACCTAGGGCCATAGTTTATGCACACTCTGGTGCCCTCAACGATGGTGCTGGAAAACCTCTCCAGAGAAGGGACCATGAATCACATACGATCGGAGGGTGGTCTGGGGAGGGCAGACACTGGGACTAGGGCATTACCACACTCAGTGGAGACCGGGATGCCAGTGCACATGGTCTCATTAGCCTATGACTAATGGCGGACAGAGGTCTATGATATAACTTTAAAAAAGATATGTGAGGTTTTTGTTTGTTTGTTTGTGTTTGCTTTTACCATCTTTACAGGCTCGTATTTATCTAGGTGTTGCTTTGATCTACCTTCTTCAAATCTTGAGTGGGTTGATGTTGGACAACTGCCTGTGCAATTCACGTGTGTGGACTGCAAACTGCCTGTCTCGTGCATGGTCCACTTCAAATACATTGTTGCTTGGGTTCACGTTATTTAGTAATCAGTTCTATTTTATAGGAATATTTGCAGCAGCTTTATTTGTTACAGACAGACACTATAAACAATACAGACATCTACCAACAGGTGAATGAACTGGTAGGACGTTATTGAGCAGTGACATGCAGATGCAAACAAAGGAGCTCACTCTTTACTGAGTGGCTGCAGATTCTCCTCCTGTGTCCTTTCTGATTTGTGCCTCAAAACGTGCCCTCAGTACCAACAGCAGCAACCGTCACGATGAATTCCACTTTCAAGAAACGTAACTGCTCTGATCAAGTTTCCACTACCATACACACACACACACACACAGACACACACACACACACATACAACATAATTTCTCCCACCAAGTTTCCACTACTCCCCAGACACACACACAACAAACACACAGACACACAGACACACACACACACGAATCTTCGGCCCGGGTATCTGAGTCACCCCAGAGCCTGTTCTGAATCTGGGAGTCAATGTCACGAACAAAACATTTGTTGAGTGGATTAGCAGCTCGTGAAGGACAACTTCCTAAGCATATACTTGGCCATCATGTATCAAGGCAGCAAATTTAAACTCAGCTAAAGCAGGATCCCCTAAGACCACCCTCTGGGTCCTGTGTTTTATTCAGGTCATGGTTTCCTTCCTGATACTCAGCAACCCCTCTGTCCCCAACCCTTTTCTCTCTGCACCGAGGGTAGCTATCTTTACTTACAGGATCTGAAATGTATTCTCTTTTTTCTGAGAGTCACATCACAACCATGTCATCTTTCCTGTCATTTTAATATAGAATTTTTCTTTAAGAATGGGCTTCCCGGGTAGCACAGTAGTGAAGAATCTGCGTGCCAATGCAGGAGATGCAAGAGACCTGGATTTAACCCCTGGATTGGAAGATCCCCTAGAGGAGGAAATGGCAGCCCACTCCAGTATTCTTGCCTGGAGAATCCCATGGACAGGGTGTCACAAAGAGTTGGACATGACCAAGTCATAGACCAGTTGGACATGTCAGGTCACATTCTTTAGAACTACATTTAAAGTTAAAGTCGCTCAGTCGTGTCCAACTCTTTGAGATCCCTTGGAACTATATAGTCCATGGAATTCTTCAGGCCAGAATACTGGAGTGGGAAAGCTCCTTTCCTTTCTCCAGGGTATCTTCCCAACCCAGGGATCAAACCTAGGTCTCCAGCATTGCAGGCAAATTCTTTACCAACTGAGCCACAAGGGAAGCCCAAGAGTATTTGAGTGGGTAGCCTATCCCTTCTTCAGCAGATCTTCCTGACCCAGGAATCAAACCGGGGTCTCCTGCATTGTTGGTGGACACCAAAGTTACAAAGCAGGCTGTATGCATAATTTGATTATAGCCTATCCAACTACCCAGCCTAATCCTATCCAACTACCCAGACCTCCTCTGGGAAGCCCCACCCCCCAGGTCCATGGGTGTCCTGGTCGAAGTGCTGTGTCCTCCTCCTCTCATGCCATCACACATGCTCCTCTGGGCCAGGTGGCCTCAACCCACTGCTCTGTGTGAATTTTAAGATCACCCATTGTTTAGAGATTTCTATGATTCTTGGGCTCCTGAAAATTTGCAGATAATTTAGGAAAACACCTAACTCAAAAGAAACTCACAATAAATGGAGAAAAAGCAGGAGATTCCCAATTCAGAGTAAGATATTTGGGGTTTGTGATCCTTTGACCGTACCTGGGTTAGTGTTGCCAAGGATTTCTGTAAGAAGAGTAGAAACACCCTAAACCCAGGAGGCCCACCCACATGACTTCAGGGAGCTTGCAACACTTAAAGGGGAGCGTGCTAAACTCATTTTAAACAATTAAGGACACTTTTACTAAAGAGCCTTCAGATGGGCTTCAGCACTGAAGCTTTAAGTTGGTTTTCCTTACTTTTCTTCCTCCTCTTTCAAACAATCTCACTTGCATCCAGTCAAGAGCTACCTGATTAAATATGTTGTTTTGAACACTGGAAGCTTTCACTTGTTCATCACTGCTGCCTGCAATCCCTCCCTTCCCCTGGTCTCTGCACAGACTACTGTGGCCCAAATCTCTCTAAATTATCAGAATCTGACAGCACTCTTTTTAACTACTATCCTTCCAACAGCTCCTATTCGCCATTTCTTCTTACTTTGCATGTGATTCAGCCCAACAAACATATATTGAGACTCTACCATGTTCAGGGAGCAGGGCCAGGTCCCGGGGATACAGGCAGAAGAAGACAGAAGTATTTGCCACCAGGGAGCTCAGAGGCTAGAGGAGGAAGGCAGCCAGGCACAGAAGCAGTCCCCAGAAGAAGATGCACCATTCTGAAGCCTGCACATGGACCCAGGAATCAGGATGTGGTCCCCAGTCCTGTCTGGGTCAGCTCGGCCACCAACTACTTGTGGTTCCAGCCAAGGGGTGTTTCTCACCTGGGTCCCATCTGTGGAATACAGGGTGGCTAAGGTCTATTCTTAATAAGAGGAACAGCAAAAATGATGACACCACCACTCTGGTGCCTGTTAGGTGCAGGGCTGGGTGCTGCAGAGACACCGCCTCACCTCACTGGCTCCGGGAGTCCGAGGAAGCCTGTCTGCACAGACGTTAGGATGCTGTGATTGACTGCAGCCTCCCCATGAGATACAAACACGGACCCTGGGGAGGGGAGATGCTCTACACTTGTGCCCAGAAGGAGGCGCTGTTCTCAGCTGACGTGGAAGGCGGGGAGGGGCAGGAAGGAGGATGGAGAAGCAGGACCACCTGTCTCCTCCCTCTTTGCATCCCTTCCCTGTCATCCCTTTTCAGGTAGTCCTAGGACACAGGACATGTTCCACTGTAAATGCCTCTGTCAATCAGGTCATGCATTAAACACTTGATTCTCCATGTGTTCACCTATGGACACACTCATGCACACACGCATAGACTCACGTGAGCAGCCGTTTGTGAACACACACGTGCAGTCACAAAAATATTTATTAATACTATGAGTCTCTTCCCCTTCCTGAGATTTCCTACATTCTTGGTAGGTTAAGGGTGTCTCAGCTCTTGCCCCTTTGCTCAAACTGAAGTTGCACAGAAACGGTTCTGTTTGCTCAGCCTTTGTTCACAAAGACACAACTGCCATAAAAACATTCAGTCTTTAAAAAACTCCGGGTAGCTGACAGAGACTATTTTGGCTCAAGGTAAAAAAAAAAAAAAAAAAATCTGAGTTTCAAGTTTATATTGTTTCCGAGTGGGAAAATATCCACACTGAAGCAAGCAAATTCACAACCAACCCATAAGATAAAGATCCGGCTGCCAGATGGGGAGAAATTCAAATTATAAACAGAAAAGCTTTGAAGTACATCACAGACTTGCAAACAGAAAATACTTATTTTTTTTTCTGTCTCTGGTTTCCAGTCCCATTCATTTCAGAACCTGAGTTTATGTCTGCTCGACTGGAGGGAGAGATGCGACAACTACAGATGAGAATAAAGTGATGAAAAATGACACAGACTGGAAATGAAAAAAGTCATCAGACTAAAAGGAAACCATAGAGACAGTGCTTGTCCTCATTGCTCTCATCTGTGTCCTCAGAGGAATTTGTGTGACAAATAATTCCCACCAGAAACTAAACTCAAATATCTCTTAAGCAGGCATGAATGGTTCAAAGGCGAGTGGCCAGTTGGGTGAGGGGAGAAAGGCTCTGGCCAGCACAGAAGATGGGCCTTGGCCCTGCTGGGTGCATCAGCTGGATATCTTTATTTGCCAGTTCATGATACATGTATGCTTGATTCACAAGTTTCATACTTTGAGGTGATATTAAGCAGGGTGCTAGCCAAGCTTCACAGAACTACTACAGAGAATGAAAATATTTGTATCCAAAGATGTGACTTCCTAGTCAACACTGCAGATGGATATTGTTGTGTTTGACTTCGAAATGTTGTTATACCTGACATCGAGTGTGGGATTTGGGGGTTTCCCTGCCATGCCTGGTAGCACTGAGTTTTGCTTCAATTCAGGTTCATGGGGCCACTTGAAAGTGACCAGATATCCCAAGCAGTTGGGTAAGGTGCATCACTAAGAGGGCTTCACGGAAATCAGTGGTGGTTTCACCTGCTCAAAAATGGTGGTGAGAAGTGTCACGTTAACCTTTCACAGTCACATGTAACCTCTTGCTTGAGAAATTACATGTCATATTTCAGGCACATGACAGGCATCTTTAGTAGGAGAAACCATCCCAATGATAAAATGGGAGGGGACTATGTATGCTCCCCAAAGTCAGCTAGTATCTTTGGGAAATTGATCCATAGAAGTGTGAGGTTTTTGGAACTATCTGCCTTTTGGTGCTGTTCAGTTGCTCAGTCATGTCCAACTCTTTGCAACCCCATGGACTGCAGCACACCAGGGTTCCCTGACCTTTACTAACTCCCGGAGCTTACTCAAACTCATGTCCATTGAGTCAGTGATGCCATCCCACCATTTCACCCTCTGTCAACACCTTCTCCTCCTGCCTTCTATCTTTCCCAGCATCACGGTCTTTTCCGATGAGTCGGCTCTTCACATCAGGTGGCCAAAGTTTTGGAGCTTCAGCATGGGTCCTTCCAATGAATATTCAGGACTGATTTCCATTAGGATGGACTGGTTTTATATCCATGCAGTCCAAGGGACTCTCAAGAGTCTTCTCAAATATAACAGTTCAAAAGCATCAATTCTTTGGCGTGTAGCCTTCTTTACAGTCCTACTTTCATATCCATATATGACTACTGGAAAAATCATCGCTTTGAGTATATACACATTTGTCAGCAAAGTAATGTCTCTGCTTTTTAATACGCTGTTTAGGTTGGTCATAGCTTTTCTTCCAGTGAGCAAGCGTCTTTAAATTGCATGGCTGCACCGTCCACAGTGATTTTGAAGCCCAAGAAAATAAAGTCTGTCTCTGCTTCCATTGTTTCCCTATCTATTTGCCATGAAGTGATGGGACCAGATGTCAGGATCTTCGTTTATTGAATGTTGAGTTTTAAACCAGCTTTTTCACTCTCCTCTTTCACTTTCATCAAGAGGCTCTTTCATTCTTCTTCACTTTCTGCCAAAAGGGTGGTGTCATCTGCATAGCTGAGGTTATTGGTATTTCTCCCGGCAATCTTGATTCCACCTTGTTTTTCATACAGCTCGGCATTTCTCATGATGTACTCTGCATATAAGTTAAATAAACAGGGTAACGATATACAGCCTTGATGTACTCCTTTCCCAATTTGGAACCAGTCCATTGCTCCATGCCTGGTTTTAACTGTTGGTGTTTGACCTGCATACAGATTTCTCAGGAGGCAAGTCAGGTGGTCTGGTATTCTCATCTCTTTATGAATTTTCCACAGTTTGTTGTGATCCACACAGTCAAAGGCTTGGGCATTGTCAATAAAGCAGACGTAGATGTTCTTCTGGAATTATCTTGTTTTTCAGATGAGCCACCGGATGTTGGCAATTTGATCTCTGATTTCTCTGCCTTTTCTAAATCCAGCTTTAACATCTGGATATTCTCCGTTCCCTTATTGTTAAAGCCTAGCTTGGGGGATTTTGAGCATGACCTTGCTAGCATGTGAAATGCATGCAGTTGTGTAGTAGTTTGAACGTTCTTTGGTATTGCCTTGTGATTGGAATGAAAACTGACCTTTTCCAGTCCTGTGGCCACTGCTGAGTTTTCCAAATTTGCTGGCATATTGAGTACACATTACAGAATAAAAAGAAATGAGACTTTTATTATAATCCCAATGAGGACACGCTATACTTTAAGTCTTCTATTTTTTCAACTTGATCAAATATTGACTCAGACTGGAGGACTCTGGCTGGCAGGACTCTAATGTGCCCTTCAGTCTGCCTGCTTCTGCCCACTGCTGACCACCTGTCTGTGTCACTTCCCCTCGCCCCTCACGGTCAGTCCATTGAATGTAAGCAGGAGTGACTCGCCAAGTGTTGGGTGTGCATCCCAAGGGCAGAGGTCTCAGTTCTTGGTGCAGGATCTGTGAGGTGGGGGTGCCACCTGACTGTGGGGTACTGGGGTGACCAGGAGCTGATCCCCTATGGATCTTGATACTTGGTGGATACAGAGCTTCCTGCTTTTCCTTTTGGACTCAAGGATGTAGAACAAGCAGACCACTTCTTTTAAAGGGAAGTACGAACAAAGCTAGTGGAGGTGATGGAATTCCAGTTGAGCTATTTCAAATCCTGAAAGGTGACACTGTGAAAGTGCTGCACTCAATATGCCAGCAAATGTGGAAAACTCAGCAGTGGCCACAGGACTGGAAAAGGTCAGTTTTCATTCCAATCCCAAAGAAAGGCAATCCCAAAGAATGCTCAAACTACCGCACAATTGCACTCATCTCACACGCTAGTAAAGTAATGCTCAAAATTCTCCAAGCCAGACTTCAACAATACGTGAACCATGAACTTCCAGATGTTCAAGCTGGTTTTAGAAAAGGCAGAGGAACCAGAGATCAAATTGCCAACATCTGCTGGATCATCGAAAAAGCAAGAGAGTTCCAGAAAATCATCTGTTTCTGCTTTATTGACTATGCCAAAGCCTTTGACTGTGTGGATCACAATAAACTGTGGGAAATTCTGAAAGAGATGGGAATACCAGACCGCCTGACCTGCCCCTTGAGAAACCTGTATGCAGGTCAGGAAGCGACAGTTAGAACTGGACATGGAACAACAGACTGGCTCCAAATAGGAAAAGGAGTACATCAAGGCTGTATATTGTCACCCTGCTTATTTAACTTATATGCAGAGTACATCATGAGAAACGCTTGGCTGGAAGAAGCACAAGCTGGAATCAAGATTGCCAGGGGAAATATCAATAACCTCAGATATGCAGATGACACTACCCTTATGGCAGAAAGCTAAGAAGAACTAAAGAGCCTCTTGATGGAAGTGAAAGAGGAGAGTGGAAAAAGTTGGCTTACAGCTCAACATTCAGAAAACTAAGATCGTGGCATCTGGTCCCATCACTTCATGGGAAATAGATAGGGAGACAGTGGAAACAGTGTCAGACTTTATTTTGGGGGGCTCCAAAATCACTGGAGATGGTGACTGCAGCCATGAAATTAAAAGACGCTTACTCCTCGGAAGGAAAGTTATGACCAACCTAGACAGCACATTAAAAAGCAGAGACATTAGTTTGCCAACAAAGGTCTGTCTGGTCAAGGCTATGTTTTTTCCAGTGGTCATGTATGGATGTGAGAGTTGGACTGTGAAGAAAGCTGAGTGCAGAAGAATAGCTGCTTTTGAAGTGTGGTGTTGGAGAAGACTCTTGAGAGTCCCTTGGACTGCAAGGAGATCCAACCAGTCCATCCTAAAGGAGATCAGTCCTGGGTGTTCATTGGAAGGACTGACGCTGAAGCTGAAACTCCAGTACTTTGGCCACCTCATGCGAAGCGTTGACTCATTGGAAACGATCTTGATGCTGGGAGGGATTGGGGGCAGGAGGAGAAGGGGACAACATTGGATGAGATGGCTGGATGGCATCACTGACTCGATGCACATGGGTTTGAGTAAACTCCAGGAGTTGGTGATGGACAGGGAGGCCTGGCGTGCTGCAATTCACGGAGTCGCAAAGAGTCAGACACGACTGAGCAACTGAATTGAACTGAATCCCACACTCAACTCTCTCAAACTGCCATATCTGATTCCTAAGCAGGTCTCCTCAAGCGCACTTGCTGAAGCATCTCCTGCCACCTCCAATTGCCATGGTAACACTTTCAGCACTGCCCTCCTCACCTCCGCCCTAGGATTCCCACACAGTTTTGACCTTGGCACTCTTCTGATTAATACCCTCAAGTCGCTCTCCATTCCCTGCATGACAAAGTTGAAACCCTTGGCATCAAATCAAAGACCTGTTCAGACAATCTCTTATCACCCAACACACACCTCCCAAACGCCTTGTTTTTTAGAAGAGAAACTGTGTAGTTTCTCATCTTTGTGCCTGCTCACCCCTCCTCCCCCTCGATGCCCTGCCCACCTAGTCTCCTCTAAACCTCTGCATTGCCTGCAAGGCTCAGTTCCAGCGTCTTCTCTGTGACTCCCTGACTATTCCCTCTTTGGTAGTACCAGTGTGATAATAATAATAAGAACAGCAACAACGCCATAATTACACCATGATCACCATGTCAGGAATTGTTCTAAGTGTTTTACATGTAGTGATTCCTTTGGTCTTTAAAATAACCCTGTGAAGAAGCTAGTATATCCCCATTTCACAGACGACTAACTGAGGTACAGAATTGCCTATGGTATTGCCAGGAATGACAGCATACACAGTCCATCTATGTGGCTGCTCACGTACATATATTTCTTAGTTATAAAGGGCAGTGACATCTTAGCAGCAACACTGGCTAGCTGAGTGGAGTTCTGCAGGTTACCTTTATTAGCTGGTCATTGGCATCTTCCCCTTAAAGAGTTGTTCTGGAACCAAATGGTGATACGAACAAAAAGCCTAGAATATGCCATGTGCCTCATACATAGAGGCTTCCCAAGTGGTGCTAGTGGTAAAGAATCCCCTGCAATGCAGGAGACTTAAGAAACATGGGTTTGATCCCTGGGTTTGGAAGATCCCCTGGAGGAGGGCATGGCAACTCACTCCAGCATTCTTGCCTGGAGAATTCCATGGACAGAGGAGCCTGGTGGGCTACAGTCCATAGTGTCGCAAAGAGTCAGACACAACTGAACAACTGACACTTGACTTCATCCAGGTTGGAGGCTCCACAACTGATGATCCTTTCTCCAATTAACAGATCAGATGCACCTTCTGGACATCATGATCCCATGTTCACAGCATAGACAGGAGTTCGTTAAGAGCATAGACTCAAGTCTTGTCGGAGCTCTCCCACCTACAGACGGGCGAACTTGAATTCTGAAGGTCCAGACCCCAGCGCATCTCATCCACAGCCACTTTGGCCAGTCCGGAATGCCACCTGGACTGTTATTGCACCCATATAGTAAAGAAATGTCCTTTTCCCACAGGTATGTTCAGTGATAACCTTTGGTCATTTGAGCCTATTTGTTGCTTAGCTTGGAAACTTGACAGCCATCATTAACTGACTACAATGTATACCGATGTTGCCAGTCATCAGAACCAAGAGTGCAGGCAGCCCACCTCCAGCAGAGGTGCTTGACAAGGGGTTCCCGCCATGCTCCTTTACCCCAGTGGCCAGCTGGTAATTTGGAAGATGCTGGGCTACTTGAAAGCAGCCTTTGCCTTGCTCACATCTGCATGCCCAGCATTCAGCCCATGTCTGGCACTTAGCAGGCATCACAGAAAGACTTCCTGCCCACAGTGGACGGGTCAGTTCCCGGGGCCCATTGGGTGGTCTGACATATTCAGATGAGGCGGTTTGGACACTGGTTTCAGAGGACATACCAGGCTGCTCCCAGTGAATCACCAGAAATCTGACCCTACAGGGGTTCTAGGAAGAGGAGCTAAAGTGCAAGACTGCAGTGTCCTCTTGTGTCTGGGGCTTTGCTGGGGCTTGGTGCACTCAGGTCTGCAGAGGAGATTTTTGTGGGAAGCCATCAGCGATGAGATCAGTTTCCTCAGTGCACAAGAGGTGACAAACACACTGTCACGGGCACCTGGACTTCGCGGGCATGGATGAAAGACAGACTCTGGTCCTGGCTCTGCCCTACGGGCCACACGCCTGTGGGTGAAGGGACTGGGTGTCTGGGTGTCTTCGTCTGTCACACCGGTAGGGGCTTTGCTGGTGGGAAGGGAGAGGGTGACCAACAGACTTTTAGAGTAGCATCCAGGTTCTGAATCCACACATTTTGGTCAGCGGGAGCCTCCAGAGTCTGTAGCTTCCCTGAGGTCAGGGGCCTCGCCTGGGCACCAAGGAGAACAAAACGTGACTATGTGTGAGCGCACAACCACGTGAATGAGTGCTGGTGAGGGGGCGGAGAGAGGGGGCCCTCCTGCCCTGTGGGTGGGAATGGAAGTTGGTGCAGCCCCCGTGGAGAACAGTCTGGAGGTTCCTCAGCAAACTGAAAACAGAGTTACCACATGGATCCAGCAACCCCACTCCTGGTGTTTACCCAGAAAAAGCTTTACTTTGAAAAGATACACCCCTGTGTTCAGAGCAGCACTATTTACAACAATCTAGACATGGAAACAACCTAAGTGTCCATCCACAGATGAATGCTTAAGATGTTTTATATATACATATATACATATATACATATACATATATATATAGTAGTGAAATATTACTGACCCATAAAGATAATGAAATAATGCCACTTGCAGCAGCATGGATGGTCCCAGGGATTGTCCTACTAAGTGAAGTAAGTCAGAAAGATAAAGGTACACATCATATGATATCACATATGCAGAATCTAAAATACAACCCAAATGAACCTATGTACAAAACAGAGACAGACTCAGAGAACAGACTTGCAGTCGCCAAGAGAGAGAGGGTGGGGGAAGAAATGGCTGAGAGGTCGGGATGAACAGATGCAAACTATTATATACAGAACGGATAAACAACAAGGTCCTTCTGTTATAGCACAGGGAACTATACGAAACATTGTGCAATAAGCCATAAAGAATATGAAAACTAATATATATGAGTGTAGCTGAATCACTGTTCACTGAATAGCAGAAAGTAACACAACATTGTAAATCAACTATATTTCAATAAAAAAAAAAAAAATCACATGACTGGCTTTCCAAACTGGCACAGAGAATTTTGGAGTTGATGAGAAATCAGAACCAATCTAGGTCAAGAATTTCTCTCTCTGTCTCTCTATTTTTGTCTAAGAAACGACCGGCTTGAGGTGAAACAAAAGATTACTTTTAACTTTTTGGAGCACCTCAAAGCTTCTGCTGGGACTGTGAAGCTGGATGTTGGCTTAACTAATGGGCTAGACAAGCATGAAGGTGCTCCCTGAGGGCTTTGGACGTTGGCATGGCTGTGGTCACTTGTCCAAGAACTAATGGTGGTGAAACTGCACTTCACGGGCTGCAGGAGATGCTGCTTAAATATAAACACAACCCAGAAAACAAGCCGTTTCACAGATGTGGAGACAGAGGCTCAGAAAGGCTGGATGCCCGAGCTGTGAGGCATGGTGCTGGAGCTGTCCTCACGCATGTGGTCCTGTTCTTAAGCTGTGACCACAAGAACAGCCCAGGGGAAAGGGGGCATGTCCAGGTCCACCCTCACACACTCACCCCTGGCTGTTCTTTCCCTGAGTCATGCACCTGCTGAGGCCACCTCGTAACTGGCTCCCTGCTACACTAAGAGTGGGCTTTCCATTTCTCAGCAGTGGAACCCTGTTTAAAATAGAAGGTAACACTGAACTCCAATGAGTCAAATAGCCAATAGCTGTAGTTTGTTAGTATAAACTCACTTTCTAAATTTACAGTGTAGTTTATAACTTCCCAATAATAAAGTCAGTCTATAAAAAAACCTAGACTCTAAATGAATGAGAGAGTAGAGTTAAAGGAGTTTTATTTCAGTCTCAACACCATTCCTCTATTTTCATTTGCACAGTTGGAGACTCTGTAAACACCACCCGCAGTCACATCGCTGCAGCTGGATCAAGGTTTCTCGCAGTGGCTTGGCCACCTCAGACCTGGCTCCATTCACATGAGACTTTCTCACTAGATACATGTGGTTACACACCAGAAACCCGCTTGGTATTTACCTTACACTGTTTATAACACCATTACACGTTCTGTTAACTGAGTTATGTGTGCATGCATGCTAACTTGCTTCAGTTGTGTCCAGCTCTTTGTGACCCCAGAGACTGCAGCCCACCAGGCTCCTCTGAACATGGGATTCTCCAGGAAAGAATATTGGAGTGGGTTTCCATATCCTCGAACAGGTGATCTTCCTGACTCAGGGATCAACCCGGGTCTCCTGTGGCTCCTGCATGCAGGCAATTTTTTTACTGCGGAGCCACCAGGGAAGCCCATTAAGTGAGTTATGTGAGAAATGAAGGCCAGTGCAAACATTAACCTACAGGCTGAATTCTAAATTCCTGAGCAGAGACTGTGAGGGTCCAGAAACCCGGCCCTTCCCTGTCCTGCCTGGTGGCACCCCCAGCTTATATGCTGTCTCCCCACCTTGTATTTGCACGAACCTGTGAGTCTCTTTAATGCTTCTGATTCTTGGTTAGACTCTTCCCTTTGTTCAGAATGTTGTGCTTTTTCTCATGGCAAGCTTTTTCCTCAAGAAGCCAGTCAACAAATGTTCATTTAGTCAAGGCTATGGTTTTTCCAGTAGTCATGTATGCATGTGAGAGTTGGACTATAAAGAAAGCTGAGCACCGAAGAATTGATGCTTTTGAACTGTGATGTTGGAGAAGACTCTTGAGAGTCCTTTGGACTGCAAGGGGATCCAACCAGTCCATCCTAAAAGAAATCAGTCCTGAATATTCATTGGAAGGATTGATGTAGAAGCTGAAAGTCCAATACTTCGGCCACCTGATGCAAAGAACTGACTCATTTGAGAAGACCCTGATGCTGGGAAAGATTCAAGGTGGGAGGAGAAGGGGACAACAGAGGACGAGATGGTTGGATGGCATCACCGACTCAATGGACATGAGTTTGAATCAATTCTGCGAGTTGGTGAAGGGCAGGGAGGCCTGGTGTGTTGCAGTCCATGGGGTTGCAAAGAGTCGGACATGACTGAATGACTGAACTGAACTGTCCTCTTTGGTTCCCTTCTCCTCCTGTACTAAATCTTTCTCAGCCAAGGGTCTTCCACAGTGATTTGGCTCTTGGCCTCAGATGGGCCAAACTATTGGCTCTTCAATTTCAGCATCAATCCCTCTGCAAAGAGTCCCAGTTGATTTCTTTCTTTCTTTCTTTTTTTTAATTTCTTTCATGATTGAGTTGTTTGTTATCTTTGCTGTCCACAGGACTCTCAAGACTCTTCTCAAGCCTTGATGATTTGGCACTCAGTTCTTGTGGCCCATCTCTCAGCTCCATACATGACTCCTAGAAAAACCATAGCTTTGACTATTTGGATATTTATCAGTGATGACTCTGCTTTTTAACATGTGTCCTCATTGGTCTTAGCTTTTCATCCAAGAAGCAAGTGTCTTTCACTTTCATGGCTTCAGTCATTGCCCACAGTGATGTTGGAGGTCAAGAAAATTAAATCTGTCACCGATTCCATTGTATCACCATCGATATGACTTGAAATGTGGGGCCAAATGCCATGACCTTATTTCTTGAATATTGAGTTTTAATCCAGCTTTTTCACTCTCTTCTTTAACCTTCATCAAGAAACTCTTTACCCGAAACTAACCCAACACTGTGAACCAACTACAGTCTAATATAAAATAAAAAATACATTAAAAATGAAAAGAGAAACTCTTTATTTCCTATTGCCTTTATGCCATCTTGGTTGTGCCATCTGTAGAACTAAGGTTACTTCGTATTTCTTACAGAAATTTTGTTTCCAGCTTGAGATTCATCCAGCAAGTTACTTTCCATGATGTACTCTGCACAGAAGTTAAATAAGCTGGGTGACAATATATAGTGTTGATGCATGTCTTTTCTAATTTTGAACCAGTTCACTTTTCCATGTTTGAATATAATTGTTATGTCTTGATCTGAATACTCGTTTCACAGGAGACAGGTACAGTGGACTGGTATTCCTGTATCTTTAAGAATTTTCCACAATTTGTCGTGAACCACACTTTCCAAGTCATTAGCAGCAGCAATGAAGCAGATGTAGATGATTTTAATGATTTCCCTTGCTTTTTCTATAATCGAGACACCAGCTAAGTTTTACCAAGTACACAAGCCTTTTTTTTCTGTTTTGTTTTCTTTTGGTTGGTTGGTTGTTTCTCTGTGTTTTTCAAGTAATCACCTACTAAATGGTGGTTTCCTGAGCAATTGCCATCTATCTCTACAACAATTAAATTATGCCCATGCTAGTCTTTGACATTGATTTCCCAGTGGAAACAGTTAAGTTTTGTGAGCAGAAATGAGGGAGCTGAACTGTCAGGACAGTTATGCAAATAGCTAGATACTTTCAGGAACTGTCCTTTGGGGCCAGATTTTTATATCATCTCTAAACTGGAAAAAAACTATATCCTTTCATGCTGTGGACAATTCCTCACTAGCAGAAATTTTGGGGGGAAAATGTGCTTAACTGCATGTTGGAAGTCAAAGAATTACCAGTTATGTGTGTATGCATGTAACCTACCATCAAACATATTAATTCATGTCAACTTAAGTTTGCTGTTTTACTGCCATTCAGTAAGGGATTACAGAACTTGCCTGGAAGAAAAATCAGAAGTTCCAAGATGCCAGAATGGTAGGAGTACGTTGAGTGCATCTCTTTCCATGAATGCACCACAAATAATACTTCTATAGAGGCAAAAGTTCAGCAAGAGCATCAGCTGAATACAAGGAGAAAACCTTGGTCAACAGAGAGGCCTGTGTGGCTATTAGACATAATTGGGAAGAACTGAGTTAAGATGGGAAAATGAGGACAAGAGGAAACAGGGCCAAATGTGTGCCATGGGGTGGGAGATGGAGAATCAGGGAAGAGATTTAGGATCCAGGCAAGCCAACTCACTAAAGATAAATTACTTTGGACTGAAAGGAAGCCAGGTGAAGAGGCGGATGAAACATAGTTAGTATACAGTGAGAATCACACTGAGAATGTGTGGTATGCCCCTACATGTCCCTAACTGCAGTGCAGGTCAACCAGTGTGCATGGGGCCTGGAAGCTGGAATATGGGATTTAGAGAATCATCCTGGGAGAGAACTGCAGTTGACTATGTGGAGATGTCCTGATGGAGCAGGGAGGAGGACATGTGTTGCAAGGAATGCCTTTCAAGGAATCCCAAACTACCAAAGAAGCGGGACCTTAGTGCTGAGTCAGACACAGCATGTGGAGACACCATTGTATCCCCCTTGTTCCCACATTCTCAGACTTACTAGCAGGGATAGAGAAAGACTAGCCAGAACTACCACTCACACTCATGCCTCCAGAGGCTAGAAAAGGATCCCATTATGCCCATGGCTGCTGGCTCCTCTGCACAACTGGTACCACCAGGAATCCTGCTGTCCAAGTAGATGTACCACCTCCGCCTGTGCTCACCAAGGCAGATACAAGTGTTCCATAAGAGTCTTGGGAAGGCTCCTTTAGTGACCACATATAGAGGTAGTGATAAAATTACATCCGAGACCCAGGGGCAGGGTCACTATGGAAGAGGATCGAAAAATTTCCCACCAGCTGAACAAGCTACAGATTAAACCACATGATCAACTACACAGACTCTTTATCTATGGAATATATATAAGGACAGTTGGAGTTCCCACAATAGAAAATGCCCAGGCTCTGGCTGCTCTAAAAACACATAGTGCTTAAACCAGATTAGAGTCTGGGCTATCCCTATAGCATAGCCAGTGTCCAGATCTTCCCAACATAGGAGAGCTTCCTGGAGACGAGAAGCTTCGCTGTGGTTTATCTTGAGGACCAGTAGTACACTGAGAGCTGAGGCCCTAGGTAGCATTTATTTTTTATTTAATTTTTTCATTAGTTGGAGGCTAATTACTTCACAACATTTCAGTGGGTTTTGTCATACATTGATATGAATCAGCCATGGATTTACACGTCTTCCCCATCCCAATCCCCGCTCCCACCTCCCTCTCCACCCGATTCCTCTCGAAACATCCCACCCTCGCCTTCTCCCAGAGAGTTCAAAAGTCTGTTCTGTATTTCTGTGTCTCTTTTTCTGTTTTGCATATAGGGTTATCGTTACCATCTTTCTAAATTCCATATATATGTGTTAGTAGGTAGCATTTATTATAATTAAAATGTTTTGATTTGTTCTGTTGTTGAATCGCTGTTTTTCTCAGTTGTAGTATTTCTTGTTATTATTCTTATTTATTTTGTCTTTAAGATGGTTTAAATCATATTTTTACTTTTGCATATATATTTCTTTTTTTTTTTTACTTTTGCATATATATTTCTAAACTTACCTTGTTTTCCTACTTTCTTGGCCTTTTTGTTGATGCTTTTCTCTTTTTTTAAGTAAATATATATTTCTACATTAACTGATTTCATATAGTTCTGTGAAGAGGCTCTTATCATTTTTGTCAGATTGGTCTTCTTTATCTTTCAGTTGGCACTCTGTTCTGTTGATTTTTTTTGTCTTTTGATTTATTTGATTAGTTCTCTTGTTGATTATGTCTTCTTCACTATTGTAATTATTGTTTGTGTTATTTTTCTTGATTTTGCTTTCTTACCAATTGTCTGTTTTCCTTTTTTTTCCCTCTCTCTCTCTAGTCTCTTACTCTGGGATCTTGTTTCTTTGACCAGAAGTTGGGCCTGATCTTCTAGGGTGTCAGCACTGAGTCCAGGATCATGGACCACCAGCGAATTCCTGGCTCCAGTGAATATTATTTGATGAGAATCCTCATGAATGTTTGAACCTGAATCTAAGACCCAATTCTTCCCAATTGCCTGCACTACCCAGAGTGGATGCCTCCCACCACACAACAAGCATGACAGAAACACAAACCGAATCATTAGCAGATAGGCTGCCTAAAGTCAGACTAAACCCGTACACACCTGCAAAAGATACCAACTGACATGGTTCTGCCATTATAGAGAAAAGCCTCAGATGTGGCCACAGTAACTTAACTTCCATTCCCTACCCTTCCAAGGCCACACAAGACACTGAACCAGAATTATCCACTTGGGGTACAGACCGGAAGTAAGAACTACAGGCCTGCACCCTGGGAAGAAAAGATGATTAACATAGTAAGGTAAAGAAATGTGAAACCAGAGAAATACTTTGCAGGCAAAGGAAAAAGATAAAAACCCACAGTTCAGTTCAGTTCAGTCACTCAGTAGTGTGACTGAACTGGACTCTTTGTGACCCCATGGACTGCAGCACATCAGGCCTCCCTGTCCATAAGCAACTCCCGGAGTTTACTCAAACTCATGTCCATTGAGTCGCTGATGCCATCCAACCATCTAAACCTCTGTCATCCCCTTCTCCTCTCGGTCACGGTGGAGAATTCAGACAAAATGTGGTCCACTGGAGAAGGGAATGGCAAACCACTTCAGTATTCCTGCCTTGAGAACCGCATGAACAGTATGAAAAGACAAAAATATAGGACACTGAAAGATGAACTCCCCATGTTGGTAGGTGTCCAAAATGCTACTGGAGATCAGTGGTGAAAAAACTCCAGAAAGAATGAAGAGAGAGAGAGCCAAAGCAAAAACAACACCCAGCTGTGGATGTGACTGGTAATGGAAGCATGGTCTGATGCTATACAGGGCAATATTGCATAGGAACCTGGAATATTGGGTTCATGAATCAATGCAAATTGGAAGTAGTCAAACAGGGGATGGCAAAAGTGACCATTGACATTTTAGGAATCAGCGAACTAAAATGGACTGGAATGGGTGAATTTAACTCAGATTACCATTATATTCACTACTGTGGGCAAGAATCCCTTAGAAGAAATGGAGTAGCCATCATAGTCAACAAAAGAGTCTGAAATGCAGTACTTGGATACTATCACAAAAACAACAAAATGATCTCTGTTCGTTTCCAAGGCAAACCATTCAATATCATGATGATCCAAGTCTACACCCAGACCAACAATGCTGAAGAAGCTGAAGCTGAACGCTTCTATGAAGACCTACAAGACATTCTAGAATTAACACCCAGAAAAGATGTCCTTTTCATTATAGGGTATGGGAATACAAAAGAAGGAAGTCAAAAAACACCTAGAGTAACAGGCAAATTTGGCCTTGGAGTACAGAATAAAGCAGGGCAAAGGCCAATAGAGTTTTGACAAGAGAATTCACTGGTCATAGCAAACACCCTCTTCCAACTACACAAGAGAAGACTCTACACATGGACATCACCAGATGGTCAACACTGAAAGTAGATAGATTATAATTTTTGCAGCCAATGATGGAGAAGCTCTATACAGTCAGCAAAAAAAAAAAAAAAAAAGACTGGGAGTGGACCGTGGCTCAGATCATGAACTCCTTACTGCCAAATTCAGACTTAAATTGAACAAAGTAGGGAAAACCACAAGACAATTCACGTATCAGTTCAGTTCAGTTCAGTCACTCAGTTATGTCCAATTCTTTGTGACCCCATGAATGCCAGCACGCCAGGCCTCCCTGTCCATTATCAACTCCCGGAGTCTACCCAAACTCATGTCCATTGAGTCAGTGATGCCATCCAACCATTCATCCTCTGTTGTCCACTTCTTCTGCTGCCCTCAATCTTTCCCAGGATCAGGATCTATTCAAATGAGTCAGCTCTTTGAATCAGGTGGCCAAATTATTGGAGTTTTAGCTACAACGTCAGTCCTTCCAAAGAACACCCAGGATTGATCTCCTTTAGGAAGGACTGGTTGGATCTTCTTGCAGCCCAAGGGACTCTCAAGAGTCTTCACCAATACCACAGTTCAAAAGCATAAATTTTTCAGCACTCAGCTTTCTTTATATTCCAACTCTCACATCCATACAAGACTACTGGAGAAACCATAGCCTTGACTAGACGGACCTTTATTGGCAAAGTAATGTCTCTGGTTTTTAATATGCTGTCTTGGTTGGTCATAACTTTCCTTCCAAGGAGTAAACGTCTTTCAATTTCATGGCTGCAATCACCATCTGTAGTGATTTTGGAGCCCAAAATAACAGAGTCTGCCACTGCTTCCACTTTTTCCCCATCTATTTGCCATAAAGTGATGGGACCAGATGTCATGATCTTAGTTTTGTGAATGTCACGCTTTAAGCCAACTTTTTTTCACTCTCCTTTTTCACTTTCATCAAGAGGCTTGTCAGTTCTTCTTCAATTTCTGCCATAAGGGTTGTGTCTTCTGCATATCTGAGGTTATTGATATTTCTCCCAGCACTCTTGACTCCAGCTTGTGCTTCTTCCAGCCCAGAGTTTCACATGATGTACTCTGCATATAAGTTAAATAAGCAGGGTGACAACATACAGCCTTGATGAACTTCTTTTCCTATCTGGAACCAGTCTGTTGTTCCATGTCCAGTTCTAACTGGTGCTTCCTGATCTGAATACTGGTTTCTAAAGAGGCAGATCAGGTGGTCTGGTACTCCCATCTCTTTCAGATTTTTCCACAGTTTACTGTGATCCACACAGTCAAAGCCTTTGGCATAGTCAATAAAGCAGAAACAGATGTTTTTCTGGAACTCTCTTGCTTTTTTGATGATCCAGCAGATGTTGGCAATTTGGTCTCTGGTTCCTCTGCCTTTTCTAAATCCAGCTTAAACATCTGGAAGGTCACGGTTCATGTATTGCTGAAGCCTGGCTTGGAGAATTTTGAGCATTACTTTAATAGTGTGTGAGACGAGTGCAATTGTGCAGTAGTCTGAGCATTCTTCGGCATTACCTTTTTTTGGGATTGGAATGAAAACTGACCATTTCCAGTCCTGTGGCCACTGCTGAGTTTTCCAAATTTGCTGACATATTGAGTGAAACACTTTCACAGCATCATCTTTTAGGATTTGAAATAGCTCAACTGGAGTGCCATCACCTCCACTAGCTTTGCTCATAGTGATGCTTACTAAGGCCTACTTGACTTCACATTCCAGGATGTCTGGCTCTAGGTGAGTGATCACACCGTCGTGATTATCTGGGTCATGAAGATCTTTTTTGTACAGTTCTTCTGTGTATACTTGCCATATCTTCTTAATATCTTCTGCTTCTGTCAGATCCATACCATTTTTGTCCTTTATTGAGCCCATCTTTGCATGAAATGTTCCCTTGGTATCTCTAGTTTTCTTGAAGAGATCTCTAGTCTTTCCCATTCTATTTTTTCCTTCTATTTCTTTGCATTGCTCACTGAGGGAGTCTTTCATATCTCTCCTTGCTATTCTTTGGAACTCTGCATTCAAATGGGTATATCTTTCCTTTTTTCCTTTGCTTTTCACTTCTCTTCTTTTCAGTTATTTGTCAGGCCTCCTCAGACAGCCATTTTGTTTTTTTTTTTTTTCATTTCTTTTTCTTGGGGATGGTCTTGATCCCTGTCTCTGGTTCAATGTCATGAACCTCCATCCATAGTTCATCAGGCACTCTTTCTAACAGATCTGGTCCCTTGAATCTATTTCTCAATTTCACTGTATAATCAAAAGGGGTTTGATTTAGGTCATACCTGAATGGTTTACTGGTTTTCCCCACTTGCTTTAATTTAAATCTGAATTTGGCAATAAGGAGTTCATGATCTGAGCCACAGTCAGCTCCTGGTCTTGGTTTTGCTGACTGTATAGAGCTTCTCCGTCTTTGGCTGCAAAGAATGTAATCAGTCTGATTTCGGTGTTGGCAATCTGGTGATGTCCATGTGTAGAGTCTTCTCTTGTATTGTTGGAAGAGGGTGTTTACTATGACCAGTGCATTCTCTTGGCAGAACTTTATTGGCCTTTTCTCTGCTTTATTCTGTACTCCAAGGCCAAATTTGCCTGTTACTCCAGGTGTTTCTTGACTTCTTACTTTTGCATTTCAGTCCCCTATAATGAAAAGGATATCTTTGGGGTGTTAGTTCTAAAAGGTCTTGTAGGTCTTCATTGAACTGTTCAACTTCATCTTCTTCAGTGTTACTGGTCAGGGCATAGACTTGGATCATCATGATACTGAATGGTTTGCCTTGGAAATGAACAGAGATCATTCTGTCATTTTTGAGATTGCATCCAAGTTCTGCATGTTGGACTCTTTTGTTGACTGTGATGGCTACTCGGTTTCTTTTAAGGGATTCCTGCCCACAGGAGTAGATATAATGGTAATCTGAGTTAAATTCACCCATTCCAGTCCATCTTAGTTTGCTGATTCCTAGAATGTTGATGTTCACTTTTGCCATCTCCTGTTTGACCACTTCCAATTTGCCTTGATTCGTGGACCTAACATTCCAGGTTCTTATGCAATATTGTTCTTTACAGCATTGGACCTTGCTTCCATCACTAGTCGCATCCACAGCAGGGTGTTGGTTTTGCTTTGGCTCCATGCCTTCATTCTTTCTGGAGTTATTTCTCCACTGACCTCCCGTAGCATATTGGACACCTACCGACCTGGGGAGTTCCTCTTTCAGTGTCCTATCTTTTTGCCTTTTCATACTGTTCATGGGGTTCTCAAGGCAAGAATGCTGAAGTGGTTTGCCATTCCCTTCTCCAGTGGACCACATGCTGTCAGACCTCTCCACCATGACCCGACCATCTTGGGTGGCCCCACACGGCATGGCTTAGTTTCACTGAGTTAGACAAGGCTGTGGTCCATGTGATCAGATTGGCTAGTTTTCTCTGATTGTGGCTTCAGTCTGTCTGCTCTCTGATGCCCTCTCTCAGTGCTTACCATCTTACTTGGGTTTCTCTCACCTTGGATGTGGGCTATCTCTTCACAGCCTCTACGATGAAGTGCAGCTGCTTCTCCTTACCTTGGATGTGGGGTATCTCCTCCCGTCTGCTGCTCCTGTCCTTGGATGTAGGTTATCTCCCCGTGGCCAACATTCCTGACCTTGGACGTGGTGTAGCTCCTCTCAGTCGCTGCTCCTCACCTTGGACATGGGGTAACCTTGGGTCCTGACCTTGGAGGTGGGGTCACTCCTTTCGGCTGTCCCTGCGTGTGCGCCACTCCTGTGCTGCACAGCCACCACACTTGCATGCACAGATATTGGTGTATAATTTTCCTTTTCTGTGTTATCTTTAACTTTGACATCAGGGTGATGCTGTACTCATAGGATGAGTTTGCAGGTTTTCCTACCACTGTAGTATTTTGGAAGAGTTTTAGAAATTCTTGTGTTAACATTTCTCTTAATGGTTCATAAAACTTACCTGTGAGGCCATCTGGACCTTGAATTTTGTTAACCGGAAAATTTTTCATCACAGTTTCAATATTAGTGTTTGTAATGCTGTGTTCATACTTTCTCTTTCCTCTTAGTTGGGTTTCCAAGAATTTGTCTGTGGCTTCCAGATTCTACAATTTATTGGCTTAAAGATGTTCGTTGTAGTCTCTTATGATCCTTTGATATTTCTGTGGCATCACTTATAACATCTCCTTTCTCATGTCTAACTTTATTGATTTGAATGTTCTCCCTGTTTTGTTGATGAGTCTGGCTCATGACTTTCTTTATGCTCTCCTAGAGCCCCCTTTTAGTATTATTGATCTTTGCTATTGTTTTCATGTTGTTTTTTTTTTTTTTTCTGTTCTATTCTCTATGATTTTTTTTTCCCCAAAACTAACTTTGGGTTTTGTATGTTTTTTCTCTTTCTCTAATTGCTTTAGTTGTAAGGTTAGGTTGATTATTTGAGACATTCCTTTGTTATAATCTTTACTCTTACTGTTTTTCCCTGTTTCATAGGTTTTATGCAATCACAGTTTGTCTTTTGTTTGTATGAATATATAAACATATATATTTATATATATATATATATATATTTTTTTTTTTTCTTCTCTCCGATTTCTTCATTGATTTCTTGGCCACATCGAGGTGTATACATGAGCCTCAATGTATTCGTGCTTTTTACTTTTTTGTTTGTTATTTTTGTTTTTTGTTTGTTTGTTTTTGTTTTGCTCCCCCCATAACTGACATGTAAATCATAACACTGTGGTAAAAAAAAATGCTTGATTCAATTTTGATTGTCTTAAATTTACCAAGGCTTGATTTGTGATCCAGTTTGTGATTATCTTGGGCGTATTTCATTTGCTCTTGGGAAAAAACGACATTCTTCTGGTTTTGGATGAAATCTACTTAAGTATCAATTAAATTGTCAGGTCTGTTGTGTTATTTAAAGCTTGTGTTTCTTTTAATACTTCATTTTTAAATTGGAAGATAATTATTTTCCAATGTTGTTCTGGTTTCTGCTGTATACAAGCATAGATCAGCCTACAGTATACATATGTCAGTTACTGTGCAGTTAATCATTTATTGTTGTTGTTTCATTGTTCCACACCCTTCTTAAATATTTCTTGCATGATCTCCATTTATTTTCTGAGACGTTTGATCATCTTTACTATCATTACTCTCAATTCTTTTTCAGTGACACTTCCTATTTCCTCTTTAATTATGTCTTGTGTTTTTTTTTTTTTTTACCTTGTTTCTTTGCCTGCAACATACTCTACTGTCTTTACATTTGTTTATCTTACTATGTTAATGGTCTTTTCTTCCCAGGGTGCAGGGTTGTAGTTCTTGCTTCCATTCTGTGCCCTGAGTGGATAAGTTTTGTCCAGTGGTTGTGTGTCCTTGGAGGTATAGGGCCTGGCAACTATATTATTGTGGCCACAGCTGGAGAAGCTGGAGGCTTCTCTCTCTCGTGGCAGGACCATGTCAGTGGTGTCTTTTGCAGGTATGTACAGGTTTAGTCTGACTTCAGGCAGCCCATCTGAGGATGATTTGGCTTGTGTTTCTGTCTTGCTTTTTGCATGGTGTGTGGCATCAGTTCTGGATAGTATAGGCTTTTGGGCGGAATTGGTTCTTAGTTTCAGATGGAGGCCTTCATAGGGACTCTCACCAACTAATATTCACTGGAGCCAGGAATTCTCTGGTGGTATATGATCCTCGATACAGCACTGAAACCCTAGATGATCAGGCCCAACTTCAGGTCAGAGAACCATGATCACATAGGACGAGATTAGACAGATGAGTAAAAGAAACAGAATAATGGTAAGAAACCAAAATCAAACAACAAGTAAAATAACAAAAGCAATAATCACAATAGGGAAGAACACAGAATCAACAATAGAACTAAGCAAATAACTTGCAAGACATAAAACAACACCAGAGCAGAGTGCCACCCGAAGAATAAAGAAAACAAATCTAACAAAAATGACAAGAGCTTTCCCACAGAACAACAGAAAATCACAGTTAATATAGAAACATATAGCTATTAAAACAAAAATGACGAGAAACAACATCAACAAAAGGCACAGATAGCAGGAAAACAAATACACAATATATACATACAAAAAATAAATATATGATTTAAACGATCTTAGAACACCGCATAAGCAAGAATGATAAGAAAGCCTACAACTGACAAAAAGAGTGAACCGACCACACAACATAGTGAAACATCATAAATATAATGGATGTTACCTAGGGTCCCTGCTGTCAGTGTTCTGGTCTCAACATGAGCCACAGCACAGTTGCAAATCTCCAGAAAGCTCTCCCAAATGTGGGGAGAACTGAACTCTGGATCTGAAGTAGGGACAGGTCAGACTCTAATCTGGGATAACTCCTGTTTGTTCTTAGAGTTGCCAGAGCCTGGACATTTTCATTCATTGGAAATCTATTGTCCTTTTATGTATCCCATAGACAAAAAGTCTGCACAACTGATTGTGTGGATTTAATCTGCAGCTTGCTCAGCTGGTGGGAAAGTTTTCAATCCTTTTTGTTAGTTTCCCTGACCCTGGGTCTCAGATGTAGTTTTATGAAAACCTCTCCATATGGTCACCAGAGGAGCCTACCCCAAGACTCCTGTGGAACACGTGGGTCTGCCTTGTTGAACACTGGCGGAAGTGGTACAGCTTCTTGGACTGTAGGAGCCCTGGTGGTGTCAGTTTTGCAGAGGAGCCAGCAGCCATGGGCAGAAAAGTTATGGCCCTAATGAGAGCGTTTTCTAGCCTGCAGTGGCAGCAGCATGAGTGGTAGTCTGGCTAGTCTTTCTCTGTTGCCTGATAGTAGGTCTTAGCATGTGGGAAGAGGGGGGGTTCAAAGGTGTCACCACCTCCTCCGTGTGACTGAGCCCTAAGGTCCTGCTTCTTAGTCAGTTTGGGATTTCTCGAAAGGCATTCCTTCTACACACTTTGTTGTCCCAGATCCATCATTCCATCTCCACATAGTAATAAGCAGTTCCCTCCCAGGTTGGCTTTCTAACACCAAGTTTCATCTTCCAGGCCCTATGCACACTGGTTGACCTGCATTGCAGTTTCTGGCCCACAGAAACTTCTGGACCACACCACACATTCTCTGTTTGATTCTCACTCTATACAAGCTCTATTTCATCAGCTTCTTCACTTTGCTCCCCTTTAATAGAAAGTAATTTAAGGTATAGTGAGATGACTTGCCTGAATCCTCAAACTATTCCGTGCTCCTTGATTTCCCAGCACAAGACACAGGTTTGATCCTTTCCCTCTCGTCCTCCTTCTACCATCTTCCCTCAATTCTTCCCAGTTATGTCTAGATTCCATGTAGTCCTCTCTGTTGAGCAAGATCTTCTGCTAATATTAATCTGATGCTCTGGGGAAACTGTTGTCTTTATAGAAGCTTTATTTGTCATGCCTCCATGGAGAGAGTTGCACTCAAAGTCCTCTCAGTTTTCTTTTTTTTTTTTTTTTATTTTTATTAGTTGGAGGCTAAAATGGGAACTTCTGATTTTCTTTCTAGGCAAGCTCTGTAATTCCTTTCTGCATGCCAGTAAAACAACAAACTTTAGTTGACATGAATTAATCTGTTTGATTGGAGGTTACACACATACACACATAACTGGCACATCTTTGACTTTGAACATGCAGACAAGCACATTTATTTTTCCTGAAATTTCTGCTAATGAGGAATTGTCATCAGCTTGAAGAAACGTAGTTCTTTTCCAGATAAGAGATGATACAGGAATTGGGCTCAAAAGTCAGTTCCTGAAAATAAATAGCTATTTGTCAAACTGTCCTGACATTTTCCCAGAGCACAGATTCCTTATTTCTGCTCTGGAGACTTAACTGCTTTAAGTGGGTGTCAAAGGTCAGAGACTGTCATGGGCATAATTTAATTCCTGTATAAGAAGATGGCAAGTGCCCAGGAATGTAACAGTTGGTAAATGATATCTTGAAAGAGAGAGAGAGAGAGAAAAAATAATACAAAAAAAAAAAAAAAAGGAATGTGTAGGTAGTCATTTTATCTTAATAGGTAAACCTTAATTGGTGTTTGGATCATAGAAAAAGCAAGGGGATTCCATAAAGTCATCTACATCTGCTTTATTGTCTCTGCTAACAGCTTAGACTGTGTGTGAAAGTGAGGTCATTCAGCCGTGTCTGACTCTTTGTGACCCCATGGACCGTAACCTGCCATTTCTTTCTCCAGGGGATCTTCCATACCCTGGGAATCTGGGTCTCCCGCCTTGCAGGCAGATGCGTTACCATCTGAGCCACCAGGGAAGCCTTTAGACTGTGTGGATCACAACAAATTGTGGAAAATTCTTAAAGAGATAAGAGTACCAGACCATCATACCTGTTTCCTGGGAAACGTGCATATAGGTCAGGACACAACAGTTGGAATTGGACAAGGAACAATGAACTGGTTCAAAATTGGAAGGAAATACATCAATGCTATATACTGTCACCCAGCTTATTTGACTTCTGTGCAGAATATATCATGAAAAGTAACTTGCTGAAAGAATCTAAAGCTGGAAATAAAATTACTGTGTGAGAAATATGAATAACCTTAATTATAAGATGACACCACACAAATGGCTGGAAAACACTAGGAACTAAAGAGCCTTCTGATGAAGGTGAAAGGGGAGAGCGGAAAAGCTGGATTAAAACTCAGTACAAAAACAAACAAACAAACAAACAAAATAAGATCATGGAATTTTGTCCATTATTTTGAGATATATCGATGGGATACAATTGAATAAGTGACAGGTTTTACTTTCTTGACCTCCAATATCACTGCTGGAAGTGACTGTAGCCATGAAACTAAATGCCTTTTGAGAACTTTCCAGAGAAGAACTCCTGTGGAGTCATGTGGTATCCTGAGATGGAAACCTTAGCCCACATGCCCCTTGGATCAACAACCTGTCTCTAAGTGTCTGCTAGAGCTGCCCATCTTCTGATGTGGTAACAAGCATGGTATGTGATCTTAGAAATGGGGTGAGAGGTAAACAAACTTATAGCTCCTCAGTCAAACTCTGTAATCCAGTGAGCAGCATCTCTGACTTGTGCATCCTAGTCGCCTTTAGGAATGCTTACAAGGGGCTACATTATCACTGAGCATGGAAGCTGGTAGGCAGCTGGACCCATTTTGACTTTGGCACTTGCCTTCTCTGTGAATAGACCATTCCTCTTTTCTTAATGTCATAGTTTTTATCTTCAGGTGAAGGTTGAAGATTGGGAAGTGAGTGAATGCATGTGAAAGCCCCATAAAACTGATGACAGGGAGTACACAGTTTTCCTCTTTGAATCAGATCTCAAGACTTTTGGCTTTATAGATTTGCACTATCAGTGCATCTCAAATATTCATAACATTTTTGTTTGATGGTTGCCACACAGAGTTGAAGCCCAGAAGTCCTGTATAGTCAGCATCTTAGCAGTGTGGTGGGGCTTGGACATCTAAGGTATTAGGTAAGAAGAATGTGGGCCATGTTATATGTTATTCCTTCTATTTTTAAGTGTCTGTCTGATACACTTGGGAAGGGGGAAGGCAACTCCCACCGTGTGGGAACAGAATTCCAGATTTCATCCTTAGTGTCATTTGATTCCTAAGAGTGTTCCTCGTTATTGGTGAGTGTGCAGCCTCCATGCTCCCCATTAATTCTTCACAGTACATTGCTGGCTAAGAAGGAAGGTGGTATCCTCTTACAGGAAGGACTTGGTTGAAACCCCAGGCATCTACTAAGCCTTCTCTGGTACTGCCATATTAGAAGGTGGGTGTTTTGCTATTGCCAGACATAATAGACATCTAAGGTCCCACTTAACTTTTGCTGGGCTGATTGGGAGAGTACCATAGTTTTCAACTATGTTTGGATGGAGTAGCTTGGTTATTATCGAAATGCTTTCAACCTTTGAAACTCACCCGTTTGTCTTGCACTTTGAAAAGAGAAAGTAGACTTTTGAATGGGCATTTTAATTTGTGCCTCTTGTATTTTTGAATTAACCATCTCTTCAGCTGAAATCTCTAACATAAAAGTCAAAAAGAAAACCCAGGCATACACTCACAAACACGTTCTTACTCTGATGGACACACACAAGCACAGTCACCATCTTACCTGCTCAAAACACAATTAACAAAAGGAAAAGAAAACCCAAGGACTCACTGAAGGACACCTATGAACTGCACAGAAGTTCTCTGTAACTTGCTTGTAGGCTTAATGTTGGAAGTTATTTTTTAGTTGAATGATTTCACTCTAGTGACATTTTAAATCAGAATGTTTTAAAAGATATAACTTTGTTCTGCTTTCCAGGGGATCTTAGAATATTTTGTATGTAAGACTATTCTGTGATTTGCTAAAATGAAAATAATGTTGTAGGGCAACAATATTGAAGACATAGTGACCTCTTTAGGCCCTGCAGTTACACATTTCTTGTTACACTTCAAGCATCCGATTCCATCCTCTGACCTTCTCCTGTCAATTTTTCTACTTTTAGCTCCAATCTTCTGCATTTACCTCACTTAAATTTTCAATTTCACTTTTACTATTTTAGGCACCAATTATAAAATAAATTAAAAAATTAAAGAAAAGCAAACTGAATTCATGTACAATGTTTACCTAATGTACTGAGCTATATTCTCTATAAGCTTTTGAGAATTAAAGGTACGGATATGTTAAAGCCATACGGGAATTGACCACCAAGGTAATGTATCATGCAACCAGGCTTCCCTTGTTAGGGCAATTGAGGTACAATTTAATAACATGTTTTCAGGAGGAAACAAAAACAGTAGTTTTTAAACATGGTATATTGCATGTCTTATCCATGCCTTTTCCAAGTGATCACAGAGGACTAAGTGGATTAATCCTGTTCTTTTTTGAGAAGGACCTGCCACTCAAAGCAGAGCATGAAAAGAAGTTAAAAGGGAGTGAGAAGGAATAATCAGTGTATGGTAATGAAATAGAAGATGTAATTGCATTTAAGGTGATATTTCTCAAAGCATGCAAATTTGACTACATAGTAAGACGCCTGAAATCTAAAACAAGGCCACTGAACTTTGTGCTTGAAGTGATAACTAAGGACAGCAATTTCAATAACTCTTGCACTTGCTGTAAAATGCTTACCTCTCTAAAGCATGGTATTCTCACCTACATTTAATGAAAGTTTTCAGTGAAAGAAAGAGTGTGCTGTGTGGACAACTCCCTTATCTACACAAATATTCCACAGATTTCACTGTGCATTAGCTGCAAGAATGAGAATGGTGAACTTAACTTTGTGTTGTCCTATGTGGATTACCATAATAAAACAGGGACATGACTTGATGTTGCCACCGCTGCCTAAAGGAATGGCCACAAATTTGAGATTGCCAAGATTTCTAGGTAGTATTCACAACAATCTGGATAGTTTAACAAGCAGACACTCTGCTCAGAGTAGTTCATTGTGAAATATATTAAGGATCAGCCATTGATTTTGATCCCTGCTTACTCCATGACTTTTCTAGATGATTAAATTGAATGATTCCTTTTTTTAAAATACATATCTCTATAACTACTACTGAAATTTAGGGAACTGGGGTCTGAAACAACATGCTTAGAATGGGTTCTTATAGACTGTAAACTTCATTAGAGTAGCAATCATTTTATAATTTGAATTACCACATGTGACATTCATGTAAATATAATAAATATTTATCAACTTGGAAAAAATTCTCAGTAAATAGGAAAGGTCAATTATGATGATAGTGCAGGTTATGGGATGTTGTTGAGTAATGTTTATAGCATTTGATTGGTTATTACATTTCTTTAATGATAATTCACTAAGTACTTAAAATGTGTCATTTTCAGGCTCTAAGTTTTAGGTGATGTGAAAGATACATGAAGAAAAGAGGGTAGATCAAAAACACATCAAAGACCTGATATCTGTGCTTACCTTGATAGGAGGGCAAACAGAGGTTCCTTCCAACCCTAAGAAAGAGTTGAGGCAAAGTTGTGAGGTGGGGCTTAGCATGACTGAAAGTAGTTTGAGTGATTGTAGCTCCAGAAGCACAGTGTAACAGAAAGATAATGAAACAACTAAGGAAACAGATATCATGTCTTCAAAGAATTTGTTGACCATGCTCAGGTGCTGCAATCACCACAAGGAATTTATTCTGTCTCTGTGGGAACAGATAAACAGCATCTAAATATGCATAAGGAAATATAGCATGGAATCTTGGTCGGAGGGAAAAAAGGCATGCCCTAAGGAGAGCAGAGCAAAAATGACCCTATATAATATGACTTGTAAAATACCTATCTTGTGCTGACCATGGGCCAATCATTGACTATGTCATGTTATCTTTGGTATCCCAGTGATGGTGTGATGGTGATCATGATTTTGAGTAGGCTACAACATCTATATTTTCAGTGTGAAATGAATTTCTATAATGAAGACAATCTGTTTAACTATCCAATAACTCTATCCAATAACTCATATAATGTGATGTAACTTAGAATGCTCTAAGGTATGTTCTGTGTATTTGCATTTTTTTTATTTTACTTGTATCTCTTCCTCCTTGTATCTCTTCCATACCATCCTGATTTAGACACCCATTCATTTCAGCAGGGATGATTTCAGAAATCACTTTTACATCCATTACCTCTTTTCCTCTTGTTATCATTTTCTTGCTTACAAACAATTGATTAGGGGTCATTTACCTAGGATGCATAAAGAATGTTTCCTTGAACTAAAGAGTTTATAAAACAATGCAGTAAAATAGCCAGACATTGAAATAAGGCTTCATTTTACTCTTGTTTCAAAATAGAAAATGAAACTATGAAGATGAACATGTAACTTTATTGTTCAAATATGAGAATGGTAGGAATTTGTTGACGTCTCCCACCGTAAATTTTAATCTTCATTATGCTGCATAATGACATGTACTTGATCGATCAGTTTTAATTAGGATGGTTTTCATATAATGAAGATTCTTGGTGAGTTGACCTTGAAAGAGAGGAGGCAGATGTATCACGGATCCTTGGCACTGGGGACCATGAGTTGCCTCTCTGTTGCAGGTTAGGAAAAGGACTGTCATGGGCTGACATATTGCTGTACCTAACTGGAAATTTAGAAGACTCCACCATCAGTCCAAAATAACTGCTCTGTAATGGAGATATGATGTAGTTCTGAGAAGTAGAAGTACTTGTAGTAACAAAGTTCTCAATGCGGCCATTTGCTTGAGTGTAGCTGCTATGTGAGTGCCAATTTAAAATGCTCAACTGATTTAAAACAGCAGGTGGATCTATCACAATCTGTTCTGTTTGTCTAACTGATATTGATGATGGGGAAGGAAAATCACATGGAGATAGAGCACCTGTATTAGTGACTGTCTGCCTGGTATAAGGCTTTCGTATGAAAGGCACACTTAAACTTGTCGAGGCTGAAAATGCACTCTCCCCACTGATTTCAGGAAGAAAATTAGAGCTACGATCATCTATGTTGCCCCTTACTTTAACATGCTTCTTCTTGTAATCTCGAACTAAAGAAGATATTGGAGAGACATTTTTAAATCCCAACTCTTCTTTTCATTCTTACTAAAAGTTGGGGATAGCCCCTTTTGAAATTTGGATTATGATAGATCTGTAACTAAAATCAAAGGAGAAAATTATTTAGTTTCTTTATAAACCAAGGTAAAACTGACAAGCAAAGCTAAACTATAAAAATGTATTCTTTTAGTGATACGAATTAAATAGCATCAAATAAAACACCTTCATTAGTAGTTTTAACACCTTACATGTTAGAAAACAATTATGATATTCAAGTAAAAATATGTTGTAAACATATACAGTAAATCCCAAGTAAAAATATGTTGTAATCATATATAGTAAATCCCACTTTAATTAGCTTCAGGGCTTGTATCCAATTTCAAGTTGCTAGGAATGTTTGCTAAATATCAAATATCAAATGTTTGTTAAATATTTTAACCTCCAGTTGTTCTCAACTTCAAAAAATAAAACTTTTTCAACAGTTTGTTGTCTCAATTTTAAATTCAGTTTTAGCTACATATATGAACATGCTTTCTAGGTCACATAACTTAATCTTACATATTGCCAATAATGAATGAAAAATTTGGAATACCTTTCTCAAAACAGAGACATTGTTTTCTTCTTCCAGAAAGTCAGCTAGTGATGCAGGTCTTTGAAAAGTTTGTTGTTTTCTAAACCCATAAAGGTTAAGCTGTCGAACTAAACTTTTCGTACTATCAGTTTCAAATATTCTGAAAGGGGCCTTTCTGTCCAAGACTTCTTTCTTGAAGACTTCTTCATTGATCACTATAGAAGTGCCACTCTCATCCCACCAAATAGATTTAAACTGGTCACTTTCAACTATCTTCCAAAGTTTTTGAGGAAAATTGAGTGAAAGAAAATCGTTCAATTCATTTGTTTCAGAGACAGAAAATGTGTAACGTGGCATTTTTATCACAACTTCCTCAAACAAAGCCTGAAAAGCATATTCTTCAATCATAGATCTCAAAACTGAGTCCTCAGTAAGTGTGTAATCACACAAAGGAGATCCAATGGAGGTTTCTGAACCCGTTGATTCATCTTTAGGAGGTACATCTTGAATTTCTGAAGAAATATGTGCCATCTCAAAGAAATCTTTCTTAAGATACTTTTCTTATTTGTCTGATATTACACACTGCAACTTCAAATGCTGCTTGGCTGGCCTACAGAGATAAACTCTCTAGACCATCACAGTGGTTCTCAAAGTAAAAAAGCTGTGACATCATAAAATCACTGGTCTCTTTTGACAATATTAATTCTTCCAATCCATGAACACGGTATGTTTCTCCATCTGTTTGTGTCCTCTTTGATTTCTTTCATCAGTGTTTTATAGTTTTCTATGTATAGGTCCTTTGTTTCTTTAGATAGATATACTCCTAAGTATTTTATTCTTTTTGTTGCAATGGTGAATGGTATTGTTTCCTTAATTTCTCTGTCTGTTTTTTCATTGTTAGTATATAGGAATGCAAGGGATTTCTGTGTGTTAATTTTATATCCTGCAACTTTACTATATTCATTGATTAGCTCTAGTAATTTTCTGGTAGAGTCTTTAGGGTTTTCTATATAGAGGATCATGTCATCTGCAAACAGTGCGAGTTTTACTTCTTCTTTTCCTATCTGGATTCCTTTTACTTCTTTTTCTGCTCTGATTGCTGTGGCCAGAACTTCCAATGTGTTCATGGATTGGAAGAATTAATATTGTCAAAATGGCTATTCTACCCAAAGCAGTCTATAGATTCAATGCAATCCCTATCAAGCTACCAACGGTATTTTTCACAGAACTAGACCAAAGAATTTCACAATTTGTATGGAAATACAAAAAACCTCGAATAGCCAAAGTAATCTTGAGAAAGAAGAATGGAACAGGAGGAATCAATTCAGACTCTACTACAAAGCCATAGTCATCAAGACAGTATGGTACTGGCACAAAGACAGAAATATAGATCAATGGAACAGAACAGAAAGCCCAGAGATAAATCCACGAACCTATGGACACCTTATCTTTGACAAAGGAGGCAAGGATATACAATGGAAAAAAGACAACCTCTTTAACAAGTGGTGCTGGGAAAACTGGTCAACCACTTGTAAAAGAATGAAACTAGAACACTTTCTAACACCATACACAAAAATAAACTCAAAATGGATTAAAGATCTAAATGTAAGACCAGAAACTATAAAACTCCTAGAGGAGAACATAGGCAAAACACTCTCCGACATAAATCACAGCAAGATCCTCTATGACCCACCCCCCAGAATATTGGAAATAAAAGCAAAACTAAACAATTGGGACCTAATGAAACTTAAAAGCTTTTGCACTACAAAGGAAACTATAAGTAAGGTGAAAAGACAGCCCTCAGATTGGGAGAAAATAATAGCAAATGAAGCAACAGACAAAGGATTAATCTCAAAAATATACAAGCAACTCCTGCAGCTCAATTCCAGAAAAATAAATGACCCAATCAAAAAATGGGCCAAAGAACTAAACAGACATTTCTCCAAAGAAGACATACAGATGGCTAACAAACACATGAAAAGATGCTCAACATCACTCATTATCAGAGAAATGCAAATCAAAACTGCAATGAGGTACCATTACACGCCAGTCAGGATGGCTGCTATCCAAAAGTCTCCAAGCAATAAATGCTGGAGAGGGTGTGGAGAAAAGGGAACCCTCTTACACTGTTGGTGGGAATGCAAACTAGTACAGCCGCTATGGAAAACAGTGTGGAGATTTCTTAAAAAACTGGAACTAGAACTGCCATATGACCCAGCAATCCCACTTCTGGGCATACACACTGAGGAAACCAGATCTGAAAGAGACACGTGCACCCCAATGTTCATCGCAGCACTGTTTATAATAGCCAGGACATGGAAGCAACCTAGATGCCCATCAGCAGATGAATGGATAAGAAAGCTGTGGTACATATACACCATGGAATATTACTCAGCCATTAAAAAGAATTCATTTGAACCAGTCCTAATGAGATGGATGAAGCTGGAGCCCATTATACAGAGTGAAGTAAGCCAGAGAGATAAAGAACATTACAGCATACTAACACATATATATGGAATTTAGAAAGGTGATAACGATAACCCTATATGCAAAACAGAAAAAGAGACACAGAAATACAGAACAGACTTTTGAACTTTGTGGGAGAATGTGAGGGTGGGATATTTCAAAAGAACAGCATGTATACTATCTATGGTGAAACAGATCACCAGCCCAGGTGGGATGCATGAGACAAGTGCTCCGGCCTGGTGCACTGGGAAGACCCAGAGGAATCGGGTGGAGAGGGAGGTGGGAGGGGGGATCGGGATTGGGAATACATGTAAACCCATGGCTGATTCATATCAATGTATGACAAAACCCACTGGAAAAAAAAAATAATAATAATAAAAATAAATTAAAAAAAAAAATCACTGGTCTCCTAGCAATTGAAGGGTAGCTGTGACATCACAAAGTCACTGGTCTCCTAGCAATTGAAGGGTAATGTTCAACCAGTGTTTACTTCTGTATCAACTTAAAATTCAGGCTGCTTACGTAAATAGTAACCAAAAAAATGAAACCTGCAAAATCTCATTCCTAAAGAATTTTTACACAGGAAAATCACATCAATAAATCTACTTGGTTCCTGAAATAAAATATCTATCACCCTTACACACACACATTCTTAATATTCAGTACTGTTACCAAACCAAACTTGGGTCCGCTCGCTTCTGTGCAATAAAGTCGATCAACTGACCGTGGGTTGCAGTGAAAGCAAGTGTAGTGTTTATTGTAGGACCAAGCGAGGCGTCCTAGCAGCTGGTGCTTAAAAGACCCACACTCCCCAAATGCTTTCACAGGAAAGAGTTTAATGACAGAGTGAGGGTGGGCCATGGAGTGTGTGATCAGTTTTAGGACATTCCACTAATGGCCTGTTACTGAGGATTTTGGGAGACAACATCAGTGGCCGGCTAGTTCCAACTACTCTGTGGTCTATGTACTTAAATTTCAGCCTGGTTGGGGCTTTAGCATCTCTAAAGCTGCTCACAGGATATTGCTCAGAATATTATCTATGGCCCTTGAGGAGGAACTAAAGATCCTGGATTCTGCTTAATGGCTAAATCATTATTATTTTATATAGCTTGATTCTTTTCCTTTGTTTCTGTCTTTTTTAACTTCTCTGATTAAAATTACTCTTGGAACACACGGAGGTCTACAATCTCCTACCTCTCTCTCTCTTTTTTCATACTTTTCGATCTTAAGAAGAGACTGCTTAGAGCAAGAAAGGAAATAAAGTGTTGGGCTTAGAGGTTGATGATAAATGTGACAGAAAATCTCAGTTGCAGGTTTGATTTCTGTTTTGGGTTCCCCAGCTCTTGGAGTGTTTGAGTCAACAACAACTTTGGTTATTTCCTGTTGAAATGGAGCTCAGAGTTGGAAATAATCCTGAGATTTAAGGTTGGTATCAATATTTTCTGTTATGCAAACAGTATATCTGTCTATTTTTTGTCATTAAACCTGTACAAACTTTTGAAAATCGATAGATATTTATTAAAAAGAAAGAGGGGAGTGATATAAAAGGGTCCTCATATTTTAGATGCAGCCAAGAAAACACATTTTGAAGTATTTCCACTTTACATATATTCTGTAACCAAGTAGGCTTTTGAATCATTCTACTTTTGGGTTTTAATTTTTCCCATTGCTGTTATACCTAACAGGAATTATAAGCCATTGTACTTTTTTTTTAATACACACACACACACGCAAATAAGTATATATATGTGTGTGTGTGTGTGTGTGTGTACATATATGTCAAAATACAATTTTAGGCAACTTTATTTATTTGGCCAAACTCTTTGCTCACCGCCAAGGTCCTAAATGAACTGTTTGGGAAGCCCAGTATTTCTTAACAATCTTCTGGCTGAATAATTCAGATCCTGTTGCTGAAAGGCTCTCCCTAAATCTAGATCATCTTTCACTATTATTTCTGTAATAAGAAATCAGGTTCATATATACGAGGACACCTTGAGCCCATAAAATCATAACTCTCAGTTACTTAAAGATATTGTTCTAAGAAAGTTGTTTCTCTCTTCACGTTGAATACAACTTGAAACATTCTAGTCTGCAGTAAGATAGAAACATGTCTGAACCACATGCACAATGGTCAGCTAGCTGGACTTGGGATAACAGCTACCCATTTAATGGGTAAAACAGATGCACAGTGCACTGTGCATAGATCATAATCAGGCTCTTCTGGCTAGCTGAACGTTAAAATTATATGATGTATACAACAGAATCACTTCTCCATAATTCAGTATGTAAAATTTTCTTTCGTCACTTTAAACTTCTGGTACCAAATATTTCTATAGAAATCATTGATGATCAAAATTTCTCTCCCTTCATGCCACAGTGGTTCAGCTTCCTGCCCCCTCTCCACATTATGTCTCTTGGATCTTGTCCTCCTTTGTATTTCCATAGTTGCCACATTAGAGAAAATCTAACTAGATAACATTAACAGGCTCAATATGTTATGTTAATGGGGAAATATTTTATAACCTGTGTATTTTATCAGCATTTCACCCAGTTGTCACAGAAGCATGGCACAAATGCTTCCAGCAGGAAACTTAAAACCAGAAGTATTATATATAATGAGTAACTGTCATCTTAGAATACTCTTAGAAAATAATTTCTTATCCTCAACACTGAGGGAAAACAAAGTTACAAGAAAACAACAATTGTCAATGTTGATAGGAAAACATTTGGCAAACAGCACATTTGAATTCTCAATATTATAAAAAGTAAGATCATGGCATCTGGTCCCACCACTTCGTGGGAAATAGAAGGGGAAAAGGCAGAAGCAGTGACAGATTTCCTCTTTTGTGGCTCTAAAATTCACTGCAGTTGGTGATGGCAGCTATAACATTAGAACACAATTGCTTCCTGGAAGAAAAGCTGTCACAAATTTAGAAGCGTGTTAAAGAGTGAAGACATGACTTGACCCATGGAGGCCCATAGATTCACATCTATGTTCATTCCAGTAGACATGTGTAGATGTGAGAACACCAAAATGCCCTGCTGGGGATGACTTGTGAGTGTCCATTGGATTGCGAGGAGATCAAGCCAGTCAAACATAAAGGAAATCAACTCTGAAGATGCGTTAGAATCACTGACGCGGAAGCTGAGTCTCTAAAGCTTTGACTACCTGAGCAAAGAACTGACTCACTAGAAAAGACCCCGATTCTCAGAAAACACTGAAATCAAGAAGAGAAGTGGGTTAGAGAGGAGGAGAAGGTGCTATAGCTTCGCCCATTCAATGGACATGATCTTGGGCAGACTCTGGGAGATGTTGAGGGACAGAGAGGCCTTGTGGGCTGCAGTCCAAGGGCTCACAGAGTCAGGCATGGCTTACTGACTGAGCAACAACAAGGTTTCAGTTAATAAAATGGATCTTTCAGGGTCGTGGTTAGGCCTCAAGATGTTAGAGGAATAGGAGGCACAGACCACTTTCTCCCACACAAATTCATCGATGGATGAATTTTTTGTTTGTTTGTTTATTTATCTTTATTTCAGTGATACCGAGCCCAGGATCTGTTCTCCTCCCCTCCTCAGTCTCCCTCCCCAGGGGTTAAATAATTTTAAAAAATATTTAAAAAGCTGTAACAAAATAACGTCAAAGGAAATGAGGGACTGGTTGGGGGGAAGGGTCAGGAACCATGAAGGGAGTAGAGGAGAGTGAGCCTCTTCCCCAACCCCCAACCTGGATTCCAGCCTGGACAGTGGAGGGAAGTGCCCCCCCAGTGCCCCAGGTACATCCCAGCTGTAGCTGAGGTCAGAGGTCAGGGTATGAAAGTGCCGGTGTGTGTCAGTGGGCAGTCGGGCAGAGGCAGGCTGTTCAGAAGATGCCCCCACCTCCCCACTCAGCCAGGTACTGCACAGAGCCATCAGGCCGCACTCTGCGAGCAAGGACCCGGACGGGGTCCCCTCGGGACAGGTAGCCGACCCCACCTCGGACTCCACCCCCGGCCCCAGGAGACAAACTACGGCACAGGGGAGAAGGGGGTGCTGAGCGTCTGGGAACACCTGGGGAGGGGGCTGGGACTGAGGAAGATGAGGCAGTCATCGAGTGGGGGGCACTTTTAGGGAGGTCTGTGGGGAAACCAGTGTGAAGTTCCAGGGGTGACCTAGGGAGAGAAAGCAAATGTCAGTCCAGATGGAGATAAAGACTGACCAGAAATGGAGGCCGTGTGGGGATCAGAGGAACAACAACAAAAAGGTTTACAAGACCAAGGAAATTAAGAGTACAGAGGTATCACAGGTAAAGGAATAGAATCTCACCTGTCTGGGGGTTCACCATCCCCAGAGGTCCCTGCGGTGCTGGCAGAGGCGTGGAAGGAAGCGAACATCCGGATGGGACTGCTGGCCAGGCAGCGGGCGTCTGTGGGCCGGAAGTTGTAGCCGCTGCTGCCCTGGTAGCTCTGGTTAGGGCTGGAGGGTGGTGGAGACGCTGAGGCCTGCAGTGCCCTCTGCAGACGAGCCCGCTCCCTCTGCTCCCAGGGCTCGGGCTGGTTGCGCACTGCTGAGGGTGGCCCCAGCTCCTCCATTTTCCCCTTCTGCCTCCTCCTCAGGGGCTCTGGCTCCGGCCTCCGGCGCTTCCCCAGGGGACGTGAGACCCCTCCCCCAGGGCCCTGCCCTGGTGGGGGCTCCGTCTCCAGGAGGGGGCTCCACAGGGGGAGGGATGCGAGCACGGAGACCAAACAAGCATTTCCTCTTCTTAATCTTCCTCCCTGAAATGAAACGGTCCTTGTGGCTGTTCAGAGCAGAGAGGAGCTTGCAAGACCGTTCTCCCTTGGGGGTTTCTGAGAGCTCTCCAAGCAGCAAACTGTCCCAATTCTCAGAGGTGAAGGGGAGGATCTCACGGTCAAAATCAAAGTATTTTTTCTTACAGCAAACACTGAGGTGGTAGAGGACAAGATGCGCCACATCCACCCAGCGAAGCTGTAGCCTCCGGACCTTCTCAGGGCCCCCCGACACACACAGCACTCAAACTCATAGAACCTGTCCCCGTAAAGGAGGGGCTTGCTCAGACACTGGGTGCAGGCCTCGTGGAACCACTGCAGGCAGCTCCGGCACTGCAGCATCTTCAGGTTCCACTCCCCAGGGCCACCACAGTAACAGTAGCTCTGCTGCCGGTTGCTCAGATGCCCAGCGTCCCAGTCCAACCCCTTCAGTCCATACGGCAGGGAGAGCTTCATGCCCAGCATGGCCCGGGCGTAGGGGCCCTTCTTCAGCGCACCCCCCCTCTTGGTGGCGATGGCAAAGACGCACTGGCGGCAGACCCAGGATGCGCCCTCTCCCTCTCCGGGGGCTGGGGCCCTTGGAACGTGGCAGTCCTGGTGATAAGCATGGCGACACTTCTCACAGCTGACCAGCCGGTTCCCAGGGACCACAGTCTCAGAGCGACATACACAGCAGAGGAGCTCCTCCCCAGGGAGGGCCGCAGGGCTAATGTCTTTCCATAGAACCAGAAACTGGGAATCATCCTCAAACTGAACCAGACACACCTCCCGAGCACTGTCCACCTTTTTGATGGTCCCCAAGTATAGCAGCCCATCTGTCCATCTGGCCAGCACATCTTGACTCTCCCAAAGTCGAGGCCGAGGGCCTGAGGTGGGAGCAGGGGAAGCTGGGTCCCAAAGTGGGGGGGCACCAGAGCGGCTCAGCCGTGGGGGCTGTGCCATTGCATCCTGGGGGGGGCCAGTGACAGCTGGGGCCGCCGGGAGCCGGGCAGAGGCAGACGTGGGAGACTGAGGTGAAACCCCCGCGCGGGGAGGGCACGGCTGGGCGTCGGGGGGGCGTGCAGGCAGAGACCGGGGGTCCCCAGGCCCAGCCCCTCCGTCCTCTGGGGCGTATGACGCAGCAGCCAAAGCAGCGGCAGCGGCAGGAGGAGGCGGCGGGGGGAAGGAGGGGAGGGGAGGGGAGGGACAAACCGGCTCGGGGGGAGGGTGGAGGGAGGGGAGGGTGGAGGGAGGGGAGGGCCGGGGGGGGGGGAAGGAGGAGCGGGGGGGGGGGGGCGGGGGGCGGGCACCTCCTCACCCCACCTCCCTCACCTCCAGCGGGCCTGGAGGGCGTGGAGGGAGCCGGAGCGTCTCCGCGGATGGGGAGGGCGGGCTCTCGGACCCGGCGGGAGAGGGAATCCCCGCAGCCCCTTCCTCCAGAGGGAGGCCTGCCCTCGGGGCACATGGAACACCTTCCAGAAACCAACTTGTGAACGATGTTGATGGGCCCTAGAAACCGAAAAAGGCAAACCAGTCTCTTAAAAAGGAGGTAGGACAAAATAAGAGATATAAAGAGAGGAAAAGTTTTTAGGGATGGAGACTGATCTTGGAGAGAGAGTCATAAAGGAAGAGAAATTTGGGCAAAATAGGAAACCCTCTCTCGTAGGTGTCAGTGGGGGAAGAAACAGAACTGTGGGTTGTCGGGGGGAGGAGCAAAAACAGATTATGCCAGTAACTGCAGTTACCGACCGAGAAGTGGCTCAGATGCTCCTGTCCACCATCATAGAGTGGGGCCTGGGAGGGAGGCCTGGGTTGTATCAAACACACTCTGGTTAGAACCAGGCTTTAGTGCCCTGAGGACAATCTGACGCAGCTGAGGTGACATAAAATCCTAAGCCATGGGAACGCTAGAGACAAAAATTTTATTTATTTTTTTTCTTTTCTTTTTTTTTTTTTTTTATTAGTTGGAGGCTAATTACTTCACAACATTTCAGTGGGTTTTGCCATACATTGATATGAATCAGCCATAGATTTACACATATTCCCCGTCCCGATCCCCCCTTCCCACCTCCCTCTCCACCCGATTCCCCTGGGTCTTCCCAGTGCACCAGGCCCGAGCACTTGTCTCATGCATCCCACCTGGGCTGGTGATCTGTTTCACCATAGATAGTATACATGCTGTTCTTTCTAAACATCCCACCCTCACCTTCTCCCACAGAGTTCAAAAGTCTGTTCTGTACTTCTGTGTCTCTTTTTCTGTTTTGCATATAGGGTTATCGTTACCATCTTTCTAAATTCCATATGTATGTGTTAGTATGCTGTAATGTTCTTTATCTTTCTGGCTTACTTCACTCTGTATAGTGGGCTCCAGTTTCATCCATCTCATTAGGACTGATTCAAATGAATTCTTTTTAACGGCTGAGTAATATTCCATGGTGTATATGTACCACAGCTTCCTTATCCATTCGTCTGCTGATGGGCATCTAGGTTGCTTCCATGTCCTGGCTATTATAAACAGTGCTGCGATGAACATTGGGGTGCACGTGAGACAAAAATTTTAAAAAGGACTTTTCCTGAGAGAAGGCTCTAAGGCCACGTAGTGAACCATGGCACACTCACAGAACAGAAGACTGTGCACTAGAAAATACCAAAGGAGACCTAGCCAGCTTCCATTTAAGACCTTTTCCTGCATGCAGGGAGAGAAGAATGTGCACGACTGCCAGAGGCAGAAGGAAATAGGCTAGTGGTATCTTGGCCCCAAAAACATCTCCCACAAAGCTCTAAGCTGGATGACAGTTGCTAACCATGAATTCCTGGCTTCATGGACAGTTCACACAGGCCAGGATCGTAACAGCCTGGGGTCAGCTACCCTGAGGAGACACACGGCACAGCTGAGACTGTGTCCTCTGGCACAGGCAGCAAAATGAGAGTCTGGGACCAGAGAGCTGCATAAGATGCATGGCCCAACTGGGACAGTGCCTTGCCCACCACACAGTCACCTGAGTTTTTGGACCTGGGAAGAGCACAAAGCACATAGACAGTCATGGTCAGGGCCCTTGCCGAGCACCTAAGTGCCTGATTGGCTTAGACCTGGGAAGTGCATGAAACATAGGGCCCACTTGGGACAGTGCCCTCGTGTTGCAAATGGGACACTGAGATGGGTGGACCCAGAAAGGACATGTCACATTTGTCAGTGGCAAGTCCAATGTGGTTCATCCACCTCAAACACAACCACATATCCCAGTGGTATTTGTTTTCAGTGTCCTGTCCCTCACCACCAAATCACTGAGCAAGTGAGGTTGAATAAGAGGCTACCACACCCTCATTCATGTTGAAAACCAGACAAGGGAGAGGCTTTCAAATAGAAGAAGAAAATATTAGCGGAGCAGTGTAAGCCAACCCAGAAGTGACAGGTTCAGTGGAACAACAGTCTGCAGTTAATGCCAAGACTGTTCGCTTGAGGGACAACAGTAGCCTTTGATAAGTACAAGCTTCAAGAGACTATCTGATGCTGTACTGACACCATAAAGCACACAACAACTTCTTAGAAATTCTCAGATCTATTTCTATAATTATGATTTCTTCAACTTTTAAAACTTTTAGTTCTTTATTATTCCCTAAACTTTTAGTTCTATTGACTATTGTTACCTTTCTAAACACTATGGAGAACAGTGTGGAGATGCCCTAAAAAAACTGGAAATAGACCTGCCATATGACCCAGCAATCGCACTGCTGTGCATACACACCGAGGAATCCAGAAATGAAAGAGACACGTGCAACCCAATATTCATCTCAGCACTATTTATAACAGCCAGGACATGGAAGCAACCTAGATGTCCATCAGCAAACGAATGGATAAGAAAGTTGTGGTAAATATACACAATGGAATATTACTCAGCCATTAAAAGGAATACATTTGAATCAGTTCTAATGAGGTGGATGAAACTGGAGCCTGTTATACAGAGTGAAGTAAGCCAGAAAAAAAAAAAAAACACCAATACAGTATACTGATGCATATATATGGAATTTAGAAAGATGGTAATGATAACCCTGTATGTGAGACAGCAAAAGAGACACTGATGTATAAAACAATCTTTTGGACTCTGTGGGAGAGGGTGAGAGTGGAATGATATGGGAGAAAGGCACTGAAACATGTAAATTATCATCTGTGAAACGAATCGCCAGTCCGGGTTCGATGCATGATACAGGGTGCTCAGGGTTGGTGCACTGGGATGACCCAGAGGGATGGGATGGGGAGGGAGGTGGGAGTGGGGTTCAGAATGGGGAACACATGTACAGCCATGCGGATTCATGTCAATGTATGGCAAAACCAATACAATATTGTAAATTGAAAAAAAAATCAATAAACAAAACTGGGAAAAAATGAAAAAATAAACATAAATCTATTTTTTAAACATGCTTTCATGTATATGAGAATGATTTTGACCTCAATTTTTTTACACTGTTTAAACGAGTCTAAATTTTACTCTTGGTTGTTAATTTCTGCTTTCCGAAAATTGTTATCAACTTTGTAACTTTAGGAACAAAATCTTTAGGATCTGCTTTCACTTAGGGATTTGTTTCCTGAGTAGATTGCTCTCTCTCCTTTTGACTCTCCCTTTTCTCCCCCTAGGCACCTCTATCTCCCTCCTCCCTTTCTCAGCTCTATGTAACTCTGTGAATCCCTTTGTTTCTGGATGAGGAGAGTTGTGTCACCATTAACCTAGGGATTTTAACTTCTGTATTGTGTGGATGTGGATTTTTGATGCTACTGTAACTTGGGGACAGAAACCCAGAGGCTAGAACATCGATTCCAGAACTTTAGATCACCATAGAACTCCTGACCTCAGGGAACATTAAAGGACAAACACACGCTCCAGAGTTTCCATGCCTACATGGAAAGCAAGCTCCATGCTCGAGCCAGCAAGTTCAGTACAAGAGACCCCACACCTATTTTCCAGCAAAATGGAAACATGACAGTGAATATTAATATTAATTAACATTAATATTAAAAGGGGCCACCAGAAGCTATGCCAAGCCCACAGACACCCCAAAGCACAACCCTGGACAATTCACTGCACTCCAGATAGAAGAGATCCAGAGGGATGGATGGGGATGGAGGTGGGAGGGGTGTTCAGGATGGGGAACAAATGTACAGGGAGTTCAGGATGCGGAACACAGAGATCCAGATCCACCTGGCAGTGCACAGACACAAATTCCATGAAGCCTTAAACCTTGACAAGTCACTGGTCCAATCCCACCCACAAAGGGCAGGTTCCACAATGAAGTGGATCTATAACCCTCCAGCCTGCAGAAAGCAGACCCAAACCACGGCAATCTAAACAAAATGAAAAGGGAGAAAAATATGCAGCTGGTGAAGGTGCATGATAAAAACCCACCAAAACAAACAAAAGGAGAGGAGATAGGAAGTCTTCCTGAACAAAATTAAAAATAATGAGAGCAAAGATGACCAAAATCTTGAAAGCTAAGTGGAGTCACCAGTAAATACACTGGAGGCCCAGACCGAGAAGAAATAAACATGCTTACCATGGATCTAGAAGAAATAAAGAAGAATCAAGCAGTAATAACCAATGCAATAACTGGGATTATCAACACTCTGGAAGGAACCAACAGTAGACTAAATGAGACAGAGAAAGAACTAATTAGGTGGAGGTAGAAAGGAGGAAATGAATGAAACACAGTGGGGTGTGAAAAAAAAAAAAGGAAAACAGGAAAAGCTGTGAGACATCTGGGGCAATGAAAATGCCCCATGGTGAATACACAAAAATAAACTCAAAATGGATTAAAGATCTAAATGTAAGACCAGAAACTATAAAAGTCCTAGAGGAAAGCATAAGCAAAACACTCTCTGACATAAATCACAGCAAGATCCTCTATGACCCACCTCCCAGAATATTGGAAATAAAAGCAAAACTAAACAAATGGGACCTAATGAAACTTAAAAGCTTTTGCACAACAAAGGAAACTATAAGTAAGGTGAAAAGACAGCCTTCAGAATGGGAGAAAATAATAGCAAACGAAGAAACAGACAAAGGATTAACCTCAAAAATATACAAGAACCTCCTGCAGCTCAATTCCAGAAAAATAAATGATCCAATCAAAAAATGGGCCAAAGATCTAAACAGACATTTCTCCAAAGAAGACATACAGATGGCTAACAAACACATGAAAAGATGCTCAACATCACTCGTTATCAGAGAAATGCAAATCAAAACCTCAGTGAGGTACCATTACATGCCAGTCAGGATGGCTGCTATCAAAAAGTCTACAAGCAATAAATGCTGGAGAGGGTGTGGAGAAAAGGGAACCCTCTTACACTGTTGGTGGGAATGCAAACTAGTACAGCCACTATGGAGAACAGTGTGGAGATTCCTTAAAAAAAAAAACTGGAACTAGAACTGCCATATGACCCAGCAATCCCACTCCTGGGCATACACACCAAGGAAACCAGACCTGAAAGAGACACGTGTACCCCGATGTTCATCGCAGCACTGTTTATAATAGCCAGGACATGGAAGCAACCTAGATGCCCATCAGCAGATGAATGGATGAGAAAGCTGTGGTGCATATACACCATGGAATATTACTCAACCATTAAAAAGAATACATTTGAATCAGTTCTAATGAGATGATAAAACTCTGTATAACAGAGTGAAGTAAGCCAGAAAGATAAACACCAATACAGAATACTAACGCATATATATGAAATTTGGAAAGATGGTAACAATAACCCTATATGTAAGACAGAAAAAGAGACACAGATGTATAGAACAGACTTTTGGACTCTATGGGAGAAGGCGAGGGTGGGATGATCTGAGAGAACAGCTTCGAAACATGTATATTATCAAGTGTGAAACAGATCTCCAGTCCAGGTTGGATGCATGAGACAAGTGCTCGGGGCTGGTGCACTGGGATGACCCAGAGGGATGGGATGGGGAGGGAGGTGGGAGGGGGATTCAGGATGGGGAACACATGTAAATCCATGGCTGATTCATGTCAATGTATGGCAAAAAACACTGCAATATTGTAAAGTAATTAGCCTCCAACTAATAAAAATAGATGGAAAAAAATGCCCCACAGTGAGAATCACAGGTGTCCAGACAGAGAAAACAAAAAAAAAGGGGGAGGGGGTGTGGTACATGGAAAATTCTTGAGAAGGCAAAAGTTGAAACCACCCTTAAATGAGTCAAGACGCAAGAATTGGAACCAGACATGGAACAATTAATCAGTTCATAACTGGGAAACGAGAGTGACAAACCCGTTCATAACTCTGCTTATGCGAAACATATGCAGAGTGTACTATCAAAATACCAGATGAATGAATCACAAGATGTCATCAAGGTTGTTGGGAGAAACATCAATATCTGAGGTTTCAGATATACAGATGGTAAGACAGAAAAAAAAAAATAAAGAAAGTGAAAAGGAAATAAAGCGCATCTTGATGAGGGTGAATGAGAAGAGTGAAAAATCTTGCTGAAAACTCAACAATCATAAAAACAAAGACCAGGGCATCTGGTCCCATCACTACTCAGCAAATCGAAGGGGTAAATATATGGAAATAACAACAAGCTTAATTTTCTCTGGCTCCAAAATCACTAAGAATGGTGACTGTGGTCATCAAATTAAATGTCACTTGCTTCTTGATGTAAAATCTAAGAGAAACCTAGACATTGCATTAACAAGAAGACACATCACCTTACTAAATTTTCATTAAATAAGAAAAGTCAATTATGATAATAGTAGAGGCTATGGGACGTTGTTGAATAATGTGTATAGCTTTTGATTGGTTATTACATCTCTTTATTGCTAATTCAGTAAGTACTTAAAATACATCATTTGGCAGGCACTAAGTCTTAAAGATCCCCTGGAGAAGGAAGTGGCAACCCACTCCAGTATTCTCACCTGGAAAATCCCATGGACAGAAGAGCATGGTGGGCTACAGTCGATGGGGTCAGAAAGAGTCGGACATGACTGAGCGACTGTACTTTTTTCTTTCAAGTCTTAGCTGATGTGCAAGATACATAAGGAAACTTGGGTAGACACGAAACATATAGAAGAATTTGATATCTGTGGTTAACCTGGTAGGTAGGCAAACAGGTTCTTTCCAATCCCAAGTGAGAGTTTAGGAAAAGTTGTGAAATGTGGCTTAGCATGACTGAAAATATTTTGCTTGATTGTAGCTTTAGATGTTCAGTGAAACAGATAGATAAGCTACTAAGGGAAACAGATGCCATGTCTTCCATGAACTGGTTAACCATGCTGAGTTGCTGCTTTTGCCACAAAGATTCAAGTCTGTCTTTCTGGAACAGGAAAGCAACATCAAAATATACATTAGGAAAAATAGGGTGGTGTCTTGGTGGGATGAAATAAAGGTATGATACAAGGAGAGCAGAGCAAAAATGACCCTTTATAAAACCACCTGTAAAATACCTATCATTTGCTGACTGTGGTGCAATCTTTGACTATGTCATGTTATTGTTGGTATTCCAGTGACGGTATGATGGTGATCATGGTTACTGAGTAGGCTACATCTATATTTTCAAGTATGAAACAAATTTTTGTTTAATGAAGACAACCTACTGTCTAACCTCTTAGCTTTCTTTCCGATAACTGACATAATATAATAAAACTGAGAAAGCACTAAACTACACATTCTTCATTTGCTTTTTCTAAGTTTGATTTGTATCTGTTCCTTCTCCCATACTATCTTAACTTAGACACCCAGTCAATTCAGCCTGGATGATTTCAAAAGTCACTTTATTTACATTTCTCTTTTCACTTTGTTCTCATTTTCTATTTTTTCAAATAATTCATTAGGTGTAATTTTCATAGGATGCATATTGAATGTTTCCTCGAACAGAAGAATTTATATTAAAGCACAGTAAAATAGCCAGGTACTGAAATAAAGACTCATTTTACTCTTAATTATTTCAAAATAGAAATTGACACTATGAAAATGAACATGTAACTTTATTCTTCAAATAAGAGAATTGTAGGAATTTGTTGATATCTCCCAACAATAATTCTAATCTTCATTATCGTGCATAATCTGACACCTATTTGGTAGCTCAGTTTTATTAGGATGATTTTCAAATAATGAAGGTGGTTGATGAGTTGACCTTGAAAGAGAGGCAGCAGATGTTATCAGGGATCTTTGGCACTGGGAAACATGAATTGCCTGCGTGTTGTAGTTTAGGAAAAGGACCGTCATGGGCTGACATGCTGCTGCTGCTGCTGCTGCTGCTAAGTCGCTTCAGTGGTGTCTGACTCTGTGCGACCCCATAGACGGCAGCCCACCAGGCTCCCCCATCCCTGGGATTCTCCAGGCAAGAACACTGGAGTGGGCTGCCATTTCCTTCTCCAATGCAGGAAAGTGAAAAGTGAAAGTGAAGTCGCTCAGTCGTGTCCGACTCTTCGCGACCCCATGGATTGCAGCCCACCAGGCTCCTCTGCCCATGGGATTTTCCAGGCAAGAGTACTGGAGTGGGTTGCCATTGCCTTCTCCATGGGCTGACATATTACCGTACAAACCTGGAAAGGTAGAAGTCTCTACCCTCAGTCCAAAGTAACTGTTCTGCAATGGAGATAAGATGTGGTACTGAGAAACAGAAGCAGACATAGCTGCAAAATTCTCATTCGGGCCATTTGATTTAGTGGAGCTGCTATGTGAAATCCCATGAAAAATGCTCAACCTAGAGTGTGGGATGGGGAGGGAGATGGGAGGGAGTTTCAAAAGGGAGGAAATACATGTATATCTATGGCTGATTCATTTTGAGGTCTGACAGAATACAGCAAAATCCTGTAGAGCAATTACCCTTCAATTAAAAACAACGACGACAGCAGCACCAGGTTGATGTATCACAATATGCTTCTGCGGTCTAACTGATATTGATGATGGAGAAGAGAAAACATTTTGAGTTGGAGCACTTGTATCAGCAACTGTCTGGATGGTAGCAGGCTTTCATAGGAATGGCATACTTAAACTTGGGCAGGCAGAAAATACATTCTCCCCTCTAGTCTCAGGATGAAGGTCAGAGTTATGATCATCCACATTACCCCTTGCTTAACATGCTTCTTACAATCTAGGACTAATGAAGATACTGTAGAGAAATTTTTATTCTCAACTCTTCTTTTCATTCTTACCAAATTTGGGGATAACCTCATACAAAATTTGGATTATGATAGAGCTGCAGCTGAAACCAAAGGAGAGAATTGTTTAGTAACTTTTTAAACCCAGGTAAATCAGAAAAGCAAAGCTAAACTATAAAAATTGATTCCTTTAATCATACAAAGTTAATAGCATCAAATAATCCCCCTCCATTCGTAGTTTTAAAAACTTACATAATAGTAGCAACTATGCTCCTCAAGTAAAGTATGCTATAAATCTACAGTAAATACCACTTTAAATGGCTTCAGGACTTGTATCTTGTTCCAACTTTTTTGTTTTTGTTTTTTGTCAAAATATAATTCACAGCATCTTTATTAAACTGGCCAAACAATTGGCACTCCCAAGAGAGTAAATGAACTATTTGGGCAACCTAAGATTTGTTAATAACTTTCTGGCTGAATAATTTAGGTCCTCTTGCTGAAAGGCTATGCCATAATCTGGCTCATCTTCTGCTATTCTTTCTGTAACAAGAGATGGGTTTCATACATCTGATGAGACCTTGAGCCCATAAAATTGCAACTGTCAGGTGCTTAAAGATATTGTTGTAAGAAAGCAGCTGCTATTCTTACATTGGATAAAATTTTAAAAATTCAAGTTCCAGTAACATAGGAACATATCTGAATAATATTCCCAGTGGTCAACTAGTTGCTTTTGGGATAAGAGCTACCCCACCTCTAAAAAATATATTTCGCTTTAATGGGTAAAACAGATGCAGAGTGCACAGTGCATAGGCCATAATCAGGCTATTCTGGATAGCCTAACTTTGCAATTAAATGATGTATAAATCAGAATCTCTTCTCCATATCTCAGTAGGTAAAATTTCCCTTCATCACTAACTTTTTGTTCTAAATATTACAATAGAAAGCATTGATGAACCAAAAACTTCTGTCCCTTCATGCCATGGTGGTTCAGCTGCCTGCCCCCTCTCCATATCACATCTTCTTGGTATTGTCATCCTTTGTATTTGCCTAGTTTCCATATTAGGGAAAAACCAGCTGGATACCTTGAACAGGCTCAAGACATTATGTTAATGTGGAAATATCTTATAGGCTGGGTATTTTATCAACACGTCACCCAGCTGTCACAGAAGCATAGGGCATATGCTTCCAGCAGGAAAATTAAAGCTATCAGTATTACATATAATGAGCAGCCAGACTCTTAGAAAACACTTAGAGAATAATTTCTTACTCTAAACACTGAGGGAAAACAAAGTTACAAGAAAACAATAATTGCCACTGTTTAGAGGGAAACATTTGCTAAGCAATACATTTGAATACTCAGTATTACAAAACGTAAGATAATGGCATCTGTTCCCACCAGTTCAAGGCAAATAGAAGGGGAACATGCAGAAAGAATGACAGATTTCATTTTTTGTGGCTCTAAATTCATTGCAGATGGTGAAGGCAGCCTTAAAATTACAAGATGATTGCTTCCTGGCAGAGAACCTATGACAAATTTAGAAAGTGTTTTAAAAAACGAAGACATGACTTGGCCAATAGAGGCCTATAAGAGTCACATCTTTGGTCTTTCCAGTAGACATGTACGGATGTGAGAACACCAAAGAATTGATGATTTTGAACTGCTCTGCTGGGGAGGACTTGTGAGAGTCCCTTGGACTGCAGGAATATCAAACCAGTGAATTCTAAAGGAAACCAACACTGAAGATTCATTGAAAGGACTGATGCTGAAAATAAAGCTCCAAAACTTTGTCCATCTGAGGCAAAGAGCTGACTCATTAGAAAAGACCATGATCTTTAGGAAATGTTGAAAGCAGGAGGAGCAGTGAGTGAGAGAGGTTGAAAAGTTTGGATAGCATCAGCGATTCTAAGGATATGATCTCAGGGAGAATATGGGAGACAGTGAGGGTCAGAGAGGCCTGATGTGCTACAGTCCAAGCAGGCACAAAGAGTCAAACATGGCTTAGTGGCTGAAGAGCAACAACATTTCAGTTAATAAAATGGGTCTTGTAGGTTGATGGTTGGTCTCAAGAAGTCAGAGGAATAGGAGGTAAAGACTACTCTCTCCCCCACAAATTCATCTAAGGATCGACTGCACATGGAAGAACTTCCGGAAAATAAATTGTGAACACTGTTGACCGGCCCTAGATACCCAGAAAGTCAAACAATTCTCTTCAAAAGGAGGTAGGACAAAATAAAAGAGACATAAAGAGAGATAAAGTGTTTAGGGGCTGAGACCCGTCTTGAAGAGGAAGTTGTAAAGGAGGAGAAGACTGCAGACAATAGTAAACCCTCTCAGATCAGTGACAGTGGAGAACTCTCGGGTCACACAGAGCAACATAACCAGAGGAAAGAAAAACAAAAACACGTGTCCCTAACTGCAATTACCAGCAGAGAAGAAGCTCAGATGCTCCTGTCCACCATCATTGAGGTGGGCCTGGGAGGGTTTCCTGGGCTGTATCATCTGCCCTATGGTAAGGATCCCAGCTTTAATGCCCTGAGAACAATCTGACAGAGCTAAGGTTATGTAGCAACCTAAACTATGGGAATACCAAAGACAAAAATGCAAAAAAAAAGGACCTTTCTTGAGAGAAGTCTCTAAGGTCACATAGTGAAAACTGGCACACTCACAGAACAAAAGATTGTACATTACAAAATATCAAAGGTGTGCAAGCTAGCTGCCATTTATGGCCCTTTCCTCCATGAAGGCAGAGAGGAATGTTTGCATCAGCCAGAGGTAGAAGGCAAGAAGCTGCTGTTATATCAGCCCCAGAGACGACATCTCCCACCAAGCTCTGAGCAGGCTGCCAGTTGTTAATCATGTCTTTCTGGGTTCTTGCACAGTTCACATAGGCCAGGAGGGTCAAAGCCTGAGTCCAGTGCCCCTCTGGAGACACACGGCACTTTTGCAAATTGCCCTTCTAGCAAAGACAACAAACCGAGTGGCTGGGACCCACCAGGTACATAAGATCCACGGCCTATCTGGGACAGTGTCTTGCCTGCCACCCAGTCACCTGAGCAGCTTGGACCTAGGAAGGGACCAAAGCGCACAGCCGATTGTGGTCAGTGCCCTTGCAGAACACCCAAGAGCCTGAGTGGTTTAGACTTGGGAAGTACACGAAACACAGGGCCCATTTTGGACAGTGCCCTCACAGATCAGCCAGGAACCTGAGCCGGGTAGACCAAGAAAATACATGTCACCTAAGTCAGTGGCAAGCCCACTGTGGTCCATCCACCTCAAGCACCCCCACATATTCCAGTGGTATTGGTTTTCAGTGTTTCCCCCCTCACCACTGCACCACTGAGCAAGTGAGGTCAAATAAGGGCCTACTGTCCCCTCGTGTTATGGTGCAAACTAGTCAGGTGTAAACTAGTCATGGAAGAGAATTGCAAACTGAGGAATTAAAAATAAGCAAAGAAGTGTGAACTGGCCCAGAAGGGACAGGTGCAACAAATTGAAACTCTGAAGTTAATGCAGAAACTGCAATTCAGGGACAACAATAGCCTTTGATAACAAGTAGAAGCAGGAAAAAGAGACTATCTGATACTGATCTGACACCACTAAGCTCACAGCAACTCTAGAGAAATTGCTAGATTATTCTTTATTATGTTCATGTTTTCTAAAAACATTTTAAACATTTTTGTTCCTTATCATTCCATTTACTTTCATTGCTATATACTACATTATAAGTTTGAGAATCATTTTGGCTTCTATCTTTTTTCCAGTAATTATAGTAGTTTAAATTCTATTCTAGGTTCTTAATCTTTGCTTTTTGAAACTTTTTTTTTATATTGATCTCTTTTTATTTATTTATTTTTCTTTTTTTTTTCTATTAGTTGGAGGCTAATTACTTCACAAAATTTCAGTGGGTTTTGTCATACATTGATATGAATCAGCCATAACACCTTATCTTTGACAAAGGAGGCAAGGATATACAATGGAAAAAAGACAACCTCTTTAACAAGTGGTGCTGGGAAAACTGGTCAACCACTTGTAAAAGAATGAAACTAGAACACTTTCTAACACCATACACAAAAATAAACTCAAAATGGATTAAAGATCTAAATGTAAGACCAGAAACTATAAAACTCCTAGAGGAGAACATAGGCAAAACACTCTCCGACATAAATCACAGCAAGATCCTCTATGACCCACCCCCCAGAATATTGGAAATAAAAGCAAAACTAAACAAATGGGACCTAATGAAACTTAAAAACTTTTGCACTACAAAGGAAACTATAAGTAAGGTGAAAAGACAGCCCTCAGATTGGGAGAAAATAATAGCAAATGAAGCAACAGACAAAGGATTAATCTCAAAAATATACAAGCAACTCCTGCAGCTCAATTCCAGAAAAATAAATGACCCAATCAAAAAATGGGCCAAAGAACTAAACAGACATTTCTCCAAAGAAGACATACAGATGGCTAACAAACACATGAAAAGATGCTCAACATCACTCATTATCAGAGAAATGCAAATCAAAACTGCAATGAGGTACCATTACACGCCAGTCAGGATGGCTGCTATCCAAAAGTCTACAAGCAATAAATGCTGGAGAGGGTGTGGAGAAAAGGGAACCCTCTTACACTGTTGGTGGGAATGCAAACTAGTACAGCCGCTATGGAAAACAGTGTGGAGATTTCTTAAAAAACTGGAACTAGAACTGCCATATGACCCAGCAATCCCACTTCTGGGCATACACACTGAGGAAACCAGATCTGAAAGAGACACGTGCACCCCAATGTTCATCGCAGCACTGTTTATAATAGCCAGGACATGGAAGCAACCTAGATGCCCATCAGCAGATGAATGGATAAGGAAGCTGTGGTACATATACACCATGGAATATTACTCAGCCGTTAAAAAGAATTCATTTGAATCAGTCCTAATGAGATGGATGAAACTGGAGCCCCTTATACAGAGTGAAGTAAGCCAGAAAGATAAAGAACATTACAGCATACTAACACATATGTGTGGAATTTAGAAAGATGGTAACGATGACCCTATATGCAAAACAGAAAAAGAGACACAGAAATACAGAACAGACTTTTGAACTCTGTGGGAGAAGGTGAGGGTGGGATGTTCTGAAAGAACAGCATGTATATTATCTATGGTGAAACAGATCACCAGCCCAGGTGGGATGCATGAGACAAGTGCTCGGGCCTGGTGCACTGGGAAGACCCAGAGGAATCGGGTGGAGAGGGAGGTGGGAAGGGGGGATCGGGACGGGGAATACGTGTAAATCTATGGCTGATTCATATCAATGTATGACAAAACCCACTGAAATGTTGTGAAGCAATTAGCCTCCAACTAAAAAAAAAAAAAAAAAAAAAATGAATCAGCCATAGATTTACACGTATTCCCCATCCTGATCCCCCCTCCCACCTCCCTCTCCACCCGATTCCTCTGGGTCTTCCCAGTGCACCAGGCCCGAAACTTTTTTATCACTGTTTTTACCTTTGGGAATTCTATCTTTAGGAACTATTTTCACTTATGGATTTAATTCCTGAATTAACTGTGCCCTCTCTTTTGACTCTCCCTTTACTCCTCCTAGAAACCTCTGTCTCTCTCCTCACTTTTCTTTGCTCTGTATAACTCTGTGAATCCCTTTGGCTATTTCGGGCTGTGGAGAATTGCTTCTCCACTAACCTTGGGTTTTTTCTTCTATTCTGTGGGTGCAGAATTCTTGATGCTACTGTCAGGGGCCATGAGGTCAATTCCAGATCTTTAGATCACTGTTGAACTCCTGACATCAGTGAACATTAAAAGAGAAACACATCCAAAAGTTTCCATGCCTAAATGGAAATCAAGCCCCTAGCTGAAGCCAGCAATTTCAGTGCAAGGCAACCCACACCTATTCTCCAGCAAAGCAGGAACTCAAAAATGAATATTAAAAAGGCGCTGCCCAAAGCCATACCAAACCCACAGACACCACAAAGTGCATTACAGGACAATTCATTGCACTTCATAGAGAAGTGATCCAGCTCCACCCAACAGAGCACAAGCACAAGATACCCCAAGAATTAAACCTTGACTGCTTACCGGTCCAGTGCCACACACAAAGATCAGGTTCCACAGCTGATGGATCCATAACCCTCCAGCCTCCAGAAAGCAGACCCAGACCACAGCAATCTAAACAAAATGAAAAGGGAGAGAAATATGCATCTGGTAAAGGTACATGAAAAAAACAATCCACCAAAACAAACAATAGAAGAGGAGATGGAAAGTCTTCCTGAAAAAGAATTCAGAATAATGATAGTAAAGATGATCAAAATCTTGAAAGCTAAGTGGAGTTGCCAATAAATACACTGGAGGCCCAGACTGAGAAGAAATAAACACGTTTACCATGGATCTAGAAGAAATAAAGAAGAGTAAAGCAGTTATACTCAATGAAATAACTGAGATTAACAACACTCTGGAAGGAACCAACAGTAGAATTACTGAGACAGAGAAAGAACTGTGGTGGAGGTGGAAAAGAGGAAATAAATGAAACACAGTGGGATGTGCCAAAAAAAAAAAAAAAAAGGGGGAAAAAGTTAGGAAAAGCTCTGAGAATTCTGGGACAATATTAAATGCCCCACCATGAGAATCATAGGTGTCCAAACGGAGAAGATAAAAACAGAAAAAAAGTGAGGGGGGCATGAGAAAACTTTTGAAGACATAAAAGTTGAGAACCTCCATTAAATGGGGAAGGAAATAGTTCCCTGAATCCCAACATACCAGAGAGTCCCAAACAGGACGAACCCAAAGTGAAACACTTTAAAACACATTTTAATCAAACACTGAAAATTTAAGCACAAAAAGCAAACATTAAGTGCAGCAAGAGGAAAGACATAAATAACATACAGTTGGATCCCCATAAGGATTAGCAGCTGGTATTTCAATAGAAACTCTTCAGGCCAGTAGAGGATGGTAGCACATTCACAAAATGATGAATGAGCCAAACCTAAAACCAACAAGGATCTCATTCAGATGTGAAGGAGAAATCAAATGGTTTAAGTAAAAACTGTGAGCATTCGTTAACATGAAACTGCTAAACTGTTAATGACGCTGTTAAACTGGGGCACTGAGTTCCTATGTCATCATATTTGGAAAACTCATCAGTGGCTATGAAATTGGAAAAGGTCAGTTTTCATTGCAACACCAAAGGAGGGTAATGCCAAAGGACGTACAAACAAGCACGCACTTTGGCTCCTTTCACATGCTAGCTAGGTAATACTCAAAATTCTTCAGCAGTACATAAACCAAGAATTTCCAGATGTTTCTAGACTTGGAAACAACAGAGGAACCAGAGAACAATTTGGAAACATTCATTGGATCCTAGAGAAAACAAGGGAATTCCAGGGAAGCATTTACTTTTGCTTCAGTGACTCCACTAGAGACATTGGCTGTGTGTATCACAGTAAACTGTGGACAGTTTGAAAGAGACAGGAGTAACAGACCTTCTTACCTGTCACCTGAGAAATGTGTATGCAGGTCAAGATGCAAGAGTTGGAACAGGACATGGAACAATTGACCAGTTCAAAACTGGGAAAGGAGAGTGACAAGACGGCACATTATCACTCTGTTTATGTGAAATATATGCAGAGTATACTATTCAAAATGCCACGTTGGATGTAATAAGCTGGAATCAAGGTTTCTGTGAGAAACTTCAACAACCTTAGATATGCAGATGGTAAAACTGTAAAAAGAGAAAGTGAAGAGGAACTAAAGAGTGTCTTGATGAGGATGAATGAGGAGAGTGAAAAACCTTGCTGAGAACTCAACATTCAAAAAACCAAGACCAGGGCATCTGGTCCCATCACTACTTGACAAATAGAAGGGGTAAGCATGGAATCAGTGACAGACTTAATTTTCTTGGGCTCAAAAATTACTGCAAATGGTGACTGCAGTCATCAAATTAACAGACACTTGCTTCTTGGAGGAAAAACTATGACAAACCTAGACCTTGTATTGAAAAGAAGAGACATCAGCTTATTAATAAAAAGGTCCCCTCAGTCACAAACCTCTGTGGTTTATCCAGTAGTCATGTGTCAGTTTAGTTCAGTCTCTCGGTCGTGTTCGACTCTTTGCAACCCCATGAACCCAGCACGCCAGGCCTCCCTGTCCATCACCAACTCCCAGAGTTCACCCAAACCCATGTCCATTGAGTTGGTGATGTCATCCAACCATCTCATTCTCTGCTGTCCACTTCTCTTCCTGCCCTCAATCTTTCCCAGCATCAGGGTCTTTTCAATGAGTCAGCTCTTCACATCAGGTGGCCAAAGTATTGGTGTTTCAGCTTCAACATCAGTCCTTCCAATGAACATCTAGGACTGATCCCCTTTAGGATGGACTGGTTGGATCTCTGTTCAGTCCAAGGGACTCTCAAGAGTCTTCTCCAACACCACGGTTCAAAAGCATCAATTCTCCGGTGCTCAGTTTTGTTTTTTTTTTTTTCTTGTTTTCATTTTATTCTTGCATTAAATGGTTATTCTCTTAGACCTATTATCATCAATTTTAATACAAATTGAATAACAGCCATAAAACATGAAAAATAACATACTTATATAAGGCTTTTGTGTATTTTTATTTTATAAACTTCTAGTGTGTCATCCAGTACAAATTTTGGCAGACTCATATAAAGTAGTACAGTTCTGTGATTCTTTTTCAGACTCTTATAAACATTGGGCCACATTTTGTCTTGTTCTATATCTGCTCAAAGCTTATAACAATTTTACCAAAATTCCTGCTGTATAAGGACTGCTCTAACTGCTTTCCTTATAGTCCAACTTTAATATCAATACATGACCATTGGAAAAACCAATAGCCTTGACTAGACGGACCTTTGTTGACAAAGTAATATCTCTGCTTTTTAATATGCTGTCTGACTCTAGGTGAGTGATCACACCATCGTGATTATCTGGGTCATGAAGATCTTTTTTTGGACAGTTCTTCTGTATATTCTTGCCACCTCTTCTTAATATCTTCTGTCTGGAGCTTCCTCATGGTGGGGTTCAAGGCTTCCCTTTTCTGGCTAGAGTCTCTCAGAACTGGCACTGACTCTTCTCATTGCTCCCACCTGGGTGACCCTGGTCCCTCTCTGCCCACTGTGACAGCCTTACTTTGGTCTCAGGATTGAGGTGTTGGCTACTGTGTTTCACAACATGGAGCTTTCACGTGCACTTCAGATTCATAATTGATGGCAGTTTTGTGGCTAGTTACTTTAAGACTATGAATATCCTGTTTATCATCAAATTTTTAATTAATTAGTATCGTTGTTTCTTTGGATGTTCAGGTTGTCTTTGCTTTGGGAGCTTCAGGCTGGCAGCCATGTGCTTTTTCACCTGTCTCTATTCTTTTTTGAGGGATTCCTTGCTTTCTGGTGGAACAAGCTTTTCCAAGCTCATTTTGTCCTTACCTTGGCCCTGGAGTCAGCCTTTAATGACACTTATAAACCAGTACATGGGCAGGAGTGCTGCTGCTTCTGGCCTTTTCCAAGGACAGTTAGGGAATGTATGTATTGGAGAGAGAGACACACACACAGGGTTAGGAATGTATGTTTGTGACAGAGTTAGGAATGTATGTTTGTCACACACACACACACACACACACACACACACACACACACACACACACTTCATTCTGTTTCCCATTGTCTCCCTAGTCTCCCTATTTCTACCCTCACCCTCTCCCTTGCACAAGTGCCCTCCTCAGTGCCTCAGATGTCAGCCTCCCCCTCTCCTGGAGGCCCTGAATTTCCCTGCTGAGCCCTCTCTTCTAGAAGTTCCTTCTTCACCCCACTTGATTGGGCTGCACCTTCCTCATCAGCCACACCTCCATGTGGACACCCTGCTCACCTGCTCTGAGGGCTCTGACCACCTGCCCTGAGCTGTCTGACCCCCCGGCACCAGGTGCCGGCCTGGTTCTGCCACATCGCATGACTTTGGGATGGAACTGAGCAGGAAGGGCAGAGCTGTGGCGGGGAAGGCATTAATTTGAATAAACTTGGCAGACTTGCCATTTTCAGTGCACTTTGCTATTTAAAGGACTCCTGTTCCACATCTTCCTCTAAAGTGAAAATGCCCTTTATCTTGAGTATTTTGTGCTGAGCACATATCATATATCACGCTAGGAATTGTGCTCAGTACAGGGGACACAAAAGTGAAAATACATCCCACCCTTGCCTTCTCGCACAGAGTCCAAAAGTCTGTTCTGTAGCGCAGGTTGGATGCATGAGACAAGTGCTCAGGGCTGGTGCACTGGGAAGACCCAGAGGGATCGGGTGGAGAGGGAGGTGGGAGGGGGGATCGGGATGGGGAGTACATGTAAATCCATGGCTGATTCATGTCAATGTATGGCAAAAACCACTACAATATTGTAAAGTAATTAGCCTCCAGCTAATAAAAATAAATGGGGAAAAAAAGTGAAAATACACACAGTACAGCTCTTATAAATTATCTTGCAATTAACCCAGATTTCATTCACATATTGGGATTGCTCCATATTCAAAAAAAGGTTTCTTTTTTTTTTTTTTAAATGATCTGCTGATAAGAACACTGAATTATCTTGAGTGTTTTTGTTATTGTCTAAAGTCAACAAAGATAAAATCTCTTATCATTTCATTAATCCAAATTTCTGAAAAGATTGTCACTGCGTAAATGTTTTGCAGAACATTTAGTTTATAAAATGATAGCCCACTTTGGGCAATTTGAAAGGCACATCTGAAGTCTTGATGATATGCCCATACCCTTTCATTCTGGTATTTCATTTCCTGGATGTTCTGAAGGGAATAATCAGGCGTTTGCCTTGGAGATCATCTGCAAGGCGTCCTGAGCACCAGAGGGTGAGATCTGTCCTGCTGGAGTCTCGCAGTGAGACAGTGCACAACCATTATGGTGCCTGGACAGATGGCACCAGTCGGGGCAAAGTAGGAGAATACACACTTGGCCCCAATTATATTATGTAAAAATTACCGTTGTGCTTCTAAATCAGACATTTATAATCTTGTAGTAATTGCTTCTGGATTATGAGAAGTTAGTTTTAGGAGAAAAGTCACTGTCTACAGTCACTGTTAGCTACTGCTTTTAAGGAGGTGTAATTTACATAAAGGGCTTCCCTGGCTTCTCAGTGGTAAGGAGCCCACCTGCCAAAGCAGGAGACATGGGCTTGATCCCTGGGTCAGCACTATCCCACGGAGAAGGAAACGGCAACTCACTCCAGTATTCTTGCTTGGGAAATGCTATGGCCAGAGGAGCCTGGTGGGCTACAGTCCATGAGGTTGCAAAGAGTCAGACACAACTGAGTGACTGAGTCCTATTCTAAACCTGAGGTGGCCTTTCTCTTGAACCTTATAGTCCATGGGGTTGCAGAAGAGTCGTACAAGACTTAGCGATTGAAAGATAACAATTGAAATACAGGAAAAGTCCCAGATCTCGTTTTTTTTTTTTTTTTTTTTTAATGTCTGATGACTTTTGACAGTTACATTCATCTGTGTAGCTATCACTCCAAACAAGAAGTTGACTGTTTTTCTGCCAGTCGTATGTCATTAGACTTCCAGTGGCTGGGGTCCAGGGACCCGGCCCATCCTTTGTACTGCTGCATATTCTGCCTGCAGCCTCACTTCCTGCAAATCAGTGAGAAATCCTCCCAGAACTGAAAGGTCTTCACACTGCATCATTGGCTCCCTGGTGGTTGTCTAGTAACTAACAATCAATGAGAGACTCAAGAGTAGATCAAATACCTCAAAGAGACTTTTTTAGAGATGCTTTTTTGTTTTTACATATGATCACTTTGAAACCTCATGGATGACTGTGAGTTCTGGTGTCATGGGGCTCTTTGTATCCATGGGTTCATCTGCTGTCATGGGAGAAGCAGTAGGGTAGTTCTGTGGCTGGGAAGTGATGAGCATGTGGTTTGCTGTTCCTGTTCAGTGCACCTCTACAACCTGGAGGGCTTCCTTGATTATCCACAGTTTCCAAAAGAGAAATTAGAGTTTAGACTGTTGGTGCTTGTCCAGCCCTCTTTCCAAATACAGTGAAGGGCAGAGCAGGATCGAAGCCCAGATCCTCTTGCCATGGGCCTCTTGAAGGTGCCCAAGGGTCTTGGGAAGGGAGCCGACCCCCTCCAAGGAGTGGCCTGTCTCTGAGTTGTGACATCCTCTGACCGTATTCTCTCGGCAGAAGTCCTCCATGGGCACTGTATCTTGGCAGCTGTCTGCAGAGAACAAAGAGGACAAGACCCCGCTGCAGCAGAAGTTCATCAGGTGGAAATGGCGGAGGCTGTGGAGTGAGCCTGGAAGCACCGGGAAGAGGAGGACCACTAGCCGCACAAGGAGAGGCTGGCTGCCTGTGCCACCAAACTCAAGCAGCTGAACCAGAAGTGCAAGCAGGCTCAGTGGGCAAGGGAGGCCCAGAAGCACGCAGAAAAGGAAGCCCCCCCCCACCCCCGCTCTCCGGGGACTGAGAAGGCGGCTCCCCAGGAGAACGGCCCTGCCATGCACAAAGGTGAGCAGTGAGCCCGGCACCTGACCTGGAAACTGGGGCTGTGTCACTGAGTATCTCCTTGGCTTCTCAGCACACACTGTGGCTGATGGCTCGACACACGGGGATCCCAGTTGTTAGGAGTTCAGGCCTGGATCAGGGGCCTGGGTCACATCCTGTTTCCACCACTGAAGCCAGCTGGCCACGCACCTCCCCTCTGACGCCTGTTTCCTCGTCAGTGATGTGGGTGGAAGAGAATTTGTACCCACACCCCACCCACCCCACCCCCACCTCCCAGGCTGAGGGTCCTGGGAAATGATGTCACGAAGCATGCAGCACATCTCTAGATGCAGAAGCACCCATGTCCTCGCGGTGTCGTCACCGTTGTCATTAGCACTACTGTTTGGCAGTGGCGATGTGGTTGCTGGAGGACCTCCCTAGGAGCACAGGGCTCTCTGTAGCGCTGAAAGAAGCCTGCCTGCTTTTAGAATACAGTTTCCCTGACGTTAATTCTAAAAGGACTGGATCACGTGGCTGCGCTAGAGACACCAGTGTTACGTGGTGGAGGGTGTCTCTTGCTCTAGTTTTAAATAATATGATCAGTTATGTACTTTGTGGCTTTCTTAAATGAACTCAAGCCATGTGTCTTTAAGCAGAGAAGGGCCAGATATTAGTTTTAGTCGTTGAAAGCTTCCGATGGAGGGCTTACCGGTGACTTGGTGGTCATCTGTGCCCTTCTGGCCAAGGAACTCAGACCCTGGTCTTTCTGTAAATGTTGTGTCACTGAAGTTTGAGTGAAGCCTGGGCCCAGTGTCAGGGACTCACTGAAAGGGCAGTAGAGAGTCAGGGAGTGGACAGCAGGGTGCAAAGTGGGCCTGGGTGTGGGGTGTGCCCCTGGCTCCTTGACACCCACCCTGCTCATCAGCATTCCTCTGGGAAGCTGCAGTCACCCCCAGGCTTTGCACTGGTGTTTGCTCTCTGCAGTAGATTTCTTAAGAATGCAAATGTCAATTATAATACAGCTGGAGAAAAGTGCAAAGCTGGGATGGGGAAGACAGCAGGGGATTCCAAGGGGCACAGTCTCAGAGACGGTGGGGAGCATCCGTTCGAAGTGCACTCCATGGACCAGCCCACTTAATGCTCACAGAAGCCCCGTGGGGCAGGCGTGGCTGTCATCCTCAGGGGGCTGTCTGGCCAGCCTGACTCACATAGTTCTGGGTGGAGCTGGGGGCACGTGGGCTCTCATTGAGGCCCCGTCTGCTCTGTTGTGCTGGGTCCATTTTAATAGACCCTCTCCCACCTGGAATTGCATCCCAGCTCTACTGCCAATCATGCGACTTGACGCAATTCATCTGATCTCTCCACCCTTCATTTTCTCATCTGTGATGGTGGGGGGCCAGGGAAGTCTGTGAGCTCAGGCGTAGGAAGTGTTAGCCCAGTGCAGGGGTTTGGGGATGCAAATAGTTTAGCAGTGGAAAGTATATGCCAACAAGAAAATGCATTCGCCATTAAATACTCGCTCAGCCAAGCTTTCATGATCTCACCTGGCCGCTTGCCCACTTAACTGTTTTGTAGGCTCCCCTGAGTTCTCTGCCCAGGAGACCACCAGCACATTTTCATAAGATGCCCCCACAGCTCCTCCAGCAGTGGCTCAGAGTGGTAGCAGTGAGGAACGGCCCAGGGAGGCTGGGTCCCCTGCACAGGAATTCAGCAAGTAGCACTCCCTCCAGGTTCTAGAGCCAGCAGCAGCAGGTAAACAGGAGATGCTTAGCCCATATTGTAAACATACCCACTCCTCCGTCTCCCAGGCCCCTTCAATTAAAGCAAAGGCTAATGAGATGGATGAAACTGGAGCCTATTGTACAGAATGAAGTAAGCCAGAAAGATAAAGACCAATACAGTACACTAATGCATATATATGGAATTTAGAAAGATGGTAACGATAACCCTATATGCAAAAGAGAAAAAGAGACACAGATGTACAGAACAGACTTTTGGACTCTGTGGGAGAAGGCGAGGGTGGGATGTTTCGAGAGAAAAGCATCGAAACGTGTATATTATCTAGGGTGAAACAGATCACCAGCCCAGGCTGGTGCACTGGGAAGACCCAGAGGAATCGGGTGGAGAGGGAGGTGGGAGGGGGGGATCGGGATGGGGAATACATGTAAATCCATGGCTGACTCATGTCAACGTATGGCAAAAACCACTACAATATTGTAAAGTAATTAGCCTCCAACTAATAAAAATAAATGAAAAAAAATTAAAATTAAAAAAATATATAAAATTAAAAAAAAAATAAAGCAAACGACACACACCCTCCTGTACCCCAGTCGCCAGCAGGGATGTGAAGAGAGGGGACCTTGGAGACCAGCCCTGGCCTTTCATTTCTCCAGGTAATTCATCCTCTGGATGAAAACCTTTGTTGGTAGTTTACGGACCCTGTTGTCTAGTGTTGAAAGGAATGGGTGGTGGTGTCTGAGTGGTTTTCTCATTCAGAGTTGTACAATGTGGCTACTCTTCACACTGACAGCGACCCCACCCTGGAGCCTCCCCAGGAGGAAGGGGCCTGGAGCCTGTGTGGAGAGCACTAGAGAGGCATGTTGGCTTGGAGTTAAGGGCGGAGGTTTGTAGCTTTTGCGTCAAACAGTTTTGGGTTCTGTTCCTAACGGTGCTGCTTATCTAGCTGTGTGGGGCCTTGGACAGGTCAGTGTGAAGCAGAAGGAATGAAGCCCTGACCCTCTGTGTGGCAGTGAGGGGTTCTGCCATGCCAGTAGACTAGTTAATCAATAGTCTAGTAGTGTTTTTATTGGTGTTCCCTCAATGTTTTTAAAATATTGAGTCTCTCTCTCTCTCTTTGTTTTGGCTGTGCTGGGTCTTCGTGGTGGCACGTCAGCTTCTCTGGTTACAGAGCATGGGCTTGGGTGCCCTGTGGCACGTGGGATCTTGGTTCCCTGACCAGGAATCAAATCCACATCCCCTGCATTGAAAGGTGTATTCTTAAACACTGGACCCCCAGGAAAGTCTGGTAAATTATTGTTAGTAATAAAAAAATTGTCAGAAAAGAAAGTGCTCAGTCGTGTCTGACTCTCTGCGACCCCATGGACTGTCCATGGGATTTTCCAGGCAAGAATGCTGAAGTGGGTTGCCATTTCCTTCTCCAGGAGATCTTCCCAACCAAGGGATTGAACCAGGGTCTCCTGCATTGTAGGCAGACACTTTACCATCTGAGCCAGCAGGAGAGTCAGGGGAGTTCTGTCTCCTCACAACAAAAATTTGAAGTGATGGACGTTAAAGCCCTTGGCGTGTCACAGCTCTCGGACAGACTGTGTTATAGCTCTCAGCTCTCAGACAGACCGTGTTATAGCTCTCGGACAGATCAGTGTTAACAGCTCCATGATACAGCTCAGTTTTATTTAGAAAATAAAAGGAAAGTACATCCTTGACGCATGAGAGCATGCCGAGCCAAAAGACGTGAAGAGAAGAGAGAGAGAGAAAGACAGAGAGCGAGCACGCGGGAGAGAGAGTAACCTACAGCATTTGGTGCCTTGTTTTATATGTTTTTCCTCCCCCTGGGCCTGCCCTATGTAAATTGGGCAAGCAAGGATTCCTGTTTGTTCTACCTGAGGACCTTACTCTGGTCCTCGGATCTTCCTTTGTTCTATTTTCATGGGCTTTTCCCTTCCTTGTCTTTTAGCCACCACCATTTTAGAATCCTTTTTCCTATTCTAACTACCTAACAAAAATGTTCCAAAATGTGGGTGCCCTGGGGAAACAGATCAAAGTTCCCACCTTTCCCCAGAATTTTTTAAAGTTGCCTTTACAACCTTCTCCCCAGACCCTATTTTTCTTGGGCTCCTGGGAAGCATTCCAGAAACCCACTGTGGCCTATGTTCTAGACACTTACATACATTCATTGTGCTGTTGTAGTTTTGTACTGTGAGCAGACGCCATGCAACTACTCCTCAGTTTGGTGAAGATTTACTGCCAACTGGAGAGATCTCTAGAGTCACTCCAGCCAGACACAGTCATAAGAGCTGCTCTAGGGAAGTTTTCTTGGGAGGGTAGGGATGGGCAGTGAGAGGTAAATCCTTCCTGAAGAGTAGAAGGAAGTCTGAGTGTGCCAGAGTAGCCTGAGGGAGTCTGGCAAACAGACTGATGTATTTAAGACTCACCTAAGTTTATGAGTCACTGAGTTTTAAAATAGCATTTTTATTATTGTTCAGTTCTAAATATTAGTCTTATTTTGAGTGATTTTTAATGGTACCTTGTAAAATTTCCAAATACACAGTTTTAATATCACTGTTATGATGCTAATTTCTCCTGTGGCTGACTTTCGGTCCTATATCATGGTCTGTATGATATACACCAGCAGTCACGATTTTTTTCTATTAATATCAGATAATAAATAATTTAGTCTTCAAACTGCTACTCCAGTTTTTTTTGTTGTAGAACAAAAACAGGTATAGACAATAGTAAGTGAAGGGGTGTGGTTGCTTTCCAGTAAACTCTATTTTTAACAAGTGGCAGATCACACTTCACTCAGGGGCTTGAAAAGAATGTATTCTCCTAATGGACATGGTCCATTAAATTGTGCTTGCTAACTGTGCTGTACAAATATCATCACAGTTTTTTATCCCCTTGATCAGTTACTAAGAGGTGTGTGAACATTTAAGACTATGATTGTGGATTTGTCAAATCTTATAAACCTGTCAGTTTTTGTTTTACCTACCTGGAAGCATATAGACTTGGGATGACTGCATCTTCTTTCCTGTATCTTTGTATAGCACATTTGTTACTTGGGTTTTCTACCTTTAATGTCTACTTTATCTGACCATAACTTCATTCCAGTTTTCTTTGGATTAGTGTTTGTGTGTTATCTTTTTCCCCCAACTTTTTATTGTCAGCTTGAGCCCTTCTTGGAGGAGAATATCTTTGTACATTTAAGATGTGTCCGGTTTTACCCACATTGAGAATTTGTGACTTTAGTTGCCAAAGTTGTTCCCCTTAGATTGGGGGAGAGTGTGTCAAGTTTTCTGATTCTTTTTATTTGCTTTCCTTCTACATTCTGTTTCTACGGTTAGTGGTTAGGTTAAACTCTGACATGCACCCTTGATTTAAAAAAGGCTAATCAGTTTAACCTGAACCTGAGCTCTAATTCACGAGTCTTGTAATTTTTGCCTGGAATTGTAATTCTTCCCTTGTTTTGATTCCTACCAAATTATTATCTTTGTTGTTTTATTCAGTCTGTGCTTGTTCAGATCTGCCTGTATGCTGACTAGTTTCTTTGCTGCTTATCCTTCCATCTGGGTTCCATTTATTTTTTCAGAAGGTACATTCTGTCAAGGCCTCTAGGAAAGATTTTTGGCAATATGCATTCTTCACATGGGGCTTCGCAGGTGGCACCAGTGGTAAAGAATTCGCCTGCCAATGCAGGAGACATGGGTTCCACACCTGGGTCTAGAAGATCCCCTGGAGGAGAAAAATGGCACCACACCCCAGTATTCCTGCCTGTGAAGTCCCATAGACAGAGGAGCCTGACTGACTACAGTCCATGGGGCCACAAAGAGTTCGACACAACTGAGCGACTGAGCACTATTTTTCACCTATGACAGCCTTTCTCTTGGACGATAGTGTAGCTGGTAGAGAACTCTAGGTTTGCAGTTACTTTCTTTTAGGACTGTGAAGATAGTATTCCTTTTCTTCTGGCTCCTGTGTCTGGTTTGTGTTGCTTTAAGATCTCTCTGTCTTTGGTCAACTGGAGTTCTTTCTCAAAAGGCTGTGTCTAGGTATGTATCTATATCTATCCTTACTTTATTCTGCTTAAAACTCACGGTGCTCAAATCTACGGTTGTACGGCTTTCATCACTTCTGGGAGTTTCTCTTCTAATTATCATGTTAACTATTTGCCTTTTTTCATTCTTTGTATCCTTTCTTCCTAGGTAATCTACTTTGATTATTTGTACTTAATATTTGTACTTAGGTAATTTGTATTTAGGTAATATACTTAGATTATTTGTACTGATTATTTGTACTTATTCTGCTATACGAGTGTCTGCATCATGATACTTCTCACTTTGCCTCCAAGTCTCTTGAATATATGAGAGCTGATTTCTGTGGTGCCTCTGGGAAAATGCTTATTTTCCAATTCCATGTTCTCTCCAACTGTGTCTATTCTGCTGTTTTTATTTTTGTTTTACTGTCCAGTGGGTTTTTTATATCAATGACTGTATTTTTATTACTAGACTATTCCCCTTAAAGCTTTTTTTTCCTTCTGTCTTGTATTTTTTGTGAGTTTTCAATTCCTTCTTTTATGATTTTAATAATGTAAACAGTAATTCTCTGGTGTTTAACATTTTGATCTGTTTTCTGAAGTTCTTGGGGACAGTGCATGATCCTATGAACTTGCTGTGGACTTGTGGTGGATTGCTTTCCCCCTGATGTTCTGGGGGTTTTGACTCATTTCCAGCAGAGCTAGTCTTACCCTGGGGATTCTGTATAGCTTGGTTTGAGGGTGTGTCCTTCCAGGGCGGCTCTACGTTTTCATCTGCCAGCCTAGAACTACCTTTTATTGTAGCTCAGGAAATTTCTGGAGAATTCTAGGAGTGTAAGTCTGAAGTCCACTCTGCTGCCCCCAAGCCTGAGTGAAAGCTGGCATGTGGCCCTGAATTCCTCACAGGGGCCTGTTTTCCCTGCTCTGGCCCTGGCTGGGACACTAGCTCAGTCATCTCCCTAAAGAGCATGAGGTTTCTCTGGTCTTGAAATTGAAACGCACAGCCCTTTGAGGGTCTTTGTGTAAGCAGCACCTCAGCTGTAGCTCTCTGCCTGTGCAGAGAAGCCCCATCTCTTGTCGGGAGGGGGAAGGGGCAGTGCTTAGGAGCACGCTTGTAGGTTTCTACATCTGACAGATGTGTCCCTGGCTCCCCTCTAGGGAGCCCTTGCTTGTGCCTCTGACCCATGGCTCTTGCCCATGGCTGTGGTTTCAGCTCCCTGGGGGTTTCCTGGTTAGGGGGAGCAGAGCTCTGCAAGTGAAATGTGTAATAGGTTTTGTACAGTGTTTTTGTGACAGGAGGGGTTTTTTTCTTTTTCAGGTAATATGAGCTGCTATATTGCCAAAAATAGGTCTGTGTAGTGCTGAACAGTTCTGCATACCTCATAATCAATACTTAGTAAATGGTGTGTAATTTTAGGATTCCAGAGAGGGTCCTCGCCACCACATGACTCAGACTACCTTTGTGTCGGAGTCATATATTGATCACATTTGGACAGAGCACTCCACAGCTGAAAGAAAGTATATAACCACTGGCCTGATGCAGAACCATTTTCCTGATCAGATTTTCTCAGCTTTAAAAATGGGCACAAGGGGCAAGGCGTGAGAAGACGCAGACGAGCATGGGGTCGCGGGCGGGCGGTCCCGTGGCCTCCGCTCCGGGTCCTCTTGGCCGTCCGGTGCCGCCCCCGCGTCCGCTCCGGGCCTGAGCGGCGCGCCGGCGGCCATGGCGCACCGCTGCTTGCTGCTGTGGGGCCGGGGCGCCTGCCGACCCCGCAGGCTGCCCCCGATGCTCGTGCCTGGCGGCCGCGCGGGCTCCACCAAACGGCTCTACCTGCGGACGCTTTATCGATATGCCACGACTCAGGCGAAAACCAGCAGGAATTCCCTTCTGACAGATGTGATTGCTGCTTATCAGAGGCTGTGTTCTCGGCCTCCAAAAGGATTTGAAAAATACTTTCCCAATGGAAAAAATGGAAAAAAAGCTAGTGAACCTAAAGAAGTTATGGGAGAAAAAAAAGAACCCAAGCCAGCTGCTGCCTCGCGTCCTTCTGGAGGAGTTGGTGGTGGTGGAAAACGAGGTGGCAAGAAGGATGACTCTCACTGGTGGTCCAGGTTCCAGAAGGGTGACATCCCATGGGATGACAAGGAATTCAGGATGTACTTTCTCTGGACCGCCCTGTTTTGGGGAGGATTCCTGTTTTACTTCCTGTTCAAGAGCTCCGGGAGAGAAATCACATGGAAGGACTTTGCCAACAACTATCTTTCCAAGGGAGTAGTAGACAGACTGGAAGTTGTCAACAAGCGATTTGTTCGAGTGACTTTTACACCAGGAAAAACTCCTGTTGATGGACAGTACGTCTGGTTCAATATTGGCAGTGTGGACACCTTTGAGCGGAACCTGGAGACTCTGCAGCAGGAACTGGGCATAGAAGGGGAGAACCGGGTCCCTGTGGTCTACATTGCTGAGAGCGACGGTTCCTTCCTCCTGAGCATGCTGCCCACCGTACTCATCATCGCCTTCCTGCTCTATACCATCCGGAGGGGCCCAGCCGGGATCGGCTGCACAGGCCGGGGCATGGGCGGACTCTTCAGTGTAGGAGAGACCACCGCCAAGGTCCTCAAGGATGAGATCGACGTGAAGTTTAAAGATGTGGCTGGCTGCGAGGAGGCCAAGCTGGAGATCATGGAATTTGTGAATTTCCTGAAAAATCCAAAGCAGTATCAAGACCTGGGAGCAAAAATCCCAAAGGGTGCCATTCTCACTGGTCCTCCGGGCACTGGGAAGACACTGCTGGCTAAGGCCACAGCTGGAGAAGCCAATGTCCCTTTCATCACCGTTAGCGGGTCTGAGTTCTTGGAGATGTTTGTTGGTGTGGGCCCAGCTAGAGTCCGTGACTTATTCGCTCTTGCTCGGAAGAACGCCCCTTGCATCCTCTTCATCGATGAAATAGATGCGGTGGGAAGGAAGAGAGGCAGGGGCAACTTCGGCGGGCAGAGTGAGCAGGAGAACACGCTCAACCAGCTGCTTGTGGAGATGGATGGATTCAACACAACCACCAATGTGGTCATCTTGGCGGGCACCAACCGACCAGATATCCTAGACCCAGCTCTGATGAGGCCCGGCCGCTTCGACAGGCAGATCTTCATTGGACCGCCAGACATTAAGGGAAGAGCTTCTATTTTCAAAGTTCACCTCCGACCTCTGAAGCTGGATAGTGCCCTGGAAAAGGAAAAGCTGGCGAGGAAGCTCGCGTCTTTGACCCCGGGGTTTTCAGGAGCCGATGTTGCCAACGTGTGCAACGAAGCTGCTTTGATTGCCGCGAGACACCTTTCAGATTCCATAAACCAGAAACACTTTGAACAAGCAATTGAACGAGTGATTGGCGGCTTAGAGAAGAAAACCCAGGTCCTACAGCCCGAGGAGAAGAAGACAGTGGCATACCACGAGGCAGGCCACGCAGTTGCCGGTTGGTACCTGGAGCACGCGGACCCCCTCCTGAAGGTGTCCATCATCCCATGGGGCAAAGGGCTGGGCTATGCTCAGTACCTGCCCCGGGAGCAGTACCTCTACACCCGGGAGCAGCTCCTGGACCGCATGTGCATGACCCTGGGCGGCCGCGTGTCCGAGGAGATCTTCTTTGGCAGGATCACTACTGGTGCCCAGGACGACTTGCGCAAAGTGACCCAGAGTGCCTACGCCCAGATTGTTCAGTTTGGCATGAACGAGAAGGTTGGGCAGATCTCCTTTGACCTCCCACGTCAGGGGGACATGGTGTTGGAGAAGCCTTACAGCGAGGCCACCGCCAGACTCATAGATGACGAAGTACGAATCCTTATCAACGATGCTTACAAGAGGACAGTGGCCCTCCTCACAGAGAAGAAAGCTGACGTGGAGAAGGTTGCTCTGCTGCTGTTAGAAAAAGAAGTGTTAGACAAGAACGACATGGTGGAACTTCTGGGCCCCAGGCCATTTGCGGAGAAGTCTACATATGAGGAGTTTGTGGAAGGTACCGGCAGCCTGGACGAGGACACCTCGCTCCCAGAGGGCCTGAAGGACTGGAACAGGGAACGCGAGGGCTCGGAGGAGCCCGCGGGCGAGAAGGTGACCAGCCAGGTCCAGGGTGCCGGCCCTGCGTAGCTCCTGGTGCTGCACCCTCAGAGCCGCCCCAAGGGCACGGCAAGAAGGGGTGCTTCGTCCTTGGCCTCGGAGGTCACAGGGGCGGGAGTGCGTCCCCAGCCTCCAGTCTCCTGTACCCTCACGTGGGGGTGTGCTCACCATTACCCGCCCTTCACTCCCACCTCCCTCAGAGTCTCCCTCTGTGATGGGCTGTGAAATTAAGAGTATTTCTACTTGATTTAATATTTTAAAGACGGAACCCAAGCTACATGCTGCTGTTCTGTGATGGAGTGGTTTTCTAGGAGAGCTGTGTAACATATTTAAAAATATGAATGTATTGTGTAAATACGGCTTCTTTATGTCACAAATAAAGTGTAAATGCTGCATTTTTCCTTCTGAAAAAAAAAATAAAAAAAAATAAAAATGGGCACAAAAACATTGGCAGCCAGTGATTAGCTTTCTGAAGATTCTGAACAATCAGACCCCCTTTTCTACACAGACTCTGGCCCAGTGGGGGAACTTTAATGTCGTCTGCAGCATCCCATCTGGTAGAAGTGGACAGAGGGGCCCTGGTGGGGGAGGGTGCCATCTCCCCAGCCGGTTTGTATCTGACTGTACTGAGATGTCAGCATACCCCTGTCTCCTTGGGCCAGTTAAGAGTTGAGTGTCATCTGTGTCCCCTTCTCCCCTTCCCTGGACAGAATGTGGTGTGTCACTGTAAGCTCAGGGGCAGAAACAAGCGGAGCTGAAGCCCAGACCCCTTTCAGAATCTTCTTGCAGGGTTCAGAAGCCGACAGACACTGGCTCCTTGGTGTGTGTGGGCTCCCTGGAGCAGTAGCTCATCTTTCCTGTGTCTGTGCAAGAGACCCTCGGGCATCTCCCGCTGCTAGCTGCCTGACCCCTTAGCTTTCTGCCACCAGCCATGAGCTCTCTAGTTGGTTGTGTCCTGTTTCCATTTGCCAGTTCATTATACCCTTTGACATAGGGGCTCTTCATCGAGAACTAAGACTGGACCTCCAGGGTCTTTGAACAGGCCTTTCAGATTGCATGTGTGTGTGCCTGCAGAGGTTCTGTGATCAGATGACGTGAAGCAGGTGGGGTGCTGCATCTGCGTGATGGTCGGGGCAGCTTGTCTCCTCTGGGCCTGTGGGCGACCCATGGCTTGCTGAACGAGGTGAACAATTGGCTGATTGCTTCCTTCGGGATTGATGAAACCCATAATGCCCGCGGATTCCCTCAGTGGGACCGGCTGTCGCTCTGAGGACCAGAGCTGTGTGCCCCCGCTGCTGGAAAGGAAGATGACTGCCATTGACCCCGCCCCATGTGGAGCCCCGAGGGTTACATGGCATTGCAGAGCAAAGGCTACTCGCTGACCCACCTGAAATCCAGCGACAATTTGGCCATGGACGTGCATGTCAGGTGAGGCGACACTTGGTCCTGCTGCCCTGCAGCTGAAGGAGGAATCTCGGTCCTCAGTAAGATGGGCTCTGGGAGGAGGCCCTGTCCCGGGAGACACTGCCCTCAGGGAAGGGGCACCTTGGGAGGGACCGGTGTGCTCTGGGGAAGGAGCGTGAGATGAAGATGGCTGGGTGCTTTCACGTGAGAGGCTCTGATGGTGACTGAAGGCCCAGGAGGAATCCTGGGGTCAGAGGCAAATCCCACAGAACCTTGGGGCAGGGCCACAGGGTGGGGTTGAGTGCATGTGTTATGGCTCCTTCCTGTGAAAGTAAGGCGAGCTGGCAGAGGGGAGCACCTGCCTGGCCCAGGACACATGGCCTGTCCAAGAGGCGGCTGAGGACGAGGACCAAAAGACTGACCCCGTGCTGGCCAGTGTAGCCCCGGCCACCTCAGAGGACCAGGGCTCAGTCGGTGCCAGCTCAGACCATGAGGCCAGCCGTCCCGAGGGGCACAACAACACAGATGGGGCCCCAGAGGCCAGACCCTCCAGGGAGGCCAGCCACACACTCCTAACCAAGAGGAATAACTGGATCTTCATTGATGAGGAGCAAGGCTTTGGGGGCCGGGGGCCAGCCCGGGGCCATGGCCATGGGTTCTGAGAGTTCACCTTCTGTTGGCAGCCCACTGGTAGTAGCCTGTGGGGCGGGGGCGTCCTTGGGGCACAGGCCCTCTACAACGGCAGCCAGAGGAGTGGCCGGGGCCGGGGTCTGCAGGAGTTTGGCCCACCAGATTAATTCCCCCGGGCCAAGCCCCGGCGGAGGATGGCCAGCGAGACCCACAGTGAGGACTCTGAGTAGGAGGAGCTTCCAAGCAGCAACAGCAGCGAGGCGCCGAGCCTGAGGATGAGAGTGAGCTCCCAGAGTAGGAGGAGGCCACGGGAAGGAAGGGCGACTTCAGGGAGTCCTGGTGGTCTGGCAGGATGCACCCCCATAACAGCCCTGCAGTGTCCCAGTTTTAAAGATGGGAAGTTGAGGCCCAGAGAGGTTGAGTGATATGTCCAGGGTTACACAGCTGGTTAGGAGTGGAGCTGGGCCTCAGGTGTGTCTGTCGCTGAGGCCTGTTTTCTTCACTCTTTCCTGTTTGGTTTGAGATAACAGCGCATTACAGGGTTGTGAGAAGAGTGTCGAAATCCTCCCTGGGTTTCCTAGACCCTGGTGACAGTGAATAGGCTGAGGCCCAAGCCAGCTAAGGGCCTGGCCTTTTGAGTTGACTCAGTGCTTCGATTTCAGGTGTCTGTAGGGTTAGGTTATTCTTAGCTTGCAGTAAATGGAACCGTTGCCCTTCCTTGTGAATCTTGGTTCAGACACCAACATTGAAAATTGTGGATCCAGCCCTGGGGAGGAGAGTGAGGTGGGCTCTGGTGGGCGAAGGCTTCACTGAGGTCCTGACCAAGAAGCAGCGCTGCCTGCTGGAGGAGGAGAGGAGAAAGAAGGAGCAAGCAGTGCAGGTATGGGGCGTGATGCAAGGGGGCTGTACGCAGAGACCTGCGGAGTCGGAGTGTTGAGATTTTGGCCCGGGCTGGGAGAGGACGAATGACATGCTTGTAAGCAGGCAGTGCCTCCCAGGGCCCACTCTCCCTGTGCTCCGTGGGGTAGATGGTGTGATTTCCATGCTCTCAGAGGATGACTGGTCCTTGTTGACACCAGCTGAAATGAAGTGAGCAGGACATAGACCTCTGTCAGCTCCTGAAGTCCAGCCTCCTCCTATTGTAGTCTCAGATCGCAGCCCACTGGGCACTTCCAGGGGTGGTTTGGTTGGCATTGCCGTTCCCGCGTGGTCAAGGTTTTAACTGATGGTTCGTGAATTCTCTGGAGCGGTTTCTGGGTGTGGTTTTGGAGCCCAGAGGCGTCTTTCTGGGGGGAGCTAATTTTTCCCGTCTGCCATCGAGGCTGGACCCCATCACCCTCTTCTCCGTAGGTTCCTGTCAAAGGCCGAAGTCTTTCCTCTTGAATTCCTCTCGGTTTGCGAAGAAGCAGAACAACCTGTGTCTGGAGCAGGGCGACGGGCCTGTGCCCAGCAGCAGCCTGGGCACCGAGATCTGTGAGAGCAGCAGTCAGGGTAGGAGCTTGTGTTCGGATCCCAAGGCTCGGGCCGCCTCCCAGGCTTGCAGTCCTTCTCAGGGTAGGATTCTGCCTTGGGGCCGTGAGCATAGACACAGCATTGCCTGTTTCCTGGCTTCCTCTGCCTAGTCTGGGGTTAATGCCATCTGAGCACCACGTGCCGCTGCAGCCTCTGAACAGATGTACGTTTCCCTGCCTGAAGTGTGGTGGCGAGCAGAGCATTCTGCATCCAGTGACAGGAAAGAGTGGTCCCACCCCTCCTGGCTGAGGTCGCTCAGGAGTTGACTTGACTCTCACCCACATCAGCAATCCTCTCTTCTTACCTTGAGAGCGAGCAGCAGACGAATATTTGGGAGAACAGGAGTCGAGAGCTTTCCTGTCTGTGCTGTGTGCCCTTTCCTTGCCAGAAGGAAGGTTCTGTCGGCCCCTCCCCAAATGTCGTCTTAGACTTGAAACCAGACTAGGGTGGCCCTTAATTTGTAGAAAATCTCTGTTTCCCTGAAGTTAAAGGAATGTCTTATCCAGTGGTATTTTTCTGGTAATCTTTCATTTTAAAATACGAAACCATGTTAATTGAGCAGATTCTTCTTGAGTTCCTGCTTTGGGCAAGGCCCTGCAGGGAAGGCAGCGGGAACTTGGTGAAATCATCCATTGCTAGCTCTTTTATTCAAAGCAGCTGAGACTTCCAGAGTGAGTGACAACCCCGGAGCCGCATGACAGACATCCTGGGTTCTGAGCCTGGTTCTCTTAGTTTTACCACATGGCCTGTCTTCATGTTTCTGATTAAAACCTTGACTCTAAACATTTCAATGTAATATTGGGAAATAGTCAACTCTGATTGAAAGTACAGTAGTCTTTCAGTATATTTTGGGTGCAGTCAGTTTGGTTTTGTGAGAGTGGTGGGTGTCACAGTGTAAATGTCCAAAAATACGTACCTGCCAGCGTGGTCAAGCAGAATGGACCAACTAGGGAGTTACCCTTGGCTATCAAGGATTTCCCTCCTGGATTGCGCAGTGTCTCGTGGTTGCTCAGACCAGGGGTGTGTGGATGGCTTCAGAAGGGCCCTGGATCTTGGAAAAGAGCTCAGGAGATTTTCTGCACACACACACAGGGTCTGTGACTTTTGTTGGATTCTCAAGAATGCTTGGGCTAACAACAGTTGAGTAATAATCAGCTTGACTCGTTCAAAGACCCGTAGGGAGGTGCCAATTTGTAGAAATAAATAGTTGGCTTATGTGAGAAAAGCTTTACCGCAGCAGAGGTAGTGATACAGAATTCTAATCCCTGTGAGTGAGAAGTTGCTGGCATGTTTACCTGGAGCTCCTTGTCCATGAAATCACGGGAAGCTCGTTTATGGAAATGTTTCTGGGGATGTTGGGGAGTCGAATGAAGGTGTCAGACTGAGGAGGGAGGTGGTTTGGAGACTTGAGTTTGTGTGAGCTGCCCGTGGCCGTGTTTCTGGCTTGGTTGTTCCTCTTTGATGTCCCGACTCTGTCTTTCTCCTAGCAGCCCTCCCCCTTCAGGCCTCTGCTAGTGACTCCTGGACCAAAGCTGCCACTGCCTTCACCAGCACCAAGCCTGCCTCTGCTGAGGTGAGTGGCCCCCAGGCACCAAGCATGTGCTTACCATCAAGGGCCGTCCCAGTGGCCCGCCCATGCTCTCCCTGGCCAGGCAGTGAGCCTGGCTCATCGTTGGTCACCAGTCTTGCTTTCAGCTCTGCAGGAGGTGCCTGTGTGGGAGGGAGAAAGAGGGGATGGCCAGGGAGCACCCACCCTGGGTCCTTGGTGTCTGGCCATGCTCAGAGTGCAGGGGTCCATGTGTACCTGGGATCATGGGCTCGGGCCAGGAGACATGTCATGCCTCAGGTCTCGCTCTGCAGGACTCAGGTGCTGACTGGCCGTGTGTCCTGCACAGCAGGGCTTTAAGAGCAGCCAGGGAGACAGTGGTGTTGACCTGAGCTCAAAGTCCCAGAGTCCTTAGCGACCTCCTCGCAGCGCAGCTCCCCATGTGGCACCCTGAAGCCTGAGGATGCAAGTGGGCCTGGCCTGGTGCCCAAGGCCAATAGCCACAAGGAGCAAACTCAAAAGCAGTCAGAGCCAAAGGTCATCTGGAGCCCGGCTCTCCGGGGCTTGGCAGAACGGCCGGTGTCTTTTTTCTTCTTTTCTGGCTCCCAGTTCCTTGGAAGCTAGTGGTCAGGGTCACTCCAGGCTGTGTGTCTCAGCCTCTTTGCTCTTCCATCAAGGATTCAGAACAAGGCTCAGGACAGAGCACGGAGCACAGACTGGGACCCATCGGAAGTGAGTGCTCTCTGCAAAACAGAAAGGGCTCCGAGGGGGCCGAACGGCTGCCAGGCGCTGTGGTTCCCCATTCATGGGGTGGAGATTCACGGGGACTCTGTGCTGCCAGTGACACCCATTGAATTTGGAGCCAACCCGAAGATGAGGCTTGAAGTGTTTCTTCTCCACATCTCCCCAACCCCTGTTTTTGGTGCTTGGAGAGGAAGGAGGGGCCTTTCCTGGAGGAGTGGGCTGGTAGGTGCTGGCAACACTCCAAGGGATGTCGTGGGGTGGCATCCTGGTTGCCGAGCTGCTATGGGCTGGTCCCGTCTCCCTGCCAATGCCAGGCAAGTTCTCAGACCAAGCAGGAAGCCAGGCAGGGAAGGGGATGGCTGCCTTGCTTGGGGGCTTTTCGGAAACAGCTGGCCGTTTTGTTCACATGGTGAATACTGCTTACTTATTTACTTTTAAGTCTTTATTTATGTGGCTGTGCTAGGTCTTAGTTGCGTCACATGGAGTCTTTGGTCTTCGTTGCGGCATATGGGATCTAATTCCCTGAGCAGGGATCGAACCCGGGCCCCCTGCAGCGGGATCCCGGAGTCTTTGCCCCTGGACCACCGGGGAAGTCCCATACTGGGTTTTTTGAGTTGCTGAGGCAATGGGTCTCCTTCACGTGTGTCTCTGCCAGAAGGCGAGCCAGGGTGATTTCGGTGGGCCTTGTTCCCTTTTTTTTACAGGACTCTGATTTCAGCTTGCAGCCCGGCTCTGCCTCTGGTCCCACAGGGATTCCAGTTGTCAAACTTCAGGACACATTGGCCATGCTTCTACTGCCCAGCTGTGTGGTCCCTGTGCCAGCAGGCCCCGGGGAAGAGAGCCTCGTCAGTGTGGCTCTCGGGTTGGAAGGGTTGGTTTGTGTCTTGGTGCCGTTTCTAGCTAGTTGAACGCCCGTGGCAAGTTGTTCCCCGCTCTGGTTTTGTGAGCTTAAAATGGAGTGGTGTAACCCCTAAGGTCTGTTGTATTTGGCACTTTGTGATTCAAAACTTCCCGGGTTCCGCAGTCACACACGTTTGAGAGTGCTGTGCTAATTTAAGTCAACAAGTGTCCTTACTCTGCGATTATTCAGAAACCCCATGACATGCAGGTGGGCGCTGGACACTGCAGGAAGGGGGTCTAGCACTGTATTTCTGAGCATGTTTCCAGGGCCTGTTTTTCGCAGTCTGGGGGAAGGGGCTGAGACAGGAACTGGGACCTCCATGCCATGCAGTGGGGCCTGCGTGCTGGCCACCAGCTGTGCTTCTGTTGCTGAAACACGGCGGCCCTGCTGGAAGGCTGGGTCCGGGCAGGAGAGGGTGTGGTTCCCTCCTTTGCAGGTGTCCCACTGTGTCCTTCCCTCCAGGCCGGGCTCACCCCCAGCATCCCCATCCTGCAGCGTGACCACCACATCCAGAGAGCCATCAGCCCCTCCCACATGTCCTTCCCCACCGCTGACTTCACTCTGAAGGTAACTTGGGGCCTGGCTTGTGAGTGGGCAAGAGCAAGCAGACCCCACCCCAGCACACCCCCTCCTTCCACCCCTGGACTTAGCTTTGTGCCACCGCTGCCTTCTGGCCCGTAACTTCAATCTCCCCCCACCTCCTTGCATCCAAAGATGGAGTCTGTGCACAAGGCTTGGGAAAACTCGCCCAGCTAGCCGGAGCAGAGCTCGCCAGGAGGCTCCAGCTCAGGCCCGCAGCCCCCACCCTCCAGGGGGGCCTCCCGCGGGATCAGCTATAGCTCCTTCAGTGGAGTCTCCAAGCCCTCTGTGCCCGTGGCCTCAGTCACACTTTCTGCAGCCCTTCCAGGTACCTCTCCCCTGGTCCAGCTCACGGATCCTTCTCCGTTCCCTCGAGGGAAACATGGGTTTGTAGCCCTGAGGCCCCCCTGCCTTGACCTAAGGAGCATGTTCCTGCCTGGGGGCCATGGGTTCCTGTGTGCTCTGGTCTCTGGCACTTGCTGCTCTCAGCGTCCGACCCTGGGGGGCGACATGACTCTGTGACCTCTGCAGGGCTCTCTCACCTCCTGCAGAGAGGTCCCATCAGAGATTCTGTCGCATGAGCAGCTGTCTGAACGTTGCCCCATCCTCTGTGAAATAGCAGGGTCGTGATGGCCCAGTGCGGGGTCACCATGCCCATGAGATGAGCTCACATCCAGGGAGGGTTTTGTATCAACTGAGCCTCAATAAGCAGGAGCCAGTTTTACCCCAATGGTCACTGTCCTCATCACGGTGTCAGTGCCCAAAGGAGCCCGTGGGGACTCAAGGGGCCCAGCTGCCAGCGTCTCAGTGATCCGGTTGCAACAGATCCTTCTGACTCTCCACTGTGGACTCAATAGCAGGGAGATGAAGAGGACCGTGACTGAGAGACCTTGGCAGCCTCCTTTATGACCGAGCCCTTCCTGGGTGTGCGGGGTGGTGGGTGAGAGGGGAAGGCTGGCTGCAGCGGCCCCTCTCCCCGGGCCCTGGGCTGCACAGGAGCCCAGGGCCACCTCTGCCACGTTGCCTCCCCCCACCACTTTGCAGGACCTTCTGGGACAGTGAGACTTGATCCTGTTCCCCTGCCTCGAATTGTGTTTCCAGGCAGCCACCTGCCACCTCTCTACCTGGATGGCCATGTGTTTGCGAGTCAGCCCCGGCTGGTTCCTCAGCAGCAGAGTTACCAACAGGTAATGCCAGCGAGACAGGTGACCCAGGGATAGAGGGGAGGGTGCAGCACAGGGCGTGATTGGCTGCTTCATGTACCCGTTCCTGGCCTGTCTCATGTTTTGAACCCCTCACATTACTGCCGTGTACCTGGCACGTTATGGCAGCCAGTCAGTGTTTCCCGAGTGAACGTGTGAGAGCCGAGGAGGAGGGACGGAGCTGAGTGCTCTGGACGGCTTAGCTTTCCTTTCTTGACGCTCTCGCTCCTGCACCCTAGCCAGGGGATTCACTGAAACGGAATTCTCTTTGGTGATCAGGTATCCTTCTGATGAAGAGAAGAAAGGCCTAGACTCCCAGGCATGGATGCGTTAGAAAGCGGTAGTTGTATAAATGAGCAGGTGTCTGTGTTCATGCACAGTGGGCACAATTCTGTGCTGGCAGGGGCCGCGTGTGGAGGGAGTCTCCCTCCTGAAGCTGGTGCTGGGCCTTCCACGGGGCTCCTGTGCCCGCCAACCCCTGTTCCTGCAGAGCCCAGGGTGAAGCACTGCCCCAGGGGCAGAGGATATGGCCCATCCTGACCTTTTCAGAGCATATTCTTAAACTTTATGTCTTTTGGCTCTGCAAGGTCTCATAACTGGGCCATACCACCTGTATTCTTCTGTCCGTGGCGTTATCCATCCACGGTTCCACTTCTGGACCCGCCTCTGTTGGGGGTGGAGCTCAGGCTCCTTCATCCAGCTGTGCAGGGTCCAGTGTAGGGATGCTTGTAGTGCTGGTTTGGGGTTGCTTCCTGCCGGTTCTCTGCTCTCTCCTGAGAAGGAAGGAAGTGCAGGCAGGCTGTGTTGAGTTCACTCTATGGGTGGTGTTGGATGCCCCAGGAACAAAGACTGGGGTGGAGGTGAAGGGGTGCTGGTGATGGGCTGTGAGAAACAGCTTGCAGGGCAGCATGGTGAACCACCCACCTCCCCAACTGCAGGCTGCTGCTTCCCAGCAGACCCCAATTTTCCTTCCCACGTCTCTCTCTCTCTCTCTCTTTTTCCCATTTATTTGTATTAGTTGGAGGCTAATTACTTTACAATATTGTAGTGGTTTTTGCCATACATTGACATGAACCAGCCATGGATTTACATGAGTTCCCCATCCTGAACCCCCCTCCCACCTCCCTCCCCATCCCATCCCTCTGGGTCATCCCAATGCACCAGCCCCGAGCACTTGTCTCATGCATCCAACCTGGACTGGAGATCTGTTTCACACTTGATAACATACATGTTTTGATGCCGTTCTCTCAGATCATCCGACCGTCGCCTTCTCCCATAGAGTCCAAAAGTCTGTTCTATACATCTGTGTCTCTTTTTCTGTCTTGCATATAGGGTTATCGTTACCATCTTTCTAAATTCCATATATATGCGTTAGTGCACTGTATTGGTGTTTATCTTTCTGGCTTACTTCCCTCTGAATAATGGGCTCCAGTTTTATCCATCTCATGAGAACTGATTCAAATGTATTCTTTTTAATGGCTGAGTAGCATTCCACTGTGTATTATGTACTACAGCTTCCTTATCCATTCGTCTGCTGATGGGCATCTAGGTTGCTCCCATGTCCTGGCTGTTATAAACAGTGCTGCGATGAACATTGAGGTACACGTGTCCCTTTCAGATCTGGATTCCTCGGTGTGTATGCCCAGCAGTTGAATTGCTGGGTCATATGGCAGTTCTGTTTCCAGTGTTTTTTTTTTTTAAGGAATCTCCACACTGTTCTCCATAGTAGCTGTACTAGTCTGCATTCTCACCAACAGTGTAAGAAGGTTCCCTTTTCTCCACACCCTCTCCAGCATTTATTGCTTGTAGACTCTTGGATAGCAGTCATTCTGACTGGCGTGTAACGGTACTTCACTGAGGTTTTGATTTGCATTTCTCTGATAATGAGTGACGTCTCTTAAAGCTCAAGCCCAGCTGGGACTGAGGGACGGGCCGCATGTCTCCCAGTCTCAGGAGATCTTCAGCTCCTTACAGCCCTTCAGGTGAGATGCCTGGGTTTGAGGGGGCTTTGCGGCTTGCCCCCAGGGGTTCCAGCCTTCACAGGCTGTGGGGCTCTTCCCTTGTCCACCTGTTGCTGTGAGCATGTCCACGGGGGATGCGGGTTGGGGTAGAGAGTGAACTGTGGTGTGTTAGAGACCAGGGGCCCAGCCTTGTCTTTTGTCCCCGTGTCCTCCTGCCTCCCTTCCTGCTCTCCCCCATTGCTGCCCTTGGCCCGCTCTCTCAGTGTGTCTGTCCCATGCTTTTGGCATCACACAGGTTTTCCTGTGCCTCATACAGCCTGTATGTCTGCTTAACCAGTGAGGTTCAAACTGGGGTCCCTAGACTAGCAGCAGCAGCATCTAGGAGCTTGCTGTAAATGCAGGTTCTCAGGCCCCATCCCAGGCCTTTGTGTCAGAAACCCTGGGGCTGAGGCAACAGCCCATGTGGGAGTGAGTGCTCTGGGGGCTGAGGTGAGACCAGCCAGTTCAGCCGCTTACCTGACCTGACCATCCATCTGGCTTTTGCAGACACTTTCTTTTGGGCTTTCAAAAGACAGGTGGCACTAGTGGTAAAGAATCCGCCTGCCAACACAAGAGACGCAGTGGACACAGGTTCAATCCCTGGGTGGGGAAGACCCCCTGGAGAAGGAAATGGGAACTCACTCCAGTATTCTTGCCTGGAAAATTCCATGGACAGAGGAGCCGTGTGGGTTACAGTCCATAGGTTGCAAAGAGTCAGACACAATTGAGCCCACACACATATATACACATATACTTTTAATCCAAGAGAAAGCAGAGGTTAGAGAAGTAGTTACATACAGTTCAGGACAAAACCAGATAAAACACGAGGGGGACTTCCCTGGGGGTTCAGTGGACGGGAATCCACCTGTCAATGCAAAGGACACTGCTTCGACGGCTGGTCTGGGAAGATCCAAAGTGCCACGGAGCAACTGAGTCCATGCCCCACAGCTACTGAGCCTGTGCCCTAGAGCCCATGTTCTGCAGTAAGAGAAGACACCGCAATGAGAAGCCTCTGCTCAGCAACTAGAGTGTAGACACCCCTGGCCACAACTAGAGACATCACATGTGCATCAACGAACACTAAGTGCAGGCAAAAATATGTAAATAGTCAACATGACGAGAGGAGAGCAGGCCAGCTTCTCCGAGTAAAGGGCAGTGTGGAGCTGGCTAGGGATCGTGTTCGAAAGCCAAGTGGAAAGTAAAGCCTCACAGTCGCTTACAGACAGCTAAATGAGCTCTTTGTCCCAGGCTCCCCTGTCGGTCCCACAAATGCAGAGCCATGAGCAGACGTTGTTACAGTTTTAGTTGTAGGTTTAGCAGATATTAATAGGTTTTTGCCATCATCCCTGGAGAAAAACCTGTCAGGGCAGAACCAGAGTCACATGGGTACGTAGAGTAGGTGTGGACACTGGTCAGACATGTGAGAGGATAGTCGAAAGAATGTCCCAAGCAAGTGCCTAGTGTGTTGACTTCTGCTGTCATCCATCCCACAAGCGAAAGCTCATGAATTAATCAGGCCCACCTGAGGGTCTGACATTAGGGCAGAAGGAGAGACAGTGGGTCATTTAGGTGGCTCTGACTCCCGCCTCCACAGGCGACACTGTGAGGACACCCTCATCCACCCCCACTGAGGGGACTGGTCACAGTTTCCCAGGAGCAGAAATGCTGGAGTTCAGTGATGTGCAGGCTTCACTGGAGTCAGTCATGCCAGGCTGCTCCCTGGCACGATGCACCCATCTCCATTCCTACAGCATCCTGGGACTTTGGTGGATTTTCTCTTCTGTGACTAGCATATTTGTATCCTTTGCCCATTTCCACAAATCAGAATTGTAGTTATATTCTTGATACTCAGCAGGATATTGAATATATTAGTATATTCTTGATTTAATCTGTTATGGGCTTAAAACAATGTTTAGAAGTACTCCCCCACTCCTAGCTCACGAGAATATTTTCTTACAGTTTCTATAGTAGCTTTATTTATTCAGTAACTCAAGGAACAGTTTTTGCTGGACACCTTTCCAGGCCTCCGTGGAGATTCCAGTCCATCTGGGAAAGACTGTCAAGAAATGAGAAGACAACTGTGCAATGTAACCTGTGGAAAGGTGGTGAGATGTTGGCCAGAAGTGCAGCAGCAGAAAAGAGAGGGAGCGCTTGGAGAGGAGTGGTTGTCCATTTCCCACTGGGTGGTCGGGGTTGGCTCTGTTGTGAAGCAGAGATGGAGTGAAGACTTGAGGGAGGTTTGGGAGCGTGAAGAGACCAGTGTGGCTGAAGCAGAGTGGGAGAAGAGGAGAGCAGCAGGACAGGGGGTCAAGAGCTGACAGGGATTGGATGTGGAGGCCTCAGGGCACATGCTGAGGGCTTGTGCTCAGAGTGAAGTGGGAGGTGGTGGAGGGTGACTGTGGGTTGGATTGTGACTCCCAGAAAAATGTTGAAGTCCTAACCCCTGGAGCCTGTGAATGTGACAAAATCATGCCATTTTGAAAAATTCACTGTGTTTTCACTATTTCATTTCTGGCATTAATAAAGGTCATAAGGAAGAATCATGACTTAAGTGTCCTCTTATTTGTTTTAAGTAATGACCTCTGATAAAAACTCGGAACACGTTTTGAAGGCTGAGGGTTGAAAATAGACTTCCCTGATGTTTTCAAGTACAACAGGCCTAACCTGACTCACATGGAATGCCCCACATCCATGTTACTTCACTGAAAGCCGTTCAGCAGGTGGCTGTAACAAGCACTGCTTCTGGTCAGCCAGACGACTTCTTTTTTCTGGGTCAGAAACTAGCCTCAGTAGCTGACAGGAAAATCAATGGCCCTGCCAGAAACCACAGACAAGGTGACCTTCTGTACTGACATTTAAAGGCAACAGCACCCAGCCTGCCTCCCCACGGCAGGGGTCTCTTGTACCCTCACTTCTCTTTTCCCCATAGCTGATGCTCCCAGCTGCCCTGGGCGCCAGGCCAGCAGTGTCTCTAGGCCATGATGTAAGGCAGAAACAACCAGAGTAGCTGGGGCTCAGGTTTCAGGGAACCAGGCAAAACACACAGACCCCACAGCCAAGGGGAATCCTGGTGCTGAGAGAAAGGAGGAGAAGCCATGTGAACTTCCTCACCCTGATCAAGGACCAGGCTGATTACCACGAATGGTTTTTCCTGACAGTCCAGACCAAGCTCCCAGTCTAAAGAAGGGTATGTTGGCCCAGAAGGCTCACCTGAGAAGCAAGGGCCAGGGAACCTAACCTGAAGGTCTCTGAGCCCCAGGCCCTTTGAACACAGGCCCCTTTACTCCACCAGGCACCTCCCAGCTTTCTACTTTAGTTTCTTTGATCTTAAATTGCATTTATTATTATTTCTTTATTTTAATTGTGCCATTTGTTTTTATAAATTTAGTTTTTACTTTCTGAGACAGAGTGGCACCGTGCAGGCTGGAGCGGGGGGCCCAATGGGAGAGAGCAGAGCTGAGACCAGACCCCTTCCACATGGACACCTCACCGACGGCAGATGGGGCCCTGGAGAGCCTAAGGGACAGGATGGCCTTTCCAATCAAGGCTGCTACTCACTGGAACTCCACAAAGCCAGTCGTGAACCTGACCCCACTCTGGCGCCACACACGGACATTGTTTCCTGGGAGACCCCCATGGAGAAGGCAGGGCAATCCATGGGACGTGTCCCTTCATTTGGCTTCTATCCAGCACTGTGTTCTCATGGTCAAAACCTCTTATTTGAATGAGTTTTATCCTCTGTTTACTTTCACGCAAAAGAACACAACCTAATTGTTTTCTATCTGTCTTGAAATTTTAAATATTTCCACTTTTTTGTTCTTCAATATGACTTTGAATTCATTTTCATACTCTGTGGTGATAGAAGTTAGAATAGTGGTTATCTCTACTGGCAAGAGGCAGGAAGTAAAACAAATTTGTAAATTATACTGTATTATAGGAGGGGATGAGCAGTGTGGGAAAGAACCGCATGAAGACGATTGACTGCCCACTGGGCTGTCGGGAGGGTGGCCGCAGGAGGAAGGCAGGTGAGAAGATGAGACCTGGGCAGACTCGGAGATGACAGAGGTGGCCAGGAGCTATATTTGAGAGGGTAATCAAGGCAGGGAGAACAGACTATGCAAAAGCACTAATTCCTCAGAAAACTTGGAATGTTGAGGGTGCAGCCAAGAGGCCAGTGTGGTTGGCATGGAGTGAGCAAGAGGGAGCACAGAAGAGGAGGTGCAGAGGCAATGGGGGATTCACAGATGAGAATGTGGGACCTTTCTGGGCATTATAAGGACCTCTGGCTTATATTCTGAATGAGAATAAAGCCAGTGAAGGGAACTGAACAAGAGAGACATATCTGGCTTACATTTTGAAAGGAAGGATCACTGCAGTCACTAGAGCTGCTGGGTGCTGGCGGGTGAGATAACTCCATCACTGTCACCCCCAGAACTATTGCCACCATCCCTGGCAGCAGCACCTGCTTCCCTCCATCGCACGGGGGCAGGGCTCTCTGGGTTCTGTCATGGCAGACTCTGTTATGCATATGGAGGAACAGGACTGGCTCTTCCCTGCCACTGGCTTCAAAGATCCCCTCACTGATGCTGCTACGTTGCTTCAGTCGTATCTGACTCTGTGCGACCCCAGAGACAGCAGCCCAACAGGCTCCGCCATCCCTGTGATTTTCCAGGCAAGAACATTGGAGTGGGTTTTCATTTCCTTCTCCAATGCATGAAAGTGAAAAGTGAAAGTAAAGTCGTTCAGTCATGTCTAACTCTTTGCGACCCCATGGACTGCAGCTCCTCCACCCATGGGATTTTCCAAGCAAGAGTACTGGAGTGGGTTGCCATTGCCTTCTCCGAAAGATCCCCTTAAAACTGCCCAAAATGTATGAAGCTCAGGCTGTGAAAAAACTGGACATCAGGCCAGGGAGGATCAGCAGTGATCTCTGGGAGCCGAGACACGGAAGAGACAAGCTGTGCCGCTGCCCCAGCTTGCTGTCTACACAGACTGCCCAGGCCATGTCCAGCCGGCCCCCTGGGTGTCGAGGGGGAATCGCAGAGCAGAGACTGTTGGAGCTGGCAGGTGGCAGACCAGAGAGAAGAGGGCGGCAGAGGGAGGAGAGAACCCTGCACATGGGCAGAGAGTCTGCTGGAGCCATAGTAGAAACTCTTCATTCAGGTGACATCATATACAGGACTCAGAGGGATCTTGTCTCAAACTCTCACTGATCAACCCATAAGGCAAGACTCAACAGGATCAAAGTGTCTCTAAGTAAGTAAACAACATTAAATTTTTAAAAGTTGTAGAATACACCCAGGGAAAAATATACCCAGCACCCAAGGAAAAGAGTATGCCAAGAATGAGAAATGTCCAAACCATTACGAGGAGAGAAATCAATTGATAAGAAGGCATCTCAATTGGAAAGGAAAAAGTAAAACTACCCATAGACAACATGATTGCCTATGCAGAAAATCGAATACAAAATATTGACAAGAACTAATCAAATTTAGCAAGATTATAGGATAAAAGATATATTAAGAGAGAGCTAACTCCCCACATCCAATCACTTAACTAATTGTCCCAGCACTTTTCTTCACTGACTTGAAATAAGTACAGTCCGCCACAAAATTCTTATTTTAGTGTGCCTAGATTTTTTGTCTCCTCATTAAAACTAGGTTTTTTATTTTAGTAGGAAACCCAGCCTATTGTGACAAAGATGCTGGGAAACCAGAAATCTGGTAGCAGGTATATTTTCTGAAGAGAAATTGTGATCAAGAGTCTTTTTTTTTTTTATTTTTTAAAGAGTCTGTTTTCTCTGTGCCTTCTGTTTTGTTTTGCTGTATCTCATGGCTTGTAGGATCTTAGTTCCCCACCATGGGACCAAAGCCATGCCTGCTGCAGTGGAAGCCTGGAGTCCTGACCACTGGACCATGAGGGAATTCCCTGTGATCAAGAGTCTTAAAAAAAAAATAGAGAAAGAATCATTTAGGTCAATATTTCTAACTTTTGGAATATATTAATACTTTAAGGAAACAAACATTAAGGGAAAGAATTATATACATGAATTACACTGAATCATTAACCACAGTAATGAAAAAATTGTAAACAACTTAAATGCTCAATAATTACATTATTATTGTTGTTTTTATTTTTATTTAATGACCCAATTTTAATGTTTTGGCCATGCCACACGGCATGTGGGATCTTAGTTCTGCTACCAGGGATTTAAACTGCAGCCCTTGAACTGGAAGTGCAAAGTCTTAACCACTGGACTGCTTGGGAAGTCCCCAATAATTACATTATGATGCATCTTATATCTATTCAATAATATATTTTTGAAGAGCTTTTAGGAAGTGGAAAAGGTAGTATATTAAGTAAAAAAAATTCAGGAAAATCTTTACTGCTGAACTTGATAGAAGACAAGAGGGGACGACTGAGGATGAGAATGGTTGGATGGCATCACCAACTCAGTGGACATTGAGTTTAAGCAGGCTCAGGGAGTTGGTGACGGACAGGGAGGCCTGACATGTGGCAGTCCATGGGGTCCCAAAAAGTCGGACACAACTGAGCAGCTTAAATGAATATTACATGCTTTTATAAATTTAATGTCCAAGTACAACTAGAAAATATTGTTTAATGTTGACCATATTTAGTGCTGAACATAGGGCTCAATTTCATTTTCCTAATTAGTTTTGAATTACCTTGTCCTACTGGAATATCTGAATTTCAGAACCTTCCCTCTAACACGAGAACAAATATAAAAAGCTGTTTTTTTTAAAATCTAGAAGCTCATTAGCTGAAAAGAAACTGAGGCACATAAAGTAACTTAGCTTTATTTTCTGCAATAATAAATACTGGGGCATCTCACTCCTCAAGCAGCTGCGAAACAAAGCAAGTGAACCAAGAGAGACTAAAGGCCACTACAGGCAAAAACTTAGACTTAAATAACAAAGTGACAATTACTCTTGAGTTTGAATTCCCTACGCCTTGCCGAGTAGGGGACACAAGGTTAGGTTTCAGCCCCTTTCCTCAGCCTAGGCTCTGGGGAGGTGGTATCGCAAGGCTCCGAATGTTCTCAATCACCAGGAAAAGCTGATCGAGGAATGGGTTGATGGAAAGTCGGATGAAAGCAACGTCTTCAGCAGTCCATCTACTAAAAGCGGGGAAAAACAGATTAAAGGGGAGATCTTTCCTGTAGGTCCAGGGTACTAGCCCCCCTCCTCACACCAAGCCCCTCAGTGTCCATCATAGCACTCTTAAGAGGGAGCTGACACCACAGCACCTGCCGCCTCCCCCGCACTACCCAAAGCAAACTCGTCTGGAACTGACACAATCAAGTCACGGCCATTCACTACAAATTCCTTCCGAATACTTCCTTGGTGGCGTTGGATATCTGGGAGCAGAGACCTGCGAGCCAAGCATGCCTCCAGCGGGGACTGGAAAGGCACTCTGAGTATGCTGGGAGAGACACGGTTAAGGCACCGTCCATTACTGCATCTGCTGGTATCTCAGGCTTCCTCACACCTGAGAGGCCCGTTTTTACCCCAGGATGCCCGTGCTCCCGACCACACCTGTGACCACCCTGAGCTGCCTCCCTAACACTTCGGTCTGTCTTCCCCACCCTCCAGGCTCCTCGGGCCTTGACAAACCCATTTCCTGCCAGGCTGCCCACTCCTGCTGCCCCGGATTGCCCCCGTGCTCCCTTCTATCCCTTCCTCAGGCTGCTGGCATGTTTCCCACCACCATACCACTGACTTTCCCCAGGGAGGCTCCAGGAAAAGGATACAGCACCACCTCTCCAGGTCTAGGCCCTACAGCCACGGGCGCTACATCTCCACCAGGTCCTGGGGCACGTGGTGCCCTCTCACCCCGGGGACGAGCTCTAGCAGCTTCCATCAGTGCTCTTTCTCTGCCAGGCCCACCCCGGCGGTGTAATGGGGCCCGGTAACCACTGGGGCCCGGGCCCTCACCTTCGGCACCACCAGCGCCACTACCCGATGGCTGCATGGCTGCCACACAACTCCCTCAGATGCCAACACAAGGGTCTAAAAGACTGAGCTCCTCAGGAAGTCCCTCCCCTTCTGCGTAAGGACGGCAAAAGTGCGCCTGTGCAGAAACGTCTCAGGAGCGCCTCCTCGCACCGGATTGGTTACCGCCCAGCCGGCCGGGCTACCCACGGGCCGCTATGGAGACCCCGTGGGGCTGGAGGGACTCGGCTCCCTCACAAAGCCACGCACTTTTCGGGTGTCCCCGGTGCGCCTGCGAACTCGGGCCCTTCCAGTGCTGGCCCAGACGGCATGGAATGGACCCTGCCAAGTGTCCGCAGAGACGCCGCCGAGACACAAGTGACGGCTTTCCAGGCTCAAGTCCTAAAACTAGTTCCACAATGCAACTTTGATTTCTCCAACGTATGCCACAGAAGGGTCTCACTAGACTAAGATGCCAGTCGAGGGCAAAGGGCCAAGCCACACAACCCACCAAAGTCCCCCCTCTGCCTACTCCACATCTATACCTGTGCTGTTTGACCAGAGTGATAGCTAGCACTTCCTATGGTCCATGCGCTGTTTCAGCTGCCTTCCACGTGTTCACCCATCACACCAGTTTTCAGACAGTATGGCCATGATGGTGTCCTGTCTCCCATGATGCAGGTCTCTTCCAAATAAATCACAAACACCCACTCTCTCACCAACACCAGTGGATAAAAGTCTTGTGCATTTGGGTTTCTGCATGTCTCAAAACTATGATGACTGCAGGGCTCCATCAGGCGCTGGGCTTAAGTTGGGTCTGAATGGTGAGATCTGCAAAGGATAATGATAATGACAATGACAAATAATTTGAGTGACACAGTGACAGAACTATGAAAGAAAGAGAGTGTATGATAGTATGAGTTTCACAGAGTTTACCACCATGGCAGGTGGAAGCTTTTAAGTGAGTGTTACAGAGTGAATGTGTGATTGGGTCAGGAATTTAAAATGACAGTGTGTGACGGGAAGAGGCAGAAACCATGACAGAGGGAGTGTGTGTCAGAGTGTCAGAGATGCATTCTAAGAGAGATGGGGTGTGAGAGAGAATACATGTGATGGAAAAAGCATTATAGAGTGATGCAGGAATATTATAGAAAGAGTGCATGTGACAGATAATCTGACTCAGTATGAGAAAGTATATGTGAGAGACTGTGTGAAAGAAAATGGGTCTGTCACACACATCAGTGTGAGACAGGGGATGAACCTGACAGTGGGAGGCAGCAGCCTGGGCAAGTGGGTCAATCCTCAGAGCCCATGTTTCCCCCAGGGCGGCCATGCCCAGGTCTCCAGTGGGAAGAAGTCAGCAAATTGACTTTGCTCTGATGCCCAAGAAGCACTGCTGTTAGAAAAGCTAGTGGGGAAAAAAAAAAAAAAAGCTAGTGAACATGGTGAAATTCCAGCAGAACTTTGCAAACCCATAAAGGAGGATGTCATCAAGGATTTGCTTTCAATATGTCAGCAAATCTGGAAGACCACAGGACAGGAGAAATCAACCCTCATCCCAATTGCCAAGAAGGGTAGTACCAAAGAATGTGTTAACCATCAGACAGTTGCACTCATCTCCCATGCTAGTAAGGCCATGCTTAAAATCTTGCATGCTAGGCTTTAGCATTGTGCGAACCAAGAATTTCCAGATGTCCAAGTTGGGTTTAGAAAAGAAAGAGGAACTAGACCTCAAATTGCCAAAAACCACTGGATTATATAGAAATCAAGGGAAGTTTAGAAAATCATCTCACACTGTTCCTCGACTAGGCTAAAGCCTTTGACTATGTGGACAATGACAAATTATGGAAAGCTCTCAGAGAGATGGGAGTGGCAGACCATACTACCTGTCTCCTGAGAATCTTGGGTGCGGGTCAAAAGGAAACAGAACCCTATGTAGAAAAACTGATAGGTCAAGATTGAGAAAGGAGGATGACAGGGCTGTCTTCTGTCACCCTATTTGTTTAATCTATATGCTGAGCACATCATGAGAAATGCCAGGCTGAATGAGTTACAAGCCAGGATCAAGATAGGTGGGAGAAACATCAAAAACCTCAGATATGTGGATGATACTACTCTAATTGCAGAAAGTGAAGAGGAACTAAAGAGCCTCTTGATGAAGGTGAAGGAGGAGCATGAAATAGCTGGCTTAAGGCTAAATATTTAAAAAACGAAGATCATGTCATCTGGCCCCATTACTGCATGGCAAAAAGAAGGGGAAAAGGTGGGAGTAGTGACAGATTTCCTCTACTTGGGCTTCACAATCACCATGGACAGTGACTGCAGCCATGAAATTACAGGATGATTGCTTCTTGGCAGGAACATGATGACAAAACTAGACAGGGTGTTGAAAAGTAGAGACATCACTCTGCGACAAAGGTTCATAGAGTCAAGGCTATGCTCTTCCAAGTGATTACATACAATTGTGAGAGTTGGGCCCTAAAGAAGTCAGAGCACCGAAGAATCTGTGTCTTCTAACTGTGGTGCTGGAGGGGACTCTTGAAAGTCCCATGGACAGTAAGAAGATCAAACCAGTCAATCTTAAAGGAAATCAACCCTGAATATTCACTGGAAGGATGGATGCTGAACCTGAAGCTCCAATATTTTGGTCATCTATGGGAACAGTTGACTCACTGGAAAAGTCCATGATACTGGGAAAGTTTGAGGGCAGAAGGAGAAGAGGGCATCAGGGGATAAGATGACTGGACAGCATCAGTGATACAATGGATATGAACTTGGGTGAACTCCAGGAGATGGTGAGGGTCAGGGAGGCCTGGTGCGCTGCAATCCATGGGGTCGCAGAGTCACACAGGACTGGGCGACTGAACAACAGCAAAAGCTGCCCAGGCCACATTGTTCCTAATCAGATTCATCAGTAATAAAGCTTATATTTGGGTTGAAACACATGGCAAGGGGGATGTGTCAAAGGTTGCAGATGCTAAGTTGGACCTGTTTGAAAGGAATGGGAAAGGACAGGCGGCAGGTGTGAGTAGATTTGGGCTTTTGAAAGACAGGTGGCGCTAGTGGTAAAGAATCTGCCTGTCAAAGCAAGGGACGCAACAGACACAGGTTCCATCCCTGGGTGGTGAAGATCCCTTGGAGAAGGAAATGGGAAGCCACTCTAGTATTCTTGCCTGGAAAATTCCACAGAGAGAGAAGCCCTGTGGGCTATAGCCTGTGGGTCGTAAAGACTCAGACGTGACTGTGCCCACACATACATATACACATATACTTTTAATCCAGAAGAAAGCAGAGGTTAGAGAAGTGGTTACAATTCAGGACACAGCAAGATAAAACATGATGAGGACTTCTGTGGGGGTTCAGTGGACAGGAATCCACCTGTCAATTCAAGGGACACTGCTTCGATGCCTGATCCGGGAAGATCCAACATGCCATGGAGCAAGTGAGCCCATGTCCCACAACTACTGAGCCTGTGCTCTAGAGCCCATGTTCTGCTATAAGAGAAGCCACCATGAGAAGACTGTGCACAGCAACTAGAGAGTAGCCTGCATTCCCTACAACTAGAGAAAGCCTGAGCACAGCAAGGAAGACCCAGCACATGCAAAAATAAATAAATAAAATCAACAGGAAGAGAATAGAGCAGGCCAGCTTCTCTGACTAAAAAGCAGTGCAGAGTTGGATTAGGGATCCTGTACAAAAGCCAAGTGTGAAGTAAAGCCTCACAGTCGCTAATAGATGACTAACTGAGCTCTCTGTCCCAGGTTCCCCTGTGGGTGCTACAAAGTGGGAGCCATGGACAGGCATTTTTACAGTTTTAGTTGTTGGTTTAGCAGATATTAATAGGGTTCACCATAATCCCTGGAGAAAAAACATGTCAAGGCAGAAGCAAATTCACATGGGTACATAGAGTAGGTGTGGATACCCTGGTCAGACATGTGCGAGGAAAGCCCAAAGAACATACCGAGCAAGGATCTAGCATATTGACTTCTGCTGTCACCCATACACAAGATGAAACTCATGAATTAAGCAGACCCATCTGAGGGTCTGACATTAGGGCAAAAGGAGAGTCAGTGGGACTTCTAGATGACTCTGACTCCTGCCTCCACAGGTGACACCATGAGGACACCCTCATACACTCCCACTGAGGGGACTGGTCACCGTTTCCCAGGAGCAGAAATGCTGGAGTTCAGGGATGTGCAGGCTTCACTGGATTCAGTCATGCCAGGCTGCTCTCTGCTATGGCTGCACCCATCTCCACTCCTACCATATCCCGCGACCTTTGGGGGTTTCCTCTGCTATAACTAGCCTATTTGTATTCTTTGCTAATTTCTGAAAATTGCAATTGCAGTTATCTTCTTGATGATCAGCAGGATATGAAAAATATCAGTATATTCTTGATATTAATCTGTCATGGACTGATAACAATGTTTAGGAAGTACTTCCCCACTCCAAACTCATAAGGATATTTTCTTAAATTTTCTGTAGTAGCTTTATTTATTTGATAACTTGGGCAACATTTTTGCTGGACACCATTCTAGGTCTCCATGTAGATTACTGTCTAGCCAGGAGAGACTGTCAAGAAATGAAAAAAAAAAAAAAAAAATGAGGGAGAACAAGATGGTGGAGGAGTAGGTGGACATGGAGCACATCCCTCTCCATGGATACATCAGGAATACACATTCAGACCCAGATATGCATGAAGAACACCAACTGAGAACAGACAGGAGTACCTGACCAACAGAAAAGAATATATAGAACCACGCAAAACTTGGTAGGATGAAGGAACTAGGGGGAAAAACATGAGTGTTAGTAGGATTAGAACTGCTCTCAGGGGGTGGGGCAACTGATGCACAGGCCCGATCCCCACATCAGGGCAATTATATGAGTCAGAGGAGAAACATTTAATGCTGGGAGTGAAACAGCTGATCTGTGGCAGCCTAAATGGAATGAGAATCAGACAGTCCTTGCTGCCACCATAGACAGCCCAGACAGGGACGCACATCCCCTGGAAGGCACAGCACAAAAAAGAAATCTATAGGCCAATATCACTGATGAACATAGATGCAAAAATCCTCAACAAAATTTTAGCAAACAGAATTCAGCAACACATCAAAACGCTCATACACTATGATCCACTTGGGTTTATTCTAGGGATACAAGGATTCCTCAAAATATGCAAATCAATCAATATGATACACCATATTAACAAATCAAAAGATAAAAACCATCTGATAATCTCAACGGATGTAGAAAAAGCCTTTGACAAAATTTAGAACCCATTTATGATTAAAATTCTTCAAAAAATAGGCATAGAAGGAACACACCATAACATAGGAAAGGCCATATATTATATGCCTAAAGCAAACATTATTCTTAATGGTGAAAAACTGAAAGCATTCCCCCTAAGATGAGGAACAAGACAAGGATGTCCACTTTCACCAACATTATTCAACATAGCTTTGGAAGTCCTACTGACAGCAATCAGAGATGAAAAAGAAATTAAAGGAATTCAGATCAGAAAAGAAGAAGTAAAGCTCTCGCTGTTTGCTGATGACATGATACTGTACACAGAAAACCCTAAACATAGTATCAGAAAATTACTAGAGCCAATCAGTGAATTTAGCAAAGTAGCAAGATACAAAATCAATACACAGAAATCACTTGCATTTCTACATACTAGCAATGAAAAATTAGAAAGAGAAATTAAGGAATCAATCCCATTCATCACTGAAACAGAAAGAATTAAATATCTAGGAATAAACTTACCTAAGGAGACAAAAGAAGTGCACAGAGAAAATTATAAGACACTAATGAAAGAAATCAAAGATGATAGAAACAGATGGCGAGATATTGCATGTTCCTGGGTAGGAAGAATCAATATTGTGAAAATGGCTATACTACCAAATGCAATCTACAGATCCAATGCAATCCCTATCAAATTACAAATGACATTATTCACAGAACTAGAACAAAAAACTTCACAATTCATATGGAAACACAAAGGACCCTAAATAGCCAAAGCAGTCTTTAGAAAGCAATGGAGTTGGTGGAATCAACCTTCCTGACTTCAGGTTATATTACAAAGATTCAGTCATCAAGACAGTGCGGTAATGGCACAAAAACAGAAATATAGACCAATGGAACAAAATGGAAAGCCCAGAAATAAGCCCATGCACCTATGGGTACCTTATTTTTTGCAAAGGAGGTAAGAATATACAATGGGACAAAGAGAGCCTCTTCAATAAATGGTGCTGGGAAAACTTGACAGCTACATGTAAAAGAATGAAATTAGAACACTTCCCAATACCATACACAAAGATAAACTCAAAATGTATTAAAGACCTAAATGGAAGACCAGAAACTATAAAAACTCTTAGAGGAAAACATAGGCAGAACACTCAGTGACATAAATCAAAGCAAGGTCATCTCTGATCCACCTCATAGAGTAATGGAAATAAAAACAAAGTAAACAAGTGGGACCTGATTAAACTTAAAAGCTTTTGCACAGCAAAGGAAACACTAAGCAAGGTGAAAAGACAACTCTCAGAGTGGGAAAAAATAATAGCAAATGAAACAACTGACAAGGGATTAATTTGCAAAATATACAAGCAGTTCATACATCTCAATACCAAACAAACAAACCAATCAAAAAGTGGGAAAACAGACCTTAACAGACATTTCTCCAAAGAAGACATAGAGGTGGCTAACAAACACACTAAAAGATGCTCAACATCACTCATGATTAGAGAAATGCAAATCAACACTTCAATGAGATATCGCCTCACACCAGTCAGAATGGCCATCATCAAAAAGTCTATAGACAATAAATCCTGGAGAGGGTGTGGAGAAAAGGGAACACTCTTGCACTGTTATAATTGATATAGCTACTATGGAAGACAGTATGGAGATTCCTTAAAAAACTAGGAATAAAACCACCATATGACACAACAATCCCACTCCTAGGCATATACCCTGAAGAAACCAAAACTGAAAAAGACACATGTATCCCATGGTTCACTGCAGCACCATTTACAATAGCTAGAACATGGAAGGAACCTAGATGTCCATCAACAGATGGATGGATAAAGAAATTGTGGTTAAATATACACAAGGGAATATTACTCAGCAATAAAAAGGAATGCCTTTGAGTCAGTTCTAATTTGGTGGATGAACCTAGAACCTATTATACAGAGTGAAGTAAGTCAGGAAGAGAAAGATAAATATAATGTTTTAACATATGGGATCTAGAAAAATGGTACTGAACAATTTATTTATAGGGCAGCAATTGAGAAACAGACAGAGATTAGAGTTTTGGACATGGGGAGAGGGGAGGAGAGGGTCAGATGTATGGAAAGAATAACACAAAAACTTATATAATCATGTAAAAAATAGATAGCCAATGGGAATTTGCTGTATGGCTAGGAAACTCAACCAGGGGCTCTGTACTAACCTAGAAGGGTGGGATGAGGAGGGAGATGGGAGGGAAGTTCAAAAGGGAGGGGATATATATGTCTACCTATGGCTGATTCATGTAGGGGTTTGACAGAAAACAACAAAATTCTATAAAGCAATTATCCTTCAATAAAAAATAAATTTAAAATGTGGAAAAAAAGAAACAAATAAACAACTACACTATGTAACCTATGGGAATATGGTGAGAACTATGGTAGGAAGTGCAACAAGAGAAAGGAGAGGGGGTGCTTGGAGAAGTGGTTTTCCATTTTCAACCAGGTGGTTGGGGTCAGCTTTGTTGTGAAGCAGAGACTGAGTGAGGACTGGAGGGAGGTTTGGGAGCATGAGGAGACCAGTGTGACTGGAACAGAGTTGGTGAAGAGGAAAGCAGCAGGATGGGGGGCCGAGAGCTGACAGGGACTGGATGTGGAGGCCTCAGGGGACATGCTAAGGGCTTGTGCTCACAGTGAAGTGGGAGGTGGTGGAGGGTGGCTGTGGGTTGAATTGTGTCCCCCAGGAAAAAAAAAATGTTGAAGTCCCAACCCCTGGGGCCTGTGGATTGACTTGTTTTGGAATTAGGGTTTTGCAGTTATAATTAGTTGAGTTCACACTGTGTTACAGTGGACCTAATCCAATGACTGGTATGTTTGTAAGAAAGCCATGTGAACACACACAAAGAGAGGCTGTGTGAAGACAGGGGAAGAGTTGGAGTGAAGTGTCTACAAGGCACAAGTCTAGAAGGCCAGACTGCAGGCCACCACCAGAAGCTACGAGAGAGGCCTGGAACTGACTCCCTCACTGCCATCAGAAGGAATCAGCCTTGCCAACATCACAGTCTCAGACTCCTGGCCTCCCGAACTGTGAGAGAATAAATTTCTCTTGTCTGAAGGCATCTCCTTTGTGGTACTTTATGATGGAAGCCCTAGGAACCTCGTACAATTATCAACAGAGCAGTGATATAATCTGACTGATATTTTTGATTCATAAAGTCCGGGTACATATTGTTTGTATTGTTTTACATGCTTATTGATATTGACTTCATACATGAAAGACTTGCTTACTGGAAGGTCACAAAGTTCTCATCTGAGTCCTTAACTTTTTTATCCATTTAGCTTTTGCCTGTAAAGCTCTGAGCATTTGAACATAATCTTTGTGAATGTCTGAAGGTAAGTACACAAGGCAATGGAGGTTTGTTTTTCCACATATGGATCTAGATTTTCCACAACCATTTGTTCAACAAGACTATCCTCCCTCCATTGAATTATCTATACTCCTCTGCTGAATATCCACTGACCACATACATATGTCTGGAAATGCTTCTGGACTGTCAGTCCTGTTCCATGGATCCACAGTTCAAGTACTGGACATGTAGAGTAAGTTATGAAATTAGGCTGTGTTAGTCTTTTAGTTTGTGCATAGTCACAATTGTTTGGGCTATCGTTGAGCTTCTATTCTCACATAAATTTCAGTGTCAGCTCATCAGGGACTTCTCTGGTTGTCCAGTGGTTGAGATTCTACCTGCCAATGCAGGGAACACAGGTTCAATCCCTGCTCCGGGAAGAGCCCACAAGGTGCAAGGCGACGAAGCCTAAGCGCCACAACCCCTGAGCCTGTGCTCTAGAGCCTGCCAGCTGCAACTACGGAAGCTGGAGTGCCTAGAGCCTGTGCTCCATAACAGGAGATGTAATTGCAATGAGAAGCTTATCTGCTGCAACTAGAGCATAGCCCCCACTCACCACAGATAGAAAAATCCCATGTGTGCAGCAGCAAAGACCCAGACAAGCCAAAATTACATAAACAAACAAACAAATGAATCTTTTAAAAAAGAATCTGCCTCACAGTGCAGGGGACGTTGCTTCGATCTCTGGTCAGGGAACTAAAATCCTACATGCAGTGGAGCAACTACTGAGACTGGGCATCACAACTGGAGTGTCTGTGCACTGCAACAAAAGATCCTGTGTGACACAGTGAAGTTTTCACATTCCCCAAATAAGACTCAATGCAGTGAAATAAAGAAAGAAAATATTTGTTTAAGAAATCAGGTCATCAATTTCTACAAAAATATTTGCTGGCATTTTGATGGACTCTACAGATGAGTTTGGGGGATATTGAGCCCTGAACAGTATCAATTTTTCTCAGCAGACATGACTGAAGAACACGCATGTGATCTATCTATGCATTTTAGGTCTTCAATTTCTCCCATGGCTTTCACAGACAAATTTGTGTGACAAATTTTCTTAAATGTACCCCAATGTTTCATAAAGGGTAAGGAGCCCTGTGTGTCTCAATCCAACTAGGCAAAGTGGTACTGGAAATGGGAAGTTATGAAGGCAGAGAAGATGCAGGCTGGACCAGGTAGGACTTTTCAGGCCTCTGAAAGGCTGTGGCTTCAACTCTGACTGAGAGGGAGCCAGCTGGAGGTTTTGGAGAGAATTACAGGACCTGACAGGTATGAAGGCAAACTAGCAGCTTCAGCAGTCCATATATGGGGTGAAAGTAGCTGAATGATTCCAAGTTTGCTGACTAAAGAAAGGAGAATCAGACGACAGCCCCATCCCCCTGGTGACCTGGCTTCACAATTCGGGGCCAGTTTGGGTAGCATTGTCTAGAAAGGGCAGTCCCCAGTGCCCCTTCTCAAGGTTTTGCCCTTTCCTCCAGCTATCCTTTGTAAACTCTCCCCTCCCACTTTGGTGATTTACCCACAAAAACTCTCATTTGTCTCCTTTTTTACCACGTGGTTGGTGGTTTCTTAGCTAAGAGCCAATCCCTTAGCAAGAAAATTAAGTAATACACAAAACTGTGGTACCTCAATTCAATAATAGTGAATACTTTGCTATCGGAAGTGAAAAACGGAACAAATCAACAACAATAACAACAAAACCACCTTGGTTTAAGCCAAAGGGAGAATTTCTGGGTCTGTGTAACTAAAAGGTACAGAGGTAGTTTCTGTCTTCAGGCAAGGCTGGATCCAGCATTTGGTTCCCTGAGATCTACCTTCTTGCTCTAGCTCCTCCTCTGTCCCTTGCCAGCCTGCCTCCCCTACAGCTCCCAAACTGTCACTGGTTGGATGATATCAACACAGCTGGAGGAAAGCAGTACTCCAACTGGCCTGGTTGAGCCACCTGCCCACTCCTGGAATCAGAGGTGAAGTCAACTCTATCATAATCATAATGGGTGAGAGAAAAGGAAAGGGATGATTTCCCAGGGTGACAGGAGGATACCAGAACCAAGAGAAGGAAAATGGATGCCGGGTGATAAAATCCACTGATGTCCTCGATGCTGGTATAAACTTTTCATCAAATTCAAAATCAATCTCTAATGTTTTTTAAGCGAGATAGGAAAGATTCTTCATTTATGGGAGCATGGGCCCTGCTACAGACCCTGACTCTGGGGGTCCACATCCACTTCTTGGGGGAGTCCTGTTCCCAATGCTCCCTCACAAACCTTTGCTGAATTAAAGTTTCTAAGTGTTTTTTTTTTCAAGAGGGAAATGGGGCAGACCATTATTTCCCAAAGCAAAATCATTTCGAAAGTCATGATTCTTTATGAATATATTTAATCAACATGGAAATCTAATTATTGATAGTTTTTCCTAATGTCCAGTGATGACATTAGCAGTTGAGGGGTGCTCATTCTGGGTGGTTATACTCTGCACTGCCCCACATGTTCATATGGTTGGAATGTACTGAAAGACAGCAACACGCCAGGCCCAGAATTCTGCAATTTGCTTTCATCTCTTTCCGTATTAGTTCCCAGCTATCTGGTTTGCTCTCTGATTGCCATATGTTATTCCAGCAGGATGAACTCACCATGGTTTTTACTCAACATTTCCCCCTGTATTTACATTCTACTAATCTTTCACAATTACAGACAATGCATTAAATAATACTGTGGTTGATTTTGCCTTGCTTATATATACAAGAATTTTCCTATGATACATTCCCAAAAGAGGGTCAAAGGATATATGCATCTTAAAATGTAATAGAAAGTGCCAATCAAATGTCCAGATAGATTTTTACTACCACTCTGATACTGGATAAGGGTCCTTGTTTTGGCTTCCAGCGGCTTCCTGGTGATCCAGTGGTATAGAGTCTGCCTGTCAATTGAGGGCACATGGGTTCAATTCCTGGGCCAGGAAGATTCCACATGCCCAGGGCAAATAAGCTTGTGTGCCACAACTACTGAGCTCACCACGATCTAGAGTCCGTGTTCCTCGACAAGAGAAGCCTCTGTAATGAGAAACCTGAGAACAGCAATTAGAGAGTAGCCCCCGCTGGCTCCAAGTACAGAAAACCTGCACACAGTTAACAACACATGGCACAGCCAAAAATAAAGAATCTTCATAAATAAAACTTTTAAAGAGTCCCTATTTCCAACTATAGCCTTCTCAGACATTGAAGATTTCTGTTAATTAAGTTCATCCTACACTAAGATATGACCTGTTCCTACAGAGCCAATCTTAAAAAGTAAAACCAAAAGGATCAAACTGTTTCCAAGCAACTTAACAGGATTCGAGAATAAAGCTCAAGAATAAATTTAGGAATAGAAAAATATCAAGCCTCGAAGGGAAATTTGATATTGCTTGGCATCCAATCTAAAATTACCAGGAGGCAAAGAAGCAGAAAATTCCAATC